>NC_086198.1:82185018-83485018 GCF_035770615.1 Melospiza melodia melodia | reverse complement strand
CCTAAATTAATTTTTTTCACAGACTCAGAAAATCATTAAGGTTGGAAGGGACCTCTGGAGCCAACCCTGTCCACTCCTCCTACCAAGGCAGGGTCACCTAGAGAAGGTTACACAGGAGCTCATCCAAGTGGGTTTTGAATGTCTCCAGAGAAGGAGACTCCACAGCCTCCCTGGGCAGCCTCTCCTAGTTCTCTGACACCCTCATTTTGTTGGAGTGGAACTTTTTGTTTATGGCCATTGCTGAGACACGTTAACTACCGATCCAATCCTTTGAGGAACTGATTGAAGAAAACATCAGCTTCTCAGAATCTGGTACACCAAAGATCTAAGGAAATGGACACAGGAGAGCAAGGGAGATTTATATTGTGGGAAGAAAACAGCTCACATTAAAGAGATCTTCTAAAACTTATAAGGTCTTCACTGCTTTTAAGAAAGTCATGTTCTAAACAAGTACTAATTCAAAATACTATGCAGGATAATGAACCAAGTCAATAAATAAATACTTTTTTTTTTTAATAACAGTGATCATTTTTTGAATCAAGTCTTTAAAGTATAAGATTTACTGTTTTCAAAGTTCAATTCCACAGAAATGCAGCTTGTGGCTGAAACATGAGCATCATAAATGACAATAACAAAACATTGGTGTGACCTTCCCACAATGAATGAGGCCTCATTTCATTGTAAGAGCTCTGCATGGGTTAACAGGAACTTGGGTGTAGGTGGCTGGCCTGATCTCAAACTGCCTTATTTGGCCTATTATAGTGGGTGAAAGTGGTGAGAAAACTTCAAGACTTACAGAAACTTTTTGGTACAGTTTCACGACTATACGAAGTGACAGCTTTGGTAACATGAAGTCTTTTAACTCTGACAGTTAAGATAGAGCACAATGTATTCTTAGTAAACTCTATTGCTAGGAAGAAAGAAAAGCAAAGCAATGCTTATCATCATAACTTCTCCCAATTAATGAAACCTGTCTGGAGTCAAGTTTCATTTTGTGAGCTATAGGTCTTAAATACTCACTGCACACATTTCAGCTCTCAAGGGTCCTTTTCAAAGAGTCAAAGTATGAATTTAGTCAAGCTATTCAAAGTTTTCAGATCAAGGTTTTTCACGTTGGTATTTCCTGTCTGGGGGCTGCGGTAAAAGGATTTGATAAAAGAGTTTCACTTTAGGAAAATTTCCAAATATCAGTACTTGGGAGAGGACATACTTCTAGTCTAGACTATTGAGGAATGTTGCAAGAGCCAAAACACAAGCATAGTACCAAATTTTTCCTTTAGAATCCAGGAAACATAAATCTAGGAAAAATTAATCATTTGGCCATATCAATCACTGTTTTATTAAATACCTTACCAGAAATACTGCACACAAAAATCATTGTAGATGCGGACATGTAAATAAGCAGTATATCTTACTGTTTAAGCCACCTGCTACCACCAAAGAATACCAAAGGTCTCTGCAATAATTAACTCTAACCCACCATAATTTGTAGGTTGAGGGGGTTTTGGGTTTGGTTTTTTTTTTTTTTTTGTTTGGTTTGGTTTTCAGTTTTCAGATTTTGGTGGTTTGGTTTGTTTTTTGCTGTTTTTTTAATCAAATGCTGTTAGCCTCCCTTTATACAGTCAGGAAATGAAGGACAAATGGAGGATTTAACTGGAGAATCTTTGCAATCATCCAGAACAGAGTCAATTTTCTAAACCTTTTTAAGTGGAAAACACGATCTATGAATATATCCAGCATATTTATATTAATTCCATGTGGAGTATTCTCCTATTATAAAATTGACTGGATGTAGCATCTATGAAATATAAGATGTATAGAAAGGATGAAAGAAAAGGCAATCATGACAAGATGAGAGACGCTCACATTGCAAAGCTCTGAAATCATGCCTCAGTATTATCTTCCCCAAAATTCAGATTTACTTGGACTCAAGTGGTCACTGATCTTTGAAAAGCAGATCTAGCATGATTCTGCACAAAGACAAAAAAAATCTAAAACATTACAAGAAGCTGCATATCAACTATACATTCTTCAGTATATTACTCTTGATATCTCATCTGTGTTAGTACTTACCCATTCTCTCTCAAATTGCTGTTTTCCTACTCTGTATTGGCTTTTTCCTACTTTGTATTGGCTTTTTGATGAAAATGTTACTTAGATGTAACATTACTTAGATGTAAATATTTACACTACTTAGATGTAAACATTTTGAGTGGATCATAGTTTCAGAATTAATTTTTACTTTAGAAGGATATAGAGGACTAAGAGCACAGTGCATTTGTGTTTGCCTATTCTCAGTCATGGATTTCCAGGGAGATACAGCATAGCATTAGCTAAGTTAAAACACCTTTTCTAAACAGTTATAATTCATTCTTCTCATATTTAGAAACAGCCATTTCACAGCAATAAGGGTTTACAACTGGTACTAAGCCAAATTAGTGTTAGTGTATTCATGAGCAGAAGATATTTCAGGTCTTGGTACAGTTTAGGACAAGACACAGAAGGAATAAAGGTGGAAAGAGTACTGGGAAGGTGAGTGTCTTTCTCAGGATCTCATGGTGCCAAGTTCAATGCTGTTTAAGGTGGACAATGTGACAGCTCAGGGACTGCATTTCAGCATTTCCACAGTGTGTATTTGGGCTTACAGATTTCTTGTCTCATTTCTAAAGGCCAGTTTCTGAAATGTGTACAAAACTTTTTCTGTGGGTTGAGGTCATTCAGCACCTTGTGAGACTGACCCTGATGTTCAGAGGTGCTGAGCACACACGGCTCCTGTCGACCAAGGGTTCGATGTACCTCTGAAAATCAATTCATGTCTAATGGCCTTTTCACCTGTCAGAAATAATTGCTGTTCCACAGAGGCATACTAACTCAGTCACCATTTTGTTTTTAAAGGAAACAATTTATTTTTGGCCTCCTAGGAAACAGATCTGCTAAGAAGGAATATCAGGAATAAAATGTGTCCCAAAAGGAAAATACGTTTCATATGAAGTACTCATTCTTCTCATTGTCAGTCATAAAAAATATATCTTTTAATAGTTCTTCCCCTTGCAGAAAAATCTGTTTAACTAATCTGATCATATAAAAATTATTTTTCCTAATGTTAGATGCTTAGTTAGGTATTCTCTGCTGGGACATTTGTTTTACAGTCAAAGAAAATCCTTGATACCAGCAGAAGCAGCATTACATGGAACAGGGTGTGTCCTTTCTTCAGCTGGATCAGTGCCCATATGTTGGAGAGCCTTTTCACTAAAAGGTATTAACTTCAGACATACTCCTGACTCCTTATGGCTTCAATGTTCCAGAGGAGAACACCTTAATGTAATTTTCTGCTGTTGTAAAACACATTTGGAAATTAAAGCAAAGCTTTTACACAAGTAAAATGCATACATCTGAAAGGATGGGACAGCAGGAACATTCAATGGAAATGAAAATGCACTTTAGGAAATAGTGAGCTGCATGCCTTGGCTGTAATAGTTAATAGAACAGCTCTACTGGGATAGCATAATGTGTACAAACCCAACAGAAACTTCTAGATTTCATGTTCCTGCAAATCTTTCCTCACAAGGTTAAGTGTCTGCATGATGAGAGGCCTGTCTTTTCAAGTGTAGCATAAAGGAGGCATTTGTCTTGTCTCCAGATCAGATCTTCAGCTCCCTTTTCTGCTAAACCTATTTTTTTATTACCAAATGAAAGTTCACTTTGAGAGTTTACCAAAGGCAAAGAGTTATGAACACTTGATTTTTATTTAAAGCTTTTTAGTCCAATATGTCTTTGTATCTGTTTATTTATATACAAGTTCTGAGAACAATCTGAGTGATTTAGACAAAGTATGCAATGCAAAAGCTCTGAGTGCATGGTTTTGATGCACAGAAAATATTTCCATATGGACCTGCTTAAGATGTACCCCTGGGTAAATGCAATTGGTATTCAGATTCTAAAAGCTAGCATGGTAAATCAATAGTGTGCATACATCATAAGACTTATTAGCCCCTAATGTCTTCTATCTGCCCAGGGATGTATTAGGGCTCAACCCTATTTTTAGGAAAGCCAATGACTAAATCATATCAAGGACCAGAGCTCCCTCCCTCATGCAGGTGTTGGAGATTGAAATTAAAAATTACTGCACTTCGTACCCTAGAGGTTGGATGCCCCAGAGCCATAGGGCTGTATCCCGAGGAAAACAGCTGGAGGCTATTGTGATCTACACTGCAAGGGCAAAAGAGAAAACAACCTCTGCTGGTAGTTTTTCTCATGATTGCTCTGACACAGCATATCACCAGCATTCTGCACAGGCATCTTTTCTAATTTAAGAGTCCGGATGCTTCTTATGAAAGAATACATTGCCCTTTTAATTCCTCACTTTGGCAAAAGTAATAAAAGATCAGTTAATCTCTGTAGCTCGTCCTTTGCAACGATTCAAAATGGGAAAACTGCACTTAACAGTCTGGCTATGCATTTAATATGAGTTGTACATAGGTATTTCCCATGGCATAGTTCAATATTTTTATTTTATTTACAACTTGTCGTGTGGTTTGTTGTGCCTGCATAGTATTGTAGTGTGTAGCTTTCTTTTCTGCACCTTATTGTCAATATAATTCCTTTTTTATTTTTCCTTCTGGAAAGGAAAATTATGCATTACTATGGAATCATGCTATCTTTTCTTCCTAACCTGTGCTCTTCATCTCTCACTGCCTTGGGGCCATTACTTTAATAGAATAGTTCTTCAAAAGAATTAGATTACCTGTTTCATTGCTATTCTATCTGGATGTCATTCTCATTGAAAATATTCATCTGCTTAAAAATTAACATTGAAAATGGCATTGACAAAGTAATTCTATTATGGACAAAACTGAATGTCAACAGATGTCACTTCAGTTTGTGGTTTAAACTGATGAACTTCTTGATGCAGTTTAAAAACCTGTTCATAAAGCTCTATTCCACATGCATGCACTGTGTTAGCATTTTTGCAGGTACGTTTATATCACAGACCTTATGTATCTTTCTAGTATATATTATAAGAAATGTATAAAAATACACATTTGTTGGTTATAAAATCAATTTTCTTACTTCCTTTATTTTCTTGTAAAACAAAAGCTTAGCTACATAAGGAACAAGTCAATAACCATGGCAGACAGGTATGATGAAAAGGAAAAGCAGTGGTGTAATTATATTATTTCATAGTTTTGCTTAGCTGCACTGCTTCATCTTATTAACTTCTTCTTTAGGACATGTAAGATGTGTCAATTTGTGTGGCATGGTAAGCCTTTGTAGTAAGGCTAATATTTCTTGGTGCTATACCCTACCTCATCTTTTCATGCTACTCCAGAGCTGTAATGCTAGTCCACATAAAAGTGCCTTAAATACAAAAATTCCATATATATATATGGGAAATTTGAGACTACAATATACTTCAATCAAGTAAGAGCAATTAAACTAAGGATGGAAAAAAAATTAACCATTCCCAGTAATTATTCCTTGTCCTGAGGTCCTCAAATATCCTAACTTAATAAAAAGCTAGTTTTTATCCCATGATCTCCATCATAGTATTTCAACAAAATAAAAAAGTTAAGAAAGTTAGAAAGTTAAGAACAGTTAATTAAATACTTACAACCATTTTCTTATATGCTCCCTAAAATCCTCCAGTAGCTGAAGATGCTGTGGTCAGGCAACAATCTGTGTTTCAGTTCACTGGATGCACCATGTAGAAGAAGTATTACAGACTTTCACTGGATTATGTGAATCCAACAATGTATTGTGGATGACAGTTGATTAGTCATCATATCAATTTAATGTATTTGTAATTAATCTTATATCTTGAAAAAATAATGTTTTAAAAAATTAACTTCTGACTTAAGAAAAATGTTTTCTATTTTTACAGGTTTTGCTGATTCTTTTTTGATGAACCTCATATAAAAAAAGACAATGTCATTCCAACTCAGTGTCTGTTCTTATTTTGATGAAGCCATGAAATATTGACTTTACAGGAATTTAAGGTTGCATCAAAGCTATGCTTGAATTACAGCTTGTATTAGAGAAGGGTATCCTGGATTTGGCAGGGATAGAGTTAATTTTCTACCTAGTAACTGGTACAGTGCTGTGGTTTGGATTCAGTGTGTGAATCAGTTTGATAACACACTGATGCTCTGGATGTTGCTCAGTGCTGCTTAGTCTAAGGGCTTTTCCATTTTTCATGCTCTGCCAGAAAGCAGATGCACAAGAAGCCGGGAGAGCATGGCCAGGAGAGCTGACCCAAACTGGGAAAAGGTGAATTGCATTCCACAGCATGTCATGCCCAGTATATATAAACTGGGGAAAGTTGGCCAAGAGAGGTTACTCACTACCTGGGGACAAGCTGTGTATTGGTCAGTGGGTGGTGAGCAGTTGTAGTGTGCATCACTTGTTTCTCTTAGCTTTATTCCTCTCTTCCTTTTCTTTTCCTTCTTTTTCCTTTTCATCATCACCATCATCATATTTTATTTTATTTATTTGACTATTAAATTTTTCTTAGCACATGAGTTTTACCTTTTTCTGATTCTCCCCATCATCACAGTGAGGGTCAGGGTCTGAGCCCTGTTGTACTGAGTTGCCAGCTCAGGTTAAACCACAACAAAGGGCTGTGACTTGTCCTTCAATGAGAGGCATCCTCTGATAAATAAAATTAATTGAGATAGAATTATAATGCTAAAAGTGGCTTATATTTTGGTGAAGGTCAAACACTGTAGACTTCAGTCTGCAAAAGGCAGAAAGATTCCAAAGCCCCACAACTAAAGCCCTCAAAGATAAATTTCTGCAGATTGAGGGAGGAGGGAAGGAGGGAAGGAGGGAAGGAAGGAAGGAAGGAAGGAAGGAAGGAAGGAAGGAAGGAAGGAAGGAAGGAAGGAAGGAAGGAAGGAAGGAAGGAAGGAAGGAAGGAAGGAAGGAAGGAAGGAAGGAAGGAAGGAAGGAAGGAAGGAAGGAAGGAAGGAAGGAAGGAAGGAAGGAAGGAAGGAAGGAAGGAAGGAAGGAAGGAAGGAAGGAAGGAAGGAAGGAAGGAAGGAAGGAAACTTCTTGGTGGCACTGCTAATATCCCACAGGGTAGGGACATTACAAAGCTCTTGACCTTGTCTTAGCCCTGAGTATGAATGCCATTTCCTGCACTGAAATGTACAGCTGTAGTGTCACCTAACAAGTAATACAGTTTTATAACATCATGTTGTCCTCCAACAGTGAATTTTGGCCTCAAAGGAGACATAGGTTGAAATCCCATTCTTGAAAGAAGCTCCTGAGTTTATCTAGACTCCTCTAAGCTATGGAATACAGAGGGCAGTACAAAGCATGCACTCCTTGGAGCCTCGAATACAGCTCTGCTGAGCTCACTGTGGAAGCAGTTTCTCAAACCATTCCTTGTTCCTTTTCAATGGAAGTCAGGACCAATTGTCTAACTGTAACTACATACATATATACATGTGTGGAAGTGCTATAAGTACCACAGGATTTGGATCTCCATGATAAAAAAATACTAAGTGGAGATCTGTAGAGACCAAATCACCCGAGAAACTTTCAGTCTGTACTTGGAAAGAAAACAGAAAAGTGATCTAGTGCTTGAAGATCATTCGTCATTTGCCTCAGGATTGAAATGAGCAACATATGTAAAGATTTCATGCAAAGCACGTAGCAGCACAATGTAGTCTAAAGGTCTCTTTATTCTGAAATTAAACTTTTTTATAAAATTCTATAAAATCTATTGATACAGAACTGTTTATTCCTTTATAAATCTCTGAGTAATGTCAGTGACTAAATTCCTGGGAAAGGAAACCAGTGTAACTGGTAGTTATCTGTCCCCAGGTGTTATTTACAAAGACTACACCTGTTCTTAATAAGTGCCTATCTAAGTGTGAATTTAAATGTCACATGTATAATTCCATCTCTGTATTTTTTTTTTGGTGATTCTTAAAAGTCAAAAGATTGAAAGACAAAGGCTGAAATAAAATAAAGATTTCAAGTTTTCATTTTCAGAAGTATTCAGGAACATTTTTACTTATAGAAAGGACCCATTCAGATGTTGCTATGTAATTCTGAATATTGATTTCATCATGGTAACTGGAAACAGATTTAGGTGCACATGATTATAGCAATTTGACTTTGGACACAAACCTTGATTTTTATTTTTAAACCCCTGTAATTTTACACAATCAGGTAGAAAATATTCATTCAATCTTTACTGAGAGGATTTCACTTTCCCACTTTTTCTCCACCTTGAAATATCATTTGAACAGTCTTCTCCAGAGATATTTCATAATGTTTCTGTCACATAAATGACTAACTAGAAAATACAGCAGTACCAAGCATAAGATTAGTACAAAAAAATAGTATTTTATCTCCAAACTATGCAGTGTTTCACAAAAAGTCTTCCAATGACTCAATTTATCCTATCTCATCCTAAAATGTATTTTTACTTTGCATAACATTCAAAAACTTTGACATTTCTCAAGTCAAAGATAATTTTATATTTTGTTGCTCAGATACCTTTCTTAAATTCTAATCTTTTTACTGAGATGTACATATAGCAAGTGGGCAATTCCTTCTAAACATAAGGGGTCACAAGATATGTCCTGAGCCTGGCCCCTTCTTGTCTTGGAACTGCTGCATTCACTTTCTTGTACAACATTATTATTCATTATTATTCAGGAGCAATGATTCATTTCTCATGATACAAAAGATAAATCCACCCTCACTTCAAATTTAGCAGCACTGAACAGTTACAACCCTCATTGAAATTAATGGTACTTGGGAACACCCTGCCCACATAAAAGCTGATATTCTACCTGTGAAATATCAAACTGACATATAAAAATTAAAACTATGAATTTGTTTCCTATCTGTACATATGCATTTTAGGCAAAAATGTTTATATCTGACAGATATTAAAATGGTCATTAAGTCAAGGGCTCATGAAAACAGAAATGTAAGAAACATGACTAGCATGTTTTCACAAACAATAAATCCAGAATGTCTGTTGCACTCCCCCAGTATGATGTCTTGAATACTGCACTTTTTTTACGTAGTCTTGTGATGTGGAGGATAGCTCTTAAAAATATCCAAATTGGTTGGCCAGAGGGCGGAGGTAGGTAACAAAACAAAACAAAAAGACCTGAAATAAGGGAAAATTCACATCAAGATCTGGTGAATTATTTCAGTGGGCTACCCTCCAATATCCAATTTCTGGTCTGTTAGTTGCAATGGTTGTTCTTTTCAACAACCAAATTCTTTTTATCTTCATTGTTAGACCATACAGCTCCTTCTATCAAGCTTGTGCTCTCCTTTACTGGACAAGCTGCACAACTTTATCTCCTACATTACCACTGCACAGATCTATCTCCTCCAATGTGATTTTTTCTGTGCACCTCCTGCACTTGGACTGCAGATACCCCTACCCCAATCACCATGAGGGTCCTACTTTAGTGTCACTGTCTGAACTCAACACGTCTAGATTCTCACAGTTCTCACTGCCAAGTACATTTTCTAAATCTTACATCATTTTTGTAGATCTTATCTGAAAGCTCTCTACCTTCAAAAGACTTTTATTGATCTCTTATGATCTGGGACAATAAGTGTGGGAGAGGTCGTATCTCAGTGTGAATATAGAAACAATACAGCCCTACTTAATATATTTCTTTTTAAAAGCTTGAATTTACATGTAAACAATAGCAAGCAGTAGGTTAAATGAAATGGATTGTTTCAATCATTTAAGCTAATAAACTGCTTCCAAGGATGGCACCTCCACTTCAGCTGTCACCCTGTGCTAGAAGTCTGCACTTCACTGTAGTCCTGAAATCACACAGCTACTATTGAACCCCCAGCAATAACTGCATTCAAAGACTTATCTGTCAGTTTGTAACCTGTTCAGTGTCTGACATATTAATTTTGATCAGGTGAGTTGTATTACACTGAGCAATGTGTGAAAGTTTTTGGGGCAAGTTCATTCTATATTTATTCCTATAGGTCTTATTGATGACAGGCTTTTTTCTTCTGGTTCCTGCAGTCTTTTCCACTTGTGTTCCTTGTTTCAATGTACTCATTCCTGTGAGAGGGTCTTGTTATCTACAAAGAATCCTTAAAAATTCCCAGATTCTTCTCAAGAAAGATACAATATATGAACAAAATAAGTGAAAAGACATTACAGAGGGAGGAAACAACGACTGTGTGTTTGAAATGCATGCCAAAACCCACATGATGATCCTTAGAGAAAATTCAGTCAAAGAAACAATTCATGAATTGCATTCCTATGGACTTACAGTTAACTTTCAGGTTGGAGTTAACCTACAACCCGATTTTAACTGTCAAGAGATTTTTATTATTTTCAAATATTTCCCAATGATTCCAAAAATGTATAACTCAAATCCAATGACAAAATAAAGAGATTTGGCTTGAAAACAGAGGGACAGAGTTCTTGTCTGACATTTGCATCATAAATCCAGCCAAGAATCGGAGTGCACTAGCCCACTGAAAGCTGGAGAAGTCTAACAATAAACAAGAACACTGGGAGGCACGGCATTATTGCTAAATGGATTATTTATGCTAGTTCTCAAAACAAGGAAGGGAGGTGAATAATCCCCTTCATATCTCAAGGCTGCTGATCAAATAAAAATTTCCAAGTACAATAAAAAACTTTGGCTCCTAGAAATATATTGGAACTCCTTGAGTTTTTCTTCCCTCAGTTCAGGAGAGAAAATAGTTCCACAGCTGCAAAGAATCAATTTTTGTTAGTCCTGAATTAGGATTTAAGTTCCCTGTGGGACTGCTTAAGCTTTCCATCCCCTTCAGCTCTCTGTGGGAGGCACCCATGGTTCTGAGGAAAAACACTTCTGAGGCCAGGCCAAGTTTGGAGCTAGAAAACACAGCCAGGTGTTGAAGCTGAGTCTGTGAACCTCCACGGCACAGTGCTCCTCCAGACTCAGAAGTGGGGCAGGGCAGGGGGAAGATTCACATCCTGGTTTTCCTGCTTTTCTTCCCACTTTGTGCTGGATTGGGCAGGATTTTGTCTCAGGCACACAGGGAAAACTTATTTTTCACTTAACTTTTGGTTATGTATAACCTTGAAAAATTAGCCTGATCACAAACTCAGTTTGCAGAAGATTTAGAGGTGAAGTTATGAAGATTTAGAGGTGTACAGGTAGTGATCAAAAGCCCAGTGGAACTGATGGGCAGTTTTCCACTGAGATCAATGGGCTCTGGATTACACCCATAAAGCCTGACTAATGAGGTGCTATATGGATTAAAGCTCAGGTTAAATTAGGAAATACAGTGCTGCTGTGCCAATGGGATTCTGGATCTCTTTGGCTTCCCATAGATGTAGCAATGAATGACACAGAGGGAGCAGAAAGTCCCATGCACATGTTGTGTGCCCTCAGGCTCCAGGCTCTCACAGAGCCCATGGGCTCCAGGCCTGCAGGAATGAGGAGTTAGCTTGAAAGCTCACAGAGAGTGCTTCAGTGTCAAATACATTTCCACTGTTCGTGAAGTATCACATTAGCAGTGTGTGTTTCCTTTTTTCCTCCTCTCTTATGTATTTTCATTTTTTGTGCATGGGAATGAAAAGTTACATCCATTCTAAAACATTTGTGTAGGTCTAAGGCAGGAAGAGAGAGAAAGCACTATAAGACATTTCGAAAAGATGAGTCAATTACCAGAAAGTTTTGCAGAATGTACTTATGACCAGGTTGGTTTCAACAGCCCTTCTATCCACCGCACTGCAAAGAGGCATTAGATACTGGCTAAAATATTTATATACTTCTCTTTCTCACTCTATCTCTCCACATTTATTATTTGGGTTAGTCAGAGGACAAAATAGATATTATGTTCTCTGGGAGCTGTAAGCTTTTTATCTTTATAATTGAAAAATATTTTAGTCATGTCAGTGCAGGCAGAAACAAAGATTAGGCATCCAAAAGTATCTTAATTCACATAAATAAAAAATACAACTTTTAGTGCAGACCAAGAAGAGGAAGGTGGGCATTCCTGCCAGCTACAGAGGAAAAGTGTTGCCTTTCAGCTGTTCCCACCAAAGTCAGCATGAATCACAGTCCTGCAAGAAGCAGATGATTTTCCTTTCCTGTGCAGGAGGTAGTAAATCCCACATTGGTCTGCAGGGACTCAGAATTCTCACTTTAAAAAGTGAGTGACAGTAAGTTGCTGTTTTATATACTCTCCTAGACAGACTGCTGGTGCTGAGTCAGTTCTCATCCTCACCTTCCTCTCTTTCTTAACACCAAGCAGCTTGAATACCTGCTTACTTCACTTAAACTGATTAACTAGAGCTTTAAATGTTGTGTCAAAAAATTCAATAAAATAAAAAATATCATATCTGTCAGCTAGGTAAGATTTGAGACTGTGAGTCTTAATATATCAGTGTTTATAGAGCAGTTGCATACCATAAGATAATGCCATAATGTGCATCAAATCAGCAATCATCCCCTGTCACCTTCAAAACACAATATATGGAACATTACTGAAAAGAAGGGGTGACAGAAGCAAAAATGATTGCATGAACCACAGAGTCATCATGTAGACCTAAGGACTGCCTCTAAACTGATGGTTTGCATTTAAAGTATCTTGTGAAGTTTGTATGTCTTTTCAAACCAGTCACAGAGCTAAAACAACAAAAGTAAAAAGGCAATAAGCACAACAAAACACCACAGAGATAGATGTAGCAGAACTCCTTTGTTTATTCAAGCTGCATTTCTACTCTAAACAATATGTAATTTGTCTTCAATAGCTTCAATATTCTTGTACATCTAAGCAACACAAGTCTATAGTGTAAAGAGAAATGCTGGTCAAAACACTGTGATTCTGTAGGCAACAACTTAAAAATATTAGACTGAAGAGGACTATAATCTGCATTCCTGAATCTAAACGAAGTATTAAAATCCTATTTTATTCAACTACTCAAAAATTGTTTGCAAATATTGCAGCATAGATTCAATGGAGACATTCGTAAGTAGTAAGCGTTATTAACATAAATTACTCAAGAGAGATCATTTATTTATAACATTGAACTTGACTTTTCTAATTTCGTCTCAGTCACTGGTCCCTTGTAATCAATGCTGTGGAAAACCTGCAGAGCAAACCACTATTTGCAATGTGCCTTGGCCTCTTTTCCAGCCAGCAACGCGCCCCTGACCGTGTTCAGCGTGGAGCATGGGAAAGCGTGGGCGTGCAATTCTCAGCCCTGAATTAGGAGCTACTGCCAAACTTGGCAGGGACTGGGATCCAGCAGCAGCTGCTTCTCACGAAGGTCATGCAATTCCTCCCGTGAGAGGCAAGACAACCTGCTTCTTCACTCCTGCTGGGTGCTCAGTGGAGCAGAACCTGAGGGACCCCAGTGTGCACAGGCAGACAGCCCCACACCCCTGAATGGGCAGATGTCTGTCCTGGTTCTGAGGTCAGAGCTGTGGTACAGGTCCTACTGCTCCTCCGAGCAGGCAGCACTCCCTTCATGCCTGGAAAAGCTCAAGGGCTGGTGCCAGACACCCCCAGTGGAAATGGCTGCGTGACTCAGCTGAACAAGCTGAGCAGTCAATACCGACTTTCTTGCAGGCAGGGTTCACTCTCACCTGGAGAACAGAGGGGTCCATTCCCACCAGAACTTTACAAACCTCACTAAAATTTTTATTTATTTGTCTCTCTTAACAGCTACATGCAGTTACAGCAAAAGGCATCAGAGGTGTAAGAGAACAAAATAAGAACCAGTGTAAGTAACTCATTAAAATAAGACTATACAAAGATGAGCCTGGTAATTTTTAAAACATTGCAAATCAGAAAAAAATGAGTCATTATTCCATGTAAAAAGTTTCTCCATGCATTTGCTTTTGCAAGTGCTTAAAGACATTACAGTTTCTGCAGCTGTGCAGGAGCCTCTCAGTGCGTTCATTGGCTATTCACCAGTTTGCAAAAGCAAGTGTGTGCAACTCAGAGTATAAAAAGGGCAATCCTGAGGAAGTTATAGGTTTCTTTAAAAAGTAATTATCCCTAATCTGCAATCCTTGTTCTCAAATTGAGCAGTGTATAAACTCATAAGCTCTATTCAATTATAAGCAAGGATTTCTACTTCATAACAAAGATATGAGAAGGGAAAAGTGTGGCTAGGGTCATGCCCAGCACAGATAGGACACCCAAGTAAGCACCACTTCAAAGTTTAGTTCTGGGTAAACTTGTTCAGGTTCTTCCATGCTTTAATCCAGAATGAGCTCCAGGCCCAAGTCAGTTTAATGTTTCTAATATATCTACACCCATTGGTTTTAAATGTTTACTATTCTGAAGACTTTCACATTAAATTACCATTGTCCACAACAAACTTCTATTCCAGGGGCATTGTAAAAAAATAACAGATGTATCTGCTCAGGCAGATTGCAATTCCTGTTCTGAAAGTGTATAATTCTTTTTATTATTATTATTATTATTTAAACAGCCTCCGTGCATTCTCTAAGAAAAACATACTTAAGCAGCCTCTTTAAAAAAAAGTTAAAGCTTTGATGTGATGTATGCATTGAACATGTCAAGAAGAGTATTATCAAAAGGAGAAGTTTAAAGCCATTCCCTGGGGTATATATGTTTTGATGTCCTACTGTCCTTGTCATACATGAAAGTATTTGGTCTATCTAGAAATTCATTTGACCCAGAAAAACAAATTGTTCAGAGTTAACAGGGAAAAAAGCCCCAGACACAGAACAAGGGCAGGGACTGTGGTACACTCACTATTACACTTCACTCTGTTTGAAGTAGATTAAGAAGAGAGAGTAACAAGTAATTAAATTGCGTCCCATTGGGCCTGTACTACTGTCCAAACATTTCTGCAACAAAAAAATCCCAAACCCACAGCAAATGATTCTGACTCCCAGATGTTTGGAATGAGTTTCTTCAGGTCTCCACCTGAGGTTTCATTCATTCACAACCTTCCCAGGTGACAGTATACCTGGAAAACCTTTTCCAATGGAGTGTAAAAGTGGTCTGAGGGTAGGATCAGCCTACACTTCCTTGGTATGAAAGCATAGCCTCTAAGACATGATTCAGATAATAGGGAAAAAATGGTTGCACCAAATGCTATTACACTAAGCTTATATGATACTATCTATTAATTCTCTGAGGTTAAATAAAAAGCATTATTTCTACTTTTAATAAAATAAAATTTTAAATTACTCTTATGTCTTTGGTGGATATGTTTGTTCCAAAGACATCTTATAAAATGCAAGCTGAGAAATGCTTCCCTCGGCTTCAGAGTATTTGTTGAAAACACAGATAGATCGAAAACAAACTTGAGTGCAGCTTCCAGGACAGCTTCTGTGTCCTAAAAGAGGTTAAGAAGAAGAGTTCTTTGCCACATTTTTATGGAAGTTCTTATTAAGTCCTCCTCATAGCTAGTAGACAGACAAAATTGTGGGTCACAATTTTATTTAGAAATGACACTTGTTGACTGCCATAAATTTCTTCAGGAATGAGAGAGCATGAAGGTTAGAGCAAAGTGCAGCAAAACTCAGAAACTTGAGGATAAAACTGGCAGCAACTAGATTCATAGCAGGGAGCTTGCAATAAACTTTTCAGAAAAATAGTTTGGCTATGCAAGAGTGAGCAGCATTTTTGGCAAACCAGCAATTAGCCATGGCTAAGTATTACCAGTTCAATAGTTTCAGAATAATTTTCTTAAAATAGCATAAAAGGAGATCCAGATTATCTCTTGGGCTTCAACAAGCTCTCCAATTGTGTCTTTGGCAGAATGATGATACAAGTGAAAAAGACTTGGAAGTGAAGTAAATCACGGAGATGCCACTAGATCTGATACATCACATCCAAGGGATGATGAATTACAGCCCTTTGGAAAGGTTCACTATAATGAAAAAAAGTGATCTTGAACAGTAGTGATGACAATCCAGCCAGGAGTGACTGCTCTGGTCCAACAACAGGAGTCAGTCCGTTGTAACTTTTATCACCCTGAAATTCAGGACTCACTGCTGGGAAGAATTTGAAAGAGACAGATCTGCAAACTTTAAAGTAGTTCCAAATCTGTCCCCTGGCTCTGGGTTCCCTGAGCACTTGCATATTCTCACATGCTAAAACCCAGTTTCAGAGAAGTGGAACCTGGCTGTTTTAAAGAGGTCTTGCTTCTGGGATAAACAGTGTGAATGAATGCACAGAAGATTCCACAAGACCATCACAGATGTGTCCAGGTTTGTACAAAATGAGCACTGACACCTTAGACAGAGCCTTTCCCACACTGTAAATGTTTTCATATTATATAGAGAGGTCCTAAAATACAGATTTATTAGCATATGTACAAAACCAACACTTGCATGAAAGTATTTATTTTAAATGTAACAAATCTTGCCTTACTAAAGTAATTAATTGTTATTACCATTTTGTATTTATGTACAGATCACAGCTTAGCCAAAGACTAAATGAACATGAGGTGCATGGCTAAATGTTGAAAATTGTGGTAATAGAAGAGTGTATTGCTGATGATAAAATGTTCTGACAAAGTATAAAATGCAAATTGTGTGTTATTGCCTTAAATTGTTCCAGTTCATTTACCTTGCTATGAGCATTCATTACAGCTAATTATTGAAACAGATTTTTATTATTCATAATTACTTTTCACATTGTAATGATCATAAATTTTTGAAAATTCTGGTCATCATCTTTCACCATTCATGCTTGTCAGATCTTTTTTTGTACAGAACATTTTGCATACTCATTATCATTAATACATTTGTAGGCTGTTATTATTCAAAACTGGTAAGGATCTTTTAAAGGAAAAGCAATACTGTTTCTTAAATACATCCTTTTAGTCCTAATGACAGACTGATGCTGAACTTAACTTAGAAAATGAAATGAAATGCCATTAATAAAATGTTCAGTTTATTCCTTGCACTCACTTTGCCAGGTTCATGAATGCACCTAGAGTTAGACAGAAATGATTTCCCTGTTATTATCATCCAGGCAGCTAGGCATTTTAAAGACCAATTTGTAAAATGAAAAGGTTGAAAACATTAAGCATTCCTTCCCAGCAAAAATGGAGAATGAGAGAAACAGCAAAAGAGAAAAAGAAAACTGCCTACACAGCTGTAAACATCAAAACGTTCACAGAACTGAGAAACATTGAATAACTTAAGCTCATCAATCTGGTCCTATTTTATGAGGTAGCTGTAGATGTCAGATAGCCATTTCATCAGGCAGAATAATCACAGAGGTTTATTGTTGAGACTACCACTGTTTTGCAGATTTACTTGATTTTCTAGTTCTGAATAGATGGAAAATATAAAGTGAATACTTCCCTCAGAAGGGACTGTGATTCACTCTTTCCAGAAGAGCAGATATCACTGGATAACTTCATAAAACATAAAAAAAAATAATTTAGGGAACCTGAACTTGCAGATGAAGCAAGTGCACAGAAATAAAAGAAATAAATCCAACTGATGAGAGAGACATCTTGATTCACAGCATCATTCAGTGTCATCAGAACTTTTGAATTTATCCATTCCTAACAATGACACAGTAATAATGGTAGCTTGATAACATATACTATGGTTGATAGAAAAAAAGGAAAAAATTTGTTGAATATCAAAACCTAGGTGAATCTTTTGTTAGTATTTCTCAGGTCTCTGATGAAGGTACTGGGAACTGAAGCTCTCTAAATATGGTTACTATTCACAGACTAAATGACAGGAAAAGAAAGCAATTACAAATTTCACTTTTTCATTGTGTGCATAACATATGATGCCATCACAGTCAGGGTAAATTTTTCTAAACCATTTGGACAGAACAGAGTCTGGCAACTTTAAAACAAAATAACTCCACATATGTTGATAAAACTATTGTATCTCTGACACAAAAAGCAAAAGATAAGGAGGTTACCAGTCATGGTTGACTAAATAAAGCCTTCGACAGAACTTGACATTCGATGATCCAACTTGAAAGGTTAGGGAACACATTCCAGGCTGATTAAATGGGTCAGAGCTTTTCCTATGGACCATAGCCAGCAGGTTAAAGTCAATTGTGTCCCCTCCAATTGGCAAGCCATTAATGGAGATGTCTCCCCCAGGCACTAAATTGGGACCTTTACTCTTTCTACTGATGATTAACGACCTGGCATCATAGGATGCAGCAATAAAGAATGAGCACACGATGCTTCCCTCACACACTGTTTTCTAAATCACTTCACTACACATCTCAAACTTCAAGAAAAAATAACACAATAAATAGCTGTGCATGATTTTAAGAATAATAAGAACAATAAGAACGGTACACTCTGTTCTTAGCTGAGGAATACAAACACAGAATGAAACCACTAATTGCATTAATTTGTTTGCCTTACACAATACAGTTGAGATCATTACCTGTACTTTCCCCCCATATTTCTAGAAGGAATATATTAGAATATTTATGCAAAAAACAATTAGGAATAGATGAAAATACTCTTTTTCTCTATTAAAAGAAAGAAGCTTGGAAATATTAAGCTAAATCTATGTAACCAAATAACTTGAGATGTCTTTAAGGAGAAGTTTCACCTCTTAATGAAACTGTGGTACATTCAGGACCTCTTTTTTAAAATTCACCTCCCATGATTTGGGTGCATTTCTGAAGGTAAAGTGATAAACAGAAAACTTTCCATTACAGTGAAGAAA
Organism: Melospiza melodia melodia; assembly: GCF_035770615.1. Classification (NCBI taxonomy): domain Eukaryota; kingdom Metazoa; phylum Chordata; class Aves; order Passeriformes; family Passerellidae; genus Melospiza; species Melospiza melodia. Next base: position 83,466,362 of record NC_086198.1, on the reverse strand, counting down.
ATAGAGCTGGAGACAACCAGATTATATGTTTCAAGTAGAAACTAGCAGCTGTGTTTTAGGAGAAAGTCAAATATTACTTAAAAGAAGGAAGAAGAATCTCATTCACACAATTATCCGAGGGCAGCCTGTTAAGCTGGTTCTTCACTAATTTTGTTCATAGCTAACCTCATTTCTTATAATGCTAGTGAAATTTGTCTTTATTTATTTACATTCCCCTAAAACTTCTGTATAGTTTTTAAACCTATATATTGGGGAGAGGGAGGAGTTGGTCTCTTTTTTGTTGGTAGAAATAGAATTTGAATTATCTATTTTAGATAAAATGAGATATATTGAAAAAGTTTCAGGTAAAATTAGCCTGAGGTTTGATGTGTGTTCAAAGGACATCAGATTTAACAATGCTCATCAGTTTGGGGAGACATGAGCAGATGAGCTCATGGCTGAGCCTGAGCTAACGTCCTCTCTTTTTTAGGAAAATCAAAAAGAATTCCCCACATATAAAATTTGTGGGAAACCTCATCAAAAGAAAGAAAATGAGAAAGATACATGGAAAAACTAATTGCTCTTTTTTAAACTGAGATGTGAAAATGAATCCCTTAACTAAGTAAAAAAAATTTAAAAAGCAAACACTAATATTTTAAAAGATTGGTGAATAGGTCTACACAGGGATATGAGCACTAAATAATCATAAAAAATATTTTTCTATTGAGGGATGTATGGTAAAGCCTCTCAGATTTATCTTGGTTGCTATGTTTATCAATGAACAATAAAGAGAAACATCACATCACTGTTGATGATGTCTGAAAAAAAATAATGAGTGAGAAAGTGCAAGGACTGAAGAGACATAGGCACTGTTGCAATTACCAGGCTTACAAGTTCACTGAAAATGTCATCTCACATTTGCAAGGTTTTTTTTTCCTAAATGATGTGTCTAGTTACACAAGTAATAACTTGGAAAGGCCCTGCAGTCAGGAGGTTAGATTAGGTGCTGACAGTTGTTTTTTGCAGAATCACAATCTATGAATCTCTTAAAAGAAACTTATCATCAGCATGTTAAAGTTCAGATATTTAATGTAGCCATCTGATAAAATATAACAAGGTAAAACTGTATTTAATTAAAATTTATAAGTATTAATTTAGTATCATTCATTTTGTCTTAGAAGCCAGAAACATTAGTTGGAAGTGACCTATGGTAACTGTGTTTGTCGCAGGAAGGCAACCTAAATGTCCCCAAGTGCAGTCTGCAGCTGCTGCTCTTTGTGTCATCTGGTGCTACCAAGTGTGTCAGCTTTGTGACTGCCTTCTAAGCAGCTGTAAGCTCTCAGATCAGCCTTTGGCCTCCTCAATATCCAGCCTTATCACTGCTTAGATACTTGTCAAACTCTAAAAACAACACTGTCAAATACTGCAATTCATGTACCACTGAAAAAGGGCACTTTTATTCTTCTTCTTGGGAACAAAGAAAATAATTAGCCGGCACATTTCCTGTTCTAGGGAGTATCACCAAGACACCATACCTCTCAAGCCTTTTTGAAAATAAAAAAGCATCCCTTCAAAGTTGCCATGGTAAATTTTTCTGGTTCCTTGGAAGCATCATGCTGCTCTGAGGAAACTACTTTTCTTGTTTGCTCTTTCTTGGTTTAAATAACCAGTAATTTAGGGATTTAATTAAACTGTCAGATGCCCATTAGCTGCAAGAGAACAATACAAATGTTATATATATGTAAAATATGCTTTGAAGATATGAAAGGAAATATTTAATAGACTTTGATGTTCTTTCAGATTCTCAGCAGCTTTCTTAAAATTATCTTGACTACCTTTTATGACACATTCTGCTTCAAAATGGTGCAAGTGGGAAAATGTATGGCAAAAAATGTCCACAATAGAACTAAACTTAACCAGTATCCCTTTTTATTGTCAGAGTACTGAATAATGAAAATGTACATATAGAACATTTTTCAAACAAAAACTATCATTTCACTGGGCATCTGATATTAACCATCAACTGTCTTACAAGATCTCTTGAAGACTTAAAATCCAGGAATTGCCAGCTGGCTATTTTAAAAAAATGAACAGACTAGGGAGTGGCTTATCTCTTTCATCACTGTTGCTGACAGGTATATTATGTGGAACTAAGATAACTTCTTTGAATGGACCTGCATATGCATATTCAGCTATGATGAATTGCACAGCATTTCATGAGTATCTACCTTGAAGGCAGGTTTAATTGTTGCTATTCCAGACCACTCCATGCCTGAACTGTAGGGAAAAATATTCTATCTAAGATAAGGACCCAAAAATTTAAAGTGTCATTGCCCAATATCTTAAACCTCTCAGGAAATTAATTAAAAAGTAGTGAATTGTGTGAGGCATAAATAAAGACATGAGACAAACACTTGTTCTCTGAACTAAGACTGCAATATGAAAATTAAATTAAGCTAAATGATTACTTAAACCAAACATACAGTAACTCTTTTTCACTATAAGTTCACATGGAATAAATTAATAGATTTTCCTATTTAGAAATATTGTTGTTTCTCATGTACTGTTAGATCAAGCAATATAAAGTAACACAGAGCTTTTTTAAAATATCCAAGACAGCCTTGAAATTTGATCATTGTTAGTCTTTAAGATCTTATATTGTCTGTCTAATAATATAAGCATATGTGTTTTGCCAGTACTCAAGATATGCACTGCATAAATGAATATCAATTTTAGTCTTGCTGTCAGTTTGCACCTACAATGACCAGGATTCATAAAATAATTCAATAAAAACACACAGGAAAATACATAGTTTGGCAAGAAGAGTGTCCAAGGTGCTGTAGACATAAGAGACCTCATAATCAAGAAACCAGGGCTGAAAGAAGGGTATCCCTAAAAGCTTGCACATAAATAAGGGCCTGATGGGGAATTGCTCCCCCTTCCCTGGGAAATCACCATCTGAAGTGCTTGTCCAATAATGCACTCACAGAATGGTGAGTGAGCAGGGGGAATCAGAGGTCTGCTTGCCCTTGCAGAGCTCCAGGCTCATTAGGATCACAGACACATGGCAGGACAGCTCACACAGCTGGAGTGAGATAAGGATAAACAGGCCAGGATGGCCAGGATGGGCACTTGCCTGCACAGGGACAATGACAATCCAGCAAGAATTTACAGACTGCGGTTAGGCAGTGGCCCAGCCACAGTGATGCTGTGCTACTAAAAATAAATCAGCTGACTTAATACAAGATAATAGTTCTCCTGAAAAACCTTTCCCCATGTTTATCTTTAGACCATGTAACTGTTTTGAGTCTCCAGTATATTTTCAAAATATATTGCTAGGCATTAACACCTTGGCAATCACGGAGTGGTTCATTTTCTCAAGAAATCTAGTTTTTGTCTTGATAATGAATGAACCAATTCTTGAAATCTTACTTTTTTTTCAGGAATGAAATTCTCATTTTCTGAACATGTACCAATAAATTTGAAATAGTCAGAAAATAAAACCAATTTTTGTTGATTGTTGGAGTGGAAAATTAACAAGACAACTAGCAAAGTCACCAAAATGAAAAGCTAAAAGTACAAGGAGTTACATGTTGAAGATGATTAATTAGAAGTCAATTAAACATGTGCACTGGGAAAGGAAAGCAGGAATTTATTTCTTGGTTTAGGTTAAAAAGCACTAGAAGACTTAATAATGATGTTTGCCCTAAAGTTAAGCTTATGTCCAAACCTGGAGTTTAAGTCCCCTTGAACCCACTGAAGCCTTCCTGCCTCCTCTAGAGCAAATAAAGTGGGGCGATGAGGTTAAGACTGAGTCTACGTGCAGTGAGAATGCAGTTGAAATAACTAGCCTTGGATAGTCTAGTTTGTCTAACCTCTTTCTGGAGTATTTGAAGAATGCATGATTCTTGACTTGTTCTCTTCCTCAATGGCACAAGGCACTTTCTGGTTTACCTGCGTTTCTTTGCCATTTAAAAAGCCTTTGCATGTCACCTTAAGCACGAAACATGAACAAAGCAGTGAATTATCATAATTAAGTTAAATTTGGAGCAGTTTTTCTCAGCCTGTGCTGATTTTAAATTTGCTGCCTCTGCTGCAGATGTGACGTACTTCTGCGCATAATTACGGTGGAGCATTCTCCCCTCCCCCCCAGGCCACACTGTGATCTGAGAAATATTCTAACAATTTTTCCAACAAATTATAATTTTTCTCACTATTAATGACTTGTTTGACATTACTTGCTTAAAAAGTAAAAGAAAAATAAAATAGAATAAAACGTGTAAAAAATTCTAAATGTTAGGAGGCAGATGAAAATGAGCAGTGTTACATCCAACCACTGACTTCATTGTCTAGTCCTAATTTCTTCCTAGGTGTGGCCAGAAATAGCTTTAGAGAATTTTTGCTTTGTACCAAATTTTCCCTTTTTAGAGCAAACTGGAGATATAATTTCAGAGGACAAATATTTGTGTCTAACTCAGACAGCCAGAGCTCAAGATTTTAGCCTGCTTCTTGAAAGAAGTTGCCCATATACATAAAGAGGTTTTATGTGTAACTTTTATCTTTCCTGCATAGGATATACAGAGACTAAATACTTGAATTGAGTCATTTTATGGAGAGAACACAATTTTACTTGAAAACAGCCTGAAGCAAAATTTGGAGTCTTTTTATGCTTTCAAGGAAGATGATATGTTACAAACACTGGAAAAGCAATCAAGGAAGAAATTGTGACTAAGTGCTTAGCCAAGCTAAATGAATAAAAGCAACTGAAATGTGAGAAGATTGTCCAGAGCATTCACCCTGAAGGCTGAAGTTATTACAGTAACCAGTTTTTGGTAGTTGAAGCTGTGTTCTCCATTCTCTAACCTGCTGAGCAGCTGACTTTGTTGACTGCCACTTTATTAGCAGCCATGGTGTCAACTGATGCCCTACTACATCACTAAATCATCATTAGATAACCAGTGTAGCAGTTCAAACAAAGCCAAGATGTATCCCAATGTTGTAAAGAAATGAAACATGAAAAGACACTTGCTTTCTTCACCAGAATATTTCATGTAAGAAACTTGGGCATCTGCATCTTGATTTTTACTAGGTTTGCAAAGTCGCTGAGTATTTTTCTTATCACTGTCCCACATTCTGCCAGCTCCCATCGGGCAGTGATGTGGCATAGCTCTACCTATCATGTCTGATGGCCGAAACTCCATGTGACACAATGTAACTGGACAGCCAGCTGACATTGTCACTGGCTCTGACAATGTTGCAAATACAACGACAATCCTTTTCAACCAATGAAAGGTCAACACTAACATTTTAGGTGAATTTTGACTTCAGATGCTTGTCCAAAGCTACTTGAAAGTCACACAAGTGTGATTTTGGTTTTGTTCTCCTTCTCCAGATCACAAGCCAGCAATATTTCATTTAAATTAGTCTTCAAAATAGTCAAATTCTTACCCTGAAGCCATAGAAAGAACTTGTAAGTCATTTCTGTGAAATAAAAATAAATTTGAATCTTCACCTATTTCACCCTTTTCCAAGGCATTTTTCCTTCTCTGAACCACAGTTTGCTGATACACTCCTCCTCTGCTCTGTCTTCAACAATGTAAGCCAAATACTGTACTCATATCTTTGGGGTCTGCTTAGCTCAGGGATGCATTTTTCAGACACTGCTCCAACCATCAACCTCTCACTGATTCAGAGACAATTCAAAATCACTACATTTTGGTGAGCCAGAAATTACCTCAGTCATTGCTAAGTTTCTGATTTAGATTTCCATCATCTTGGCCATTCTAACTTCCACCCCTGCTCTCTCTCTCTACTGAACATTAACTCCTTGCAATACAGAGGAGCAGGAACCCAGCCCAGGATCCAAAATGAGTGGCATATTGTGTAAACATAGAACAGAACTGCCTAACAATGAATCTAAATAACTGTGTTTTTGTAAAGGGTAGCCAGATGAGTGACCCACAGAAAACACACACAGTATAATTCTGGTTCTGCCTACAGCAAAATGTCAGCTGCTCTAATTGTGGCACATCCCAGTTAATATTGAAGGTGAGATGATAAATACAGATCAGCTTGACATCAGCTGTCACAAGGAAAACAAATGAACTCACAGTGATGGAAAAGCTGGAGAATACCAACAGCACAGACAAATTGAAAGGAAATAAGAGAGTCATATCTTGCCTGCTTGTTTTAATTGATAATTAGACAGAAATACTGTGCTTAAAAAAGAACATATAAGGCACTCAGGAGCAACCATAGCATAGAAAACTGTTTCTGAAACAGAGTAAATATTCAGTGATATCTCTCCATCATCCACTAACATCCAACATACATTTAAATTATATGTAATGTAATTAAAACACGTGAGGTCTGTGTTCCCAGCCCCTGCTGACATTAATAAAGCACCAGTTCTTCAGGCTGTTTCAACAGAGGCTCCTCTGATGTTACCCACTTCTCTCTGTGTGCCATATTAGCCTTTCAGTTCTTACAGCAAAACCACTTTTATGCCTCTGCTGAGAGCAAATCTGGGCAACTGCTCTGGCTTAAATTATACTTGGGGGAAAGAGAAGAGGGAGAGAGAGAAAAGTGTTTCAGAGCCAAATCAGTTCACTGGAAGCTGACTGTGGGTGCACAGACCTTTGTGCCAGCACAGCTAAGAGACCCATTCATCACGGCACGATGAACTAGCAATTGAGAATGTTTCTACCTCTTGTGATTGTTGACAAAACCTTCACAATGGAGGGAAAGAGGCTCAAGTTTGTTATTTTTTAAATCTTTCCCTTACTAGATGAGGAGATGCCAGCTAACTCACAGGACAGGGGCTGTTGCAGGAACTGGAAGTGCCAGTGAAGGAGGCAGTTTCAAAAGCCAAGGGAATTCTTAAAACAAAAGCTGCTGAAATAATTCCTTGCTGAAAATTGGAATGAGCACTTGTAACTGTGGACCCTTCTCATAGCAGCTGGCCTGGAACCACTTTTCTTACTTTTTATCAAACTTTTCAGGCCATCTTTACCATGTCTTTCTCTCACAATTGCTGAATACTGCCTCAGTCATAAAACAGACACAAAGCAGGTACACTGCAGCACTCAAGCTGTGCCTGTTTTCAGTCTGTAGTTTTCAATTTTTCATACAATAAGTGAGTACCCCTTCCTACTGAGATACTTTCAGTTATAAATGCCTCCATTGTAGATGGTGCTCTGGAGGGAACTGGTTCAGATAATGCAACGCTGAAAGGCAGGGGAACATTTTTCCTAATTGGACTCTTGAGTTTGGAAAATCTTTCTTTACTGGCTGGAGGAAATACTTCAGACTCAATGTCAGGACAAGAGATGATATATAATAAAGGGAGACAGAAGGAATCTAAGGTAGAGCCTAATTTATGACTCTTGAATAAATCTTTTTTGATTGATTGCATTCAGTCTGTTTCTGTGCTCAGTTGAAACTCCCTTAAACAGCAATCCTGTCTCTTTCATCTGCAAAGAATTTAGAAATATCCCTCTTTCTCTCTCTTATCTTTGGTTTTCAAGTGACTGTAAGCATTTTTTCAGTCTAAGAGTACTGGTCCATATTAATTCCTACTTTAATATTGTGGCTCTGTGCCCAAGATCATTTTGACCCATTATACATAACATAACAAAAGGAGCACTGTAGAAGGAAAAGAGATTTAAAGTGCATATTGAAGAACTTGCAGCAGTAGCAAAGGATAAAAATAGTTAGGTGAAAAACAAAAAGGGAGAAAAAGATCTTTAGACAATGTGAAGAAAACTGCAGGGCAGTAACCACTCCCCACCCCAACCCCCCCGGAATTAGAACAGTGAACAACCATTCTAGTTTTTGTTTGAAGCCCTTAGTGAAAACTTCAGGGAAATAAACTGACAAAACTCAAAAGAAAAAGATTAATTTTACACAAGACTAACATCAGGCATAAAATATCAGCCCCTTCTAATTGCTTTTTGTCTTAAAACATGGAATGTCTATGCCAATTTCAAACCCAACTGGATGTTCTTTAACTAAGTCTAAGCAAATGACCCCAGAAGTTCCTATTTCTGTGACCACCAGTCAGGAAAACTTAGAAGTCAGTTGGCACCTGTCTGAAAATTCCTTAAACATCTAAATGGCATACCTGGATGTGCACACATTCCTGAGCTTTAAACATTCTGAACAAAGGAAGATGAAGTGGTCTGGACAAGTTAACTTGGAAGAGAGAATGCCAAAAGTAGAGTACACTGGCAGAGATTAACTAGTGAGTGATACAGTACAGATAATAAGACATAATACTGTGCTTTTTGCATTAAAAGAACAATGGACCACATAGGTGAGATATTTTGTGTGTATCAAACAAATCTAAAATTCGTGTAGTTCAGTTATAGAATTAATAATAATTTGAATCACACTTGTTGTCACATGTGGAAAGTTTTTTATCATATATCATGCCTGTAGATATTAAATATAATGCATGTAATGAATAGTTTCTATTCACTAATTTTATACTAACATCACTTCTTTATTGTAACATTGTTGAAACTTGACCAAAATCAGCTTCTTTATTTTCCAGCTAATTATTCACACACAAATTTTGAATTTGCTGCAAGAATATACTCTTAAAAGCTATTAGCTTTACTGTGTAACACTATATTATAATTATTCAGGTTCCATTGACACACAATTGTTAACAATGCACATAGCTTTATTATTGTATTTCAGGGACCTTAAAATGTAGTTCCAACCCCCAGCCATGAGCACAAACACCTTTCACTACCCCAGCCTGCTCAGGGCTACATTCAAACTGGCCTTGAACCCCTCCAGGAATGGGTCACCACAACTTCTCTGGACAACCTGTTCCAGCACCTCACCGCCCTCACAGTAAAGAATTTCTTCCTAATATCTGATATAAACCTGATTTCTTCCAGTTTAAAGCCCTCCCCCCTTGTCCTGTCACTACATGTACATCTCTCTGCAGTTTTTCCCCCTTTGCCGCTGACAGGGGTTGTTAAACAGCTGGTCCCAGCCCTGCTCACTGGTCCCCACTCACACACTGCCACAGCTCCTGGAGTTCAGCCACCCAGCAGCCAGCTCTGTATCCACTGACTGGTCAATCCACCAAATCCCTGGCTCCCCAGTTCAGACACAGGGAAGTGATGCAGGACACTCAGATGCTTGGAAAGCAGTGACATACGGGTCAGGTGGATAGTGACATCAGCACAGCTGTCACCAATCTGCAGCAAAGAGAGCTCTTGGAGCACTTGTGAGCATAACTGAAGAACATCAAGTAGGATCAGGGGAGGTTTACCCCTGATACAGTTTAGCAAACCAGACTACCTTTGTGCTTAGTTTTGTGGTCTGTCACTGTCATATTTTCTGAAAAATCCCTTCACCAGGATTTCTTCTCCTGGGAAGCTGAGAAGCCACAGAGAAGAATGAAAACAATAATTATCTGACTGCTTTCCCTGTATTTTGCTGCTTTGGAATGTGTTTGGAGATTGTTTCTCCAAAAGGTGGTTGTTTGATTGGTTTCATGTGAATTTTTTTTACTTAATGACCAATCACCGTCGAGCTGTGACGGGACTCTGAAGAATCAGTCACAAGTTTTTAATTAGTATCTTGTTAAGCCTTCTGTAAGTATCCTTTATATTCTTTAGTATAGTTTTAGTATAGCATTCTTTAATATAATATCATATCATAAAATAATAAATAAGCCTTCTAAGAACATGGAGTCGGATTCTCAATTCCTCCTTCATCCTGGGGACCCAGCAAATACTACAGTGGTCCACATTTGAAGGAGGATGTGGAAAACTTCATTGAAAGGTCCATGAGGAGGAGAGGCCAGGAAAACTAAGAGAAAATAAGCACTTCATAGCAGGGTTTATGAAGTTATTGTAACATGATGATAGGCAAAATTACATTCTAGACTCATTCCTGAAAATATAGAAGGAAAATCTTGGGTCTTTAATATGCACAGTGTTAGCTAAATTAGATTGGTGCTAACTTGACCAAATTTACTGAAATTTTCTGAGAATTAAATTTGCCTAGTGCTTTTGGCACAGGCAGACATCAGACAGATATTCCACAGAGATCAATATTTCACAAATATTTAAGACTATAAAAATTTGCACATTTTGGACTCCAAGCTGTGGGCAGTCAGACATGTACTGACATGATCATTCTCTAAAGGACAGGAAGATGTACTCAGGAACTAAGATTTGGAGACAACCCATATTTTAATGTGCTCTACACCTACAGAGAATGATACCAGGGAAAAAAATAAAGAGGAAAAGGAAAAAGAATTCAAAGAGAAGCTAACTAGAAGACAGAAAAGAAAAAAATCACTGCACAGTGTCTAATTTGGGAATTCTGCTGTGCTCCTGATGAAATGGCAACCTTATTGGTCTAGAAAATTAAAATACACATTAATCCTATTTCTTTGCAAAAATCTGTGAGTGTTTAGAGTGGCAAAATAAAGGTGAAATTTAGTATAAAGTGTGGTGATAATGTCTCTCACTACCTTTCTTACTTCCTGCAGGAACCATGATTGCACCTAGAAAATCGTGGTTCAGATTAGTGAATATTTGCAGTAAATAGACAAGTATCTAGATCTGACAGGTGAAGTAGGGAAACACAATGTCAAACAAAATGTCAAACAGAGCACAAAAAAAAATTAGCTAAATACAGGCTGCTGAATAAAGAACCTAAAATTATAGCAAAGGTGAAATTGCATGGCAGTTCTATAATTCTCTATAATCATATAAAAACAAATACAGTACGGAAGGACCAGTTTTAGATGTGCTCTGCCTGCTATTTACTTCAATAGTACAGCAACTAAGGCAGGTAACATTCCCCCTTCCCTCAGCATTGACCTAGAGCTGTCACTTGTCAGTACTTGTACTGAATAAGACATCTTTAACATAAACCCACATAACAGTGTTCAGAAAATTGGCAAAAATATATTATTCTATTCAGCAGACTTGTCACACTGAAGTGCTACTCCTAGAAATTCAAACTGAAGGCATGCCTCACAACCTCTGGCTTGACTGAGCAGCAGAGCATCTTCAGCATCAATGAAAACAGAGTGGAACTACAGATACTGAGACAAAAGAGTTCAAAGTTACATTTTCTTCTATTTTAAACATAGCCTTTTTGCAAATGTACATTACCATATGTGCATTTATACATCTTAAACATGCAGCTGTGGCACAAATGTACTTTTTGACCTTCCAATTTTGTGTATTTCACTGGCTTCTAATGAAATTCTCTGTACAGCTGTGACCAGCAATGCAGAGCTTTGTGAGTTTACTAACTAGCAAAGGAGAAATAACAAGAAAACTTATGAATTTAATCTTTTAGGCCTTGCATATTTCAAAATCAAAGCTTAGTCTCCAAAAGAGATATTGCAATCATTAGCAGTGTGCCATGCTGGCTGTTGAAATAATACATGAATACTGAGCCACTAGTGCAAGTGGAATTTAATATTTTAAAATGTTTCTTCTTGACCTTTTCTTGGAGCAAGTGGCTTACAATAATCTACATGCATTACTTTACATTCTTTTGGACAACATTATATTGTTGTTTAAAGGACTGTACTCTCTGATGAGACATGAACATGCTGACAAAATTGTTTGCATAGCAACGCTACGACACAGAAGAAGATTAATTTGGGAAGTTTTATTGTCTTGGACAATAAAGCTTTGAGATTAGATGTTATCTCAAGAGAAATATGAATCAAAAGAACAACAAGGAATGGAGTTAATCCAGCTAAGTCATAACAAGACAGTAGTTTGAGAGATTTGCCTATTTTCCCTGATGGGAGAGCAGTGATGTAGGCAAAGTTTTCCAAAAGAAAACTCTCTGATGTTATTTGAAGAACACATTTACTCACAGAAATAGCAATTACTGGCATTATGTAAGTTAAAATACAAAATTTATCTGATCAGTCTTCTCAATTTTTCCATGAAAGCTGAGTTCAAATTACATTTGAAAATCCCCCACTGAGGCTGGAAACTTTATGTCCCATGCACCATTTTAGTAATGGAAAACAGGCCTGTGGCTGCACTGTCTTAGGCTGTGATCCTGTCAGATTTCATAAGGTGAGCAATAGCAGGCATTGGAGAAGAGGCCTCTTCAAAGCAAAAGCAGACAGTACAGGAGGCGGTGCTGGCGACTCAGTAATTGATTTGCTTCCCGCCAAGCCTCAGCTGAGCTGAAGATTCCATTGCATGGTGCAAAGGTGGTGTCAAGAATCCTGTCTTTCAGAGCCAATGTGAATCAGGATCTGTGGCTAGTCCCCCTCCCTAAAGGTACAGCTTTAAAAAAATCTGGGGGCTGCCAGTAGAGTACAGGAAGTTCTTAGTATTTTCCACCTTGGGGAACTGATTTCATGAGTGGGTATTTTTGTTTATCTGATGGGAGTCCATATGCAATGTGCAACTCTGAAGGCACAGGGATTTTGCAGAAAATGTAAAATGTGAGTTTCCTTAAATAAAATAATCTGGTGCTACCAGTAACTATTCTCTAGTAGAATTACTATATTTCTATTCAAGTCGTTCCATTCCATTTCCAATGCCCCTTTGTCTTACTTGCATTAACTATCTTCAATCTGAAGCCACTTTTAATGTGGTTTAAACAACTCATCATTAGGAATTCTCTAGCACAGCCATATCCATTCATGGACAATGCATTCATCTCTTAAAGGCATATGTAAATATTGCCAACATGTTGCTCAGTGATCAATCTTTTGTAACTACTGCTAAAGGTAGTTAGCCCTGTAATGATGAGTTTGGCTTTCAGAATATTGGTAATAAAGTCTTTCCTTTTCAGCCTCCTAAAGTGTGCTTCTCCTGAACCACAAAGAATGAAACAGTGATGATAGATGCACTAAAATTTTCTCTGGCATTGTCAGACTTTTTTTTTTCCCACTATCCCTTCTTTGCATATGTGTCCCAACTGTGTATTGAGCAGAAAATTATTCCTACCTAGAGAGCTAGTCCTATTAGGCTTCTAAATTGTTTGTTATAACAGTTTGTTTTCTTTCGTCTATCCTCACATGAGCCTAACAAGCCATGCACTCTAATCACATGGTGATTATAATTAGTGTATGACTGGAAATGCAGTATGAGTAATGAATCGTGTTTTGTGTTAAACAAATAATCTATTGAAAACTGGAGGAAAAATATTATTCCAAATATTAAAAATAAGGAAAATTTTAGAAGATTAATTTATGGCAGTTTAAGTCTTACCTGCTGTTAGCTGATTCACTCCTGGTTCTTATCTCATGAAAGGCACACACTCTTTTATTCAACAATTTTTAGTCTGACACAGTGATGTTTCTGGTTTCCATGGACTTTCATTTTATTAGAAACACAAGGAAACAAATGCTGCCTGAATGATAAAGAGATGGAAAAAATGCAAACAAAGTATTCAATCTGAAAGCACATTTTATAAATTTCTTCTGTGAATATCAAGATTTGGAACAGGGATGGGTTTTTTATCTTTTGAATTGCTTTTTGAGCATCACTGCTTTTGGATTATACATGTGTAGTACACTATGCGTCAGCGTATGTGGCATTCATGGGGTTAGTTCTTCTTACAGTAGCATGTTTGCAGTCATTTCTTACTTTTCCTTTGTTCTCTCCTCTGTGGGCTTTGATGGAACATTGCATTTGTATTACAGATAATTTCTTAAGCTTAAAAAGGGAGGACAGATGGAGTAGAAGTAATTTGAAATTAAGTCTTTAACATCTTTAATTCTTTTTACTTCTGATTTACAAGTCAAAAATATTAATGCTTTCCTTGTGCTGTAACTGAGAAATGATCCTCACATCAAAACTGATACAAAAACTTTTTCCATTCATCCCATATGAATCCACTAATCTCCACAATTTGGGGCTTAATTCTCACTCACATTAAAAAGGCAAATAAAGCCATGACCAATTTAGGTCCACAGACATTTCCAGAGAAATTTAACATAAAATGAATGAAAGAAAAATTAGGCCTTTCATTTTCAATTACAAACAATTAATTTTTGAATTTCATAGAAAATGTGCAATTTATCTGTAATTTTTATGGATCTGTTCATTTCGCTAATACATCAGAAGAGCAAAACCAGGAATTTATTTCCAATAAACCTCTCCATTCAACAAATATTTTGTCTCACTGGTTGACTACTCAGCATGCCTGCCTTTTGTTAACATCATTGACAAAGGAATAGACACAGTCTGGGGTACCCAACTGTGTATTATCTCCACTACAAATCACCCGTCTTCACTCGTTAGCTCCTGCGCTGAAACACACAAGGGAGCTCAGGTGTTCATATCACCAAGGCATGAATTCTTAAAACTGTTTTTTCTTAAACTGACTGGTGAACTATCACGGGTGAATGGGAAAGGAAAAATAGGAACTGGTGCATTTGAAACAAAATTTGACACTTTTATAAAAACAGAAACTGAAAGCCTAGCCACAGTGCTGTTGTTCTGTATCTGGAGTCATAGCCAAGGCAGAATGTAAGCTGACATCTTCACTCCATATATGCTTAAGGGCAGAGGACCCCCCCACCTTTTTTCTTTTTTTTTTATCCCATCATCTTGGGGAAGCTTTGCAGGACTTTTAATATATCTCTATCTACAATGTATATATGCTTTCATTTTTAGCTATGCTGCATTGAAAATCCATCCTGTAATTCCAATAAAGGAAACACCACCATTCCCTCTAAAGATTTCAGGAACACTTGAACAAAGCACTATTAATTTTCTCTGTTCTGTGTCTTTTCTGTCTAGTGTACACCATAGGCAAATAACAAAATAAGGCTCATGATCATCTTACAAGCCTTGATTTCACGTGTGACTTATTCAAACTAGAAGGTTATGTTTACTGAATTACTCAAATGACTACTATTAGGCAATTGCCTTCCTTACAAATCCTATATCCTATCATTTCTCAAATAATTATAAATGGCCAATAATAATAGAGCTCCTATCACTCCCCATAATAATCAATGGAGGATTGAATTAGATACAGTTGAACACACTCCATAACTGCATTTGATGTATCCTATCTGATGCTTTGTAATCTTAATATTTGGAAGCTTTTCTATCAAAATCAGTGGCAAAATAATAAAGTCCAGTATTTTTAAAAGATAACATTTCTAATATGCCGAAAAATAGTAATATCAGCTCGCAGCATATACCTGATTACTTGTGGATCACATACTAACTTAACGAATAAATTAATTACTCCAATGTCTCGTGTATTGGTGTCTATTGTTTTAAATCCACATACACAGACATAAAGCAATCCTATTTGTGTGTGAAATCCAAGTGACTTTCCCTGGGCTGCAATGGAAACTGAGAGGAATTTTATGGCATTGCACAAGTAAAATAGTCCTGTTTGGGAACTGCTTTAGTCCACCTGTACAGTGCAGCTCTCACACACACAGTAAGAGTCTCTTGTCCTCCATAAAAGCCACAGACAGAAACTCACACCACTTTGTGGAATATCTTATTAGCTTAAATCATTCTTTGCCTGAGCATATGGGTTTTCCTGGATGTCATCTACAGGGCAATACTAAACCACAAAAATGTATCTTTAACCTTAAACATGCATGTTGTTCTGATTAAGCCTTCCAAATCACTCACATTTAAACTTAAGTAACTGTCTAACAGCTTCATTTGTGGGAAGCAAATACAATCCATTTGCTTTTTTATATCTGATGGTCTTCCGCACAGACACAAAAGAACATTAAAAAAATAAATAAAAAAATAAAAACTAAAAAACCACCCCCGCCCCCCCAACAAAAGCAGAAAGTAATCATCATCATATAACCATAGAAATCTAGGATCTATAGAAATTCAGTTTGAGTTTGTCTGTTTTGCAGGGGGGTTTTAATTAACAGTTTGTTACTGAAATTATTTCAGTTGGCTTCTGCCTTTCTAGCTCTAAAAGTTCAGTTAAAGTTTCTGCTTCTTTGTTTGCTTGTTTTCAAAAAGTTCTTTAAAGCAGTAATCCAACTATTATGAGTTCACATTGTCACATAAACTCATCCTTACAGATCCCAGTTTGGAAATCCACTGTGTAGTGTATGGATTGAAATCACATACTGTAATTTTGCTCAGAAGGAGAGGGAGGCAATGGTTTCTTGAGATGCAGTTTTTCAATACTTTCTCTGTGCTTTTGAATATGTATCTATGGGCCTTATTTACTGGACCGTATTCAAAACCTCCTTGTGGGCCCAATCACTCATTTTCTCAGGGGCTCTTCAGTCAGGGTCTCAGTACTCTAGAATCTGAATGCTTTCCAAACCTTAATTAATGCATTGTTGCAGAGTCCTGTGAGAAAAGAGGATTATACTGTCCAATTAACAAATAGGGAAATGAGAAAATGTAAGGTAAAAGCCTCCATTACACCAAATGCCTTCCTAGTACAGTTATATCCATTTTTCTCACAGTACTGGACTTTAGATAGAATTATATACACTTTTAAGATAGAAGTTGTTTGACTTAGCTGTAGTTAAGAGCACAAAATTAAATGTTTTCAAACCAAAAATTACATGTTCTAGAAAAAGAAAATTAATATGGATTAATTGGCTCACTTGCCATTGTAAAAATTCAGAGTTAGTTAGAATTATTTTTTTTCACAGCAGCATATTAATTTCCTTCAACTGTGAAGGTTTCCTTTTTGTTCCAGAAGGATTTCTCCTCCAGCCATGGCAAATCTACCCATTTCTGCAGCAAACCAGACAGACTGTACACAGACAATAGCTCCTCTCTAACCAAGCTGCAGATAGTCTTTATCCAGTGAAGCAGGGGGAAAATATTAATGAAGTCAATTGGTGATGAGACAAAGTGTGTAACATATATAAAAGTCTGGACAGTTGGAGGTGTTTTCCATATGATAGGCACTGTAGTGACATAGATTTTAATTTCAGTTCCATCAAAAGGTGTCTCATTAGCTCTAAGGATTGATTTCCAAAATAGTCAATGCTAATCAGTTGTCCTGCACAAGATTTCATCAGAGAAAAGCAGTTAAATGACTTTATCAAGCACTAAGGCAATATAGGTCAGGTATAGAGGTTGTAATTTACTACAATCTAATTTCTTGAATTCATTGTTGTTTGACTTTGCACAGGTTACAGTGTCTACACAGATAGCAAGGTAAGAGGGCAAGGGAGGACACAGCAGGTTGTGTCTGTTCATTTCCCAGAAAAATTATGAACAGAAATCACTACAAGTAAATATGTAGGGGTTGCATGAGATTATTTTTCTGGGTGACTTTTGTGTTTCTTTTTGCTGCACAGAAAGATTTTCTCTTTGTTTGGGAGTAGTGAAGAAGAGGAAAGAATTGTTCTCTCACCAAGGAGAATAGACTCATTGATGTAGGAATGGAATAAAATAATAAACCAATACAAAATCCAGCCCAACTGCAAACCCTGTGGCTCCAGCTGTGTTATACTAGATGCAGTATTACAAACTACATACTAGAAATATTATAATTCTTAGATTAACAGCAAATAAAGTTATTCTAATCTCTTTTACCTGGAAAATGGCCCACAAAGAAAATATTACTACAAATACTAGCTAGTCCTTATCAGTTAGACAGCCACTGGGATCGGAACTCCACAAAACTGAGTTTGCCATTTAATATTTTGGACTTTTTTTCACTTTTTTCTAAATTTGTCAGCCTTGTTTTGATATATCAACAACCACTGAAACATAGCAAAAATGGGAAAAATGATAGAATATTACATTTCTTAGTTTAATACTGGCAACTTTACCAAAAATCCTGGTATTTTTCAGGCTGAATCAGAAAACAAATTCTATGGCCTTTACCAAAATATGTTCCAAACTTAGTTCATTTGAATAATGAAAACTATTTGCATATTAGAATAAAAGAAAATAATGTTCATTTTCTCTGAAGTATTGTATACTGTTTTGTAAATAAGATAATTCTCATTATATTGACAGGGTGGGAAGGATTTGTATATTTATACTCTATGTGGTACACAAATACCTACGTTTTAAATGTGTACATTTCACTCATCTCTGTCTATTGACCTTGTCATTCTGATTCGACAAAGAATTGTGCTTTCACATCTTTTATTTATTCACAGGCTGAAATTAGTTCTATGGCCTATGGGTTCCCTGAAGCTACTTCTGTGATTCACTGAATTGCTTCTGCTGGGTTACTGCACATTAGAAATGAAATAAATGCCAGCAGCAGTTGCTTTCTGACCAATACTGTAGGCCGAACATCCACAAATTAGAACATGCTACAAGAGGTGTCTTCAGGAGAAAATGAGTGTTACAATGCTTAACAAGCCATTGTGGATGAGAGCAAACTACACCTGAGCTCTACCAGGAGAAGGTACCAGCCTAGGCTTAGAACAGCTTTTTGTTAACTCCATCAGCATTATTTGCCTGTATCTTGCTGGAACATTAAACCACTTTAACCTGAAGCAATCTCGAGCCATAATTAAATAAAAAATTAATTTACAGCTGCTCTTTAGAATATATTTTAAAATTAAAGTGATCAAAAATGTAGCAAATTGGAGCATGCCAATCCTACAGGATCCAATATTGCTACTAAACTCCCAGCCAAGGTGCACACTCAGCCACATTCCTGTCCTGGTTTGGGATGAGACCCGAGCAGGAAAGCCAGAGGAGAGCAGCTGAACACACCCTAAGCAGGAGACCATGCAATGAGCATTTTACACACATCTTTGCACAAATCTGCAGAAATCCTCCTAAATGAAACCTCTCAATAGTGGTAAGTCAAAACATATTTAAATATTTTCTGTGCCTAGAAACAAATAAGACTGCATAAAAAGACTTTTCCAGATCAGGAATTCGATTGGTATTTGCTAAAGTTTCTCAAATAAATATAATTAGGAGAAGTATTTTTTTGACTTCTTCATTGCCATGCCCTTGGCAATGTCACGGCATAGTCCATTTCCATGAAAATATGAGGCATTTTTGATCTTTTTTATATCAGTTTGTAGTAGATATTGATTTAGGCTTTGTATGCTGCCTATTGTAAGCATGTCTGTAGTAATTATAATAAAAGTTACTCAGTTAAATCCATTAACTAGGAGCTCTGGAGTTCCTAGTATCTTATGTGATAGATAGATAAAATACATACAGATAGATAAAATACCACAAGGTGCATTCACTATTCTAATAATCATGTATAAGCCCTTATACATTAAAAAACCTGGAAAAACATTAAGTGAACTTCACTTCTTTGAAATGTTATCTTCACTCTAATCAATATTTTTACAAGTTCCAGAGCGCCAAGAAAATGCACAGACATCCAGGATCATAATCTTTGCAGCCAGATATTCTTCTGCTTGTGCCCACACTCACAGCAGTTGCATGCCATTCTGAACAATTTGAAGTGGAATGCTAGCAAAATATTTTAAGTTATTTCAAATTGAGAAAGACTTCTAAAGGAGTGAGGCCATCTTCCAATGTTAATAAAATTCTCATTTCTATAACACATAATCCTGAGCCACACAGCCCCTTACGTTCCAAATTATTTCATGACAAATTTGACATACTGGTTTTTATAGCTCCAACACAATTTTAAACACAAAAAATAACAGTGAACTCTGCACTGTGACTATTTTTAGAAACACTTAACACAGTCACAGCTGTATTAAGCTTGTTCTGCTTGCAAAGAGCTTTATTTTTCAAATTTAATCCAACAATCATGGAAAATATCAATAGACAGTAATATTAGTAAATGTATTATGCTAGCATATAATAACTTTATGTCACATTTGCTTCTCAGAGATAGTAAATCCACTAACACCACCAAAATGAAACAAATATTCAGATATGATTCATTTACAGACCTTAAAAGTTTGAAACAGAAAACCCGGATAGAAAAGATTTGGCATTAAAAATCTAGTGAGCATTAAAAGTAAGCTACACATACAATAAACACAAAAATCATGTCTGTGAGATGCTACTGCATAATCAGATATCAAAACCAAAATTTTTAGAAAAATTATATTCAGAAAGGTAGATGAGGGTCCTCAAAGTTTTAAATTAGTTTGTCTTCTATAAAGACTTATTACTCTAACTGTACATGAAAGAAGGGGAAAGGTTATGTTTTCAAGACATAATAAACATTCAATATTCTAAAGAGAAACTACCTGTGACATTTTGGCAAAACTACATAAGCACATTCTATAGTATGGAATCAAAGCTCCTATCATATGATTTACTAAAAAGATACATTTAAAACCATTCTATTTGAAAAAATATTTGCAGAAACTTATAGATTCCCAAGACATCAGTAACAATAAACAACTTCTATATTTATAAAATACTTTGTGTAAATAAAATATCTAAGGCATCGATCTCTGCAAGAATCTATCAAATCTTATTCTCAATTCATTAAGTGAGAGACTGATATACAACAGTCACATTATTTTACTAATGATTATTTATGACTTCCAATTATGACCAAAAAACAACACCCTGAAGAAATATTGGTTAATGCACTGGCCCAGACCTTCCAGCATGCCTGGACATTGTCATTGTATAGCTCAGAATTATCTATAGAGCTCCTCCTCTGTGCTCCAGCTCTTCTGCTTTAATCCTGTGTCTAAAAGACATATAAAATTTGAAGGATCAGTTCATTTCCCTCAAGACTTTCTATAAAGACCTTAAACAGCCTTTTTCTCCTGTTGGTCAGCTTATTCTGGAAAGTGTTCATACTCAGCTCTTTTCATTTATCACCCCACAAACTGCAAGTCATCTCCAAGCCTATATTCATAATCTCCAAATAAGACTGAAAGAAAATATGTTTATGTGGCTCTTGGTCAGGACAATCCAATACCTTGTATAAAGTTTGCAGTGCTGTCAGAGAACCTGAATTCTGTACTGAAATTGATATCAATAGAAGGCATTGTTAGGCCTTATAAGACAATAAATAAAATATATATTTTTAATATAAAATAAATTAAATATAATATTTTCCAAAGAGGAAACTTATTTTTCCAAAGAGAATTTCCTCATTATTTCACTGACTGATGAAACTATAAATAAAAAGACAAACTTTCGGGGCAGGTTATAAATCTCTGCTCTGATATTTTAAACATACCCACTACCATTATGCCTACCCAAAATCTCCTACTGACTACTCACAACAGCTTACTAATGTGAAAGAGAAATGCTGTGGTATGGAAAAGTTTTTTCCAAGCTTCCAATGAAACAACACAAGAAATAATGCCTTAAAGAGACATTGGAATATGATCATTTCTTGTCGGTCTGGAGGAAAGGTCAATCCGAAAGAGCATAAGGACAAAAGAAATTGAATATTGCAGTAAAGTATTGTGGTGGCACTGAGAACCTTAATCAAAACACTGATGAAAAGTCCAAGAGAAGTACCAAATTTTAAAACAATATCTGCTTTTTTAGTCAGTTCAGGTTTTCTTATAAATCTTCACCGTATATTCCTGCCTATGGAAGAAACCAGTTTATAGTTTCATCAGTTCTCCTGATCAGGAGCAGTTGTAGGACAGTTGATAATTTGGAAAAAGCAGAAAATACAGACCCACAGAACTCAGCTTTAAAGCTAGGGCTTTAAGGCCTAAAAAAAATAAGTTTGGGTCACACTTCAGTTTAGGCAAGAGTGTGGATCAAACAACCTGCACAGATATGCCAACAATCTGAACTCTGAATCATGGTTAGGAATGTTTATTGCTCACACAAATATAAAACACTTTATTTCTCGTTATCCACAAGCTTCTCACTTTCTTCTTCTTCTAACTGAACTGAATGTCTCCAGGGCCCATAACTGGAATGATATAGGTATGGTAATACAATGACATATACCAATGCTTTAAATATTTTTTAGAAATTTATGGTACATTTTAAATAATAATGTTGCTGCATGGACTGTTTGATTTAAGCACCACTATATATCTTTCTCTTCAAGACTGAAGTAACCCAGATAGGTTAGGCAGATTGTAAATAGTGTGGGAGGGACCTGAAATATGTTCAAAGTGGATCATCAATAGTCAGGTTTTAGATTCATTATCATCTGACCTCAAGCTCAAAATTCATTTTCTTTTCAAATTCCCCAAGATATTTAGGTAAGACAGCTAAAGACATCCTCTTCTTTATTATAATGGATGGAAAAGGAGCAAGAATGGAGCAACATCACCCCCACCCATCTCCCTCCTCCCAGTGGAGCATTAATCTAGTGGACATTAAAAGTTTAATTAAAAAAATTGGTATTCTCTTATCTGAATAGAAGGGATCTTCTATGAAAAAGGCAGATGCTGATAATAAATATAAGAATAGGCAGGTAGGAAACTGAGATTCCATGAACAAATGCAGACAGCAAGAAAGAGAAAAGGAAAATGCCCCAGCAAGTAAGCTTCAATAATTTGGATATAAAAAGCAGATCATACTTTGCACTCGCAGCTACCACAGCAGACACTCTAAAAGCAAAAAAATCCTCATCCATACTGTAGTAATAGCCCTGTTAACATTGGCCCTGAGTGGGCACCCTGAGAGCAAATGGCACTGGCACCACCCTTGTTTAATTGCCCTATGCCTGCCATTTGCAAACCTTTTTAATTGCCCTGTGCCTGCCATTTGCAAAACTCCAACCTTTTATTCTTCAAAGCCACCCTGGCTTTCAGTACATTTATGTGGAAAAGCAGGGGAGAGTAAAGACAGAAGAGAATTTTGCAGTAAGTAGACAGCACTCTGGAGCTTAAGTATCTAGCTGCATGTTCACGTCCTAGATTTGGCTGCACAGATAAATTCTCCACATCTCAAATTGGATTTAGTTCTGCAGATTGAAAATAACTGCCCATTTAAATTCCAGTGAACTGTGTTCTTATCAAACAAATTCTGCTATTTTTCTGAGTTAGGTTACTAAAACACAACATGAATAATTGCCTTTGTCCTAGTTCATAGTAATAGAAAAGTTTGCACACATCTTGGTGCAGTGCCTGCCTCCCCCTGGGCAGTGCTTGACACTTAAATCATCACAGATTTCTCTGAAATTGAATGACTATTTCAATAACAAAAAGTGAGGTTTTCTTCATCTCCAAGAGGTGGGAGACTTTCCATATGTGCAGACCTGGTATATGGGAAGTCCCCAACAAGTAATTGGAAAAGTACCTGCAATTAGGAATGCAGGTACTTTTTATATAATATATTATTAGGATTATCTGTGGGTGGGTGATGCAGCTGTGGTGGTGTTGAGAAACAGTCTGAGCATCAGTGGAACAAGAGCTCACTATGTAAATATGATTTCATTTAAATAAGGAATAGGAAATTAGGCAGAACATTTGAAGATATTCATCACTATGGCTGTGGCAAAGTCCTCTCCTTTCCATCTTACCAGAGATTTCATTAATAACACCTGAGAGATTAGCAAGCAGAAAACCTTATGTCAAAATCCTGAATTCTTTAAAATGCTTTTCTCCAGGAGAGAAACTAAATCAGCTTAAGAAGTAAAGTCAGTCACATATAGTATCTGCATGATTCCAAGCAAATAAAGTAAATAATTGTGGGGGAAAAAATAAAAATCAATTCTATCTCACTCAAAACTGGGAAAAAGATTTCTCAAAAATATAATCACTCAACATAAGACACATGGTTGTGTCCTTGAGGTCCTAGGTATACTGGAGTACACTGAGGTTTGCCATAATGCACCAGAATATTTAGTTTCTCTGTGTACTATCCTGACTTGCTTATGTTAGTGCTGACCTTTCCTACGGAACAAGGGAACAGAGTATAGGACAGAAGCAGGTCTCCAAACCTTTTAAATCATATCCTTGACTTTACTTCATTAGACTAAAGTGGCACCCTGAAACAAAGAACATTCACTTGGCAACTGGTTAAATAAATACAAAAACTTAGAAGCACATTTCCTATAAAATAAATCTAGCTTTTGGTAGGATTGCAACAATTATTATAAAATTGGGTCTTATCTCTAAATCAACTGTTCTACCCTCCTACCTCAGATCTTAATTTTATACCTCTAAAGATTTGGAGAAAATGCAGAAATAACGCTCTGTAGTTCCAGCAGAAGCAAAATAAAATCTAAATTCAAATACACTGGTATTGATGTTAAGGGCTGTTGGTACAACTATATATACACCATGAGTATATTTGGAACAATATTTGCCATGACACAAAAGAATGCCTTTTTTCATAAGAAAGTGAAATTACAAATAAATAATGTGTTCATACAAACAACAGATTATACCAATTAAAAAAAAAAAAAAACCAACAAAAACAAGACAACCCAGGTTTTTTACGAAATTGTTGCTAGTATAAAGGAAATTTTCAGAATTGTAAATTTTTGTGGAAGTGTGGAAAGTAAAAAGAATGTAAGTCCAGAAAATGAAATGTGAAATCATAAAAAACATCTAAAAATATTGAAGAAACTCTTTATGAATATATAAAAATTGGCAGTCTGACTCTATAGGACCAACAGGTGATTAAGAAGCTGTAAAAGAAGGTGAGGTCAAAGCGGAATGGTTAAATTAATTCTTTATATTGATGTTCTCTACAGATGATGTTAGACTGCTTTCCACAGGGGAAACTTTTTTGCAGAGAGAAAATTATAAGAATTATTTACAATTGGACTCTTAGTGAAAAAATTCTTAGAACAACTCAATAAAATGAATAGTAACAAATTGCCACAACAAGGTGATATTCACCCATGAGCTAAAAATATCAGATATCAAATTGTTAGATGGATAATACTACTGAAAGTCATCTCAGTGCTGAGAGAGTTAATGGTTAAAGAAGTCAGTTCTACTGATAAGTTTCAGTTGGAGTAGAAGAAAACATGCATGTCTTAATCTGAACACTTTATAAAGAAAGGAAACTAAATGTACAAAAGGAGTAGACAAACAAATAGATATGGTATAATGAGAAGAATTAACTCAGCTTTTGTAGTATATTATTGTGCCTCACAAATTTATAGGAGCTCTTTGAGAAATTGAATAGCATGAGAGATGTGGCTGACATTATTTACTTGAATTTTCATAAAGGTTTTATCAAAATTTCTCAGCAAGGCAGTAAAGATAATAAGGCACTTGGAATAATAGGAAAGATATTGTGCAAGATACTTGATTTTTTAAGAACACCAAGTTTTACCAAAATTCCTCTGTGAAGAGAATTTTCTAGAAAACATCAACAAGCATATGGATATTTGTTTTATTCAGAGTTTACAGCAAGCTGTGGGGATACTGATGAAAAGATGACCAACTTTGCTGACAATGCTGAATTATTTAGCATTATCAAAACAAAATCCAGCTGCAACAAACTACAGAAGGTTATCATATAGACTGTTTGGACTTGGAAAATATCCAAGGAATATCAGCAGCCACTAATACAAATCAGCTATTACTATGGTGAGCCTAAATTAGCCATGTTCACTCAAAACAGAGTTTTGGGAGTCTTTAACACATCTATACAAGCTTCTGCTCTATACTCATGAGAGATCATGGAAGCAGCAGAATGGTAGACATAGTTCGATAAGGAATCCCAAATAAATGCTGCTGAATATTGAATGTAGTCCTACTTCCCCACATCTGAAAATAGACTTTGGAGAACTAAAAAGATGCAGAAAGTGTACCTAGGAGAATAAAAAGTTGTTATTTAAGCAGAGAGATGAAGACTACTAGATAGAAAAGAAATACCCATGAGATTAATATGATGAATACATATAAAATATTGACTTGAATAAAGTATACTGAGAACTGTTCTCTGGTTCCCATCATGAGGGAACTTAGATGACTTAGTTATCAAGTGTCAGGCTTAAAGCAAACAAAAGGAAACACTTTTCAAAAAGCACATAATTAAACTGTAGAACTCATAACTACAGGATGTTGGAAATGTCAAAAGCTTAGGTGGGTTAAGAAATAATTAGAAAAAATCATATGGAAGAAAAAATTCATCCAAGGCTGTTCTATAATACACATCAAAAAAACCAGTTTCTCACTCACAAAGCCTTGGAGTTATGACAAAAGTCAGAAACAGTAGCGGGAAAATTTTATTTTCTACTTGGCCTGTTCTGTTATTCTCCCTCAAAGCTTTATCTATTGACCACTGCCAGAATGCTGGTGTACATAAATCTTTGTATTTATTCCTGTATTTTCATGCTCATCACTTTGTTCCACAAAGGGTTTTCCTTTGATCTTCAAGATGACTTGATAAGAAGTAAACTCACTAAAATAAGAGCAGTGATTACTCTGCAAAGGTATTTTTGCTAGAGATACTTGGTGAAGTCATCATCTACCCAAATTAAATATCTATCCTAATTCAAAGGAAACACCCTTATCATTTGTGGCAGTCTCCAGGCAGCTTTATCTGACAATCTGTACCAAATAGGGGTCACTGCTCATGCGCCTTGTGACCTATGCTTTTCTGCAGTCTATTTCTAAGTGCATCTCCAAGCATTGATTCTGTTTTTCAACAAAATAGTTTGGATCAGCGTAGGAACTTCAGCTGGCAAGCTTGAGTTTCAATTAATACAGCTTCTCTGAGGGTTCAGCCCCCAGCTCCTGAAGAACTTCGATGAGTACATGCGTTCACATGCTCCCTGAGCTGGCAGCAAACAGTTGGGAATTATCAGGATCTTATTGGGCATTTCTCTCTTGAGTAAAATGAATTATCATTTTGGTATTTAAAAATAAAGCCATAAAACTCTATGCTTGGCCTTTAAGAAATCAGTTCATGTCATCTGATGTCATTAGGCTTACAGAGGTTTTCTGAGAGATGTTACTGAAATTTCTTCACATTTCACAAAAACTTGGTTGATATGAATTTCTAGACATTTTACCAGTACCTGTTTATCACCAAACATTGGAGAAAAGTGTGATTTTAAGGTTTTACCCATATGCTAGACCAGAATTATCCTATATCAGAGTAACATTACACAATGTAGGCCAATATTCAGTTGCTACAGGAATAATCCACATTATAAAACAACACCATTGCCACTTAGAGAGGATGTAACTCAGTCATTTGCCTTACAA
The DNA here is from genome assembly GCF_035770615.1 of Melospiza melodia melodia. NCBI lineage: Eukaryota > Metazoa > Chordata > Aves > Passeriformes > Passerellidae > Melospiza > Melospiza melodia. The sequence continues at coordinate 83,439,379 of NC_086198.1, read as the reverse complement.
TTAAAGTTAGAATTCTTACTTTTATATTCAGCCACATGATTAATAGAGGTATTTATATCCAGATGCTTTGAGGCTATTTCTTCCCAGAAGAATATTGTAAAATGCCTTGCTTGAGTAACACCCAGTGCTCCTAAATGCTGGACGGAGCTGAAACCTCCAGTGTAATTAGGCAAAATCTGAACTATACAAAAATGGGTCAGGTTGAAGATAACCAGCAACATTAAGATAGCCAGGCTAGGAAGGAGATGAAAAGTTCACGAGCAGTGCACAAAAACACAAGGATAAAAATAGCTGTGTTCTTAGCAGAGTGATTATGCAGAGCTCATTTGTAGGCTGCAGACAGATGTTCATCTAGCAAAGAACTGTGACAACTGAAGTTATGAGCAACCCTAAGAGTTTCCTCCTGTCTGTTCCTGAGAGCCTGCCAGTTCTGCAGCTTCTGGGCATAATGGATCATATGAGAACCCCATAAGGAGTCACAGCAGTTATAAACAGCTGATGAAGGCAGTCTGAAAAGAGAACTGACTTTGCCTGAAGTGGATAAGGCAAAGCTCTCAGACTCCTTTGTCCAGCAGAGAATAGGAATGGCAATGTGGGAATGGCAGCTTCCAGCTGGCAGATTATAGGTATGGAGAGCTGAGCACACTTAACATCCTCATTCATCACTGGAAGACATCTTCTCGTGACCCTAGGGAGATTAGACATTCAAAATTTTTTAGAAGCTTAGCTTTTTTTTTACCACCAAGTCACATAAAAAGAGGGGGGTAGGAGAAGGACGTTTGGATGTATGCCTTCATGTCCCTTCATGATATGCAAAGGAATCTTGAAAACTTTTTCTTTTTACTCTTCTTTTAAAATGAGAAAATTCAGTCTTTGCCTGTATATTAGAAGCAAAAGAATCATTTCATGAAGTCATTTCACAAATCATTTCAGGAAGTCACAAATGTGACCAGAAAACAGAAAATATTATTAATGCAAAATCTACTATTTAAATATGATTGTTCTACCAAAACTAGGCGAGATTTTCCATATTACCACTAAATGTATGCAAGACTACAAAAAGTAATAAAAGAAAAAGAAAACATGTCTGTTTTCACTAATTCTTTGTAAATCACACAGACTTAATCCCTTGTGTTTATCCCAGATCCCCTTCATTATCCGGTCTCTACAATAAATGCTGAAACATTCTGAGGAAGTTGCTTAACATCATTTGGCCAGTGCCTGTTATCACATTATAAAACTGAAGTATCTCAGGGAAGCACAGCCTCTTTTACAGTAGTACCAGTCGAGTCGTACTTGTCCTACAGTTATTTTACACTTAACCTTCAAGCCACCATGCTCTAGGATGTAAACCAATCATCGCTGACAGAGATTAACAAGACATTTCCTCTACGGGCAGAGCATTTCATAAGTGCTCACTGCAGGGATTCTTGCACTTTCCTCTGAAGCATCTGGTAACGGCCATTGTCAGAGAGAGTAATAGCATAAGCAAGCTGTTAGTCTGATCTGGAATGGCTTCTCTGGTACACTAAAGCTTTTGTCCCTGATCTGCCTGTACGTTTTCCCTGCATTTTAAAAGAGGCAATACAGATAACTTTGCACTTATTTCTAGTTAATTAGCAAAATCTTTCTCTTATCTTTGCATAATTTGGTTGTAAAACAGTAACAGCCATTGCAGAGAATCATAATTCATCTCAGATATCATATGGAAACTCCAGGTATTCGTCCAGACCAGCTTTTGGAAATAGTGTAATAAATAATGAAATTGAATTTGAGGTTCATCTCCCAAGTGTTCCTGGAATTTTTACTGTTCCCAGAAAGAAGATGTTATGTAAAGATTTCTTCCATCGAGAGAATAGTAAGTAAACAAGATTAACAAGAATTACCTACATACAGCCTCAAAAACTTTTGATTTTCACATTTTGAGTTAAAGTACAAATTTCTTCAGCAGATACCTGAATCAAGAATTAACATTCTTTTAAAGCAGTTGTCCATACCATTAGTTTCCTCATGTATGACCTATTCCTTGAGGAACATCTCACATTAGCATGCAGAAAAAGAGAGATACTAATCACATAGTATCACATACTAATCACTGAAATCACATAGTGTAAAAGATGACAAAGATATTTGTGTACCTCTAAAAGTCACATCCCTACTCTATACTGATTCTGATTTAACTGGAAATATTAAGAAGTACTGTGAAGAAAACTGCAATTCAAAAGTAGCCTGTACAGATACATAAACACGTACATAGACAGATGTACCTTAATACCTATGAGTGTTTCTGAATGCAGTTTCTGTGACTGAAAGAAATAGGCCTACATCAAAGAAAATCATATCTGATAACAGATATTAAGCCAAACTATTTTCTTACCTGTTGCAGTTCAGTTCCCAGTTTAATGAGGATTCTTAACATACATGTCAATTACTGAAATGAGCCTCTGGTAAATATTCCAACAATACAGTTTTTAAAAACCATGAAAAATTTTGAAGATGAATTAATCAGTCACAGCCCAATGAGTTTGTTGTTCTGATTGCATCCAGACACTGAGGGAGTTTTTATGAGACCTGTCTGGGAAAAATAACTTATTTTGCCCTTTTAGTACTTTGAAAAAAAACAGTATCTTAGATACTACTGTAGTAAACACTGGCATCTATACAGGAACTAACACTGTCACTGACAAGCAATGGAAACTAATGATGATTTTACAGTGTGGGTACAAAGAATCCTCAGCAGTGGCTACAAGAAAGCTCAGCTGTGTGTTTTGCTCCTTGGCACTCATGTGGAACCAAAATGTTAATGGAAAACCCATTTTCATGGGAAGAAGTAAAGGACAAGATTGTAACACTTGTTTACTGAAATTCTGAGTCCAGTATCACTGCCTGGCTCAAAATCTGAGGCAAAATTATAGTATGGTTGGGCTGGATTCTTCTTCCAATGATTAATCAGAACCCTGAAGGTGGTATTAAAGCACAGCTTGTTTCTAAGTTGCTTTTTGCATCTTTAAAAATTCATCAAGTTTTGTACATGTGTAGCATAAAATAAAATTACCTGGAAAAGGCAGCACCTAAAGCAGATATTGCCATATTACTAATACCAAAAAATTGTATTAAAAATATTAACCTAGTGGAATTATTCTGCAGCACACCAAAGGACGTTATATTAATTTTATTCATTACATTCAGCTGGAATAATTTGCACTGGGGGATTTTTCTTTATAAAAGTATTGGTGTGTCATTTATCCTAATCGACTTGGCATTTTATTCTCTTTCACTGTAGTTTATTAAAATCTGTTGGTATTATGCAATCATGCGCTCACATTAAAACAATGTATCAAGATATCAACTTGGAATATCTCAAATTAGAGTTGTGTTTTACATTTTATGGATGATACTAAAAACAGTCACACACTGCTCAAAGAACTCAGAATTCCTCTTATTATTATAGTTATTACATACAGTAATATAAATGTCCACAATCTAAATAAAAGAAATAATAACATCAACATTTTCATTTCATAAGTCAAAAAATTTAGTGTAAATTCTTAAAGTTCATTATTTTAGATCTCACCACACAATGAATTTTCAAAGCAATTTTATCTGTATTTTTTAATGTGCAATTGAGTGAATTTTCTTCTTTTAAGAGGAATATACTTGTAATCATATGAATAAGGGTTTTTCTTCCTGCCTACAATCCTTGCATTAGCATTTGTAGTTCTTTTTCAAGTGCAGTTGTTTTTAAATTTCAGGCAGAAAAATTTCTGTGTGTTCTAAAAATGTACTTGGAAATGTTTTAAAAACCCCCAGCTTTGATCTAAACTCATTGGATATTACTGGCATTCATTGACGTCTATAACACCTTATGGTAAATGCTTTTTAGTTAGGCCACAAAAAAAATTGACTGAATTTAGAATAAATATTTTTTAAAATAAAAAATATGTGAATCTTTTTGGTTTGTGCCTTAGGTCATTTATCAATCTATTTTTCAAGTGTTTTCCATCATATTTCTCAGATCTAGAAAAATTTATTTTAAATGAAAATTGGTATTCCTGGATATTTGTATCAAACATGCATGTAAGCCACAACAGAAAGACACAATACCATAATCCTCATCCCAAAAACTGTAGAATTTGTTTCCCTAAGTGGAGAGGTCAGCCAACACCAAGCTTTCTTAAAAATCCCGCCTTGATGGACTGCGCTTTAAAAGAGAAGTTTTGAAAAGTGTCAAACAAAAATATCTTTAATTCTCCATTGGAGAGAACAGGTTTGTCAGCACATGGAAATGGAAGTTCTTCAATACTCATCAACCTGTCTGCAGCACAGCAGTCATGGAAATATTTTGATAATACTTTGCACAAATTTCAGGAAATTTATATGTCTTCCTGATATTTCTCAGTCTACTGAAACAACATGGACCAATAACACTGATTTTGAAAAATAGTATTTTTGTTTTTAAAACACAATTTCCAGAAGGGTAATAGATGCATTTAAAAAAATGGCAGTATAAACCATGAGGGACAGTAACATGGCTCAAAAATATATAAAAAAGATGATACACAAAACCAGCCTTCTCATAAGTTCCTTTTTTTTTGCAAAATTTAAGGCAAATTTGTAGCAGGAGTGTTATACTATAGCTACAGAAAAAAAGCAAAGTTCATAGCAAACTTTTTCAATTCTCTGCAGTTCTGTGGTCAGGTTTGAATGGGAATCCTGCCATCTTGTGGGCACGGACTTCTCTACAAGGCTCCATTCGACAAATTAATGCTGAATGGGAATACAGCACAGCTTTTGTACTGACTCGTTAAAAATAAATTTATTCTTTAGCAACCTTAGGATTTTTTTATAAAGTTTAAATATTACCTATTCATACTAATACTCTTTAGCTCAGTGAAATTTTGCACAACATGTTACCTATAATTTTCTGTTTCTTGACTGTTTATTCTATACATTTAGATGATATATGTAATTTTTATCTGTTTAATATTCGCTAATTCAGAGTCTTTCTCCATGTTAATTGCCTTGTTTTTATGTATATTTGGCTGTTATATATAATTTGCTATCATGCAAGATGCAAATTTCCAAGCCAATTTCACTGAGAAAAAAGACTCTTTTAAGATGCAATAAGTGATGGTGATTATAGATTATGAGCTTAAATTGCAGTAAGTTTTGTAAATCTTCATTCACTGCTGTGATGTAGAATAATACCAGCTCTTGTTCCTCTCCAAGGGAACATGCACTCATAAATGATCTCTGCATGGGATGATGAACAGGATGGTGGCTCTCCTGGTATGCCCCATGGCAGTCTTGTGGCAGTTTGCTAAAAATGAACACTTAAAAAGTTCAGAGGTAAAAGTCAGAATTCAATAACTATTAAAATAAAGGCTTTTGAACCTGCTCAGTTCACACAGAGATCACACATCAGGGTCATACAAGAGAACACTGAATTTCTTGAGAACAGCAATTTTCCACTCCATCTATCCATTTTCCAAAACTCTCCTTTCCCCATCTGTTCCCCCAAACAAACTCCCCCAGATAGTAACAGCTTTCCTGACACCCTGGGAATGTCTCAACCCAGATTTCCTTTCCTGCCTCTTTGACCACCACTTTCCCAGCAGTTCACTTCCACACTTTTCACAGCCTACAGCTTCCCTCTTGCTATTTATGCCTACTTTTTACATTTACTCTTTTTGAATTTCCACCAGATTCCTAAAATGGATTGAATAAGTAACTGCAAGTGTAAGGCAGAATAAGGCATGAATTAATGGGTGGCTGAGGCAAAGAGGAAGGAGACAGAATGGTGAATGAAATAAAGCTACCTATGTTGGTGATTGTTAGCATGAGGAGAAAAGTAAATCAAGTAAGTGGGTGGATGAGGAATGAGCAATCATAGCTAAGCTGAAGAGGAGCAAAGAACAATTAAGGAATACTGTGAGGAAAAAGAACAGAGAAACAAACCTACTCAGAAAGGTTTTGATGGAAAACTTGGAAAAAGTAGGAGAGGGAATTCAAAGTAACTTGAATAAAAACTGGACAAAAATAAAGCCACTGAGCTCAAATAAAAAATAACAGCAAAGACTTTGAACTAGGAAATACTACAGGAATACAAATCATCTAAATAGAAGGTTTTAAAAAATGAAAAAAAAAAAAAAAAAGGAATCTGGAAAATCTAGTGAATGTTTACCCCTTTCATTAAAATAGTTTTTTTTCAATATTAAACTGAAGGGAAACTGAAGGGAAATGGGGATTTGGTTGGGGAACGTGATGAGAGAAACCCTTACATTCCTCATGTCATATCTCATCTTCTTGTACCCCTCCACATTAGTCTATCTATCTACCTCCAGATAAACCCTACACCACAGAACAAGTCCATTCTTGGCATGTATCTTCATTATTCCTTTGAAAACCTGCTCACTTCATGTTTGGTACTGATCTTTTAACCCCACAAGCACCATTTTTTGGGGGAAATTCCTTGGAATTTGATCTTTCCTAAATTTTAGAAAAAATAAGCAATTTTTCTGTTAGGTAGATGCTGATCTTAAATCTTTATTTTCTTGTTGTTTTTCTATTGCTCTTAAGGCCATTATTAAAGGGACAATTTTTTCCTGGGCTTTAAACTGACATGAAAAGAAACTGATATGTTCTATTTCATTTTTTTTTTTTTGTACATTTTTCTGTGAAAAGAAGTGGCAAACACTATAAAGTTAGCACTATTTTTTTCCCTCACTAACTAATTATGATCTATTGGATAGATTTGGATGTATATCCACAGACTCACACACACAGAGAAAATCTGGTGACTTTCTCATCTTTGTTACCATAGGTCATGACCAGTTATGTCCAATAATGGTATCATCATAACAAAGTGGTGTAGTCTTCAAAACAGTCTGCACAATCCTGCCCATGACCTTTGGGTAATTATTCAATATCTGTGTAGCTCTTCTGTCATCATTTCTCACACTAGCTATGAATAAGCAAATTTAGACATCTTCTGCACATACTGCAATTACTGTATGTCTAGGACAAGGACACAATTTCTAGGTTTCTTTAAAAGCAAAATCCCTTTTAAGAAAGGCAAATAATTTAACCAAATGATTATTTCAACTGTATGTTAAGACAAATACTGAATTAATAAGCTTAGATTACAGTGCTTCTAGCCTTCTACAGGTGATGATGGATTTCTAATCTATTTAACATATGGATAGACAAATTATTCAATGAAAGCTCTGTATTGGCAATGGGTGAACTGGCAGAAATTTCTACCTCTAAACTAAAATTAAAAAAAAATGGGAAAAGCAGCACTTTGCCTATGTGTAAGTGAAGAGCAATCCATAGCACAATGTAGTCTTAAAAAATTGGCGGAAAATTTTTACTTACTTTCTCATTTAGACTGCTTAGAGCATGGGACTCACTTTGAGAGCAGTGTTCTGCTGGAGGTTGATGGGATCCATCTGTAGGAGAAGGGAAAGTGTATCTTGAGTCACTGGCTTGCCAAGCTGGCAAAGAGGGTTTTAACCTGAAGTTGAAGGACATGGAGTAGCAGGAAATGGGGTAGCATCTTCAAACTGACAGAGGGTAGGTTTATATTAATGTTATTACAAATCCTTTTTTGTCAGGGTGGTGATATACTGGAACAAATTACCCAGGGAAGCTGTGGATGCAGCATCCCTGGAAGTGTACAAGGCCCGGCAGGATGGGCCTTTGAGAAACCTGATCTAGCAGAAGCTACTCATGGCAGAGGGGTTGGAAAAAAAGCTTTCTAAGACCCCTTCCAACCCAAAAGATTCTATGATTCTATGATAAAATCAGTTTTCTAAAACCAATATTTATAAATTTTTCTCATAAGGAGTATTAGACATCCTAAGCAACCTAACCTGTGGGTTAGCTCTAATACATATGCAGAACAATTCAGACCAAATAATTTTACTGTGTCAGATAGTTAAAGAATAACATTAGCATTTGTAGGAAAAAGACAAGCTAAATTATGAATGCATGTTTAACTGGGGTAAAAATGTTGCTTTTAAATTGTGTCTCATGAGGTCATGTTGTTGAATAACCAACTCTGAACATTTTCTACTTAAGGACATCATGTCAAGCCTATTATCTGCTAAAAGTGCCTATTAGAGTAAATGTATTCACTTACATGCTTTAGATGTTGTGGTGGGGTGAAGATTTAAAAATAACAGTAAAGCTATATCAGTCATAGCACTTCAGAAACCTTGGAACATGTTTTGAAAGCAAATAGAGAGCTAGCAGAATCTATGAGCTAAAACATTGAATCTATGATTTGCTTAATATTAAATCAAGCCAGATACGTACAGGATTAAGAATTATTAAGGAATTTTTTTTTTTTAAGTCACCTCTTTACCACAATAATTTTTTGAAAAGAAGACTTCTCCCTTCTCTCCATTATGAAACATTCATGAGTGTTTAATATCTGTTCACTTGCAATCATTTTTGTGGGTAAAAGTCCAACTAGCTACTTATGCAATAGTATCTAATGACAGGACATGTCAGGGAGTCTGATCTAATTTAGACCGAGTAATCTTGTTCAATATTATCTGTTTAATAACAAAAATTGAAGCTAAGTCAGAGGTCAACCTGTGTAGTTCACTGAAAAGAGAAATGCCATTGAAACTAGGAATCATTAGTTCTTTGCTTGGCTGTGCTATCAATTCAATTTAGGATCTTTAGCAAATAAATTACATGTATATGTATATGTATATGTGTGTATATGTATATGTATATGTATATGTATATGTATATGTATATGTATATGTATATGTATATGTATATGTATATGTATATGTATATGTATATGTATATAAATGACAGCAGATTCAGACCCATATATACATTTGCAAAATGCAAATACAAAGTGTGCAAAATGAAAATGCTGAATGATTTTTTTAAACCCTTTCAACATAGATCCCAAAGCAAAGTATTTCAAGAAATACAAGACACTACTTACCACTCAAATTCTGAAAGAGCCTCAGAGAAACTAATTTATCTGACTCACAAATATTTAATTAATCCAGAATACCTGTGTGCAGCAAGAAAATAATAGATTGGATGTGAACTGAAGACAACACAGCTAGATTTATTCAAAAGGAAGTGAAAGATATGTATCTCACTAGGATGAAAGCCCTCAAATTTCTTGTTTTTCATACAAAAGTTATAGATATGAAGAACTTTAAACTCAGGTCACTTTTGGCTACTCTTTCCTCTCAAATTGAAAATTTAGTCATTTATTTTCAGTTTAGAAAGTATCATATCTATGCATGTATATTTCCAGAAGACACACAGAAACCTTACTTTGAAATCCATGTTTCAAAACACAGTGATTTGTTGCTTATATTTTTAGTAAACAAATAGTGACACTGGTTTGCATCTGAACAGGAGGAAATTATGAATGCTAACTAAATGGAACTTGCAAGTAGAAAGGTTTTACGTTCTTTTCTTTTTTCCCCCACTTATATTTTTGCAGCCTTCCCAGGAGTCTATAAATAAAACAGAACAGTGGTTCTGCTTTGGCAAGTGAAAAATCAGATTTCAAGAAGGACTCAAGATCAATAGACTGCTATTTTGTAGATGAAGCCTGGAATATTAGTCCCAGAAGGCCAATATATATCTTTAGATGGAACTCCCAAGTTTTATTTTCTTCATACTTAAAATATTTATGCATATACATGATACTGCCAGCTTTAAAAGCATTAATGTCTATCTGTATGGATTAGGAAAATGTCAGTTATGCTCTTCAGTGAAATAATACAGATGATTTCACATACCTAGAAAACAAAATTCCATAAAAATATAAATTGCCATGAACTACACAGCATTGAAACAGGGAGTAGTATAACATTCATTAAACAACTGACAAAGGGAGGAGAAGAGAAATAATCATGATTCAACCAGTTCTCATTGATAAAACAGAATTTAATTAATTCTGAATTAATTAAATTAATCTGCCAATTCCAGGTGCTAGGTGCAAACTCTGCCTGCCACACAGCACTTCTGTGTGAGAGAAGTGTCCAACCTTCTTTCCAGAGCACCACAGGCCAAAAAACCTTCTCCATTACAAAGGAGATAAATTTCCCAATCTGTCAAATATGGCCAGTGCACAAGGATTTTCATGATGTTAGTCTTAATGCAAAGTTCCACTGTGAAGTCCTTAGAGCATAGCGCTTGGAGAAGGAAGGTGACATAATACTTTTATATTACTGTACTAGGTGATTTTGCCTCCAAATGTGTTATCCTTGGTGTGATGTGGTTCATGGCTCCCTCAGTGAAAAGCAAGAGATAAGAGAATTTAAATCTTTATTAAGGCTGCTTAAAGTTACTAGAAAATAAATAAAATAATAAAAAGGCATCTATGACTGCCATGAATTGACAGGTGTACTAAAGCACACTTAGCATCTCAAAATTTCAAGTTTTTGATGGCTATGATAGCATTTTTGTTCTAGTTACAGTATGCAAGTAAAAGGGCATAAGGCTACATGGGTTGGAAACATTACTTATGAGTTAGAAAAACACCCTCTGATATGTAGAAAATCTGTGCTGACTTTCCACCCAGATTTACTTACTTGAAATTCGTTATTACCATACAGAAGGAGACAATCTAAAGTTAGGTTTGGGATCAACCAGAATACTAAAAATAATGGCAAATATTATTTCACCTAGGTACCAACTCTATAACTCATTGGCTTCAGTAGTGTCTTCATCCAGGGATTCTCCCTTCAGCTCTGATATATCAGATGTGTCATCTGTTGCCATTGGTATATATATAGGTATGTATGCATGTATATGTATATAAAAAACATTATTATTATTGTTCACAGCACAAGATATTCTGGACAGGTATCTTGAGGCTTTGTTTTAAATAAAGTGTGTAGACAATGGTGTGAGCTGTCTTTCCTGTTTACACTGGTATTGACATTGTAATGCTGCAGCACTGTGGGCCTTTTTAGCATGTACAGATGGGTGAGGCACTTTTATTGACCAGAGTTTTTAACTATTCCATGCAAATCAGGAGGTGATTGGCAAAAAATGAGAGGAAGTTTGAATTTTTTGCCATTATGAACAATGTGCAGAGTCATTCTATTATGAACACACACATTCTAATATGACAAGCCCCATCATCATCATCATTTGAATGCAAGCTAAATATCCAGGCAAAGTGAACCTCAGGGCTTCAGATACAGATATATACAGATCAGATGCTACAAGAAGATATTGAAGTTCATTTTATAACCAGTGCCACCAAGCAGCAAAGCAAGGCTTATGACATCATTTGATGCAAGGCATGCTAGAGGCAGACTGAGTCTAAGGACAAAATTATCTCAATTATCTATGGTCTTCTGTTATGGTTTAAGCTCAGATAGCAACCAAGCACCACCTTGCACTCTTCACCTCCTGGGACTGGGAAGAGAATCAGAAGGTCAAAAGAAAACTCATGGGTTGAGATACAGACGTTTTAACAGGTAAAGCAAAATCCATGTGCAGAAGCAAAGCAAAAAAAAGGGATTCATTCACCACATTCCACAAGCAGCTGTTCCCACAGCTCTAGGAGAGCAGGGCTTCATCACATGTAACAGTGGCATGGGAAGACAAATGCCATCATTCTGAATATGCCCTTCCCTCTTCTTCTCTCCCCTCAGCTGTATATGCTGAGCCTGATCCCGTAGGATATGGAATATCCCTTGGGACAGTCCACATCAGCTGCCCCAGCTGTGTCTCCTCCCAGCTCATTGTGCACCCCAGCCTACTCATAAAAAGCAGAAAAGGCAAGAACTCTGTGCAAGAACTGCCCAGCAGTAACAAAAATATCTCTATATTATCAACACTGTTTTCAGTGCAATTCCAAAACATGGCCTCAAGGCAGCCACTATGAAGAAAATTAAGTCTACTCCAACTAAAATACACCTTTTCCTTAAGGAAGGGCACTCTTCCTTCTTCAAATCAGTTTCTTTTTCTCTTTCTCGCGTAAGATGGACCTATAATTCTTTGTAGTAAATTCCTTGTTCTTATATTTCTGCGTAATAAATAAACTGAGTAGAAACCTTGTCCATTTTATTCAGTTACTGACCCAGCCTTTTGTCATAAGTTCTACTTGTATTATTTGTTATAATTAACTGTTACACTTTATTGACTATTGAGAAATTTTTTCTACAGACATGCATAATCCTTGCAATTCATATATCTTGATATTACAAGGATCATAAACCTTAAATTAGGAAAGGACAGACTAATGCACAAAAATTGCTCTTGTGTTCTTTAGGAAAATCTTTAATTGTTTCTACCAGATTGATGGTGTATTTCTGATATCCATCTATCTGCCACTGATGCCTTTACTCTTAGCATAAATTCAACAGAATTTTTTATTCCCATAGTTATTATATTTACAAATTAGCCCATGCAAGAAATCATTTCAACATGCTTTTTACTCAAAAATTGGAGAACTCAAGGACTCATTGCTAGGTACAGCAATGACACTAATCAAATTCCTGCTCTTGAGACAGAAAATTATTTTTTTAGTCTTCACTTAGTAGAATCTTTTGAGGAATACAAAATGAACAATTCTTCTCCACTGTTCCATTGCTGTCTTCTCAGTTTCAGCAGAAAACAGAGAAATGGCAGAAAAAGAAACAGAAAATACACAAGTCTAGAGTTGTCAGTTTTTTCCTTTAGCGTTTTCAATCTTAGCCACACAGCACAGCTTACACTGCAATAAACACAACAGGAGACACAATGCTGCTGGAACCATTTAAAGCACTGCTTATTTATGGTTGGGCTTCAGCTGAGCCCTCAGCTGCCTGCCAGCTTCCTGGAGGATTTGCATCTGAGAAGTGAGCTGTACCTGCAGAAAACACATAGATTTTAGGGATGTGATAGTGAAGGATGAGAGTTTTAAACACAGATTATTTCTGTCAATTCACTTTTAAACTTTCCTATCTAAGATAATATTAACCAAGCTTTTCAAGCAGGATCTTCTTTGGCTCCAATTCTACTAGGCAGAGTATTACATTCTTTTGAGTTTTCAGTGGAATACAAATTTCTGCCTAGTTTCTGAGTCTATTTCAAAATATGTGAATCAGACACCCTAAGGAAAGCAAAGAAATATCTTTCCCAGTACTTCACTAGGTGATAAAGTAGCCAAGAGGCAAACAGGTCGATTTCAAACACCGGGTACATGTCAGCAGAGCTCTTATTGGAATATTAAGCAGGCATCATGTTTTTTAAAAATTTGCTTTTACTTAGAAGAAAATATTTTTGAAAAAAATCATTACAGCTGCCCATTGATTTCATTAGATTTACAAAGCTCAGTTTTCCTATGAAAATTTAATTGATTCAACAATTTGAAAACTATCTACTCAAGAACTCTCCTCAAAATTAAACAACTGATTACACCACTTCCTTCAAATAAACCTGGCTATGGAAGGCTAGCAGTGCCCTTTGCATGTTAGAAAAGTAGTGTTTTCTGCTGACAGGACACAGCAGGGGTTTGTTCATGGGTCACCTACAAAAGCCCTGCTGCAGTGCCCACACTGTTTGTTACCCAAGGACTGTCTCTGTCAAACAGCTCCTAACTGATATCAACTGCCTGGCCCAGGGAAACTCACCAGGACTGTGTCAAATCCATCTCCTAAATGGACAAGATTCAAGCCTTCACCCCATGGAGCCCCAAGTGGGATAAGATACCTGGGGGGCCCTTTGGTTCACCCTTGCACCAGGCATGGTGGCAGCTTTCTGCCTGAGCTATCTTGGCAGGGGTTGCTCTTTCTCTGCTGTGTAACCACATACTGGTCAGTGTGTTCCTGAAAAACAGGTCTTTTCAACAGTGCAGACAGGAGAAAAGAATACTTCCAGCTAAAAGAGCTTTTCCCCTGTATTTTGATATTTATTTTCTCTTTGAAAAACATTTATCTGGGCAAAAAGAAAGATATTTTTGCAGCAGTGATTTTAATTTGCTATTTTCTCTCTCTCACTTACATAAACACACTGCTGTAAAACACTGTCCTCTGACAGCAGAAATCAATAGACTCTTCATATCTTAAAAACCATCAGGTAACACTTCAGTGATTAAGGGATTGATTCTGTTGTGCTGTTGTCATCTGGAGCAACTGAACTGAAACCAATGAATTTATATTGCTGTAAGATCACAATCCAGCCCACTACCTAAGATGTTTTCCCTTGCTTCACAATCCTATAATAAGAAAAAGGGAAAAAAATTCTTCAACAACATTGCAAATGTTTTATTTGCTGTTTGTACACCAAAAGAACACATCTTTTCACAGAGCAAAGGGTTTCAGCAGAGTATTCACACCTCTTTCTCTTTCAGCACACGTATATACATATATATATATATTTGTAAGTATATAAATTTCTACACCTATGCAGATACATCTACACACATTTGCAGAACACAAATACACATCTCCGTGAGCACACATCCATAGATAAACAATCTAAAATTTTAAATATAAACATCTGTCATAGAATACAATGAATAGGCAGCAATTATTTTTCTTTCCTTTCATCTTTTTAATTCTTTTTTTCCCTGTTCTGGAGCCATATGGAAACTTTACAATTTTCTCTGTACTTTTCTCCTTCACTATTTGGAATAAAGCATTTTGTATTCAAGCAAATCCCCTATTTTTCTAGACTTTTAAATAGCTTTTAATAAAAAGCTATTTAAAATTCTTTTAAAGGGGGATTTCTGGGTAATATGCAATTATCAAATACTAAATGTTAAATTTGTAACTGCAGATTTTTTGGTTTAGACATTCCAAAGAAAAATAGGTTTATTAGTCAGAAGGGAGAAGACATGCTGTATGGTTAGCTAAGCATTGAAGAAATAGAAATTAGATTTCATATTATCTAAGGCAGGTCAGTCCTTTAGCCCCTAGTGTCTTTTTAATATCCAACCACTTCATAATTTTTACTTGCAACCTTGCTTGGAGCTCTTATTTATCACCACTGATTACAAAAAGAAGAAAAAATCCAACACATTCTGCCAAGTCCTCAAGCTTTCACCATGCTGCCTTCAATACTCTATTCTTTGCCTGGAATAGTTTGCTCTGGTGCAGTTTAAAATAAAGATAAGGAAGTCGTTGATCACTTTATTCTAAGTGGGATTGTACTTGGTCACTGAAATCTAAAACCTCTGTGTACCCAATCACTCTCAAGTTCCAATAGGATAAGGTAAAATGCACTCTGAAAAAAATACCTGCCCTCCCCCCTGACACCCAGAGTTTCAGTTGATTTGCCCAAAGGTCAATTAATAGAAATGAGAAATTTAAGGATGTTTCCATGGGGCAGCCATCTGTTTTATGTTTTATTCTTTTCCGAATACAATTTTATATTTCATCCTTATGTGCATTGGTTGAGATTGATGACATTTTATGTAACTGTGACCCATCGTGATGAATATTACAGATGATGATAGGCTCGTTAAGCACATCTCATTTTAGTCAAACTGCAAGTGGCATTTTGTTTATATGGTTCATTTCACCAACAAATTAGATTCCAAATTGATTGCTTTCTGGAATGACTTTGTTCATCAATTTCTAGACTAGGCAATTACAAAGACTATACTGGTAATTAATAAGCCTCTGTATCAACAATGTTTTTAAACTGCTTGACAGTAGTAGTGAAGTTTACTGGAATTCAGATGTTAATTTTCAGGGTTTATCAAAGCTTCAGGGATTTTATAAAATAGTATCTCACAGACATATCATCATCATAGTACAAAATCAAAACCCTAACACCTCATACTGAGATAACACTCCCTTTTCCTCTTAGCCTTATTAGAAAGGGGAAAAAACACGTTGGAGTTAATTTGTGAACTATTCAAATAAGAAACTCAGTGTTGCTTTTTTCAGTAATAAGTGAGAAAAATGATAGAGCTTAGAATTAAGTTTTGATTTGCCAGGGAATTGGTGAATGACATTGGTCAAAAGTCTAGGATTTGTTTGCATATCAAAACCTAACTTAGAAAGAACAACCTCAAGTCAAATGAGCTTGAATTCCCTGGGGCACAATCCCACAGTGAAGTCAGCACTCTGATCCCTAAGTGAGGAAAAAACACCCCTGAATGTGCCTTTCAGAACACAACATTAGTGACTGTCCCAAAGTCAGCTACAAACCTCATGTCAGAGTGAACTCTAACTGGTGTTTCTGTTCTAGTATGTTAAATAAGGAAAACAGCATTTCTTCTCTTACAAGGTTGATGTGTGTCCAGTAAATGGTTGTGAGGCTATCATACACCATAGCCACATGCTCCATCTAATTAATTTAAAATTCATGCTAAGTCTGCTAATAATAGGTTGTACTGGTCTTGGCTGGGACAGAGGTGATTTTCTTCACAGTAATGCATTCAGGGCTATGGTTTGGACTTCATAACAGAGAGATGTTTTAGCTATTCCTGAGCAGCACTCACACAGCATCAAGGCCTTTTCTGCTTTCACATCACTCCACCAGCAATGAGACTGAAGCTGTAAGGAGGAGTTGTAAGAGGACACAGCCAAGAGAGCTGACCCCATTCATCCAAAGGATACTACATTCCACAGGGTGTCACACTCAGCATATAAACCAGGAGGAAAAGGGAGAGGGGCATCGCACTTGGAGTGGAAGCATTTGCCTTTCCAAGCCACCGTTACTCATGGTGAAGCACTGTTTTCAGGGGGACAGCTGAACACCTGCCTGCCCATGGGAAGTGGTGAATGAAATAATTGTTTTGGTTGTTTGTGGGTGCAGATTTTGCTTTGTATGTTAAACTGTCCTTACATGAATACATGAGTTTTCCCATTTTTAACCTTCTCACTCATTCTCTTTCCCCTCCCACCAGGGGAGACTGAGTGAGTGGATGCGTGAAGCTTGACTAGCAAGCTTCCCACTGTCTTCACAAAGCAAAAGTGGTACCTGATGTGCCTCAAGACTTCAAAAGTATCTTTATGGGAGTTTCCATGTGTTAGACTATCTCCTATTCCTTCATCTGTGCTGACCAAGACCATCTTCCCAACTGTGGGGCCAGGTAGACTCTCTTGCAGGATGCTTCTAGGCCACGGCATGCCACCTCAGAATGAATTATACCAGATTTCTTTCAAATGCCCAGGTGATTTCTAAATTAAAATTTTGAAGGGCTATTGATCCAGCACAGGCTATTAACCCAGAACATAAATCAGAGCCTTCAGGATTTAAGATAAAAATTAGGAAGGGAAATGTAACCTCAACTTTCTCACCATTTAACAGAAGAGCACATATTAACCATCAGAATTTGCTAAAAATTAATGTAAACAGTTCATGTCCTTGCAGGCTCTGAATATCAAGCTGTGGCAGAAACTATTAAGCTGGCTCACAGTATGCATCTCTGAATAGCTGAAGTGCCAGAGTATGGAGAGGAGCCAGCACCTGATGAAAATAGAGATAAAATTTTAAAATATTCTAAGGATTGCAAAGGCCTTAGGTGAGCAATGAGGTGAGAGAGTAAACCAGCAATAAATCTAACCTAATACACATTTTAAAATGCAATAAAAATAAAGAAGCCAGCAGAAAATGGAAGCCTCCAACGTTTAGAAAGTGTAAAAACGTAAAGACAATGGAAATGCATACACTTGTATGTCTGATACTATTGAAGGGGTTCAAGTCTGGACATTGAATATTACATTGTCAGCAACCCTTTCAAATTATGATTTAATGTAAACAAATGCTATTAGCTCAGTTTACTATACTCCAGTTTCTCCCTGGACTAGATTTTTCCATTGTATTTAAAAACAATGGAATGGCGCATACACTGGAATTATCTTCTGATTTTTCAAACTCCTTCTGGCTAAAATTTGGAGTTTAGCCCACTTTAAATCCAGGCAACTCATATCCAGGCAGCTGAAGCCCTTTTTGCAGCTGCTGTTCCAGGAAAAGGAATATCATTTTTCTGACCATTGTTCTGACTTCTATAATTCTCAGCTTCATTGAGAAAGTCAGTCAGTCACAGTATGCATTAATGTAAGTACCTGAGATATCTGTCTAGCATTCAGCTTTTGCTTTTTTCCAGGAAACCTGTTTCAAATCCTCCCTAAATAACTAATCAAAAGCTAACTGATGGATTTTTCACTGATAGCCTCCTTCAAATTTTGTTCCAGGTTTGACCTTTGAGTAGATTTGCACCTTATACTAGATATTATCTCTAGGCTAATAAACTATAATAAACTACATCATCTTTGTCAGCCATAGATGTGATCCCTAATGTTTTATGTATGAAACATACTGACCAACAAGAAAAAACAAGATTAGTTGCTATCATCATGCAAGAATTGTTACTGTTTCTTCAACTTCAACTTAAAGGGACAATTTCTGCCTAAAAACAAAATCCTTTTCCTTCATTAGTAATGGCATCTCAGGTTTATACAAACTAAACCCACGACTATTACAGCAAGTATTATTAAAAGATATATTCCACTTGGCCTTAATCACTTGGGTCATGTGGAAGACATAAACCAGATTATGAAATAAAATGAGTTCAGCTTTCACTTAGATGAGAATGTATTTCCTACATCAGAAAAGTTTATTTTACATGCTGTATTAGCTGTTTAAATAGACTCAGTGCATATACTGTAATGAATCCACATATAATACACTGAGGAATTAAAGGCTCAGAGTACTGGAATTAAAGGTTCCATTATTTTTCAGGTAATTTATTTTGCATCACTGTATTATAAGATTGAGGACAGATGCTTTGGCCCTTTGCCTCAACTTTGCAGACGGTTCACCTTATTTATGTGAATACTTCCTATAAATCCAACAAGTCCCCAGGGTAAAGTTAAACATGCACAGAATATTGCCGGATCAGGGCCCTCGTCCTGATTTGCTGTGGGGTTTTTTTCCTGTTTCTGTCCAGCTCCTTGTTTTTTAATTATCTTTCCAGATGATTACTTCTGCCTTCCAAGTCCATCTCTGTGTGGGGCCACATATACACCTAGCAGGTTACTCCTACCTATTTCTGTCTGATCCCAGAATCTTGCTGCTTCAAAGCATCCAAAACAGTTCTCTAACTGGAATGCTCACCTTTCCTGAGACCTTCAATTTTTTTGACTTCTCCTAGTCCTATACAAAATATAGACAAATACTTTAATTTGGTAATATTTTATTTTAAAAGAGAGGTTTCCTACTTTAACAAGGATTTCAGCAGATGTTAAACACAGTGGTATCCTTGTTTACTTCATCAAGATTTTTCAAAGCCCTTCTAATTACCCTTCAAACTTATTACATAATCTTGTTGAGGAGTCTGGCGACTCTGAGTAGTAGGAAATAAAATAGAAGCAAAAGACTTTTATATTATTTCCAATCCAATTTCCTCATACATGTTGTCCATCCCTCCATTTCCATGCTTGATAGGTTTTGTAGCCACTTTTGAGGACAATATTACCACAAATAAGAGGTGGATGCATTGTGCATGTTCTGTCTCCACACTATCAACTTTCTTTTGCATCATTTAATTGTTACAAAGATTTAGTAAGGTCAGTGTATTTTTATTAAAGCTAAGAAAATGATTGGTTTTTTTCTTACCCTGGTAGATGGCTCCATACTGTTTGCAGAGTAGTCCATTGGCAGCAGGAAACTGTCACAGATTTGATTTTTATTGCACTGCATTAGCATCAAAGTCACATTCTTTTCACTTTGTAAATGAATAGGAAACAACTAAATTTCTTTTAGCCTTGGCAATGTCTGTAGTATTTCTGGCTAAGTAAATTAGCCACTGTCTGCCATCTTTCAATCAATATTTAACTGACACCAGGAATTTTAGAGGCATTTAGTTTTCTAAATACCTCTCCTCACAAATATATTGTAATAGTCCCTGTGTCCTGGCCTAATTCAAATACAATTATTTCTTCTTTTCAACTACTTCCAACCATCTACTTTGTTGCCCATGGCTATATTTTGCCCAAGACAAAAACATTTCATCCATACATTGCATCACTGTTGTGGCATCAGTTATTAAATACTACATTTAATATTTACTCGGGTAAAATCTTTAAGCTACTTGCAGGGAAATAACTAGTTAGAAGCATCATCCAAACTTATTTGCCCCCACAAAAGTGTGCAGATATGGAAAATAAATAATGTTGGTCAATAGGGCTTAGGAATATGAACAATTTGAATACACTTGTTCTTTTGGAGCACGAGATAAAAAAGAAATTTTATTCACAGCATAGCCATGTGACATTCCTGTGTTAAAGCGAGCCATGATGAAGGATAAAGGGAAGCTGATAAGTGTGGTTATTTTCTTGCTTTTTCACCTGAGAAGAATGAAGAAAGCAGCAGCCTAGACTGTAGGTGTGCCCTGAAAGTCATTAGCAATATAACCTTTTAATTGACTATTGATGCATAAATAGGTGAATGTTTTAGACCACAACCATCCTCGGCAGTTGTCAAACAAATACACTGGTTGTCAGCTCAGAATTCAGCTTTTATGACACTTAAGGTGTTGGATGCTCAGGCTTAAAGCATTAATATTGCCTCAGGAAAATAAAAATTTCCCATATTACCAAACAATAAACTAGCCCAAATATGAACTAACCAAACAATAACTAACCAAAACATGAAATAAGGATCCTATTTTCAGAAAAGCTGAAGGGTATGTACTTGTACTGGACCAAGGTATTACTTCTGAAAATATTTTGTAACTTTCACAGAAAGTAAATCAGCACTTAAGAGGCTATATGGAATCAGACCATGTTTAGACTTCTAGATCTTTTGAGTTATGTTTCTCTTCCAATCTTCAGACAAAACAATTGCTTCATCTGTCTATATCCTAAAGTTGCATTCCCTCTGCTAAAAATATTTAATCTTTATAATTTATTTCAGGAAATATTTTTTTATTTATCATGATAAGCAAACTGTAGATTCTATTAAACACATTAAATGCATCTTCCAGGCAGATTGGCATAAAATCCCTTAAAATTACAATAATATATCAGAATCTTCCCCAGACAAATATAGCTAGAGAACTTACAGCTGAATTTACAGATTCTTTAAGTATGTAAATCTGCCATCATAAGATAAGATATGGAATATAACAAGTAGACATCACTCTGTTCAGAAACAAGGCTTGATAGGTAAATAGTACACGTGAGCTGGAACACTTCAATAATGAAAACAAAAGCATTTCAACTGCAACAATGCTGATAGATTCCAGAAGTAAACATCTCAGTGGTTTTTTCATCATGCAACTCTAATATTCCATGAAGGAACAAATTAGTGTTCTTAAGTCATTCCTCCCCAATGAATACTAAATACAACATTCAGGATTTATTGATTGCTAACATTCCACAGGGCAAATATGCTGTTCAGTGTGCCCAGAAGTCTTAGTTTTGATTGATCCAGTCTGGAGGATGTATTGAAGCACACTGTAGTTTTCTCTTTGGCTATACACCCAACTTTCCTCTTTGCATTTGGAACACAGCCTAAGTTCAGAAATTACTTGCTTGACAGTCTAGACAGAGCCAATATCAGCACTTTCTGAAAATAAACATAATTCTTTTATTTCCACTCAAATTTGCAAAGCTTTGCAAAGCATTCCCAAGGATATGTACCAGGAGGAGATCACAGCAACCAGCTTTGACCTTGTAGAACAAGGTACATTGGAAGTGTGTGTTAAAGTGTTTCTTTTTTAAAATTCTCAGTGGTATTTGTCCTTTGGAATGGGTTACATAGGAAAGTAATAATTTCTTTATCACCTGACAGCCTTTTCTCAATTATAAACATCTTTCCCAAAGATAAGCTGACAGAGTTGCGTTTGATGTTTACAGGATGAGTTTCTCATCTGAGTAACACCATGTCAAGGCTGTGTTATTGCACAAGCCCCTTTGGCTCCAGGTTTGCAATGGTATGAAGAATGTCTCCAAGAACTGTGGACACTCAGCAGTTACCATGGTCAAAATTTCAGTTTCTCTCATTTCCTTTTCTTTCCATGACACTAAACTCTGCAGAATGCAATGTGGTCCAAGAACTTTGATCCTACAAGCAGCTTTTGTGCACAACACTGTGGTTTTTTGGAACCTGAAAGAATTATTAACTGGCTGAAATAAAAATTGTCATTTTGTACACTGCACTTAACAAACCAAGCTGTTGTAATCATTGCTCAAGGCCTATGTTGCACATTCAAAACTCTGCTACTTAAATATTTTGAACCTGCACGTGGAGAGAAAAAAATGCTCAGGAAATATCTACACCACAAACTTTCCCTCTCCCCTTTCCATTTACTGCATGTCAGTTTGTTTATGTGGTAGTTACCATCATACTTGAAATGCATCTTGGGCTTGCTTATCAGAGTGCTGTTATGAATCAGATTATAAACATCATCTCCCAGTCCATCTTATTTTCTGTTCCAACCTCACCAGTAAGGAGTCTGGAGTTGCACAGTGGGAAGGGATCCAGCTGGGACAGCCAACCCCATCTGACCCAAGATACCCAGGAATTCCAGATCTTGACCCTGCACAGGACAGCTCCAAGAGTCACACCATGTGCCTGACAGCATTGTCCAAATGCATCTTGAACTCTGCCAGGCTTGCTGATGTGATCCCTTTCCCGTGGAGCCTGTTCCAGTGCCCAGCCACCCTCCTGATGAAAAACCTTTTCTTAATATCCAACCTAAACCTCCCCTGCACACCTGCAGGTCATTCCCTTGGGTTCTGTCACTGGCAGAGCAGACATCAGTGCCTGTCCCTCCTCTTCCCCTCAGGAGAAATTTGTAACTGCAGTGGGGTCTCCCCTCAGTCTCCTCTTCCCCAGGCTGGGAGACCAAGAGACCTCAGCTGCTCCTCATACGGCTTCTCCTCCAGAGCCTTCACCATCCTTGTGTTCCTTTGGGCAATCTCTAAAAGGTTTATGTCCTTCTTTTATCGTTGTGCCCCAAACCACACACTGGACTCAAGATAGGCCACACTACTGAAGAGTGGAGCAGTCTTGGGAATATAAAGGAGAAAGTATTGAAGAAGTGAACACAAAGGGAAAACAGTTCTAGTAAAACTGTTAGCATTCAAGGAAGAGGAATGTGCCTCATCTAGAATGAGATTGAAAGAGAAGGAAACTGAAAGAGCCATACCAGTGACTGGACAGCATGAAATGGACTGAATAGCAAATTGCGAGCCTTGAACCTTCCCAAAAGACCAGAATCGGTCATGTACATTGTGAAAAAAGTCAACTGCATTAGAAGTTGCTTGATTGCAGATCATTGATTTCTATACTAATGGAGCCTGCTGAATTTCAAATGTTTCCGATCTTTTCAACATTTAGTTGTTGGGCTTTTTCATTTTCCAAAAGGAGACTGGATCTTTAATCCAATTTCTTTCCCAACGTTAATTGGCAGATACCCCAAAGGTAGAAAAAGTGCTTTTCCAATCAATGAAAATTTTGCATCTTTGGTGAAACAGAGTAGTGTTAGCAAATTAATTTCAGGAATGAAAAACTACAGGAGAAACAGAAGAAAGAAAAATTGTCATGTTAAAAATTTACCATGATGCTGAACAATCCTCTGACAGTGAAAGGCAATGAACACTGCAGAGAACAGTGCAGAGGCTCAGTGTTCACACAAGAGTATTTTTCACTAAATCACACATTATTGTATAAACTCTAGGTTCCATGAAGAATATTTTTATCCAAATGTTTTCTTGGAAAAATCTATTGTAATGTATTTAATCTAAATCATTTGTGCAACAAGAGAAATGCAGAACATTAGTCATGTTTCCTCTTAGTTTTCTTTTCAATTATACGAAGCTTGCTTTTACTGTCTCACACAGCACTGTAAATCAGAAGTAAATTCACTGAATTAGGTGGAATTCACTGGAACAAGCTTGTATAAGTAAGTGAAGAATCAGATTCTTTATACTTTAATTCATTGTTCCTGCTTTCTTTCCCTTCCTGCCTCCCATCATTATTTTAGCCCAGAGGTAACTAAGGTCAGCATATTTTGTTTGCAGCCTTGATCATGGTTACATCTTCTCTATATTTATAGTGAATGAGACAGATCAAAGAACTCTAAATCAGCTGCAGAAATAGCTAAAGCTTGCTTAAAAAACAGCTGAAAAAAACTTTGCATGCACTGTTTGACCTAACCTCAACTCTGCCCTCATGATGGATGAAGAAATGAAGCTTTCTGGCTGAACAACAAGAGTAATGGGAAACATTTACCAGCACAAAATATAATGGTAGATGTCATACCACATTAATTTATGAAACATCAGACTTTTAAAAAATTCTCTTTCAACCAGAAAACAAACATGAAAATCCTCAACTTGAAAAGAAACTTATTTTTTCCCCAAAAAAATGCAGATGACAACTGAAAATTGCTGTTTCATTTATGCAGAACCACTACCATAGCTGCAGAAATCCTGACGTACTTGTAGATAATGCCTTAGGTTCACTCTCTCTCTCAAGAACTGCTCTCATGCACACACATAAGAAAACAAGACAACCCTTCAGAGGAAATGCTTCCCTGACATTTTGGGCACAGTGAAACCAGTACATGGGGTAAATGGTGGGGTCAGATCACAGCATGTTCATACATTGCATGACAATAAGGTAATTTGCTAGTGCAGGCTGAGCTATGGTTTGTTTGGGTTTTTTCTTGTTTGTTTTAATCCTGAATTACTATTTAAAGCAATTACTTGTAAAAAAGGGGAGGACTATTGGCTAGTCTTCGTTTCCAGTGCATGTGTGAGTAACCCCACAACTGAATATTTGATTCATGTCACATTCAAACACTTCAGAAACTGCCCCCTCATGTACCGTCATAAGCCAAAACATGGAGCCTTTGGAGGGCCTTGAGTCTACTGCAAATGCACAATCAAATATCCTGGGGAGTATTCTCAGCTTTCAGGAGTATTTCTGTGGGACATATCTCACAGGATATGCTTAATATCAAGTATAGATGTTCTTCTCAAACCTTATTTATCCTTCTGCAGAGCATAACAACACAAGGATGAGATAACAGCCTTAATCATGGATCTCCCTTTCAGGCTGATACTATATTTTGAAGAAATATCTGCTTCAGAATAGAACATCTATTGTCTGTTAATCAAATCTAGATTTTTAACAAGGGTCTGAGAAGTGCAAGAGCCAAATAGATTTTCCTTTCCAAAGAGATGTTCCAGGTGGTCAGATCCAAGTACATTTGCTGTTTAAAGTATTGAGCTGACGCTGCTAAATCTACATCATCCAGCAGACAAATCAAAGACATTCTCCAGTGGTGAAAGCATTTGGCACTTTTCATATGGGTAGTTGAAATTCAGTGATTAAAGCAGGATTATTTTTTCTGTGTGTTTCATTACACATCTTCAGCACACAGAAAAGTAAGCTGAAAGCATCTCTGGTGATCTTGAATTTACCATGTGCAAGAACTTCACTATTAGTATTTTTACTGCCAGCAAAGTCACACTGTTGGATATATACCATACATCTTTGCCTAGGGATCTGGGAAACAAGTTTAGGGAGCTTTCAAATGCAATACAAAGCACTTTAAATCTACTTGCTTAGCATCTGAATATAATCATGTAGTTAGACTTCTCATTCAATTTGCAACTTCACCTGCAACATTTTGAAGTGAAAGAGTTTCTGTTTCTTATCTAGTTTACTTGTCTTCTGTGCAATGTTTTATATTCAGAGAGCAGCCATCTGATGATAGAATATTGTCTCTTTTTTTGTAAGAGTTTTTAGGACACACATGAATGACACAAGATGAAAAAAGAAGAAAAATAAAATTATTTTAAATTTAAAAGAAACCTGTCTTACTAATTTCTAAGAAAAAGTCTGTTAGAAACACAGGAATCTTAAATCTCACTTTCAGGCACTGAATCTTATTTCATTGCAGTAGAGCACCCAAATTTGTTTGGTTATAGTTAGGATCAGAAAGGAAATGTTGGGCAAGTACTATAAAAATTAGGAAATTTTCTGGGATTGTGTGGTGGTTTGGATTGGCTTGTCTTTGTGGGATTTTTTTGGTTGGTTGGCTAGGTGGTTTTGGTGGGGGATTTTTGCCAAAATAAAGCTCTCTCTTCACAGACTCATCTAAGTAGAGAATCATGAAACCTTTCTTTTCTGCCCACAATATCCTCATTCCCTGCCAGATTCTGATACTCAATTTCAACTCTATTTGAATTTGTCCCTTAACAAATGTTTATTTTGTGTGAACAATCAGCAGACTTGTAGTGTGATAGGCCTACATATTCATCCATCAGCAAAAATGCCCACATCACACTCTTACTGTCAAAATAGTAGAGAAAAAAAGCTGCATTTTGTAAGAGTCAAGTCCTTAAAATCTACTGCCTCCTTAAAGAGGTAAGATTCTGGTCCTTATCCTTTCGCTATCTAAAATGGGAAGAAGTGGCAGGAAACACAGATTCTTTTTTTTTCCATCTTCAAACATTGCTATACCACTGTAGGTGTGACGGCACATTAGAACTGGCCTGTTTTATCAGGGAAACTCTTTAGGGAAAAATGCCTTTATCACGGGATACTTGGCATGCTGATCATATTAATATTTGAGAACACTTGAATCTTCCAAACACCCAAAAATATTTCAATAATTAGTTAAAATCAATAGATTTTAAAATTTCCAATCTAGATCCTGGAAAATATTATCAACTGACTGCAAAAGGACTGCCATTGTTTAGGATTTTCAACAACAGTAGGATTCAATTCTGAAAAGTACCAAGAATCAAAGAAAATATTCAATTCACATTTTGGATGCAAACAATGACTGTAACTTTACAGCCCGCTATGTAACAGGACAGACTGAACAAGTAAAATGCCTCTAAAGTATTCAGAAATTATACAGATTTCCACTGCCTCCCTTCTTCTGTCCAGTACTCCCTCACAGACCCATTCATGAGCTAAACATGGCCTGGTATATACAGAAACTCAGGAAAATTAAGAGAGAACCTTCAAACACTAATTTTCACAATACAGGTCATCTTTGTTCAGTCTATTCTCAGTTTTAAGCACCTGAATAATTTAAAACAAAAATATTTCAGCACAAAAAATGGAAAATCTCTATCTGTGCCATGAATTTTCCCCAAAAGGAGTTGCAATATTCTTCTATCGAAACATACTTAAGTTCAGCTTTTCCCAGAATATCAATTTCTACATTGTTTTTCTTTCTTTAAGGACCTGTGCTGGGCTCATCCAAAGCAGAGTGGCCAGCAGGTTGAGGGAGGTGATTCTGTCTCTCTGCTCCACTCTGGTGAGACCCAAACTGCAGGGCTGCATCCAGCCTTGGGTCCTCAGCACAGGAAGGACACAGACCTGCTGGAGTGACTCCAGAAGACAGCCATGAAGATGATCAGAGGTATGGAGGATCTCTCCTATGAGGAAAGGCGAGAAAAAGTGGGATTGCTCACCCTGGAGTAGTAAAGGCCTTGGGATGGCCTAATTGTGGCCTGCCAGTACCTGAAGGGGGCCTTTGAGAAAGATGGGAGAGTCATTTTACAAGAGCACATCATGACAGGACAATGGGAAATGGATTTAAACTCAGAGTAGGTTTCAGGAAGAAATCTTTTACTGCAAAGGTGGTAAGGCAATGGAAAAGGTCACCCTGAGAAGGTGTGGATTTCCCAGCCCTGCAAGTGTTCAAGAACACATTGAATGAGGCTCAGGGCAATCTGGTCTAGTGTGTCCTTGCCCACAGCATGGAGCTTGGAACTAGATGATCTTTAAGGTTCCTTCCAATCCAAGCCATTAAATAGTTTTTATTCTATGATTCTATGACAGACTTGTTTTCCTTTCTTTAAGGAGCTTGAGATGTTTAGTGAATTAATTCAATAAATGTAAGGAATCACTAAAGAAAAATAATTTCTCGGTTTTATCTTGCTGGCATTTTGCATTGTGGTTGAATGCCACATTGCATAAGTAACATATCACCCTGCGACTGCCAGAAGATATTCAGGTATCTTCCATTTTGTGTGCCTGAAGACTGCAACTATATCCTCCTAGTCTAGATGTATAATTTCTCACTCTTTTTGTTGTTAAAAGAAATGCATTTATGTGCAAGCTCACTACCTCTTTTATCTCCTGTAGTAGCACCCTTGCAAATTTAGGCTTCAATTTTCAAAGTTTCTGACAAAGTATTTTACAAGGCAGATGTTTTTACAAGGCTGGCCAAGGCTTCTGCCGGCAGTCCATAAGAGCATCATTATAAGGGGTATGAAACTGGAAATAATACTTAACACACAGGGGGTCTACAGGTTTCACCACTAGCTTGTTTTTCAGACACACAGTAAGCACTGTAGTGTCAAGGTGCCAACATAAGTTTTTAAAAAAATAATTTATAGCCCTTTAGTCTGCATGCTTGTTTAAAAGGAAACTGTACACCTTTCCTAAAAGACACACCAGCTGCTTGGTGACTGACAGCAAGTAAAACAGATTATATGCAAATCCAGAAATGTGCTACTCTGGATTTAATCCTCTTTTGTTTGTGATATGCAGCTGCAGTTTTAGGCAATACAATGCAGAAAATGGGCGACGCCAGGTTTGGTAACAACAATAAAATGTTTGGAAAATATTTATGGTAAATTATTAAAATGTTCTTCTACCATCAAATGTTCAGAACATTAACATATTTCAAATGCTAAATAGTTGTGAGTGCTTTGGATGTAAAATCATTCATTAAAGGAAGTAACTGAGGTCATGTGAATGTTATTAATTATGGGATGAATATAGCGATATGCATCTTCAAATGATTATTCTTCAGTTATTGGCCATAACCCTGAGTAAGGCTGAGCATTTTCAACTCAGTTTACTAAAAGCTGAAGCACAGCAAGTGAAATGACTCCTGGAGTTGTTTGCAGAAGGAGAGTTTGTTCTGGTTAGACCACATGTTTTCTCTTGACTTGTCTGCACAAAGCCCAATTCAATATTGCTTGTAAGAATGTCAGGGATACTAAAATAAAGTCAATTGCAACATTTTTCACAAATTAAATTTAAAATACTATGTGTTCTCACAATAACTAATCTTTACATATGGATCTATAAAGACAACTTAAAACAATTGCTACATATAAAGGTCCTGCTTCTCAGGTCTCCACCTTGTGAAAGATGTATGGTCAAGAAAGGAGCAGCAGGTCAGAGAAGGTCCACCCTAACATATTTTACACAGAGAAAGTTAATTCCTTCCTTTCTCTTCCATCATTGCATCCTTCCTGTAGACTGGGCTAAGCATCTGGGAAACAATTCCAAATGAAGCCTCACAAGGTTTCTGAGTCCATCTGATGGCCAGCACAGGAGGTTCCGCTCCTTCCACATTGTCATTCATTCCACCAGGTTTCAGTACCAGGTAAGCAGCAGCCATCCACCTGCACAGGCAAGGGGAAGAACTGACCCAAATGAGACAGCTGACATGATGTCTCAGAATTTTGATCTGTTCTTGCTCCTTCCTGAGTTTTAACCACAAGGAAAACAAATGGGCTTTCCATCTCTCCAGAAAAACTTTCTGGGATGGAGGTTAAATTCTGAAGTGATTGCTATTTCATGGAGGTCACCAGGTTAATATGTCTCTGAAGCTTTCTCCTTTAACATTTCCCTCTCTTTCTGTCTTGCACTATTCTTGCTTCCAATACTTACAACAGGACTGTCAGACTTTTATTTAGTTTGAGAGAGGGACTGTATGTTTCTTTTCATTCCCTTACTCCACGCACTTATTCAATTTTTTCAGTTATTCCTAAGTTTGGCTGTGAGTTTCTGCTGTTATTTCCTCCTACAGAAAACTGTAGGACTGCAGACTGCAGTGAAATGGAACAATCCCTCCTCTACAAAAAAAAAGAAAGCCTCAGGAGGCATTATTTTTCAAATTTCAAGACTTTTCAAATAGTTTAATAATTTGAGATTCAATGACATCAACCCACTCTTTGCACATGGTGGTAGTCATATAGTGAAGAAAGACCCTGAAATGCTCTGAAATGTTCCTGAAAGATTCCACAGACCATGCAGCTCACCTTTACAAGTGGTATCAATTGGGTATCAATTCTGCTGATACAACAAAAGTGTGAGCTGGCAGAAGCATTGAACGCATTTTGACTGTAAGAAACACTTAATATCTTTAGTATAAATTTGGATGGCTGACCTGCACTGAACATCCAACTGCTCTCATGTTTGTCCCAGCAGGTTATGTAAGGCTTGTTCAGGAAACAGGAGTTGTAGCCACTCTAACAGAGGTATAACTATAAAAGGTAACATAAAATTCATATAGTTGCAAAAAAAAAAAAAAATCCACACTCCTCACTTTGTCAGGTGAAATGAGATACTATTGGAGCACCAGCTTCTCTCTAATGATGTGACAGTGTGTTAACAGCACAGTACTATTAACATAGTAAGTAAATAAGTACTTACATAGTATGTAAGTATCATCAATAGCAATTCTCATAACTCACTGGCAGCATGACTATATTTTAGAGGGACAATGCAAACACAGAATGGATAAAAAGGGGTTTTAAGGGCACAATTTCAAAACAACAATTAAAATATAATAGCAATCCTAAGTCCTACAATGTGTTCAATAGAAAACAAAAATGGTATAGCAGAATTTTCCTTCACAAAAATACAATGAAAAGTATAAGTGCTCACTTCAGTATTCATCAAAATTATACATAAATATTTATGTGATAATTAAGGGAAATCTTGTATTGAGCTGAAATTTAGCAATTGTGAAGACTAAGATGCTTTGGGTTTGTCTGTTTGCTTTTGAGATTAGCAGAATCCAGAGAGGGATGGAAGTCATAATTTCCTGAGCCGTGTGCCACAGGAAAGAATGCCGCAGACAAATGTAGAAAACAAATATCAAAGTTCTCCCATGCACAAAAGAATGGAAAAAAGAGCAGAACCATATTAGCATCTTTTGTGGCAGTCAGGGGAAGGGCAGGGCACTAGGAGAAATACTCTTTGTGTTGATTCATTCAGAACTGATTTTCAGACACAAGACTGGTGAGATTTGATCTCATGAAGCTGTGACACTCAGTATGAGTATAATGACGTGTTTCATAATATTACCAGTATAATGGACAACATGTAGTAAAGTTTAAATGACAAATCAAAACCCATATGCCAAAACGCATACAACACAGTGGAATACTAAGGAAAATTGTCCTTAACAGGATAGGAAAGTATAATACTATGAAAAAGGACTGCAGAGAGAAGAACTATACCTGACACATAACCAGGGCCATATATATAAGAATTCCTTGACATAATACTTTTTTACCTTCCTACTTCTTAAGGATCATTGTGATATTTCTGAATGGCTTTTGTTAAACTTATATATATGTCAAAATTTCAACTCACCATCCCTATTTGGGAAGAAAAAGTTTTAGAATACTTTAGAATCTTATAACCATTCAGAAATTTAGGGCAAGTCACATGAAATCCAATCTTTGATTAATGAAGATGGTAAACTGTAACAGTACCTAACTGCACTTAATGAACCATTCTGGACTGTGAAAGTTTTTGTGCAGCCCACAGTCTAGGTAGAGTTCTGATGACAACTGTGTATGAAGCAAATTGGAAAGATACATTGTAATTGAATCGATGTCTTGTACTGATGCTGAATGACAAAAATAGCAATGGAGCAATGAATTGTGGGAGATTTGTCTTGCACTTATTAAGAGTTTGGGTAAAAACTCTTGGGTATATCTGTAAATAATAAATAAATTCCACTTTTATTTCCAGGAGGAAAATCTGCAGAGGAAGGGTCATAATACAGCAGTGAGAAAATATAGCAGGAGCAGGATACTTACATTTTCTAATGTTGAGGACACCTGATGCAAGCACTCTATACTGACCTCTTTAAAAGTTGCCAGCCTGTGATATAACTCCAGAAAACCCTGTGCAAATTCCTTATATCTTGCTGCTTGGTCATTAGTTATGGAAACACATGGGCTTCTCCTTTGTATGTAGCTGTTGTGGGGCACTCTGCTCCTAAGTTTTGCCTTGAGTCTTGGTATGGGTAATGAAATAAGATATTCAAAGAATATTTAATATTTACTAAGTACTCCAAAATGCTTTGGTATGAAAGTTGTGAAAACCCCTGAAATACAGACAACAAGATTTTCACAGAGAAAATTTTGGTAGTAGTGATGACATAATTTCTTTTTTTCTTAGTTGGAGTGCTTAATAAAAAACTTCCAGTGAAATTCAGGTAACCCTTCATGATATCTTCCACACTACCCTCGTGGTTCAGTTGAGCAAAGTCATGATTATCTGACCAGAAACATAGGCCAAGTACAAATGAGCAAAGAACACTGGAATCTGATACAGATGCAGTGTCTGAATGCAGCAGCAGAATTGAGCATACACTGAAGCTGTATTCTGTGCTTTAGGCAGTCATGTGAGGAGCAAGGAGTTGGACTCTGTGATTCTTATGGGCCCCTTCCAGCTTGAGGTGTTCTATGAGCCTGGCATCATCAAAAGCTTCTCAAGTTCCCAAACATTTCTCAAAGATTTTTTTGAAGCTTGATGGATGTTTTAATTTAGCTTAGTTTTATTCCATATAATAGATTAGGTCCTCCCAAAAAGAAATGTCTAATCTTCTCTCAGCAAAGGTGGAGTTGAAAAGGAGTCTCTGGGCCCATAAGCAGTGGGTTTGGATAAAGGTCTCCTGTGCAGATGATGGGGCCATAAGGAGCCATTAGTCCCACAGAGTAGTCACAACAACTATAAGTCATTCAGACTCACAATATCAATTACACTATAGAAATCAAAAAGCAAACCAAAGCAAACAAAAACCACAAAGAGAAGGAGCTCCATGTTAACTGTAACTCAATGTAACCAGTGCTGCACAGTCACATGAGGTCTGTGAAAACCAGACGGATTGAGAAGACCACAACCAAGCAGTTGCTCACTTGTTTTATACATCCAAACTGGTTGTACAAACCTTTCGTGAACTTTACTTTTTTCTGTTACGGAACATCTGCTAACATTATACAGGCACTGTTTATGGAATTATTTAAAAGGTCAAGTGTAATTCTGCTGAAATGCATTGAGTCCTCATGTGATGTAGCTCAGAGTATATTAACCCACTCATTTTGGTTACTTGCTTTTGTAGGACTGCAAGGGGCATAAGAATACTGAGGGAGCTATTTTCTTGAGTTGTCTCAAAGTGAGCCTTCTTGTTGTAGGTACATTGGATGGAAAATTCCTGGAGGAAAACCTGTGCAAGAGTCCACCTCTGTTAGATTCCATCAGGCAGCAATTTAGAACTATATTACCTTCAGCAATTTCCTTAGTTCCTGGGAACTGGCTCATTATTTTACATTCTGGCACACAAATATAGACTGGAATATTTCTTTGAGATAATTCTTGCACCAGAGTAGTTGGCTAGTCTCTGTACTCCTGGCAAAAGTCTAAACACTGTAGTAATTCCCTGAAGTACTGAAATACCCACTTAAGTGTGACTTTAGGAATTAGCTCACATAAGCATATTCCAGTTTACAAGGCCTAATATATCTCTCTGAAATCAGAAATCTGCTATGACATCACCCAGATACTCTGGCCCACTTCCTTTTCCTGAACCGAAAATGTCATTAGCTAATCAAGCTTGGACTTGCTTCAATACTTGAAAATATTTCATTACAGGATTTGATTAGAGGAGAAATGGACCTGCTTAAAATCTCTTTCCTTTAACTTCATGACAAGTGAATCTACATCTTTCATGACCACTGATTCTAGATAGTATTCACAAAAGACTTTCAGATTTTTTTTCTAGGTATTTTACAGCCAAAATCTAAAACTGCTTAGGGAACTAATCCTGTCAAATCCAAAGTACAGACTCATTCTCTAATACAGCACAAATAACAATTTATTGCTGACCTGATCTAGATCCAAACAAAATCTCATCAGGGTAACTCCAGTTTGTATTTCAACAACATGACTGGATGGTCTGTTGAGTAATGACAAAAATGAAATCAGAAAAGAACATGCTTTTTAGAAAAATAAATTTAGAGTACAGTAAAAGCATGTGATAGCTGGTAATTCCTTTGCTGCTTACACAAAACACAGAATATGAAAAGAGCTATAAGGAATATGACTGCAGTGCTGGCAAATCAGGAATTGCATTTATAAACAGTCAGAGACAGAGGACTTTGTTAGTTTCCAGTTTTTATGAATATAAACTGGGGTAACCATACAGAGCTTCACACAGTAGATGTACACTAGCAGGCAAATTCATCCATTTTCCAGTTTTATAGCAGAAAAGAAGCAAAATCATCATGAGTTATTACTTCTTGGATAAGGTTTCAAGCTTCTTCTACTGGAAAAAATTATATGCCAGAAATTTCAAGTGTAACTTTGGTCTGTATTGTGGGCCAGAGGTTTTTCCCTCAGATAAAGTCAAGGCAGAATAGATTAGTAAAGGGTCAAAGTCAAGACATGGAAGGCACTGAAAGCACTTGATAGTTTCTACCAGTACTTTTCCCCAGCTACTTTGAAACGAAAGGTCCTCAGCCCTGTGAAACAATGATAGGCCACAATATCAGAATACTCCAGCAAAGACATCAGGAGTTGGGTTACTGCAGACCCTGAAATGGTGCCTAGCCCCAGGAAATAGCCTAAAGGGAAAGGAATTGCCTCCCACATAAAAGTATGCACAGCTTAACACTGAAATATTTAGCATTTCAATAAGCTGACTAATGTCATAATTGCAGAAAAACCCCAAACATATAGCACACACCATCAGACATGAACAGCAAGCAGAAAAACTTGCAGCTGTTTGAAAAATGCTATCCATGGCAAGGAACCAGGAACTCCATTACCATGACCAGAGTTGCAACAAAACTAGTGTACATTCAAATCAAATCAAGCCAGCAGGACCATTGTAAGACCAAACACAGGTTTCTGTGGTCTTTAGCTATAATTCCTAGGACATCCTTTCAACTCCTGCTGCATTTTTCCACTGTAGTGAGATTGCCTCAGCTGCTGTTTTAATGGGGTTAATGTTAATGTTAAGTTTCCTTTCATCACTTATCTATAATTAGGATGGCTGTTATTCTATGGTTTCTGTAGGGCCATATGGTTATCTAATGCTAACAAGACCTGCAGTGCTTCAGTTTCTGTATATTGCTTCCTGTCTGGCTTCTGGTTTCCTCATTTTCTGCAGCATTTCTTGGGTTGTCTATAAAAGGAAGGAAAAGGAAATCAAAGTCTGTGTTTATTGTGCTTCCTGGAGATTAATATTCCCCTATGAATAGGTTTGAAAATATTTCAGCCATGCTTGTCTTGTTTTTTCTGCAAAATATACCCTCAGAGCTACAAGGAAAACTGTCCAAACTTGCTCCTGTGTATTTGTCAAAACATTACTTGTTTTATTTTACTGAGTTGCACCAAGGGAGTACCACTTAACTTTTCTCAACTGATACTGCCACTACAACAGAATTTTCCCTTTTTTTTAATGTCACAACATTTTGTGCTATTGGTTTGCAGTAATACCCAGAGGGAGTTAGGCATCAGAAATGTGCAAAAAGAAAAGATACTTCCTAATCTAAAAAGGACAAGACAAACCTGAGGGAAGAAAGGAGGTACAGGGCAGTCCCAGAGGTGACAGGGCCTGCTGTGGTAATTCAGCGTTAGAAGCACAATGGTTTGACTTTTAGAGAAGAAAAACTCACCAGACATTTTGATATTCTGTTCTCTGCCAAGGTTGGCAAGGCTTTCCACTGAGAGAACACTTTCATATAAGGCTTTCTTCCCCCCAAAAAATCACAACTGTGGACATGTTATAACAAATTCTGTTTCTTAGAAACAAGTTTTTCTCATTTTGCTCTAAAACTTGATTTTACTTCCTGTTTCCTTTGGGTTCAGTTTTTATTGTTTCAGTGCAGCAGTTCCAGTGCCAATGTCAACAGAAAGACAGGAGCATTTCCAGTTTATGACAGGTCTGACAGTCATGTTTCCAGTGCTTCTAGTTAGAAGCTAAACCAGTGGGCCAGCTCAGATGTTTTTGCAATGAAAACATTGATTGAAGAAAGAAAACAGACATCTTGGACATTAACAGGAGCCTGGAAAGCAAACACCTCACATGAGAAATAACTCAGAAAATGACACCATTACAGAAAATGGTATTCATGGTATCTCAGAGGAGGAAGAACTGGCATCAACAATGCATAAGGTTAAATCATTCCAAATTTGGTAGACATCTAGAATTGTGCAATGAAGCTAAAGATTAGGTGGAATATTAAAACAGAAGGGGAAATGGGATAGTCTTAAGTAGAAATTAGAACAGCCAGAAAAGCTATTGCAAACATTAGCCTGGATGCACAGCTGTACAAGTAGCCATCGGTATTCCAATACAAATTTCATCAAGGTTTCTTTTCATTGAAAATGCAACACAAATTTATTTTACAATAAATAAGTTTTTGAAAAAATAAAAATATAGGAATGTATAAAATCTAATTCTGATTACTAGGGTTTTTGGTGATTCTTTATATGTTCAGAGAATTTTCAAAGCAGAGTAGCAGAATTTAGTTCCCACTGAATTTCAATAAGCTATGACGTTGCATAGTCTCTTTCAAAGAAGAACTCTTACAGAAGAGAAAACTCAATATTTTTGTCAATTTTTTTTATTTTAGGGAGATTTATTAGAATACACATAGAAGTGCAATCATTGTGCTCTACAGAACAGAGCTTCCTTCCATCACCAGTCCCTCAAATGGATTGAGTTAAGTATCAATTTTAGGTGCTATGTTCTGACTCCTACCCCTCAGTACAGTCACAGCTGTACTGTGTAACATTCATCCTTGCAAGCAGAGCTGTCTTAGTTTTCCCATCTTACAAATGGAGGATTTGAGCACAGAGGGATTAAGGTACCTATCTTCAGCACAGGCTGAGACATCTGGCCATTGGCACTGCATTCTCTGAGTATTTAAAAGCTATCCAAGGCCACACAGGTCATCTTTAAGGGCAGAAAAGAACTGAACTTGAATTTCTGAAGTTCAGGCTAGAATCCTTAAATTTCATCCATCTTCCCTCTTAAGACATTACTTTTGGCTCAGAACTTTACATTAAGAATTGTAAAGCAGAGTAGCTGAGAATTCTCCATCACTCAAAAGGGAATTTCTCTACAGGACCACATTAGACCATAGGTGAGAATTCTTTTGTCACTGGAAAATACTGGGAGAGATAGATTTCATCTCCCCTAATTTCATTTTATAGAAACAGCCCATACTATAGATTGAACAGAAAATTATAGCATAATAATTTTCTGCTCATAGCAGAAAATTATTTTTAACAATAAATATTTTTTTTACATCTTAAAAATTGTTTCCTCATTAAAACACAGTAAACCAAAATTAAAGAAATTTTGTGGTCAAGTCAAATATTTTATCTCTTTATTAGAAAACTTTAGTAGTTGAGACTATCATTATTTTTGATAACAAAACCAAAGAACAGTAAGTAATTCCAAAACTGAACAAATTAACAAACAAGAATATAAGTGAAGATGTTTTACAGTAAAGTGACAAGTGTACTTTCCAACAGTATTCGTACTGGAAAAAAAAAGAAAAATTCACAGTTTTAGTGGGCTTCTAATATCTAATCAGCCTGCTACTTGTTTAGCAGACGTCTTCACTGCATATTAGAATGATGTAATTATGAAGAAATAATGACAATAATAAAGAAATAATGACAATATACTCTATAATATAAAGTGTGAGGTTTCTTACAGTTCTTTTTGAGTGCCTTCTATTTTTTTTCTCCTGCATCTAAATTGCATTAGTATACACTCCTTTGCTACATTTAATCTGCAGATAAAACAAAACTGTTTTATGTTATTTGGAAAATATCGCTATGAATTAAAATAAAATGTATAATGTCACCTTGCTTGGTGGGGTTTTTGGAGGTTTCCTTTTGGTATTTAGAGTATTCATGCCACAAATTTACTCTTACTTTGCTTTGAAGAAAACAGATTTTACAGTTTCTAGAAAGGGATTAAAAATCCTGCAGATAATTGAGCGCCATCTACTGTTTCATTACTTCTCATTACACCGACTGCGCTTTGGAGCAGCCCAGTCTAAAATGCCACTCATCAAATAAAGAAGAAATTCAGACTTTGGGATTTATTTTAAAATTGCATTGTGTTGTACCCAAAATACAGTGCTCTTTTTTAAACAATAGAATAAATTTTACAAGCATTAGAAAACAAAGCCATTAATTAAAAATAGTTAAATTTTAAGGTTAGCATCAGTCTTTTCTGTAGCTCAGATATTTTAGTACTGAGATAATACAGGTCCTTAATTCTTTTCACAGCACTAAATAAATGGAAATATTTGGCACTTGGGAAAAAATAAAATGGAAAAAAAAAAAGAAAAAAATAAAAATAACCCCCCCAGATATTAGGCAAACAATGGTTGTACTCTAATGATTATGAATATCTAGGGATTCTTTTTTTAAGAAACAACAGCTTAAGTAACCAGGCATATTGCAATACCACATATATTTCAGTTAGGCTCCTACCTTCCTGAACAACTTATAAGTAATTTATCAAGTTGCAGTGAATTTGCATAAGGAAAGCAATCAAACAAATGTCAAGACTAATTACCTGTATGGATCAATGGTTCATGCTCTCATGCACCAGCAGTCTTCCTTCTTGCTTTCACATTGTTCGTAGAGTCACTGTCTCTACTCACAAAGTGAGGAGGAACACAGGACCTAAAAACCCCCCAAACCAAGACAAAAGACATTCCACTAGGCTAACTGGATATTCAAGCTGTCATTTGCCTAGTTATTCTAGCAGTTCAATATCACTTGGATGACCTACATGGCCAGAAAACAATCTGCTGTGGGCATCATTCACAGTTTTGCACTCTTTAGTTTTATGGTGGAATGTGAGGACTTTTTATTTAGAAATATCACATGCTTTCACTATTTTACATCTCCCAGTTCAGGTCTGGTTTTACCAAAGTTGAGACAGTTACTCACAGCTAATAATCTTACCTCTGAAGGTAAAAAAGAGAGGTGGGTGTTTCTAAAAGACACCCTGTATCATACTAAGAAAGTTGTTAAATACACCCCAACTTTTGTGCAAGCATGTTTTTAATTGAGCATATTCACAAACACTGTAGTCAAATACCTTTGAGTATATTTAAGAGCATAGGTGGGGCAATTCTCCTTGAACAAGCTGACAACAAGACCTGTTGTCTTAGGCTCTAGGGCTCTATCACTTAAAGCCAAAAGGGTGAAGAGCAACAATAGATGTGGCAAACAGCAAGATCCCAGATCCAGCTGTGAAAATGAAAACGGGTCTTGGAAATGGTGAAATGCATCATCAGAGCAATTCTCTCAGGTTTCCATTTGGAGAACTCCTCCAAACAGGGTGAGCCACTCACAGTTCCAGACCTCAGCTATTGATACAACTTTGTGTTCAAATGGCACCATATTGCAAACATTGGACAGCCTCAGATAAATAAACTGATGCCAAGAGAACTCAGGGGGAGACTGAAAGGCTTTAAAACCAGGAAAACTGCTGTCCAACCTCTTGGTTCTTTCCACACATCCTCACACAGGAAGACTCCAGCAAGCAGCTTTGGAGGAGAGAGCCTTCCTACCCCAGTATTGTACAATGGAGGACAGTGTGGGTGTGCTGGGCATTGCAAAGGTCACACAGGCCATACAGAAGGGCAAGTATGGCAAGGCTGAGAGCCAGTTTTTGGCAGCTCAAAGTTACACTAACAGGCTCACCCTAGTCTGTGCAGCACTATTTAACACCTGGCATTGCAGTGCTGGCTTGTATCCCTCAGGGCCATTCACTGTACAAGACATCCACTCCATTTTGCAGTCTCATAGCACTGCACTCGCTCCTCCACTTTTGAGAAACTTTAGATGGGAACTACAGAGATTAACCAGATTGTCATTTTCTGAGCAGGGAAATAGAGTTTGTTACCCTGTAATCTCTAACACTTAATTTAAAATCATAACACAATTGCCAATGCTCAATCTGAGCTTTCAACTCTGACTCTGAATTTGGACTTCAAGCTGGATAACTTTTCAATGGTTACTTTGCATGAATACAAGTTTTATGTATGAAACAGAATGCATACTGCAGTGTTATATCCCCAAGCCTTAAGTGTTCATGACTCAGACCTCCCATGAGCAATGACTAATCTAGAAACCAGTGTTTTTTTCTCTTTTATATATATATAATTAATTTGGTGTTTTCATCTACCTTTTGATTTATCAGGAGCTCATTCAGGACACAATGTTTCTACCTTTGGCTTACACACTGGGCAGAAAATTCCCACAGGGGTTTTGCACTGGCTGAGATCCCAGACAGCTGGGACCTGAGAGCCTCCATAGACTAAGTAAGAGTAATTTGAACATCTATGCTGACCTCCTGATCATTCAGTCTTGCCTAGCCAGATGGCTTGGACATGGACAGCAAGAGGGGTCCTCAACAGCTTGGAACTATTTTAACTCCATGGCATCGTGAGACACAAGGGTGCTTGCTGGCCAGTAACTGTTCAGGCTGGGGTGCTGGAGGAAAGCCACGACAGCTCCTGAGCTCTACACACACAGAGCCTTGGCAGCTGCCAAGGGAAGAATGAGCCACAGTGGGACCTGGAGAAACACTTCAAATTCCAAAATCTCAGTGGAGGCAATCTGGAAACCAAACTACTGATTTCTTTTGGAAGCATATACTGTAAGAACCATCCATATATCTGGGTGGAGAATAAAAAATTAGTCCAATACTGTTGGGCAACCCTCACTCTTCAAGTTTATGTTGAATAGCTCTTACTTACAATGGACATTATTGCCACTAAAAATGCCAGCACAGTCAAATAGATAATGGTAAATATATAATTTCTATTTGTGGACAAGCTTAGTTCAGAATGAGAATGCTTTTTCCTACTTAAAATTCTGAAAACCTAATGAAAGAGAAAACTAAAGCAGTACTTTATGCTGATACAGAACTCAACTGCTTCACTAGGGACCAAATCTCCTTTTAGGTGAAGATTCAATCCTAGAGACAGTCCAAACAATAGAGAGAACATTCTACTCATGTTCATAAACTCTACTCATATACTCAAATACAGACTCCTCAAAAAACATGTAAAAAAAAATCCCCACTTTCTCCTGAAAACTTCACCTGAAGGACACAGGGAAGGGGATTAAAGAGGGAGTGCTCTAGAAACCTGCCATAGACGTTCCATTGTTTCACTAACTGCAGAGTTAAACCCTTATTATGATAAAGTACAGTCAGTGTTCACACTAATAATAGTACAAGTTTTAGGGGACAATCAGGATTTAGATTTTTTTAAGGAAACAGTTTATCCAAAATGGCAAATCTATTTTGCAGCAATGCTTGGCTTTGTCATAACTTTAATAATGGAAGAAATTGAAACTAAAACATCAGTCTTGAAGATATTCAGAATTTCAAAACTCTGCTCTGAAGTTTTTAGATTTATTATCTTAGTCCAATATAAAGCCAAATGTACTATAATATATTTTACTCTGAATTATATTTTCAATTTTAAGTAAATTTTTCAATCTAAGCATATTCCCTTTCCTTTACCCCATATTCTGCCTGAAAGCTTATGGAAATAAAACATTTGAAAGATCAGGGGTCATCTTGTTCCATGTCTTCTATGTGAAGTGTACATACCCATACAATTTCAATAGTAGGCCTGTTATTTAAATAAACCTTTTTCAGATGTTAAAGATAAATGGATATGAAAGAAAATAATGTTTACTGACAGAAACCTGAACAATGGACTAAGGAAATAACCTTGAAAGTATAAACAGGCATAGCAAAATTTGTTATCGTGAGCATTTTTTCCTGGTGACAAGTTTTTTCCAGTTAGATTCCTCATATATTTTCTGCAATCTCTATCATGACTTTTTCCCCTAGTTCATGCTCTGTTTCATAGTCTCTTTGATTTCCATCCATTCCAAAAGATCTTTGACATGATTGTATTGTTTTGCTGCTAATATATTAATCCATGACAACTTCATTTGCATAAATTTAATTCAACCCAAGAATGACAATGAAGCAGCAGGAGACAAGACATTTCTTTAAAAGTAATTGGCACACAGCGAATCTCCCTAGTATGAAACCAACCTCCTGTCTAGAAAAAAAACAATTTACTTTTTTTTCCTGTCAGAACTCTTTTTCCCATACAAGGCAATGTTTCTTCCATATGGATTTTAATTCCAGTACATTTCTGGTGGAGTTATCCAACTTCTGCATGGCAGGAACTGACAAAGTATTAAAGAAGCATTTGTAAAATGCTGTAAATACAGTCCAAAATGTTTCCAGAATAAATTGCCTTAATTGCTATTCAGTTTTAATTGTTTTAACTGTGGCTTTTGACAAGACAATAAATCTTCTTAGGAGTATTGTTTCATGTGCTCACTCACAAAAGTATAGAAGAATGTCCCAGTATTTGAGCTGCATGTGGAAATAACATCCATTAATATTCTATAGTAGGGTTTACTGCTGTTTAAACATGTCCCTTACAAATGAGTTGGTTAAAAATATAATGGCCACTAAAAAAATGCCTAAAAATATTGCGTATTTTATACACATGCACATACAAAAGCACACAAAATAATATCATATACTCAAGATATCATTAGCTGTGAATAATTCTTGTGCACTTTTATGAAAGTTAAGCCTAGTCATTAAACAAACTAAGTAACTTGCACAAACTCTGCAAAGCAATCCACAGTGTGCCAGTCAGCCTGGCATGTTCCTGCCCAGTGCCCATCCTGCTGCAGCCCAGGAAGCTGGGCAGCCTGGAGGCTGTGACCCAGGCTTGGACAAGCCCATGGCACTGGGGTTCAGCAGGACTCCAGGGCAGGGGGGGACTGGAGATCGACGCTCTTGTAGCGTCACTGGGGCAAGGACTGTCAGATGCAGGGGACTGAAATGGAATCCTGGGCCGTGGGCGGACTGCAGAAAGTCCCACATATCTACAAAAATGTGCCAGTTTTTGAAACGTGGGATAACAGGTGAAAAAAAGAACCATGACAGTATTTTGAAGCATACTAAACTAAACCTTTCTAAATAACACTGTCCTTTTCAGCCACAGTACCCATGTGGAGAGCCTATACCTCCCCTCAGCAGGATCACACAAGAGTGCAGCAGTGGCAAGCCATGCATTTAATCACTGAGTGATTAAATTCCAGGTGCTGTTGTTGAGCAGACTGAAACAAATAGTGGCTTTTCAGAGGTTACAGTTGTTCAAAAGTTATAAATATATTTGCATTTATGATTACACAATACACTGCAAGAAGGAAACACATGCTCCCTGACTGGAACTTGACTGAATGATGCCAGTTGCTCCTCAGTTCAAACCTGTGTGTCAGGCAGTAAATACTGAGGGGTGCAAAACCTGGTGCCTTAGTTTATTTGCAGTTAATATTTTATGTTTTGTTTAAAAATGCCACAATAAGACAGCAAGGAAGGAGTTACTCTGATCACTTCATCAGAAGTCAGGCAGACCCTTAAGAGGGTTCTAGCCCTACTAAATACACTAGAGGTGAGAAAATCTTCCTTGTCAGCGGACAGAAGAAAGGCTGAGGGCAAAACTCGTATTTCCTCTGAGGGAAACCAGGCAATCTCCTTGTAAAGAGACACAATCCAGAGTCAAAAGAAGACAGAAAAAAGGAAATTTTCCCAAGATCAGAGACCGGGCTCTATGTAGTTTGCTGCAACCACGGACATCAGAGTAAGTTCCTCACCAATGAATTCAGACATGAAGGGGGAAAAAATATGCTACCAGGATTGAGCAGAGTAGAGCAGGGATCTGTTTTCAAAACCTTCTTTTTAAACTTTTTCAACCCGTCTTTTATATAAGATATTTCACCCTTGAATTTCAGATACCTGTATTTGATTTCTTTTAACATACTTACTTTAAATAAAAAGTGGAACAGACTTCTGGCTAGAGCCAATGTCCTACATCAGGGTATAGGACAAGTAAATATTCAGCAAGGAAGATTACTAAGACCATAAGCTATCTACTAACAGGTGAGCTTTGCTAAGTACATATACAGCTAGGGAATTCTGAGCAGTGGTGTGCTATAACAGAATCTCGCCAGTCCATGCTCTGAGAGCTCTGGTCTCTTCAGAGACCACGAAGAATCAGTTCCTTTAAGTCCAAAATGTTAAGAAGCTCAAAGCAATCCTTGAACTTTTGTTCTTGCCATCTTCTATAGTTTTGGCTATTCTTTGCACAAATCTGTCATCACATCCACTGGGCACTTGTCATGCTCTAGGTGCAGCTTCCATATACTAAGGTCTTTATGGACTGGCACCTCTAAACTAAGATGTGTGCCTTAATTTCTAAATCACACCTTAAGGTATATAAAATATGCCTTTACTGAATATTTTAAAATGTAACAGTAACCCTTACTGAACAAAATGAGTAAATCACATCATGTGTATACAGTGTTTTAAAATAATCTGACATGTGCTGCTTAGGTCTTTTATGGTTCTGCTAGCAGGTGCAAATGACAACTTCAGATTCCAGTTCCTTACTGCATAGAAGTCATTGTTCTGTTTCCAAACTTGTTGAGGAGAGGTAAAACTATGCACCTACATAATATTTACACACTGAATATTTCTTAGAATCTACTGGATTTTAACCTAAATAGCAATAAAAAGATTAAAAATATGATCAAAGGCGGGGATGAAATTTAAAATAAGTAATGAGACTCCCTGAGATTCCATGATTCCTTCAGATCCCTAACACTTCCACAAGCTACAAATTACGTAGCTGCTATGTTTTTATTGAAACAACTTGTATTCAGAACTCAAAACATATA
Organism: Melospiza melodia melodia; assembly: GCF_035770615.1. Lineage (NCBI taxonomy): Eukaryota > Metazoa > Chordata > Aves > Passeriformes > Passerellidae > Melospiza > Melospiza melodia. The sequence goes on along the minus strand of NC_086198.1, from coordinate 83,394,592 downwards.
ATACCAATCCATCAAAATATAAATCCTCTGAAAACTGACATATTGTCTGATCTATTAAGCTGCATCAATTAAAATAGTTAAATAATTTAATTCTTTGTTATGCAACAAGATTAGAGTTCACCATTTTCAGGGACTTTCTTAATACTATTATACTTAATACTGATAATTCATATTATTTCTTAATACTTATCTATCATTTCTGTTCACATAGCACTTGTAGAACAAGATTGCATTAAAAACTAATAAAACAGACTAAAATATTATACCAATCTCTCAATGAATATGGAATTGTTAGGTTCTTATCCAGCAAGTGCCTGGAGTAGAACAAAGTAGAAAAATATAAACCAGCTTACTGAAGCATTCCTCTGCAAAGGGCTTTAGCCAGATTTCATTTCTTTTTCCAGTCATGTTTCTTCTCATCTGAAAGCTGAAAATGTGCCCAATTCTGCAGCTGCAGTCACAATGGTAAATACTTTTGTATAGAACTCATTCTGCTCATCTGTAAGTTATGCATAGCATATACATAATTTAATTCTCTTTTGTGGATGGTTAAGTGTAGAGATTGAACTCAAGAAAGATAGTCACAGAGGCCCAAGCCTCATTTGCCTAATAAAAAATGCACGTCCCTTGATTTGCATCTCTGGTGTTTCTCATCAAACTATCAGGTGCCCCTGTCCACTCTCAGACATTCTTATCCATTAGCCAGACTATGGCAGGCTGAGGTCCCTAAATAAACTAATCATAATCTTCAAGGCTACCTACAGTTGCAGACACCTTAGGATAAATGACAAGAGGCATCTAACCCTCCTAACCTTTTAACTACAGACCCATCAGCTGCTGGACTGCTTGAAAAGTGAGAATTCATTTGAGAAATGGGAAATCAAATGAAAAATGGGAATTCAAATAGCCCCTGTGGGACATCAGGACTTCTCTGACTCCTGGCTTCCATGTATCAGCTACAGGAACCAGAGAAAACTCGAAGTGTACCTTCATTACACAGTCTGAGATGAAAGGGGTATTACACTGTCCTTTTATCTAACACCAGGACTATTTAATAGATGTATTATATTGCATTGGCAAAAGACATAGGATTTCATAGGTTTTATCTGCCAAACCACAGACTTTAATCCATATGGCTTACTCTAGCCACAGAAGAGAAACACTATGCAGAGCCAGCACAGATTCAGCCAAAGTATGGATGAGAAATTTGCCAGACATGCAGTAATCACAGCATCACAAAAATCAGAAAATACACACTCCAGAGCAGAAAGTGTAAGTGGAGAGTGGTAGACCTTTTAAATATTTTGCTAGGTCTGCACAAGCAACAAGTCAAATTTTGCCACAGTATTTTAACAGTTTTTATCCCTCAGGCCTGTCAGTTACATGCCACCCTGTAGCTGGGTTAGCAGAGATCTGTAGAAAACTGAATGTTGATTTCAAATGAGAAAATTCAAGTGCTTTGAAAGCATGCCCTTATCTTCTCCAGTCTCTCATTTGGAAAAGTTGCTAAATGTGAAGGGTAAAGGAGAAGAACTTAAGAAGATTAAACTGTAGAATATCAGCTGATCCTTTAAGGTTAGTAATTTTAAAAAAAGAACACAACTTCTGTTTCAATTTCCCATTCATACTGCAAAAAAATTTCATTACAATGAATTTTTCTATCCTTCCCAAGCATTTAAGTCAATGTGGGATGTAGGATTCAGTGTCTTCAACCTAAACAAGTATTTAATTTTCTTACTGACAATATGTGAAGACAGGTTGCAGCCTACTACTTGGAATTATCAGTTCTCTGAGCAGCAGCAGTAGCCCCTACAGGATGCATGGCTTTGAGCCCACTTTCAAACACTCAAGGTGTCCACATAAGCCAAACTTTCAAGATTTTGAAGTTTGTCCAGCATGCCTATGGCCTCGTTAAACACCGTCAACAAGTCCAAAAAGGCATTCTTCCTTAAACAAAAAAAAAAAATAAAAATTAAATCCCTACAAAAGAACCCTACACAACAAATACCACCCAACAAAACACAGAACAACTCCTTTCTGATCTTAAGCATCATAGCAGTCCCTCCAATGAATCTTTCTTGATATAAAATTTTCCCAGTTTCTGGAGTCTGCTTTATCCTAAGAGATTACAACAGAGTTTTCTTCAATGAAAGCTCAGCAAATTCAGTAGTCCAAATGGGATATACTTTCCAATTAAGGATTAACATACTTAACATGAGGTTGTCAATTCCAATTGGCATGATTCAAACTGAAATGTCAACCCACTTGCCATCTGCTTTATACAGATCTAGTCTGGAAAGCAGCAATGAAACAGCCAAGAGGCTGCTACCATAGAAACAGTACCACAGGCAGTACATGTTACCTAGAAATCTCAAATTTTTAGAAAGTACTATAACAGTGACTTGGTACTTTAGGTTTGTTCCTTTGGATAGACAAGTTTAGAGAAGACTTAATCTAAAATGCAGTATGTTGTGGCAGCTAAGATTTAGAAGATAGAGGCCTGACATTACTTTCTAACTAATAGTCCAGAGGCAACAATTTAATATATATTTTTCACTTTTACAAAGATTAAACAGGCCAAGAGAACATGTTGGACTATTTTAAAGAGCAAATTCAGCCCTTAGTAAGTCCTATTTTATAGGACTTCCATTAAAATAGAGTACAAGGATAACTAATAAGAAAGAATTGCCAACATCTCTGTCAGAAAAGGTTGTTTGTACCTGTTGTGATACATTGCATAGTTCATAATCATAGAATCAGTAAGGGTGGAAAACACCCCTAGGATCATCTGGTCCAGCTGTTAACCCAACACTGCCCTGTCCACCACTAAATCATATTCTGAAGTTTCACATCCTCACCAAGTACACTAACCTTGGCCAAAACCTGTCATTAACTCATTTTGCTCAACATCTGAATCATCCACATAGCAATGTCCAGCACCCAGGATGACTAGTGCTTGGAAAAGTTGTTAAGAATTAAGGGATACGAAAGAAATTAAGATTGGGAGGTAAGCTATAGTATATTTTAGACACTGGGGGAAAAGGAAGAAAGCAAAGCAGTTGGATGACTTTTAGACAAGCAGACCAACTTCAACCAAGAGCTCTGCCGTGAAGTACTTGAGTACAGGACACGTGCACAACTAGTCCTAAGGGCCTAGGGGGCTCTCCAGCATAAAAATGTTACAGCTAAAAACATGCAACCCATTTTGGTATTTTAAGAGAGAACAACATTCATTGCTAACACAAGTGTCACATTCTGAGATGATAAAATGTGGAGCTGGGGGCAATCAAAGTGAAGAAATGTACACAAACAGAAGGGATTCTTCAGCCTTGAGTAAGAGTGTTCCAAACCACTCCTGACCTATTTCCAAGAAAAATTCAGTTGCCAGAACTCCTATCCAGCCTCCTTTAACAATGTAGCACACGGCCACATGTTTTTCTATTTCTTCTATTAGTTTTTCCTTTCATTGGCATTTAAGGATTACAGTAACTTCTCAACCATACAACACTAGAAATCTCATGCAATTAACCTTGCCAACACAAATTCTGTCAAGCCATCCCATGCTAAAGGATTTAATGCAAAGCAGGCACTCCTTACTCCCTGGCCAACAATTGTCCTTTCTGGCAATGCAGTCCTTGCATTTTTAACTTGATGTTATCAAAATTCTGAGAATAATATTTTAAATTTATGTTGGAGCTTTAAAGTTTGATCTGTGCACTACAACTTGAAAGTTTTAATCCTTGATGACTGGAATTCTTGTATCATTAATTCTATATTTTGTGGATTAGTGTGTTTAGTATATGTAAAAAAAAGTTTGTCTTATTTGATTTGAATTTTTATATCTAAGGAGGGGAAAAAAAGTACATCAGATATATGGGAAGAAAAAAAAGTATTTATCTTTAAGTATTAGTTACTACAACTAATGACAGTAAGTTTACCCCCAAACAAATTATGATTATTTTAGTAAATTAGAATACCTTATTTTGAAATACATCACTGTCATCAACATCTCTGTTTTTCCTCTCAGACCAAGATATTAATGAACTAAGCAAGTAATTTTGCAGATTGAAGCCTTTACTGGGATTCAGACAAAGAATAGATTATCAGTCACAGAAGACAGATATGACAGAGAACAACTACAGGCATAATTATGACAGAATCACTCTTTACTTAAGGAGAAGCTCCTTACCTTAGGTGAATTCTTTACTGTCAGGGAGGGCGAGGTGTGGCAGCATACACCACAGTTGGGACAGTCAGACACAGAGTAGCACCATACAATTTCAGACCATTTCAACCCATACAGAAAAACACCACACCACTTCAGAAGGCTTCAAGCACCTGTCCTCCCTGTTCTTTAGCCCAGCCTTTTATCCCCTCCTGCTGATGCACTGCACCTGTGTGCCCTCTGTTCCCTTTGGTGGCTGGTCAGTGCCCCTGGGCACTCCATGGCTCATTGCCTTCAGTGCTGCTCTCAGCTGTGCCCACTGGGGATGAGGCTGGGCCACAGCCCCACTCTCAGTCACCACAAACTGTGCACCTACAGGGAGGCACTCAAACAGGTTGTCCCATCCCTGGAAGTATCCAAGGCCAGGTTGGCTGAAACTCTGGGCAATGTGTTCTGGGGAAAGATGTCCCAGCCCACAGCAGGGAAGTTGGAAACTAGCTGACCTGTAAGGTCTCTTCCAACCCAAACCATTCCAGGATTCTATGAACTAAAACTCATAGCTAACACCAGAAACTGATTGCACATTTTTCCTTGATAAGAGATTGTTCTGGTAACTAACAAACAAAATGAACACCTACATTGTTGGATTCTACCAAACTGCACTGGACTCCTGGACTGGACTCAGTTGAAATGCATCACAAAGACCTCAGTCATGTATTATTACAGTCAGCTGAAGTTACATTTTCAGGCAGGTACCAGATCAGTTAGCAGGAGAGCACAGGGTAAATCAAAGGTAAAAGTTGTCAGCTAAGACCAAACAAAATAATCTGGTCCCTTGGCACTAGAAACCTGACACCAAAGGCCCGAACTTTCTAAAATAAATTGCAAAGTTCTAAAAATCTAAAGTGCCTGTTTGTCTTAGCCAAAACACGCAATGAACTAGCACCCACAAATATTCTCAGGAAATTCCAAATAATGTGACCGAGTGGCATTACTTGTGTCTATTCAGCATGCTTAAACTGTATGAAGCTGGATGGGTGTTTAAACTCCAAATTCAAAAACTTGATTGATATTTTGAATTCAAGATTGCAACATAAAAGTCACACCCAGAGGAAAACTCAGCTTTTCTGGAGAAGTTCTTCAGTCATCCCAGGTCTAATCAGATTTTTTCAAGCCCATTCTTTTAAGATTCCAGTTTTCATGCAAGATATTTTTATTAGTATTTTTAATACAAATCCTGACCTAACAGGCAGGTGAGGAAATAAGCTTTCTTCCAGTTGTGGTTCGCCTTTCGACCACAAGATAGCGATGTTTTCCAACTATTCCTGAAATAAACACTGCAGCGAGGCCGCAGCAATGGCCATTGGAGAGCGGCCGGGCTCTTCAGAGGGAATGGGCATGGGATATGGGAGTGGTGCTATTCATACAACCTCTGCCTTGTTCTAACCCTCTAAATATGATTTGGTATCTATCATAGAACTTTATTCACAGTTCACTGTAGCAGATAAGTGGCTAAAAAGGAAAATCTTTCCTGGAATACTTTGAAAATAATGTTAGAGAAACACACTCGCCGTGAAATATTTTGTCCTCTCCCATGTTCTTTCAGCTCTTTTTCAGTCTTATATTCATGATTTCTCTGAAAAGCTCAGTCACAGAATCTGGTTTTAAAAAAAATCATAGAAATAAAAATACCAGAAACATTTTACTGTAACCAAGAGATCAAAGTTATCAGTAAATAGCCCTGTGGATTTCCAACACAGACTCAGGAATACAGAAAGGTGATCACTCTCACTCTCTTTCTCCTTCTCTTCTGTCTCTTTTTTTTTTTTTCATTGCTGTTGTTGTTGACTGAAATTTTTTTTGTCAGGAATTTTTTTTTTAATATTTCATGCAAAGAGGAGTTAAAGATTTTCTTAGGGCAAGGAGGAAAAAAGAGCTTAATAGGAGATACTTTTCAAAAGTGTGGGAGCATCCTGTACATACTGTGTGTGCCCATTGGGCATTAATTCTGCTCAGTTCTTAGAGAACTAAATATGCAACCCCTTCCCACTCCACAGCTGAGCATTGGAAAGGCTGCTTGCCTGCTTGCCACAACTTGAAATTTAATAGAGACGGGTAGATCCCACAAGAAAAATCAGTGCATCTGCTTTAGATTTCCATTCCAGATAACTTTAGAGTAAGTATCTCTCACTCTTCTTTCCTTTAGTATTAAAAAAATAAAATAAAATAAAATAAAATAAAATAAAAAAAAAAAAAAAAAAAAAAACAAAAACAAAAACAGAGAGGACAGTTATCTTGCAAAGTGCATAAGCATAAACAGCATAAACTCTTTGTTCCTCTTAGTTCAAGACTGAAGAGCTTCAGTAACTGTCCTAACTGTCTATGAATTTCTGGAGAATTTCTCACAGCTCTAGAGACCCGATTTTCAGGAGCAAGTTGTACTCACAGCTGCCACACAAAATGTCCATACAGAGATATTTGTTCACTGTGGAATCAGAAGCTGAAAAGCCCCTTCAATGACTTTTCTCAATGTTTCATTTAGAAACTGCTCCTTTTGCATAAGTTATTAAACATTTTCCATACCAGGGACTGGAACCAGGTGTCTTAACCCACAGACTAAAGTGTTATTCACATCTCACAATGTCTGCTTTAAGGCACATGAAAATATTGCAAAATGACAAAGTACCACAAAGGAGAGGCTTGAGGAATCACACTGTAGCCCAGCAACTGCAGCACTTACATGAGAAAACACATTCAAATTCACTTCCAATTTACACATACTTTCTCAAAATTATGGAGATGCTAAATGGGAGTAACCAATATAATCTGTGTTAACTGGAGTTTAATTTGTTTGTTTTTCTTAGCAGTTTATCTAAAAAAATATTACATTTTGGCAAATACAACATTTGATACAAAACAAAATTCCAATCTCTTTATTTAAATGTATATATGCATATACCACAGAGGATATGTGTGCTTTTTTAAGTCATGACCATTCAAATAAATAGAAATTGTTTGATTTGAATACAATAATTTCACAGAAAATCTCCACACCATATTTAATTACTTGTACAAAATAATTTCATTATCTATTCTTTTATATAAATATTGCTATAGTATAGAAACCAATTAAGATATATTGAAGCAAATTAAATTATGGTTGAACTGATATTTAAAATAAATTACTAATTAAATTGAAATGCAAATGCCTATTAAATAAAGCCTTACTAAATATGAAAAATATCCCCACACATTGAAATGATGTTTTCTACTCATTCCAAAACTGAAGTCACACTGAAAGAAGAAAGAGAGCTCAGATTTTCATTTGTAATGTTTATACATTGCTAAGGAAACCACATACAACAAGCCACACAAACAACATTTCCAAGATCAAGTTTATGATTATACAAATTCATATAACTATTCTGATATTTACAAAGCATTCTAAAATGCTTCTTTTTGCATTAATTTAATCCAGCTGATTTCTTCAATTTACAACAAAGAAATCCATTCATTCTGTATCCACATTAAAAAATAACATTTCACAGGCCTTTTCTTTCACATTTCTATTTTAAAAGTCCTTTATTATGTATCTCAAGTCTTAAAGTGTTAGTTGACCCTACTGGAGAGGAAAAAGGCAGCACATGGAGAGTTAATCCGTTTTCCATCTGAGACACAAGCGACTGCATAATTAGTTACACCCATGCCTTCGCTTGTGCCTGTGCTTGGAAACAACTGGCTCTCCCATTTCACCAGAGAAAGGCTTCCACATTAATTTATAATGTGAACAAGTATGGGTGAGAGGGAAAGCGTGTGTGAGAGTATGATCAGTCATTTCTCCATGCTAGATTTGTTACATATGCAATAGTGAATATCTATTTGCTATTTGTCATCCTTTCTTTTAATGCTTGTGCTGTACAGTAAAATACATTGTAGAATATTTGATTCCTTTTGTTTTATGTTGCAGCTTACAATTTTTTTAAGTTTAGGTTAGCAACAGGGAAAAAATGTTATTCAGAAATCCACTCAGGTTGTCAATTTTGGCCAAACATCGCCTTTTGTAATTCTAATTTGTTAATAACAGCAAGCTGAAGACAGGACCAAGCTAAGTCAATGACTGAAAACAACAGTTTAATAATATCTTCAAGACGCAGTTTCCTTAGGTAGCAGCACAGTGGCTTTTAAGCAGCTGCTGTCTTGAAACAGTTTCTTTGAAATAAGTGCAAAATGTCATACCTGGGAAAGTCACAAGCGCAAAAGCACTGAGACATTCCAGGGAAGAAGCAAGCAGTAAATATTCTTTAGGTTTCTGCCATACAATAGTTGTTGATTGTTTATAGTTATTTCTTACTCTGTAAATGTCAGCTCTTTAGAAAGAACTGCAGCTACGACAGTAGAGCTAGACCTGTCATGGAGTACCATTATCAATTCTTAATAAACAACAACTGCTAAGCAAACTAAGCATGAACTCCCTCTCCACAGTTATATCAATCAAACTGACAGCACAGAGGTATGAGGAATTCTGCCTCTCTGTCTGCAAGGAAAGAGAACAGGTACTAATTCCCCAGGATCTCCTTACCTGATTTCTATCAGCAGCAATGGAATATTTAAATGGATATTCTTTGTTCCTCAAAAGTTAGTTACAAATTGTCACTGATCCCTATAACAGACTTTCACAACTGATGATAATGCTTCACAGAGGAAGATGATACAATATATTTTAGCTACTGCCATGCCACTTTTGCTTTTCTTTTCTTCTTAAAAACCAATCGCAAAGTGTAGGAATATTTTTCTCCTGCTCGTTCATTTTCTTTCTAATATCCTTTGGTGTATTTCTATAAAACACTTGAAATCATATTCATTTTTTCTCTTCTACTTATTTCTATTTTAAAGTTAATTATTAAAATTAAAAATAATTTATTTTTACTTGATAACCTGCTCTGGGTTCAGCTATTAATCATTCTGCCCCGAACCAATTTATTTTCTCTTTCGGCATTGCACATTCTGCTACTGTTGTTTCGTGCTTGCCTCCAACAAAATGTAGAAACACTTCTGTTTCCATTTCCCAGAGGGTGACCTTGCTATGATCTGATCTCATCAGTGGGGGTTAGACATGACAGTCCTAACCATCCAACTCTTTTGCCTTTGCAAGACTTGAGGCTCTTCACTAAATTAGAGTATCACCCCTGGCCAAAGGTCCCTCAAAGATAGGCATGGTGAAACTAAAGCAGTGGTTTTTGTAATGGAGAGCTATGATTGCACTTTTGTCTTAAGAAATTCCCACCATAGGACATCTATGTTGCGCCAGTACCACTATTAGTAGAGAGAGATACTTACTGAGTCAAAAAAAAAATTAATTAATCCATGAATCTGTCTATTAATCTATATTTATATAGAGACAGAGAGATCCCATGCATATACACACGCTGATATGATGTAGAGAGGCAGATCTTCCCTAAAAGAGCATTGTTTCCAAGGCAAACATCACTGCATCTTAAATCATTTAGGATGTGGATCATTATTGCATTCAGACAACCAGACCTGTAGAGCCTTTGAGGTACAGTGTGGCACACACTTATTCCAAATTTAGGCTGAAATTTAGAGTCTCAGAACAGTATGTTTAGAAATATGTTTCTATATATCACCTTATCTGATAAATATTTTTGGATAAATTAGTCTCACTCCCATCCTTACTGAGCCAATACATATCCAAAAATAATTCTACTGGGAAAGGGCTAATCTTGCAAAATTTTGCAAGCTTTTGCATCTGCGAGTCCCATTGGAATCAATGGGAGTATTCATAGTAAAATTAAATGCATGCAAAAAGTGCTTTACTACAGAAAAAATGGCATTCCAAAGTAGATTTAAACCATTTTGCTTAATTCATGAATCAAGTGCTGTGGATACACTGTTTCTGTGACTTTTCTAATAACTGTGTGCACAGACAAGGCCTCTATTTTATAACTTTTGGTGTGCAGCACTCGGCCACTGCACAATGGGGAATCTCTCTGCAGGCATGTGGCCCAGCTGCCCACCACACTTTTTGTGAGCTGGTTGTGATATTCTGTTGTATTCCATTACACAGCCCTGGCTCAGCCAAACCCATTTCTGTAAATATCAAACACCCAAAGAGATCCAGAGAAATCACATGCACTTCAGCAGACAAATCACTGTGCCTCATGGAAGCCTCTTCCTACAGGAAAAGCTGTGATTCCCAAGCAAAACTATTATGGTTAATGCCACTTAGGTATTTCTTCGTTTTTTGTTTAAGACAAAATTTAAGAGAAAAAATATTCCTTTCAGATGTTCATTTACTCATGAATATTTTACAGCTCTGTTAACTACCAATACATGCAAAACTATTTTGTCAGTCTGTTTATTGGCAATTTAAGTCTCACACTGATAACACTGAGTCACAATTTTGAAATACTTTCAAAAAAAGTATTTCAAAAAAAAAAATTTCATTTTTATCCTTTGAAAAGTATGCTTTCAGAAAGCTTTCTTTTAAGTCAAGTGACAGAAATAAAAAGTGTACCAGTGGCAATTTCATTCCACTTTTAAGTGAAAAATATTTTAGGAAGTAGGATGCTGTCTGAAATTTGCAGCATAGCAAGGTCTGTCATCCAGAGCCTGCTCCTGCCCTGATATGAGGAGGCTCTAGGAAAACTTTTTGTCTCTGGTAGGGCCTAGAGTGGTAGGGGAGTCTGCTCCTGGTTTCTCCTGCATGGATGTGAGGAGCACCTTGGAGAAGTGGCTGGTCACACTGTACATGTAATAACCTGCAAATTGATAAATCAACTGTAAATCAAATACTCAGGGACAAGTCATGGTGCTGAGAGGAAGAATTTCCCCTGTCACAAGAATAAGGTTAAGAGGAAATACTAGATTTCAGAGATTTTCTTCTTCCTCCAAGTTAGCTTAGCCAGTTCCATGAGTTTAAATCAAAATGTCCTTAGCAGCAGCAGCATTATTTCCAGTTGAAGGCAGATGGATACTTTGCACATGGATGGCTGCTGAGGCTGAACTCTAGCACTGGAAGCCTGAAGTCCCTGCTCAGGCACACACACACAGAAAAAAACCCATACAGTGCTCCAGATATTTTAGGTAAGCAGTATTGACCAAGAAATACTTAGCAGGACAAAAGGAAAATAACATCCTTTGCTTATCTTTCCAAATAATTTGCTTAATTTGTATTACATATTGTACTTTAAAAAACAGAATACCCCGTATGAGAAGCTGGTCTCAGCTTTGCAGAGTTTTTATCTTTTGCTGTTCTCCACTTATATCTTCCAGTTATTTCAATTATATTAAACTGGTGAAGTTGCATTTAATGTGTAATAATAATAATAATGTATTTAATATTTTTGTTAATTATCTTAATAATAATATTTTTGTCCTCTGTGTTAAGAAATAAGTTTAAAAAACAATCAAATAGAGAGAATGAAAACAAAAATTGAGAATTTCTTTCTCTTGCAGTTTATAGTGGAAAAGGATAGAACACAAAAAACTGAATAAAAATACTCAATATAACAAAAATCTTTTCTTCATTAATATTCTGAATTTCTCTTTCCACAGCTGCAACCAGAAATTTTAATCCCAGGGAGCTATTTCAGTACAAAGTGCAGTAATTAGCTCATAAATGATCAGAATCAAATCCATGCCTGGTATTTTAGCCTTTAAAATAAGAGGGAAGAAGTGAGGTTTTTAAATGCCATTTTTGCAAGCCTGCTGAGAAGAGACTTTTTTGCTTATTTTTAAGGGAAAAATTCCCTTACTGTGTGGCTTGTCTGTTTATGCTATTTTAAAAAGTTCAGGGGAATGGTAACGTGTGAAATAAACCTTACTACGAAAGCTATTCCACTAAAATGTATATTTAAGTTTGATCTGTTTACTGTCTTTTAATCCCCTTCAACTGAAACCAGACAGTCAACCCAGCCCTGGTGTAATTTTAATTTAAAACAACCTTTCCATATATTGAAAAATAATTCACATGAAACATGTAATAAAATATATTAAAAGAAAAACAAAGTGACATTGAGCAAACAACTAGAAATTGCAGAATTAGATTAATCCGGAAAAAATAATTTCACCTCCCTTTTCAGTAGGCATTAATAGAGAGTTTTAAGTACTTGAGAATATATTATTCCTCCCTACTCCTTCCTCAGCAGACCAGAAAACACGTCACTCCCTCTTGTCCCCAGACTGTTCCAGCCCCAGCCCCACATGGGCAGCTAATTGATTTTCAGGCTTGCTCTCATTTCTGACTCTCCTTTCAGTGTCATTAAGCTCCTTGCCCTCATCACCTTTTCCCATCAGGTCTTTTCTCTCAAGCAAATAAAAATCAAGGAGCTACCCTGAGCTGCTTGACAGCAGAGACAGAAAGCTCCCAGCTCCAATGTCTGAACTCAGCTGACCATTCCAGATCATTGCTTGAGCCAATTTTGCAGTTTTACCAGATTTTGTCAGGGATCTACTTTTTCCATTCATATTTCATTTCCTTTGAGATCTATTCATTTCAATGTGTTCAAGAAACTGAGTTAAAATGCAAGGGCTTGAAATGTGATAGGAAGGTATAAATGTATGAACTAGGCTATGTGCACAGTTGTTATTATAGTTGCTTTCAGTAGAAATTAAAGGTATTTTTATCTTCAGATTGCAAAAGGAAGAAAAATTCCTATCATTTAGGTAGTCATGCAGAGAATTTAGATTTTTTTTTTCCACAACTCATGCCTGACTTTGATGTCTAAAATCAGAGAATTACGTTTGTTCCACCATGCGTTTCAGCAACAGCACTTTGGATACTGAAATATTTTGAGAATTATTTTTCTGGGACTGTCTAGTAAATTATTCCTCATGTACTTTGTAAGAGATTCTCAGTTAAATAAATTATTTTTAAAATAGTCTACATAGAACAGTAATTTCCCAAAAAGACCAAGCATAATATAAAATATTAAATACATTTAGCATTAGAAACTTCGATATTGAAGCCTGTTTTGCCTTTTACTGATCTGTGATTTCCTCTTATGTCTTTTAGAAATGTTGAAACAATTTGAATTACTTTTTTTCAAGGTCAAGCTCAAATTATGAATCCTCCCTAAGAGCATGCTGTAATATGTTCTTAGCTATTTCACAAAGCTATCAGCTTCTGAGTTTCATTCTTCAATTCACTTATTGCCACACAATCTTATTTCTATGTGATGACATTGCAATTATTCATGTTTTTAAAATCACAGATTTATCATAAAATCTTCTGATATTTACCTCCTAGTGGCATTTCTGAAATTTAACCTATCTAGCAGAAATTACTCTGAAAAATATATAGACCTAAATAAAGCCTAGTCTGCTGTTTTTCCTGGGAAATGCATTCATAATTGGCAACATAGCATCACTGTGATACGAAAACTTTCAAAGCCATGATGGACAGCACCAGAGAAAGGTGGAGAAGGAAGAAGATACACTTTATTCTTCCAAGTTGCACCATAATATTTGTAGCAAGAACAGCATGTCTGCTGATTCCACAGACATTTCAGAAAAGAACATAAGCAGGGGCAAAGCAGAAGATGTGATGCGTTGAATTGTCCTATCACTATACTATAACTATTACTAGTTCAAATTTGATGTTTTAATAGTTAAAATTACACAGCATACAGAGCTCTTGCATGAAGTTAGAGAATTACCCTTTTTGCTCATTGATTATCATAATACCCCATCCTCAAAGCTATCTCTAATCCAGAAAGCTTCCATCTATTCAAGAACACCTAATTTTATATAATATTTATTATCCCAAGCTTCCATTCACATTGCTATAAAGGTATCCCTTTGTTTTAACATTTAATGTGTGCATAGATTCCTCCCCATACTCCAAGAACCAGGAACCTAGTCCTACATATACATGGGATGATATTAACTATACCTCAACAAGTAAAAACTGTATTATTATCACCATTTTTAAGGTCAAATCTATTCAAGTTGTATTTGTAGAATGCTGAAAATCTGTAAAGTCACTTCAATACAGAGATGCATCATCATTCCAGCAATTCACAAGCCTCAAGGAACTGATGCATGTGCAGAGTCTTTAAGTCCATAGGAAGTCTCATTGAAGTTCTGAGAAAAAAAGACTTCTGAAATCCAAATTGCTATAATGATGCCTGTCACAGCTAGGCACCCTGTGGAAACAGGACCTGGCACAGCCATTCATCCCATTCCCATTCATCACATGGCTTTTCATTTCAGACAGGGTGGATGAAATGGAGCCCAGTGCTCTGGTGACAGGTAAACCTCACGTCCTCCCTCAGTCATCACAATCTGGTACATCAGCCCCAGCTCGTGTGTGCATTCTAAAGTGACTCTCTGGCCTTAGCATAGAAATATAAAGAATAAGACCCTAGACATAAATACCATTAAAATAAAAGATGAAAAGGCAATTATATTATGCCAAGGATGAATTAGACTGCTAACTTGCTCTCCTGTGCTAACTGTGGAAAACTATTACCAGTTTTGACTTTTCCCATCTGTTCTACTCCAAGCTTGCCGAAAGGCTGATATTCTGACAGCAATCTGAAGCACAGATTTGCCAACTGTTTCTTTTTGAAAGTCCATGTTCCATATGTTCTTATTATGCTTCTTTTTATTGCCATCAAAGCACACAACTAACTAGGAAGAAAAAAACCTTGCTATTTCCCAAAATTATATTAAATATACATTCTTTTAAAAAAAGTTTTCAGAACAGATCATTCAAATACTCTTTTCCATGAGATACATCCATGTGTTATTATAGTGTATATTTCTGTCACTTATAATGATTGCCTGTTTAATTTAACGTACATTATGTCTCATATGTATGATTTACAGTCTCTACAAAACAATTTAATTATTTAGAATAGGTATTCAGTAGAACAGGAGCACAGGGTGAGAGCTCATCTTCTCTTTCAAACAAGAGTTCTAAATATATGTTGACTGTCCAAATTTAATAAGAAATACATCTATTTCTTATATGGGGAAACTATTTCCACCAGCATTTCTAAAATAGCAGTTGGTCTTTATCACAAGAGTATGAAAAGCAAAAATGTTGAATTCTGGCCTTAGGATAACCGTGCAATCCTATGTAATAGAAAGAACAATCATAAAATCTATGTAGCAGTTGACACATTAGTACTGATTTTATATCCACTGAGTTCTCATCATTGGGGGGCAAATCTCAACAGTTATCATCTATCAGTATAAACCAGAAGCAACTGAATAAACCACTAGAGGAAACCAGTGGAGTGTCATATCCATTTACAACAGTCTGACTGACTTGAGGTCCAAAGGAAGACAGCAATCAAAAATAAAACTGTTGGAAGAGTGCTCCATGATACTGATGACAGCAGGCACAAGCTATGTTTATCACTAAAGGAAAGACTGTGAAATTGGTATTTTACATTTGCTCACCTGACTGGTTAAGAAATAAAGTCTTACTCAGACTTCTTTCTTTAAGTCTGAAATGGAAGTACCAGCCTACAAAGCTGAAAAACCCAGGACTATCTCAGTGGGCGGGGGTTCTGATTACCATCTAATACAACATCCTGCTTCAAGCAGGACTACAGCCAGCACTTGGTCGGGTAGGTCAAGGCTTGCTGTAGCCAAACCTCAAATACATCTGGAGACAGAGGTCCCATAACTGGTGTGGTGAACATGTTCCAGTCCTTCATCTCCCTGCTAGTGAAAACTTCATAATGTCTGAGATACATGTGGCCATTGCCCTTACTACATAATCTGTCCAACCAAGAAGAACCTGACCCTGTCATCTTCCCAGCTGCCCTTTAAATAGTTGTAAGCAGATGTTGGGTGGGCCATCATTCTCCTTTCCACCAGAATAACCAGCCCAGGTCCTTCAGCCTCTCTTTGGAGATGTTCTGCAGGCACCAGAGCATCCTGCTAGCCCAGATGGATCCTCTTCTATTTCATTATGTATGTTTTGAATGTCAGAACCCCAAATTGAATGAACTTTTCCTGAGTGGCCTTTCCAGTGACAAGTAAAGAGGATAGCAAGTTTTTTGGACTGGGGTCCATCTCCTCAAAATTCAGCCTGGTCTACTGCAGAATTTATTCCCAGCGAGAGCATGTTGTCTGCTCATTCAGCCTGATATCACCTGAAACATCCCAGCCCTATTCTGCAGATCTCTCAGCCAGTCACATCCCAGTCTGCACAGGGTAATTCTGTATAGGGAAAAAGAAATTCCCAATTTTCTATGTTGAACCTTGCAGGATTTCTGCAGGCACAATCCTCAGATTTATTCAATGTCTCCAGACTCAGGTGTTGCTACCTCAGTCAGCTTCTATCCCTTTACTGACATGCTGAGGGTACACTGTGTCACCATTCATAACACCACTGAAGGTCATTGAACAATACGAGTCTGATATCAAGCCCAGGGTATTACAGTAATTGCTGACTGTCACAGACATGTTTTATAAAAATCCTTTCCTTAGTATTTTTTTCTCCTGAAAAGCTGAGATGCCTCAGGAACAAAATGTAAGCAATAATTATGTGCTGCTGTGGAATGCAACAGGTGCCTCTTTGATTGGTCTCATGTGATTGTTTCTAATTAATGGCAAATCACAGTCCAGCTGTCTCAGACTGTGTGGTCAGTCACAAGATTTTAACATCATTCCATTCTTTCCTTTCCTTGCTAGCCTTCTCATGAAATCCTTTCTTCTATTCTTTTTAGTATAGTTTTATTATAATATATATCATAAAATAATAAACCAGCCTTCTGAAACATGGAGTCAGATCCTCGTCTCTTCCCTGGTCCTGGGACCCCTGTGAACACCACCACAGCTGACTACCCAGATCTCAAACCATGGATTATTGCACTTCAAACTTGTTGGTCCAGCTAATATTCTTCTAACAGTCCCATTCTTGAGGCTTCACTTCTCAACTTACAAAGAAAAAATGCTGCAGGACATGGTGTCCAAAACCTCGTGAAAGTCAAACTGTATCACACTCCCCACTCTCCTCTCCTGCAAAGAACCAGTCATATAAATAGAGAAGACAATGAGCTTGGTCAAGTAAATTATGCCCTGGCAAATCTGTGTTGAGTTTCTGGATTATGTCATTGCCCTTTAGGTGCTTGGGACTGAATTCCAATAATTGCATGATTTTCCCAGGGAATGATTTTTGTAGGGCTTCAGAATTGCTGTAACATTCACCAATTGGGTTACTATCCTAGTCCATCCATCCAATAGTCTTATCACTTTTCTGCTTGAAAATACCACCCTTTGCTGTACAGATACCAATCCAATCATTTTTTTCTCTCATATGGTCTAATTATTTAATGGAATTACATTAAATTAATACACTTATTCTCCAACTATATTTAACTGGAGCAGTTTTGCTTCAAATTCAGACTTAGAAGAAAGATTTACATGACTAATAAAGTCTTTTTCAACTGTATTAAGTGGGTCTAATAAAGACATATCATTGTTTTACAAAATTAATGATTTTCTTAAATTATCACAAGTATAAAAAAATATTAATATCATTATTCACAGTTTGAAGCTAAGAGGATTTGTTTCCAAATTGTCAACAAGTCTTTAGGTTATTAGTTATAAATAGGCAAACTCTATAATTATTACATCAATAATATTTCATTTATTTGTAAGAAAATAGCATTTGGAGTTGCAAGCATTTCAACCTTCTTCTATACTCATAACTAAATGCTCTCAGAGAAACTACCTGTGTTTAGTTCCATCCAAAGCCCATTGTTTTCTGAGGCTTTGGTGCAAGTCAGAATGACCACCTGCAAAGTTTCCAGGTTTGCTTAAACTTCTCTAAACCTCTGGCCCCACCTTGTCTCCCTGCCTGGGTGCACTGCTTGGGCTGTGATGGTTCTGGCATTAATCAGTTCACCTGATTTGTCCAAAGGAAAACATTTTGCTGTTAAGATCAGCTTCCAGTCAGGTCAAAAAAGAAAACTCCTGAAGGCAATGCCAAGAAAAAAGTAGGCAAGTGTGTCCACACTTATCTTAGGGGTAATACAGGTTTAGAAGCCTTCTCTAACACTTATGTCTCTCAAGATATTTGTGAAAATATTCTCTTAACAATAAGCTTGAAATTAATCTCACACATAACTCTGTTTATGCTAATGGAAATCTGCACAGTTGAGTACAGCTTTCCCAAAGAAATTAGCAGTGTCAATAGCCTTCAGTTTTACTTCTTTACATTTCCTTCATTTTGATTAATTCAGAGGGGCTGACTTGTTTTTCACTTCCATTTATCCATTCTGACATGTATTACCTGAACTGCACACAAAACTCTAGACAGAGGAAATCAGAAGCTCAGAAAACAAGGATTTTGAGATAAAATATGTTACACACATATGCAACCTGGAGTTGTAGATTAGCTGAAGGACACTGTCTTGCTCTTAAACCAGATAATCCATTTCTTTTATGATTGGCAATAATGCTGATTATGATCTGATTAATGGCCAATTTCATGATGAGAACATTATTCAAATTTATAGTCATTTGTTAGTAATGTGGGCTATCAGAAAGCTGTGCTCTTAATTATGCTGCTGCTTTAATTGTATAGTTCTACAGTGCTGATTGGAATTGTCAGTTTGTGAATGTGATTATTGCACATTAGCACTAAGTATATAGTAATGTTCCTCTAGTAGGATATGAAGGAGTTGTGTTCTCTCTCTTGATTCTACTATATTTAATTATTGTTAGTATATGCTTTATTAGAAGCAGATGGGCTGTTCAATAGAAGCAGCTTTGTGCTGTGTCCCTGCACAGTCTGCACTGTGTCACTGTCATCCAGACTATGACAAGTTAGGATTGCATTGTTGAGGCTCTGCATGTAGTTACTGAGTTCAATCCAGTGAAATGTAGCTGGCTGCAGTTGGGGAATTCTGGATTTGCGAGAACGTTCCAAGAATTGAAGAGCAAACAAGAAATTATGTTATTGATGCGTTTATTGCTATATGTTCAGCAGTCTAAAAGTTAAACAGTAACTACAGTAAGACCTGCTGCTCCAATCTAACATTATAGTATCAATGTTTTTCTGGAGCCTGTTTAATCTGACCTTATTTTCAAAATGTGTATTGAACCTGTGCACTTAAGTTCATTGTCTCCATATCTGGACTGTGCCAAAATGAAAGACTGCTCAGATAATCGCTGTGCACTTGTAGGAGAGTGCTCCTACAAACCACTGCAAATACTTACCAGCACTATCCATTGCCAGTGCTACAGTGCAGGTTTTATTTTAAAAACAATTTTGACATATAAGGAGCACGAACTAATGACTGAGAGTCCGTCATTTGTTAACAAATACGGGTAGATGTTTCCCTCCAACAGGAAAGATTAGCCATCATGACTGACTGAAGTATAACTAGGAGGACTGGCTTTCTCATGTTTGTACCTGCTATATATTAATATCACCATGTGACAGCTCTCCTTGTGAAGTCAACAGAAGCGACCTCTGAGATGCCACAAGGAACCTACCCACCAGTACTGCTGAACCATTTCTAGTTAACATCCTGGTCCAAGGCTCAGAACATAAAGGATGTGACACAACACTCTTAAAAATTTAAAGATTTGATAAATCTTGTTAATGAGAGAAAATAGTGTCCATCAGCTCTTCTTCCAAAGACTTTTCTTGCAGAAAGTCATGGAGAAAACATGATAATATGTACTGGTTTTCTAACAGCTTCAGTGTTAAGGGGTGCTTCACTCTCTGAAAGCACTGGGTTTTATCTCCAGGAGCAGTTTTACCCACTTTCATCAGCCCAAGATGGCAGGTAGCCACGTTCCTATGCTAGCACGAATATTTCAGCAGAATTTAATCTTTCCCAAACACATTAAGTTGCTTTTCACAAATAACAGATCTGCTCAGTGTGTGCTTCTGCTGTTGGATGCAGAGAGCCGTGGGCAGGCCCCACGGCCACACTCCAAATGGTCAGGAAGGGAGGCACTGCCTGCCCAAAAGCCATTAGCTACATTAATGCAGGACTGTGCCTGAGCTAATAAGGCCTGCTGAGAGCCCTAGCATTAGTACAATTCTGTTTTCACAGCAGCTTGTTTTTCTTTTAGTGAAATATCAGATCACATGGGCTGACAATTTCATTATTTCCTTCACGACTGAAGTAGAGTTTAATATGTATACAGAGAGTTTATCCCAAACAGAAGCTTAAATAGCCAATATAAATCTTCTTCAAAATAGTAATAATGGATTCAGCAGCTACGTGGTAAACAGAATTAAGGATTTCATTCCACAAATCTTTTGTTTGTCTTTAGGCTGACAAACAACATAATTTTGCTGTTCCCAATAACAAACCTTAATTGATAGACGACTTCCTAGTATTTTATTGCAAAAAATAAATGTTTGCATTTTATATCATGCTGTCATTATCTTGTTTCCTACACAGTGAGAAGAGTTGTCTGCTTTCTGCAGGTGCAGAGGACCAGCTCCCCCCCTTATCCTTCCTATCAGCATACACAATGATCACTAGTTATTATGCAT
This sequence comes from Melospiza melodia melodia, assembly GCF_035770615.1. Lineage (NCBI taxonomy): Eukaryota > Metazoa > Chordata > Aves > Passeriformes > Passerellidae > Melospiza > Melospiza melodia. The sequence goes on along the minus strand of NC_086198.1, from coordinate 83,373,926 downwards.
AATTACATGGTTGCATGTATTAAATGTTGTTATATTGCATGACAGCATGTTTTAACAGCTAGGAACTTATATCTCAGAACTCTTCGTTATTTTAGTCACATTTTGAAAAGCAGAATCTTTTTCCTGGAACAAAATGTGATTTTAGCAGAAGTTAACTTAGCTAATGAACTATATGAAAACATAATTAAATAAGTGGAGAAAAAACATGGTTTTCTTTTTGGATTTTTTTCTGTGTGTTACCATCTGGTTCACTGGTAACCTAGAAACTAGATTTATCAGCCGCTAGCTACCTGAAGCCTTGGGAGGAGCTCGGGGGGAAAGGAAGGTCAGTATTTGCTTTAACACAATATGTTATAGGTTTGATAGAGCTAGTACTGTAAAGCTGTACACAAAGGCAGAAATCCAAAAGACCATTAACAAAATTATATTTCATTGATATTACCAACTCAATATTGATTTTCAAAGGGATTACTATTCTGAGACTCAAGCAATACAAAGCTTGAGATGCAACTTGATTTCTCGATCTATATAAAATGGAAGGTTTCTTCCCACATTTGTTTGCTGATACCAGGAAAATCTGAGTTAAGACTACACTTAAAAGAAAATCAAATATTTGAAAATATGTAGGCATCTAGACAAGGCATCCTAAAAATTAAAACTAAGAAAACTAAATTAAATAACTAAGATTTTTTTTTTAATCTGTTAAGTATCTCAGAATTTCAACCATCAATTGAATTTGAAGGCTCTTTCCTGGTTTTATCACTGTGTCCCAGGCCATGGATCTCTGAGAGGGAGAGACTGGTAAGATCACTGGTGACCTTCATTACAGCACAAGCCTTACAACCATCTCCTAATCACACTGGTGCTTGTTTTAATACATAGTATTTTGGAGTATTAGGGTAAAATAACCCATTTAGAATTTCTTGGATGCATTCTCAAAAATCCAGCTTATTACAATAGTTAATAGTAGGTACTACAAAGAGACTTTTCAAAACAGGATGAGAGAAAATATAGAAAAGTCAACCACTGAAAATTACACTTTTGAACAGAATTTCTGTTTAATAAGAGATACCTTTTTATGTTCTTACACGCTACCATTTCATTTTGAACTACGTATTTCCAAATATAACAACACACATTTCAAACTAAAATCTCTCTTGCATACATATATTAGCTATTGATTAAAAACACATTTGTCCTTTTCTTTTTTGTTTTTTAATGTCCCTAGCCTTGGAACAGATTGTACAGGGTTCAGATAAGATTATGTTACAATGCAGCTGTAAACTGACACCTTAAAAATGGGAACACTTCCAGGTTACTCACAATTAATATAACCAAGGGTTGAAACGTTTTCCTTTAAATTGAGAAAAGTATTAAATTATATGCCAGCTCTATTATCTACAAATATTTATACAAGATTAACTGTTCAGTTTTATATTTCAGAAAGCAAAGATTGCAAAGGGCCAACTGCTGAAAATGTGTCTCAGAACACAAGGCAAATTGGGCTGTAGAAGAGCATTTACAAAAACCTCCAGTGGCACAACAAGGGGAAATGGCTTCAAACTGAAAGAGAGCAGGTTTTGATTAGATATTAGTCAGAAATTCTTTACTGTGAGGATGGTAAGGCCCTGGAACAGGTTGTCCAGAAAAGTTATGGAAGCCCCATCCCTGGAAGTGTTAAAGCTGGAATGTAGTTCTGAGCAACCTGGTCTCTCAAAAGGTATTCTTGCTCATATCAGGAGGATTGGAGTGAGATTTTAAGCTCCCTTCCAACACAAACCATTCTATGACTCTGTGATTCTAAGAGTTTGTAAACCTCAAAACTGTAGTGAGTTCTCCAAGTAGAGAAGAAGTGAATATTAAGGTGAGTTAAAAGTAGAATCAAACCCAGAAAGTTAATCTATATTCAGTTCCTTGATAATAAATTTACATATTTTTATAAATGCACAGAAATACAAGAAATCTTGAATCTGGTAATTTATTTTAATACAATTATTTTTGTTATTTGGCATTAAGTATTCATTTAAACTTGGAATAACCACAAATCACCAGAGTTCTGCTCCCAGTTATATTATCAACTTTCTGCTAAAAGCAAAGGAATCTTTTAGTTGATATCTTAGATTATTTGTGTCAAATACATTTTAATTTCTTACAGGCCTGCTTTCAAAAATTTTCATGAGTTCTCAGTATAAATTCAAGAATAGTAAAATTTCATTCCATGGATTTACAAAGCTGTAAAATAAATATACTCTTCTTTTACTATGAACTTACTCAGCATAAAGTGGACTATAAGATTTACATTTATTTCACCAGACATCTAAAGAAAAAAGTTGTGACTGTCATGACCAGTCCTGCAATGAAAACACAGACCTAGAATTTCAAGCAGTAAGCCAAAATTACTGAAACTTTGAGAAACAATTATTAAATATACATACATATATATATGTAAAGAACACAATTACAAAAAATTACTGTTCACACATTTTTAAAATGGGAGATTGAATCCTATGCGCAATGGCATGCATGTTCACATCAGAAATTTGTCTGCAGAAACATTTTAAATCTAGAAAATTTTTATTAAGATAAGTTCTCTTTCTAAATATAAATACAAGCATAAATATCTAAAGCCTCTGAAATGTGAGTTCAACTATTTTCAAATTGTGTGTTCAAATTTGTGTAGTAATTTGGAATTCATCTTCATGTGGTAATTATTTAATTACAAAAAAATCTTTGTCCCATTTCAGGGAGAACTGTGAAACACCTTTCATTTGCATTTGGGTCTCCACTGCAGGCAAATACATCACTGGTCAAGGGAAATATCTCAGTCACTATAAGAGTGCACATTCCAGCTAACTCCTTGGAAAAGCTGATATTTATTTCAGTTACCTCATCTAATCAGTGAAATACCCAGAAAGAGCCTTACTAATCATAGAGAACAAAGTTTTGGCAAAGTTTTCCTAAATACACCAATTCATATCAGAATTTTAACTTTTTATAGTTCCCAATCATTTTTAACAGTTCAGATCACAAAACAAATACACTGAACGTGATGTGAAAGTGTTAAGAGATGTTCTGGAAATGCTAAGGACAGCTAAGAACTGCAAATTGTGTGTGCAACAAGATCTTTGCTAGCTAAAGTAAAAGACATTCAGATAGTTTTTCAGATAGTGGATCCCAGGAAAGTTTTTGATCAAAAATAGGCATGACTATATATATGAGCTCTAAATAATTGCCTATCTAGACAAGGATCTAGGTCTTCAGTATTTTCACTAATTTCTGTGGTTTCCTCACTCCGTTCTTTTACTCTTTTTCCTCACTGTTAGTTCGAGTGGATGATTCATTACAAATGACATGAGCTATTCATACTTCTGCTGTATGCTGGTATGCACCAAAATACTGTAATTTATTTGTCATTTTAAAATAACCACGTTTTTGCAAGTTGCATTTTTCGGTTTTCAGGGATTTTTTTTTTTTTTCCAATACAAGTAGCTCACACAAATGTGAGCATTGGACACTTAACATTTCAAAATTCAAACTGTGTTGCTATGCCACAGGAAAGAAAGAAAAAGGCTTTTGTTTCTATTCTTGGATCTTAAAAGTATGAAAATGCACTGGCTTGAAGAAGCCAGACTTTTTGGAGAAGGAATTATTTAGAGAAAGATTGGGAAAAAAATTGGGATACAGGGAATATTCCAAAGAATATTAACTGTTATCTTTCCAGGTTACATTTGCATACCAAATGCAGTTGAAATAATCATAATAAATATGAATGGAAGAGATTACAGTTCTTCATTATCTACTTCAGTTCTATTAAATTTAGGATTGAAAACGTTTGATCACCTACGGATTTCTTTTAAAATGGATTGGGAAAAGCAAAAGAAGAAATGAAAATCAGCTGTTGTGCTTAGATTTGCTATGTAGGGATGTGAAAAGTTCAAAAACCATAGACAAACATTTTACAAGCAGTTCCACAATTCCTTCTGGACACTTTAACAGAAAAGAGAATTTTTTAAAATTGTTGTATGTATTTCACATGTGTTTATATAGCTATTGCATATATATGAAAAATTATCTCATAGTTCAGTTTAAAAAAGGCATCTCATAGTTCAGTTTAAACCCATTACTTGTTGCCTGCCCATGGTGGCTGACCTGAAAACGGAAAGCCCAAAGTCAAACCCCAGACCTTGCCTTCCCATGGAGCTGCTCTCTGAATGCCAGTTCCATTAGGCAGCTGTAGGGTCAGGGAGAAATGTGTGGTTTTGGAAACACAGTATGTCAGTGTTTCCAAAACATTTTCCTGGAATTTATTTTTTTTTTTTCTGAAGAAATTTTTCTTAAAAAAAATGGAATTGTTCCAATTTGAAACTAAGCCAAATTAAAAAGAAAAACATCTACAAATCTGTGAACTGTGAAGCCGGTTATTCAGCCAGTCCTAGTGCTGTGGAGAACTGCTTTTTTCCAAACATTCTGGTGACACCATGGTCTGATTTCTATTCTTTCTTTCCCTTGAGTCTTCCTGTTTCATTCAACAAGACTTTCCCCCTCTTAATGCTCTTGAAGTTTTGTATTAGGCAGTTTTCTAGTCCCTTAACCACTCCCTCCTGCCCTTATTCTTTGTTGGTGTCGTGTATTTGGTAAATTAACCTCAACTTCACTGGGCAGAAGAGGACTGCAAGATCATTAGTGAGGATTGCTTTATTTTCATCTGCCATCTTTTACCTGTAGAGAAAAGCAGCCCACACCACCCTTTACTGAAGTGTCACAGAAACCCTTACTCACTTGTCATAAAGTTTATTACTATTACACAGAATTTCATGCTCTCAGCATTTCACAGGTTTATATATTTTTTTAAATTCCTGTAACTACCTGAGGAAATATTAAGTCCCAATGACAATAACAATGTGGTGGATGTTTTAGATATGACAATATATCTGATTTCAGCATTGCTAATAAACCTTCTTAAACCTTACCAATCCTTCAATAAAATGATAAATGCTAATGCTGTTACTTTTCAATTTGCTGAAAGTCATTTTTCCTGAAAAATTTATACTGATACTTAACTCCATGATTTTATCCTGAAATGAAGTCACCAGAACAATGCTGCAGCCTGAGATGGGCATGCAGCTATGGCAAACTTAAATAGAATAAAGGTAAAGAGCTGTTTCTGTCTAAGCAGGCATCCAAGAAGAGAAATCTTTGAATTATTCACTGTCATCTGAATTCATATAAGTAGGATTTTTTTTCTATTTCAAGTATATTAAAGGGTTGTTTTTAGTGACAGGCAGGTACATAAGTTCCTCCTGTGGCTTTCAATACTCCAGTCTGCTTTTCCCTCTCTGTCTCAAACAAAAAGCTACAGAACACAGAGTGGAGGGCAGCTGAAAATTACAGTCTCAGGAGCAGATAATGCTGAGCACTGGATAACATGATATATGCCCTCAGACTGATGAATTTTAGCTTCTGGACAGGCAAGTGCATTCCAATGTGAAATCACCAGTTGAAAATGACAGCACACATTATTTAAGACAGCATTTTATATATCTTATTGTACTCCATAATGCAGTCAACTAAAAGCTATCATTCAGCTTCCAGCTAAAAATCCCATTGCCCAAAAGACTAGAAATCTGCAACAGATGTTAAGTTTCTGCCCATGTCCTGTTCCCCTGGCTGCAATTCCTGTAGTCAGATGGCTCCCTTTCAACTCCATTCATATGTTCCAGCAGGTCATACTTTGTGAAGCCTTTAACAACTAATTAAAGTTTTATTTCAGACCTCTAATAGCTCAATGAATAATTTAGGGAGAAAAGAAAACATTTTCTGGGAAAGCATTAGCATAAGATTCAGTGAAGCTGCATCACTCCTTCTGGCCATATTCAATTTTAGGAAGATGAAAGAAGTGAAAACACAGTATAACTTGATGCCATACAGACAGTTGCAGTGTCAGTTTGTATCTTGGAACACTTCTAAACAGCTTTTCTGCTAAAGAAATAATCAATTAGTATTGAGGCACATCTGTAGCATAACAAGATATTCTGCTTGGAAACAAAATTACATTTTGCAAATGTTATCTCATTCTTGTATTACTTTCATTTGAATCTACAAATAAAGAATTTTAAAACTTCAATTCAATTCCAAGTTCCAATGGATCAGTAATATGAAGTTAGAAAAATTTTGAAATGGACATCTTAGAAAGATGTCTTTGAAATAGACATCTAGGAAAGAATCGTTGACTTCCAACTTGCTTACTTTAACTTGTGTATCCTTAATATCTCTGGGTTAAAGAAACCTTTGTATTGATGTCTGATTGCCAAGAAATTGTTTGGATTTTTTTTTCCTGAGGGCAAAACCTATGTAAGCATTCCAAACTGCACCTGACTGCAGACAATAGGAAAAAGAAATCAGTCAAATGGACTGTAAAACAAACACAGGGAAAAAGTGAGTAAGAAACAGACACAGGTAAGTATTAGCTAGAAAAAGTGCACCAAAAATCCATCTGAAATAGCTACTGTTGCTGTAATGTAGAATTCTAAAACTGATAAACATAATAGAAATCTATAAGTAGCTGGTTAAAATACAAAATTGAATTGCATTTAGCTCAGCCAGTGGGAAAGCCACAACCCATGAGTCTTCAAAAAGCTGGGAGAGATCCTCTCAAACCAAACCACTCACCTACAGCTGAGGTCTCTGGTCTTCTTCTCCCATTGTACCAGTAATACTAAAGGGGATGGTGCTTGATAAGAAGATGAATATTTACACTTAAAGAAACCATCCAGGAGGCCCCTGTCCTGCCTGAGGAGAAAGGTTCTTTCAGATCTGCCTGCACCTGGCAGCAGTCTGCTGTGTTTTGGACAGTGTTGGACATTAAGACAGTGAGCTCATCTGATTGTGGTGTATTGAACAGGTTGGCCTTGCAGAATTTCTAATTGGGAAAGGGGAGAATCTCAAGGAAAACTCTCCTGTAAAACTAAATTTACTGGTCTTAGAGGCCTCATATATCCAAAGTCTTTAGCTGTCTGCAAGTCATCTATCATGTTTGGGTACATGGAAGGAACAAGTTCATAATGTACTCCAAATTGTATAAACAACTGAAGTTTTTTGTGTTTGGGGGTTTAAAAAACAGATTCCAAAATGTCTTTCTTCTCCTGCTTTCCTTCCAAGATTTTAGTTTCCTGGATCCATTTTTCTTCTGGGCAAAGGAATCAGACTATTGGATCTAGCAATTCCTTAGATCACCACATAATCTGGAATGCACAACATCCTACTGAGGATTAGGCAAAAGATATTAATTACATAGGTCTTAAACTAATTTCTGGATACTTTTTTTCTTTATAGACTGGAGAGTTCTGCCATTATTTATGATTATTTGGCATTGCTGCTGGAAAGAAATGGGATGCTGGCAGATCCTGTATATAAACAGATGCTTCCAGCACAATGACACTTGAAATCCTGATTTACTCAAGAGAATAATCAATTTTTAAAGCAGCTTCCATGTGAATAAAAGGTCCCCAGAGTTTAAAATTTCTATATCACCATCATTTGGAACTTGAATGCAATACAATGAAGAAATTAAGCAAATTAAGACAAGCATGGTATTTGCAGCACAGTTTCTATGTATATATTAAGAAATTCCCAAAAAACTAGTTGTATAAACTTTATGTAGGTGGTCAGTACACTGAGGTTCATTTCAGTATAACACTGCAAGACACAGTGCAAGGAACAGTTTTTAAATTGCATATAAAAAGCTGAACTTTGTTAATCCAAATAGAGCCAGATTTTTTTTTCCAAGAACATTATCAAAATTTGTTTCTTTCAAAATCTTGATGACTTTAGAAAACATTTGGAAAGCTTCTGAATACTCCTGTCCATTTAAAAAGTAATTTGTTTCCTTGCAGTTTCTAAAAAACAGTCTGACTTCATATTTCTGCAGGTGCCTTTGATATGAAGGAAAAGCCACCAGGAACAAGGTGTTTAATCCGTTTTAACAGAGATATTTGACTGACATAACACAAACGTAAATCAAGAGCACACATCCTGTAACTTGATCGATTTGTTTTAAGTTTCTTTCTTTAAATACAAAACAAGCAACAAAAATTGAAGTCTTTTAACAAAGCCATCATCAAATTTCCCAGCTTTTACTCGGAAAAGAACTAAATCAGGAATACTTAGTAGTTTTTGCTTCAATAGCAGTTAATTATAGCTGCATCTCTACAGAAGCATACCAAGTGTGAAGCAATATTCTACAGATATTTTTGGCTCTTGACCTTAGCAATTTAGAGAATGTTCAGAACTTGCTGAAAATTTTTCAAGTAGGGATTTTAACTTGACTGTTGTTACAAATAACACAGGTATTTTTTGGCAAAAATAGTGTAAACCAACCCATGTACCCTTAAACTACACAAACAGTGTTGTTTCACATATGCAAAATTTAAAATAGCAACAGTACAACTGCTGATGTAAAAGACAAATTTCTTATTCATAGTCTTCACTGGTTTTTTTTTTTTAACCAGTGTATCTGAGAAGCACTGGTTTTGTTCTATTTCAGGACAAATAATAATGATTTCTGCTGTCTGGTTCTTGACTTCCAATTATTATCTCATTTAGGCAGAACATGGAGGTTCTAAAAACCTACCCACAATGTAAACCATAGAAATCTTTCTGTCTTTACCATGATGGCCCAGGCTCGGATAATGGTTCCTTCTGGTTTGTCTCTCAATAAACAAAAAGCCTTTCCATCTGCCTGATAGCTCTAAGTATATGAAGCAGCTTCTCAAAGGTCTCTTGCTGAAGCCAGGACAAAATCCTTTTGTTTAGCAATATTAGGTTATGTGGCAAACAAGACTTGAACTTTTGGAACTTCTCTATGTCAGAAAATTAAGAGTAGTGTTGGTGTGTATTTAAATTCAGTAGATACTCCCAGTATTTTCACTCTGCAAACACCAAACTTCTGGGACCATCCCTTCATTTTAACTAGCTTAATTCACTGTAAGATATTTTATTTGTATATCCAATTTTAGTGCATCCATATTGCTCTGTGATTGTATGGTTTTTACATTCCCATGAAATACAGCTTCACTTGCAACAGTCTCCAGATGTAACTAGCTATAGAAAAAGGCAATATGATCATGCAATGATGTGGCTTGGAAGGGACATTAAGGATATTGTAGTCCTAACTCACTTGCCAGGGACATCTTCCACTAGATCAGGCTGCTCAAACTTCCAACCTGGCCTTGAATACTTACAAGAATGAGGAATCTACAACTTCCCAAATCAACCTCTTCCAGTGTCTCACCATCCTCACAGTAAAGAATTTCTTTACAAATTCTAATCCAAACCTATCCTCTGTCTGTTTAAAACACCTACCTGTTGTCATCATATTTCAAAAGTTCCATACCTTTTCAGTGATTTCTCAGGGGCAGCTCCTCACAGCACTGACTCCACCTCTCTTCACAGCACAGACAACAAATTCCACCACTCTCCTCACGCAGCTAACCCACTCTTTTATAGCACTCATCTCCTTATTGGACACAGCTGTGGCCTGTTAAGGGCAGGCCTGCTCCTAATCTTTGGTGATTAGTACAGCTGCAACTCCTCAGGTGTGAGACTACCTTCTGCACTATTTTCTTACATTCTATTCTTCCACACCTACCTCTTTTCATGTCACAACAGGCCCTTGTAGAAAGCACTTTTCCAGCCTTTTTAGAGGTTTCCTTTAGGATTCCCCTTTTGGCTTCCCTTTTTGGAAGGCTGTTATAACACCTCCCCAGAACCTTCTCACCTCCAGGCTGAACAGCCCCAACTCCTTCTGACCATCTTCATAGGAGAGGTGCTCCATCCCTCTGATCATCTTCATGGCCCTTCTCTGGACTCATTCCAATAGGTTCATGTTTTTCTTGTGCTGGGGCCCCAGAGTCAGACACAGCACTCCAGGTGGGGTCTCACCAGAGCAGAGGGGCAGGATCTCCTCCCTTAACATGCTAACCACTCTGTTTTTGATGAAGCCCGGGTCAAAGTTGGCTTTCTGGGCTGCAAGTGCACATTGCCAGGTCATGCTGCGCTTGTTTTTAACCAACATCCCCAAGCTTTTCCTCCCCAGGCTGCTGTCAGTGCATTCTCTGCCCAGCCTATTTATGCTTGGGATTGCCCTGGCCGAGGTGCAGGACCCTGCATTTGGCCTTGCTGGATTTCATGAGGTACACATGGGCCCAGCCCTCAAGGTCCCTCTGGCTAGCATCCCTTCCAGGCAGCATTTTGACCACACCACTCAGCTCAGTGTCATCAGTGACCTTGCTAAGGCTGCACTCAGTCCCACTGTCCGTGTCACCAAAAAGGTGTCAAATACTGCCAGTCCCAATACCAAACCCAGAGGAACTCCACTTGTCAGTGGGCTCTACGTGGATATTGAGCCATTGACCACAATTCTTTTGAGTGCAAACATCCAGCCAATTCCTTATGCAGCAAGAGATCTATCCATCAAATCCATGTCAGTCTGGTTTAGAGAGAAGGATGCCTTTTAGAACAGTGTCAAATGCTTTGCACAAGTCCAGTAGATGACACCGGTCTCTCTTCTCTCAATCAGCAATGCTGTAACATCATCATAGAAGGCCACGAAATTTGTCAGGCACAATTTGTCCTCAGTGAAGCCATGTTGGCATCACTAATCAGTTCTCTCTTTTCTGTATGCCATGGAAATATGCCATGAGATAAATTAGAGACTTTTTTTTTTTTTAATTACTGCAGTCAAGTTCCAAGGACATCATGCACAATAGGTACTATATAGTGGTCTTCTCTCAAGAAAACACTTTAATTATAGGTTGCTGGCAGAGATCCAAAGGAAAGCTGGCTATCATTACTGGCTGGAGGCTTTCATCTAGTTAATTCATAAAAGCAATGCAAGGTGGACAAAGCAAAGTAATTACCATTATCAGAAAAAAAAATACAACAATGCTAGAGCTGGTCTTGGCTCTTCAGAAGAGATGTGCTCTTTTGTTAAGACAACAGTCTTGACTCCCGTGTGTTCACACAGATAGGCTAGAGCATGTGTGAATGCTTAGAAATCTTTTCTTTCTTGGCAAACCATGCTAAGCAGGGCAAATATCATATGTTTGATGTCTCTCATTAACCATAAATTCGAAGAAAAACATCTGCTTTCTAGCACAGTGCCTCTGTGAGTATTATCTATATGCACCTAAGTATCTCATCTGCATGATATTGATAAGGGGATCTTCATCTGTTGATTCTTAATGAATCAGTTATTTAATCTGGTACCACATGAAATAAATTGGGTGAGTGCTATTACCAAATCTCCACGATTATTGTGAAATAATAGTAACACACATGCACAAAATCATACAAACAATCTTATATGGAACAAATATTAGCAAAAAAAAAATCCCTGGGAAATTTTAATTTTGTGAAAGTACGATGATCTGTCCCTTACCCAAAGAATACACTGCATTTAATCTCCTGTCCCCTATGATGATAACTGCTGAGAAAAGAGCTAATTACATGAAAGCTTTCTTGCCACTGAATAAGCGTGCCTCCAGAGCTGTAGGGAGATATCTCACTGTCTGTGGAAGGACTTCCCCCATACAGTAACCTCATAAGCTTGTATAAGCCTTTAAGGGCACCTCTCAGAACATCATCCTGCAGATGGTGACTGCTGCACTCCCAGCACAGCCCCACTTGGAATGCCCTGACTGAGGTGCACTGACAGTCGTGACAATCCTGACCAGGTGCAAAATGCCACAGGATTCCCACTGGTAGGAATTATGGCTTACAAAGAAAGCAGATGAAGACTCTTCTCCAGGACTGGGTGATTTGGACTGCTCTGCACAATTCTCTTTTGGGTGGCCCTTGTAAACACCCTGGAATTGCACTGGTACGTTTTGCTTTCTGAAATAGTGTGTGCTTTACACTGAAGTTCAGGACAGAAGAAATGTTTTAGCTAAGAAGAAAAATGGTGTGGTTTATTCCTTACATTTCCAAATTAGTTATTTCATTCAGCACCTGGAGAGACTTCTCACAGATTAATTTTGTTAAAGGGAACAAAAAAAATTGGAGCAAGTGAATTGCAAAATGCTCTGAACACCTCACAACTTTAGCATTTCATACTGCTGACCTCAGCAACAACTAATTATAATTGCAAATTTTCCAGTATTGTTTTATATCCTATTAAGGAAACAAGCTTCCTGTCTTTCAGAAAACAGGCAAAGCAATTCAGTACAAAGAACAGAGAACTAGCCAACCATTCCTGACAGGAAACGGAAACTCTGAAGCTGCTTTTTAAAAACAAAAATTCTAAGTTTTATTTCATGAAAATTTAGCGAATTTTTCTTGTCTGATTTTTGTGTTGTTTTATGGCTGTATTATTCCTCTTGATGCTTATTTCAGATTTTTTGGAAACTGATTTTCTGATGATTACATAGAAGTCTGATAATTATTTGAAACATCATATTTCATTCCCTTTCTTCCCTATCAGAATTTTGTGGTGCTTTAGTGGAATACAAACACGGGCCTGTTTTCTTTCTTTTTCAGAATTATGGATCCTGGTGAATCCTTAGCATTACCAGGCATCTTTCTTAATTAATTTTCAAGGCGATGTGAATCATTCATTCTTTGCTGTGAGTTCATGAATTATGTATTTTATTGCATACTAAGCTCAGTCATGTGATTATTAATATCTCTCACACGGTTCTTAATCATTCAAGGTTGTCTTTTTTCCTACAGAGATGAATAATTTCTCCTACTCTGTCCAAAGGTTTTGTTCTTCCCTGCAGTAGCTGGAACTGTTCAATACCTTCTTGGGCCTGCAGACAGAGGTAGCCATGCAGCCAGGTGCTTAGCACCCCCTGGGGCTACTAAGGTCCTTTGGTTCCTGAGGTCCATCTGTCCTGACTGCCATTGAGTTGTCAGGGAAGTGCTGAATGCTTCCAAGGAAGTGCACAGCAATTTGCAGGATTATATACCCAAATAATAAAATAAATACCCAAAGGGTTGGTGCTTGTGTCGTATCTCTTTGATTAAGACACCAGAGATGTCCCTTTGACTCTCACAGATACTGGCAGCAATAAGTGCTCTATAGGAAGCAGCCAAAGCTAATCACCAGTTTTGAAGCCCACCCTCCTTTTCAGGTGTCAGTTGGGGTGACACTGGGAAGCAGAAGTTTCCTTTGCTCTGTGTTCACCAATTAGACAAAATCTTCCCTGCCCTGAGGTCCTGGGAACATCTGGGGCAATTCTGCAGCCAGGGGAGGCTCCCCACCCTTCTCCAGGACCAGCAATACATTGCTTCTGATCTTGCTCTCACCTTGCCCACCCACCATCCAGGCATTTTTTCTGCTCACTTCATGGCAAATTACAACCACAAAATTCATTTATCTTCACGTTACTAAAATCTTTGCTGATCCAGCAAGATTTGGGGCACAGCTCTAAAAGGCTAACAAATGCAAAGTATAATCTCTTTCAAAAATTGTGTCTAATGCAGCAATATTTAACTGAGTATGAGTGTATTACCTTTATTAGAATCACAGATTTCAGACAAGAACCAGAGTATCGCAGGTATAGTGTCTTTTTTTCTATTTGTGTCTCACAGTAACAGTAACAGATCATTTTTCTGGAAACTGTTTAGGGGCAGGAGTCACTGAAAAAAGTTATCCCTATCCACATTTTGAGGCCCCAGTTAAGGCCCAGAGTACCAGTATATTTTGCTTACTGAGAATATATCCCTGTAGATATAAATTATGTTTATACTATGGAACTTGAAGGAAAATTTCTGAGAACTTCAAAGTTCATGCAAACAGGAGAATAAAATTCAGTATGGCAAAGGAATTCATAGCTGATTACTAGAGAGGAGTAGAATGTGAGAGTTCTGGAGTTTTTCCCCAGATATGTAGATTTTTTAAGTTTTCTTTTCTTCAAAAACAGACAATAGTAAGAATAAATTATGTCTGGAAAAAATTATATTTTCACATTTATTAAAAATAATCTATAGATGCTATGTTAATTTTTTATCAGAATTGTACACCCCACATCACTCCTAACCTCTTGGTTTGAGTACAGGTGTTTCATATTATTAATTTGTAAATGCTCATGCAGGGCATTCTCAGACCCCCATACTTGTTTGACTTCAGAAAAATTACATATTCTGACAAACTGAAAATGTATCAACTAGTTCTATTAATCAGTGCGGTGCAGGACCAATTAAAATGAACATTTTGATTTTGCTGAGTTTTAATGGAACTGCAGAAAAATTCAAAATAATAGAAACTAAAATGGGGCACTCTGCATAGTGGAAAGAAGGGTGAGGTAATCCACATTTCTCCCAGACAGGGAAGATGATGTTCTTCTGCAAAGAGAAGTTCCAAAGGCATTCCTATACATCCTTAATCCAAAGACTTCTTGTACCAAACACAACCATAATAAACTGACTGATCAAACCAGAGCATATAGCTGGATCATCTACTGCATAATTTTGTCCTGTAACAGTAGCAAGGTCTGTGGATACTGGAATATATGTGAATTTCACAGTGATACTGATATGCTTTCCCAAACTCTTGAACATAATATCTGTGCTGGGAATCACAGGGCATTTCTAAAAATATCAAAATGGTAGCATTCAGACAGCCAATTTTGCAAGGAGGATAAATCATCTTCCCCAAAAATTTGCAAACAAGCTTGAATGTTACACAAAAAAAATTACAAACTATGTGTGATGTGTGGATGCTGTTGCACCCTGGCAGAAATGGCTGTAAAAGATAGCAGTGAAATGATGGCATAATGTCACACAATGTTGTGTCCTGATCCAGCCCCTGGCCTCCCTGGGTCACCTCTGTGCCTGACAGCTGCTCTGCAGAAAGTTAAATCTCTGTTGGAATTTCAGGATCCCAATGTTTTTCAGGCTCTATTTGACACAGCACTGGTGGACTGAGGAACTCAGTATTTTAGCATTCCAGTCCAGCTGGACAGCAGATATGAAATATTGACTTAGCCAGCAAACAGGTCATTACAGGGAGTGCCCCAGGGTCTCGTCCAACCAGAATGGATTCTGATAGCTACAGCTCTCTCATTTTGTTTCTGTCCATTGCTGGATCAAGGGCCTTTAAAGCTAAGTCTCTATCTATGTTATCAGTTTATGAAATGGGCCAGTTAGTTAGGAAATTCATTACAAACACTGCTATTAAGTGGTTTACCTCTGCTTGAGTTTCTGCAGTCTGTTAAATGTGTGCTTCCATTTATCCCATTAAATGTACTCTACAGAACTCAGTGCAATGGCCACATGGTAAAAATACCATGCCATTTACAAAAACAGTATGTCATTAAACAGTAATAAATATAAACCTTTCAAGGCAAAAGGAACTGGTGTCTTCTACAGGGCAAGTCTGGTAGCCAAAACAACCCTGCACTCAAGAGACTTCCTTTGAAAAAGGCTAATGAGAGAAAAGGTAACCTCACCCCAAAACTGGCCACAGTGTGCACTTGGAAGAAGTTGGTTTGCCTCCATGTCACCTTGACATGACAGCCTCCATTAAAACTCACATTTCAATAGCTCTGACTAGCAGTCTACCCAAGTTTTGATGCAATAAACATGTTTTGCTCTTATATGAACTGGTATCATTCACATCACTGATTATTCAAATAACTTCAAGGCGTTTTGCATATTTCTGTTTTAATGAGAAGTGCAGTAATTTTAGAGTTATTTTCCTCTTAATGCAGGCAAACCACTTGTTAATATCATGTGTGGCATCAACTGCAAATATCATATTGCTGAACTAAAAGGCTTTAATGTGTTAGACCAGTGGCCAAAGAACCAGTCTCCATGGCAACTCTATATTAAGTTTCCCGGCTACAACAATTGCAAAGACTATTCAATCACAACTCATTTCAGCTGAATTCTTTTATATTTCTAAATGGCTCTCATAAATAATACCACTTCCGACATTTTGTCTTAGTTTCAGGAGAAAAGAAAAACATAGGAAAATGAAAAGCAAAATAAAAAGCTGACTTTGGAAAGGTTACTATGAGTCTATTTTACATCCCTAGTCTAAATAAAACATTAAAAAATTATCAAAATAAAGATAAAACTAAAATTTAAAAAATAAAAATAAAAATTTGTGCAGATATGTGTAAAATTTTAGATATAACACCTACCCACAGAGCTCTGGCAGACTCCATCAGTTATTCCTATTAAGATTTTATCAGACCAGTTATTCACCTCTGAACTTTCACCCCATATCTGGAGGCAGGTTCATCTTAACCAGCAAAAATATTTTTTCTCTTATCACTGAGTGTCCATACCCACCTGTGGACTGCAGCTTTCTTATCATATACAAGCAGAGCCATCTCTCAAGTTGCTCAGTGCTTAGCAGGGCTCAGCAGCTGGATCAGCAAAGGGAACAAAAAGATTGGAAAATACCTAGTTCCAGCTACATTCTGCACAATGCCCCTTCCTGTTAAGAGCTTCTCCTAAAAGCTTTTAAAGTCCATTTGTAACTGGATATCCAAACACATGGCTCTTTCCTATTTGTGGGCTGACCAGAGCTCTTTGCTGGTCAGTTTTTGAAGTAGTTTGACTGATGTGAATAGCCAGTACTTGATTCTTGTGCTGAATTACTGCAACATGTAAGCAAAGAGAGAAATTGCGTGTTCCTGAGAAACCTCCATTTGATGCAAGTGCAGCTTCCCACCAGCTGAGGCACCATGAGAATATCACAGCATGGCTCCAATCTCTGCATTGATTCCCCACTAAAAATAGGCAAGTGCATGGTGCTATCCCATTAATTGGACTCTGTCACAGGACTGACCTTTAGAATCTGAGATCACCTCTCTGTCCACGGCTCCTGAATTCTGTAGCTGCTTCTTCCCACTGGGAGCACAAGTGAAGCACAAAATTGCCACAATGAGAACAAGATTTTTTTTGAATTCTAGATAAGATTTTTGAAATAATTTCTGCAGAAAATTAAAGAAAACACAGGACCTCAGCTGCTTTCAGAAATAACAATACCTTCCACATTTCCCAAAATAAGTCATATTAAACTTAAAAAAATAACTGATCATTGTCTGTGGAAACAGCAATATAGATAGAGAGAAAAAAATTACTCCTGACGATTCCTTGAGTGACTCAAATATATGAACCTTTGTAAGAGAGCCTACACAGTCATTAATACAGGTGCATACTATAATAATCTGCAAAATTTCTGTTGTGATTTGAAATATCTCTGTTCCTCAGTCTCAGGATCACATGAGTCCAAAGCTTCAGAGAAACAGTTGAAGTGGACTTTATTTTCCATAACTTATGGAAATAACTTACTTATTTTCCATACTGTTAAAAATGCTAACCAACATAATTCTGCATTTTGCAGAGCAGAGTTCTCACCCTTTCTTATACAGGTACAAACTGCTAATAATCATCACAAGTATTGATTGAACTGTGGGTTACTGGAGCAGACTTATTCCTAGGTGAAAGCTCTATATTAATTTAAAATAGCAATCAAGTTTGAACAAAAGATCTGAGAATTTTAAATCTATTCTCACTTCGAGTTTGTTTATAAGACATAAAGACAGGAAAAAGGTTTGTGGTTTCAGGTTTCCATTAAAATACTTAGCACATATCCATTTGTGCTTATTAAAAAAACCACATACTTTAATCTGACCATCTCTGAAAGACATAGGTGGGATCTTTTTAGTTTCCAGGCCACATTTACTTATTTTAATGAATTGATACTACGAGCAGCAACAATAACATCCTGAAACCCATCAAGCATCATATGAAATTAAAATCTGAGCTTGAGTCATTCTGCTTATCATCACTAATCTACCAGTCATTATAGGTATTTCTCCTTAATCCTTCTTTCCTGTAATATCTTGAGGTTTGACTGCAATATGGGGGCAAAGTCATTTAAAAACATGAGACACCAAATGAATGTCTACAGGTAAAATGTCTTACAGCAATGAAGTGTCCATTTATCTTAAAAGCAGCAAGGTTTAATAGAACATTACTGAAGCTTTTAATCATTCCTCAAGATATTTCAGGGCTTTTCTCATGGGACCCTTATCTGCCGGGATTCCAGAGCTAAACTGTAGACAAACTGCTATTTCAGAAAGGGTTGAGGTAGTTCATGCTTAAATTAAATTGTAGAACCCTCACAGCAATAAAATACAGTTACAAGGAAAAAAAAAATCACTTTACATAAAAGCCTTTGTCTTTAACCACTTTCAGTAGAAGATTAGAGGTTTAATCATAGTAAGTTGAGGCAGGAACAAACCCCACTTCCAATGGAGTTAAAATGGCTTCAAAGGGACTAAACTTTTGCTATGAGCATCAGACCAACACATCTTAATAAAGCTCATTACCTCAACACCTTCATGATCTATAGACATTACTCCCAATAAGCAGAATTTATTAATCTGGATCCAGTGGCTCAGTAAGTATGTCTGCATTGCTTTTGAATCAGAATTGAATTATGTTCTCAGGAAACAGTCCCACAAAAGACAGTATTTGCAAAAGCTTAATTAAAAATATCCATGATCTACCTTGTATTTGAGCGCAGGTACATAAAATGAGCAAAAGCACCTCCTTTTCTCTACTTAGCAACTCCTGGGAAGCAGCACCTTTGCTAAGTAAACTGTGCCTATGCTAGTCAGCTCATCAACTCCAGATCATTTCCCAGTCACAGAAACACAATTACATGTGCTAATAAATTGCAAATACATACTAATAAATGTCCTTGGCATACTACTTCTTTGCCAGCTATTTCCCAAAGAGTTTTCCGCACAGTTCAAGAGGCAGAGCTTTCCCAGAGCCATTCCCAGATGGCATCACGGAGGTGTTAATCTACAGGGATGAAGGCTTTCCCTCTTCCCTTGGCCACCAGATACAGGGCTTCATTTGCTCATACAGATGTGGGCTTTGAGGCCACTCAAAGCAGAAGGTTGCCACGGCAGGTGGTGGCCACCCAAAGCAGAAGGTTGCCATGGCAGGTGGTGGCCACCCAAAGCAGAAGGTTGCCATGGCAGGTGGTGGCCACCCAAAGCAGAAGATTGCCATGGCAGGTGGTTGACACTGAAAGCAGAAGGTTGCCATGGCAGGTGGTTGCACTGAGCCAGCCCAGTCACTCTGACCATTGCACAGTGCCAGCTCTCCTGGAGGACTCTTCTTTCTTCCTCTGAGCACAGGGTTCTTCAGAATCCCAGGCCCAAGCTCTTGGCTGGGGTCCCTGGGTTCCCCAGGACATCCATTCCCAAGGACTCTAACCACAGGAATATCCATGGAAGGTTTCAAGAGAGTAGCCTGGAACCAGGCCATTGTGCTTACAGTGGGGCCCACAGCCATACAGCTGCACCATACTCTTCCTCACTAAGGTTCACTGTTACCCTGTCCCTTTTACCTCTACTACACAATTCCAGAGTTTTCACTTAATTCAGTATGACTACCAGATGGCAAACTCAGCCACACCTGGTTTTCTATAAATGAAGACATGCAGTAAAAGAGCCCTGTGGCACAAATTATAATGTTCAGAGTATTGTAATTTTACATAAAGCAAGGGGAATATCTCTACTTATAGCTAGATGATATAAGATGTTTCATCATTATTCATGTCTTTTAAAAGTATTATTACTACAGGTGTCTCTTACAGGTCAATGGTTAGTATGCCACAATCTGAGTGTTCTGTAAGCAGTTTCAAATAAAAGTCCTTTTTCCTGTGATACAGGTGACTAGTTAATCAGCTAAAGTCAGCACATCCAGAATATTTACTAAGCTTAATGAACAGTGATTTTCAGGAAGTATATTTTAATCACTAGATTGCTCCAAATTTAATTTATGACAAAGCTGGTAAATATAATTACACAAACAACTATGAGGTGAATTAATACATAACATTCACAAATGGTATTTGGATTTGAACATCAAAATATATTTCAAACACACAGGGAAATTACCTAAACAAGTAAAACACTGTATTTTTGTAGCCTCATTTTTATTTCAATCTCTCTCATCTCTCCCTAAAGCCTTCTATAATTAGAAAATGCACTTTGTGACTAGAACACTGTAAATCACAGATCTGATATGGTAAAAACAGCTCTTCCAAATGCCTCTGTTATTCTTTAGATCATATGCACTATCATTTTATTTTCTGGAGGTGTCCAAAACAAAAAACAATTTAAAAATATTTTTCAAAATCCCAGATTAAGAAACAGAACATGACTGCAGGTGTACATACAAATACACATAGATTCATACTCATGCAAAACTCTTGAAAGCTATTTAAATACCTAAGCTGGCACAAATCAGTGAATAGGTAGGTCCTAAAAGTATAAGGTCTTAGGGCACTGAAGATGAAGAGTATTTTCAGCTGCAGGGGAAGTCAGTGGAGGAGGGAACTTACACATTTCAGAGGAGAATGTGAACACTTTGAAGACTACTGCAGTCAGAGAAAATGAAGATTCACATCAGTTTTTTGTGCATATAATTGCTTCAAATATTAGAAAGGAATAGAGAAAACTGAAATTGTTTTAGATGTTTTGGGAGAGCTTTCAGGACCCTGAAAAATACTCATATTTTCTTTTTAATAGTAGGTTTTAAATAACACATGGCAAATACCATGATGAATGTGAGCAGTTGCCCTGCATGTTTTTTGGTCATGAAACACTTAAGAGCACACCTCATCTAAACATCACTAGAGAGTGAGTTGAAATTTAGGTGGATGTGGGGTTGCCTGAGGCAGAGGTGACCCACCAGCCTCCTCAGAGTGCCTGGTCTCCAAGGGGATGCAGCCACAATCTGAACCGCGTGAGACCTCCTGCCTCTCAGGGGAGTTACTTTTTTGGGTGCACTATCAAGACACCATGGGTAAACAGATTCCAAGGCCAAAGTGTACTGTGTTGAAGCACGGGCCAAGTAAAGACATTACATTATTTGTATGATCAAGGTAGACAATATAGATTTTATTACATAAAGATTAAGGTAGAGATCCTCTAGCTTTTCCCAGTGTGTGAACAATCCTCTACAATTTACCTAAGTTAGGATCTTCATTCTGCTCAAAATCTTCCTTATTTTAACAACTCAGAGTTTAAAGAAGAGATTGACAGTAACCTAGGATGAGGAGTCCATTCTGTTTTCTGCATGGATATATGCACATAAACATTCACAGTTCAGATAACACCTGGGTAACAGATCTAAATTGCCTTATTTTTACAGCTTGAATTAGTTCAGAGACCAATTTAATTTAACTTTATGTATTCCTCCCACAAACATTCTTACTTTGAATTCAGTATTCCTCTTTTCAGTTTTGTTTAACCACTAAATAAAAATCACCAAAAAAACAAATGAATAGAGTATTATTCATCCAAAAGACATTTTCCATACAAAGAGAATTTAATTAAATTAGATCCTAATCCAGTTAATTAATGTGCAAACTATGCTCAGACAGCCCTAAAAAGTATTTGTTCCATAGTCTGGGCATCCATTTAAAAGCATATCATAAATCATTTCATTTTGCTTGTCTTCTAGCAGTAATAATTACAAAACCAGAGCACATTTTTCTAGCTGCTATTAATACTCTCCAGGAAAAGTAAGAATGATTATCCCCATTTTACAGGTGGGGAAACCTATTTCCCATTTCATTAATGATCCCCTCTCCCTTTGCACTTCATTAAGTCATTCACAGAAGTATAAAAAGTGAATCTGAAATAGTGTCATGATAGTATTTGTGGCATGTGCAGTTTTTCATCATTTTGCCCTGGACTGACTGGCTTCAGTGAAGTGTTGCATCAGCTTTGGGAACTAAAATACTGAAGTTTATTAATGATATACACATTTACATGCGACTAAATATTACTCCTGTAGAAACCATAAGGAGAAATCCTTACTAACTGAAGACTCATGAATGACAAGCAATGGAATGTCAGCTACTTAATTCATAAGATTTTGGAAAGCAAATGAAAAAGAAAAGCAACTTATTTTATTCCCCAGAATGTTTTGCATTTTAAAAACTACCTCTCAAAACATTCCCAACTCTTAACTTAGTGCCTAAGGTAACAGATCAGATAGAGAAAGTGAAGTGCTTAGTTGATTGCCATCTTAGTCAAGGTAAAAGGTCTCTCCTGGATTCAGCACATATGCAGATATGCATCAATTCCAGGAAAACATTATCTTTAAATGATGTCTGAATCACAAGATAAATTCAGCAATTGAACTTTCTGGTTATTTTAGCTCTTTTAAGCGACTGAATTGCTACCATAGCTGTTGTAACCACAGCTAGTTTCTGTTATTTCTTTGAGTGACAGCTGTAAAAATGTCACAGTGACCTTGAAAACAGGACTAATGTGGTAACACTGTGGAAGATAAAAGGCGCTGAAACACAGAGGCTGTTTTGGATGGCTCCATGGCAGACACATTTGTGCCTCTGTACTGCTTTTTACAACTGGTGTGGGCGTGGTGGGGGGTGGGGTGTGGGTGTGATATTAGATTTTATTTCAAGCCTCTTTTATTTGACGCCCATGAAGATGCATCTGAAGAGCCAAGAGTTGTACAGAAAAGGGGGGATGGGATTTAATTTTCAGGGGAGTGTGCTAAGGAGTACACCCCAGCCTGCAGGGAAGGAGAGCAGCACTTCAACATTACAACCCTGCCAAACTGCCTTTGGCTCTGCCCACCATCCACTCTGCCCTCACATCTGGAATTCTCAAAATCTGTTCTTCAGACCTCTCCAGACCTCTCCAGAAATCCCCTCATTTATACTAGAGGTGTTTAAAATAAGATTGAGGGGGAAAAGGTAGTTATAATACTCTGTTTAGAATTACATTCTGTATCATCATTCCCAGTTTTAGGCATGCTGCGTCGTGACTAGAAGATAAACTATTTGGGGTACAGACTGTGTTTATGGGTTTTTTTTATGCAGTATTTTGCATGCCTAGGAGACTTTATGCAAAACCCATGAAAGGTTTCTTTTGACATAGACCACTGATATGATACAGTGATAGGATAGCTTCTTATGAAATAAACATCTACTTTTTGGAGTTCTTTTAATTTCACAAAAGACCTAGTTTTGAGAAGTCACATTTCATTCTTATTCTAAATAGGGAGACATTCAACAAAACTACAAAATTTTCTTTTAAAATGTTTTAGTGCCACAATATTTAATTATATGGGGGGTTTGGGGCATTTTTTTCCCATTCTAATTGTTCTGAAATAGTATAAAAAGGGTTATGACAACTCTTTGCATCCTTATAGATTTCTCAATTCCTATCAGAAAGGATTATCCTATAGCAAACCTTATAAAAGCTCAGTAGCGAGGACAGTAAGACTAATTGATTTCGCCTTAGGTCATGTACTGACAACAAACTGCTCTCAGAAAACAGAACATCTTCCATAAAGTCACAATGTAAAGCAAAGAATAAAATGGCAACAGGAATGAATATATCTGCCTGTGTTTTTAGTTTCTTGCTGCTATTTCTACAATTATGTGGTGCAGATACAGTTCCAAAAGTATCAATTGGTAAGCATCATTAGTAAAATGCAGCATAGTTTGTAAAAATCTCAGACAAATACTGACAGTTTAAATCCACCTGTTACAGCATGAATTACCTTTCCAGAGCACTTATCAGAATACATTTATAATCCATTCTCATTGTAAGATTATCATTTGCTGTTTGATTCTATGTATTTGAGCTGTAGTTTAATCATCTCTTAAGAATTAGAATGATAAATGTTTTACAGAAAAGAAATCATCTATTGGGCAGCATTTTATTACTCTGCCACTTCACTCAAGATTTTAATGCTTCTCTAAGCAGCACAAGAAATATTTCTGCACATTTCCACCCAGGGCCTCATAAATGGAAGTAAGAGAGGCTGTTTGTACCTGCCATCTGTTCTGCAAGTCGAAATCCTCTTAGTGTAGTGGACTGAGATACCACCTTCTCCCTTAACCCATGAGGATCTCACTGTGCCCAATTAGTCTGTCTGGAATTACTCAGAAGAAATGTGACCTTAGCTGCATTGCTAAGGTCAGTCCTGCTTCACTGTCACCTCCCTAGGCAAGAAAACTATTTTTTTTTCCATGTGAGAGAAGTGGGAAAATTCAGGGAAAAAAAAAAAAAGAAAAAAGAAAAAAAAAAGGGAGAGAGAAAAATTCAGACTGGGAGTAAAAGGAGCAAGGGTTAGGTATGGGAGGACCAGTGAGAATAAATATGGATTGTGACAGAAAAAAATGAAAGGAAGAAAAATTAAAAAAATAAAAGGAGAAAAATTAGATTTAAAAAAGGAAAATATAATGCAGCTAGTTGGAAAATTACACTAAAAAACAAGTTAAGAAAGAAGGGAAGAAGGGAAGATATCTTTTCTGTCATTTTCCATGTTCTATACTCTCTCTTTAATATAATTAATCAAACATTTAGCCAGACTTCTAGTTGCTGGAAAGAAATTCCTGTCCATTCTCAGCTAATTCAGATTTTTAATTTTTTTACATTTAGTTAGGAAGCTGCAAAAAAATAGGATATCACTAATCATACTAGAAAATTCTGCTTTGAAAACATTTCCTTCGAATCATAAACATTTTCTGCAAAATACATAGAAAATGTTGAACACTATTCATTTCTAGCTAGGAAGGAAATGCAAATAACTTTTATTAAATTATTAAATAATTTTATTTTATTAAATAACCTGTATTTAAATTAGGTCTTAATTTTAGTATATAGTACTTATGATTAGTATTCAGTACTTAAACCCTGCACTTATTGATTCAGGAAATTATTTTCAAAGCAACTCAGGTCTCTGAGGATTTGCATTTGGACATCACCCTCTTCCCATTTCATTCTTCTTCACCTCTCACCCACTCTGTCTGCAACTCAGAGCTACAACACAATTAGGCATTTTCCTGTCTTCCACAGTTTTCCACAAGACAGCACAAAAATGGTTACATCCTTTTTTCTACTGATGAGAGCAGATATTAAGAGATCCAAAAAATATTCTGTTGATTGTTTGGGGTTTTCTTAGTTTGGGTGTCCACATCTCCTTCTAAGGCGCTTGATCTCATATCAGCTGCAAACATTCAGTGGCACAAGATATAAGAAGCCCTTAGGGACTATTTATAAACTTACTTATTAACTCTGGGATGATTTAAGGCCTCATTTTAACCAAGGTAGACTAGTTCCAGTTAGTTATTTATACATATAAATTCTAATCATGTTTGAATTGTACTGAGAAAAATGTCTTATTAAACTTCTGATAATTAGTTCCATGAGCTAATTTTATGCCATGCAAATAGCTATTTTCTATCAGGCTTATTTTTATAGTCTTTTTTATTGTCCCTGAATGTTCTTTTTTTGTTCTGTTACAATGCTATGCTCTGCATAGCAATACTAATCCATACTGTTATATAAATATAATTTGTGGCCTCTAATTGAGATATTTATGTCACTATGGGCAGATTCATAAATTAATGCTTCATCATCCTTATAGTGTTTTCTGTTGGCTTCTGGAAGTGTTATGTGTGGAAGCACTTTTATCTCTACAAAAGCAGAACCAAGTTTATGTCCTCAGCATGTGAATCCATGTCAGGAAGCTGAACAAATTTGCAACCATTCTCTGGCAGTGCAGACTTGTAGACCAAAACAATTTGTGCTTGTATTTCTAAACAGAGGTCCCACAAAAGCTGGTTTTTAGAAATGGTCCTCTGCCTGTACTTGCTCCCAAGCCAAACCTCCGAGCTGTTTAGAAAGCTGCCAAAACAAAAGCACAACAGGGAAGACTTGAACACTGCCATGGGTTAAATTATATTTTTTTGGCCCTGGCCTGTCCAAATTTTGCTAATATAGGATTAGGTTAAGAGAATGGGTTCTGGTCTTTACCTCGACAGAAGGACAGGATTTTATCCAAGACTACCAATGCAAGAAAGGTAAAATGAGAGAACATAGGGTTAAAAGGAATCTGTTGCTGTTGTTAAGATCTGGCTTTCTCTAAAGATGAGAGGCAGGAGCCCTGCAAGAAACAGCAAAGTTCAGCTGGATGTAATTGCTAAAATGGGTGCAAGCAACAGAATTGGCTGGGAAACAAGGAGAAAGGGAGGATGTTATTCCTTTATCCCTGGTTTAAAAGCCTCCCAGTATAGGAAGGCTGAGTGGTTGAAGCAAGAACAGCTACTTCCTTCAGAAGAGCTTTAAGTGCTTTGGCTGGAGTCACATCAAGTTCCTTGCTTTTGCTGAGTTAACAGAGCAGAGCTGACTTACTCCATTCCTCTCTTTTGCTGGAAAGATAAATTTTTCAATTATAAACATCAAAAGCTCTATTATTTAGTGAGCTGGCTAGCAGGAAGCAAGGCCAGCCTATACCACAAAATTTTTAAAACATAATAATTGCAGACTGCCTTGGTTTTATTCAGATCTTGGCTAAAAGTAAATTCAAGTTAAAGGTACCCCTCTCCTGTTTTCCTAAAAGCAAAATCTAGCTTATGTGAATCAGTAGTTAGACTGAAATCTGGGCCTAAGACCCTAGTAACTGGGCTATTGAAGTTGTGTCAATGCATAGATATTCTTTAAATCATATACATTCTAATTATTTGCTGCCTCAGAAGCAAAATTCTGAATCTATTTTCATATGTTATATGGAAAAGACAGGTAACACTCTGTATAAAACTAAATCTCCTTTTATTCCTTTATCATAAAGGTCAAACATTACTCTCATAGATTAAATGCCAACCTTATAATGGACAGAAATGTTGGTCTGAACCTAACAAACACAAAAAAGGGAAAATAACGTCAGTAAGACCTGGAGCAGGAGTTAATTAGGTTAACTTGGAAAGAACACTGAGGACCCTGCTACCAAGCTCTCAGTGATCAGCCGTGTTGTGATCACAGGACATTCTAGGGAGAAAGGTAATCTCAAAGCCATTTGGTCAATGGAAAGTCATCTGCTAATTACAGTCATTTATGGATCACAACTTTAAGTACGACTCGAGAGGTTGATCCAAGTATGGACTGTTTCTATCTCATTTGAAAACGTCCCAAATCTCGTTCAATGTGGTGCATTGAAAACATGGAATCCAGACCAAGATCAACTGCACAGGCCCAGATTAATCATAGCTCCAATGAAAACAAAACAGATTTTTCTATTTTGTACAGGAACAGTGAGTAGTAGGATAGCTATGGACTTCATCTAAAAGATAAGGGTGATTAAAAGGTTCAGTATAAGGATAAGCCATATTCATTCCTATTCTGCTAGTTTTATTCTGAATCTAGCACACAAAAAAAAAGGAAAGTAGCTTAGCTAAAGCATATGGATAATTTCAGTAAACCAATTGATAACACAAAAAAAAACACTTTTGCTCTAGAGATGTGTGGGCACTACATAGTCACACAAAGTCACAAAGAATGAATGTATATTGCAATTACTTTTTCTTTACATTTGAGGTATATTTCATTTGGGCTTTCAAAACTAATAAAGTAGCATACCCTGTGCTGCACAAGTGGGACTTGGCAATATGCTATATTGCCATCTGGTTTTGTTTATCATGTATTTTAACTATTAAACATTTATTGAAGACCTTATTGGTTAAGCCATTCCTCAATAATTGCAGTTATTATTTATTAATCGTAATACATCTACATAATTAGTTAGGGACTCCTTCTGGTATCCTTACTCACACTGAGTAATAATTTACTCCATGATCTACCCCAATAAAACAAACCACAAATCTGGCTAACACTCATCACAAATTTGGGAAGCAGGGCTGATTTTCCTGTGGCATTTTCACAGAGTGTATTAAGTTTAATGGACACACACATGCACATGTGCATGTGTGTGTTCCAGTTATCCAGAGCTGTGGGGTATTCTGCTTAATAATTTCAGTTTAGAGGCGCCAGTTTTTCTGAGATTATAAATTGGCAGGAAAGGCATGTCAAGATCTATCACTGCTAGGGATTTGACCTGTGTTATTAACTCACATTCTAAAAGACAGATGATGTTTTGTTTCTTAAGACACTTTATCGGATACCTTGTTCAATACCAGCCTCTATCTTTGTTTATTTTGTAATAACCAAAGTCTAAGATTCTTTTTCAGAGAGAAAGGTACAAATTTGTATAATCTGAAGATCTGAGCATTGTATGACTGACTATATTTAATAATCCTAAACTGAAGAGAAAAGCCTGCCATTCAGATACATGTTACTTTCAAGGAAGCTGTTTTTAAGCCTCTCAATAAAGAAATCCAGTATGTCACCAAAAAACTATATCAAGCAGCTTGACTTTATATGATCAGAAGCTGAGTAATCTTCGCAGGTGGATTCGTCCAGTATACATGAGGCAACGAAAGTAAAGGTAATAATGTATGTGTTCAGAAGGAAAAGAGTTTGACATTGCACAAGTAATCAAGGCAGAAATTATTCTGAGAAAATAAACAATATGCCACACAAATCAGAGCTCTTGAGAAACAAGACATTGGGTCTCTGCTTGCCATTTTTGAATCAGGAAGACATGTCACAGTCCTTCCTAATGAGGCTGATCCAGACAAGAGATTAAGTAACTCATTTTGTTACCTCAGGCTGGGAAAACTGTAAAGGCCACAGCACTTCAAAATGTTTATGGCATTTTGGGTATGTGTTGTCATAAAAACATGAGAACCTGTGGAATTAGAAAAAAGGCAAAAGTTTCTTTTCTACTTTCAGTTCTCGATGACAATGATGTAAAAGGTCTTTTTTCATAACAGACTGATTTTGTTCGGTTTAACATTGGCTCTGCAATTCCAATATCAACAGAGCCTAAAAATTCCACCAAGAAAACATTTTAAAGGGATTAATAAATATGCATTTGATCTAGATTTATTTGATTTGAACACATCATTAATATCTGTGTGGCCAGACAATCAGGAAGAGGTGTAAACACAAAATGGAGCCTGGAGGAGGTTTTCAGTATTCTCCAGGAAGAGCAGTAGATTGAGTTTTGTCTATATTTAGAATTGTGACCCTTGACCAAGGTTTCTTAGGTGGAAATTAATTTAGCAGAAGCATGCTGGAATTAGAACAAGTAGATGAGAATAATAGCTTGCCCTTAAGAATGTCTTTTTGTTTCCAGAGGTAAAATTAGTTTTCCTTTCTTTTATTTTTATTTCAAATCATCATCATCATTATTCAAAAGCATTGTGTGTGCTGTACTAACACTACAAGCTAGACTTTCCTTTTGTGATTAACACAGATGGCAAAAGGAAAAATAAACAGAATTCTCAAGGGCTGTAAGCACACTAAGTATATTTTAATTCATTTTCACCAGACAAGGAAAGCTTTATCACAAGAACAAGAAATTTTCCCTCAACAGAGCAGATACTTCAGTACTCAAGCAAGATATTTTGTGGCAGGAAATCAAAAAGTATTGCATAAAATTACTACAGCACAACAGAATTAAAACTATCTCTCTTTGACTCCCAGTCAACTCAGATTCAACTTCTGTAACGAGTTTCTTTAGCAAGTTTGTTCTTCTCAGTAAGACATCTAATCATATAAATATTGTAGAGAAGACTTTTGGAATGAAAAATTCTGTGGGAACTTTATGAACAACTTCATCATCTTTTTCAAGCTCTACATAAGTTTTCTACTCTTTGAGCCTTTTATTTTAGCATCTACTAGCTATAACAAAGAAACAGTCAGTGTTCAAAAGGATGGCAAATACTAAATTCAACTTTGAAATTCCATTGTAGCCCCTAAAATGGTATCTCATAATTTAAAGACTACATGCAAGTTTAGTAGCTGTTGAACATGGGCAAGATTTATGTAGTCCCATCTTCCCATCTCACATCCTTGGCCAATGCACTATAACCTTCAGTCAAGCATGCTGGCCAGCATTATAGGTAATTCAGTTGGATGTTACTGAATCATATTTTATTTAGTTGAAAAGGGCACAAGAATTGAACTGTTCAATTCTCGTTCCAGGGATTTTTAGTAGGCCACAAAGGATGAAGCTGGTTCTTGAGTGTTTAATGCTCAGTGTTTCAGCTTTGCAGCACATGAAAGAAGAGTGTCCCACTGCTAAGATTAATAGTCTAGATTAGATGTCCCTGGTCTTGCATCCTGATCATCTGTAGGTTCACAACACAATTTGGGGCAAGACCCTTTGAAATAGAGTCATCTTTTTTAACTTTAGATGCTGAAAAGTGTCCAGTCTATATCAGATATCAAGATTCCTTTCCAACAGTGCAAAAAAAGGTGTGCATCTCCAGAGATTTAGAGATTTATTTTGTTCTGATGCCTGCACTGATACCAACTGGCTGCAAATGAAGGTGGAAGTTTAGGATTTTGCTGAGCTTTGAATAGCTTGTGTCAGGTAAAATAGATTTATCTAAGCTCAGCGATCAAGCCACCAGACAAGGTGGGCACTCCTGGTGGCTCTCCAGCAGCACAGACTGGATGAGCTGTGAGAGAGCAGAGTGTGGCAGTGACCTCACTGTGGACTGGCACCTGAGAGAGAATTCTTCCCTGGCAGCTTCACAGCCCAGGCTCCTTCTCTGGAGCTTCACAACCCAGGCTGCTTGCCCCACTGCCTGTGCCCACCATGTCTGGTTCTTGAAGGCAGTGTGTACAGGTACTCTGTCAGCAACAGCAGTGCAGAAGGTACTTTAGTGAGTATTAAACACACTTAGGAACCTAGGTCTTTGTGCTTTATCTCTCCACCTCACGAAAGGAGAGTAGGACTCCCCTTCTTTAATGCACGTTCTGAATACAAAATGTAAAAATATATGACATTTTGAAATGCAGTCATTACAGTAATAACATAATGGTAATAAAGCTCAAAAAAAAAATCCTCCATTTCAATTTTATTACAATGTTTTATATATAGAGACACTTTGAGAAAACAAGGTCTTTTTTCCCATTCCTACGCATGTTTGTCAAAAATCAAATAAAATCTGTTGAAAATATAAATCACAAAAGGATAATTTACTATAAGACATTTATTTCACATATATATGTGAATTTGCTACAAATAATTGCTTTAATCATATTTTTCTACTGAAGTTTTTTTAACAGTATTTAGACCACTAGAAATGTCTTGACCATTGAATTTCTACAGAAGAAGGAAAAAGAGGATTACTGCAGAAAGCTTTATTTTTGTAGCTAAAATTCTTAACTGTGGGATTTTTTGCATTCTTTTACATGAGAAATTGTTGAAACCATGTGATTAAAGACCATTGTAATGCATATACACCAGAGGGCAGAGCAAAGGCCACTTAACTTGGACATTTCTGGGCTTTGAGTGCACAATGCAGCAACAGTACAGTTCAATGGG
The DNA here is from genome assembly GCF_035770615.1 of Melospiza melodia melodia. NCBI lineage: Eukaryota > Metazoa > Chordata > Aves > Passeriformes > Passerellidae > Melospiza > Melospiza melodia. Next base: position 83,342,666 of record NC_086198.1, on the reverse strand, counting down.
AAACAGAATATTTTTTGCATTTAATAGAGTATCTATAATTCAAGTCAGCAGTAGCTTCTTCCTAATTGCCTTGTTTCCAGTTGTCATCAGATGTTAAGCTAAAGACAGAATGATGTGTAACAGAAATGTGCTGCTGCAATAAGGAGCAACATGAATTGCCCTTTGCCATAACTCAGCAAGTCAGAGCCAAGCATGAAGTACTTGTCTGTGCCACACTATCCAGGCCTGTCTCAGCTGCAGGAACATTCCAAAACTATGTTGTTTGTTTATTTATTCATTTGGGTTTGGGGTTTTTATTTTTTGGGATTTTTTTTTAATTATTTTGTTTTGTTCTGTTTCAGATGAAGGAGAAGGAGAAAAGTTCAGGCTATTCCTGAAGTGTCATTTCCTCGCTTGCTTCCAACTCAGAGTGGTGCTTAGTACTTGAAGTGGCAGCCAGAGCATCCCAGATCAATAACCAAATGTGTCTGCAGATGTAAAGTCTACAATCTTAAAATCCACAATTCTAAAGAGGCTTAGTATAGCCTCATGTTCAAATCAATTGACTCTCTGGCATTTATTTTTTAAATTATGACCTTGTTTAGAGGAAAATATAAGTCAATTTATTGTTCTTCTGTTGAATATTTGTATTCCTGGAAAATTAATGTGAGTTATTCAGGAAAGTAAATAGGAATCTGATTCAGAAGGACCAGCAGAAAACAAAGGAATGATTCCTGAATGTATTATTAAAAATTTCATCTAAAGGGTTTGCCTATAAAATTTAAAATTAAATTTAGCAGTAGAACAAATCTCTGTTTCAGAAACGGCTGCCTTATGACTGAGGGAATAAGAGAGGAGCTGCATTTTAGAAGAGAATCTGAGATGTAATCTGAAAGTCCCAGTTGTATCCTCTCCTTACAATTGACTAATGCAAAATCTTACATCTGAATGCACTTTATTTTAGGTTGAGCAGTTTAGTGCTCTTGGCTCTTCATAAATATCAGCACATGTTCTTCTGTTCTTCTGGATAATGCAAAATTGAATCTGAGCAATTAAAGGTGTTTTCTAGAGCAGTAATAACTTCATTTTAATACCATTGTGTTTTCTGTTACCTTAGTTGTTTCTAACCTTTTACTAATTCAAACTGAATGTTCTTGACATGACATTTCCCCTGATATATACCTGTTTCTTAGAGGCACCTGGTCAATTATTTAATTGACATAAGTGGTATTCTTGCTTAATAGGAAAGAACATCTCTACTGTTACTGTCATGTTACATCAATTAACTTGTGCGAGAATTGGGACTGATTTCCTCAGTTCTCCAAATGTTTATCCATGTTTCATTCTGCTTTTGAAAAGCATAATAAGTTCTGTAAGAAACACTAAAAAAAATAAGAGTTTGCAATCTTTTGTATATGTGGGCACATGTGTATGTACAGAAACTTAGTCAAAATTTGAAACTCTGTATCTGGGGTGAAGCCCATTAAAATCAGTGCTGGTTTATGCATTTTTTAAATTTCTTTGCAATCAATCCTATGTAATTTGTTCTGTTACAAAAGTGTGGGGTCCATAGAAAGAGTGATCTTTTGTTTCTGTGTAGATATGTTGCTGGTATTTTTTATCTCAAGATGTAAAATGTTTACATCAGAATCTCCCAAACTGTAAACTTTCATTCTGCTGTTCAGACTTTGTAAAAAATACTGTTGGCTCTCCACTGAGAGTGTAAGATAAATTTGAATGAGGTCTCCATAGGGCATCATTTAGAACACCAAGGATGTCTGACTCTACAAACAGCTGGTTGATTTAACAAAAGGGCACAGGAGATCAGGATGACAAATTATTTGGACTAAGTGAAAAGCCATCCTTTAAATTTTTTTCAAAAATTAGAATGGCTTGGATTGGAAGGGACCTTAAAGATTACCTAGTTCCAGCCCCTCCACCATGAGCACAGGTACCTTCCACTAGAGCATGTCACTCAAACCTTGAGCAGTTCCAGCAATGGGGCATCCACAGCTTCTCTGGGCAACTTGTACCTGTACCTCACCAGTCTCACAGGAAAGAATTTCTGCCTAATATCTAACCTGAATCTACCCTCTTTTAGTTTAAAAACGTCCCCCTTGTTGTCCCAACATCTGCCCATGGAAAAGGTTGCTCTTTCTCTTTAATAAGCCCCCTTTTTGTTCTGAAAATGGCAATGAAATCTCCATGGAACATTTTCTTCTCCAGACTGAACAGCCCAGCTCTCTCAGCCAGTGTCCATAGAAAAAAGAGATCAGAGGCTGCAGTCTTCTGATCATCTTTGTGGCTTTTTACATTAAAATGAAGGTATGAGAACCTTATCATTTCAGTCCCTTTACTTTAAAGTAAAGAGTAATCTGTAAATGTACAGCACTCTTATAGATTTCACCTTTCAAAACTCTACAACTTTTACAGGTTTCAGAAAAAAGGTCAGGATTACATTGGAGCCCAAAGTCTCCACCACCACTGAGTATACAATTAAAAATTGAAACTATGAACATTTTCTATAAGAATTTTTCTTTCCATGCAATTTCACAGTACAAAACTACAGCATCAGAAGGCAGAAGGAAAACTCAGTCCCAAAATCTGTCATTCTGTTCCGATAAATTTGGCCTGACAGTTTGGTATAGATATATGAGAGATGTTGCAATTCCATTTGTTTATATTCAGAAATGGATCTTAAAGCAGAAAAATGTTTTTTCATTAAAACAAAGCAACATTACCTTTTGACCCTGTGTGCTTTGCTTCCCAGTAAAGGAAAACAATGCTTCAAGTTAGGTTCAGCATAAAATATCATATATTCAGTTTCTCTCCCTGCAAATTTCAGGATATTTTTTTTTTGAGTTCTGCTCCACTTTGTATATGTCTGTGTTTTTGGACTTGTGTTTTTTATCTAAACACAACCATTGTACACATAATTTTCTTTCATCCTATATGGATGAAGAAAAACTGGTCTCAAATAAATCACTAGTGAAAAGTGGTGTGGTATGAAATTCAATAGAAGGAAAACTTCTTTTCCTTAACTTGCAGGCCAGAAGTAGAAGCAAGAAAAAGGGGGGAAAAAACCCCAAATCAACTACCAAGTGAATAGCAGTCACAGAGATGAGAATAAATGAAAACAAAACAGCCTAAGCTGCATTTCATCAATACATCTCTGCACATGGAAAGTGACACAGCTATTTATAGCAAGCAGTCCTTTTCTGTTTTCCACCAGGTTTTATGACCAGTAATTATATTTCATAGTCAGAAGTGTTGAACTGTCACAAAGCATGAGTCCAGACCTCAGAAACAAAGCACACTGCTAGTTTACATTTTGGCTAGGCAGAGGAGGTTTTTAAGCCTTTTCAAAAACTGCAGGATAAGAGTCAACCCCTCCTTTCTAGAATTTCATACTATTCCACCCCTACCAGCTTTCTGTCATTACATTAGCTTTTCCTGGACTACTGGCATCCAGGGAGAACCTAGAAAATCTGAGAGGCAGCACCATAACCCTTGTGTGCTCAGTCTGTCACTGTGCATGTGGAGAGTCCTCTCCATCTGCAACCAGTTCTCCAGTCATCTAAAGAACACAATTAAAACAGAGATTGATGGGCAGGGCAGAAGAAGGATCTACTTCAAGCTTTCATGTATATTTTTAAATTCACATCAGGCCTGCTGGGCACCATCGTCCTCTTTCTGCAGCACTGCTGCGCAGTTCTACTTTGCAGGGAAGGAATATCAAAAGCAGAAAGACTCAAACAGCAATTTCTGCAGCAATCTCTCCCTAATATCCCATCAGTAAGAAAAAGAGAAAGCCTATGGAAGGCTAAGTGAGCCTGTTTCAATCCATTATATCCCTCTAAAATGGCAACTCACAGGCAGCCACTGTAGTCAGTGGTCCTCAGAGAGTAACAGAGGCAAAAGAAAAGGCACCCAAGTGAATGTCTAATTCTTCCTCCAGCTCTTCTGATGTCCAAATGGACGATCAAGAGTCTGAAACCTCAGATGTGTTCAACTTAGGGACAGATGAAATCATTTTCCCACTTAAAAAATAATCAAATAAAATTGTAAACACTCATGCAGCAAAGAATCACTGCTGTTTATTCAGAGGCTTGTGGAATAACATCAATATCTTGCTCAGATTTAAGGACCCCCTGCATGCCTCCCTCAGAAACATTAGCAAGAGAAAAAAAGACAATGACTTTCAGAGACAAGAGCCACAATATTCTTGGCAATTACAGTAAAATTACAGTAAAAGTGGGCAAATTTATTTTGAGTGCACAATGTAATTGTATGATTGCATTGATGCTAAATGACATTATTTTTGCCTTTAATGCATAATCATTTTATATTTCGGTTGTGGGTAGAGAGAAAATGCAACCTTTTTGTAATTTATTAAATACATTTATTGAAAAAGCCCAGCCCAGATTTTGGCAGCCCTCTTAAAGGTCAGTACAATTATTTTGAAAACAATCACAATATTTACTGTTAGCACCACTAAACTGAGAACCAGATTGGTCCTCCCGCTGCTCAGTATCTCAGACCATGCCTTCTCAAAGAAAAAGAGATGATCTTTGCACATGCCTGAAAGGCTGTTGGCTGGGGGAGCCAAGGCTGAATGATGCCTTGTTCTACAGCCCTGAGGATTAACACCACCTCCTCTACCCTATCAGGGTGGCAGTGGTTTGAAAGTGGCAATAGCCTGCAGGCTACTGCTATGAACAGCATGTTTCAAATACAGATTTCAAAGCTCCTTACAAAGGATTACCATTATCTGCATTTTACATACAGGAAACAAAAATATTTGGGAAGGAGATATTCTCTGAGGATGAGAACAGGAGAAGAAACCTCACCTCCTTAGTTATCATGCATACATTTTCTGTTAGGCTAGCAACTTGAAAGCTGCTGGAAGCCCACTGGAGAAAAAAAAAAGTCATGGAATGATTTTAGTAAACAGGCAGTTTCCATCATATTCCAGTGCTGCAGATAGAAATTGATTGATTGAGTTTAGTGAACTTGCATTAGTTTACATAAATTATTTCAATTGTTATACATACACAAAAAGTGTATAACAGTGTGTTATACATAAAAGTGGATAACGTCATTAACGTGATGATTAGTTACAAAATTTACCACTATGTAGTTTCTTTACAAAAAGAAAAATTCTCCCACAAAATCTACCTGTTCTCAAGAGGAAGTTTAGTTCAAATATATTTTTATAGGTCCTTAAGTCTGAGCAAATATATATTTCTGAAAGCAGAAAATCATCTTTATAAGAAGTGTCTGGAGTACACCTTAGCTTTGGAGAGAAGGTGTCCTCTTCAACTTCAGCAACTTCAAGGAAATAAACACCTGTTTAGAAATTAACTTCAGGTCTAACCCAAGGAAGGAAGAAAGCTAACTATGAAAAAAATTTCCTCTAGGAAAAAATGCTGACAACGCAAAACCTTTTTTGTGCAGGTGAGCTAATGCTTTAGGTGATCTCATAAGTCCTTTTCACCTCTAGCATCTGCACTTCTGAGAATTTCCAAGGAAACTTGTATGCCAGTACCTCAAATAGGCCACAGGAGCCAAGAGGAAACTGAGTGTTTTCTTAATTTCTCTTTTTTTTTTTCTCTCTCTCTCTTTTTTTTTTAATGGAGTAAGAGATCTTTTTCTTCAATTTTTTTCACCTATTTCATTTTCTCTGTTTATAGAGAACAGCTTTACAGTTTATTTACAGAGCCAAAATGAAGATGCAATTCATATTTTTGCACATCTCTTTAGCACTGAAGCATGTGAACAGTAATGCTATAGGTTTTACTTCCTTTCCTTTTTCTACTTTACCTGCAAAATAAAAGGGTGTTTGTCACATTACAGTTGCCATAATGGAAAATGACAGCACAGAGGTTGTAATGTCATTGTATTGCCATAGCAATAGACAAACAGTGCTTATTACTAGTAGTTTTAAGGTTTCACTCAAGTATTGGAGGCACTTTTTAGTTCTTTCTTCTTATGCAAACACATTTTAGTGATTTTTGGCTGGCTTCATCCTGTGGGCCAGGAAGCTCTCCTGCTCCATTGAGAAATAAATCATCTTATGATGACAGATTTCATTTCCACTGCCACCCCTTCCCTCAGTCATGGCACAGAATGGTATCTTGACTTTCAGTCTGAGGAGCATACATTCATCTATCTCCACTCCTGAGCCATTCAGGTTTCTGAAAGCTTAAAGCAGAAATGAACTTACTTACCCTTTACTTACCACATCTGACAGAATTAAAACCAATGCTGTAATTTTTACTCAGTAATACTTGGGCTACATTTTAATTGACATACTGCCCAAATCAAGACAGATGCTTATTTAACACACTGGCATCTTAAATAATTACTTGAACTTCTGAATTGCCTATACTTACATTGATCGCACTTAAATGATTTTCTTAAGTGAAATGTAAATTATCCTATAATTACAATTGTAATTGAGGATTTATCATAAGAATTAAAATAATGTAAGAGCCTTGGGAAAAAAAATGATCCTCCTGCAAGGCAGTCAAATTAATTAGAAGGCCAAACAGTGATGTGATTTGACTTAGATTCTGTAGCTAATATTCTATTAATAATAATTTCTCTTTAAGAAATGTTCCTGTTTTGTTTTCACAAAAGCCAATAAGGTTAATTGTTGGGCATTCAATACCTATAAAGCAAGTCCTAGTTTTAAAGGTTCAGTGGAATAAATTAGCAATTAAGTACCACACACCCATTTACTCATTTTCCCCAGCCTTGTGGGGAGAAGAATTAGAAAGAAAAGGAAAACCTTATGGATTAAGATTATAGCAATTTAATAATTGAAACAAAATATTGTTGTTATTGTTAATAATGATATGCCAATAATACTATAATTAGTAAGACTGTAATTATAAAAAAACTGAGAGAGAGCACGAGACTCTGACAGAAACAAGTGATACACAACACAGTTGCCCACCACTCACTGACCCAGCCCCCATCCTTGAACAGCAATCAGCCTCTTCCAGCCAATACCCATATACTGCGTGTGATGCTCTGTGGTGTGGAATTTCCCTTTGGCCAGTTTGGGACCTCTTGTCCTGGCTACACTCTGTGCCAGCCTTCTGTGCACCTCCTCACTAGTGGAGAAAATGACACTGAAAAATCCTTGACTCAGGGTAAACATTTCTAGGCAACAACCAAAACATCATTGTTTATCAACATTACTCTCATAAATCCAGGAAACCCAGCACTGTACCAGCCACTAAGTAGAAAAGGCAGCCCAGACCAGGGCCAGCTCTTAAGGTAAATTTTCCCTTCATGTATGAAATCCCAAGGAAATGAACAGTACAGCATCAGTTGTGATAGAAACATCTAATCATAGAGTTGATAGAAGTCTCAGACATTTAGAAAGTGTCTATGATCTCAGACAGAATCAATTATCACACCTGACCAGTTTGTCCAGCCTGCGCTTAAAATATTCTAGTGATAAAGACTCATACTTACTTCCATTCTAGTATTTCAGAGCCTTGGCAAGTTTATTCTAATACCTCATCTGAACCTCTCTTGAGATTCATCTTGTTTCTGCCACCATGGGGAGAGAGCACAGAAAACCCCTTCTTTACAGCAGTCCTTACATATGGAAGTTTGTTACCACATCACTCCACAGTCCTCCTTTCAACAGGCTAAGCATCCCCATATTATTATTGACTCTTCCCCCACATATTGCACTTGTATGCCAAGGTTTTAGTAGTGGTGTGTAGGGGGATACAATATAAGAAAATAAAGGCAGTATAGAAAGTAATCTTACCCCTTACAGAGTTACAGCTGAGCCAATTATTAGAGATTGGGAGCAGGCCTGACTTTACCAGGCCACAGCTGTAGCCATTAAGAAGAGTGTTATAAAAGAGTGGGTTGGTTGGTTGAGGGGAACTGGAGTCAGTGGCTGCTGTGAGGACAAGGAAGGGGCCATGTCTAGAGGAGCTGTCTGTGAGAAACATCAAGGAGGTACAAAACTCTGGCAATATGGAAACTTTGTACTATAATGATAACAGCGGTGGGCATGGGCAGATAGGGGGCTGGGGAGGCACAGGTGGTGCTGCTGGGTGGCTTCTGTGAGACGCCAGAAGCTGCTCCCTGTCCAGCAGTCAGTGCCATTGGCCTCCAAGACAGATCTGTTGCTCACCAAGGCTGAGCCCATCAGCAATGAGGGCAGCACCTCAGGATAATGGGGGGAGGGAAATGACTGCACAGCTGCAGCAAGGAGTGAAAATGCGTGAGAGGAAGGGCCTGCAGGCACCAAGGTCAGTGCAGAAGGACAGAAGGGAGAAGATGGCCCAGGTGCCCAAGCTAGGATTCCCCTGCAGCCCATAGTGAAGACCAAGGTGTAGTAGCGGTACCTCTGCAGCACCTGCGACCTGCAGCAGGCCTGCTCTGATGAGCAGGGGGATATAGCTGAATGATGCTGCACTGGCAGGTACAGGAACCCTGCCCTCCCACCATGGGAAGTTGGAACGCGATTCTAGCAGAACCTGTGGACCCATGGAGAAAGAAGCCCCTGCTGGAGCAGTTTTGCTGGCCAGACTTGTGACCCCACAGAAGATCCACACTGATGCAGTAGTAAAGGCCTACAGCCCATAGAAAGAACCTATAAACCTTTTCATAAAGATCTGCAGCCTATAGAAAGGTCCCACAGTAGAAAAGTTCAAGGAGGACTGTCTCCTGTGGATGGAACCCAAAGGGGTTCCAGGGTAAGAAATTAAATAGGAAGGAGCAGCAGAGACAATGTTTGATGAAGTGACTGCAACCCCTGCTCCCCTGTGCAACTCACTGGGATGAGATAGAGACATCCAAAGCAAAGTCAACCCTGGAAGAAGGGAGGGACGACAGTAAAGTGTTTAAAGATCTGGTTTTATTTCTCATCATCCTACTCTGATTGTATTAGTGAGAAATTCAGCTAATTTTTCCAAGCTGAGTCTGTTCTCCCCATTACAGTAATTGGTCTCCTTTACTGCCCATGAATCTCTCATACTTCTGACTCCTGCCCATCTAAGAAGGGGAGTGACAGAGTAGTTTGGAAGGAACTCAATGTCCAGCCAGGGTCAACCTGCCACATCCCTCAACAATACCTTAGAAAGTCTGAATTCATTATTATTTCAGAGGTTTTGCCTCTTTCTTGAAAGATATATGCCCCAAACTGGGTGAAATATGGTGGCCTACTAGTTAGTTAGATTAAACCTTTACTAGGATTTTTTTAGTTAATATGAGCCATCACACTTAGAAGATTTTCTCTCTCTTCATCACTAGATTCTTCCTCTCCCTTTATTTGGATTTAATGAGTAAAAAGCTGTCAATATTCCAGTGTGATATCTGGTCAACATGTGAAAATACACCAATGGGTCACTGTGTTCTCAGTGCAAGCTGTGAGCTAATGAGTCTGTGTTAAAACTGAAATTTTTGTGATAAGCCTAGAGATCTTGACCTGCATAAATGGGCAAATTACAAAATTAATTATATTCAACCAGAAGAGAAGTAAGTTTATCAAGATCAAGTAGGTAATTAAAAATCAAGTTCTGGATAGAGCAGAAGTGGTGGATGGATGTACTCGCAGATGATGACTAACACCCTAGTAAGTAGTTTTTCATACTAATGAGGCTAAAAACCTTGGAAGAACCAATTAAAAGTAAATATCCTAAAATTCAGTTAAGTGGCAAACAAAATAAGGCATTATAAGTGCTCTCAGTATGAACAAAAGTTCAGTCACAACTGCATGAACCACATTTGAGGCAATGGGGATTGAAACTCCCCACAGGTCCTTGCAATCAACAAAGATTCTGATCCACTTCTCCTCCTTCCCACAATAAAGGCCTTAATTAACACACCAGCTTGTAATTTTATTTTTTTCACTTCCCTGAAATAAATACCTGCTGATTTTACTTTATTTTGAAGAAAAAATATGTAAAATAAAGATTTTTTTATAAGAGGGTTATTTCTCTATTGCGAGTTGGAATACTTCATCCCAAAACCCAATCACAGCAACTAGTCTGAAAAAATATTGTATAGTTCATTCCAATAAACATAAATTTCAAATAAAATATTGCTTGACTTCTGTGATAACAGATTTTGAGATGTGAAGAGGAGTATACATCAAAGAACAATTGTTTTAAGCTCTTTTCAAACTCTCAAGAATGCAATACATTTCACACATTCAAAAGTAATAGAATTTTACCTTTGTTGAGAGTTGGGTGATTTCTCACAGGTCCTTTGTTCATCATCGTTGTTTGCTTAGGCCCCCACACACTGCAAAACCTTGTGGTCACACAGCCCCTGCAACTAATGCCAGAGAAGCTTTTCCACCTTCAGCCCTGACTCCTACCAGGTGTGTGTTGCAGCTCTGAGAATGTTCCCATCTGGGAATATTTTAAAGCAATTGCTTCAGTAAGCACTATCTCTCATCAGCTGCTAAAAGGTTTCCACTCTGCCCTCTGCAGCATATTTACATCTATGGAAAGGGACCACTGGAGTCATTGTAAGTGCAGCTTTGCCTCTGGACTCCCAAAGGTGGCACATGAGACCATGCAGGGCATTGGGAATTCACTTTCCAAAGATAACAGTGGCCCGACAAGAGGGAACTCAGACAATTTTTTAGTTCTGAAGGCACGGATGTGAGTATTCAGATGTGAATTGTGATGTCTACTGGTCTGCCCTAATAACCAGTGGTCATGCTCAGCTGCAGCAGTTTGATTTCTCCTGAAGGTGGGGATTAATCACTGAATAAATTAGAACTCTGTGTTTTGACACAAAGCCTGGAATTATGGGTCCTATCTCTGCCTTCAATGCAGTGCCTTTGTCTTGCTTGGCTGCTGCTTCAGGCACTGAAGCTGTTTTCACTGGCTGGTAATTTGTTTAGAGTAAGATACTCTGAGATGTATGAAGACTTAGAATGACCCTTGAAGGATTCCAAGGCAGGAATAACAAATATGTCTCTGCCTCTCTGCTGTCCCACTCCCTGAGGTCTCAGAATTATGCTCCTTTTGTTTATTAAGAGAGAACAATTGGTTTGACAGAGAAACCTCACTTCACTGACACTAACACTATTGATATTTTGTAGATTGTCATTGTGGGGAAGTATCAGAAAAGCAGTTAAAAGGAAATTGGCACTTGGAAGGATACCACAGGGCACTAGAAACAACATTTGTTAGTTCTCAGCAGCTTATTTTCATCAGGACCAGGAGAGTGAAAAGTCTCTGTAATTACTAACTACAAATGTTTCCATTCTCCAGGGAATTGCAAATTCCCTGTAATTGTTGATCGCAGTTTAGATACTTGAGGTAGAGAAAGTAAAAAATAGAGGGAACAAGATCAGTCATTACAGCCAGCTCTCACTCTCCCATCCTAAGGGAAATCAAGCTGCTGTGAACTCTAGGGCAGTACAAAGACAGTTTAGCTAAAAGCTAAAAAGTTGCAAAATGTCAAAAATAAACCAACATTTTGTGGTATCAAACTTTTGTAAAAATTATAAAGTAGCACCACAGGTTCCTATGAAGATCCTAATTTGTCTGTGTATAAGCAAGTGGTTTTGTCCACAGAATAAGTATGCAGGTTTACCAGGCAAAAATTCATGTTTGCAATGAATTTACCTTTCTTGAAAATCCCCTTAGCAGACACATTTCAGTCATACATCTGCCATTTGCCTTCTTCTCCTTGCAAACTCTTAGGCAGACAAAATTCCAGCTTTGAACTGGTAACACACATGAATGCCTTAGAAACACAAAACCATATAGCTACTGAAAGAAAGTGCTCTGCTCCAGGAAGATATCCTATGCTTAGGAAAGACTATTACATTTTACCAAAATACTTTTGACTGTGGAAAAGTTAGTAATTAAATTATTTAAAAACCAAAAGAGAGTCTGTAATTCTGATTTAAAAATGAGTGGAATTTCTTAAGAATACATAAAGTCATAAAATAGTTCAAATAATAATAATCTCTTCTTTCTCTGGAACATAAAGTATGAGCAGAATTCCCATCTGGTTAAGGTAGAAAACATGGGAATGGAGAGAAACACTAATTATACATTAGCTCAGTTAAACTAATTCATGTGGGACTGCAGCACATGAATAGATGAAATAAATATTAGTATTTTAAATGATGGAAGAACTAGTAAACATGTAATAATTTTAAACCTGTCTCTGTGATAGGAGCCTGGATTTGTAAATGCTACAGTAAAAGTGAAACTTTAAAAGAGATGAGACCTCTTCAACCTGCATATAGCTGATGGTTTGTTTTAAACAGCAATAAAACTGTCAAAAAAATCATCAGAAAAACAGTGTACATATCAATTGCCAAGAGGTACTCCTGGGGAATTTCTGAAAAAGTGAAGCAGTAAGTATTCTGGGGGGGAAAAAAGATATTTTAGTTATATAAAAATACAAATTAAGTCAATAGAATGGAGCCGTTTGATTATGCCAAAATGGAAATAATTTTAACATTAAGTAATTATAATAATTAAGAGATTCTGCTTCAAATCTTTACCAGGAATAAATCCTACAGCACTAGTAAATTTGGGGATAGATCATGGCTAGGTTAGAGATCTAAAGTTCAAAATTTGGTTTTGGAAGAAAACAAATATTCATTCTTTTCGCAATGAATATTGTTTTGTTCTTCAGAGAGTTCTCATAATTCCTATAAAATACTTAAAAAACAAAATAATATTCAACAAACTGAAACATCAACATTTTAGCAATTTTGAGCAACATTAGTAATTTCAATCAAACCTGATAGTGGAATGTCAGCTTTTGTGCCCACACACAAAGCTGCTGCTCCTCTCTATTCCTGAGGTCTAAAGAATGTGCTATATATACTGTATATAATTCAAAAGCTGTCAACATTATTTTCACCTAGAAAGACAAACATATTTTTAGATTTTTGATAAATGCCTTATTTTACTAAATTAAATCAGAACATATTGTCATAAACGGGTACTTTTAGGATAGGAAAAATGCACTACTATGAAAAACTTATTTGGTGTACGTGGCTACATGTTTAACTTACAGAACTTGTCCTCTGGGAGTGCTTTTCAGGGTGTCCTTTTGTAAAATACAAGTGATCCCATCAGGATATGTAGGTTAGCACTGAGGATATGAGATAGATTTGGTATTCAAAGTGAAGTTTGTTCTCTCCTTCAAAATTGTGTCTGTGCAACACTGCATAAATAACAGACCTGTAGTTTTTGAGAACCCCATAGAGAGGTTTTGTAATAATCTTCCAAATTTGATTATAGATTCAATGTCTGTGTAATTTACATAGCTAGAATGTCTTTTAGAAAGACATCAAATCCTGATTTTGAAACTATAGGTAATAGAGAATGCATGACTTTGTTATTAGATGATCCCACAGTCAGTCATCTTCACATGAAGATAAATAAATCTACAGTTAATTAGGGACTGAAATTCAGACTTTGAAATGAGTTGTTCCCTTGCTTTGGATTCCTTTGGATCTGCTTTTTTACTGTTTGCTTAGTCAGGATTGAACCAACATGTTGCTACAAGTGAAATTCATAATGAGAAATTCTTCCATCTCCCATGCAATCCTTTTTTCCCCAAGAAAATGGCTTTGTGCAGGTACTTGCAAAGGACTAGTGTGAACCCCACTGATACCTCATCCCAGGCAAAGGCAAGGCAGGGGGCAGATTTTGCCCACATAGGACTTAGAGTATCTGCTGTGTCTCAGCACGGCACAAAGGACCAGGAGTTACCTCTCTCCACCCTCCTAACCAAAGGGACAGAGGCGTGTGGCACACAGAGTGACACACCATTGCACCATCAGTACTCCCAGGGATTTGGAGAGGAACATTCCTGCATAAAGGCTTGTCTCTGTCCAGGCAGAGAAAGGAGCACACATTATATAGGCAGGTGTGAGATATGAAGGAGAAGGAGAGAGATGAGCTTCCTCCAGAGAGCCAGTGCCATGTGGCTGGTGCTGCTGTCAGAATGTCAGAGACTGAAATACTATGGTTAATTGCTAATCAATGTTAGGAAGGTCCTTTTGCCCATGATGACAAAACTGTATAAAGAAACTGCAACCACCAAAACCCATCCTTCCCTGAAGATCCCTCCTGACTAGAGCTTTGGGCTGTGAGTTAAGGTGAAGGGAACCTGAGAGAAAGGGGAGATCACTGTTCAATTATCTCAGGTCTAGGGAAAAATAAACAAGGCTGAGGGAGAAGAATGTATGCACAAGCCAAACCAAACAGCTGCTGTGAAAATCAGCTCTGGATGGGTTCAGGGTGGGGCAGGCCAAGGCCCACAGGTTCATCTGCTGAAGCTGGGTTTGCACAGACTCCCCCCTCCTCCAGCCAAGGGGGAAGGAAGAGAGTTTGGGGTGTGTGACATAACCCCTCCTTCATTACACAAACTGGCTCAGCCACATCCATGGGACATTCATGTGAGGGGCAGCTGAGGGGGTGTCATAAACCATCAAAGACCCCCAAAGCACTCCCCAGACTCCTTCCTGAGAGCTTGCACTAGAGTACTGCATGTGATGCACAGTGATGCAACAGAGGCTGTTGCAAGAGATTGTGTCAAACTTGCCCCCACTCCAGGGGAGGTACCTGGGTGTTCCCACCGGGTTTGAACATATACTAATCCATAAGACTTTATTCTTTTGGGGGAGACCCTCACCAGTAAGAAGGCCACATGGAGAGAATCAGTCAGGATGCCCCTGAGATCCCCAGAGCAGTGATAATTTTCTATGTAATCTGTCTCTGTTACTGTCTTTCTCTCCCCTTACCTCTTTTCTACGTCTTTCTCTCTCTGTCTCTCTCCCTCTCTCATTTACTGTTAAATAAAAACCATACCACTGACTTTGGCATATGGTCTCATTTGCACCTTAATCCAGGCAGAGGCATCACTCTAAAAATATTAATAACTGGATTATAAAACCATGTCTCTCAGCAGAGAGGGCCCAAACTCATTTCCATCACAGCCCTTCTGAGGAGGGAGACTTTCCTTACCAACACTGCACAGTGTCTATTACAGGTAACAACTGTCTCACCCAAAACCAAGGAAAGTAGAGGTGCAGACTTGTAAGTGGAATAAATTTTTACCATTGTTTCCATAGCTTGCTGTGATTGAAATAACTGCTCAGTGTTTTTCTTGGAAATTTCCAATATTTATTTAGGGAAAAACATTTAGATAGCTTGGGTAGAAATCTTCCCACTCTAATACTTTCAATGATTTACTTTCCTAGGTAGATCTTCTTCCCTTTGTTGCTCAGGTAAATTTCAAACAGCAGTTTTGGCCTACATACAGCAGATAATGCATGTTGACTCCACTTCTGGCAAATTAACGATGCATCTTTGGTAAGACACCATTTTCTGAAAATTCATTTTCTCAGAGGAATTGAATCCTTTCTGCTGATTCCAGCAGTCTCTGTTCAAAACCACCAACTACCCCTATTATCGTCTAATAAATATGACATCAGGAAACGAGGGTTTAACCAATTCTAACCAATTCTGTCAACAACTGACTAAAAGAAACTCACTGAGATATGTGAGATGACAAAACATTTTAAATGCTAATAATTTGAGACCTTAGAATGTCTGCTGCCAATGAAGTAAAATGGCATGTCTAAATAGCTGTAGAAAGAAAGTGTGGGTGGGGGGAGGGAGAGCTCCACAAATGATAACTAACTTAGTGAACTAAATCCCAAACAGAATTGTAATTTTGAAATAGATCTGAAGCAGAGAAAAAAAATGTGTAAAATCTTCTTAATGAGCATTTGAACACAGAGTCCCCAAAGCAAGAACTGAATCGACAAGGGCAAGTCTCAGTGAGTCAAATCTTACTGACACCTTACTGTCTCCTAAATTGAGGTGACAAGCTGTCTGCCCCAGGGAGAACAGCCAGCCATGAGCTGATGAAAGCAGGGAGATATACCAGATATCACTATGCCACCATGTTCTAATCTCTTCTGCTGAATATCTCAGCTCTATACCCCTTGGATTTGCAGAGGCGTCTCTAATTTGCAGCCTGTTCAAATGCTGCCCTTAATGCTTCTTTTGCCTTTGATTTTCAGGAGTTTATAGTAGCTCATATGGGTATGATAAGTTTTTACTTAAGTGAAGAGATATTTAGGTGTTTTGCAACATAGATAAATGCTTTAAAGAATTTTCCAGGGTACTTACTTGCCAATGTCTGCTAGAAAGCATGAAGTTTTTCATTATCTTGAGACCTATACATTTGTTTAAAAATCTGGACTATATGCTTGTGAGGTCACTTAATGCCACACAGTGAGCTCTTTTTGAGGAATTAAGTCTCAAGTGGGCTGTGGTTTTTTTGTAGCTGCAACAATATGAGAGAACTGGATGCAAAACAGAAATGGAGATGATAATGAACCTCCTGGTGATAAATCTTTTAGGCCAGCTGGTCAGTCAGTCTCATTTCAAGTTGTTCTGCATATTCACCAACCTTTCAAAACTGATACAAACAGGACATGTTTTGAAAATGAAGACATATAACCACTACAGTAGCCTTAATCCCACAAACCTCCTTGCAGCCCAGTATAACACTTGGCTCCAGAGCAATTGTAAATGGGAGCCCCACCCAGGCATAAATAAGTCTGAATTGTCTTCAGAGAATAAGCCTAAAACTCAGTTCGTGCCCATTCCCCAGGGACTGGTGCTGCAAAGGCTGTCTCCTAGTGTAAAAGAGACAGTGAAATAGTTCAGGCAATTGGAACCATTAGTCACTACACCACTGATTCAAAACCCCATGAAGATCCAGCAGACTGAAAGAATTAATAACTTTATCTTGAAAGCTCATTTGGACCATAGTTGTTTACAAAAGCAAACCTTCAAAGGCAAATGCTGGACTGTTTCAGTTGGTTTTATCCTTTATAAAAATGATTTATAATTTTGATTTCTATTTCAAATGCTTAAAAATGCTCATTATGAAAATAAATATAGCTCAGCAGGATCTTCACACAATATGTTGATTACAATTCTATGTATTTATTTAAGACTGAGAGAAATGTCCCTGGCATATTGCCAGTATCTTTCACTAGTGTCTACAGTCAGTACAGAGTCTGCAAAAATGCAAAGGTTAAAAAGGCTAAATTTGGGTACATTTACTTGCTGCTTTAATTATTGAGAAGAAGATAGTTGGTCACTATTGGCTGATAACATTCCCACTGTTAAAGACCCTTTTATCTCACACAGTAAGGAGAAATTTAGCTTTTTATATACATAATCATCTTTATATAATGCTAAAGTTTTTACATATGCCATATTTTGCATGAATTTTAATTAAAAACAAGTAACTATAATACCAATACAGAGTATCTTTGCAAAGATAATAAATTACAAATTACTGATAATTAAATACTACATGTGGCAGTACTTCAAAGTATTTATATTAATCATTAACAAGAATCTGGAATAAAAAGCGATATATGGCAACCCAGACTTATTATTGTTTTAAAATTGTGTTCCTATAAGCTCCATCTTTCTTTCATTAAATTATTAATATAAAAACTTATAATTTGATACAAAAATATTTAATTTTTTAGTGCATGATCAGTAAGTTATGAAATTTACTTTTGGTACCTTCTTGCATTCTTTTTGTTCTGACTGATACAGTACCTTTCTTGTGGCAAGTAACTGAAATTTTCCAACATTTTGATTTACAGTGCTCTATTATATTGGTAACCTGTTAATTCAGTAGTTGGTGTATGTGCATAGCAGAGGTGTTGTGGTAGACCATCACCTCTGTATTTTTAATTTTTTTTAATCATCTCTGATGGGGAGAGATTGGTAGAGTTTTACTGGGAAAAATAATTTAAATATGACAAAATCTGCTTTTAATAGAGTATTTATTTTGGCAATATGTTTATTTTTAATAGTCATAAAATAATCTTGGAGTTTATCTGTGTGAGACCTAAGAGGCAATCCAGATTTCAGAATGTCATACTACAAGTTAAAGTGTAATAATTGACGTGAATCTGATTTTCAGAAATGTTGGATCCCACATCATACCAGTTTGGGTTAAAAAGACCAGACCAGCTATTGTTTTTTCTGGAAAAAAAAATCAATATATTATGCGGATGTGCATTTTGAAATGAACGTCCATAAAAACCTCATAAAAGCTCAAGAGTAAAAAAGAAATTGAAGTAATTTTGTTAGCTAACTAGCAGCACGGACTTTCATTGGTACTAATAGCAGAAGAAAGGTTTTAGCATCAAACAGCACCACGTCTATTCTTATTGATTTTAAACACCCTTATTAAAAACTGTCATGTTGCAAGTGAAATGAGTGAATGTTTGTGATGCATCTGTGTAACAATGTGAATAATAAAGATGTATCAGTTTTGTATGTGCTTACATGCACTAAGTAAATCTCATTATCTTTGTTTGAAAGGGTTTCTAACGTTTTTGCTTTTGAATCTGCATAGACCATGTCCCTTTCTTAATTTCTTACTCTCTCTTCTCTCAGGTGAAGGACATGAGGGCATGTATACTGCTGACAGGGAAAGCTTTGCTTAATGAAAATAAACCAAGCTAAAGATTTAGAGGAAGGACACCTCAGCACTGAAACTGTGTGCATTTGCTTTCTGTGCATTTTAACACCAAACAGATGAAACACTGGTGCAAGCAACTGGAGTGCAGAAAAGAAACAGATCAAGAGCTTTTCACATGGAAAGATTGCATTAGCCCAGGGAACAATAGTCTCCTGATACTGCTGAGCCACAGTGTACAGAGAAAATGTAATTTAAACAAGTGAGAGCAGGTGTGTATTACTCAGTGACCTACTAGCATGGCTCACATTTCTTAACCTTTAAAGGAAAACATCTATTTGTTGTAGGACAAAAGAATGTACTTGGTATACTTGGTATAAGAGAATATGGCAAACGTTAACACACAGTAAAATATGGTTTATATGACAGAAAATTCTTCATACACATGAATATGCACATATAGAAAATCTGTCATTTTAAATTTTTTTCCTTACTTGAAAATAATGAAAAAATCATAACAGAGCCAAGATATTTCTATGTAGGGGTTTTAAATGAATGTTTCATCCAAGAGAAGCAATCTTTCCAATTTTGTAAGTGATGTTACATGACCACATAAAGGGTAACTGCAGACACCCTTTACTCAGCATTACATTTTATCATCATTGTGGGAGCTTTGCCACTGTAATTCTCAGGGTTCATCTCACTTCTAAGCAGCCATTGAGCCATTTTGCCATGGCTCAATTCCACATTGCCACAGAGATCATCTATTGCAGGCCAGCAACCTACAGAAAAAGGAACCAAAAATGGGTTGGCCCAGCTCAACAGCATCCAGCTGGGAGAATTTCTCAAAGTCTTCCCATGGAGGTTCAGATCATTTTAAATTTTTTGCATTCTGACATTATCTTCTAGAGAGAAATATATTAATGAGTTGTATGAGCTCTCTTACAGGAAAACCCCATGAGCAGATGCAGCCAAAAGAGGGGCTGCTTCCCACAAAAATCAGCAAGGGCCTCCAAACTCCCCACAGTCTGAAAGAAATGCATGCATAGAAGCCAGCTGGTTCTAAGCATGGTGTCAGAACAGACCAAGCTTTGACAAGAATCCAAGGGAAAGTCATTCCACCAATTTCTTGGAGTATTAGAGATACCCTCTTATGGATACAATGAAGAAAATGGTTTTACTGTACCTCAGCTTTCTCTTTTCATCCTGTGCAGTCTTAAAAACACTATCACTAGCTCATCTTGTGAGGAGCTCAGAGCAAATAGCTGTTATAAAACTAAAAAAATAGACAAAGGCCGTTAAGCTAAAATTTTGATATCAACAGGACTGTATACATGAGTATTGGGCATCACAGAATATTAACTAAATAGTATTTAAACTATCATCAATATACTACCCCAAAGCAAGAATCTGTGCTAC
This sequence comes from Melospiza melodia melodia, assembly GCF_035770615.1. Classification (NCBI taxonomy): domain Eukaryota; kingdom Metazoa; phylum Chordata; class Aves; order Passeriformes; family Passerellidae; genus Melospiza; species Melospiza melodia. The sequence continues at coordinate 83,322,776 of NC_086198.1, read as the reverse complement.
TGAGCACTACTTATCTTTAGACATAAATCTGTTTCTTGATCTCCACATTATCCTATAAGGACCTCTTTGAACTCCTTTCAACACCATCTGGTACCAGAACAAGTAAATCATATCTATATCTATCTATATCTATCTATATCCATCTATAATTTTCCAAATTTTCATATGCAGCAAATACTTTATCTTGGTACTGGTATCTGTGGTACCAGTCCACAGATAGGGCTTGTTCATTTTCAGGTCCTGTTCAAAAAGGAGAAAGCCAGTGAATTCATTGATATATTTGAATATTTGCTGGTAGTAAATAAACAGCTATTTGCTGAAATAGAGGCAATATTTTATATCACCAATTTAACTATGTAGTATTCTAGAATTCTAGCCAGGAAACTTACACATCCTCCTAAAACTAAAAGCACTCCTAGTTCTCCTGAAAATATCATGTAAATAATATTTGCCAATACAGTAACCTACCAATTTTGCTACCTTTCAATTACTGGTTTTACTTGTTTCACAACATGGAAATGCTTGGCTTCCCAGTAGGTTGTATTATTCAGCACAAGGGAAGATAGACATGAGCAACATGCTTACCTAAAGGTTGATCTTGTTCCCACTGAAGGGCTTCACTTACTGTGTCAGCCTCTCATGATTTTGGGTCATGTTGTACCCATGAACACAGAAGAACAGTGTGCAAGAGGAAGTACCACTATCTCCCTATCTGATGACACAATTTTGTTTTGCAGTTCTGTGGAGCCTATGTGAACTGGCAATCCTGGAGTAAGCAGTCCCACTCCCAAAACCTCTGCCTGTCTGCAGGGTATGTTCCCAAAAATTCTCTTGGATCTTGGCATGTGATGGAGCCAACAAAAATAAGACATAATTTTGCAGGGCAGTGTTCTGGTGTGGGAGCTGAAGCCAACTGACCCTGCAGCAGTGTGACAGCAATTTCCAGTCAAGGGGAAGGGGCCAAAGACAGGCAGGGGAGAGGGACTGCTGCTTTCAGAGCCAGTCCCTTTTGATGTGAAACCTCTGCTAAGATATGAGCTACCAGGGTGTGATGTAGTGGCAGTATCCAAAGCTGGGACAGCTCTAGGTCTCCAGCCTCATGACCTAAGTGCTTGTAGAAGAAACAACAACACACATAGTTGTGAGAAGGTGAGAGAACCAGGCCAGGCCATCTGTGTTTTCAGTACCTTGGTCATTTGCTGAGTGGGAATGTGCCTAACATTTAAATGCTTCCCTGAGCTGGAACCTTAGTGAAAGCTTAGTGAACTTCAAAGAAGACTGGCTATACTGGAAAAGGAAGTTGAGAGTGCAAGATGCACAAAGAAGTTATGATGTCAGCAGAATAAAAAATAAAATAAAATAAAAATTTTAAAGCTTCTTTCTATCCCTGATCTTTTTCCACAAGGGAAAAGAGGATTCCCTCTTTTCCATATTTCCTGATTTATTGCCAGTAATTGAGTCAGCTGTAACATTTAGCATTCACAGCCTAGTGCTGGGATGGCTGTTGTGCCAATCTTTTCAGAGCAGAAAATGGAGAGTAGGACTGAAACAAGTTCCTCTTTCTTTTTCGGTCCTTTTCCCCAAACACCCAAACACCAGCACGCACACCAAAGACAATTCAAGCTATATTGTTCATAGAATTAGTGTACCCACTACATTTTGCTGCTCTAATTATCTGCTTTGATTTCCTCTGCCTCTGATTTTCTTCCTTACCAGATCAAGCGTATTGTCATATAGCATTTGCAATTGCTGGAACACAAAACACTATCATACATTTCCTAAAATTATATATTTACAGTAAATGTACCAGCTTTTTAGCATGGGTGACAATGATGTACTTTAGCTACAATCAAGACCATCAACAGATTGTACTGCAATCTGTCACACATTCTCAGGAGGAAGAAATTGGCAACTCACTACACTAAAGAACAGTAATCAAGCATCTGGAATATTACAGCACAAGTAGATTTTGTATGATCTGACTAGTTGAAGCAATTTGTAATAATGACTTTTTTAAAATGAGCTTGCCAACAAGAATCTGCAACAAGCTTAGGCTCCTATTGTCACCAGAATGCTTAATGCATGTGACTCTCTGATCAATAGTATCTCTCATCTATTTTACTAAAGATACTGTTCTAAATTACTTATAGCTGAAATAGATGCATTTTAATGAGAAAAAAAGTTAACTCTTGGTGTTATCAAAAGTAATATGTTATTTTTATGGATGCCTAATGCTTGGGAAGAATTTTAAAATGCTCAGTAAGCAAAACATTTGTGTCATTTTCTGCACCATTGGCAAGTAAATCTTAATAACTGCTTTCTCTCATGTGAGGAAAATGATATATTGAGCAATCTGGAAAAACCAGAAAGGCTGTCAAAAAGTTATCCAAAGGAGGAAAATAATGTCCTCTGGTCTCTATCACTCTGAGCTTGGACCGTTACAACAATTCCTTTTTTTTCAAAAGAAACCAAAAAGAAAAGAATGAAATGAAGTTATTTAATTCTTGAAAGCAGAAATTATAGATGTTCTGAAGCTAAACACACAATATCTCAATATAGGGGCATATGCTGACAGGGATCCCAGTTAATAAAACTGCTAAGATACTTCTAATGTTGTACATGTCAATCACAGAAAAGCAAAATAACAAAAATAAAACCCAAAAACACCTTCAAGAGAATACTGTGATTTTCTTTCAAGACAAACATTTTAAAAGGGAGACAACATAACACTCAAAAGTGCCCTATAAAATTAATTTAAAATTAGTTATGTACAATTATATTTTTTCTAATAAACTTAAAATTATTCCCGCCTTATGAATTCCTACCTTCCTAATTCTGAAAATATGTATGCAAAATGGAGATTTAAACCAAAATTTTGGGGCAGTCCTTATGAAGGCTACAGTTTATGATTAAGGCATAGAGCTAAGAAATAATATAATACTTGTTAAATACATTGTAAGATTAATAAAATAGATTTATTAATTAACTAAATTAATCAATAAATGGAATTATTTATTGTTAAGTTTTAAACCAGAATAGCAAAGTCTTAAAGAGCAGAGCCTTAAAGCCCAGTTCTCACGGCCAATTGCATCTTGAGGACTGGAAACAGTTGCAGGTATAAGTTATATGAAGGAGTCAGAGTAGTCATTCACTGTTCTTGCTCTTCATCTTCCTTATTATTCTTCCTTTTGAGGCCACATCAACTTCTTCAGAGAGTCAAACTAGTCCTAAACCTGAAGATCCATGCTGGGCCACGTTATGCTCAGGAGTAGAGAGCTGCTATACCTTTCCTTCCCTCTGGTCCAATAAGTGAATTCAAGTTTCCCATCATTTCTGTTGATTATAGTAGGCTGAAGGAAAAGCCTTACTCAGGGATGTTAATTTTCTTGTGTCCATACTTGGAAGTGGCAAACCTGGCAACAGACACACACACACACCCACAAATACACACCCTACCAGATTATAGGCCTTTGGTGTCTCTCAGGTTCAAGAAAAATACCATCTATAAGAGAATCTTCACTTGGCTGATGACTAACTCATTCACAGCTCACCACTGTAGGCACTTAGGAAAGCAGATGTGCCTCTGACCAGGAGCCTGCCTTACACCCAGCATCTACCCTCATACTGTATCTCCTGAATTCTGCAGGCCCTGTCACATCCATCTCACAGCATCTGTTGATCCCTCTCAAAAAATCACTCGATCAGTCTCATTAAATGTTAGAGCTACAAGAACACTTTTGAAATCCTCCCTTACTTTTCTTGGAGTCATCTCAGTGCTGATGAGGGGCTGTTAAAGATAGACGCAGTTTAAGAATGCTATAGTTTTGAAGGGTGCTCACACTCTCACTTGAGTTTAGCCTAGCTCAACCCCATTGCTTTGCTAAGCTTTGATAGATCTGCTCTTATTGGCAGACGATCCCAAAGAGGACATGGAAACTCTAAAAGCCTTATGAATTATCAGGCTGAAGCTGGGAAGACTTCAGTCATGACACTGAGTGTAAGGGAAGAACAGAGCCTCAAAGGTGATGTGATGTAGAGGCGTCACACAAAAGCTCCTTTGTGTTCACACACACCCAGAGAAGGCTTACTCCTGAATATCTGCAGTTATCTGGAGTACAGACTCCTGTGAAAAAGGGTTAAATTTACTTTTAGGTCTTGTTTTGAACAAGGATAACACCCTGGAACAAGAAAAGTGGCAGCCCTTGGACCTTTCAGTTTAAGTCCTGCTTTTGCATATTAACACTGGCAGACAGCCTGGCTAAGCTGCAGGTACCTTCCTTCTTAACTTTCCTCCTCCTGCTTGTGAGTCCCTCACAGGGTTCGGCCTCAGAACACCCACCACTGATTCTGACTTGGAGAACTCACTGCCTGCAGATCTGCAGGGTGCTTTGTGGAAGCTGGGGGGGATGGGGGTGGAAGGTGAAGCAGCAGCACATTGACTGCTTGTGCAGACACAGAACAGTTGTGCTGATAGAGAAAAGAGGGTCACCACAGCACATCAGGGGAGTCCAACTGTACCCAAGGACTTCAAAGTGACTGGACATGACTTCCAGTATGAACACAGACAATGTGGGCAATTTGGCAAACTCCAGGGGAAGTGATGAGAGTGATCAGGCAGTGCCTAAGGCATCAGTGCCTGATGTGAGTACTGCAGAGGAGGTTGGCCCTAGGAAGAGGAATAAGACACTGAAATCCTGGCAGGGATCAATTGCTTTAACATCAAAACATTGAGTACTGCAGTAGCTCATTTCTTTGTTGTTACAGTCTGGAAGTCTACATGGGTTATCCCTGCTCTGCTCCCTGGCTGAGGAGGAAGTTCACCACATATGATCTCTTATAGACTCTTCTTCCCTGCTGTAATGGAACATGGGAAAGTGTCTATCAGGTGGGACATCCACAGAGCCACAGTTAAACTCAACATACATGTAAAACACCCTGACAGCTCCCTAAAATAAAGATCATAGAGGGAGCCTGAATAGCTGCTTGAGGAGCAGAAACTCCTAGAATACATTAAGATACCACCTCTCTATGCTAAAGCATGACTGATGGGGGGGGGGAGCCAGTAATGATATGTACAGGCAAATGAACTGCTTTTGTGCTGCTGTCCTGCTTTTGAATCAGGAGCACCATAACCAGCTATTTGCATCTATTCAGAGGGGCCTAAACAAACACCACAAGTACAGAACCGGAACATCAAACGTGGACACAAAAAAAATAGGGGGGAGGGAAATCTTGAGCTGAGAGGTAAAAAAAAATGTTGTCTGTTGAGTTATCTCAGTACTGAGAGCAGCATTAGAAGAGTTAGACCAGTCCTATTTTGAGACTGGGAGCAGAAGACATAAAAGACAAAAAGGCTGCTGAGAGATGGTGGAGCAGCATGAGGGTCTTCACATATAAGAAGGAATGAGCAGCTATGGTTCTCCCCTTTGGGAAGAGGAGGAAAAGTAAAGACAGCTGGAGCTTAAAGAGTGTGAGAAAAAGAAAAGGGAAAAATTCCTGAGCCAGATTGTTGATTATGGTGTTAATGCTGTGATTCCTATGGTCTTGAACAGATTTTAATGGGATGAAATATTTATTCTGATTTTGTAAAGCAAGTACTTCTTGATGATGGGCTTTTTTGATGTCATTAGAAATTGGGTCACTAAGATTTACCACTTACTTTTAAAAACCAAGCCTTTATATTCATTTTTATGGATTTTATGATATGTTATCATAGATTAAAATAAGTCTCGTTCAATTTTGTTTGGAGGAGATCTCACTGCTATTAATGAATTTCCATTGCTCAGTGTACTGAAACCAACTTAAAATATTTTTGTATGCTCCAAAAATTACATAAATATTTCCCAAACCATTTCATTAGCATTTAGAGGGAAAAAACATAAATTCATTTGAGTTCATAGTTAGTTCCTTAATACTCTTTCATTAAATGACCTCTAAAATATTTTCCATGCACAATTTATTTCTTCACAATCTAAAATTTAACTGCTGTGTAGTGTTTGTTATTAAATATTCACAAAGAAGGAGGAAGCTACTTTTTTTAATGTAGAAGTTAGTAAAGTGTGAATATGAAAGACTCAGCCTTATGAATGTGTTTATTCTTTAAGTCTTTATGGGCAGGACAGGAAAATCTGACAGAATATTGCTTAAGAAATGGACAAAGGAATTATAATTTCTTGGTCGTTTTTTTATATATTCTTTCATTCGAGAGCAAAGCCAAAAGCAGAATTGTTAACATGTCTCACATGATATTTCAAAATTATTTTAGAAAAGTGAGCTAAATGTGGATATTGTAACAGTTTTTCCATTATGTGTGACAGTACAGTAAAGTAGTAATAAAAGCTCTTTATTTACACTGTAACTTAAGAGTCCTGCTTACACAGGACATTTTCATCCTATTCCATTTTTAACAGTTGCAATATAATGCTGATTCTGCAGCTGATATAGCAAAGGACAAGGATGTTCAGCACCATGTCACCTAGAGATACTGGAACTCTTTGAGATACAGCCTCAGTTTGAGGGCATGATATGATTGTTACCACAACTTGTCCTTTGGTACACTGCCTGAAAAATCCCACCAAGATCTGTTAGCTGATTTTAGCGTTAAAAATTGCATTTAGGGATCATAATATTTGCACTATTTCAAGCTGTGTTTCTTTTACTCAAATAGGACTTTCTTCACCAGAAGGATTGATTGAGTTTCAAAACTGAAGCATTTTCTCATATTTTACTAAGAACTTTGGTATAGTAAGAGACCATCACAACTCTCTTAAATCTGAACTTAAAATAAATTCCTTCGCTTTGCTATACTAACTCTCTGTATTAACTGAGAATAAAAAAAGTAGAGCTACCTTACAGTTCCTGCTGCATTTCATTGCCATTTCCTCCCTCTCTTCTGATCACATCTTCCCACCCACAAGATGAATGTTCAGGCCTAAGTCTTAATGCTCTGCAAGTGCTGCTGGCCTTTCACTTTTGCTCTGCCTTCATCTCTCACCCTAATATATTATCCTGGAGAATCTGAGCCAAAATCTGTTCTCAGGCCGAGGAAGGTAAACCTGCAGGCACTGAGCTGTGGGTGTTGGCTCCCATTTGTGCTGTCCCCAGCTGCCCTGTCTCAGCTGACACCACCCTGGACACTGCGGGCTGGGTCCTGCAGGGCAGGAACTGCCAGGGACTTGCAGGGACAGTGGCTCATGAGCAAAGCACCCAGATAATCTCGTTAGTAACTCTGTGAGTCATAGCAGAACTGCTTCAGGATGCCAGAGCAGTAGTGGGAACCATTTAGCTCCTGGAATGCCTAAAGCATTTAAGTGATGGAATAACTTACCCTCAATCTTTCTGCTACTAAGCTGTGACTCCTTCCTAAGAATAAAAAAACACAAGTATCAGCAACAGTGGCTCTGAAACACTTCAATAACAGCCCACTGCCTAAGCAGTTTCAAGGATTTTTTCTTATATACTTCTTTTATTCTATAGTGAAAACACTGCAGACACTAAATTCGTAGCCAGTGGCTGCATTAGTGGTCTGCAGAAAACACAGAAAACCTATACTAAATCCTACTAGAAACATGAAAACAAAGGGAAGCTTTCCAAGAAACAAAATACATTGATTAGAAGGTCTCAAAATTCAACTGACAAAAATATTCTGCTTTATTAACAGATACAAGAATACAAGCAATACATGTATCAAAAAGTTGTAGGTTTGGCCTTGTTGTAAAAAGAACCTTTAAAATTAGTAATTGTAATCTTTCAGTTATATATACTTAATCATAAAATGTCCATTCATTTGAATCAGGAAAGAACTGACCTTGGAAAACCTGTAAAATGAGTTCAGAAAATACCAAAACATTTCATCAGGACGCTTTAAAATTTTAAAATTACTTTTTCTGAACTAAAAATAAGTTTAGATAATAACAAAACAAAATGTTTAACAAAAACCACAGCGAAATAGAGACAAAATATTAGAAGATATTAAATAAAGCATTTCAATTGACTTGAGCTGACTATTTTCCTCATTTTTGATTGTGAAGATTCTTTGAGATTTCCATATTGCATTCCTTACTTGAATAAAACACATTTCACACTCCAAAATTTGCACCAAAAAAAATTGTTCCTACTCTAAATGAAAATCCTTACTTCAGAGAAAAATCTGGTAGTTCTGACTCCTTGGCCTGGTGAAGGACTACCAAAACACTCTGGGAAATTCCATTGTGCTGCAGTGCTCAGAACAGTTCAGCTTTCCCTGACTCTCATTGTTCTGCCTTCACCATGTAAAGCTCTCCAGTTTCTTTGTATGACTACTTAACAAAAGCAATTATAAAGAATACTATTTTTTATTTTTCAAGTATTCTTCAGTCAACAGAGATTGCAATAACTATTTTTTTTTTAACACAGATGCTGAGCAAAAGGCCAGACCTTGCTGCTCCACAGCTCTGGAAACAATTGATCTGCTAGTTCTTTCTGAAAGGATGCAGCTTGCTGAAGTAAATGCAACATCCCTAGACTTAGAAGTACAATTGACTGGTACTCATACCACCTGTGTGAGTACCTCAGTGGACCCCAGCCTTCTGGTGATTTATGTCTTTGTCTTGTGAACATGCTAATGAAAATGCTAAGTAAGGATAAGTATTACATGGTGCAAAACAACAGGCTCACAGAGATAAAAATACATCCATCAGTGCAATGTGTGAAACTGCAAGCTGCCTTGAATCCACTTTGTGAAGTTAATCTAAAATAATAAATGCAGTATTTACAGTTACTATTCATCTTAGAAAGGTCACTAGAAGTAGTACTGAGAGAGTTTTCATGTATCAGAGAGTCAAGAGTCACTAGGATATTTGTTCATATGACATGTTTTTTCCTGGAATGATCTGGAAAGGTTATTTAATAAACATCCTGATAGTGCATTGACAATGGCTACACTGTCTTTTGATCTCTTCCAGGGGAAAATTTTAGCTAAGACTTTTATTACAGAGCTTATGTTTTTAATGGAATGCAGAAATATTTCATGAGAGGTTTAAATAGCGTGTGGGACAGATGATACTGTGGAACCTTCAAAATTGGTGCGATTGCTGAGTATTACAAATCATTAGATCTGATGATGCAGGAGACTGTTTCCAGACCTATATTTCTGTGCACTTTCTCTTTTGTCCTGTACCTTCTCACAAGTCTTAATTTTGTGGAAGAGGTGGCTCCTCGTACAGAACTCAGTTTTAGGGCTAAAGCATTCATCAATGAAAGAGATCTTCATTACTATTATCACAGCTGCTCCTTCTTTTGTTGTTTTTTCCTGCAGTCCACAGGAACAGATTTCACAGCCATGGAAATTGAATCAGTAGGAGTTGATCCAGGACATTCAAATTTGATTCTCCAAAATGTTGAACAGGCCAGCCCTTATCCAGTAATTTATATAAATAACTGCTTAACCTCAAACATAATAATAATTACAGACTTCAAAGAAAGATTTTCTTTGAGTATGAATATAAACTATGGTTAATTTACTTTAGTGAGAGCTACATAATCTACTGAGAATTTGTGTGTTGCATGATAAAAGCCTGTAGCACTCATTTAAGCACTGATCTATAAATCTTTAGTTGATCATAGCAAACCAATCACTAATCTGGTGGATTAATGAAAAGAAAGCAAGAAAAAATTTATCTACTTAAACAATTAAAACTCAGCATTGGAATTCAAGACCTACTGGATTTTGTATATGCTGAACTCTATTAAATTATGTCCTCAGTTTTTTCAGATTTTGAGTCTTCTGGAAATGAAAAAAATCTATTTAAAATAGCATACATATAAATGTAACATGTATATGTATATATACACACATAAATAAATGTGTGTATATATACATAAATGTGCTGTGTATATATATCTATGTATCCACATTATATATACATATATAACATGCATACACATGTGAAGCATATTTACCTGCTACATATGTAGCTATTTCACCTAATTCTTGGCAAAATAGAAAACTACTGGTCAAAATGCATTTTTAACAATTCATTTCTGATTCTTTTTCATTTTGTAACATCTTCCCTAAATATAGATGGGAATTGATAGTATGCTGTCCCGTGCAGGATAACTTGGTAAGGTTTTTGTACAGAATATGCAAGTATCAGGGAAAATGTGCTGACACTCCAGGCAAGCCTTTGGTGATGTAGCACTTCTTCCAGGGCACACAATCTCTTCTATCCATCAAATGAAAAAAGTTTGTGCTACCTCTACACAGAGAAAGCTTCTGCCACATCCTACAGAGAACACCCTCCTAGAGAAGTTTCATCTTTTTTGACCCCTTAACCCAAATTTGTGTGAACTTCATGCTTTGCAGTTTGTTTGGGAATGTAGGAGATGTGCTAGAATGCTGATCAAAACTAGCAAAAGGTGTATATGCATTATTTACAGTGCTGATCAAAAACTAGCAAAAGGTATACATGCATGACTAGAGCAAATGTTATCAATGTCAGGCAAGATATTTGGTTTGGTGTATTCCGAAAGATTTGTATCACCATGTAAAGTTTCTAGTATAAACAGTATGATGAGATTCCTTGAAGATGGAAATTGCTTCCTACCTATGAAATATCTTTGCAAATAATTCATGTCATCCTTAAGAGAATTACTTGTGACAGAAATATGTGGAATTTGTTACTGCAGGTTTCATGTTTGGCTCAATTGTAAGGCAAAATATATAAGGGAAAAATAAGTGTAAGCATATAGCATAAAAATTATAATGACTTTAAAGGGAAAAATCCTCTGCATAAACGTGAGTAATTCTTGAGGATAGAGAAATCCACCCAAAGTGAAATGACAGCAATATCTATGTAGTTTCAGAAACCTTCACTTGTAAATGACTTTTGATAAAGAAAGTATGTCTGATAATATAGATGCTCAATAATTTGGTATTAAATGTTCCTTAAAATGCAACTGTAAAAACATCTAATACATTTTTTCTTTTTTTTTTTTTAAGTCAAATCCTTTAAAGTCAATACCTTGAAAGTCCTTCACACAAATCTGATTTCCAAAGCATCCTGAAACAGTCACATTTTGCTTAGTCAAGTATTCACAAAAGCCATTATTTCTGTAGACATGAATACATAGCAACAAATTAAAACAACCAACTGTCCTGTTTCAGGTGGAAAATTACTTCATGGGAATTTTCTTCTAACTATTATAAAAACTTTGAACAAACTTACTAACCTCAGAAAACACCACTGTCTAATTACCTTCTCTCACCTTTTCTGTTAAGCTCTGTATAATTTTTTTTTCTTTTTCTCCTCCTACTTGTCTTTTACAGAAAATACATATCTCTTCACACCTTTGCCTACTCATTTCTACCACAAATACAGTTTTTTAATAAAATTAGTCATTACTACATTACAGATCCAAAGAAATCATCACCTTTACCATTCATCAAGAGGCAGTTGTGTGCTGGTCTCTCATCATCATGCCCCTTTTGATCTATGGCCACCTATTTTGAGATTTTTTTTCCACTGATAACTCCACAAGTTAACTAATGCTCAGTAGGTTTTGAACTCCTCCTAACAAAAATACACATCAGAGGTTGTTTTTTTCCACCTTCCCTGACTTTAGACAATTAATTTGGATTAGTTTAAACCCCAGAGATGCAGAGCTCTGAATAATTCTTTGAGCAATGATTTTCCTAATTGTCTGAAGTCCGTGTGGTGAGGGGTTACAGGCACGTTTGCAGTTGTATCACAAACCAAGACTGCGTGTTTGGAGCTGAAAAACTGGTTTGTCTCCATCTTAAGAATCTGAAATTGTCAATTTTTTTTTTTTTTTTTTTGTAATTGGCAGAGAGTAAATGAATATTTTCTAACTTTTCCATCTCAGGGTCATAAAAAAAGATGAGGTAATATCCTTCATCCCCTGAATTCTGCAGCTACTGTTTTGTAAAATGTATCAGACAACGTCCTCAACAGGAACTCTTTGAATTTTATCCACATCTTCAATGCAGGATCAGGTCAGTCTTTTCTCTGATATTCATGGATTCTTTCAATTCTTTACCTCCACCTCATATTTTGTGGAACATCACTCACACAAAGACTTACTGAAGTGATAAGACCACTAATTAGACAGCCTGACACACAGCTCACATTCCCATATGAGCCTTGGGCAACATTACAATTACTGTGAACTCAGAGATGAATTTGGCAGTATTTCAAGGTGGAACACACAAGTTCATCTGCACTGAATCTCCATAAACTCTGAACAATTAATTATAGTGATTGTATATACAATCTGCAGCAGAGCAATGTCTCACTTTTCAGTCGTCTAAAACATCACAGAAGCTAAAAGCCACCCTGCTGTACCAATGCTATTATTTCATGGTTATTCTCCCTCACTGGAAATTATCAAGGCTTTAGGGCCACGTGGGGAATCCTTCAGAGATCCATACCCTCCCTAACCAGCCTGCCTGCAGCTGAGAATCCCTTGCAGCAAGAAGGGAAACCACTCAGAGCCCAACACTACCCTGCCCTACTCTGCCCCAGCCTATAACATCTATTTTTCTCTCAAGACCTGCACAATGCCTCAGTGCCAGTTTCTGCCACAGTATCTTCTCACATGGAAATGCTACAAATGGCCAATATGGAGGATGCAGTCCATTGAAGTGAAGCAAGGATGTGTCTTCTGTTACATCTACTGAGACAGTTGAAAAAAAACCCAGTTTTGAAAAACACAGATTGCTTTTCAGTTAAAACTGAGATTCTGGGTTTATCATTAATCAATGCAAACATTGTTTTCTGTAACCTGATAAAGAGTTTATCTTCATGAGCATGGATCTCATGCTAATTTTCTCCTAGTATTCAACATTTGGAAAAAATTGAGTCATTCATCTTTCAATATTTGAATTGTCCACTGATGGTTTTTTTTAATTTGCCTGTATTTGCACATATTTGATATTTATAAATATAAAGGTCAAACTTTTTGTAGTTCACATTTACTGCTACAGAATTCTAAGGAAATAACCTCAATTACCTTCTGAGAGTGTCTTAAACTAACATAGTGCTTTTCCAAAAAATTCTCAAATTATTAGACAATGACCAGCTAACAGGAATAATAAGGAGCAGCTGTAATTTGATGGGCAATTTTCTAGTATACTTGTTTTTAACAGATTTCATTGAATGAAGGCAGATGAGCAAAACTATGAAGCTGTGATTTTGAAATGTGAGAAGATCTGCACTATAAAACTAAAAATAAAATAAAATTTTTATGTTTTATGTAGCAGTTCAAAGAATAAGGGAAGTATTTTTTTATTGTTTATGTAAATATGAAAATCTAATATTGCAATTGTGAGAGATTGAGCTTCTGCTAAAACAAAAGAAAAAAAAAAAGAATTGTGATCTGGGAATTAAAATCTGTGGAATGAGTTATCCTAAAATAGTAATTAGAACTTGCCAATCAAAGTCATCTAAACCAAAATAAAGTTTATGAAAACTAGATGATATCCTTGTGTTATGGAGAACACAATTTCCTGCAAGCAATGAACATGGAAGCAAACAGACCCTTCAAACGAGTCTTCAACAGCTGCACTAAAGCTACTTCATCCAAACAATACAAACCAGATCATGATCCAATTCTTGAAAGAATATGTAAGGCAGAAAAGGCAAAGAGAAGAAAACCCCTTGGCACAAAGATCACTTCATAGGCACAAGGCACAGAACTGCAACAGCAAACTCAGAGCCTTGTCCCAAAATGCGTTAGTTCTCAATCACTGTCTTGACAGTGTAGTGCCAAAAGCAGTTTTATCATTAAAAAAATAAAAAATAAAGCCTCGTAGTTTAAAATTTATATTGATGATATCATTTAGGGTAGTAAAAATACAGTCCAAGTTACCAAAAATGTGAACTTAATCTGAAAGAAAATAAATTGAAGATGGAATTTGCAGCAGTTCTCAGGGGAAAGTGTATATTAGTATATATTGGAATGAACAAGGAAGGAAAAGGAAGATAAAACAACTGAGGAACAGTTTGAGGTGGCTTTCTAGGTGGATATTTTTCTCATCAGATTATAGAATATAGCTAATGGAGACCATTTTTTCACCTTATTCCAAGAGAAAGGATGAGTATCAAAAGAGGTTCATCACTTTGAGAAACAAAGAATAAATAATGCCATGTTTATATTGAATATAAAATATGCAAATCTGGGATATTTTCTGAAAGAAGAGTAAGGTCATTTTTCCTAATGTAAGAAATACATTGCATATAAGCTCATAAGCACACTTCAAAAATACCATGCACACCTATGTATGTTCAATTCACCTTTTGGGTGACCCTTGCACTGCTGTTCCCACCACATTCCATAGTCAACATGCTGAAATTTGAAGAGACACACAGGTGTGTGTGTGTGTGCATGCATGTGCATTTCATCATACAGATATTCCTAGGATTCTTACAAGAAGTATTTACATGCACAGAAGTGAAAGAAAAGCATGGCCAAAAGATCAGAACGTCTATGAAAAGGACAAAAGTTATTGGGCTGAACTTACAAATATGTAAATGTAGACTGTGTTAGGGTCAAAACACACAGCAAAAGACACAAGACTGAAACTGTCACCTAAATTCACCATTTAGAGGCTTAAGTCTCCTGAAGTCCTGCCTGAAGTCTCAGTTCACTGATGAACACTATTCCAAGCAGTACACCTGAATAGGAGCATTCCTTGCATAGTTCCAGCTAATCAAGCAATCCAGATTTCTCTAAATGACTATCAAACCTTCAGGATTATTTACCTTTCCATCTGCACAATTTACCATCTCAGATTTCATATCTGCTTCCTCATATCATTGATGCAATGCTGAAAAAACATTGACCCTAATAAGAATCTGAGCAGTACCTCCCTAGGAAACCCACCATGTGAGGATGATGCAGTATTAGCAAGGACCTGTTATCTGTCAGGCCTGTTTGAAATTATCTATTTCCTTTAAGTCATATCAATGCTGATAAATTGTATTCTTATTTTTTATTGTTTTATCAGATAGCACTTTGCACAATATTTCACTTCTTTTTGTTTTCAGGATAACTGGAACCTCTTTTGCCCTTTGGAATTACTGGTACACGTGGGTTTGGTTCTCAACTCTATGGAACTTGCTTAGTATTCAAATGTTTAACAAGTTCAGCAATAGCAGACCAGACACCTTAGCCAGCTCTATTCAAACTCTCTACTCCAGTTACTGACATCAGCAGTGGTATCAGCTCTTTTTCTATGAGCAGGCTAGGAAGTTCTTCTTTGTTGTTATGTAACACTCACACATCAGCCTTTCCAAACAGGATAGGAATATCTGTTGAACATTTCCTGTGACATTATCTTCATTTCAGCTACCTCCAATTTCATAATGGCCTATCCCATTAGTAGAATCTCCTTTGTTCCCACTGTAATTTTTAAAAAACTAAACTTCTATTAGCCTTTTTACTGGCAGTCATGGCTTTTCTTCAATTCTTATTTTATTAACAATTTTCTATGCTCTAGATTGAAACTCATTTTTCTCTCTCTCCTTTTCTCTTCTTGGATTTTACAGACTGTTTCTTGATTTCCATCATCTCCATTGCATCACTGATAAAGGGCGAGCTTCTAAGAAAATCATTCTCTTACCTGATGCAGAATCATAACTGAAGATTTTCTGATAATTCTCTAGACTTAATCAAAAACCTTATTTTTTAATAATTCTTTTCTTAAAGAATCCAAATTATTAAAATTCAGTCAGGTTTATCCACTATAATAATGTTCAAATATTGTTGTTCCATGGTGAATTCATGCTATTGCATTTGATTTTAAAACCTCTATCAGTGCTTAGAGTGTCTTGCTCCACACATTCTCTTACATTTGCTTTAACATGTAACTACAGTTTTTCCTCTACACACTTTATAGTCAGATGGTTTCCATTTTTATTAAATGGTCTTTAATAGATTCCCTTTTGTGCCTGTATTTGTGCTTACATGGAGTGGCTTACGTGAATTTAAACAGTAATTCAAGTGGAAGGCAGAGGAAAAGAGGATGTGTGCTGAACTCAGCAGACATTCTCAGTGTCTATTACTGAAAGTTCTGTTATGATACCACAGCTTTCTGACATGGATGACTAAATTCAGCATCAGAATAAAGGATGTAAAATAATTCGCACAGCAATGAGATTGTTTTCTTGGAGGCGCTGATCAGTAACAGGGGTTTTATTTTTTTCAGGTGCCTGAAAATGGGTTATGCTTATTTTTTTTTTAATATTATATTAAAAACTGTAAAGGAGCATTATTAAGACATTCAGTTCCAGTCTCTAAAATTTGACAAGGGCTTGTAAATATTTCACGTTGTTTTCCAAGGGAAAATTAAAATTCATCATGTTGATGGACTAAAAATCCCACATCATCCCACATCCTTCTCAAAAGCATGGGCTTTGGCAGGTTTTGACCTCAGCTCTAATGATTTCTGTTCCTTAATGGAGGGAAAATTTACTTCTATGGAGTGCTGAAGCAATTTTAAAGGGGAAAATATCTGTACTGAGAAAAGAGGTAAATATGGCTTTAGCTGGGTTATTCCCCTTCCTTACATCAGTAGAGTGAAGGAAGTTGTTTCATATTTTAAAATACATTTTAATACAGCTTGCATCTATTCAATGGTTATTTTTCTTAAATTTTAAATACAACTTAGGTAACAAAATTTGTGCAGAATAGTAACTCACAAGAATTATGCTCCTTCTTAGCCAGAGAAAAGCAAGAAAAAGTTTGGTGTCACTCCACAGCCTGTGAAACTGATTTACAACAAGTGTAAGGAGAATCAGACACTCTATTAAAAAATCTTACACAAAACCAGAATATACTGGTGTTCATTATCATTTTATTTCTTGTTTCTATTTTTAAGGCTTCTTTCTGAGAGCTCATACTGAGGTAAGAGCTTGTTCATCACTTGCAGGACAGTATAGACTTTTTATTCTTTCTTCACCTGTTGGCCTATGCCAAAAATTATAATCTCATGGAAAGTCAATTATTATTTTTCTTTTAATAAAATTGGACATTGTACCCAGTTTTCTTCCTACATGTTAAATAAAAACTGAATGATCTAATAGAAGGTATGGTGAAGGCCCCACATGTGTTTGTTTTCACCTGCTTGATTCCAGCTATCAATTAGATCTCAAAGGAACAGCGTGACTTTGGCAAGTGTAACACACAATTAAACTGAAAGGTCTTGTTCTAATGCTTCTCTGCTCTTGCAGACTTATTTTATTTCAATTAGTTATTTAGATTTATAAATAAATGACGTCTTCTCCTCTCACACCAGGCAATCAGGGAAACAAAATCTAAGCCTAATTATGCTGTGCTTTCCTCCATCTGCAAACTCTTTTAATCATTCCCATTCCAAACTCTATTGCTATGAGGATATTGGTAACAATAAAAATTAGTTTTGTTGTTGTATTTTCTGGACATTTTCTCAGCCTTCTCAGATTATAGATCCTAGTAAGCATAATAAAGATTGCAGCTGTCAAAAAGGCTGACTTCATACTGAGAATTACCTACAATTATAAACTCCTGTACTTCACATTATAATAATTATTATACAAGTTCTACTTATGTCATTTGATGTCAAAGAAGGGTGAGATCCATGCTGTGGTTTGGGAAAATAAGGTTAAAATGTCAATTAACTGCGAGATACAAATGCTAAACCAACCAGGCTTCTATAGTTCCCCTCCTCATAGAACTACTTATTTAAGCCCACAGTCAACAGACATTTACACAGATTGTGAATTGTTGTTGCTATTGATGCAGAACTTTGTTGCTTGCTTGCTGGCCTAATCTCAGAAACAACAAAACAGAGATGCACTAATCCCAGGAAAACTCATCCAGAAACAATTCAACTTCTTTCATGTGATACAAAGACAAAGGCTGTAAATTCAGCAGCCTTAATTTGCTCCTGGAGAATAATCTCAGTGCCTCAGGACTGCACTTTGAAGCACCCCAGTTCCAGGAGAGCTTTAGATGGACACAGCAGCATGTGAATGGCAGAATGTGAGCAGGTTTAAGCCCAGAATCCAAGTTACCCAGGGATGTCATCAAAAGACATCCAATGTACCTGGAAAAGCCAGTGTTGACCTTTGGGGTTTAACAAGACTTATAGAGCCCAAAGTATGTTCCAAGTAACTACAAAAAAATTTTCCTTGTCAGCCATATTCACAATATTCACAACACTGAGATTTTTACACTAGCCTAGAGCTTCCTAGCTATATTTTTCCAGAATAATCCAGAGTTGACAATGGCCAAAACAGCAAAAAAGCAAAGTCCATTACTATGTTTGTTGCTAAATACATATATTAAAGTTACAAGTAGTGACGCGTATTTGCCAAAACTATCACTATTTATTTCTGTATTTATAATGAAGCAGAAGGAGATGTTACATGCCATATGATGTTAAAGGATGCAGTAAAATTTACCATCTGTTGACAAAGAAAGATGTGAAGGAGATTTTGCTAAAATTAATGATTGCAGTTAAAGCTGAACATCTTATATCCAAGATCCCTACAGCAACTAGCTGGAAAGCTCACTGGAATAGCCTAGGGTTATTCTAAGGACTAGGGTACCCTTCTAATGTCAGACATGAGCAAGCTAAAGGCTGAATCAGGGACTGCAGGCTGCCAGTCAGCCCCTGGGCACAGAAGGGCTCCCATGCCCAGCTGGACAATCCCTCCCATTTTCAGGAATGTGGGAGCAGGGGTTTGCAGTACAGACTGCCCCCCAAAGCACAGTGCATGGACTTGTGGTGAGAACAATCAGGAGGGAGAGGGACCTGAATGAGGGGTTGGGAGCACTTTAGCCCCTGGTAAATCCTCACAGACAAGTTTTAAAAGGACTGGGCAGCAGTAATGTTGTTCTGGCATTCATGTAGTATTTAATTTATCAAAACTCATGCTTCAGGGATTCAGTGAGTCCCTTAATTACATTAGGAAAAAATCCCTTCCTTTATTCAGCAACACAGAGCCGAGATGCATTCAGAAGGAGAGATTTTTATTTTTTTTTTTTTTTTTAATACTTAAACAGAGAAGTTTACCTAGAAAGGTCAACAGGACAGGTCAATCAGCTTTACAGCCCCCTTTCTTACCAAGTATGAATGAAGTATTCAGCTCAAAGGATTATATCTCTATCACTAGATTTGGAAAGTGTAAACTTCTGCTGTTTGCAACAGATCAGCCAGGACAACCAACATGCCACTGTTTAGTCTCCTGACATTTGGAATGATTTTCACTAACGGAAGTATTTGGATTGTGGGGGAGATAAGTATGTGACACAACAGCCTTTGACACACAGAAAGTCACACTAGTTGATTAAATGGAATTCTTTGGCAAGCAGATCTGCTAAAAACTTGGACTTGCATATTTTCTGCTTAAAGGAACAGACACAGACTTGACCCAGCAGAGATGGATTCCTGGGCTCAGATGAAGAATGTGTGTTCCTAGAATGAATTTCACAGATGACTAGATCACTAGCAGCAGATATTCAAGAGCTAATCCAATTCAACAGATAAGCTTTATTCTGTATAGTAGGCATGTTAAGAAGAATTCATCTGCCTGAAAATAGGCAAAAATTTTAGATGGTGTAGAAATTTGAGTTATTGACAGTTGACTAGCCAGTAGAATCATCACGGTCTGTAACTATAGCCAGAAGCAATAGAGAATTTAAAATGAAAAATGTGTTTGGACATATGAATATCAATTGTTATCAAAATTCCTTTTTACAGCCATAAACTGTTTGAATTTTTAATTGTCCCACTTTTTGTCAGAAAAGAGACAAGATTTTCTGTATGCTAGAAATAGAAAAGGTGTCAACATCGTCAACAACAGTTTTTATTTCCCTTAGTTTGGAGTTTCATATTGAAAATCAAATAGCTAAATTTAGAAGATGAAATCCATGCATTGAAAAACTGCAAGGAGCTGCCTAAATTAAGTCAATTAGTTGGGGAATAGACCTAGTTTAAATATTGATATAAATCAATCAGACATAAAGAACATGGAATTAAACTGGACTGATACGGTCAAAACAAGAAATCAAATATTTTCGGTTGGTTCTTGGCATGGATTTATTTCTGCTCATAGAGCCAGAATTCTTGTGAAAATGAGGTAATGCCATTATAATAGGCTGGATTAGATCAAAAGAGCAATGCCTTTCTTTTCAAGGATATAATGTGTCCCTACAAGCAATCATTCTCCACTGCTCATGAAAGTTTACAGTTCTCGCAAGGCAACAAAAGGGAGCCTCCAGCAGAAAGTTATGATCCCTCTGTTTTTCTTATTAGCTACTCTAACAAATTGCCCTGAGAAATACAACTACTATATGTGACAGAGCAAAAGCACAGTAGGACAAACACTGAGAGTGTCAGAACCAGGAGGTTCAGTTAACTTTGGTCACAATCAGTAAAAAACCTGAGGCCACACTTGCATGTCCTGTCACGCTGTGCAGAAGACATAGAGGGTAACAGTGCAGGGGCTCAATAAAGAAGGAAGCCCAGGTATCTGTATCTATCTGTATCTATCTGTATCTATCTGTATCTATCTGTATCTGTATCTGTATCTGTGTATGTATCTGTATCTGTATCTGTATCAATCTGTATCTGTATCTGTATCTGTGTTTGTATCTGTAGCTGTATCTGTATCTGTGTTTGTACCTGTATCTATCTGTATCCATCTGTATCTGTATATATCTCTATCTCTATCTCTATCTCTATCTCTATCTCTATCTCTATCTCTATCTCTATCTCTATCTCTATCTCTATCTCTATCTCTATCTCTATCTATCTGTATCTGTATCTGTGTATGTATCTGTATCTGTATCTGTGTTTGTATCTGTATCTGTATCTGTATCTTTAGCTGTAGCTGTAGCTGTATCTGTATTTGTATCTTGTTTCTTCCAGGGAAGAGGACAGATAAGTCCAGCCTGACAAGTCACCAAGCAGACCATTAGCACTTTCCCACAATTTTCTCTGCAGGTTTATGCACAGGTAGGGAAAGGGCACTTTATTTCCCTTTGTGCTTCCATTCCTCATATCTCACCCTCTCAGATTTGCTGCATGGCAAAGGAGATTTTCTACCTCTCTGGTGCTCTCAAAAGAGACCTCCTTCCTTCTTTGGTCTATTTGGATTCTGAAGGAGAGAATTGCCCTTCCTTTTAATTTTCTTTCTCCACTTTCTGCTCTCTGCCTTTAATGTTGCTTCCATTAAGACCCATGGGCTTTGTGGTGTTTCTGCGGGGTTTCTGTAGTGCTTCCAGCCCAAAGACCAAGCAATGTCTTTGTAATCTGTGCCTCAGAGTTGCATAAATAAGAGTTTTAACCTGCAAATGCAAATGGGGTGATCCTGTAGATTCAAATGGTCCACATTAGCAAATCATACAGAATACAACTAGATCTAGCATAAAATCATTTGTCCTAACCACTATTTACATTAACTTTTTTTTTTCTTTTCTGTAAACAAAGTATTTGTCAAAGGAAAAATAACATCAATCTAAATTTTTATTATGGAAGATAGTTTCACATCTAATACGGTCAACCTTTCTATTAAAATATTAATTAGGAAATGATAGCAGTAAAATTTCAGGTATGTTTTTAATATTTAATTTAAGAATTTCACATCCCCTAAATCATACTTTACTTTGTAAATATTTGCTAATCTAACAATACGTGTACTACCAGCATTAGGTCATAACTCATGCAGATAGCAAAGAGGACTTCGTGCCATTTTATGATGTGACTCCTCCATTTAATTAACTCCTTTAAACTATTAATATCAGATTTTTTTTCCCCTAGCTCACATGTTTCTGCCTGTGTGACTAAAAAGCTCTGTGTGCCGTTCAGACAGCACAGGTTGGCTTCCTCCCTCTCTCATAGCAACAAAATCCTGGCTACCTCTGAAGTGGATATGCTAAATGGGAGGGATTTCACATCATCTGTTGTCTTTCTAGCTTACATGCACAAAATGCCACAGTTCTGCTCAGAAGATGTTTTTCAGCAACCATTCTGCATATGATATTAATCAGTTTGCTATTGATGAACACATCTACACAGTAACAAAAATATATCAAAAACAGAATTAGTCTGTTTCATGATGTATGGTATAGACACACATTCTTTATAAATATATAAAGAGCATTAGCATTTACAAATCTACTTGCTGGTTTTGTTTAAATAAGAAAGCCACATTCTTCTCTGGATGCTTCACTTAGAAAAATACTCGTGGCTAGCAATGTCTTGCACCAATACACTAAGCATTTTTGTTGAACATTGTAGCAAATTTTTTCTAACGGAATTTATACTTTTTGCTAACACAGAGTTCAATTTTGGTCAAGTCCTGTAACCCTGATTCAAATGACTTCATGGGAATAATATCACTTGTTTCAGTAAACCTATTTGAGTTTGTGCTGTTCAACATCCTGTCAGCTTGCTGAATCAGATCATTAGCTAAGACAGACAAATATATTCAGCCTAGGCAACTTGCACTCCCCTGTTTCTAAATAAATGGACTTATCCTGCAGTATAAACAGCACTTATTTTTCTCAAAATTTTAAAGGAATGAACACAGTCAAGATTAATCTCTTTATTATGACATCTGTTATTTTTCCATTATCCATTTCTAAATTTTGTTGCGTGCCCTACAATTAGAGAATGTTTTGTTGCTTAGTTCAGCAGTAAAAAGGATTGTTTCTAAAAGGCACAAATGAAATATCTCCAGACCAGTTCAATGAGCTTCTGAGATCCTTTCACTTCTAATGAAGCACCATTACTAAGCAATCATAAAGCATTTGCTAGCCCTCAGTAGCTCTTACTCCAATGAGACTATTTATGACAGCAGAACTAAAAGTGAATATAAGCATCTGCAGAGTGACAGCTTTGACAAGAGGTTCTGTGAAGAGTATTGCTAACACAACACCTTACTCCTCAGAGCAAAGGCAGGCAATGTGGTGCACTGCTGGCCAAGCTGCTGTGTTAATAATAGAAGAATGATTGAAGTTAAGAGGGATTTTTGACCTAATGGTAAAAGGAAAAACATTACCAGCTTTGTGTAGTAATACTGACTAAATTCATTTACCCTTATTTATACCCATCTACATTACTGTAGTGATTTTCTCTCCTTTTATCTAAGTCAAAATTCTGGTTTGGTACTCTTACTAGAAGGGAAATATGAGAAACAGAAGGTCTGCAGCAGCTGAAGAGAAAAGGAAAGATCAGGACCTTCAGTGTAACTGCAGTGTGCATTGCCTGAATTTTCCTTCCCATCTCCTTGGAAAAATAAGAGTGTTTCTAGTCTAGGTTACCATAGTTTCTGGTTTCCTTAGTAACCCACCCTTTTGAGAGCATTCATGTGTTTGTGTCAGTAAGCAAGAGTGTGAGTGGGTCTAAAATGGAGTACAAACCTATCAAATTTGATTTGAGTGAAAAAAATCCAAATTTTCTCCTCGACCAACAAAAAACTCCAAAACTTAAAGCAAAAAAGTCTCACTGGAAATCAAGTGAAATAACTATGACTGGGTATGATTTAAATCATGATGTGAGGAAAGGATGAGTTTGTTCTCAAGTCAGAAGGGTCTTCAGAGAAACTTGGAATTTGAACAGAAGACATGCAGTTACTGTTCCTGGGATAGGAATCTGGAATTATGAACTGTCACTTGCAAGGAGGCTTCCTGTCTAGAGTTTTGTTGCATGGCAGTTACAAAGAAAGCAGTTACCCATTTGAGGCATAATTTTAGCAAACAAAAACAAGGCCAGTAAGACTTATCGGTCAGACAGTATCTTTGTGTAATTATAATGGAAATACTTTAATAAGAATATAACCAGTAATATTTTGCAAAGCATTTCCTCCACCCCTCATGCAATAGACACTAAATACAAAAATTAAGTGGTTTATGAGCTAATGGCTTGATCTTGCCTTTTTTCGTAGTCTGAAATATTTGATATGACACCTAAATACTTGAGAGTTTAAATTTCTATTTAAATATAGAAATCCATTTATGTTTATAGAAGACTACTCTTTACTAGTAGCCTTCAGTGATCTTTATTATTGTACATCTGTCAGAGCCCTCCTGTGTTTGGAACTGTGCAGACACTGAAGTAAGGTAGGTCTTAGGATAAATAATGAATATACGAAAACACATTTTTACTGTGAGGGTGGTCATACAGTGGAAGAGGTTGCCCAAAGAGACTGCAGGGTTTCCATCCTTGGAGATATTCAAAACTCAGCCTGATCTGGGGAAGGGAGTTGCATTAGATCTCCAGAAGTCCTTTCCAACTTCTGCTCTGCTGTAATTCCAAGATTCTGTGAAGTGTGTAATGACTGGAAAACTGCCTAAATGCACATTACTGAGAGATCTAGAGAAAGTCTGTGGTTCATACAAGGAAGCACATGCTGTTTCACAAATTTAATACTTTTCTAAATATTTATATAGTATTTGAAACCTTAAAATGTAAGTGACTGAGGGTATAAAAAGGGAGGCAGTAAGGCAGGCAGGAAAGATAGTAGTAACTATAGCATTGGTATTAAGTATAGCAAATATCCTAAAAAAATTTGGTAATTATAGGATTTTTCATTTGGGAAATTTAGCAAAATTTGAAGCCAGAGCTGGGAGGATTTCCTTTTTATATGAAAAAAAAAGGTACAGCTCCTTTTACATACAAATGGGACAAAGATAGAAAACAAGTACATAGACAAGAGTGATATGGAAAAATGAATGGTTTTAAGAAGAAAAGAGCATAAATATTTATCCCATTTTTTTGTTCATCTTTTCCATTCTTGTCCTTTAACTGTCATTCCCTTGTGCTGTTGATGTCTTGCTGTGTTTTTGAAGGCACTTATGGCAAAGCTGCTGTTAGTACTTTTCTAATTGTTGGCTCCTGTGCCAATGCTTTTTAACTTATAGTAACAGATTGCAAAATACGTTTGTTGATATTTGTCTGATTTTCTGAAACAAAAATAAAAAATAATTACTTAGGTCAGCAATGAATGGTTTAGATTTTTCCCTATGAGTTTCTTTGAAAGGAAATTGAAATTTTTATATATTGTATGTGAAAGAAGCATCACTAACAGCTTGTTCTATATACAATACATTACATATACATCTTTAATCAGATAAACAGTTTCAGTAGGTGGCTGATAATAAGCTATTTGTTACACTTCAGAGGTGATTTATTGATTGGCTTTGATTGATTATTGATTATCATGCCCTTTGGTAGATACTGGTCAGTTTATTGTCTTTAAACCATCTCTCATCCTACATTTGTTCAGCATCTCATTGCTTTGGATCTTGCAAAATATTTACTTCAGCACAAAAAGGAGAACCAGAACAGTAATGTTTTGTGCCTGTTTTGTACCTATAATTCCCATCAAGAAACAGTCAGGCCTTTTCCTTCAGATAAATACCACTAAAACCACACGGTATTACAGAGCACCACTTAAAGGTCTGACTCAAACCTCAGTAAAATCAGAGGAAATCTTTCTATTTAATTTCATGAACTTCAGATCAGATCCTGAATAACCCTGGCTTTATATTAGAGTCAAAGACATCTCTCTCCTCTAAGAGGCTGAAGAGACTCCCTAGTGACTTCTAATGCTGTTTTTGAAAAGTAGAAAACTGTCAAGAGGAGACTGCATAATACCAAAGAAACAATTGAAAATACCATTACCACACTTTACTTCTTAGCTGCTGACCACAAGATTTAAGATTCAGCTCAACTGAAAAAAAAAACAAAGCCCAAAGCAAATAAACTACA
This sequence comes from Melospiza melodia melodia, assembly GCF_035770615.1. NCBI lineage: Eukaryota > Metazoa > Chordata > Aves > Passeriformes > Passerellidae > Melospiza > Melospiza melodia. Next base: position 83,297,020 of record NC_086198.1, on the reverse strand, counting down.
GGAAGGACTATGGCTTGTGTGTGTTCAGATCCCTCTTCACAATTAAAAAAGTCTGGACTGTAGGGGATACTTATAATTTGGGTATCATTCTTGGTTTGCAGACTGAAAATGCTCATGTGTTAAGTAGAATTCTTTCACCATAAAAGAGTAGTATAACATATTAATGCCACAGTTAAGATGAATATTTTTAGAAAGATACAAATTATTCCACATTAATAAATTTTCTTCTTGGTAAAGTGGGTCTCTTCCAGATGTTGATGCTTAATATTCAATTTGAGGAAACAAACAACTATTTTCTTTCATCCTCACTCCTTCTTCTACTACTGCATTCAAGTTTCATATGAAAAAAATGAGCATTCTTATAATAGACAAAAAAAATCACTGAAAAAATCACCTGTTACCAACCAGCTGTCATAATAAAAATAAGTCTTTCCTAACCCAGCAGCATGCATAAATAAGATTGCAGGAAGTCATGAATTGGGTCACAAACTCATTACAATGCCATATATTGTTATCATATTGTTTCCATCTGATAGTCTTTAATAGCTCATATAATCCAGATCACACTTCATTTTCTTTGCCACAAGTGCTACAAGTAATGTGAACCCCCAATAAAGAGAGACTTTATCTGGCACACTGGGTGACAACTTCAACTTAAGGCTTGAGTGACAGAGGCTTAAATGATCTCTGAACATACAGGGTGCTACTCTAAAACTGTTTAGGTAAAATGATACAGGAAACTTTTCATTAACATTGCCTGGTATAGAAACTTGATCACAAAGATACTTCATTGCAAGGAAAAAGAGCTTAGGGGATAGTGGGTTTTTTATACATGATGGCTACTTTTAGCAGTTATTCTTGAGTGCTAGGTACAAGTACAGGGATAATCCTCAGCTATGGAATTAAAACAGCAAGGCTATATGACACCACTTTCAGCAGAATCTGTCTGGTGAGATTGTTGGAGAACCAGTTAAAAAGGTGTCTCATTTTGATTAGACTACTTTATTCTAGTAACTTTGTTCAGGTTCAGAGACAAAGAAAGAAATTCATGTTCCTTATTTTGACCCCCAATAACCCACTGGCTTTGTGTTCTTCTCTTTTAGAATGAGAAGCACTGAAATTCTAAGGTACTATTAAATAGATGCATTGTCAGTAACGCTATGAAAACCCCTACTCTTATACAGTTAATTAGTCTTGTTACATTAATTGAAAACCATTCAGAGCTCAGGAGTGAATGGAGGGTGCTCTGGGAAAGCAGCCAAGCTTTAGGGGTTGGAGAGAGGGCTGCAGGCTGGCCGTGCCTCCCTCAGCCTGCGGCAGGCAGGGACGGAGCCTGCGCCCGGCGCTGCATCGGCCACGCTCCCATGCCAAAGGGCTGCTGAGGAGCCACACATTCATTTCAGGTGATCACGTTTAGTAGTGGTCAGAATAATGAAAAAGGTGCAAGGGGAAAGCCTTTTAAAGACTTTCAGCAATGAAGAAGCGAGGAAGGTATCTTGCACTGGCCATACTGAGTCATGGATAGTGGCTAATTGCTCCTCAGGAAATAGCTGTGCCATCTTGCAGGTGTTTGCAATCCTCAGAACACAGTTTTGTCTTTTGGGGTTTTGGGGGGTTTTTTCTGTTGTTCCTACTTACGTTCTTTGAAAAACAGGATGTTAATAAAATAATAAAATAATGATAGATTGTAAATAAAAAGGGTAGATCAAATATTCTGTTTATACATAGATACTGAACTCTGCAGTGCAGCAAATAGAAAAAAAAAAAAACAGGACTAGGATGAAAACATTTTTAAGAGCTGGATGACTCAATGTGAAGACATGTTTGCTCAGCTCTTTCTGAGCTCCCACTCTACAAAAAAACATAAAATACAGTAACAAAGAGCCTTATGATGGATTTCTCTTACTAAAAGGCAAAAATGTAGAAAATCAGAAAATTAGGAATTTTATGTACACTTTTATTCTAGTTTCTGGAAAATTGAATTTCAGTGCACTTATCTTCAGGAAAATAAATGTTTTTGTAGTGGATTACCCTTGGCCCTAGACCAAATTCCCTCCCAGCAGCTCTGTCACTCCTTTTCAACAGTCCAGGGGTTGAAAATAAGTAGTGTTCCTGGTCTAGCAGTAAGACAGGGACATTGTTTAACAGTTTGCAACATGGGCAAAAAAGACTTGACTTGGGGAAAATTAATTTATTTTAATATCAATTAAAATAGACTTGGTTAGAGAAACAAAGACAAAAATTTAAACAACCATCCCATCCTTCTTAAATATGTTTATCTAGAGGCTCCCTATCCCTGGCTAAGAGACTCAGCTCTTCTCTGCTATGAGCCTGATGGAGGCAGATGGGATGGGCTGTGTCCTCCTCACAGAGGCACTTAGTGACACAAACCCAACCGAGTATTTGGTACAGAAACATGACTAAACTAAAATATGAAAGAACATTGACTGTCACAAGGAAAGCCTCTTGTTTTACCTTTGGACATAATTACAAAATGCTCTCAAGCATGGAGGAGGAGACTGAGGGGAGACCTCATTGGAGCCTGCAACTTCCTCATGGGGGGAAGAGGAGGGGCAGACAGTGATCTCTGCTCTCTAAAGGGAATGGCACAGAGCTGAGTCAGGGGAAGTTTAAGTCAGGAGTTAGGAAAGCATTCTTCACCCAGAGGATGGCTGGAACAGGCACCCCAGGGACGTGATCACAGCAGCAATCCTGACAAGAGCTCAAGAAGTATTTGAACAATGAGCATGGTGTGATCCTTGGAGCAATCCTGTGCAGGGCTGAGTTGGACTTCGATGATCCTTGTGGTCCCTTCCAACTCAGGATAGTCCATGATTCTATGATTTGTGAAGATTTGTGAATATTTTTTATATTCCTGTGATAGAAGCTGATCCAAATTAAATCCAATTGTGGATTGAAAGTTACTAGTAGCACTTGATTTTCAGACAAATATATAGCTCCTCAAAAAGTCAGATCATTTGCTTTCTGGAATATTTTGACAAGAAAAGATGCAAAATGGATGGAAAAGAGTCAACTCTTTTGGGAAATAATGCTTTGAAACAGAGAAAGGTGTTGATAGTCTTATAAAAAAGATATGCACCTAACGGCTCTCTTCTTTCCATCATACTGTGGTTGGACCAGTAAATGCATCTTTCTTAAAAATACTGCCTTTTAAAATCCCTGCAGAGTTCATTCCCATGTCCTGAATATCATCAGGTTTGTAAGATATTTTAGTAATCAGGACTGTCTTTAAATGCTGTAATTCATTGTATTATATTTTTTCTATTTTCATCTCCTTTTTCCTCCCATATGTATATCATAAATTACCCTTATCCCAGGTACCTTATTAGAGCCATCCTTATTCAGCCATGTGCATTGTCTTTGATTTTTTCCTACTTTAACATTTTTTTCTTTTTTAACTGCAGATCATTTTGTGATCTGAGCTCTTTTTGTGATAATAGAAAAAAAAAAGGAGCAGGGCATGCATTTTTCAAAAATTGATGCTTGAATTATTAAATGCATCTCTATTCCCATGTGCAGTGACAGTCAAGTAGAAAATGGAAGCTGTCTATAATTTAATCTTAGCACATACAATAATAATTAGTTGTCATTAGGACCCTGATTTTCACTGTGATGTACAAGCAGAGAAATGCTGAATTCACAGAAGTGAGGTGTTGTGTGACTTGCAGTGCAGGACTGACTAATTTTTTGTGCAAAACTGCATTTTTATTTATTTCTACTGTTTATTTCTGGTCATGTTATGTCACTCTAAACTTTTAATTGCTCACAGTGAATACATGACACTAACTGGTATTATAATTTAAAGAATCCATAGCTTAACAAATAATCAATTTTTAAAGTAAATCATAATAGTGGGCATATTCTAGGAAAGGGATCAGAGACCCTGTTCTTATTTCTATGTGATTCCTGTTTAAATTGTGTGTTCGTGCTACTATTTTGTAATTAAATGCCTGAGTCTCAGCTCTCTAATGATAGAAATTTGTTGATTACTACAGATCTTTAAACAGCACTCAGGCACATACTGAAACAGATTGATAATGCCAACTGGATACAAAGTGGGAGTGTTAAATTCTGCTGCCAGTTTCAGATGCTTTGAAACACTTTGGGAGTAGAGTTCTGGTGGCCCCAGAATGAAGACTATGCTGAGCACTGTAACATGACAAAACGTCCCTGTCTCCACCAACCTACTCCAATGCAGAAAAAGAGTCATGTTGACCAGATCAATACTCAAGTGACACAGGGTAAAGGTCATAAACACAATGACATGAAGATATGAAAAATTCAAAGTCTAATTATCACAGCTATGCTACTGTGGACTGACAGGAAAGATGTCCATAGCCGGTTGAAGGACAAGTGAAAGTCTGCTTGTGGCACTGTGTGGATGCAGCCTGAACAATGCCAGAAATAGCTTTAAACATATATAGCTTGTACTGAACATGTGGTGCTGCTAATGACTACATTTTGTGTACATGTTTTGCATGTCAATAAATTAATTAACCATTTTAAAGTCACATGGTGAAAATGATAGCCTACAGGGTTTTGTTTAAGGAACTGATTAGACATCTATGAAAGAGAGGTGTAAGCTTGATTTGACCTGCTGGACAGCAGAAACTGATGCTGGTGATGATTAAGCAGCAGAGCTCTCAGTGCTTTTCAGTGGCTATACAGCCTTAATTAAGAAATCCAGGGGGTGAACCAGGAGCTGCTTCAGTCAGTCTTTGTGGCTGGGCAAGGTGGAGCAAATCTGGTTCCTATGAAAGTTAGGATTCAAGGCAGACACTAGGATAGTGAGAGGTACCCTCTGGGAGAGCCCATGAGCCCTGTAGCACCTTGCAGGTCGGGGTACTCACCCATCCTTCATCAAACACATGGAATTTCTATAAGAAAAAATTTAATATTCAATATTCTATATTGCATGTTTGGGGGGGTTGGAGCCTTTATTTTTCACAGTTTTCACAATGAATAGAGTGCTCAAACCTGTACATTGCAAATGGCCACTAGTTCCCAAAGAAATTAAGAGGCACTACTTCTCAGGCTAGCAGAGTTTTCCCTCTCAGTTGAAGAATCCTATTCAGGACTATCTGAAAAACATGAAAAAACCCTGTCAGATTCAATAGTGCAACCCACCACTAACATACAAATCACAACACACTGCTTGCACAGGGGCTTAATTGCTGACAATCTCACAGCCAATTTTGCCACAAGTTGCAAATTTTCATTACAAAAGGATTTTGTAAGGCCTTAGCTCTCAAACTGATGCCATGACATGAGACTTTTCAAGTAATCTAAATAAGGATTTCACAGTGTCATAGCTGCAAGCATATTTCTGAATGCATGACTTGTCCACACCTTGTGTGTTTATAAACCAAAATGCAGACCAGTTATCTGCAGCTCTGCCTACCCTAGTGCCAGTGTCATACACCTGAACACCTTTCCCTGCCCCTTATTAGATAAAACTTCGGTCTGAATTCTTAATAGCACCTTGATCCAGCCCTAAAATAAGGAATTCCTTACTGTTCAGACTAAGCCCACCAAGTCCAGTGTCTAGAAGGAACCAACACATTCCACTCAATTCTGCTACAAGATAGGATTTTGTCCCCAGTAAAGAAAAATTATTCCATACCTAGTCTTTTTTTATTAAATCGATTTTCCACAGTATTCACCTACTGAATTATACATTTAAGTCATGCTAGCCTACATTTTTTTTAAAGTTATAATTTTTTTAATTCACTTTCTTTCCTCTATTATACTTACAAGGGCCATTTAATGCTTTTGGTAATGTAGAACTTTTGAACTATCTTTAGTAACAGCATAGTTAAAACTTGTAGGCAAAACTTGAGCTCTGCACCACCCCAGGCTTCCTCTGCTTGTGAAGGAATATTACTAGGCAAAAGACAAACTTGCAAGCATTTCACTTCTGAAAAAAGCCAAAAATTTCAGGTTATGGCATCAAGAAAATGCCCCTTCTCTTTCATGTAAAAATTTTGTTTTACACCTGCCATGGAGTACTAAATGTAGCCTGATTCTGTTTCACCATGATATATTGCCAGTTTCTGAGCACAGCAAAAGCAGTTCTATATTTAAAAGATTCTATGCAAATTCCATCTGCTAATGGCACTCATTTTTATGTTCAAAAGTGGTGTACTGCTTTATGTAGATGTTTAATTTCTATTTCTAGTTACTAAATGTATATTTAGACATTGGATAGCACTTGTCTAAATTTTAGATGGTAGAATTAGTCTGTATACCTGTAAAGGTTCTTAAGAAGAATAATGTATGGCCGACTACTCACAGAAAATGTTACTTCATGGTAATCAGCTCATTATGAAAACACATAAGCCATTGCCTAAATTCCTAGCCTGCCTCTATTTGGTCCTTAAAGGTAACATCTTCTCAAATAGAATTAGAATTATAGCTTTCCTTTTACCTATTTCAAGCAAATGGAGTGTTCTGAAAGCAGGTTAAGGGAAACATGCTTTCCAATGTTTGGGATAAGACTTTTGCTCATAACCTGTGTGCATGTAAACACTTTAAGCCAGGCACAAAAATAAATACATATGTACAGACCACTCTGCACATGAAAAGATAGTTTTCTCGATGGTCACTGAAAACTGAACACTGTGTGATAAATTCAGCAGAACAGCCCTCCAGAGAGCCCCAGAGTGGCAGCAACAGAAGACAACATCTGTGAATCCAACATGCTAAACTCCAACAGAGCACTAACACAATATTTAAGGGCATTTCTTCTCACTGTTCACTGTAGGAAAGGAATCATTCCTTTCATACCCTTAATCTGACACCTAAAGTGTTTCAAACTCATAAAAGGGTTGAGTCCCTAGTTCAGTAACCCACATCATCTTGATTTAGCTGAGATGTTCCCTGTGTGGGGCATTTTCACTGAAATTCTCACCCTGCACAGATATTGCCAAATCACATCTTTTCAGCCTTGCAGACCTAGCTCAGTACCAGTTCTATGCTTCATTTCTAAAAAGTTTGGCCCAGGTGGAAAAGTCTGGCTGTTGTTTTTTTCATAGAAAAAGAGGATAGAAGAAAAGTTGTCACTACTACATTCCATAATAAACACCTCACTTCTTGGCTTCCAGTTGCCTGTAGTAAGACTTCACAACACCTTGAATAGTCAATGACCTCTCAGAGAACTTTTGTTACTCTGTAAACATTGAAACAGAAAAGCTATTATAGTAATTCCAAGTTCATGCTTATGTTAAATATCCTCACACCCTTCTGAAGCACAATGTTTTCTCCAGAACTGTGTTCAGAGCAGGGAAGAGTACTTGGAAATCCAGTATGAACATCTGATACCTTATAATCTATATTTTCTCTAAACTAACAATCAACACCTTAAACATATGGCAATTCAAAGTCAAAATGTTGATAGATATTTGGAATACTGATAAATCCTTTTCCTCAGAGATGCGGAATGCACTAATGCAAAATAACAGCTTTGACACTTCATGGAACACACATCTTTTTCATCCTGACTAAAAGGCAATAGGTAGAACAAACAGAACAAATACTGGAAGCTTAGAAAACTAAGAGAATATTCAGAAAAATAAAATCAAGTTCCAGAGCTGGTTGACTGTACTTTATTTTCAGGAACCCAGCTTGAAATCAACCAAGTCTTTTTTGATTTTTGGGAAGCCCCAAACTCCCTTTCCAAAGACCAGCCCTGCAGGACAGGGCAGATGGGGACTTCCTTGCCCATTCAAGTTCCTTTGAAAAGTATTGGCCAAAGTTGGTTTGAGTTTTCTTAGCTCTTCAGCTAAGCTGACAAGTTGTCAGTTGCTCTTCTGAAGGAATACATTGTAGGATGATTTGAGATTGACTTTTCCTGAAAGCCAAATCAGGGTCCAGCAATGAATTGTATAAAGCTGTTGATGTAGAGCTTCTATAACTAGTGTATAACTATTAACTTGTATAACATGTAGAACAGTTACATCATCCTATTTTGCATCCACCTTTTTGTATTCCATGCAATTAAAGAGAGTGGCATGAAAAGACCATCAAATAGGTACAGGACAAGTAATAATAAAAGGTTTTATGACCATGATTCTGGGAAGAGTGTGTTCCTCACAAAGAAGTTATGCAACTCATTCTTAGAAGTGACAATAAAATCTTTATTCCTCTCCTTTCTCACCCTTTCTCATCAACACACAGAGGCACAAATTTTTATGCTATCTGTTGGAAAAACATACCTTATAACATTTTCAGATTTGGAGCCTGTTTGTCATTCACCTAGTTTATTCACAATTCTTTATCTGTGTGGGGCTTTTGACGACTTCATATACGTATATAAATATATGCAAATTACTTCTTTATCCTACCCTTTTTTTTAGGTATCAGAAAAAACAGTTTTAAAATATTTTAGGTCAGATCTGGAAAGATTCACTGCTAAGTCATGCTGTTCTAAACATACTGTCTTGTAAAAGAGCATAACTGGAAACTTGTGGATTATTATTTCAAACTACTAGGATTCCAGTCTCTCCCAAAACTTTTAAAGCATTTGCAATAAACCTCCCAGTTAGACAGTCATCAGTCATGTAATCAAAACAAGCATTTTTAGAGATAATCTTTTTAATCTATTTTGAAGCCTTGCATTTCACAACAGAGAGCACAGGATGATCTCGTAAGGCAGAACATAAACAGCAAACGGTACTGCAGAATTTGTGGGGATTCCTTGGGTCAGAGCAGGCAAGCAGATTTCTAACTGTCACATACTATCTTCCTCTGCAATAATGAACCATGGTTTCGCTCTTTCACAAAGAACTTCAGCTTTACAGGCTAAGTGCTTTTTTCTTTCTCTCCCCACCAACCCTGCCCCAAGAGGAAATAAAAGTCACAAAATTTAAAGGGAGTTTCTTGATCAGAAAAATAACAACACCAAAACTGACAGGATGCTTCCAAACATTTCCATGGAGCTTATTACAATAGCAGGTAAAAATTAACAAAATCCAAAAGAGGATTAGATATTGAGGGATAGTGCTTCTGACATATATCAAATAAAGATACTCCAAGGCATTTGACTGAAAGATCCAGGCAAAAAACTAAACTTTTGAGTCAAACCACTTCCTGTGTATAAAAAGTTAGGATGGCATTTAATGTATGGAGGGAAAAAATTACTGCAGCTGCTTGTTAGAGTTTTTGGAACTGTGTTCTTCAGTCTATGCTACCTGTCACAGGCTATTAGCAAAGTCTGGCTTTGTTTGGGTTTGATCCAAAGTGGGTTTGATCCACCATGTTAATTCCAGTATATACATTCTGTTGTTCATTACATTGATAAAATACTATCATTTCCCCAGCGAAAAATACAAAAGTGCTACCTAGTGCTACAAATTAACAAAGCTGGAAAAAAGCTGAAACAGGATTTTTTAGTTACACTGTTAGATTACGTGTGGTACTGGTGAATTCCTCTGAGGTAACTCATAAATTTGAGACAAAGACTTTGCCTCCTATAAAGTCTGAAAGGCATAGGTGCCGCCTTCTGTAAATATTAATAATGGCTGCAGAGTGAGTGCCACAAGCAAAGGGCACTCAGTCACACAGAGCCAGCCCAACAAAGCCCGCCCATCAACACAGACTTGCTTTTTCTCAAAGCTACATTTAAGATTGTAAATGTGAGGAATATTTCTGTACATTCCACAACAACAGGTGGATTAAAGACTGCAGTTACTCCTACATTGCTATTTTTGCATTTTGATTTAATTTTTTTTTCAGCATTTGGGAAAGCATTTGGTGTGCTTCAGAGAACTTGCAGTGAGTGCCCCAACCCAAAGTACATGACTATCTGCTCTAACCACAATAAAAATACTCTTTGAACATAAACTGTTTCAACAGGGAATCATTTAATCTCTTTCAAAAATCAAAAATAAAGAAATAAATACATAATGTAACTTTTCAATCACTGTAAAAGCCAGCACCCAAAATGCTGCTAGCAATCTGACAGTCCAAGCAGGTGCCCAGCAGAGATCCCTTGTGCCTTGCTTCCCTGGATAATGAGTACACAGGCTCAGGAATAGAACACAAATCGGCCAGGAACCACTCAGGATCCTTTCCACTTTTTTGCTACTCTGTCACTTTAAAATATCTCACAAGCATACACTGTCTCAAAAGGCAGCTTGAAAGAGACAGAAATTGCCGTGTGTGTGCACTCTCCTTTTGAATCCAGGGCAGATCAATGATTGTTTATTTATTCTGAGCAAAGCAAGTGATGGTTTTTTCAAATTCTAGCAGACAAATCTCCCACTGCTGAACCTGGCAGGGCAGGTCACACAGAGCTGGGAGTGGGCACAGGACTGGAGCACGTTAGAAACTGGCTGCCTTGGTCAACCAAGGGAGTACAATTACTTAATGACAGCAATTTACCCGTTTTACAGTTTGCAGTGCCAAGGAAATATCGCTTGTGACAGTGGAAACAAATCAAGCCTGAACTGGTAATTCAGCACAGCAAACCTGAGCTACTTCTTCTAACACTGAAAATCATGGAATTTATTTCACTGCTTGAATAAAGTTGTAGATACCCAGTCCTAAATAGATTTGTTGGCAAGTCTGGGACACCAGTCCCTTCAAATAACCAGAAGTTATGGATTACTGTTATATTGCTTCTAGCCGTTATTAACTTGATGCTGAATTTTTTCTAATGATTATTCCCTGTGTGCTACTCATCTTCCAACTGTGAGAGATATTTATTTGTGCTGTTTTCCTAAGCAACAGCTAATTCCCTGCTGAAAGATCATGCATAAGCAAGGGGCTATCGAACATGGCCGAAGTCTTTCAGTGCAAAAGAGAGGACATTAAGAAAGAAAAGGGTTATTGAAACCACTCAAGGCTAGATTAATATCTTCACCTTTCCACATTAAATGAGTGTCTTTCAATTTTGTATAATCATCTGTTGTAATAGGAGTTCAGAAACAGGAAAAATATTACTCTTTTATATTTAAAATCACTTAAGGAGAAGAGACAGGAAGGGATTTGGTTTAACAGGTAACGAACTCACAACAATCACCAGGAATAACGTCACTGGTGCACAGGAGGGGAAATCCCAGCTATATGTATTTTCCCCTGTTTATGTACATCTTTGATGATTTCTCCTAGTAAAATGAAACAAATGAACATCAAAATGTGAAAGAATCAGCAATTAAACTAGGGGGTTGATTTTTGACTAAAAAATTAATTAGCTCAAAACCTAATATTGAAAGGTTTTTACAGTTGGGTAACTTTCAGACCAAAAAACACTAGAAATCTATCACTGCTTTCTGACCTACTTTCCATGGCCATGGCTAATTCGATCTTCTTGCCTTTCATATCTCTGTCTCTGCCAACAGACAGATGAGCAGTGGAAGAACAGAAGAGGCAGGTTGGGTTAAGAGGACAGATCAAGACAAATCATTACAAGCAAGAGAGTGGAAGTTTTCAGAGAGCTATTCCCAAAATAAGCAGACAATTATTCTTATTAGGATGAAGTCAAAAGATGTTATTATCACAAATATAATATGTCTCAAAAATCACCAAAAAGAGTTCATGTAAATGATCTGTGCCAGGATAATGCCATGCCTGAAATGATTATACCACTTATATTTCAAATCTAAATGCTACAAGAAGTTAAACAAGGAAATTGAATAATAGTAGATCTGTTAAAAACAAAAAAAAGAAACATCAGAAATTAGAGGGCAAACTGAGTACTTCAGACATTTGCTACAAGAATTATTGTTATTTTTGTTTGAGAACTATGTATCTGCCTTAAAACATAAACAATTATAGGATGTGAAACCATCTTATAAACCCAGAAATCATACTTTTTGTTTCAATTCAACTACTTCACTTGGCCTGAACAACATAAAAGAATGCTTTTCAAACTAATTGAATTTTGCTCTTTCTCCCTAAGAAACTTTTCATATGTCCCAATTTCTATCCTGAGTCCTCCCACATTAATTTTACTCTGATTTTCTGAGTAAATTAGGTTTAGGTAACAGTACTGTCAATTGACATCTGTACTCCAGATCTTCTGGTAGCTTTTCATCCCATGACTACATTAAAATACAAATTTAAAGATATTAGTTTCTACAAATGTGTCTGCTAATTGAGAGCTGTTTGAAGAAAGCAGGCTAAATTGCATGTCCCCATTTAAAGCAAGACTGTGTAACTCCAGCAGTTTCCTGTTTTACAGGCAGTGTATACATGGACTAAGCCAGCCTCTGCATGAGCTGCTACGTGCCCAGCCAAACATGGAAGTGATTTAGGAGTCAGAAGAAAAACAGGGGGGAGAGGACTGGAGTAATAGCACATCAGCATGTTCTGTGAGATGAGGAAGAGAGAATTAAGACACTGATAGGTTGAAAGCTTGTTTCCACTAGTACCATCCCTGTGGTTCCTTCTCCCCCTCAAATGTTTCAGTATAGCTCCCAAAATGAACTAGTAATTATTTGCTCACTCCTAATTAAATGTTAATAAACTGGTGGTAAAAGCTGCATGAAAGAGATTGGGTAGGTAAACTTGAGATTTTAGGAAGGTTCAAAGAGAGATACCTGACACCAGTAACAAGTCCTTGATTCTGAGGATCTGCATTGTCTGACCTTGGCTCAACTGTAAAACAGGCCACCATCCACACTGATCCATGTCTACAGTTCCTAAAGGCAACCATCATGCCTTTTTGTGTTTTCCACCAGGATTAAGTGCCTTTGTGAGATGACCAGTTCATTCATCATTGAAAACTGTATCTGGACTGAAAGAGATATTAAAGTGGCAGGAGTGTCGAGTCTCCCAAAGAACAAGTAGCTGTCTTCCCAGTCCCATGTTGTGTATACACTGCTGTAATCCTGTTTTAAAGAATGCATTGATTTTTTTCAGCCTTAAAGAGCTAACTGGATTTTGTGGTTTCAGTTATGATCACAGAAACATACAGGGCAAGTTTCAATCAACAGTCCAAAACTTTACTCTTTTATGCTGTTTTCTAGGAGAGCTGTGTGCTCCTCACCACCATGAAATAACAGCATCTGTAATTTCATTTTTATAATTTCACTGAATTTAATTTTTACTTGTTTGTTCTTGCCTTCGAATTTCCCTTTTGGAAAGCCATTAATATTGGAAATTAAAAATGTTTCCAAAATGCCATTCTCTCATTTGTTATACTGCTTTTAAAATCCCCTAGGGGAAAAAAAAATTCCAAACAAGTGAACAAAATCACCTCAAAAATGTGAATAAATTAGTAGAAGAAAAAATTACTAATTTCAATGAAATTATTTTTTTCCATTTGGAAAACACTATGATGATGATGAATTTTCTGTCAATTCCAGATGATGAAAAATAAGGTAAAAATACAGAGGTTGTGCAGCTCCATGGTTAAGGCTGTATGTTCCACTACACCTTCAGCTAGACTAAATATGCTAGGCTTCACAATTTCACAATTTGAAAATAGTAATTCTTCAAAAAATGACAGAGCCAGACATATGATTTTTGTGTTTAATCAATAACTTTAAAAGACAGATGCTGTATTCTGCAGTGTTATGGCCACACAGAGAACAAGAACACAGAACAGACAAGTGATTTCACTGCAACTTTCAGTTTCAGGGCTGCTAATGAAGAGTATTTCTTTCAAGAGCTGGAGCCATTCTTTGTGCATAACATTGCTGTAGATTTTCTCTGTAATAGACATTTTGTCAGAAAATACAGTACCTGGAAATACTTTTGGGTAACAGTAAAATAATTGCCAGGAAGTGAACACTTTACTATAAATGTTTTAATGCTTTTAAAAACTATTTCTTTATACCATAGAAGATTAATATACCTAAAGAGATAGTAATGTACCAATCATTTAGACAGTGAAACTTCCCAAGGCACCTAGTAAATCTAATGTGATATTTGCTTTTTTTTTTTTTTTAACCTGAACTATGAGGTAAATGTATGTGGGATGTTAATAAAATATTACATAGCCTAATGACTGTAATTTTATCTATGTTGAGTAACCAGCTCATACTGAACGGGGGTTAGTTACTGTGAGCACAGTTGTTCATATGGATTTGCAGAATAGCAGCCTGCAACACGGTGCTTTTAGAAAAGCAGGTTCAAACAGAGAAGAATATGAAACACATATAAAAGAAAGTTCACCTTTGAAAAAGTAGTCTTTCATAGTATTTTTTAAACCAAAGAGGATTTTGTTTTTGCTTTTATTCAGAAACAATGATTATTTTATCATTTTCTGCTTCCATCCTCTTTTTTAAACCTTTGAAGCCATACTTTTATAAGAAATGGAAAAAATTTCTTCCCCCAGGATAAGAGAAAGAAATTTGTCATGTAAATCTACATGGTTCAAGCTCAGAAATTTATGACATTTATTTACTTATTTACTTGTAATATTTTGCCTTCTATCTTATATGGACTAAAAATATTGTCAGAGGACCTTTTTAAACAACAGAAATTTTTCATATACTGGGATATTGCTTCAATGGTCTTCTGAAAAGTGTTTTAGAACTTATTTTATAGTTTAAAATGACACACGCTTTTTATAAGAATGTAATGGAATATTTGATACAAAATTCTATAGATCTCTACTGAAAGGAAGTATGAACCTTCAAAGGTCAGCTATGTGACTGAAAAAAGTTCCCTAGAAATGAGTGTAATCTTTGTCAAGATTGTCTTTTTCAAGGAAATCACAGTTTGGTAATTTCTACTTATTAAATTGTTTTCTCTAACTCTCTTGTTTACAGGTACGCTGCAATGTTCATCCTGTCATAGCAAAGGAGAAAAAAATAGACCTGTTTGAAAGGAGCTTCTGGCATCATTGCAAAGTGAACTGAAAGTGTGTCAAGCCATGGAAGAGCATAGTTTCTTATTCCTCAAGTACTCAGACTTTAGATCCCCAGGATATCAGGGTCTCTCTCATGGCACTAAGCCAGACTTCTCTGAGAACAGGAATGACCCTTCAGATGAGTATGAGATGCTATTCAACAGCAACCAAATGAGGAAAGATTTCAATGTCTTCCCTTCAGTATGACTCAAAACTACACAGAAGAGTAGAGGAGCTTTTGCAGCTTTTTTCCCCAGAAGCAGTAACACAGGTTAACACTCAGTTACTAATCAGTTGACCCAAAATTCTTCCTTTTGAAGATCTACTAGCAATAAGTAGTGTTCAAAGGCTGTGTAATAAGCCAGATATCAGCTTCAACAACCTGACCAAAGAATAACATGAAAATAGAGCCAGAAACAAGATAACACATCTCAACACAAAATGCAAGCATTGTAAGGGCTGAGTAATTACTGACCACCACATGATGCCAGACACAGAAAAGAAACTCAGGAACAAATGGACCATCCAGAACCACAGATAAAACTCTGGACATGTAAAGAAAACCCAAAGAAGTGCAAAATACAGCTTAAGTTTTAAATTCAAACAATGAGATCTTAAAAAAACCAAACCAAACAAACAAAAAAACACCAAAAAAAACCCACTAAAAAAACCCAAGAAAACCCCACTCTACTCAGAGTAACTCTTCCTCTTTTTCCTAGATGCCTTTGAGGCATTCAGCACACTCAGCTCTGTTACAGAAATCTGAGGATTATTTCATGTCAAAAAATGTCTGGAAGGAACTGGAGAGTAGTAATTTTAAAAGAGTGCTAAATGCTGACTTTCCAGTGCTCAAGTCAATGCAGCAATAATTCATTCTGTCTGAACTGTTGCAATTATGAGTTTAACACAATGCTTTATGTCATGATTCTCCAATTAGTTTATTTCAGTATAAATCCACACTACTGCTCAGGGGGTTGAGCTTGTCTTCCCCTTTCCTCTTTCCTCTCCCCTCTCTGGTGCTAGCACTAGCACTCAGGAAAACACATGGTGCAGCAAACAGATCTCACATCCATGAAAATTACAGTTAGAGGTTTCAGTTTTTTAGTTTTAGGGGGATTTTTTTAGTTTTTTTAGGTTTTTTTAAGCAGATCATTGCCATATATAATTCACCTTGGAATTTGATGAATGTTCAGTTCTGCTCAAGGGAAGGGGCAAGAAAAAATAGCTACAACTCTGCTGACTGCTGTTGGATTCCCAGGTCATGGGGAAACCCTAAAAATGGGGCAAACAGACTGTTGCCTACTGTAGCCTTGCATAGGAGCAATGACAGTGATTCCTCAGTTATCTCTCACAATATCTTTTTCTGCCTGGCAATTCATGTATTTTTCTGTTATTTAAGCAATACAGCTGCTTATAATAATAGTTATTTGAGCATCATTAACTAATGAGCATAATTGCCTATTGTCATCTTTATTAAATCCCTCCTTTTCCTTTGTCTTTGAATAGTTATGCTTTTTTCAGGACTTCTTTCCTGTAAGTTGAATAGGATGAGTTTATTTCCATAGTGTCTGCTAGCATAGGATGTTGCTTTAATAATTATGGATTAAATCCCTGTACAAATTAAATCAAAGTCATCTCTCTTATTGAATTGCCGCTTCAATTAACCCATTGCCTTCAAATGCAGGAACTCTGCTAGAAGACCTCCAAACCTCCATTTCTTTCTGTCTGGGAACCAGCATCCTTACTTGTGCTCTAACTTCCCCCAGTGCATACAGATTTGAGAGTTTCCCTGACCTGCTGTGAAGGGAGTTGTATTTTCCACCCACCCCACACACACAGATCTCCCCTAGCTGCCCTTAGACCAATTTAAAAGCACATGGAGAATTTGGCAGAGACTATTGCAGTGCAGTGAATGGAGCCACTGTAGTTCGGAAGGGCTTCATGAACAAGCCCATATTACAGTGTCATAACATAAATATATAACTAATTAACTAAATAATGAAGGGGAAACAAAAACAGTTTCTAATGCCTGGGGAGTTATAGAGCTTATAGCTGAAATACCAGCTTTAAATAAATATTTCCTTCTGGTTTTGTTAACACAGGTTGCTTTATTTTAATACACATTTATATTAAAATCAATTATAATGTATATTGGTTTTTGTGGCTATAATTTGTATTTTCTGCCTTATGTGTCACTCACTCATTAGGTTCCTAAATAACAGAGAACACACTTAGTCAGTTGGCATTTTCCAGTGTTTTAATTGCCTGCTGTGATATAATTATTGTGACATTTTGGGATGTTTTTAACATCCTGAATTAAATATTCTGACATCCCACAGAGCACTTCATGAAAACAGTCAAACTGTATTCAAGTCATTAGGAGTCTACAGTTGTCCTTTAATATTAAAATTATTTTTGACACAAAAAATGCAGATAAAATTAAAATGCTTAACAGTTTATATCGTATGTCAGTTTTCATCTTTAAAACTTTAACATGTTATTACCATATAATGAGCAACTGTGGAGCTCAAAATATCACCTTAATTTGTATTTTATTTTTCTTTTTTTTAAAGTAGCTTTCAAAGAATATTACATAAGAAATCCTATCTACAAAGCTTAGTTTTTGGTGAATTTTCACAGCATAATATCACAAGTATTTTAAAGAACAAAATAAATCATTTCTTCTGATTCTTTTTTCATAATAGCTGTGAAATACTGTACATCTTTAAAAATTCTTTTACTTGCCACAAAATAGTTCATGACAGAACATAAAATGCTTTGACTTTCAGATTAGACTTCATTTCTGCAAACATTAATTATTTAATGGGTTAAACAATGAGAATGACATATGTACAATAAAATGTTGCGAATTAGTTTCTAACAATGCACGAAGATCCTTAAGATACATTAAAAAAACCAACAGCCATTACCCGGTCTTGGTTTTTTCAGTCTTGTTTTTGCAAACGGTTTGGAATGGTGTGTCCTGGTATGTGCCAGGACAGCATAGGAGAGGTTTTGAGCTCGACACAGCCCTTCAGTCCAGCCCCTCTGTCTCTACCAACGCTGCTACAAAAATGTGTAATCTCACCAGGGATAGAAAGGGAACTTGGGAGACTGAGGGAGGGGGTTACTGCACACTGGCTATCTCCAGATTGCACCTGCTCCCCAAACTCTCACACGCTGCCTTCTGCACAGCACTGTACTGAATTGTGCTACAGCCCCACTGGAAAACCAGGCATAACCTGCCCCTTAAACTACATAGATGAGAGAATGGCTCTAGAGGCACAAATTGCACATGTCAATGTTTTAATATATACCTAAGGTTTCATTTATACTTACCTGTGATTTCCCAAAAACTCAAATGAAATCCTCAATTCATATTCTCACATTTTAAGGACAAAATAATTATTTCTTTTTATCTTAATGGCAAATTTAGCTAGTGTATGACATTAATCATTTAAATTTTGAAAGATTGCCTGTATTCTCCTGATACAGTTTTAAAAGAAATGCATTTCTGAAACACTGAAGTAATGTCCCACAAGTTTTGAATGTAAGTATGTATATTTTAACTAAAAATATATTGGGCTACTGAGTAACCAAGGTCCATGCAAGATGCATGGAAAGACTTTATAGTTTGTGTGGAAAGACAGTAATTGGTAGAGAACCAGAACAGAAACTAGAAGTGAGGAAGCAACTGTAAACAGCACTGTACTACATTGGCATCAATTTGATAGCAACAATATAGGAAGTGAAATTCTTTCTCTTTCTTAGGCAGAATACAGAAAAAAATCCTCTAAATCAAGTCAATTATCTGCTATAAGTGATGAAGATGGCAATATTACAGAGCACAGTGTGTGCAAAATTAATGTTCATTGTAACTTTAGTGAGAACCTGCAGAGAGAGATAGTGGAGATACAACCAGGGGACAAATTTGCAGCAAGGGTGTTACTTATATGTACACAATTGCCTGTTTCTTCTGAGTTATCACTTAGGTGAGTACTTATTTACTTCATATTTTTCTGAAGATTCATATTGACTTGATATCCCCTAGTGTACTTCCTACAATATAATTCACTGAAACAATCACAATTGGATGATCAAAATCTTCAATAACCTAACTGGCATTTATGCTGACTCACTGTCCACACATCAGGTTTCTACGCAGGCTTGAGTCTTTTTCTGTTCATATCACATCTTCACTTTTTATATGTCTTTAAAATAATTTCAATGAGTTAATTACAATTCCAAATAGCAGATGTGGGGTTTAAAAGTCATAGGGTTTGCACCAACAGGGTATCTGAGCAAATATCCTGTTAACTTAAGTGAAATTTGCAAAGATATGGAACCAAGTAATTAGAGATTAATAATAATATGGTTAAAATTAGGCCCAAAAAAACTGTATTTGCATTTATAGCCAGGAGCAGATCACCACTAGTGTTATTTTAGTCTTATATTGAACCACTTTTCAATATGTTATAAGACCATGAAATTCAATGAGACCAAGTTCAAAGTCAGGGCAACCCCCAGAACAAGCACAGGCTGGCAGGAGAACAGATTGAGAACAGCCTGAGGAGGAAGACTTGGGGATGTTGGCTGATGAGAAGCTCAACATGACCCAGCAATGTCCACTCACAGCCCAGAAAGCCAACAGCATCCTGAGCTGCATCAAAAGCAGCATGGCCAGCAGAGCAAAAGTGCTGCTTAATTCCAGATACAAGACTTAGAAAAGATTTTCTAAAAGTTTAATGGGATTTTTTTTATTGCAGGAATGTCCAATAAATATGTCTGTGCTTATATGTTGAAAGATGCTAAAAGACCATCTCCTCACTTTGTTAGAAAATAAGCACCCATTTAACAAAAAACCTCATAGCTCTAGCCATTGAATTCATTACTGAGATAGTATGGAGTTACTGTCATGTATTTACTCAACATAGTTCTTCAAAGGGTCAAAGATCAAAGTCCTGAGTAAAATAAAGCTCATATTTCAACACCATCAGCAAGGTAACTGCTATTAATAAATTGAATCATTATCTTTACTGAAGGAATATTATATTACATGAGCATTTTAGTGCAAAGATTACTGTTCTCAAGCATGTTTCCCACTCACTGCCACCTACTATGTTACACTTCACATCATGGAACTGGTTTAGAGTCCAAAATCTGCATTCTTTTCTGATAAAAATAAGGTATAAAATATGTACCAGAAGCATGTGTAATAGTGTCCACTCCTGGCCGGACATCTAGGCCAGGAGACAGACTACTGCAAGTCCAAAACAAACCACAAAAAATATAAATAACACAAAAAAATAAAATAATAAAATAAAAATATAAATGAACATAAGATATAATCACCAGTTCAAAACTCTACAGGTTCAATGAGGAAATTCTCTTGCTGAAATGAACATAGAGAGCACTTCTGTCGAGAACAATGCTATAGGAGTTTTGATGTTTAAAAATACAAACTATTTATACCCAAGATTTTTAAGAGCAATTATAAAAACTATGGTGAATGAAAGAGATGGCAGGAAGTTTCTCTCTTCTTATGAGGTGTATAATAATTTCATGGAACACCAAGTGCTCCACTGCCAATGGTTCACCTTCTAACTCCATGGGTTTCCCAAAATACCTATGATAAGCCAGCCTTGAGACTTAAGCTTCCAGGTTATCTCTGACAAATCCTTCTTGACAATGCATCTTCACCTCTTAAATAAACTCAACAAGGTGATCCAGACTCCACTCTTGGTTCCAACTGCAGGGATTTAAACCTCTCTCCCTCAATATCTGTAACCATGAACCTCTGGGTGATGAGAATGTGCCCTCTCTCCATACTACTGACATTGTGAAACCATGCAGAAAGGAATTTGTCATAAATTGAATTGGAAAGGGAGAACCCAACTTTAACTTATTGATTGAAACATTTCTATTAAAGGCAGGAATACTCAATCAGTCTGCAGGTTGTTGTAGCTGCCATTACAGAAAGTGATGTAGGAAACATTACAACTGCATTCTCTGCAGGGCCTAATCCTCTAGTAAGTATTAGGTATGCTCTGAGACTACCTCCCAGATGAAGCTGCTTAGAGGATTTGGTAGAGAAATGGTTCCCAGATTGCTGTCAGACTAAGGCAGAAGATAGAAAAACTCCAAGCAGGACATGCACAAAGCCAGGTATCTGGACACATATACACATTAAAAGGAAAAGAAGCAAAGGAAGTAGCAAACAGCTACTAATGAAGGTCTTTTGGGATCATACTTTATGCTTCATAAGCCCTTTATTTGAACCACTGTACAATTCCTCTGATTTTGAGGTGTAGTAGTACTCTCCCTCCAAAAGGAATAGCAGTATATTGGGAAAATAGAGGAGACAAAGAGAAGGAAGCACATATACTGCAAGCTGCATAAGCCATCAGGCTTTAGCAAGGCAGTGTGAGCCCTGGCAGGCAGTCAGTGAGCTCAGGCCAGTGCCAGGCAGCTGTGCTCACAGACCACGTCCAGCCCCTGAGCACGGGCCTGAGCACTGGCTCAGACAGCACTGCGCTCTCTGCGGTCAGCGGGCCTAGCACGAAACCAGGGCAGGAAAGAACTTTTGGTATGCACTTAAGGTCATAATTAGGAAAGTGGGTAAGTGGATGCTTGAAGTTAATCACCTGCTTAAGTGCTTTCCTGAATTAGAGCCATACATTGGTATAACTGATAACTATACCTTTACGTAGACTCCATTTTATAATTCTACACAGAAACAGGGAAAGAAACTATTCATGTTAAAGGAAGTGAAATGAAGCTGAGTAAATTCGATTCCTGCTAATTTTGTTAGCTTTTTTCAGTGCTGTCACACCAGTTGGAACTTAATTTAGAAATCTGTTTGATTTTTGTAACTTGAGATTGATATGTTTCTTAGCAATAGCCTATTTATACAAAAACATTTCATTTCCCTTTTGCTTTTTGTTTCCTTCAGATTATAACAATTTGTACCATTTCTTACCTCTATTGCTAAACAGATACGGTTGTTAGGTTTGCAGTAATTCCAACCATAATTGTGCAGTGTATATGTTTCCTGTTCCTCACCCCAGTGAGAAGCTTTCTCAGTAAATATTTACAAGGACATAATTTCAGTGCAGTTTAATTAAAATGTTGATTTTCAAAGAACTGTAAATACATACAGTTGATATTATTAAAGCATATTTTAAAATCATAATAAATAAGAAAACATGAGCTAGAATTAGTATAATCCTAGTGCTCATTATAAACAATGGGATATTTATTTCTCCATTGCATCCATCATTCAGCATGGATGCAATATTCTATGTTCACTGAATTCATACAAAAACATTTCCACACCTTTGTGTCTACTAAACATTCTCCAAAATATCATAAGAAGTGGAAATAACATTGTTAATTGTTCTGAAAACCTGCCAGGTTTCCACAAATGTAGTTTTCTGTGCTCACACCAGACCTGGGACAGATGTAGTTACAACAATTTCAGCATCACCAAGGGCACCTATTAATGCATAGTTTGATCTTTGCTCCCTAAAAATTGTTGTTCAGGTTGTTAAGTACTCACTGCATTTCATTCCGGGGAGAGAGCTATCCCTATGCAAAGGGAAATTGCAAGTTTGCTATGACACCTTTCTGCAGAAAAAAAAGATACCACACATAGCCTCAGTCTTGCACAGTTTAAACAAAGCTTTACTAAATACTTCCCTTGGAAAAAGTGACAAAAAATGGTTAAAGGATGACAAAAAAAACCCAATTATTTTGCAGATATAGAGCTGAGTAATGAAATAAGAACACAAATATTTTTTTTACCTGCAGTCAAGTAATTTACGATGGAATTATTGGAAGACAGCAAGGACTTGTCCACATAAATATTCTGGCAGGACCAAGGCTTAAGTTATACAAAAAAACCCCACCCAAATTCAGCCATTAGCTCAGTTTCTCTTTTTCTTAAAGTCACCCCAAAATATGACAGATCTATAACCCCTAAAATGAAGAACAAACTATATCTGCAACAAGTGTATATTCAGAAATATTGAGACATATTTAAAAAATAGTCTGAGAACTAATCTGTCCCCTACCTGCTAAGCCCCTAGGGGCTAAAACCTTTGTTGAAGTTAATTTTTCTAACTCAGAAATTCCCCAAACTAAATACAGTCTGTACAAATGCCTCAACAAAGAAAAATTCTGTTTCCTCTATGACTTAAATATTTGAGTACTAATGTTACTGCAACTTAACCCTAAGTCTTTTACAAATTTGTTTCCTGTAGAAATTCACTGTGCTCTCTTCCTCAGATGCTTTCTCACCCTCCTAAAAAGGCAGGAGTTGTCCACATCAAGTAGTAAAGAAATCACTTTATTACAATAACCCTATTATTTCACACCAACACCTTCTCCCAAGTGAATATGTTTAACTGCTCCCAGGGGAATTTCCCCCTTCTGCCTATGGACTTCACCTGAGCAGAGTGCAACACCCAGAGCTGTTCTCTCTGTAGCCAGCCATTGATTTATTAACAAAGAATACCATAGAGTAAGCTGTGTACAAAAAGTTCCATTGACTATCATAGCAGGCCTGGTTCCAGCTCTCAGCTCGGGTAATCAGGTTAGATAAAAATAGGCTTTGTGCTCTATTTTCTAATCTGAAATGCATCTCTTTTAGAAGAAAGGAAAGAAAAGGAAACAGATATTGATTATAGCTATGTTGGTTTCATCTGGGGTAATTTTTTTCCAATGGCTGGTATGGGGCTAGGTTTTGGATTTGTTCTGAACATAGAGTTGATAATGTAGAGATGTTTTTGTCATTGGTTGCTGGCTGGGGAGAAATAACCATGAGCCCTAATTTAGGGAGTGATGAGCTTGTGTTTTGTATTTCTCAGCTCTTGTACTGGGTAATTTTTGAATATATTTTCTCTGATTTCTCTGATTCTTTTGAAGTTAGCATATTACAGTGAGGGGAGGGTATTCTGTTTTGGGTTTGCTTCATTGTTTTGTTGCTTGTTGGGGTTTTTTTTAATAATAAACCTTCCGATATTGCCTAAAAGCCCACAGTATGTGCTGGAGATAAGAGCATTAGAGGCAAGTGAGCAAATCTTCAAGCAACCTTTCCATAAACTCCAGGATCCCCACTCCTCCTCAGTGAAAGATGCAAGAGGACCAGATCACTTAATATTTTGAGGAAAGAAGGTTTATAAGTCATCATTTCTTAAGCAAGTTATACCAAAATTAAAAGAAAGCTCTCTCAAATGAAACTTCTTATGGTCCTTAGAGATTTGTACACCTTGTTCCAAAAGGATTCCCTTACAACCTCTTTCTCTAGCTACTTTTGCCTATTGCTTATACAAAGAAACTGTATTTCTTCTCAGTAGGCAGTAGGAAAAACTGTCATAATGAACCTTTTTTTGCAAACTTTTGCTGCACTGGTAAGGCCCCACTCATCCATGCCTAATTTTTTCATATTTATAAGAAAGAATGTGAAGGAAAAAATATGCAAGAGTATGTTTCAACATTCCTTTCTTTTGACTTCAGTTTTCATCCTGAGCTTTGCTTGCATGGCAAGGAATTGCTACTGGATTTTGTATGTGTAATAGTGATATTTGTGTGTGTGTGTGTGTACATTTTTGTTGTTTTGCTTCTGAAAGAGAAATATCTGCTTATCTGCTGCAGGTGATCTGAATTCTGCATGGAATTGAACTGTTTCTTCACCTTTAAGGTGTTTTTGTTGTTTTCTATGTTACAAACTGGCATTTTAAGGAAGCATAGTGCTTCTGAAGGATTTAGTCCATGGCATGCTATTGCTTGGCTGATTACCTCTGTAACTAAGAGGAAATATCTTTCCAGGTGATCAAAAGGGTGACCATTTTCCCAGTTTCCCAACAATTTCCACCACTGTTTAAGTTTCTATCTTTTGATAAACCTACTTCCTCATTTTCTCTGCTCTGGTCAGAGCACAGATGTGCTTTCCAGAGTAAATACTAGCTGTGGATGGTATAGCCAATTGCCATGTTGGATAGAACAGCTGAACATCATATGCTGTATGCAGGGTCACTGTGAAGTGCAAAAGAGAAAAGCAAAATCAAATAGCTGAATAGGTGCATGGCCTGTTTGGTGACAGCTGTATATCCATGCAAGGTCTTATCATGAGGGCCAATCTGAGTACAAGTTTCTGCTTCATTTGTTTCTCCAGCTTGCTTTTTTTCATGCCTTCCCCTTGGCTTTTGTCCTCTACTGTGTGTATATTTATCATCTCATCCTGGATATGGTTCTTGTATTACCTATTACATAAGTAACAGCAGCATTTTATTAGCAAGCTACATGGGTTTATTTTATTAGCAAGCTACAAGGTTTCAGTTCTAGTGAAACAAATAAAATGTATCCCAAAAAATATATGCTGAAAAGAATGGTGATAGAAGTTGTATAAAAATATTGAACACTTAATGATGAACTGTCTTCCTATCGAGATATCCTTGGACAACATTGATTTGTTACATGCTGTGTAAGACTGTTTATGACAACTTTGATCAGAAGTACTCAAATTTAAGAAACAATCAGGCCACAGATGGCAGTTAAGCTAGTCTTTGACTAAATTAATTGGTTTCATAATTGGGTACACATGGAGCTCTTTAAACATTAATCACAGTCCTCTTAGATATCTTTAACAAGACAAAGTATGGCTGTTCTAACCAAATGCTTTGTGAAGCTGAAAATAACCAGGAAGTGTTGGCCTAGGGAAAAAAAAGCCTCAGAATTCTGTGATTGTATTTAGCTCTGCAGAGATAAGAAACAGCAAGATGAGAATTGGCGTGTTTGGTTAAATTTAAGAAACATTTTGTAACTGCACAGAGGTAGGAAACTTGTTACTGTTATCCTTTCACTGGGCACAGAATTCAAAATTGCTTTGGATATTAAAAGCTAATGCAATTTCTACAATTAGTTTTCTGTTAAATTTCTTCCATTTCCACAGACCTGTAGATACAATAGTGAAAGACTAGAGCCCACTTAAATTATCAGCAACAAATGCCATGGCTTAAGACATTCCGTGCATTTCCTTTGACTCTCCAGTCTGATGGAGTATCTCACTAGAATCTATAGTAAGGCAGCAACACCTGACTGATGAATGCTGAGAAAAAGCTGACTGTGAGAATGCATAAAAGCCTAAGAATAGGAGAAATAATCTAAATAGGAAGGGCTTATTAAAGGGTATGAAAAGTAGTCACTATGAAACCTTGTCAGCCAAATCTGATGAAGTGATGGTATAGCCTTGGCATGTAAAAATATTTGTGTAATATTTAAGTGGGCAATTTTAATTTTTAACAGTAAAGCTCTACAGTTAAGACAGAGTTTCTACCTTAAAGAACAAAACATTGTCAGGTCTAACACTAGCATTACAAATTCCATTGTTTCTTTAAGCCCAAGACTAGGATTAGAAGACAGGGGCCTCTTGGCTTTCCTTTGAAAGAAACTTAATACATTTCAGTGCAGAAAAGGTTGAAAATATACCTTGATTCAACCCTAAGCAGACAGGCAAGAAAAAAAATGCAAAATGGAATGCAATAGATGAGAGAGAAGGGATGGAGAAGGAAGAGATCTGAATTGCTGTGGCACTGGGCCCATAATTGAAGGAGAGGGATCCCAGCATTGCTTTGAAGTGCTGCACACCAGCTTCTCACCAACTTGCTCTGCACTGTGGGGAGGAATTGCCAGGGAATATAGATATCTAGCTGGGAAAACATCCTTCATGGCAAATGGTGGGAAATTAAACACATTTTAAACCAGGGGAGGAAAAGGAAGAAACCCTCAAAATGTATGGGTTTTATGAGGAAGTTGCCTTGACTAAGACAGAGAAGGAAAGGATTACTTCTCTTTGCATCTCAATCCATGAATACTTGAAATGAAAAGGGTTTTTCAAGGATGATCAAATTATGGGAAAGAACAACAGAAATATCACACTTTTTCTCATGATGATCTGCAGTAGATCATCTCTGTTGTCTACTTTTCTCAGCAGGAATCCAACAAGCTATTCAGTTTGTCATATTCAGTCTACCATGACTTCATTTTTTTATTAGCTGAGGGGATTACTTAATGTAGTCCTAAAAAGGAATACTTAATGTGAATCTATACTTGTTCTGTTACTTTGTTTGAATTAGCCTAATATAAAAACAGTCTTTAAAATTAATGTGAAAATGGTAAATGGAAGAAAATAATAATGAAAAACTGATTGAGAAATAACATGAATGAAAAAAAAAATTCCATGCTTGATTTTAAAATCTCAGTATGAAAAAAGGGAAAATAAGAGACCATCTTGATTATGTTGAATTAACTGCCTTTACAAAATAGAAATGTTATTTTCAGTACCTCTGCAGCACTACTGAGATTGACTATAACCACATGAAAAGATACTTATTGAGAACCAGAAGATAAAAATCCAAATATTTCAAGAATGCAGTTATGTGAAGAAATCTAAGGTCACAGCAAACTAAACCCCACAAAACTGATCTAGCTACTGAAAGAGTTGCATTACAGTAATAACTTTTTTTTTCACCTTATTTTGGATTTGAGAGGTCATGTTACTCCCCCTGTTTTGCTAAAAGGAGAGGGAATTCCATACACAGTATTCCTTCTTTTCTTTTTTTTCAATTCAATGAGTTTAGCCTGAAAATGAAGGTAGAGAATTGGTAGGAAAAGAGGAAAAGGGGAGATCAGTGAGGGATTCGGAATATAGCTTAAACCACACACAATTCAGCGGAAAGAAAGGTTATACATAAAATTGATAGGATGAAGCCTAAAGATGTTATAAAAATAATAATTCTAAACCAATCCATTAATAGTTCTACTTCAAGAGGTGATAATTTTGCAAGTGATATTACAGGAAATAAACTGCCTCACCCAAGTGACTACCACTCAGGGTGGATGCTGGTTAGGTTGGTTATAAAATTGCAGCCTACTCTGGAAACTGAGCTGGAAAGATGTGCAAAGGACTCCAAAACATGAATTTCTGCATGTTATTTCTTGGCTGATTACCTCTGTAACTAAGAGGAAATATCTTTCCAGGTGATCAAAAGGGTGACCATTTTCCCAGTTTCCCAACAATTTCCACCACTGTTTAAGTTTCTATCTTTTGATAAACCTACTTCCTCATTTTCTCTGCTCTGGTCAGAGCACAGATGTGCTTTCCAGAGTAAATACTAGCTGTGGATGGTATAGCCAATTGCCATGTTGGATAGAACAACATATGCTGTATGCAGGGTCACTGTGAAGTGCAAAAGAGAAAAGCAAAATCAAATAGCTGAATAGGTGCATGGCCAACATAAGATCAAAAAAGATCAAAAACATGCATACACCTTCCTCATCAGTGACTCACACTCCTGGGGAGATGGTAGAGACCTAGAGGTGACACCCTATGCTCTGCTTCCTGGGCAATGGCTCTCGTGGAGCAGGCAGCCTGAGAACTGGGTGTTGCTCATGCAATCCCTCATTTATACTGCAATCCTTCAGGGGGAAGGAACCACCTCCTGTGATGCTCCACATATGCTGTATCTTTTCACATGCTCTGTTGGTTCAACTTTCACACAGGGAAACCTACCCTGTGTGACATTCCATACAAAGAAGGTTTTGGGGAAAAAACTTCTTTCTTAGCTTAAATAATAATTGAGCTGTAGTCTGCAACAGAAGTAGCAGTCCTTGTCTTTCTTAGCTTTAGCAAGTTCTTAGCTACTGTAATTGTACAAGTCATTCATGAAGACATAAACAGTCCTTGGTCTTTTCAATTATAACACAAGTTTGGATTACCAGGGCATTCTCTGATGGCTGGCTCAGTATTTCATGTCCATCTCTAATATTAAGCTGCAATTAGTGATCTATTCTCTCTGGATTTAATAGCAGTATATTTTCAGCTGCAGAGTTGCTCTGGTGATGGCATACTTAAATTACTTGGCCACAAGGGAAACTTTAGAGAGAGTGAGTGACATTACTGGGCTGTGAGGAACATAGGATAATGTTTAAATGGAAGGAAAACCAGCCATATTTGATAGATAGTGCTATGGAGACATCACTTAGGAGTATATATCGGATTTTACCTTCTCTCCAAATTTCATTTTAATGGCCAAATAATGACACATTAAAACAGCAGCCCAATCTACAGTAATTTGTTATTTTATGGCATTTCAGGCTGACTGCTTTCACTAACACACCTTTTCTGCCAGACTGGTACTGAAACAAGATATATCATCCTCAGAAGAACCCTCTGAGAATAATAAATGTTTTAAAATAGTACCAAACAAAAGTTTCTCTTCTACTTGTTTTGTGTAATATAACATCATGGAATCTTTCATATAGTTGCATATTAATATTTTATTTCACCTTACAAGCCTGCATTGTTTAAAGTCCCTTATTTTTGACCTTGCTGACCACTTTGAGGAACAGTTCCATAAAGTAACCTGATTTTACTATGATCAAGTGTGCTCAGCTCACCATAAAAGTTGTGTGATTGTTTTTCTAGTTCTAAGAGTTTGTCTAAATACAATGCAGCCTCCATACATGCATTCTCTTGTGTAGCAGAACATGCATGTGATGAGACCATGGCCCCTGTACCACCAGATCCTTAGTCTCTAAACAATAACAATAAACAAAGACCTGAAAATAACCTATGAAAACTTCACTGTATATTCTAAAATGGTACATAATGGAGAGCTCTATCCATGTTTTAGTTACCCACATAAAACCAAGTGCATCTATTTTATAAACATTTACTGTAGAGTTTCATTATAACGTTTGCTTGCTACAAAAAAGGCAAGTTTGATATATGGAAGTGACATCTCTATTTAACTAAAATAGCTGATATAAGTAAACAGGACATGAAGAATATTGGTGTTCTTGAAAGCCTGCCTGCTTTTCACTGAGCTAATTAGATGATGTGATAAGAGCACATCCGCTCAGATACAAACTTTGTTTTTTGGTTGCCCTAAACCATACACCTAGTTAGATGCTCACAGACTTAAGAGGACTACTGCTGGACTACAAGAATCATATTCCCATTTTTTACCTTCCTATCCAAAGGACAAAGATTTTTTTTAAATGGTCATCTGCCTGAATATTCATGTTTCATGTACTTAGAATTAGGTCAATAACAGCAACACAAATGCAGGCACTGGAATCAGCTGATGCCAGTGAGAATCACAAACACAGGCCCTGTAATGAGGAGACAGCAGTATTGTTAATTGTATATTCTACTGAAATACAGAGTCTTTGAACACTAAATATGTATCCTGAGATAAACCAAACATGTGATGTGAATGGGGGGGTTTTCCTGTGCAGGGCCAGGAGCTGGACTCAATGAGCCACACGGATCCCTTCCCACTCACAACATTCTACAAACCCTGAATTTTCAGGTGTAAACAGATAATTTCTTTCATCATATTTAAGATATTTGATATTAAATTATAGTCTATCCACCTGTCACCATTTGTAAACTATTTTGAATTTTATATGAGCATAGAGATACAAAAGATATAAACCTGAAATGCTTACAAATCATACTTCTTCCTGGTGATCCAAAAATCAATGAGGAGACCTGAAGTTGCCTGACTCTTCAGCTCTGTTAAAAATCTCATTCTTCCACTTGTGTGTGAAATGGAAACTTTTCCAATTGTTCCTATTAGAGTTTGTTATTTCATTTTCCCTTCCTTTCCCTTCATTTTCATTTAGAACTGATGACAATGCAAAGAAATGTTCAGAGTTTAACTTTCAAGACTCACAGGGCCCCTAACCCAAATATCAGCAAGATCTGGATTATGAACATATTTTTGTGTATCTTCACGCTGATTGAGGTTGTCATGAAAATTCCAAGTCTAAACTACTAGATTAGGGACAATCTTTTTATTTGGGCTGTTCTGCTTGCCACCACAGACATGGAAGTGATAAATAATGGGCTGGCCCCTCTCTCACAGCATCCTTGCTGTACTGCTCTACAGCTGCTGGTAGAGCTGCCTCTGCTGAAGGAAAAACAATGATCATGTCAGTGTTTATGGTGAAATATCCTCTAGTGTCATTATTTCCACCCTTCTTTTTTCTGTGGTGGCATATCTTTCAAGTATCAATGATTATCTGCAATATTCATTCATAAAGCTATCACACAATTCATCATTTCACCCCTTGTTTTACCAAGACACTGACAATTTCAAGGTTTACTAATTGCATTCACGTGAGAGAGGAGCTCACCACTGATTGCATCTGCAGAAGGCTTGCTACAAGGTTTTGACTGTCCAAGTTAGGTTCTTTTAATTACACTGCATCATTGCCCCCAGTTTCCATAAAGCAGCACTTATGTGACAAAGAGCCATGCAAAGTTGTCTGTAAGGAGTAAATTTCACCTTTGGGGACTAATTATAAAGAGTTTTTGGTGATGAACAATTTTGCAATGTTTCAATAAGACAGTTAAATCTCCCCAATACGTTAAAAAAATTAATTCAAAATGTTAGACTTTAATGGGGTTGTGGTATCAAACTGTAAGCATCTTTGAGTGTTTTAATTTCTCTTTACCCCCAAATTAACATGAGATGAAACAGGAAGAACAGCAGTAGTAATTCTTGCATCTTCAAAAAAATTGTACTGGATTTTGTCTCCAGAGTAATTTCTAAGTAACTGGCACTCTGATCCCATAAAAATTAGCTAGGACAGGCAGCTAAAATTAACTAAATTGAAACTACCCCTCACTGCTTCAGCTTCTGCCCTCAATCAGCCTTGGAGTTTTAATCCAACCCTTGTTCAGAAAACTGGAAATATTTCTATAAAATCAAGTACAAATCCACATAAGAAGTAATCTCTTGGCTGGAAAGTAATTTTCATAGATAAGAAAAACCAGTACTCCTAATGTAAAAAAAACCATCCCTGAAGGTTTGATGAAGCAGGATCCTTGGCTTACCTGGTTCAGTTTTGTTTGGAAAAATTAAACACCTCCAAGGGAGGGAGTGGTCCAAAGCTGGTCTCTGTAGCATATCTGATTTCTAGGCAGTATTTTCAGAAGGAGTAAGAGTTCAAAACCTAGATAACTGCAAAAATTCAGTGGGAAATGCTTTATTTGTCCTTTTCTTGTCCTCTCTGAAATCTGCCCACCAAGGTTTTCAGTTTTGTTACTTTTTCCTTTCATGCCTGGAGAAGTCTCTCAAGCAGGAGAAACCTTGAAACTGCAAGAAAAATAATGTTCATTTCACAAAATGAAAGGGGGGTGTAATTCCTTCCATATTCATTATTTAATCATAGAAACTTCAAAATAAAACTCTTCAGATGTGGGACATTTGTGTCCCTATGACACTGATTCACATCACGTAAGCTCAGGGGTTCAGTTAAACACCATTCATTTAAAATTCTTCTGTGTTGAATTCCCTAAGCTCAATTACCTGCTTTACAGAAGTGACAAAGTTTATTTTTATGAAATTTCTTTACAAAAAAATTATGTGATCTGCAATCTGTTCCCAAAGTTTTGTTTGTCCCAGCAGTAGCAGAATAGAACTTCAGGGATCTCTACAAACAACCCCTGAATGTGTCCTTCACCACAAATAAAGAACATCTTTATGAAGCTCAGAAGAAAATATCCATCAGGTTTGCAGTAGAAGCCAATTCATGAAAGATTTGTTTTTAACCAGTCTTATGGCAAAAAAAAAAAAAAAAATACAGGAAGGATACTATTAGTTTGAAACTTTTGCGTTATCCAAATAAGGTTACATTTTACTTTGTGTGGGTTTTGTCTTCTCTGAGTTAACTTGGCTTTTGCCATTTCTTTGAGGTAGGACTGAAAAATTTTGCTGCTGTTTGGAAGGCCAGTATGAGAACCGAGGTACTTGCAATAGATCTGAGGTGAAGAAGGAGACTCATGAGTTGCTGCTTATTTATTGCTGGTTGCCATGATGAAAAGTTAGAGGAAGCAACAGGCTGCCTGCATTTCCAGTCTTGCCATTCTCCTGATATGCTTCACTAAAAGGTGGTCAGGGCTTCACTCCTACGTAGCGTTTCTTCTTACAGTCTACACAGATCTGTATAGGGATGAATGTGGGGAATAATTTCCTCTTTATTTTTCAAACTTGAAGCTCTTCTGCAGTTTCAACACAGTATTGCTGCTGTTAACTCTCCTCATACTCGAGAACAAAAAGAAAATTTGGTATAGATAGAGTGATTTGGTTCTTTCCAGCCTTGCATCTTCAACCCATATAGGGGAGTAAGGGGAGAAGCAATGGTGCCTTGTCTTTTCTATGACCTTATTAAATCCTGTTTTCTATTACAACCTCCAAATAGGCACAGAAAATGTAATTTCTTGCTGAACTGACACTGCTTACAAAGCCTGGTATGAGAAGGAGAACATGGGGGAGGAGGAGGCTCTCAAAGAAGAACCAGGATCTGAGAAAACTGCAGATCTTGATTCTTCTGTCTAGGGAATTAGGGACTGCTAATTGCTCTCTTGCAAGACAAGGGTAGCGACTGTCACATTGGACGAGTGCGGAGGGATGTGTGTCTTGTGCTGGAGGCACAACACGGGGGTGACTGCGCCGAGCAGCGCAACCGCCGGTCCAAGGGGCTGTCAAGCGCTCCAAGTAATCCAATCTGACATTTGTGTGTTAACTTTCTTGCAGTTACCTTAATCTGACTTCAGTTTGTAGGTTGATAGTAAGCCTTCTCAGGCGTGCTCCCAGACACTGAACTGATTTGGTTCCTAGTTTTCACGGTAGTCTTTTCCAAAGGGGTGGTGGGAGATAACGCTGTGCGACGCCAGGGAGCAAACCTCCCTGTGCGGCTCTACATGACACTAACAGCCCCATAAAAACTGGACTGAAAGCAAAGCCGTTGAAAACAGACAGCTGAACCGGGCAGCAGTTCAGAGAACTTTGAAAATCTCCCTACGGAGTGACTCTGGCGAGCTGGCTCGTAAGGCACAGCGCTGTGCGACAGCCGCGTCCGTGCGGTGCTGCCAGGGCCGGGGCGAGCTGGCGGCAGCCTCGGGGCAGGTGTGGGCGAGGGGCTGGAAGAGGCACCTGAGCCAGGAGCCCCGCTCCAAGCAGCGCCCAGGACAGACCGTGGGATGAAGGCGAGAACCGCGCCGGTTTTTGAGGTGTTCTGAGCCCGGCACTGTGAGGCGCGGGGCTGTGGGGCCGCTGGCAGGGCCGGCTGCGCTGCCCACCCGGGGAGAAACCTCGGGGGCGGTGCCGCTCCCCTCCCTCACGAACTACAGCTCCCGACGTGCCTTGCTGCCGCCTGCCCTGGCCGGGCCGAAGCAGGTGGCGCGCTGCCCTGCGGGAGCTGTAGGCCGGGGGAAATCGATGGGCAGCGGGACAGTGGCGGGCAGGGAAGGGTTTTCGGTTCTCGACCCGGTTCTCGGCCCGGCCCGCGGTCTGTGGGGGAGAACCGGGCCCCAGGCAGGGAGGGCCGCGGGGCGGGGGAACCGTGGGGAGCGGGCACGCGCGTCAGTCACCCCGCCAGGCGGCGCGCGCGCTCCCCGCGCCGGATGCTGAGGGGGAGAAGGGGGTGCGCGGGCGCGCGCTCGACGAGGCAAAGGGGGGTGGGGGGGAGGGAGAGGAGCCGGGGGAGCGCGCGCTCGTATGTAAATGAGCGGGCGTGAGGTCAGAGGCAGATGGAAAAGGGAACAGAAGGAATGGCCGCCGCGGCTCCCGCTCCTCCTGCCGCCGCCTCCCAGTGCCGGAGCCCCCGCTGCACGGCGGAGCGAAGGGGAGTCCGCCGAGAACTCGACTCCTGGCGGCACCGGCTCATGCACTGTGTGGGTAAGAGAGGGGGCGGCGGCGTGTCCCGGCTGCAGCGGGGGGCACCGAGGGGCGGGGGACGGGGCGGCGAGCGGGGTCTGTGAGGGGAGCGGGCAGCGGGGCGGGCGAGGCTCTCCGAGCCCAGATCTGTCGAGTGGGCGGAGGGGGGGGAGCGGGGATGGAGGAGCAGCTCCAGCGGCTTTCCTGGAGGGTGGGAGCGGGGACGGGGTCTGTAAGGGAGAGCGAAGGTCCTAAGCCGCCTCCGGGCACCAGAGGGTGGGTGTTACGGCTTTGCCTGGGGCCGCTGGCTCCCTCCCGTCATCGCCGACCGAGAGCCTTTCTCGGCTCGGGTCCTTTTGTCTCGGCTCCTCGTCGTTCGCGCGGTGAGCGCCGGTGGCTGCCCCCCTCCTCTCCTCCTCCATCGCCAGTGCCTGGGGGGCGGAGGGGGGAAGGGAGCCCGCCTCTGTGTGTGTGTGTGTGTCTGTGTGTGCGTGCGCCTTTAAGAGGGAGCCGCTCCTGCACTGACGGTTGGGATTTGAAGTTTTCCCTCCCCCTGGAAGTTGTCATGGCGACGGCAGCTCTCCCCCCTCCCGCCCCCGGGGCTGCCCCGGTGGCTCTCGTGCCGGGAGGTTTCCCGGGTCACGTGACTCCCGCGCGCGTGTCCGGTTGGCGGGGGCGCGCGGGCACCGGCGGCGTTCCCGCCCGGAGGAGCCCCGGGACCGGCGCTGCTCCCGCCGCGCTCCGCCCGGGCAAGCGCAGCCTCCCCTCCCGGCCCCGTCCCTGTGAGCGCTGGCGCTCGGCACGTGTGCCGCCTCGGGGCGGCGGGCGCCTCGCTTGGGGTTTTTTTTGTTTATTTGTTTGTGGAGGTGGGGTGTGAAGGCTGAGGCCGGGAACTGCCTGTTTGTATTGTTCCAACAGTCGCTTCCCTTCGTGGGGAAATAGAATCCTTGATCTTCAAGTAGAGCGTTAGAGTCGGTGCCGATCCTCCCCGATGGCTGAGCGGGGAAACACATCCAGTGTGGCTGGCAGGGTGAGCAGCGCTTCACTCAGGGTTTCTGCGGGCGCTTGAGACAGGAGCAGAGTAAGCAGTGAATTCCTAACGAGCTGGCACACCTGTATTTACCGGCAATTAGGACTAATCCACTGTCCGTGGGTTTTTTACGTTTTTCAGTAACCTGATAATTGCCTGTTACACGCAAGCTTCTTGATCTTGCTGTGTTGCCCCAAGAGCACTTATAAACACCTGTTATAACACCTGTATATATGTGAACATGTCTCTGTATGCTTGCAGTGGCTTTTTATTCCTCCAAGTATAGTATAGTGTTTTCTAAACACTACTACTCTGTATAACGCTTCTAATAGAAAGAATGCAGTTTAATTAGAATATAGAGGAGAGCCAGTTCATTTGCATAGATGCTGTGATAAATCCGAGATGGATATCTCCACAAGTGGCACTTTCTGTGGCTCTCTGTTATTTAATGGCATTTCACTTAGAAATTTAAACTGAAATCCAGAAGTCTGCTTGACAGTGGATGACTGCAGGAGTCTCCTGGTGGTAATTGTATACTGTCAGACGTGTTTGAGAAACAGTTGCGCTGCACAACCCACACTGAGAAGTGTAAAGAAAGACAAGAAGTTGAGTCCTCTACTGGGCAGATCTCCTGGGTTTAGGGAACTTCTTTCAGAGTTGCCTTTTGGGTTGGCCTTTCTCTGAGAAGTGCAGAGCTGTCATATAGTTACTTACATTTTACACTGAGGGCACTATGGTTGTGCTTCACATTCAGCTTTGTCTTATTTGGAATTAAAAAAAAGTTAAGTATATGATTTCTTTGTATGTTCATGATGAGAAATTTAGTTAAAAGAAAGGAGCCCCGAGATTAGTAGCAACTGCTAAGGAGAAAGGACATAGGTTATGGTTTAATAGTTAGTCAAGAGCTATCTCAGTTAAGAACTGTTACCTGGCAGGCCTATTGAGCAGCCCTTATCAGAGAGAGTGTAAACAAAGTGGCAAGAAAGTGAGTAGTCAGGATAATGGAGGTAGAGTATGCTTAACAGGTTTGGGCTGGGGGTTTTTGTGTGGGGTTTTTGTTCCCCTTTACTCCTTTGAAATTCTGTTGCATTAAATTCTGTAAAATAACCTCCTACAATAGCTAAAAATAACTTCTAAAGTCAAAATGGTTCATTGTTCTCACTTGCCAAAATATTCCTAAGGATTTAAAGAGTCTAACAAAGTTAGTGTTACCTGGAAGGTCTTGATGGCTGAAATGGCAGCATGGTGGAGGAGGGAGTGCTGAGTTTGGATTTAGCACTCTTCTCAAGGATTGTATGGTTATAGTAAAATGAGAAAAAACAATATGGTAAGGCAGTAGTCCCCCAGTTCTTGAACTTTTTGGATGAACAACTTTATTTTGATGTCTTGTGTCATTTACTGTATTGATACTCAATTTGATATTGGCATTTCTGTAGTGTAATTAACTGAACAGCAACATCATTTAGCTGTCAAGGATTCCTCATTTACTTTCTCCATGGAAGTGAGCCAGAGATAACTCCAAGACAGTGGTTGAGGCTCACAGTGAGCACTGTTCTTGTTTACAACAGTGAGACTGAAATAATATTCAGTGGAGGGCTAGGGATAGTGAGGAACTTCTGCTTGCAGGGCTCAGTTGCTGAACTGTTCATTGATCAAAGCCTGGGAGATTGAGCAGATCTAGCTCTAAAGCCCATGCATATGTGTAAAAGCTTGGGGTTTGCCAGCCTGATGTGTTAATTTGTGACCCCCAGAATGTGATTTAAAGCCTCATGTCAAAATGTTCAAATACTTAAAGAATTTGAAAAGCAAATCCGTGATAAAATTTCACTGACATTACTGAAAATTTGTTTGTTTGGTATCTAAACATACTTGAAGGTACAAAAGACTCCACATGGTAAATGACTGCAATATATTAAGGGAAATTTGAAATAGGTGTTCAGTACAAAATGTCTGTTCAGCTGGAAATCTTTGTGTGTTATGTTGAGCACTGACATTCCTAAGATGCTTAGACTTGTGCTTATTGGGTGTTCCTAACTCTTGCATGACTCGATCAGAGTTCAAGACTAGATGTTCTTAAAAAGCACCTGGAGATGTCAGTTCTGTTGTGTCCTTACAGCTGGATAGTGTGTGCTAACAAGTATTGCTTATTCTTGTCAGCAGTGCTCACTGGTGTGTTTTGGCTTAGGTACAGTCTTTGTGGCATAACTAACACAAAATGCCCTCATTGTAAATGGTGTATTTATAGAAAAGTGCCAGAAAGCTCAGGGTTGAACTACCTGTAAAGAGTTGGCCAGTAACTGAGTTCAGTGGTGGTTTAAATTGCAAGGTATTTTATAGAGGTGAATATCACAAGGATTAAAAAGTGCTCTCTGGTGCTCCTTGATTAGAACTTTGTCATGTGAATTGATTAAGTCTATTCCATTGGACTGGGAGGCTTTGGCAGTACGGCCTGTAAGCCTAGCTTTGTGATTAGCCTTAAAAACCAGGATTTCTGCAGGTTTGTTCAAGCAGTAATTGATCCCACTGCCCAATTTCACTTGAACTTCATAGGTAGAGTGCTGACAAGTACTTTGAGTTGCCATTACTGTCTTGGTTAGGCACAGAGGAGAGACCAGGTGATGGCTGGGATGCAGGAACAGTTCAGGCACAGGGTTGGGCTTTTTGCTGTGTTACCACAGTAGCCTGTGGGTGAGGTTGGAGCAGCAATATGGGGCTTTTTAGTGGAAAGTGCCAGTAATTCCAGCCATGGATGTTGGAATCTTGCTAGGACCCTGCAGTGTGTTGTGAAAATACAAGAGTGTCTAAGTAAAACTTTTCATTTTCAGTGAAAGATTAAAATATTATTGCTACTTTTTCTAAAAAAAAAAATACATTGCTGTTTGGGGGAAGGGCAGAAGTTTTACTGTTCCTCTTCTGCAGCTCAAGGGCATGCATTTGACAGGAAATAGCCTTGGTATTGCTTTCTTATGAAAACTGAAATTTGATCAAAGTGAAAATCCATTTTTGTATGCCTGTGATATCTAGCATACAAATACTCTTTTACTCTTGTTAAATTTATCCAGCCTTTTTCCTTCAAAACTAGGATACATTAATGCATCTAATTCTGTTTTTATAGATCTAGACTTTCAATTTTTATTTTGTTTTAGTATTTGAACTTCTGCTCCAGTTTACTATTTTTGAACAAGCTGTCTCAAAAGTGTACTTTCCAGGGAGAGGAATTCCCCCCAAACAAAAGATTTCTATCTGCTTCATTTGCTGGTGTCCCCACACTTGCACCACTCCTGCATTAAATACCTCATGTCTTTATTCCCACAATATGCAGCAGTGTTCTCTCTTTCCATGTGGGTGTAAGTACTTTGCAGCAGGATAGTGGCAGTTTTTATTTGTAATATGCCATGGTTTTAGGTGATTTTCTGTGGTTGCCATTGTAGTAGTGAGAGAACCAGTTATTTTACTAACATCTGTAATGTTCTTGTGTATCTGTTAATGATAGTTATGGTGGCTCAGTGCTCTGTCACCTGTCAGGCCACTAACAGATGGCATGCAAGAGTGACTGCAGTATGATACCTGCTTTGAACTCTTTTGCTTCCTTGGCACTCCAGCACCTTTAAACAGCCCACAAGGCTGCTATGGCCACAGTGCCATCACCCAGTGTGATGGGCAGTATTACTGGGGTAAGGTGTTCCTGTGGATCTGTTGTGCTTTGAGCTGTGATGTGAAACCCTTGGTGTGATTCCAGCGTGAAGCAGATCAAGGAAGTAATCTCACTGTTACTGCAAATGTCAGAAGAAGAAGAGGAATTAAATCTAGATCTCAATCACAGCACAGGTTCACAGGCAGTTTTGATGCTGTGAGGGAAGATGGGATCATCTAAGGGAGCAGCTCAGACTAGCATTACAGAGTCAGGTGTGTAAGTGGGCACTAGCATTGAGCACTTATTGTGCACCACAGTTTAGGAATGCAATAAAGTGCCATTTTGCATTGTCAGCAGTTCCCATGGAACTGTTACTAGAATGGAGTAATTGCAGTTCTGACTACATGTTCATGCCTCTTGGATGCTTGCATCAGCACTCATTGGACCCTGTCTGATCTGTTTTAACTCAGTATCTGGTCAACTGGCTGTTGCAGAGTTGGGGGGATTTGCAAAAGAAAAAAAAAATTGATAGCTCCTGCTGCTAACACAAGGATAGGGATGGGCCTTTGCAACAGAAGCAGAATGGGTAATAACAAAAAGGAGCCACTGGATTGGTGTAGCTGACAGGAATGGAACACAGTCCTGAACGTACCATCTCAATTTCCCCTGAACAAAACAGGTTGGCAAAAGAGGAAGAAATGGTCAGTGTGTGTATATAGGCCATTGGAAGTTGCTGCAGTGCATGTATTGAATTAACTGTCTTTAGACTGAAGTAAGAGAAAACACATGGGGTTTGTTTTGTGTTGGACTACCTTTGTTTCAAATATGCAGTGTTAAATCAGCTTCTTTTCTGTATCTTGTCACAATCCGTTTCAACTCATCAGCTTTTCTCTTAGAAAGAAGTAACTGCCCATTGCTGTCAAATGTTTTTGAATGGTTATCTTATGATTGACTCTTGAGAGAAATGTCTATGTGGTGAAAACAGTACAAGACAAGTTAGATTAATGATACCCAGAGATGTAGTTGAAAAGACAGAGGGAAGGAGTTCTGTGTGTTCAGCTGTAGATGCAGTACTAGTTCACTGATCCCTTGAGAACCTGCAATTGGAAGGATCTGTGGAGCATAATTTTTATGAAAGATGAAACTGTTCCTGCTACATAGACTAATCCATGGTTTGTGTGGCATGCATGCAGTGCTTGGTTTGAATTCTTTGCACATGGAACAGAAATGTGTTGCTGGGCATGCAAGCAGATACACATATCTGCAGTAGTGTGATAAAACCTGTGATTGTTTTTGGTGCTCCCTATGTCTAGATACTGGTATGTGGAAGCAGTTCAATTTTTAAGTGTTCCAGGAACTACTGTAATCTTTGTCAGTGTTTCTAGGCATAGCTTGAACTTTCTTATTGTATGTTCTTATATGGTAGCTGTTTACTTTATATGTGCTGATAGAGAGCTGAGAAATTTAAACTCTGATTTTCTACTTTATAGGCACTGAGAATTTCCTAAGCTGGAGCTTGTGTAAACCAAAACCATGGAGTGCAAATAAAGTCACTGCAGCTCCCTCTCAGTTCTTCCCTTGGTTTGGCATTTAGTAACTGTGCACTCTAATGCTTGAGGTTGGTAACTTTCAGGGGATTTTTTTTGGTTGATGCATGACACAGTATTGTTGTTTTTCTTTCTGAACTCACTGTACCTACCTTCATGATTTATGTTGACTGGTATGACCATTCATTAATTAAACAGTTCAACAAACTAGACTGTAAAACTAATCTAGCTTAACACTAACCTAGAAAACAGGAGGAGAAACGTGGCAGGAGGAAGAGAGGGAGGAAAAGGTCAGATCTAGTTTAACTTGGATCAGTTTTCCAATCAGGTTTACAATGTACCTGTTTTTTTCCCCTGAGTTAAGTGTAAATAGCTTTAATGGGGAGAACAAGGCTTCTGATTTTTAGCTACTGTTTATTTTATCAACATTTTTGGGTGTTAGAAGAGAGTGTAAGTAGGCTGGAAAGTGTTCCTAACCAAGAAGACTGTTGATGAGAGAGAATACAATACCACTAACAATAGGATCTTTCCAGTTGTTCTCCCTTTGTAGTAGAAGTTGTCTGGTGTAACAGTGAACTGCCCTTCTGTTTTAAGTTAGCCTGGAAGCCTACTGTAAATGTTGTTGTTGCTCTGGGTTGCTTTTCTGTTAGCTGGGTCTCCTGAACTGCCTTGCTGTGTGAGGGAAGTAATAGCAGGCATGTGTTGTGCTGATCAGTTACCAGATCCGGGTGTGCTGCTGGGGAGCTCTGTTCCAGCTACCCTCAAACAGCTGGGGCTTGTGCTGCCTACAGCTAAAATGGGAAAAATTAGTGCCTCTTTTCCACCCTTGCCTGTTTTGTTTTTCAGCTACATTATATGGGTGTTTTGAGTAGATGCTTACAATGGATCCCTTTTTCTTGACTATGACTCAAGTATCAGGGCTTCAAAGTAAGTTGTTGTTCTAACCTTTAGAGTTCAGTGTGTTTGTGTAGAGGTCAGGCAGAGCTTTATAGACTTTACTAACTTCAAATTCTTTGTCCCAGTTAGAACTACTGTCTTTTATGTTATTCTTGAACTTTGCTCTCTTCAATGTGCTTGGTGGGAACTTTGATAAGATAAGTTGGAACATTAATAGAGGTTGGAACAGAACTGAATTACTGTGGTGCACATGTATAGTATCAAACTTCTGAAAAGTAAGATTACATTCTACATGTGGCTATCATACATTAGGAAAAAAATCCACAGAGCACAAAACCAAACAAAATCAAAATCAAACACAACCTTGTTTGGGGATATAAAGTTATGTGATACATTTCTTCTTTTTCCACTGCTAATCTACCACTTTATCCTTCCACTTACTACAGGCATAAGGAAGCCAGGAAGAATTGAAGGAAGAGTAGGGAAGATGGATGGTAGTGGCTTATCTGTTTGAGCATGTGAGGGCACAGAAGGTGCATTGCAAAGAGCAGAGAACTCTGAATCTGCAGAAATGCTCTGAGCTTTGGAGGCTGAATTCCTTTTTAAGGGGCGTGGCCAGCAGCGTGTCACTCTGCAGATCAAAGAGCCACGTGTCAGGCGTTTTTCTGGTTTCCTCTTCTGGCACAGTCCAGGTTCCTCCGTAGTATCTTGAGAAGCTGGATTAACCCCTTCTTAGATAAACATCCTATTGGCAAAATCCTTCTGGCATCTCAGTTACTGCTTTGTGTTTGGTTCTCAGCATCCAC
The DNA here is from genome assembly GCF_035770615.1 of Melospiza melodia melodia. NCBI lineage: Eukaryota > Metazoa > Chordata > Aves > Passeriformes > Passerellidae > Melospiza > Melospiza melodia. Next base: position 83,254,558 of record NC_086198.1, on the reverse strand, counting down.
CCAGGCTTGTATCTCCATAGCAGCAAGTGTTGTATTGCAGGAGTGTGAGTTGGGTCAATTTTTGGGTGAATGTCACTAGATGTAATTTTTTTTCCTGTTTTAATTGTTGGGGTTTTTTTGTTGGTAAATGAAAGCTCACTGAATTTTTGACCTCATTAAGTCTGTTCCTTGCTTTCACTTTTTCTATAACTTACTAGACTCTTGATATCCAATTATGAGACATCCTAGCTTTTGTGGCACCTGGGGATTGATTACTCATGTTCAAAGTGCTGTTCAGGGGGAAAAATTACTGGTTTTCAATGTGTTTTATTGTAAAATGTTGCTAATTTACTTTAAAAATGCTAAATTTTCAGATTTAAAGTATTTGTCTTCCTCCTTCCACGGTTCTCAGCTTCTTCAAATCATCTTAATTAAAGGCTAGTTAGTTGTACATGTGAGTAATAGTTCTCTCTGTCATAATTCCACTTCCATGGAATTTTATGGAATATTTAGCTTTATAAACTAGCTTTAGTGCATTTCTAGTCTGATCATCCAGTAATAGATCAGAGGGAAGTGTAATTGATCTGGGGTTGAATATGCTCCTCTTTTTCATAACTATTGTCAAAAAGCTTTGTGTATCTTATTTTAAAGTTTTATTTTCAACTTGAAAAGCACTACACCAGTTAGTAATGCCAGGTTAAAATGCTACTGCTGTAAAACTGCTGGACATCTTTAGATTGATAATGAATTAGTATTGCTGCCATATATAACGTAGAGTGTAGAGGACTGCTTTAAAGGAGCCTCCTTATGATCACAGCTGGCAGTTTGGCTCACAGGACAGAGTGTGCCACAGCAAGGCCCAGCTAAATGGGAAGATCTGACTTCACTTAGGGTGGCTGTTAAGCCCCCTAATCTGAAAATGGGGGAGGATTAGCAAATGGCTACTGTTCTGTGACCTTAGTTCAGATCTAGGTCATTCTGGTGTTAGCCATTGATGGGGGGAAGAAAAATAAAATATGAGTTTTACTGCTGCCTTAGACTGTTCTGTGTATGGGCTTGAGTGCTAGCTGTGACAAGCTGTTTCAAAAGTTTACTGTGCTATCAGCTAAATAATGCAGTGATTGTGGAGTTACCTGTGATTCTGGTACATGCTCCTTCAATTTTCTTATTCTTCCTGGACCATTTCTGTCCTTCTTCCATCCTTCAACTTTCATGAGTACTATTTGACTAAAACAAACTTGAAAGTGGTACAGTACAATGGCTGTTGGGGAAATAAGGTTTATAAAGTCACTTCTGCCATTTTGAAAGGTGTCCCTACCCACAGCAGGGAGCTGGAACTAGAGGAGCTTTAAGGTCCCTTCCAAGCCTGTTCTATGATCCCTATTGACTTGGGAATTTTGCCCCCTGTTGTGTGTTCCTCTCTGTTGTGGCTTTTGAGCTCAGAGATCTTCCTGTGATATTTAGAGAGTTTCAAAGCTGTCCTGATTGAAGTCCTGCCACACCTCTTTCTGTTGATGCCTAAATCTTGTTCAGGTATAGCTGTCCTGTGATCTATCAGGAAGTGAGATCCTTTGGTCAGAGTAATTTCAACTGTGCAGCTCCTGTTGGGTTCTTTGCTTCATTGCAGGTATGTTCCTGCACATCATTTAATTAATTAGATGTGCAATGAAATGTCATTTGTTTGTCTTTGAGGCTTGCATCATACTCTCTGCTGATGCAATGAGTCAGAACTTCTGATGTACTTGCTGCTTTTAATTGTTGATTAAATGTACTTAGCAAGGTAAAACTTACTCTAAAGGAAATTGTCTTCTTGAGGCTAAACCATCTCCTTCAGCATTACTTGTTCTTGTCTTCCCTATTTTTTGTCAGTTCTGTGCCTGTTTTACATGCACAATGCCTTGCAGGCATGACAAAGTTTTGTGTTGAGATGCCAGGGATGTTGAAATTGGTTAAACCATGGCAACACATCTGTCCTAACTCTAACTGATGTATGTGCCATAAGCACTTAGTACCAGTCTGCTCTAGTGGTGTCCAAAAACATGCACTCCTCTTCCATGTCACCAAGCCCTCCCAGCTCTGTAAGGACCTCAGGAATGGGAGGTGGCTCTTGGTTTTTGGCCTTTCTTGTTTTTCTTAGGTGCCTTACTGCAGTTTGCATTAATTCCTTATTGCTTTTTTAAAACCAGCAACAAACTTTCCCTTGAACTCATACTGGCCTCCCTTTTGAAATGCCAGATGTTACACCTTCTCAGAAAGAATTTCTTCAACAAGACCATCAGACTGGTTGGGATATATTGGAAAGTACCTTTATTTCTCATCTGCATCCTTTCTGAAGTCTACTGACTCCAGAACATGGGTTCTGCCCTAGTGAAATAGGATTTATTAAGGAAATGGTCCATTTGGAACTTGTGGTGTCAGTTCTTATCCTGAAACGTTGGAATTGCCCAGAGGGCTCTGAGCTTGGCACTGATGTGAAAAACTGCACTTCAGTACTGACCCCGGATCAGCTTTGTGCACAGCCCTCAGCAGCAATGGTAGGTGAGCCCTGTGTCCTTTGTACCTCACTTTGTCACTTGCACAGAACAGAGCTTTTTCTTAGAGCTAGAGCTTCTCCACAAAACATCAGGGTTTCACTGGAGAATTCATGTTAGAGATAAACTGCTTGGTAAGGCTTAAAATAGCAAAGGTTTTGAGCAAGTGTTCATCTGTAGATCAGTCCTGTCTAAATGACTGTTGTCACCTCTGGCAAGAGCTCCTTGTCCCACAAACCTTCAAAGAGTGAACTGATAATTTAATGTATCATGGATTTCTTATTTAAGGGGTCAATGCTTTCTGCAGTTACACTGCAGGAGAAAAAGCTGTGAGAGAAACACACTGTAGTATGACCTGAGGAAACTTGCATGATGAATTTAGGTTGTTGGAGTCTGTGATATTCCTTGCTGCATGTGTCTCTTAATTGGTGACTAAGAATACTTGACCAGTGGTTCAGGAAGGAGTTTTGTTGGCCCAGACCTGGCTTTATGAGGCCTTTACAACAGGTTGTCACATACAGTAGTAGTTTAACAGCTGCTACTTGGTGTAACTTGAGGTAATTTCCCACTCCTTCATGTTGTCTGAGGAGATCCTGCCATCTTTTCAGACTGAGGAATCGAGTCATTCACCTTGTCTGCCTCATTCAGCCACCAGCATCACAAACCACAAGGAGCCAAAACAGCCTCTTGTGCTGTTGTTTGTGAGAGCAGTTACTTGGTAGTGATTTGGGTGCTGTGTTTGAAGAGCTGGTAGCTCTGCTTTGCTCTGTGTGGTGCTGCACTTCTCCACCTGCCTTTAACTGTCCTGGTTAAGTGGCATTCAGGGCAGTTGCAAACTGGATACTCGACAGCTTTATGCATTCAGCATCTCAAGTGGCAATCAGGCATTTTCTCCTCTTTCATTCTCAACCTTTCTGATAAGTAATAAATGCTGTTTTGCACTTTGTGAGTGATATGAGTGATCTTGACCTATGAGACTGATTTAAGAAATTTGGTACCAGATAAGTAACTTTATAGTAAGTTTTCCTGAATGCTGGTACTGAGATTGATCTGTTTCCTGCACCAGTTTCCCTCTTGCTGGAAATGCAGACTCTGATCACACCTTTCATTTAAGAAATCCTATTAATGTATTCTTAACCTAGCAGTTCACTTGGCTTCCCTAAATGATTGCAGTTTTTCCAAATTGTTTCATTAGGAGGGAAAAGTGCTCTACTTACAGATCAGTTCACAGTACTGAAGTTTCTTGTTTTGTCTTGCTTGAGACTTGTGGGAAGCAATGGGTTTATGGCTGTCTTGGTCAAAGAAACTCAGTAAACTGTGAGTGGAATAATGGACTCTGCTAAAGATTCTGCCTTTTCCATTTATCTTACAGTTTATGGTTCTTATGGAGAACAAGAAGTAAACTCCAAACCAACTGATTTGAATCCTTTTTTTTTTCAGCTTGATCTTAGTGCAGAATTTGTGCTGAGTTGTTTTTTTAAGGAATAAAATAGGAACATCCACTTTTTCCCTTTTTTTTGCACAGTATACAGTGAAGAGGTATCTCTTTGTTTTTAAAGCAGACTAACAAATTTAGTAGTAAGAATTACTGTGTATGGAAATAATGAATATTTGCTTTTGCTAAGGAAAAGACAGTGCTGGAATAGAGAAGGAGCAGAGTGTTTCTAAGACAGGATAGCTGCTGTTTAAACCCTTCTGCCTTGTGTAAGAGCTCTTGTCTGTTCCCAACCTGATTCAAGTATTCAGAATCTTGCCACTAGGTACTTGAAAATGTATCTGGTTTTCCTTTGTGGTGTTCTCCCTGCTCCCTAACTCAGGTTGGACAGTTGTTAATGTGAATTTTATAGAATCTAATCAGAAATTTAATACAAAACCATTTCAAAAACCTCCCAGTAAATTCTCATATCTAGTATGTGGTTGAATTTCAGTGCAGATGGGTTCAAGTCCCACACTTTGAAGCTTACCATTTTCTCCTTTATCTTGTGTCATTTAGTGACTGGGAGGAAGTTTATAAAAAGTTTTTACAGATGCATCCTAACTACTTTAAGAAAAAAAAGCCAGACCAAAAAATAAGAACCAAAAAAACCAAACCCCAGTCACACCTGCTTAACCTTTGAATTGTGTTGAATACTAAAAGCAAATCCTAGAGACTTTTCCCTGTTCTCTTCTTACACATGACACCTTTTATGTGATGAAAATGCCCAATGTGAAGCTAAAATTTGTCTTCAAAGTCTTTATTTCTGTATTTCTGCTTTTCTGATCTCCAGGGGGAAATGAAATTATTCAGCCTTCTTAATCAAAAGTTCAACAACTGAAAACTTTTGTCTATTCATTTCAGCATGTTCTGCCAGTTCAGCAGATGTTGTGTTGAATGATGCAGATTCCAGGCTGGAGTCCATCACTGTAAGCTGGGATGCAGTGCCTACGTGCCTTGAGCAGTGACATCTTTTCTTCTATTCACTCAGCATGTTTAAGACCTGGTTTGAAATCACAGTTCAGCTAAGTTCTTTCAATCTCACAGGAGCATCTCAGGCACTTGCATTTTAAGGCTTGAGCACCAGAACATATTTTTTAGAGAAAGTAAGCATAGTTGAAAATTTTTATTTGAAGTGCAGTTATTCAATAGCTAGAAGTTGGTTTCTTGTTAACATGTTGCTGGCTCTAAATTTTGTCTTAATTTGCAAAGCCAGATTCTGCCTGGATTTAGAAATGATGGCTATTAGAGGGGCTTGGGGGAATTGCTGGTTTATTTTTTTAAACTAGGTATTTGTAGAAATAGGCTGTAAATTAAAGGTGAAACTACATGGGCGTAAGTGTTATAAAACACAGGAAAGTGAATTTAAGACAAATTTAAGAAATTAACCATTATTTAAAAGGTATGTTTTACTCATTTCATGCCAACATTGTGGTACTTCTAGGATTACTAGAATGTTTTTTAATGATCTGGTTTCAGCATTTGTGTTAATGATATGTTTGAAAATGTATATTTTGGAGAATTCAACACTGAGATTTACAGAGTTGATAGTTCACTGTCTGTGTTACAGCTTGGTAGCTTGATACAAGAGCTGTTCCTTCTGGAGCTTCAGCAGGTTAGAAAAGTGTCAGTTGATTTCAGTGCAATCTAGTTGCTGGATTTCAGTCAATTTCAAACTTTCTAAATAATAGAAACTGGGAAATAGTTTCTCAATAACAAATAGTTTCTGAATAGGAGGAACATTAATTTGTTGGGAGAGATGAATGACTTCTCCAGTTGATAATTTCAAAGCTATTTGTGGGAAATAGTTTGTTTGAGTGACACAGAAATTATAATTGAAAAGAAACCTGAAAATTCCCTTGAAACTGAATCTCCTTTGAAATTCCTCTTCCTTGTAAGACAGTGTCAGGCAGCAGTTTCCTGGAATGCTCTGAAGGCTTGTAACTTCATTAGCTTGCAGTAGACACATGATGTAACACAGAATCCTAAGCTTCAGTTTCTCAAAAGCCTGTCAGGCTAGGAATGGTCTGATTTTTGGGTTTGTTTTTTTTTTTTGTTTGGTTGGTTTTGGGGGTGGGGGGGGTTGGGGTTGGTCGGATTTTTTTTTTTTTTTTTTTTTTTTTGGCTTAGTGTACTGGGGTTTTTTGATAACTTGTTTTTTTTCTAATAGGTTTTCTTAGTGGAAAGCTGAATGTTCTTTGATTCTTACAATCCAGGAAGTGTGCAAGACCTGTTTATTTGTTAGTTGCCTCCTAGACTTTCTCTCAGATGCTGCTTGGATGTGTGGTGCTGCATAGCAGTAAAAGAACATTGTGACCTATTCATTGTTACAGACTCGCTGTGCACTTGACTTTTTTCTGTGGTTTAGTGAACATCTGACTAGGCCTTCAAGGAGAAGAAGAGAGTTTCTCCAACAATTCTAAACTTGTTAGGGAAAATAGCTAAACTTTTTAGTCCTCTTGTAAATCTTAAAATGATTATTAAGAAACAGACACATGCTTTAGGCACAGGATTTTCTGAAAGTGACAGTTGTTTCTATGTCTTACTCTTGGGCATTGTTCTCCTCACGTTGTAAAACACTTAAATTGATACCAAACGAGGAAGTGGTGAGCATTTTTCCAAGCTGGATGTAATCTTTTACAGTCTCTTCCTCCCTCTGAATTTTCTTCATTAAGGATACAAGCTGTGAACTGATGAAATTATTGCCAGCACTGTTCTGGGTAGCAGTTGGTATCTAGGTAGCTCTGATGTAGGGTCTTGGAAAGAGAAAGGCAGGATAAGCTTCAGGCTGAACACCAATATTCACACCAATTCTATATTTAAATGTCCCAGTGCAGCAGCTGGAATTAGATTACTGTTCCAAGAGAGTTTTTAGAGAGAACAGAAATGAAGTTTTAGTAACTGTCATTTGGAGGCATTTTTCTCTCCCTATCCACAGAGCAGCATAGTCACTTCTGAAGTGTCTTCCTTATGCCTTTTAAATTATAAATAACACAATTCTCTCAGAATATCTGGCTGCTACATTAGAAATTAAATCTACTTTTAACCTTGGCAATGCCTGAAGGTATAGTACAAGGTGTCATGTTGGGCTCTCCTGTTTACAAGTCTGCAAGGACACATTGGCGTAGAAGATTACTTGGGAGAATGAAACTGCTTCTCTTTTTATTGAGCCTCGTTTTTCTTGCTGTGATTTATAAATATCTGAACTCTAAGTTGATGCTAATTGCAGTCTTTATTTAACCTACAAAAACTTCCCCGTCCCTCCCCAGTTGGCTGCCACCCTTTTCTTTAAAATTGTGAACAATTGGGGGGAGGCAGGACATTTCCTCTTTTTGTTCTGCTTCTGAGGTATGGCCAATGTCAGTCTCCTTCTTTGTATTCAACTTAATGTTTGTAACTGCTTCATGTTACAGCAAGTTCTTTTGATGTATGTAATATTTTTCTGAAACTATATTTCATCACTGCCTCCATCCCCACAATAAAGCCCAGCACAGAGAGTTGAAAGCAAGGATTTTTATCCTAAGTGAAAAGTGAGCAGTTAGAAGTGACGTGGTTCTGTGGGCTCATTTCAAGCTTTGGTCCCCCTGTCTTGCTGGCAGCAGCAGTGTCCTCAGCTGCATTAGTTCTTAGAGTCAGGATCTGCACAGAAGGAAAAGCATCATTTTAGCTATGGTTTGGAATTTGTATTGGAGTCTAAATAGAGGATTTCCTCCCTTTCATTTTGGAATCTCTGGTATGTTGGTTCCTGTTTGCTCAGGGAACTGAATCAATATGGTAAAGAAAATGAGTGTTTTAAGTTAAATGTTAGGACTTTCTATTATAAGAGAACTTTTTTAGTGCTGTAAGCAAGAAATGGATTCAAGGTAGACAGCACATTCAACAGAAGCCCCCACCCTGCTCCATTCCTATGCAGAATATGTCCTAATGTTTGAATAGAGGTATAATAATTTTTGCTTCTATTGTCATGCTTTCTATCTTGAATATTTTGTCTAGCAAGTTACTTTTTTTTGTTTTTTCTTGCCGTTTGTATAAATGTCAAAAAGGTGATTGAGTGTTTGATTACTGGTTTGTGTGTTTGTATTTTTGGAGGTTTTTTTCCTCTTTTTTTATTTCAATGCTTCAGTTGTTTCATACAATAGTCAATCCTTTCCAGATTGTTGTAGTAGTAGATTTAAAAACTAATATATAAGTAAAACCAAACTAAAACAAGCCATAATCAACAATAAAAACCATGTGACTTTGAGATTTATGTCAATATATAAGCAAGACTAAGATTATTAATCCTTCTATGGTTAGGGGGGAACAGTGGGCAAAAAGGACAGCTGCTGCCCTGTGGAAGGAAGGGAGAGGCAAAAGAAGCAGACACAGATGTTAATGCTTAATTTCAATTTCTCTGTTAAACACTCTGCTCCTCTTCTATGAAATATTAAAACAACTCTCTTCTTTACAGAGTATTCTCCTTTAACAAGTTGTAAGGGAATTTCTGCTTATATCCTAATGGTGGGATAAAGATAACTAGATATAATTTAAAAATGGATGTAATTAATTTATGGGTTTTTTCAAAATTTTGAATTCAAGCTACAGAAAGCTCATAAAATATTTTCTACATGATTGAGAGTGTCTGATATATCAAAGGAACTTGGTGCTGGCTGAGTAATAGACACATACTCTTGAAGGATTTGAGTTTCTGATGTAATTAATTTTATTTTCCTGTCAGTTGGAGACAAAAAAGGTGCAAGAGTTTGGAGCAGATAACCATTTTTCAGGTAAACCCATTCCCTTCTGTAGTGGCAAATAATGGTGGGCACTAGAGTGCAAGCTGCACCTGGAAAATACAATGTGTACTTCAGAAAGCTGTAAGTTAACATGACTAGAAGCTAAAAGATGATTCAGCATGAGCTCCAAGCCCCTTTCCTGTGAAAGGGATAACTTGTAAGAAAGGCAGATGACTTTTTTAACTAAGCCAAAACAAAATACTGCTTCCTACTCTTGCACCTGAATTAATGATAAATAATATTTATCAGTAAATATTGAAGCACTATTGAGAGAGAATTTGGCAAGTGAAAGATTTTCTTTCAGGGAAGATGCAACTGGTGCTTTGTCTGCCTTGGTACATTTAAAAAGAAAAAAATTAAAGGCAGTTCTAATACTTGACAAAACCAATCAAGCTGAATTCTGTCTGTGGTATGATTGTTTTAATCCAAGGTAGCTGTATTTGTAAGGCAAACCACAAAACTTCCCCCATGTATACTCCTGTATTGGGCCAAGCTAAATAGTGCAGTCATGAAAATGTACAGAATGGGGAGAAGAAGTGAAGTTTTTTATTTAGATGTACTATTGTTTTGAATTGCATGCTGTTTTCAGGTGCATGAAACAGGGCAAAGTTACAAGGACAGTGGGGGGAAATAAATTTATTTTTCTCGTGGTAATGTCAGTCATGTCAGTGAGTTTTAGCTCAGAACTTTGTTTGTATGTTATACCTTGGCATGAAGCTGCTGCTACTGAAATTCAAGTGTGTGTGGGGTGGAGGGGGCAGGTAATAGAGGAGGTTGGCTTGTTGGTTGGGACACAAACCAGTGTGCAGGATCTGTCTTTCAGTCCTTACTTGTCCATAATTTCTTCCAATGTGACTTTAGATTCTGAGATTCCTCGTACAAATTATGTAATGGTCCTCATAGATCAAGAAATACCAGCTCAAAATATAGCTTGTATGACTTCAGAATGGGATTAGAACTCATGTGTCAGCTAGATAAGTGTTTAGAGGCAAATGCAGGAACTGAACTCATGAGTTGTTACCAGGTGCCTTTAACAACTGGGTAAAGTAACAGTAGCTGTTCCCACACTAAAAAATAAAAGAAGGTAGTTTAATCGTAATGCTGTGTGTGGCAATACAGTGCTCAATCTCATTAAATGTAATCTTATTCTTTGGATTTTCCTAATTACATTTTAAAGATCATTTATTAAATTCTGCAACTTTTAAGAATTGAAATCAGCAGTTCTGAACCTACTTTCACATTAGTTTTGATTTAAAAGCAAAATTAATGGGCTAAACTCCACACTGCTTAAAATGTGCAATTTTTTTTCTTCAACTTTTGTTTTCTCTGCTGAGAATATTAAATTCAGTAAATAAGGAGAATACATGAATCTTCCTCACTGATGTTTGTTACTTAAGAGGGGTGAGGCCTAATTTTATGTGAGAAGTTAAATAACAAGTGTTTTGGACTTCAGTAAAACAACTTGAACTACCATAACTCAAATGTGATTCTTGGTGTAGTAAGCCACAAAATGAAGGGTGATGGAAGTAAACTTTTAGGCACACAGAAGTTGGGAAGATTTCAACATACACTGCTGCTGACTTTCTTGGGTGGGTTAACAAAATTGTGTTTTACAGAGCCTCAAGGTTCTTTCTTTTCCTACAGGGCCTCCAGAGGCCGTAGTGCTTAAAGCTGAAAGTCTCATTTCATTGGAGTAAAAATACACATGTGTGCCCTGTCCTTCAAAGCAGTGTGCAGCAGGCTCACCCTGTGCCTAGCTGATGATATGCTGGAAAAGAAGGGAGGAAGCAGAACTTCATTTGCATGCACCCAAAATCTTCCAAATTCCTTAACACATAGAGCAACTTAGAGAGGACAATAGGATCTCATCTAAGGGGTAACCTTTCACATCAGATGGAAAGTACAGCAGTAACTATGAATCAGATGAGCAATCTTGATAAGCATCTCCCTCCTTAATTTAAATATTTTCTGTCTCTGTAAGGAGCATTAATCTGCTGTTTCTTGTATGGCTTAGAAAAATATCAGACCAGAAGTGAATTTGTTTAGAAGTATTTGTGCTTTTATCTTTAAGCAGATGAACTGATAAAAAGCTTACACTTTCCTAAACTGGAAAAGCTGTGGCAGATCAGAGGAGGGGAGAGCAAGTATAAGCAAAAGGTTTTTTTAGGTGGCTGACTGTGAGGTCATTAGTGTCACTATTATAGTTTGTACAAGTTTTGGTTGGCACCTCTTGAGATTTAGTATTATTGTGTTCTAGTGCTGAGTAAAAGAACAAACAAAAATGTTTTGTTAATATTTTAACTAAAAATTATTACATTTTAGTAAAGTGTCCCAAATATAGGCTTAAAAAAAAGCCTTGTAGCTAAAGCTCTAAAATTGGATTGCTTCTTAAACAGAAACATGGAAAGGGGAAGAGAAAAAAGAAACAAAAGAAGTAAAACTAGTAAAGAAACCAAAAGACAAAGGGGAAAGGAAATATATCTGCTTTTATGAAAGGGACTTTCATTTGAAAAGAACATACAAATTTAGGAGGTAATATGGCCTTATACAAGGTTAGGGGAATCAAGAAATTCATGTGATGTGGAGTGCACCAAACCTATCAATAACTTTTTAATACAACCTGCATATACATTTTAATATAACCTGCATATATTTCTGTTCCCTTTCCCAAGTGTAGAGTAAGTGCTACTCCTATCTTCAGACCCACCAAGTGGTTCATTTCAAGGTGGTAGTCAAATGTCAGCTTCCATTTATTACATGATATTTATTCTTTTTTTGGCTATTTTTCTAACACATAGTCTGAGTCATTCAAATTTTTGAAAACATACTTGCAGTCTCCATTCACTTTGAAGATGTGGGAGGGAAGGAGGAGATGGCTGTTGAATCCAACTCTGAGGCTAAAGTAACTAAAGTTTTTTCTTAGAAATTATGGAGATAAATAGCTTTTGAAATAATAATAGCCAATGTATAGCTAAACCTGTCCAACCTCAATTTGTGTTGTATAACTGTTCAATTACTATATCTGTCTAGAATTAACCTAGACCAACTTTGCCTTAAAATTTCTGTAAATCTTCACCTCATGATTTTCTCTAGGCTTAGTGCATTGCTATCCATTGCTCCCACAGCTGCAGGCTGTGGCAGTGCTGATTTGCATTATCAAATAGATCAGCACTCTGTTCCTTAAAGGATCCTAGTGTCAGAAGAGCTGAAGTCCTGCCTGCAGCCATGTAGTCCCCTGTTGATCCCGCAGGATGTTTGTTTGCCCTATGAAAGCCTTCACCTTGGATCAACACCTGGGCTCTGTTATTTATTCCATTGACACCTGGTGTTGTTCAGCATTGCCCCTGTGCTCCTGTAGTTAGCTCTGGCTGCTGGAGGTCACTTCTGGCAGTATCATGGTGGCCAGGTAGATGGGTAACACATGATATTTTCAGCAGCCAGATAAGCCATAAGAGTTCTCTGTAACATTCTGGGTTTGGAGTGGAGGTAAGAGCTGAATTCTGTGGCAGCCAGTCCAGCTGCTGGGCAGAAGCCCCATGGGAGCTGCAGTTACTGTCCCCTATTGCTTCCTTTTGGTGGCCTTTGCTGTGATCCCTGTGGCAGACCTGACAGAACTTGTTCCTGGGCTGTTTGCCTTTTAGTACTCAAATAGGGACCGATGGAAAAGAGAGCCCCCTTCCTGTTGCTGGAGGTCACAGCTTCAGCCTCCCTCCTCCTGTCCCATCCCAGCCCCGAGTGAGGAAAGCAGCATCCGTGGTGGGGGAAAGGTGGGAGGGAGAAAAACCTGTTCACAGCTTTATTCAGAAATACAAACTGTAAAAGCTTGTAACTGAGACTCGCTCTATCACAAATTTCTGCTTATGAAGACTGTTGGAGGAACCTATCTTGGATTTTAAAAGGTGTCAGACAATAAAGAAAGGTGATTCTTTCTACATGAAGATACAATAAATTTATTAGAGAAAGAGGGAGTTTGATGGTTTGGGGTACTGCAAGTTGCTAGAGCCAAGTATTGCTTTTCAGTTTGGAGCTAGAAAGTGTCAGATCTCAAGTAACAATTTTGAAAGATCAGGTTTGGAATCAAATAGGCAATCAAACACCATGAGACAGCAAATTCTGTCAAACTTTTTTGAAGCAAAGTTTTTCCATTAGTGAATCATAAAAAGTATAAGCAAAGTGTATTTCTGACTGGTTTATGTAGGCTCTTCAGGTTCTGGAGAGTTCCAAAGCTGCTACTACTGTTTGCTTAAGCATACTGACTCAAGAAGGAAAACAAAGATTTATTGAACTGCTTGTGTCCAGATGGTTACATTTTAGGAAAAGGTTCATTCCTCAGTATTCATTCGTCAGCATTCATTTGTTGGCGTTTGCCAGCATTCATTTGTCAGTACTGGAAACTAAGATACATTTTCTTGTTTAGGTTAAACTAAAATTGTATCAATTCTGCTGAAAGGTAATAGAGCTTTGTGGAGCATGGAAGCACCACAGGTGCTTTCTGGGAAAATTTTAGCCTAAGGTCTGGAAAAATATTCTCTTGATGGTCTTAGGTTGTACAAGTGTTCTTTTAAAAGATGGCATCCAGTGTCCAGAGGTGAGGAAGCAAGTGATTGGGCAGGGTAAGTCTGTGGGGGTTCCTTGGAGAAGTTGTGTAATACTTCAGGAAGAGAAGAGCCCTTTGGATGGGTAGGATGGAATTAAGTTTGGTGAATTAGCGAAGAAGCAGGCTGGTGTAGCTTTTCCTCAGAGTAAGAAAAGAAAAAAACCCAACAACTCCCACAGTGTGCTAATTGCTATCTTTAATACAAGCTGTATGGAAATCTGTTTGGGGTTTGCATTTTTCTGTGCCTGGCTGCTGTTTACAGAGCTGGGTTTCTGCACTCATGGTTTTCCATAGGCAGGAGCAGGCAGTAGGGCAGGCAGGAAAGGACAAAAGTAAAGGCAGAAACAAGTGCCACCCTCCACAGGGTGGGAAGGGTGGTAGGGATCCAAAGACCAAGGAGGTTTTGGGTGCTGACTGGGATGGTAAATGAGCTTCCTGTTGTTTGACTGATAAGTCCTGAAAAATAGGAGTTGCCGTTTGCCCTTTTGAAATAGGCAGGGTTGTCTCCAAGTGCTGCTTCATTCATTTCTTTACCCAGGGACAGTAACTTGGCAGAATGGAACTAGCTGCTGACCTAAAATGGCTTACAGTGTGTAACATGAATGGCAATGCTCCTGGTGTGGTTTGTATTTCCACTCTCTTGTGTTTGGAGGATTGCTATTTTAGCTTCAGCCTTCATCTCTCTTTGCTCTGTTGTCCGTAACCCTTTGAAGCCAGAAGAACAGGGAACTTGTGCAGTGCTGATAGGATGTGAATTTATATTACATTGAATCTGAGAGTTGCTGGATGATGCTTTAAAGTAAATTTTAGTGTGTGCCTGGGCTTTGGGCTTTTTGCTTTCTAGTTCTTGTAGGCTGTTTAAAAGATGTGTGTATATGTTAGAGGACAGTGGTTTTGTCATTTAATTTGTGTTGTCTTGTGGTATTATATGTAATACAAAAAAAAGTGGAAAATGAAATCCATATAGTTCAATATATAAATCCATTTATAGCTCAAATATCAGATTTGTAGAGGTTGTAATTGTTTCACAGTATAGTCCATATATTAAAATTACTTTGCAATGGAAATTTTAACAAAATCTGACTTGTCAAACCGTACAGCTCCTATGTGTTAAGATAGCTTCCCTTGTCTGCTTCAAATATGGTACATATTTATTCTTCCTTATACTAGTGTACATACAATCTAAACCAAAAAGTAAATATAACTTTTGGGGAGGGAACAGGATGTTGTGTTGTCTTAAAAGACATCACATGACAAACAAATTTTGCGATTCTGAATGTTCTTTGTTGATAGAAGTTGTTTCCTGAAGATTTTGGTGTCTTTTATGTAGTATGATGATAAAATAGTCTTGCAAAGTTCTGGTCTAGCAAAATAGCTACGGGCAGGCCTTTAGTGTAAAGAATGAGAACCTTCAAATGCTGCTTTGAATTATCCTCTTATTTTCAAATAAGCTTATTATTTGGAAGGAGAAAGGGGGGCACTTGGAAACTGCTTCTGCATTGAACAAAACTTCTTTTATATTGATGCTCTAAATTGTCACCATATTTCATCAGCTGTCATGTGCTTTTTTGTGGGTTTGGGGTTTCAAACATTATTTATTTATCAATCATGTGATTTGCTCTGTGTCTCATCACCCTTACTGAAGTATTTAATTTTTACCAAATACCTAAACAGACTAGCTGGTAAATCTGTAAAATAATTGGATTTATCTAATCCTCCATTTTAAAACGTTTTTGTGCAGATACAGAGGACTAGAGAGCACTGTCATGGTATCAGAAGCAAAAGAAGATTGCTTTTTTTCTATTTGTTGTAATATTAGCCTGCTCAGATTATGTAGTTTCAGGAGATCATGAGAAGTTTCTGATCTGTAAATTTTTCATTTTTTTTTCTTTTCATTTTTTCTTCTTTTCATTTTTTCCTCTCTCTGTCCATGACACTGATTCTCAGGCTAAGAGAGAAACTCCTTCACTTGCTTAGGGCTAGGAGGCTAATCCTAGCACCTTTAGGATTCTGTGGTAGTTATTTTAAGTCTAATGAGGTTGTTGGGGCATGGCTTAATAGGCTGATTGTGGGCAGATGGCAGTTGCCTTGTCTTATTTTTATCTTCTAATGCTATTGAGTAGTACTATAGTGGAAGGAGTAAATATTTGTTTGATAAATGTAACAATTTTTGGAATTGCTCTTATAATTTGAGGATACTTGTTGCCAGTTTTCTAGAATTTGCTTTCTTTTAAGAAACTTTTGATTTACCATTTTAAATGTTTCTTTTGTCTCCAGGTTTTGAAAGTATTTTAGAAGGGCTTTATGGACCAAGGCTACGAAGAGACCTCAGTTTATTTGAAGGTAAATGAGCCAGCATTTAGTGCAATGACTTCAACTTACTGTTTTTTCTTTTAGCTAAAAGTAGTTTCAAGTATATATCTTGAATTTGAAAAAGGAAATCTTCTAGTGCTTTTCTTTCCAGTGTTCATTTATTAATTTTGTTGTAAATACTGTGCCTAAGCAAAGCACTAGGGAGAGTGATACATAGGTTTGTTCCCATACAGGGGAATTTGGATTAGCTAAGCTTTTCTACAGAGCTCTCATGAAAAAGACTCACTCTTCTGGAATACTGCATCTCCTACTTTGTTTCTGAATATCCATTAGAAAGGGCAGACAAGCTGATCAGCTTCCCATTGACATTAATTGGTAAAAGGAAGGTAATGGATGCTAGTTGGGTCTCGTAGTTGTCAAGAAAGTTTATGCTTTTTATATAATCATGGTTTTTTACATCTTTATTATATGCACACCAAACTTTTAGTTTTTATAGTACTTTATGTGTGTATATATATATATATATATATATATGTAAAGTCCCAGTACGTTCAAGCATGTATGGATATAGACACCTTTCCCATCAGCCTTGTGAAGCCCAGCATTATTCCCAATGTTTGGTTTTGCTGGAATAGCTGTCAGTAACATATAAGTCCTTAGTTAAGAGTGGAATGATTCATCTTTCACAACATGGGGACTACAAATCAAAAATTTGCTTTAAAGTATTGAAAGAATTGTTTTGCCAAGTTCATTTTATGACTTAAAGAAATGTTACTTCTGCTATGAAACTGTAAAAATGTTCCATCTCATTTCTTCATAATTCATTTTCTGATAGTGTCATTTGTAAAGCATATCACTTATTTAGTGCTAGCACATGAGGCAGACTGGCATGTACTGCTTAGAATACTTTTAGAACAATTGCTTTAACTTGGTTATGGTTTTGTCCCCTTCATAATGTGTAAGTTCCTTGGCCTGTATCATATGCATAACACAGTATTTTCAGGGGGAAGGGGAGGAACTTGGAATACTACTTTGATGCTTTCAGAATATTTTTTCCTTTCTCAAGCTAGACATGCAGCTAATAAGACATAAAAACACTTAAGAAATATGTACAGTTGGATTAAAGCTTGTTTTCATGACTAGTATTTTCAACTGCTGTGATAAGCACATTTGCAAAGGAAACAGGATATTGTTATGTGTGCAGTATCTCTTTTGGTTTTTTTGAGTTTTAATTCCAATACGTTGTATGCATTGAGCTTTACACTGATTAGTAGTTAATGCTTTATTTTTTGCATGAAAGGGTTTACTTTTTTCTATTTTTTTTTTCATTTTTTTCTTTTCTTTTTTTTTTCTTTTGGGTAAGAAGGCAGAAAGTACTGAGCTAATGAGGTAGTGGCCAAAGTCTAAGCTAAGTTAAAGGGCATGATACCCTACGCCATAAAGTTTATATTGCTCCTTTAGAGTTCATGTGTTGCAGGTATTTGAGCTTAGGGGTAAAGTTTTAAGTTATTTGCCTCATGCTGTTGAAGATTTCTTACCTATTTAAAATCTAATATTTCCATTGCTTGCATATCTTTGCTATTTGATGCCCTTTTGACTTTGTCTTGAAAATTAAATTTGTGTTTATCTAAAATGCAACATCTCAGAGCTATTTTTTTTCAATTTCTGAAAATTTTTGTCAGTAATGTGCAAGAGTTCTTCAACAATTAATGCCTATTTCCATGTCTGAGGCATCTGTAAAATTGATTTTAGTTCTGGAGCCAACTGCTGCAGAACTGCTGGTAGGTTGGGATTCCCACCTTACCTTACTCTTATTTTTGGTTCATTTTTAAAGATATAATATCTGTAAATTCAGTAATGCCATGTGAAATAGTTTATATTGGTACAGTAGAGGTCAGCTCTATCATTAGTATAGTATGCAGGGCTATTTCTGATTTGAAGTCTGAATTTTGTTTTAAAGATTAATACAGAACTCTCAAGTAAAATTTGTACAAAATTTTCCACTGTCCTAAGTGTCACATTTCATTTCACAGGTAATGAAACCAAGGTACAAAGTAAATAATTTGCCTTACTTAAAAAATATGGCTGGTGGAATTAGAGCTCAGGTTTTCACACTCTAAGCAATGTGACTGAATGACTGCATCTTTTAGGCTGTTTATTTTCCTCATCATAACCACTGAACTAATACTGTCAATATGCAATATTATGGCTCATTAGCAGCAAGAGTGTGTTTCCTCAAACATACCTCAAGACATTATGTAGCTTTCTTGTGCAGAAATGTGTGAGAATTGGCTGAAATGTATTCTGCTTAGATACAATAGCATTTTATTCTCTTGTGTTGTTGGCTTTATCTATTGTGACATGAAAGAGATCAATAATGTGCATAAAATTTAACATGATTGATATATTTCCTCCTTAGTTCTTTCTTGAAATAGTGTTTGATTTATAGATTAAAATATTGTATTGTATTAAGTTACTTGAGTGAATAATAAATTGCAATGGCAAATCTAAATGATAGAAGGTACACTTCACTTTTACTAGACTACTACACTTTTCCAAGAAAATACCTTTCAAACATTTTTTTGTGTCTTGAAATTCTTTTGTATGTAGGATTTACTCTGTAATTGCTAAAGTGATTCTTGTCACTGTTATTCAGCACCAGTTTGTTTTCCTGACTGCTTGGGTTCTGCAGCTTCTGCTTGCAGAGGGGTCGAGTTCTGTTTCTTGGCATCTGACCTTGGTTCAAGCTCTGAACTGAGACTATGTCATTGAATCTTTAGGGCTTTCTAATCCTTTCTCCACACCCATTTTCAGCTAAGTAAATTCACATATAAATTGTTGTTCTTTATATTCTACTTATGGATAATTAGCTAAACTGTTAAAAAGCTGCTCCTCTAATCAGGTGGTATGTGTGTATTTTCTTTTGGGGGGGATTTTGTGCTGGAGTTCTGTTCTCTGAACCAGTGAGGAAAAGCTTTGTCTTGTTGGAAAAAAGCAGCTCCCAATGCTCTTTCTCTGCCAGGAAAAAATCATCTTTATACAGGACAAAAGCTTTTATTTTTCCTTATGTTCTTTTGGACTATTTCTAGTAGTGAAAACTTTTATTTGAAACACAAATCTAATAGAATTGGAGGTTTTATGAAATTAAAAATATGAAGGATTTGATAAATACTTCAACTGTTTTAATGTACTTATTAGGAAGCATTAGTGCTGTATAAAAAGGAAGGCAGTGATATGTTCAAAATTGTCATAAATAGCTGGAAAATCTTTTGGGACATTATTATAATCAGAAAATACTGGTAAGTAAGAGATGAATTCTTAATTTTTATTTTGATGTTTTTTTAAATTTTATTTTGTATTTAGGTTTACTAGACAATTATTTCATATTTTAAGATACAAACATGGAATCTGTTTAGTACTACAGATGTCTGAATTAATTTACTTAATTTTGCATTACTTCTTGGGAAAAGTGGTTTGGGGAAACACAAATGTGAGCCTATTAAGAAATGAAAAAAAAAATTATTTTTTGTCAAAGTTCACCAATTTATTCTTAATAAATGGAAATAAGTTTAACACCTTTGTGCTAAACAGGTTTGGTTTCAAGTAGTGATCTGTACTGTGATTAGTATTAAAATGCTGTTTTCACAGTTTTAGCAACTTTTCTCATGAGCTAGCAAGCATTACAGGTTGTCTACAAATCTTTCATCATGTGACCCCAAGCATGATAAAATGGGGAGGGAAGATGATCCTCATCCTAAATTCAGTGCAGCTGCAGGAAAGTTTGTTCAGCTTAAAGTGCTGTCTGTGCCTCTGATTTTTCTGCAAGTATGGCTGCCTATCTGTAGTTAAAAACTTAATACTGATATCAGGATGTTTCCTGTGGGGGTGACCTGAGACTGTCTGACATTTGATATATCTTGTATATACCTGATATCACTTCTGCTTAGCTCACTGGCAGACTTAATAAGTCTTGTACATGATTTATATTGCTTTAAATAAAGGGTTTAGTGTTATGTGGAGCTGATGTGTCTCAAGGTTTGATCTTTTTTTTGGCAACACACAAGGATTGCTCTCTAGTTTGACTTTTACCAGTGGAAATTCAGGATTCCAAGGCAGAAGAGCTTCTCTGAAAGTATAAAGCCTGTCCTAGAGTTAGGTGTAGAATCTCAAGGTTCATAAATAGAGTTTTCATGGTTGCAAGAAAAACAATGAACTTGTTGTGAGGGAATAGTGTTGTTTTTATGCTGTAGACATCCTAAAGGAATAGCTCTAATGGGCTGGGACAGGTAGATTAATTCAGCAAAAATGACTCATTATCTCTTGGTACTGTCCAGCCAAGAAAAATACCATGTCTGTTTTTAAACATCAGCTGTCCAATCTGTAAAAATTGCTCTTTTGCATCCCTGAAAGCATATAATACAATAATACAGAATTCTGTTCTAAATCAATATTTTAGAGCTGAGCAAACTAGATTTAAGTAATAATAAGGAGTTACTTACATTATGTTTGTGCTCAACTGAAGAACCTTTATTTTTCAGAGTAATTTTATTCTTATTTTGCCTTTTTAATAATATCTTTGAGAAGAAGTAAGAGGTCAGCAGTTGTGGGAAGAGGGTGGAGGACAGTGGGCAGTGGGAAACAACCCTGCAGACAGCAAGGTCAGAGAAGGAAGAGGGGAGAGGTGCTCCAGTTACTGGAGCAGAGATTCCCCTGCAGCCCTTGGAGAGGAGCATGGTGAAGCCTGTAGAACCTGCAGGCCACAGAGGACCGTGTTGGAACAGATATCCACAGTGCAGCCCTTGGAGGACCCACTGGAGCAGGTGGAGATGCCCTGAAGGAAGCTACAGCCTGTGGAGATGCCATGCTGAGCAGGCCTCTGGCAGGAACTGCAGCTCTAGAGAGGAGCCCATGCAGGAGCAGCTTTTCTGGCAGGAGCTGTGGGTCTGTGGAATGGTCTGTTCCTGAAGGGCTGTGCCCTGTGGAAAAGACATGTATTAGAGCAGTTCATGAAGAGCTGCAGTTGTGGGAAGAACACTGGAGCAGTTTGTGAAGGCCTGTAGCCCATGGGAGAGACCCCAAGCTGGAAGCAGGGAAAAAAGAGAGGGAAGTGGCAGAGAGGAACTGTTATGAACTGAGAGTAGCCTGTTTCCCTTCCTCCATGCACTCTTTGGGGTGGGGGAGGAGGTAGAAGAGTCAGGAATGAAGGAGTGAAGCTGAAGCCTGGGAAGAAGGGGTGGTAAGGTGGTTTAGTGTTTTCCCTTTCTTATTATGCAAATCTGTTTTTATTGGCTATAAATGAAATTGATTCTCTTCAAGTTGAGTCTGACTTCCCTGTTACAGTAATTGGTAAGTGATCTCCCTGTCTTCATCTTGACCCTCAAGTTTCTCCCCCTGATTTTCTCCCCTACCCTCCTATTTCCTCACCCCTGCCCTATTGAAGAGGGGCAGTGGATTGAGAGCATCAGTGGATTGGGAGATTGGCAGCCAGCCAAGATCAGGCTACCATCATGTGCTATTGCAAGCAGATAATCTCAAAAACCTCCCTGAACAGAACTGACTAATTTAGTGGTATGGAGAAAAGGAGGAAACATACCTGGTAACTAATAATGGGAGTGAAAAAGTTCTTTAGGTTGTAAGCACATGAACAGGATGGAGAAGACCTTGGTGTTGTAGTTAGTCATATTTAGATTCACCTGCCAAAACACTGCAGCTATAATAAAGGCTGCTGCATAGCTAGGATACTGTAGGAAAAGTACTGCCTGCAGTGTAAGGAAGTCTGGTGTATAGGTAAAAGACATCATCTTGAGATCTTGCTCCCCGTGTTCAGGAAACAGGTGTTCAGCTGAGACTTGTGCAGAAGAGATGGAGTTGAATCTCGTGAGGAAGAGCAGGTGGACTAAATTAGCCACAAAATGAAGTGTTAAGGGGGTAATGAAGGTCTCTGTAAATGCATCAAGGTGCTAAATACCTAGTTATTGTTCATGGGTACAAGAATAAAATTGCCACAGAAGCAAACTGGAATAAGTTGCCATATGCAATTTTTAACAAGAAATTAGAAGCTTTATTTTAACTACTAGCACAGTTGATTTGGGAAAAGTTTTAAAGTAACTGGTGTTTGTGAAGAGAAGGGTATTCGCTGAAAACTCTTAATTTTTGAAATGGAGCTTAATTTAAAGAAGGTAGATTATGTGTCTCCATTCAGTAGAAGATGGGACTTGATATAGGCAGTGTAAGTTTAAGTCCTGCATTCCCTCTAGACCAGAGTACCTTTTCTGATAAAGCATATAAAGGTACATTTCTAGATGAATCAAGTGCTACAAGCGAGTATAAGGCTTGGATTTACCTGTAGTGATTATATGAAATCAATTAAAATACTGTAAGAATAATGCATGTAGCTCACATGGTAAGGAGTCTGTATCCTAATTCTTAGCTTAGTTTGCCACAAGTTTGCAGACTTGAGTTAAAAAGAATGATGCCTGCAATTCAGAGCTTTCTTTGCAGTATTCAGATGCCTCTAGTAATTATGACAGATATTTAACTGAATGACACGAGTTTACCTTTTCTTCTAAGGAAAGCACTCTCTGCTATTATTAAATTGAGCTGTAAAAGCCAGACAAGAATTTGAAAATATCTGAAGTATTGAATATGACTGAATGCACTGTACCAATAAATATATATCATATTAGTAATGGAATTTATTTAAGAGAATTTTAGGAAGTGTGTGTTGTTCTCAAAATCCATTTTTGCTTGTTTAAAACATCTAGCTTTCTTTTCTTCCTTTAAGACTGTGAGCCAGAAGAGCTAACTGACTGGTCTATGGATGAGAAATGTTCCTTTTGTAATTTACACAAAGAAACAGCCAGTGTAAGTATGAGCATTATATTAAATATTACTCCCCAACACTAATTTTCAGTTCAGAGAATTGAATTTTGCAAATAAGTTAATTCCACATTTTGACTCAAGGTAGTTTGATTTTAGTGGTTCTATTCCATTCAAAGCTCAGTAATTTAATTGTATATTTTACTACCAGCAGACTAACTTCTGAAAGATGTTATGATCTTGCTATGTTTTCCAGGATCGTGCATCAGTTTTCGGTTCTTCACAGTCAACGCCTACAGAGGAACTGTCATCTCAGGGCCAGTCCAACACTGATAAGATTGAATGCCAAGCAGAAAACTATCTAAATGCACTCTTTCGAAAGAAAGGTAATAAAAGCATGTCTTTTGTATTATGAAAAATCTGGAAGAATCAAATTATTCAGGGTTAATTTTGTTTCCTCAGTAATTTTTTTTTAATCTACTGAAACAGATGTTTCTGCTGTTTCTCTTTTTTATTCCTTTGGTTTTCCTTTATCTTTTTCTCACTTGAATCATCAAATGAACTGCTACCCTTCCTACTTGCCATTCCTCTTCATCCTCTTGCAGTATGTGTCATTCTTTTGAATCCCTGTTCATAAGTTGTATTGGATTTTTCTTTTTACCATGAGCTGCTACTTTGTTTTCATGCCAACCTCAGGTGTCATTCTCTGGAATCCGAAGCATTTAAACATTTTCTGTTCCTAAATTCTCACTTCTGGTTTTCAATGGGAAACACATTTTAGGCAACAGAATGCGCTTTGCAGATTGCAAAATGGAATTTGGGATCTTCTTGCATGCAAACTTCAAATACATCCAAATTGGAGGTTAAAACTTCTTCTCAAAATGCAGTATTTAGTAGGTCATTAATTCTTTGACTGTTCTTATTCTTTCCTCTATCATCAAGTTAGAGCAGTACATGAGTGAATGATAAATCAGCTTATTTCATGAATGTTATTTGGTTTACTCACTGTCCACAAAAGCAGAAATAGTAATTTTCTTCCTTAAGTTCTTGTGAATGAAGAAATGTGAATCAAGTTACTGTGAATGCAGTAACTACATTTTTAATAGATTTTTCTTGAGTTTAGTATGTGTGTGTCAGAATAGCTGAGTATGGCTAGGGTGACAGCTCTCTCTTGCTTTTGACAGAGTTAGAGTCAGACACTGTCTCTTCTTCATAAGTGGGAGAAAAAAGCAAAGTTAGTTTTCTCCCTTTTAAATTGCTGTAGCAGGAGAGATTATTATGCCCTTGAACCTGGGGTATGTAAAATCTTCTTCTGTACAGACTTGTCTACTCAGTTCTTTTTTGCATTTTAAAGAACTGAAATGGAGTGCAACAGCATTTTGAGTGCATCCTTTGGACTCTTGGCTTTCTTTCAAACCAGCTATTTTCCATTTGAAATAAAATGTCCAATGAAGTTGGCACCTCATTACTTCTTAAAGTCTTATTATATTTTCATCACAGGCCCAATTCTGTGGCATCTACCTAGGCAGATATTTTAATTCCTTCAAATTTCTACTTTGTCAGATCTCTTCTTGGTCTTGATGTGTACAATGTTATTTAGTGTTTGCCTGCTTTATGCTCCTGCTGCAGATGATCTCTTTTGATACTCCTTGAGAGGAACTTCTATCATGGGAGAAGTGAAACTTGGCATGACCTCACCTTAGTGGTGTGAACGACTTCTAAGTGAAGTTTCTCACAAAGAACATTTGGCTTTCAGCATTTTCTTTCGGTTTGATCTGCCAGATCAGTAATGCTAGGTTAAAGAGGTTTTGTCTATTGAAAAATGAAACTTCCAGTTGTTTTTGTGATTCTCTGAAGTACTTCTGTATTCTTGGGTAAGAATTCACTAAGAATATTGCTTCAGTTCAGGTTTTAGCAAAGTCTTTAAAGTTGTTCAAATTACAGGAAGTGAAAAGGAAAAAAATAGTAAAGGGCATGTGAAACCAATTTATGAGGTATTCAAGTAACTGGTTTGGATTTTAGGACGAAGATGAAGAGTTTTACTAAGAAAGTCCCAAGTCTGCTTTCTGAATTTTTATAGGTTTTTGAGTTCAAGTATCAACTTATGAAGAAAGGAATAAAAAAAATTTCCAGTAATTGTTTAGCTAAGGAATGGTTAGCTAAGGAATAGTTCTTATACCTGGTCCCAAACCAGATGTTCTTTTGTTGTTAGAAAATTGTAGAGTTCTTGGCTGGCTGTCTTTAAAATGGAGTAACACTTGTTAGGATTGCAAACTCCTCAAGATGATCTACTCTCTTGCTATTGTACCTAATTTAGGCCTCTAAAGACCATTGAACAAATTAGAGAGTTCATTTCTTGGTCCCATTAATCTTTTATTTTGAAGAAGTTTATATATGGCTTTTTAAATTTAGTTTGAGGGGATTTGATTGTGGGTTTGGGGTTTTTTTTTGTTTTTTTTTGTATCAGGAAGCTTGTTCAGAAGATCTCAAAACGTGCCTATTTGTAGAATCTAGGACAAAAGATGATAAACTCCTGCCAAAATGGGCAAACTCTTGAAATGCTGTAAACAGCTAAGGTCTTCCCATTAGGAACCCAACTTCACTATGTATTAGTGAGAGACCAGTTTTGTAGTCAGTTGTCTGTAGGAAAGTCCTGTGCTCAGCAGACACGTCAGCAAATCCAAAGTTCTTGTCATCAAACACTGATTGTTGCCATTAAACAATATGTCTGAAACCCAAATGCTTTCTTCCCAAGTATGGCATCTCTCTACCCTTTTGGTGGTGTAAGCAGAGTAAACTTAGATTGGTGCTTTTCCACTTCCACAATGATGACGTTCAGCTGTTCTGTTTTGTTAAGGGAAAAACACAGTATGCTTTAAAAATACATATAGGTCCTTTTTTGATACGAGTATTATAGAGTGTGACATGTGATCATTGTTATATCATAGAATCACAGTTGTTTAAAAGCTTGATCAGACATTTTGTTCATGGACTTAATTTTCTGTATTTCTTGTAATACCATTGTGTGTTCTTGGAAGCTCATTTTTCCATGCAATATTAATGTGACCTCTTTAAACAAAACCAAAGAAAAAGAGTTGTGAATCAGGTTCTATCTTCAGGAGAGATGATCCACCAAGAGACAACTGAGACATGAGAAGCTCGTGTAGAAGTTAAGGAATTTAGGCACAAAATTATAGAGGGAATGTTGGAGATTACTTGAATCTTTTCAGATTCTCTGGACTGCTGTGTCAAGTATCTTCAATGCCATGTTTCCCATCCCAAAGTAATTTTCCTGTAAGCTTTTTAAAGCTCTTTACTATTTCTAGATATCCTTGTTATGTTCTAAAATATTTCCATTCACAAATATGGCTTTGTTATACCATACCATATACCTGAATTTAACTTTGAGTTGTTCTGTTCTTTTAGTAGTTTCCTTTGGGTTGTGCAACTGTCACAAGCTGGTTATGCATCTTGTACAATGTATATTTAATTTAGCAAACCTATGACAATGTAACCATGCACACATTATCTCAGACTAAAAAAAGTGTTAGGTTCTGAGGTGTAGTTTTGAGTTGCCCACACTACTTCATCCAAAACCAGCTGCAGTTTCTTTTGATTATTAATCTTAAGAAATCTAATTTGTCCTTTCAAAATCTGGATGATTTTCTGTAATCACTGACACAGTTTGTGCAATAAACTTCTGTGACAGACAGCTTTGATGTCCCTCTTAAATTTCATCAGGAAAGAATGTTTAGTGGGGTTTACACTCCTTTCTTAAGGAGATACTTTTTGTGTTGACCACCTACCTGGCATTGTTACTTTCTTCACTGATTCTACTTTTCTTGATAATTTCTACTACATTTACTAAGATTCATAGAAATATGACTGGATATAGAATAGTGAACATTGCAGTCTGAGTAGAGGAAGAAAAAAGGTGAAATGTTTATGAGAACAGAAGAGTTAACTTACTCCTTCTGTTTGTTGGTTGGTCAAGTTAGCTGAACTAATCATGATACATGCCTCAGAATAAATAATTGTATTCCTGTTGTAACCTGAACAATTTTGCAAGTAGAACTAAGAACTTCACTGGGACAGTTGGGTGGCTGTTGAGGTGGGGTTGTTAAAATAAAATGTGGCCTTTTTGTGAAAAGGGTGAATTTATGGAGTGAATTCATGAAGCACACTGAGAAGCAATCGTGTGTTCTTAATCCTTCTCCTCACACAACTGGATTGCAGGTACAAGGGGGATTGTGATTCCCTGCTGCTTTTCACTGCCTTTTGGCATTGTGTCAGAAGACAAATTCTGTTATAAGGTTGAGCTTGTAGTGAAAATATACTGGTTTTTGATTAATGGAATACTGTTGTTCAACACTATTTTGGGAGCTTTTAACTTATTGTTCATTGTCCTGACGGACAAATCTGTCACCATAGGCATTGCAGTCTAGTGATCACACATAATGTTGATGTGCAGAATAGCTAACAGTATAGGTTTGAATAGTTACAAGCTCGTGCAGCACGTAAACTGAGGAATTATTAATCCTAAATATGATCTTTGAATTAAAATAAATCATTGCAATTAGTCATAATTATATTACATAATTACTCTTTTCTCTTGTATTCAGACTGTTACCTTCACAATCAAAAGCAGAAAATATCAGATTCCATCACACAAATTCAGTCCTCTTTTATCCTAATAACATCAGGTCTGCAGACCTTTAGAGACTGTTCTACTGGATTCAAATTATAGGTTATACATGGACTAAATACAGCTGCCTTGTATTTTATAACGACTGTCAAAAACAGAGTTTTAAACAGATGTAGGCATGCAAATTTAAAACTTTGCAATTTTTTCCTATAGTCACAACTCGTAATAAAACATCTTTGAAAAAAAACCTATTCAGGTCATACCAAGTACATCTGGTGCCATCTGCTGATAACAATTAAGAAATATTTGGTAGTGATAGTAAGTTCAGAGTTCTAACACCTTTCTTGCCCAA
Organism: Melospiza melodia melodia; assembly: GCF_035770615.1. Taxonomy (NCBI): domain Eukaryota; kingdom Metazoa; phylum Chordata; class Aves; order Passeriformes; family Passerellidae; genus Melospiza; species Melospiza melodia. Next base: position 83,227,073 of record NC_086198.1, on the reverse strand, counting down.
AATATGTTTCATTGGGTTTTAAAATTTTATAGGACTAATTACAAATTTCTCATGTGTAATGGAAAATTACTACTATGAATCACAGGATGGGTGAAGTACTTTCCCATGTTGTGGGGAACAGGCTGGCCAATGAGAAGCTGGAGAGCAGCACTGCAGAAAGGGACTTGGGGGGGTCCTGGTTGATGGAAAGTTGAACACGAGCCAGCAGTGCCCTGGCAGCCAGGAGGGCCAGCCCTGTCCTGGGGCATCAGGCACAGCATGGCCAGCTGGGCAAGGGAAGGGGTTGTCCTGCTCTGCTCTGGGCTGGGACAGCCTCACCTCGAGTGCTGGGGCAGTTTGGGGTGCCACAGTATAAGAAAGACATCAAACATTAGAGAGTGTCCAAAGGAGGGCAACAAAGATGGTGAGGGGTTTTAAGGGGAAGCCATACAGGGAGTGGCTGAAAGTCACTTGCCTTTTTCAGCCTGGAGGAGACTGAGGGGAGACCTCATTGCACTGACAAGACCTGAGGTCAACCTCAGTCCCAAAGCTGTGCCAGAGAAAGTTCAGCTTGGACATTAGGAAAACATTCTTCACCAGAGGATGGTTGGGCACTGGAACAGGCTCCCCAGGGAAGTGGTCACAGCACCAAGCCTGACAGAGTTCAAGAAGCATTTGGACAATAATCTCAGGCACATGCTATGACTCTCGGAGATGTCCTGTGTGGGGCCAGGAGCTGGACTTTGATGATCCTTGTGGGTCCCTTTCATCTCAGGATATTCTAATTTTAAGACAGGGTCAAAGTCTTTACAGTGGTGCATAGCAGGATAATGACAGACTGTAAACAAGTTGAAATGAAAAGTTTTTTTTAATGTAAGGAAAAATGAGGACAGGCAAGCAGTAGAACATGCCACCCAGAGGTTGTAGAGTCTCCCATCCATGGAAGTATTCCTTACCTAACTAGGTAAAATCCAGAGGAATTCACTTTGACCTCAAAGATGACTACTTTGAATAAGCAGTTTTACTAGAGACTTCCCAAGGTACTTCCACCATGATTTACAGGTTAATGATTTGCAATACAGAGCAGTCAATGTGATAGCAGCACTATTTGCATTTTTGGCAGATTCGTCTACCTGAGTCTTTTCAAACCCTTTTGATTGAATATGCATTTAGCAGCAAGAGGACTTCAAATGCAACCCCAACCCAGGAGCACACCTTTCAGAGTATATGCTCTTAGATAGACACACATCACCCCCTCATCATGTTACTTTTTCGGAGTAAAATAACTTAAAATCTGTGCACTACCAATAGCTGCAGCAGTTGAATATATAAGAAATTCTGCTGTATTTATTCTTCATAGGGAGTTTTTGGAAATCATTGCAAAAAATTATACTAATTCTAAAGAAATTATTATAAGAACAAAAAAACAAATCCTTTATTATTCTGACTAGGTGAAAGATGACTTTGCTCCTAAGGCAAAAGCTGACTTCTCCTGCAAGTGTCTGAAAGCAATACATGCTTGACTGTTACCAGTGCAAAGAGTCTAAAGTGAATAGAAAGGCAGTAAAAACTTGACAGCTCTGAATTAGTTTTGTCTTGCAGTTTTGTAATAATTGATGCAGAGGATGATGATTAATAAGGAGAAATCTGTTCCAGGCTGTTGTGTTTTCCTGCTGATGGAAGGTCCCCTGTACTTGCTGGTCTTTTGCTCCTGAAAGGCACAGATCACACCAGGATGTAAAATCTCCCATTTGCACTGATGATCACCTGTTACCCAGAAGTTATCCAAGAAGTTTTTCTTGTGTGCATGCAACAAACTAATTGCTCCGTATAAGTAGGGTCATTCCAGACCCTGCTCAGTCTTGATAATATTTTGTAGAATTCATTTTCTATGAGTTTCTGATTAGAGGCAGTCAAATTTTTGCATTTTCAAGCTTAAGCTGTTGATCAGTAGATTTCATTGTCTGGAACTACCATTTCCCTGTCTTGCAAACAATTTTGTTCCTAGATAATTCAATTATTTAATTTCATCTCTTAACTTTCTGTATTCTTTTCTTGTATTTTGCATGTGCATCAGTACTGTACATCTATTGTCTTACTGTTCTTGAATCTGTTGTTCAATTTTTTTTCTTTACTTCTAAGTGTGTCTCTAGGATGGTAAACTCCAGTTGAACATTTATTGAGTTCATTATTTAGGAATCAGGAATAGGTATGCTCTGTTTATATTGCTTTGCCTGGAGGTTACATGGTGGGGAAAGATCTTTGTAGGTATCCTCCATCATTTAGAATTTTACCTCATATCTCTCTTCAAGAAACACCTGTCAATTTTAGGTATTTTGGTAGAGATCTGGTTGAAAGACTGTTGGAAGCTAGAGCTTTAACCATAAGCAGATTTGGTTTGTCATGCCTCGGGTAAGTTCTCTTGAAGCCAAGATGTTTTAAAAATGCTGGAGCTTCACTGTACCTCATCAAGCACTGTGGAGAGGCTGGCCAAAAGGTCTTGACAGGAAGCAGCTGAGCAGTGAGTCAGTTGCCCTCTCGTGTGCTATAGACAGAGATCTCATAGGTGCAGGTTTGTAATTCCTTGCAGTGCTCTGTTGGTGAAAATGATTTCTCAAAATGGAATATGTTTTAAATAAACCTGAAACAAGCAAGCAAAAAAATCTTCTGTGCATTCATCCTAAACCTGAGCAGCATTCCTTGATCAGTGCTGGCAGTCACTCTCTTGATAGTTGATGGATAAAGCTTCATTGGCATAAAGTACTTGAGCAAGTATGCTGTGTGATCCTCCAAACTTCCTATTAGGACATGTACCCCAGGTACCCTTTGCATGCAAACATCTACCCAACCCAGCCCTTCCAGTTTGTTCACTTCCATGAAAAAACCCTTCAGTTTATCATCTATTTTATTTGTTTCAGATTAACTTTATTATCCCAGTAACTACGGAGCCATGTCCTTTGGTATTTCCTCCAGGCAATCAGGCTCACCTAAAAGCTAATTCTTGTTCATTGCTTTCGCACTTGCTTTAAATCCCTCTCCCTTCTTGATTGAAAACTGTTTCACTCATTACCTATGAACTATGGGCAGTGGTTAGTATATTGAAAAGGATATTTGTGTGGAGACATGTGTAGAGTTGAAGGGAGGAGTGAGGTAATGAAGTAAGTACTAGTGCTGCCAGTTTAAAGGAAAACACAGATCTCCGAGTATGGCCAGTTGTACTTGTCCTGTGAAATGGTGTGTTGCAGTCATCAGTGCAGTAGCACAGCTTACTTTAACTTTCTTATTTACATTATTTATGCTAAGTTACATTTTTTCTGTTGCTTCTGTTAGGATTCTTTTTGGTGATTCATAGTTATGGTTTTCAGCTGTGCTTTTTAGTAAGAGGTTTAACTTTTTTCTAGCTGATAGGTAGCATTAAAATGAAGTAATATATATCACATTTGATCCTTTTTTTTTTGTTTTGTTTCTAAAATGAGATACTTTTTTCCATTGAAATGTTACATACACAAGCAGAAGTAGAATATAGTTAGTTTAGAATGGGAAATAAAGCTTTTCTTGCAAGTGTTTTATTTCTCGCACTTTGAAAATGTCCTTAAAATCCCATAAGATTTTACAATAAAAGCTTTAAACTTTATGTTTGTATTCAATTGCTTGTATTACTACAAATTGTATGGGACATTTCAAGTAGCATCATATCAGTTCTGACATTTCAATCCTGAACCTACAATGAGGATTATAATCTCAAGAGTGGAACACAATCTTTTTGCCTTTTTTTTTTTTTTTTTCAGACCAGTTCCTCAAAAGTCTAACTGTTCTATGTTATGAAGAGAACTAGTCTTTACAACTACACTCTAAAATTATTTTTGTTGTTGTTCTTTGAAAGTAACTTCTTTCTGTATTAATCCATATTTTATTTTACTTCCATGGTTTGTATTCAAAATACTTTATTTTCAAAACTGAAAATGAGCAGTCTGTAAATGAAAATTCAACTCATTTGCCATTAGTACAGATTCTGAGTCCCCTAAGTAATGCAACCCCACATACTCTTACTTGCATGCTATGATAGAGGAGTAAGGTAAGAATTAATGGTCTATGCTAAATGTTCTTTCAAGTGACTTCCAGTTAGGAATGCTCATTAAAAAAAACTGATAGAGATCTGAATTAATATGTTTGTTACACATGTACTTGTTTAACATTTGTGTGCTTATATGAAGTATTTATTATAAGAAAAGTAGATAATTTTGGTTCTTAATATATCTGATGCCTCTGTTTTTTATTTCTAGATCTTCCTCAGAACTGTGATCCTAACATTCCCCTAGTTGCTCAGGAATTAATGAAAAAAATGATCCGTCAGTTTGCGATTGAGTACATTTCAAAAAGTAGCAAAATTCAAGAGAACAGAAATGGTTCATCATTTGAACCAAGTCTGATGTGTAAAAGTATCCAAATGAACCAAACGGAAAACTCCCTTCAGGAAGAACAGGATAGCCCTCTAGACCTCACTGTGAATCGAACTCAAGAACAGAATACTCAGCAAGGTAAATTTCTATATCTGATAATCTGTGTTTTGCTGTCATTTATTTTATGGTGTCTTATTCCCTTGAAAAGTAAATGTCCATGTCAAATAAAAATATTTTTCATATTGTGTGTTAGCGTATAAGCATTCTGATTTCCGAGTGCCCGTGTTAAACAAGTGGCATTGGAATTTTTCAGTTTTGGAATACTGAATTTAAGTCCTCTCACCTGTGCTGTCACAGGTGACAGTGGTTCAAAATTTTGTTGAAGTAATGGCTGTCTGAGAAAAGAGAAAAAGATGCTGGGATTTCATGGAGCAAATGTCACTCAGTCTCTCTCAGCTCTTGAACACTTTGATTCTTTAAATACGGTCTGGTTAGAATGATGGGAAGAGAAGATTGATCTGGGAGAAAATTTTCCTTACTTCATACCTTAATCATTACAGATCAGTGCAGCTTTCTTAACTAAAGTAAAGCTAGAAAAATAGTCTGTCTCACTATCACTTACAAAAAGGAAATAATTTCTTTGCCTCAAGGAATATTGCTATCCAAAACTGATAACAGTATAATCACAAGAGTGATTTGGACTTTCAGCTAGATTTGGATTAGCAGCAGTTTTCAGGAAGGGTTGTGACTGTCATGTGCAACTGAAAGCAGTGGCAAAAGCAGCTTTTGTCTTTTACAGATATCAGGGTCTGTGCTTATCCTGTAATATTGCAGACCAAAGGGAAAAGTTGACCTGTATGTACCATACTAAAAAGTATGGTACCATACTAAAAAAGTTGAAAGAAGCCAGAACTAAGTTTGTTTGGGTTTTTTGTTTGTTTGTTTATTTTAATGTGCATTAGTACATTTGGTATCTATGTACCTAATGATTCAGTCTTTAATTGGAGATCCTTGGGGGCAGGGAGCTCTGATAGATTCCTCATGACCAATATACCTATTCTAGGTTAAATTTCAAGCATCTTTTCTCTTTGACAGAAAAAAATTAAGAAATACTGGAATTCTTGCTTTTATTCTGTATGGTCAGTGGAAACCAGTTCATGCCAGGTTTTAGTAAATCCTTAGTGGTTTAAATCCTGAGAAGATACCTATTGTGGTTGGATATAATTTTTCTACAGATGAATTACAGATTTTAAAGGTTTATAATTGGCCAGGTTGAAGCACATTTCTTTTGCAAGAGCAATAAAAAATACTTTCCTGATATCAGGACTATAGCATGTTGCTTACTTCAGCAGCTGATTATTTATGACTAGTCTTAAATGTTCATGAAGGAGCAAAGTCCCCAAAGGCAGGTTCTGGTCATTGCTGAGCCCAAATAAATCTTCGAGGAATGAAAGGGAAGGCAGGAGGTGGGCAGGGCAGGGACAGGAGGAAAATTGTGCTGCCACCCTTATCTTGAAATCCACTGGTCCTTTCTCTAAGAAAAATCGAAAATACAGAGAAATGGAGTTATTTAAATAATCTTTTTATGTCATTGGATTTTTTCTTGTAGTAAGGCTAAATAGCAAGTTTAGAATTGTGCACCTTGGGTGAAACACCTAAATCTAAAATAGTTGCTCAGCACACACAGTGTACAAGTTACACATTGAACTATGTAAGACACTGCAGAGTCTCAGGACTTTGACTGCCATGTTTGCTAGAGTGCTCTTTAGATGATCTTGCTGTTCAGAGATGAAATTCAGAGATGCTGAATTGAGAAATAATAGTGGAATAAGACTGTAGTTGGAGAAAGGTGGCTTAAACATCTTACCTACCAGGGAAGTTGTATTGTGCTTTCTGTTTTCAATGAATATGTTAATTTTGAGCTATTTTAACTTTTTATTGTAGTGATGGCAACACAAGCAAATAAGTTCAAGATTTAAAATGTCAGCCTGCTCTTTTTATTTGCATTGTGTTCTAAATGCAAAGATTAATGAAAGAGTTATTTCAATTAGCTTTTGTCAAGGACTGTATATTATTGCACTCATCTCTCAGTTCTATGCTTTTCCTGAAGACAGCTTGGTTATAATAAAGTGTCATGTGCTTATGGTAGGGAATTATGAAGGTTTTTTAATTGGATTATTTTTTGAAATGTAAATTCTCTAACATAGTGTACTTCTTTGGTAGGGAGACTTCTAAAAGCTGTACCATAGTTCCATTCTTAATAATATTTTTAAATGTCATGCAACTCTCTTTGGTTTTTGCTATTTGTAATTCCTGTTAAAATTTCCAAATGAAGTGGCAGTAGCAGGAGGAAGTTCAGATTGCTTTGATGGATCCTCAGAGTTGAAATCTTTAATTCAAACCTTGTTAAGCAGATAATAATTCAAGTATAAATTGTTTTGGTTCACTTTATGCATCGTTTGTATTTACAATAGTCATCTTTGAAATTAATGATCTAACTAGTTAAATAGACAATCTTACTCCTTTACTAGGAGAGTGATTCTTGGGCTTGAGAGGCAGGAGTAAGCTTCATTTTCCACATTAGTAGAAGCAGTGAGCAGATCCAAGCTAAGTACTAGCTCAGAACTGAAAGCAGATTCTGCCACTGAAGTTCTGCATTGAAGAAAGCTTCCTACTTTGCTCTGGAGGCCATCTCTGAAGCCAAAATATCCTTAGGTCTGGCACTTCCACACCTGATAGCCCTGATATTTTGGGCTTACATGGCAGGAGTTTTGTAGCTGGGGAGGGCTGTAGGGTGGCACCTGTGAGAAGCTTGTGTGGATTCCCTGTGCGAGGCTCAGGCAGCTCTGCCACAGACCCACGCCAGGCTGAAGGGGGGCACAGGAGCTGGGCTCATTGTGCTGCTGGTTAAGAAAGTGCAAAAATGCTGGACAGGCAGAGGGAGGGGTCAGAAGCAGCACTGGGAGCAATGAGGTGAGGGAAAGGGGAAGGGAGGTGCTCCAGGCACCAGAGTAGATATTTCCATGGAGCACATGGAAAGGACCATGGTGGAACATGTGTTCCAGTGCAGCCTCTGGAGTAAATACTTATTCATGTTGTAGCTTGTGGAACACCCTACATTGAAGCATCTGGGTGTTTCCTGAAGGGTCTATGGCCTGTGGAGAAGGAGCTGTAAAGAAGAATTTTACTGACTTTAGCCCTCATTTTCAATCTTGCCTATGCCATCTGGGGATGGGGGAAAATAGAGGGATTGGGAATAAAGTTGAGAGCCTGGGAAGAGGTAGGAGTGGGGAAGTGCTTTAATTTTTATCTTTTTCTCATTATCCAAATCTATTTTAAATTGCAATAAATTAATTTTCCTCAAGTCTGTTTTGCCTGTAATGGTAATTGACAAGTGTTTTCCCTGTTTTTATCTTGATGATCTTCATCTTATTTCTTCCTGCCCCCCACTGAGGATGGGGAGTGGTAGAGGGGCTGAGTTGGGGTCTAACTACTGGCCAAGGTGAACCCATTGCACCTCTGGAACTGCAGCGTTTGGTACTGAGTATGAGTTTAAGCACTGGCATCCAGGTATGTCCAGCTGACCCCTAACTGGTAATGGAGTCCCAGAGCATCCTCTACTTTGCTCTGCAGGTGGAAGTGTGGTAATTTAGCAGGGTGCTTTCATTCCTGTGTATCTTGCTGGTAATGAGCAATCATTCCCTGTCAGTCAATTAACAGCAGCTGTCTCCAAAAATACCTGTATCTTGCTCCGTTTTCTAATCCATGTAACTTACTGTCCAGGCCTTGATAATGAGTACTCTGTAAAGTGAAACAAAATCTATTTTCCATGCACTGCATCTAGCAAAAGTGAGGTGTTGCTGTGTGCTTCTGCAATATTGCTTTTCCTCTAAACTAAGCTAATGAAGAAGCAGCATCCTTACAGAATGAAATGGTGAGTAAGAAATAGTGTTGGAATATCCTGCAGCAACTTATTTCCTTGTGCAGTCACAGGGCTAAGCTCTTTCAGGAATATTCCTAGCAACAGTAAAGTTTGATACAGAGGCTTCTTTCACTTGGTTGATAGTTCTCAAGCTTCTAAGCAAAGTGACTTTAAGAGTCAGAAGTAGAAGCAGTACCAATATATAATCTGCAGGTTTAGCTGCACAAGCTTTTTCTTGTTTCTGGATTTTCTGGAACCGAGATATCCAGAACCACACACTGATAATGTGTAAACGTAGCCAAAACATGCAAGAAAACTTTCATAATTCCCTTGTTTCATTGAGCCATCATAGACTGGAAGACATCAAAAGATAGCTGGCAGTGTATTGAAAGAATTCCAAACTTTACTGAAAATTAACTTCTTTTTCTTAATATCCTGGTTTAAATATATGTATTGGTGAAAATACTATGCATTTTGAAGATACACATGGTATGTTCCCAAGAAAAATTGTATGCGCTGTAAATATATTCAAGAAACAGTTTAATACTTTTGCATGAGAAAGTCCCCCTGAAAAGCTACATTTTTGAGGGGAGTAGGTGTTTTTCTTTGCTGGCTGCTATGGTGACAGCCAAGCTCCTTGTCAGATGCTTGCTTGCTTACTTCTCTCACCATAGCACAGGGGAGAAAATGGGAAGTGCAGAAGGGAGAGCTTATGAGTTAAGGATATGGTTACTGCTTGCTACCAGTCGCCATCATGTGCTAAACAGACTTCGGGGAAAATAATTTGAATATTTCTTAAAATATATTTTTTTCATTACTAATTCAGGCAGTAGAAACAAAAAAACACTGCCTTTTCCTCCCTCTTTTGCCAGGCTCAGCTTTGCTCCAGGTCCACTTGTGACCACGACCACCACCTCCATCCCTGTAGTTCAAGGGGATTGGGTGTGGGCTGTCCACAGTCTGTACCTGCTGCTGGACTTACCTCTGATATTTTCTTATTCTTTTTATTCCCATTTTTTGTGTCCATCTGGCACTTTTCCCCCTTTCTTAAATATAGTTCTCCAGAGTTTCTGCCCAAGTGGCTGCTGGACTCAGCTGTGTGCTGCAGCAGATCTGGGAGCCGGCTATTGGTGTCCAGCACAGGGCAGCCCCTGGCTTGTCCTCGCAGATACTGCCAGGACTGGGCCCTGATCGCCCTAGGTATGGCCATATACTTTTCATCTGGCATTCTTTTATGTTACTAAATAGCACTTCAAGTCAAAAAGGGCTACTCAAAGTGGTAGTTAAGAATTAATAAAAGGCTTTGGTGTTCCTATTGACAGTTTCCTGAAAACTCTGTGTTCAGAAGCACAGAAAATAGCCATCAAAAGGCAAGGCACCATCAGGAAAAGTACTGAAAACAAGAATGTTGTCTTGTTGCTACAAAACCCATTGTCCTGTGGATGGATAAGGTAAAGGGAGAGTTGTTATTTACTAAATCTCACTGTATTAAAACTAGGTAAAACTCTATGAAAATTCTTAGAGGAAGAGACAGGTAATGGGCAGGTTTTGCTCAACTGTTCTTAAACATGGGAACTGCTGTGACAGGAGGTCATGGGTCACTGGGTTCACAAAGGGCCTTAGATTTCACAGCTAACAGAAACAAGGCCAGAAACTAAAGCTAGAGTAGGCAGGGATAAATCCCTGAGATCCCTAAGCCAACAGCAGCAGCTGCTAGGGGAGCAAAGAGCCGCAGGTAGTAGCCAGGCTGATGCTCTTCCAGAGTAGGAGTGGAGTGCTCCCCTGCCTTGGAGGCTGAGGACTGAGTAGTGTGGGTTATCTGATCTACTAAGACAGTTCATAATAGCTACTGAGAGATTTCCTGAAACCCAGAAAAAAAATCAGTTGAGAAATCAAATACCAGTTGTGGGAACTGAAGGCTGACCTGGTTTCTGTTGCTTCCCCTTCCCCTCCCTCCTTCCCTGAAATCACTAGTCTGGAGGAGTTTCAAGGGATTGTGGTCCTGATTATTTTGGAAATGAACTTTGATCACACTTAGTTTCATCTTGGTATTGGTGCACCTGATGATCTTGTCCTGAGAATCAAAGGCCGGAGGTTGAACCATTCCTTTGAAGATAAGAATAATTCAATTTGCATAGAAATAGCTGCATTAGAAGACCATGAGTAGCAAACCTGAAAAACATCTAATGTATTTTTCTATATTATCCAATGTTTTATACTTTTTTTAATGAAGAATCATTTCTTAGTAGTCATGGCTTCACCTGAAGAGTGGAAGTAATTTCATAGCTTTTATTAAAACCACCTTACAGGGTGGTTTTTCTGTTCCTGATACAATTCAGTTCCTGTCCAGAATTCTTGCTCTAATACCTGTTTTGATGGATTTGTAAGAAATAATAGAAAGTTCTGGCTCAGTTTAGAGAAGACTATCCCTATCTTGCAAGTAACAACCTTCCAAGATTCATAGTCCACCTGTAGGATGCCTCTTTGCAAACTTTTTGTACCTGATGTTCCAAAGTGAACATCTCAACTGTGTATATGCATTCATTTTATTACGTGGGATTTCACTGTGTCTTAGAGCTTTACAGCAAATGCTCTCATTTTCCTACCAGTTTGAGGTGGGTTTTTGTGAGGGTTGTTTATTGAAGGATTTGGTGGGGTTTTTTTAGTGTTTTTTTTTTCTTGATTGATTGGTTTGCTTTTTTTAAAAGTTCAACTGAAATTACTAAAAAAAAAAAAAAAATCTGTGATCCAGTGACTCTATCTGGTATTTTGCATGTATATCAAATTTCTTCTATGGTTCTCTTTACTGGGTATCATCTTCCCATAAAGCATTATTTTCAGGGAGGTGTTACGTACTTAATGAATTTGAATTTGCTGTGTTGGAAGAACCAAATGTCTTGAACCTCAAATTCCATCAGTTCTGCGCATCCTTTAGAGGCTGAAAATATATCTCATTTTTTTATTCAGGAAGCTGAATTTTCACTACTGTGTTCTTTTAGTCATTTTTCAACTGATTGCTAGCCTGGTGTTGTCAAAGCCAGTTCTGAAAGATTGAGAACAAAAATTATTTTCATTATGAAATCTTACAAGAGCCTTTGGATTTTGTTGATTTGTTGGGGCTCTTTCTTTTACTAAAAATCTTGCTAGCTGCTAACTTTGCCTAGGTTTTTGGTTTTTGGTGGGTTTTTGGGGTTTTTTTTTTTTTTGTAGATTGGTGGAGAGACAATTAGCTTTCTGTTGCTTGATATGTTGTCAACTTTGTAGTAGTTTTTTTCCCAGTGATGTCTTTTAAACTTTTCTGTGATGCCTATGAGTGCCAATTGAAGATGGAGAAAGGGAGAGCGCACAAGCACTTAAGAGAGGGAGATTTACTTTGTGCGACTGACAGAGCACAGCAGGTGAAATCTGTTCCACAGGACTCAGGGGCTTTGGGTTCAGCTTGGATATTCCTGGGTAGGCCAAAATGTCCATGTAGAATTTGTCTGTAGTGTTCTTAATTGGCTTTTTCTTCTGCAATATCAGTGCATCAGGAAGGCTGATTAGCATTAGTCTTTTCTCTGACTTTAAGATTTTGAAAGGAATGTATTCAGGTGGAAAGAAGCACCCTTGACAAGGGGCATACTTATATATATTCGTCCCCTATTGCTGAGTTATGATGTTACCTTTTCTCTCTTTGACCTCCTTCAAATAGTACAAAAGAGCTGTGGAAAAACAGTCAAAAAGCAGTCCAAAAACAAAAATCTGGATTTGATTATTATACAGAAATCTATTTCTTTGCTTTATTGGTATAAAGGAGAGCTACCCAAACCATTTTCTTGACTTCTTGTTTCACTGTTGGCATTTGGATGCTTCAACCATTGTATGCTTCTGAGACTGTGGGAAAGTATGTGAAATTGATTGATATTTTAGAAATAATTGATGCTTAAATAATAGAAATAGGTACTGAAATAATAGGTACTGAAACATGGAAATGACACTGCAAATGCAATAAGGGGTAGTATAAAGCTGATTATAGAGTTGAATGTTGAGCTACATGTTGAAACTCAAAATTGAATTCGCAGAGCTCAGGCACACAAAACAGCCCAAGTTTGAAACAGAGAACCAAGGAAGAAAGGTATGAAATTAAATATATATTTAGGGGATTTAACTATAATTTAAATGCCATTGATTTTTTTTTTTTAATTAAAAGGAGTATTTTAACTGTTAATGTTTTAAGTATACTGATTTTTTTAAAAGTATGTTTTTCTGTTTCAATACTTCATAGATTTAACAGCCAAGTATAAATCTTGAATTTTAACATTTACTAGTGACTTGACAGAGCAGACTCCCACCCCACTTTAGGTTTTTCTTTTTTCTAATTTCTAATATTATTGCATATATGTGGAGGTAGCAGGAGGAGTATGTATAGTTAAAGTGTTAGAACTCTGTATTGGGCTCAAGCTCTTTTCCCAGTCACGGGGAAGTTACTGGATACTGGGAAGTTATCCAGTTACTGGTACCTGCTCATCCAGTAACCTGGTCTGGTGTCATTGCTGACCCTGCTCGGAGCAGGAGGTTGGTCTGGGGGCCTCCTGAGATCCTTATTAGCTTGAATTATCCTGTAAGCTTAGGATTTATGTCAAGTTGAACTTCAGCATCAGAATTGTGTGTTTGTTTGCAGTAAGTAAATATAAATAATAATTGTGATATCAAGTGCATTGTTTTGGTTGCCTTGAAGTAAAATGTGCAATATAGACACATGTGCTTTTTAGGAAAGCAGTCATGTTTGGTTAATACAAATTCTTTTAAATTTTATTATTTCTGAATGGGTTTACTTTTTATTTTTTCTCAAATTTCTAAAGTTTGGTGACAAATCAAATACACAAAATCATTTAGTGATGGCTGATACTGTTAATGGAATAAGGTGTCAGAAATTTTACAGGCTAAAGTAGCTGCTTGAAAATTGTGCCATAGGTGAAACTACATTTTCTGACAAAAATTTGAGTCTTCCTTAAAGCCACTGTTATCACCACTACTCGTTCTTTGCAGGGGATGGAGTGCTAGATCTCTCTACAAAGAAAAGCGCAAGGTTGGAAGAACCAAAATATGATCCCTTGTGTTCTGAAAACTCAGTGTCTGGGTAAGCAATGTTTAGGACTCTCTTTGGCTTATCAAAAAGACAATCCAGGTTTCTCTTCTTTGGCCAGGTTTTATGTTCATAACATACCTGTATATACTGGCACACACATGTGGTTCCTATTTTGCTTTCAAAAGAATTTTTGTCACTCATAAGTGTGTGTCTATGTATATATCATATGTTTCATTTGTCTTTTTTCCTTTTTTTTCTGTTTAAAGAAAAGTTATCAGAACAATCACCAAACTTTAGTTCATGTTACTAAAAATTACATGAAAATTGATTACATAACACAGTAGAAGTAAGAGACTAGTAGAAGAAAATGCAAATAATTCTTTTAGAATTTATTTAGGGAATTTCAATTCTTGACAAAAATGACCATGTTAATAATTAGATGCAAAATCTTCTTCAACTAACATGAACAAGTTAAATGACTATTACCTATAATATTCATTAATAGAGAGAGAGAGAGCAAGCGTGTGAGAGAGAGCTCTTAATCGTCATACTTATATTTGCATCATGGTTCTGACTATGGTGTGTGGTGGCAAATGGTTAAATTTCTTTATTCAGCAAGGAAAAGATTATTGCATCTGCTGAAAGCTACCACAAAAGTAGTGAATTGCTTTGTTTTGTTGGATTTTATGATCTTGGCATCCTCCCATCCACTAGCCATAGCAGGACCCTTTTTGTCACCTGTACGTCTTACAAATAACTTATTACAAATAGGACTACAGTAGCAGCATTTGTTGAATGATGTAAAAGTGCATTTTATTAATTTGCTGATATGAAAAAGTTTGAAAATGGATGGCTTTGTAATAGTGAGCTGTAAATAGTGAGTAGAAGTTTTTAAAATTTTGCCTTATTTTGCGAAAAATGGACTTGATTGTTAACTACAGCACTTTATCTTCTTGTTGTAGAAAGCCTAGTTTTGTGTAAGTCTGGGATGTTTGTGTGTAGTTATGTACTTTTTGCTCAAATTTTCTATAAGGGGGTTGACTCTTTTATTACTTGTTTAGCGGTAACGTCACGTTTCTACTAACAAAAACTCCTTCAGGATTTGGGTATTTAACAGAACGTTAATTGTATAATTAAAATTATAACAGTGTTGCTCTGCAAGCATGTGAACAAGGGGATATAGCAAGACCATGAGACTATTACCAAATACTGAGCTAGGATATAAAGTTCTTGGAAGGGCTGCTGTAGAAGCCACGGTATGATTTTTGACACACTGTCCTACCAGAACTGTAACATTTTGCTAGGATAATCATTTAACTACCACATCTCAAAGGCTAAAAAGTATCAGAAGCAGTGATGTTACCGAAGCAAGGAGTATAATAAAGGAGTGGACCCTTCCCTTCCATAGCTGTGTGAGAGTCTCTCATACATCAGTTTACCATCGTTTCATTCCATCCATCCAGGAGACTACACAGAAACAGAGAGGACTATGTGGAAAGAAGTGCTGAGTTTGCAGATGGTTTGCTCTCAAAAGCTTTGAAAGACATTCAGTCTGGAGCACTGGACATAAATAAAGCAGGCATACTTTATGGCATACCTCAAAAAACTTTACTTCTCCACTTAGAAGCCTTACCAGCAGGAAAGCCTGCACCTTTTAAAAATAAAACTCGAGATTTCAATGATAGTTATTCATTTAAAGACAGTAAAGAAACTTGTGCAGTCCTACAAAAAGTAGCCTTGTGGGCAAGAGCTCAAGCAGAGCGCACAGAAAAAAGTAAACTCAGTCTACTTGAAACCTCAGAATTAAAATTCCCAACAGCTTCCAGTTACCTCCACCAGTTAACTCTACAGAGAATGGTCACTCAGTTTAAAGAAAAAAGTGAAAATCTACAATATGAAACTTCAAGTCCCACTGTACAATTAAAAATTCCTCAGCTAAGAATAAGTTCTGTGTCCAAACCACAGTCTGATACTGCTGGTCTTCTGGATGTTATGTACCACGTTTCTAAAACCTCCTCAGTCTTAGAAGGATCAGCTCTTCAAAAATTGAAAAATATCCTCCCTAAACAGAACAAAATTGAATGTTCTGGACCTGTAACTCACTCAAGTGTTGACTCCTACTTTCTGCATGGGGACCTCTCTCCTTTGTGTCTTAATGCTAAGAATGGGACAGTAG
Organism: Melospiza melodia melodia; assembly: GCF_035770615.1. Classification (NCBI taxonomy): domain Eukaryota; kingdom Metazoa; phylum Chordata; class Aves; order Passeriformes; family Passerellidae; genus Melospiza; species Melospiza melodia. The sequence continues at coordinate 83,211,528 of NC_086198.1, read as the reverse complement.
ATGGAACCTCAGAAAATACAGAAGATAGTTTGGATCGTAAAGATAATAAGCAACCAAGGAAAAAACGTGGCCGCTATCGGCAGTATGACCATGAAATAATGGAAGAAGCAATTGCAATGGTAATGAGTGGGAAAATGAGTGTTTCCAAAGCACAAGGAATTTATGGGGTACCTCACAGCACTTTAGAATATAAAGTAAAAGAAAGATCTGGAACATTGAAGACTCCACCGAAGAAGAAACTCCGTTTACCAGATACTGGCTTATTTAATATGACAGATTCAGGGACTGGCAGCTGCAAAAATAGTAGCAAGCCTGTGTAGAATAATTGTTAGCAAATTGTTTTGTGTGTGTGTATGTATGTCTGTATACACACACTATGTGAGAAATACATATGCTCACTCTGACAGAAGACATGAAATTATACAGTTCAAAAACCACATACATGCCTTTTGAAAAATAGTTATATTCAGGGTTTTCACTGTGGACAGAATTATAGAGTTGCTCACTTAATTCTGATAGTGTGTATTTAATATAATCCATGTATAAATAGGTGAAAAGATTCAGGTTTTATTTAGTAGTCACTAGCATAAAGATGTTTTGGGAAAACAAGTATTTGTCATGTGAAGCATAATTTTTAATTGGTGGAGAACCACTTTACCCATTCAATTATCCATCTTATTATGGAAATACACAACCAAGGGTTAGCAGACTTTTATAGTTCACAGAATACTTGCAATAAATTGTAAGTAACTCAGATTATACACAGCAAGGGATTTAAAAAAAAAAAGATAGTTCCTCACAAGGAAGTGAATTTGTGAAGTATTAGTAGGATATAGTACATTCTGTGAAAGAAAAAAAGTTCGTTATTTAAATATCCAATACAAGTAAGAAAAACATTTCATTACAAAAATGTGTGTTTAGCAGGCATAAACTGCATTTTTTTATCATTTTAAGAAAATTTTGTTGTTGGTTTAGAAAGAAATTGGTGTTTACAAAGTGTACAATTATGAAATCTGAGAAATTACTGTAGTTATAGAATTATTAAATATGAAATAAGATGGAATACTAAGAGCATAAAATAATTTAAACTTTAACATAATTTACCTTTTTAGTTTGACAATTAAGGTAACTTGTAAGGTTTAAAAAGAAAGTTGGAATGCAACTTAGAGCATGTTCATACTGTGCACAGAATGAGCTTGAGAATGGTTTGGATTTGTTTGTTTTTTTGTTTAAACGTGCTGGTTAGTTGATGTTATGACTACTTAAAATTTATTTAAGGATTGTGTCACACTCCTATTGAAAAACCTCACTGTAACTGTAATGTATTTGCTGCTGTGACATTTCAAAACATTTTCAGTTTATCAAAATGAATACCAAGTTACATTATCATCTTGCTAATAACCAAATTTGCAGTTCAGGGTCTTGATAGAAATACAAATATGAAACAGTGAAGCTGTTTTGAACTTTCAATAATATAAATTCTTTATAAATTTGGTAGTTAGAAGTTAGACAGTTCATTTTAAATACGTAACTTTTAATAGAATTTAAGGGAGACCAATTACCTTCATATTGCAGTTTTTACATGAATTTCAAAGTATTCACATTGGACTTTTTATCACACTTAATTTTTTTATGTAATATGAAAATTATATGTCTACGTATGAATGGGGGCTTGCTTCATATATTCACTACTGAACATCAATGCCCTTTTCCTCTCAACATGTAATTTTTTCTCTATGTATCTAATTTGGCATAAAAAAAGACTCCAACTTTTATGCACATGGTGTACATGCACATGCTTTTTCCCCCCACTTAAATTTCCATGTGTATGGGTTAATTGTAGAAATTAAATAGGACTTTAGATACATATGGGCCCCATCAGGTAATTTCATTTCTATATAGACTTGCCATTAATTTCAGTGGAGAGCATACTGCAATACTGGTGGCAAAATCCAACCCGCATCTATTAACACTACTAAAAAATGGCAACATCCACTTTAGAACAGAATAATCCTCTGAAACTGCACAACCACTATCTCAGTTCCTTGGTCTCTCAGATCTATACTGAATCTTCTTCAGTCATTAAGGTTTACTTGCATATTACAGAACGAATCTCTCAGGCACATGATGATTCTTGGGGTGTCCTGTGCAGGGTCAGGAGTTGGACTCAGTGATCCTGGTGGGTCCCTTCCAACTCAGCTTAATCTGTGATTCTATGATTTTTAGCAGAACTGTACCTGGTAAGGAGTTCGCAGAACAGCAGATGTCAGGGTCATCTTTCATTTTAAAAGAATTAAGCCATATTTTGTGAGGGCCAGAAGGATTGATTTGTGAATAAATCCCCAGTGAAAAATGCAACTAAAAAAACTGCATTAAAAGTTTCAACATCTGTCTTTATACAGTTTTACTTGCAAAAATCTGGGGCTTCAATACATTGCCTAATATTTGTACCATACTGATGTTTTCTACTCCTCAGACATTGTTAGAAATTTGAGTCAGAACTTTATATTGAAGGCAAGTGACAGTACTCTTTTTATATCATTTAAAAGATGACCTGACCAAAAATTTAACAGGATTCATAAAATCAGGGATCATTTTACTATTGACTTAACAGTACTCAGTAGTTTTGTATGTAATATTATAATTAATTTTCAACGTTTTAGTACTTGTATTTATTTTTTGGTCAGAAATAGTAATTAAAATATTTTTTGATAGTTTATAGATGATACTCAACCTGTAAGTGTTTAAAGAACAGAATTATTTGTTTCTAATTATTAGGCTAACATTTTAATTACACAACTAAGGAAAGGCAGGGAAATGTGTAAATTCTCCTCCCCCAACCCCTATGTATTTCATTAATGTCATTTAAATTATACATTTTGAACTGTTTTATAAATTCAGTTACCAGTCACTACTTAGTAATTGACAATTTCTGAAAATTCCTGTTTCAGCAGAATTTTAAATGAAGGCGAAAGCAAGCCCTACATGCTTTCTACTTATTTGAATGTTTCTCAAGTATTTTATATTAAAAAACAGTGCCTCTGTTTTTAGAACTACTGCTCAGTAAAGTTGTTTAAACCATTTCTGGTAGCTAATGACAATTTTATATTAAATTGTATATTAACTTTAGTGAGACTGATTTTTTTAGTTGTTTACAGTACAAATACTTGTATTTGTTTTTTAATTGCAGTATTTCCATTGTCGCAGTAATTTAGTAAAACTCTGTGGCTGCCTTGATTTTTGACAGATTTTTGTTAACAACTGATTTTTAGGCAATTAGTTATATTTATGCATAAATCAATTGCACTATAATTCATGAATTATTTATTACAATATTTTCTAATGAATTCCATGTATTTGTCTTGTGTTGTAAATGTACTGTAATTCTGTTTCTTCTTTGTGTTGTTATATTCCTAAATCTGATTGTATGAATTTAATTGTTTAGTTAACGTGTTTCTACGTTGTAATTTGTAGTAAAGCACTTCAATGCTTTTGCACATAAATTTACAACACTGATGTGTGATTGATTTGCTCATTCAGTAAAAAAAAAGAAAGAAACAAAAACCTGTACACTGACTTATTTGACTTATTCTTGAGGCACAAGTTGATTAGCAGTGGCATAAGACCAAGAACTGTACAAATTAAGCTTATAATGACTAATTTGCTATGAGAATTTTATCAGAAAGTAGCTTTAAGGAAGGATGTTTTCTTTTCTCTGAATTGATTAATTACTAATGAGAACAAAATCAGAAAATTATTGTTCTAACACCCCCCTTAGTTAGCAGCTAAAAATTACAAATAGTATATGGTTTTTTTGAGATACTTATTTACTTAATAAAAGTCAGAAAACAAACATTTCTGTAAGACAGATTTGTATTTCTATAGTAGTTCCATTCTGTTTGTATGAGTACTTGAAACTATGTTCTGTTCCAGTTTTGTTGCTGTTGCTGGTCTGTACAGATCTTGCTAGAGTGCTCTATCTTCTCTCTGGCTGAGACAACAAGGAAAGGTTCTCTTTTGGGAGTCCTCCCATAGAGCTTTTCCCTGATAGTTTTTAGATGTGGAGGAGGCCAAGTTTTACTTCTTTATATGTAACTTAATACACTGAAAGTCTGGGAATTAACCTTATCACATTGTTGCCTTTGTGCCGTGTTTGGACTCTAGTCCATCCCCACTCCATGTTATTAAGTGCCCCTATCTGCCAGAAGGGAAGCATCATTCCATGCTCAACCTTGGTCCTGAGCGATACAGAAGGTGCCAGGGTAGCAGCATATTGATCCTCTCACCTCTCAACCCCTCAGTTTCCTGCCCACTCTCTCCTGCCATCTTTCTGGGTATGGTTTGGAGGAAGTGTGCAGTTTGTCAAAGTGATAGGTCTTCCTTCTATGAAATGATTGTTTAAGCCTTTTATCCTGAGGATAGGCTGAACTACAGTGTGACAACACAAATTTAAAGAGATATAGGAAGGTGTTACAGGAAACCGAAGTATAATTATAATAGTTGTATGGAAAAGCTACTCAAAATTAGTATGTTTAAATATATTGATATCTCTACAGGGAGACGCTTCAAGGAAAATACGTTGCTTTAATGCTTGAATTTGTTTGTGTAGTAAGCTCTGCTCCCAAGTGGTGGCTGAGTGAGGGCTCCATGTGTCTGTAGGAACTCAGAAGATCGATCACAATAGAATAGATGAAAGTTGTCTGTTGTCTGTCAGCTTTAGAAACTAACTCATGTTAAGGGAAAGCAGATTATAGATGTCACACAAGGGTAGGTAATCAGGAAAGAAATTGTTTTAGAAGAATCCCTGTGATAATCAGAATATTGCTTTATACAAAAATTGATCTCCACATAGCAAATTCAAAAGTTTTGAGGCCTGTGGATGATTTGGTCACTCCTTCTGAGAAGGTTGTAAGGCTCCAGAAGTTTTTTCCACCAGTGAACAGACTTTAAATAGCAGTTATGGATACAGGTCCTCTATAGTTCAAGCTCTCCAGTGAAGCTATAGACACACCTTGCAAGTCTGGACAGATAGAAAGGTGCTAGTTTAAAAAATCAGTCTAAAAAGAGATTCTGCTATAGCTATCTTTTTAGCAAATTAGTGCTTAACAAATTTACTCTGGTTTACAAACAGAATATGGAAGATGGAGGCCTAGTGGCATGTTGAATTTTTTTTTTTTTTAGTCTGGCCTTTCAAAACATTAATTAAAATCATGGTGGTGGGGAGGGCAATTACCATTTATCCTTAATTGTACTATTAGAATGAGCTTTCTTCTTACAAGTGCAGTGATTTTGATACCTTGTGACTCCTGAATTTGTTGGAGTAACAGACTTTTCTCAGTGTAGTGGCATTTCAAAAAGAGTCAAATCCTGACACTGACATTCCCTTGAATAATGTGGGTTTTATTTTAGATTGCAAGTGCAAAGAGGTTTTGATTTTTTTCTTTTTAAGACTTAATCATTTCAGATTAAATATTATCTCAACTTCAACTAATACCATCATGGTTATCTTACACCTTTATGAGTTAGTATCATCTAGATGCCTGATTTTGAATGTATACCATTTCTTATGGAATATTACAGGAGAAGGAAAAAACATGAAGAATTATTATGCACAGTTGGCTGGTTTTAAGCTCTAAGCTTTAAAGTATGTCTAGGACAATAAAAATACAAGTTTGCATCCAGTAAGAAACTCAAAGCTAGAAGTTATTATTGATTCTTATAATTTTCGGTATGACTCAATTAATGAATAGGTAACTATTTAAATATAGCACATTAAATTTTAAATATGTTTGTTCATTGATCAGTACAGTTGTAAAAAAATCAGCATGAAAATTTTTTGAAGTACAGGCTTAAATACAAAAAAATTACAGGGGATAATAACAGGGAAAAAAGTTAGTGTCATGTTCAGAGTTTGGTGATATGTTTAAACTATACATACTTTTCTAAAACAGAATTCTTCCAACATTTTCTGCTCATGCAATTGGTTTCAGTAAAACATTTGAATTAGGTGTTAACTATCTCTTGATAGTTGCTATCCAGCATAAGGATTTTGTATTTAATTGAAGAAATACCTGTATTAATTTCTACCATGGAAAATTTTCAGCTTTTCAGTATAAATGATTGATTAGGTAAGTAGTGACATTAGTTTTAATAATTTATAAGAAATTGATTAAATAGTTAAAGTAGTATTTCTAAGTTTTTTTTTTTTTTTAGTTAATACATTTGAGAACAACTGCTCAGCAATCCTTCAATATAGGCCTACCCTGTTTTAAGGATATTTAAAGAAAATTAGCTTTTATCTTGGAAATTAGTTATTTCAGTGGTGATTATCTCTTTTTCTGTTTAAGGAATCTGTGTGTGTGCACACACGTGTGTGTTTAATGTATTGCAATGAAGAGCTTGTGATGCACCATTGCAATTTTTTTTAAAACTGAAAGGGAATATTTTACCTGCAAAGAGCACTAGGCTATTTTTTTCCATTTTCTGTTAGCTTGTTAAGTGTTCTTTAAATACAGAAATAAAAATGTCTTTAGAAATACCTTAAAGTGTATCCTGAAGAGCACTCAGTACACTTGAGTATTTAAATATCAAAGAGTGGGATTCAGGAGAGATGGATCCATTCTTTCCTCTGCCACAACCTTGAACCTCACTCATTTACCTTCTCTGTGCTCCAGTTAGTGAAATGAGAGTAATATCAAGCTTGCCAGGTTCTTGATGAGATTTTCTTTCATTAAGAGTTAAAATAGTTGGAAATACCAGAAAGTTAAAGTTGTTGTAATTGTAGTTAGGTTCAAGAAGCTGTATTGCAAATTATTCTTTTTGCCTTTATTTTTTCTCATGATTATTTTTCTTAATGCTAGTTTAGTGCTGTCACTGATAAGATGCACATCATTGCTAGTGACTTGCAAGTATGATTGAATACTGCAAATAGACCAGAACTGTTTTGTAAATGTCAGGTTTGTAGGGTTGAGTTTAACCATTATAACAAACATTAGATGTGGTGTTTTACTGTAATTTATATTTTGTTTTGATTTGTTTTCATTTTCAGTTCAAGCTCAACAGCTGATGCAAATTCAGAGGAAACAGCTAATTTGGAAAAAGGAAAATCAACATTAAACAAAGTTTTGGAGTCTTTTTGTTCATATCACTGGCAACAGACTTTGGCTATGTTAAAATTCCTATTACAGGATGAAAATGTTCCTATAGCTTGCAGTTGCAAGCAAACACATTTGGTCCACTCTGAAACTCCCAGTTCCCTTACTGAAGAGGATGTTCACGTTCCATTTTGCAGTTGCAATGGACACATGCTGACAAAAAGGTGCTGTTTACAAAATCAAAGGCCAAACACTTGTTTACCACCTCTGTCTGTTTGTATTAAAGATTTCCATTCTTTGTCATGCCAAGCTGTAGCAATTGGATGTATTAAGACAATGGTGAACAAAGCATGTAGTTCTCCTAACTATTGTGCTGACCAGTTGCAAAATTATAACAGGCATTCTGTGAAAGCAGCAGCATGTACATATTCAGCTAAGGACTGTGACCTCTTAAGCAGCATTAAAAATTCAAACAGATCCCGCAGTCCATCGCCACCTCCACTATCACCTGTACACAGTGAAGAATTTGAATTGTCGGAAGGAATGGTTATGGACTTCCCAACTTTAGACAACAACAAGCTTGAAATATCCATCAACCAGCCTCCATCCCTCTTGCCAGCTGAAGGAAGCAAGGGAGAGTTTGAGTATGAAGGTAAAACGTGCAAAGGAAAAGAGATTGATTATTCAGATGGAGCGCTGGGATCAGCAGACCAAGAAAGCAATGATGGTTGTATGAACTCTGAGAAAGGTGAACATTCTGCCATTTTTCAAGATTTAATGGACCGCATTAATGAGAAGTTGAAATCAATAGACACTACAGATCTAGCCACAAATCTTGTAAAACTTTCTAGCAGTGACAGGGCACCAGAAAATGATGTCAAGTTAGGAGACTTCATAACTTCTCTTTTGCATAATGCTAAGGCAAGCGATTACAGCTTTATGGAATTACTTCGCCAACATGATAAACAAGTGGAAAATAAAATTATTCAGACAAGATTTCGCAAGCGTCAGGAAACTTTATTTGCAACGTATAATTCTCCTGACTCACCAGTCATTCGACGACAGACCTTGCAAATCAAGAGGGAGCTTGCAAGCCTTGATGAAACTCTTGTACGAAAAAAGTCAATTTCTGAGAGAAATGCAAAAAAATCTACAAAAAAAATTGATAAAATGCATCCAAATAAAAGACATACTTTTACTGTCATAGAGGATAAGACTTTGCAACACCTTGGAAGTAACCCATGTGTGAACTGCCAAACCAAACCAATGTGCTTTCCAGCACACCAAACAGAGTCTTTCAATCTACCTCTTACTAATTTTCAGACCAGCTCCAGCTTTTTAGTTCTTTCAGAAAACAGTGCTATTGCAGCCAGCCAGGCAAAACTCCCAAATGCACAAGGAGATTGTGCAACCTTAAAAGAGACTGGTCCGATTCCTCTGAAGGATGAGAATAATGAAATCCTGGGTAGAACTAAACGTAACATTGTGCCTCCTGGGTGGTACTCTGTGTATGTAACAAACAATATCATGTTTAGAAAGTCATCCAGTACAAAAAAGTCGTTGAAAAGTTTGGAAAAAATGAGAATAAATAAAAATCTTCATGCTGAAAGATGCAGTGACATAAATATAAGCAAAATTGTGAGAGACACAAATCTGCAAGTTGTTGTGGAGCGTTTAGAAGATACAATAAGCTTATCCAGAAAGACTAGCAACTCATTGTTGGATAGTTACAAAATAAGCCAAAAATTAAAAGATAATGCTTATGAACAGGTTATAAACCCAGCTACTAGAAGGGGCTTACCTTTCACTCTGAGCGAAATGGGATGCACAGGACAAACCTTCCTTCCACATTCACAGGTGCCAAGCAGCAGTAAAATCAAAGCAATTTGTGTTGCATCCAACACACAAGAAACTGTTCTAGATCAAGAAATTAATGGCAGCCTTTTGAAATCTCTGACCTTTAATTCAAGCAGTTCAACTTCCAGTAATGGGGACTTGCATGTCACTTCTGAAGCTGGGGAGATCCCATCTCCCTTAAACTACTCTAGTCCTATTAAGCTTATGTTTGTCTCAGAAGTTAACAGTCATGAAGGAGTCAAATACACGTTAACATCTGCAGCTGCATCTTCTAAGGGAAGCACAGATCTTTGTTTGTTTCAGGGCCACACAAACGCTTTGTTAGATAAACAGGCCACAGGTGACCTTTCCCATGCAGTCTGTGTCAAGGGTTGTGATTGCAGTGAAAATGATACTAAGGAGAGGTCAAGCTGCATTTTTGCAGAAGCTGCTACAAGCTCTTGTCCAATTGGTCAAATCAACATAAATGACTCAAAAAAAAATGATGAAGTTGTGGAGAAATCAAGCAGTAGCAGTGAATTAGTTTTCAAAAGAAAACCTGGTAGACCAAAGAAAATAGGTCCTCAGGTAGTTAAGCAGGTTAAGAGACCCATTGGACGGCCTCCTAAACCAAAAGTAGACATGAGTGGAAGCACAAAACCTAGACCTGAACTTAGCTGTGGTGGTAAAAACATCAAGTCTGATGCAGCAACAATGGAAGAAGTTAACAGCAACAAAAATATTACTGTAACAGTTGTTTTTGGAAGGTCAAGAAGAACTAAGAGACACGTTTCTGAAGGTAATCTAAATCTCATCAGCATTCTGCCCACACAACATATTGATTCTAATTTTGCCAATGATCCCAGCAAAGCAAGGCACAATGCAGAAACTGGAAATGCTTTGACTGAAACAGTAAAAGCCTTCCAGAATCTTTCTGCTGAAAAGGAGGTCTCTGGTTATGACTATGTCAGGCCTATCAAGGGCAATCTGGCATCAGCACCTCCTTGCAGCAATGTTATACGGCAGATTAAGAAACCATTAACCACTGTTCGAAAACCTGGCAGGCCAGCAAAAGTAAAAATTTCCGGCATATCAGTGACTGTCAGCAGACTTTCACCTCAGGAAAGAAAAGTGAGCATCAGCAATGGTTTGCCTCCTTTACAACAGCAGAATGTGTTAGAAAAAAACATACCACAGGAAAGAAAAAATCAACTGTGCAATAATATGGGTCAAGTAAAGAACATGCAGAAAGATTCTAGAGAGGATGGGTCACACAGTGTTACTACAACAGTGTCAAGAAAACGTGAAATTCCATCGAGACACTCTGCTAGAGACAGAAAACCTTCACTGCATTTTTTGCATTCATTAGCATCTTCTAGTCCATTTACTTGTAGAAGTGCCTTACTACATAAATCTTACAAACTCCATTTGAAAAAAGCTAAAGAGCGAAAGGAAAAACTTACACAATCCAATCAGTGCACAGCATCCAGAGATACCTCAGAACAGAGAAATCCAGGAAATGCTAAAAAGGATCTTAAGGATGGTGGATTCGGACCCATTAATGAGGTATCATCAGATCCCATTTTTTCGTCAAATCCCTCTCTCAGGTGGTGGCCTACTTCCACTTCAAGTGACACCTTGTTGGAAGAACTAAACAATAGATTTGAACAGATGACTAATACCTGGTTGAGAGTGGGGGGAAGTGAGTTTGACAAATGTGTATGTGAGAAAAGGGATCCCATTGAACAAGACTATAATGCTGAAATGTCAGACCCTTTAGACTCCTGCCTTGTAGGACTTGAAACATCACCTATAAAAATGCTGTTCCAGAAAAAGTGTAATATGAATGAACTCTGCACCTGGTTTATGCAAACTACAGAAACACAGTCTCTCTCTCTTGTGAGAAAGGCAAATGCTCGCAATCCCTTAGAGGTAGTTAGTACTAAAGAGATAAAGATGGAAACGAAACAATCTGATCCTAGCACTTGCCCTTTCAGAAAGCACTTTAAAAAGTTTGCACTATCCTCTCCTTCAAAACCAGCAGGGAAATTGCAAATGTTACATAACATGGTGAGATCTCCAGTCTTAAGCATGAAAAGTAATTTCACTTTAGCCAGATTAAAAAGAAATGAATTTAAGAAGTTGCAGCGTGATAGGTGGGGACAAACAAAAAAGCTCTATAATCAGGCTCCTGGAGGCTGGAAATCAAAAAAGAAAAATCTGCAGTTATTTTGCCAAAGCCAATTGTTTAAGAGTACAAGTGGGGAAACCAATGATGAAACACCCAAGCTGCAGGAGAAAAATACAGTAGAAATCCAGCCCACTCAGACTTTGGTAGAGTCTCAGAATAGCCTCTTGCCAACTGAAAATGAAACCAGAGATGGATTTGTTGAACAAATGATGGGATCGTCTGACTTTAACCCACATCCTGGTTTAGCAAATATACTTAAGTCACATTCAGAGGCAAATGGAACAATTCATTGCCAGCAAAATGTTAGAAAAGAACAAAGCCAAGATAAACTGTTTCAAAATACTTGGAAAGCCAAAACCTTTAAAGACTGTAGGATATTTCTGAGAAAAATCAACCATATTGAGCAGCACAATTCATTTAATTTAAATAATGTCATTTATTCTCCTGAAGCTGTCGACAGTAAAAGCACTCGGGCCTTTATGGAAGAAAAAAGGCATCCTCTTTTAAGGTCCCATTCTACTAAACGAAATACATTAAAGAAACAAGAAAATGAAGTGGAAACATCTAAAGGATCTAATTCTTCTAAAGGGATTGAAAAGCTGGATGGCCAGTTTCACAGCAGAAAATTAAGTAGTGGTGTAAACCAGGACGATAATCCTGCTGGTAGTTCTGAAGGTCTTACTAGAATAAACAAAAGGAAAAGTCCACAATGGGAGGCCACTGATACAAATTTAAGAAAAAGGCATAAGAGACAATCATGCAGTAGTGGACAAATGGCACCTTATTACCCAAAGTACCAAGTAGGTAAGTTCTTGTTCCCCACTTCATCTTAAAATTGAAATCCTAAAGAATTGGAGAAGTCAAACAACTAAGCACTTTTTTGTTTATTGCATGTTACTCATTTTAATTTCAGACAAGTCATGAAATCAAACATTGCATAACATCAGAATAATTCAGAAAGTGCAATTTTAAAATGTTTATAACGTTTTGCACCATTCTTTCAGCTCTGATAAGCTAACCAATATAGTTTAGACAGACAAGAAGTTCTGGCATTCTGTAGTCAGTCACACCTGGCTATTGACTTCAAAAGGAACAGAATTTCATTGCATTGTGTAGTTTCTCATAGTGTGAGGAGGAATAAGCTATAAAATAAAGCATAAATTCAATGTATTAGCATATAGCTGGTTTTAAAAAATTCTCATTGGATGATTACTGTTACAAATCAGTCATATTTTTGTAATTTTACAGTAAAAGATAGTATTTTGTACTTCGGAAAATTATTTAGTCAGAGACCCATTTTAGTATCCTTCCCATGCCAAGTGAAATCTGCCGACTCTAAGGGGTTTGCACATTGAATCCTTATACAGCAATTTAAAATGCAAAATTATTTTTCACAAGAACAATATACAGTTACTCTGCTTAATACTTTGGCTTGGAATCTTTTAGGCTAGTGTGAAATTAAATCATTTTTTAAAGATAGGTATTTATAAATACATTGTAATACAACTGTGATCTCAAAAAGGCCATTATATTACTTAGAAAGAGGGCACATCTGTTTTGTAATTATTTCTTCTGTTGGGTGAAGAGATATCCTTAAACAGAAGTCTTAACTCATTTCGACAAAATTGCTAAGGTGTGAAATCCTCGCACAACTCCTGCAATGTGATTTAAGTTGCTACCTTTGTAGAAACAATATTGTATTAGCTAATCTGATATTGGCCAAATATCAAAACCTTATTCAAAATATCAGGTAAAAACTTTAGGTCCTCTTTTGTATTCTATGTTTTAGAAAAGGATCTCTGATAATAAAGGGAAAGGTTAATTTAAGTTGTAATATAAACAATATAATGGCTCTTGTATGCTTTATTTCTTTTGTACTTCATGTGATATATAGAATTCTTCATATTAAGCTCATTCAGTATAACCCTGCTTTTTCCAATATACAGCATTTTTTTATCTATGGATTGCTCTTTTGTATTTTGATTCATTGATCTGCAGACAAGCTCAACATAAATAACTTGTTTTTAAGAAGTTCAAACTTTGACACAAAATTGCTGTTAAAAAAAGAAAAAAGACAAACTAGGAAAGGATAGAATATACCCATTTCTATATTGCAAATGAAGAAAGAGCTCTCTCATACTTGTAACTTGTTGAGAAAATGTTACATTCCAATTATATTTATCTGTAAATGTTTTGTTTCTATGGTAATGCAAGACCTATTACTGTGATCCGGTCTCATGTTAGTTTTAATTGGGACTCAATTTTATCTACCTGATAACTTTCATCCTTTAGTTTTGGATTTTCAGGAAATCTGATAACTATTTTGATATTTTACATTACTTCATTTACAGTTTTTGTTGTTTTCCCTTTTACTCATGGTTTCTCATATCAGTCATTGTCTTCAGAAAAACTATGATAGGGAATTAATTGAAAAAGGAAATGTTAAAAGACAAAGAATGATGATTCTGGAATTGTCTCCACACTTGTAACCCCAGATCTTTCTTAGGGGTACTATTGCACTGTCAGAGGATTGTCTGATATTGGAAGGATGTCTTGTTTTGCTGTGTTGACTCAACATTGTGTACTTTCTGCACCAGCCAAGGAAATCATACAAATATTTTTAGTCTAACATAGCTACTCCCTAAAAAGAAGCAACATGATTTCTAGCTGGGCATGCATGTGACTTCAAATGTCATTCCTGCATCTGGGAGTTAAATGCACATGAAAACATCATGTTTTGTTCATGTGTTCTTTGGATTGTATTTTTGTTTATGTGGCATCATAAACTATATCATTGTTCTGTTGTCATGCTTGAAATGTTGCTATAGACACATTTATGGTCAGTATTTGAAGTTTTTCTTAAACGTGGGGTCTTACCAAATGTTCTTAAAGAGAGAGATGTGGTGCTGTTTTATTGTGAACCATTGCGGCAGGTGGGCAGAATGTTGTTACCAAACTTTTTATGTACTCTTGGTTTTTTTATTAGCATGTGCAAGCAGGAATAAACAATTGAATTCTTACAGCTCAAGGTAGTGTCCAACAACCAGAGCTAGCCATGCACTCATTGCAGCAACAGAAAAGAATTAATTGCTTTTTCTCATTGCCTGTTGTATTCAAGATAAGGTGGCTGGTAGACACATGGGTCCATTTGATGTTTGTTTATACTTCTGAACTGTTGCTTCCACAATGCATTTGATGTGTTGAGGGGCAGTTCCCTTTTACTCTAAATCCATCTTCTGGCAATTTTAATTTCTTTAGCAACACTGAAATGCTATTATTCTCCATTGTGCAAAGAAAATTACATAAGCTCGTTTTTAGGAAAGCGCTTGTTTTCTTTTCACAAGAGTACTTCACTTGTAACATTGAAGGTCACATTAACATGCTTTGGACTTGGGCAAAAGGTGTCAAGAAAGCCAAGCTAAAATACAAAAAAACTATTAATCCAACAATAAAACTGGGATATGTAAAATACTCCATTTTACAATCTTACAATGTATTAAATGTTTTAAAAATCTGCTTCAAAGGGTGTGGACTTCATACAGATGGAAAAGAGACTGTGAATCTTCTATGGTAGCAGGGAGAGCTGACATCGCAGACCTGTGCTCTTGGCCTTCATATCAGGGTGGCAGTTTGCATTTTCAAAATAGATTTCTATCACTCAAAGTTAGGATATTTTCATCTAACATGAACTTTTAATAAAATTTTCACCTTTATATTTTCACTTTTCTTCAAGTGGTGTGGAGTTTTAGAACAGATCTATTGGATTTTTCAGGAGAGAATATGACTTTTCAATTTTAATTTTGTATTAAGTTTGGATGTGGTTTTTATATTTTACCTTAATGAAATCAAGTTTGTGCAGTTCTTGAAAAGAGAATTTGCTAATTTTTTGTGGTAATTTCAAAGTTGGCTGCAAGAGTGAAGAATCATAACTATGAAAACTTCGGTGTTGTGAGTCTAATTGGTCTCTTCATTCTGCACATAGAATAACATCTGTGTTAATATCACAGACAAGCATTTTCTTAAACTTAACTTCCATTACTATAAGTTGGCAAAAAAATGGAAGGGAAATTTTTGTGAATTCTTTTTTACACATCTGTGTTAGAATGGATTTAATATTCCAGTATTGTTGCTTATTTGTGTCATGGTAGTGCAATCCAGTAATAATAAAGCTACAAATGGGGATCACTTCCCTTCTACTGTGAATGACCTGGTAGCAGACAAGATTGGTTTTAGCAGGCTGGTCAGCTTTCATCAAGGACCACATTCTACACCCCTAATCAGTGACAAATTTAAAATATTGGGTTAGGAAAAGTGCTGAGGAGACACTGAGTAACAGTCATTAAATCTGTTGATTTTAAGAAGACTCTTTTCACAAAATCTTTTCATCAGAGGGTTACTTGCTCTAAAATAAATTTTGCCTGTGATGCAGAGTAAGCAGATAGAAATTTTCATGCCTGTAGCTGTTCGGACAAGAAGTTACCTTTTCACAGGCAGACATAAACCAAAGTAAGAGCACTAATAGAAATATAAGAAGAATATAAATTGCATGACTGTTCACAGTAAGTGGGCCGGTTTTAATGCAGAAGTGTAAAAGCAGAAAGGTAACTTGATATGTAGATGACTGTACATGTGTAGTAAATCCTTACTCATTTAATGAACTTAATGGTCTCTGCCTCATTCCCCATGATGGAACAGCAGCAGCTCCCATGCCACATTCTAATGCTCCATTTTGTTTCACACTCTGGGATTCTACTTGCCAAATTACATATTCTTCTTTCCTTTTCTTTTTCTCACATCAGGTGATCCAATGTGGGGTGTGTAGGTTTTGGGTGCTGTTCAGTTTTATTTTTGATTTGCATATTGTCTTAGAGTATGCTTTTACTCATCTTCTTTTGAGGGTTCTTAGCTAAGGATTTTTATTCTTGCTTCTTTGAATAATGGACTTTTTTAAAGAACTTGGCTCTGGGGTCTTCAAATTTCTTTACCTGCTACAATATGTAGTTTTCTGTAGCTTAGTGTTCTGTAGTTTAGATCATTAGGCCTTTGTGTAGAATTTATATACCCAGTTTTATACCTAAGCTGGAGTGATTTTTTCATCATTTTATTCAGTATGGCTTTGCTGTCTGTTTTTAATTTTCCCTCTTCAAAAACTGAGAAACTCATAGTCATATTTTCCTATTTGTCCTTGGTCCTGAGGAAATGGCTAGATTTTTCAGCTTTCTTTAGGGAACTGATAATACTAAATAAATATAGACAATCTTCTGTCTTCCTTTGAAAGCCTTTTACTAGAAGAGAAAATAGCAGTTTTCCAAGGCCTGCACGGTGCTTTTGAAAATCTGACAAGTACATATCCTTTTTAAAATCCTCTCTTCTGTTGAGAGTTCATGGCCTTAAAGCAGAGCTTCTGTTGCTGTTAGATAGAAAAGGAGGGAAGTCAATTAACAGAGCCTGTGAAGAGGTAACCTGTAAATTAAGTATTCGTGTAGTCTGACCATGACCAGAGCACATTAATTTTGCTGAGACAATTCCATATTTTGGTGTTGAAAATAGTTCAAGAGAGATGCTGTAATTCATAGAAACCTCTGTACTGTGCCTCTTGGCATTTCTCTATTGTTGATATGCTAAAGCTAGTGCTGCTTTTCTATTTTCACCACATCTTTGGAAAGTGTTTTACATGGAATCTTCAGTTAATTACATTCAAAAAGTGCAGATTCTGGTTCCAGAGTCAAGGGAGGAAATTTTAAATGGTGTGACATGACTGGGTTGTTGTTTGCATGTATTCTTGGGTAGATTTTCCCTTTCTAATTCATCTTTCACTCCTAAAAGGATAGTTTTAGTCAGACCCTTGATGGTTTGCAATAATTTTCAGACTTGTAAGCCAAAAATGATGCCACTTTTATTCACTGTTCATTCTTTTGCTTGCAGTGTCATTGAATTTTGCTAAAATAGCTGTGCCTTAAAGATATTGTTTCAACAACCTTTGAGACTAATAGAAATGTTTTTGTTATTTGGTAACTGGATATTAATTTAATAGAAATAGTAATTTTGCCGTATTTTAAGGACAGTATTTCCTTATCAAAAGGCTTTGTTTCTCCAACATTTCCTGTGGTCAGCATGGAAAAGAAAGGTTCTGTAAAATGTCCTTGAATCTTGGATGTCACTGAGAATGCTGTGTGTTTCTGCAAGCTGTTGGCAACCTTCAGGTTCTAATTAAGACAGATATTTTTACAATGATCAGCAACTAATTAGATGGATGTATCTGAAAGGAAATTGCTGTCTACAAGAAGTCTAATATTTTAAGATCAGCATTTTGCCAATATTGCTATGCACACTCCACTACAGCATTTCAGCTTGGTGGGTTTGCCCTTGGTGGCACTTGGGGCAGTGTCCTGCTTCCTGTATTCAGTGTCATCTCAAATGTGATGGTGCTTCTGGGTGTGTGATCTCAATAAAAAAAGAGTTTATGGAGTCCTCATTAGCCATGTTTACTTCATAGTTATTTAAGGATTTTTATTATTAGGTATTTTGAAAGAAATCAGAGGAAAACATTTGGAAATCAGAATTATGGGTTTTACCAAATACAATTATATAGAAATGTGTGATATATAGACCTGTGCCTGAATATATTTATATAGGGATATGTGCTACCTGTGAAACTTTCTAAGGTATGACTTTAAGAGAAAATCACTTCTTTGAAAAACTGCAAGTAGAACCTTGATTTAGATGCCAATTGGGAAGTTATTTAGAATTTTTTCCTCTGTTGCTCACAAGGGTTTTTTTTAGTAGAGCTTTATAAAAAGCTAGAAAAGTAAATCTTATTTCACCGCTAGTCAAATAGAAGATTGAAATTCTTGTCACTGAGTAATAATTAATACATACTCCACAGTCCTAACCAGGTGAGGACTCAATGTTTTGATTGGTTGCATTGTAACTTTATAAAATAATGCTGTTCTTGAGACACATCTTCCTCCATTGTCTCCTTTCAATGCATGAGATACCATCTTGAAAACCGTATCTCCTTCCTCTGTTATTTCTTTTTTCCCATTGTTGGATTGCCAGCTTTCAGCAGACTGACTTGTTTTCTCATCTAAATGCTCACTTTATATTTCATTCTCGGTGTGTGATTATTCATGAACTTTTTTTATTAATTACTCACTTAATAAATCAGATTGTCTATGTTTTCCCTGCAATTTTGTACCTTTTTGTAGGAAGATGTACATACTTTTTCAAGGAGTGTGATGAGCTCAATTGAGATGTCAAATCATTGCACATCAGCTCTGGTCCTGTAGAGAAAATTGCACCTTTGCCTTTGGCTGTCTCTTCCTGTGTTGGCTGAACTGCTCCTTTCTGTGTCTCACGCCACTTGTTTGTGGTGTTGCAGTACAGCATTGACCTGTGCTTCCTCTGTGCTCCAGGATGGCTGCCTGTGCCTTTGTCCCAGCAGTGCCTGTCCTGTCCTGCTGAGCTGCTGTTCATGGCACAACTTTGCTGTTGCTCCTCTTGTTCATTCAGACCCGTGTGTGAGCCACGGTTCAGAGCAGCCAGGCCATTGCACTCTGGGTATTCCACATTTCTCTGCATACTGCTTTCATGCTTTGCTCTCCTTTAGCACCAAACTGATCCTCAGATCATGCATCAGCTTTCATTTTATGCCAAGCTGTGTGTTTGTGAGTGCCAAAGGATTTTCTCCAGAAGATGAGTGCAGCCCAGTTTTATTCCTGTTTTGATTTTTTACTGCATGTTTCTCATTGTGTACTTTGGCTGGTCCATTCTGTCTGGTCCATACACCTGCCAAGAGATTTTTAATACCATGAGCAAAATATCAGTCAGTTTTTGTCATAGATTTCTTCAAACCTAGGTACAGAAATTCTTTTGTAAAAAGCCATACCAGATTTTTAATCCGTTTTTTCATATTGAAGACCAGGTAATTTAATTTTTTCCTACAGTGTAGAGATATGTCTTTTCCAAGATCAAGATATTTAAATCATTTCATCTTCCTATCTCCATGCTTTTGGGCCAACAGCTCTGGATGCTTTATAAGTCTAGACAAATTCATTTCTGCTGCCCTATTCATGGCAAGTTGCACGTTCTGTCCTTGTGGGACAGGTCAAGCAATTTTTGTTTCTTTGCATTTTTTCAAAACTGAAAGGGGACCATTTTTTTTATGCTGATTCTTCTCATGTTCTAGACATCAGTAAAGGCTGTTTAGATTATTCTTCCATTTCTTTGGAGCACAGATAATGTTATCTCTTGCTGTGTCAAGAGGTTGTAAACCTTTAGTGAGAAACTTCATGATTTATGGAGGCAATGTGCCCTTTTCTGTATTCTATTCTTTGATTTCAGTCTGTCCAGGTTTTACTGTTCGATTTGTCTTTTCAACAGCAGAAACTCACCTGACTTATATCTGCTTTCAGCTGTATTGGTTCCTTACCACAAATTAAATTTAGGCAGGAGTTTCACACTTTCTTTCAGTGGCTGTGCGCTCCCCTACTCTCCATCCCCCACTCACTGCCCTTGCTCCTTTCTGTCACTTCTGGGCATCCATAAGAGGAATCTGCTTCTCTCTTTCATCATGGTTTATCTGTAAGTGGGGCAGGTATCTTAACTTGATTGCAGCTCTTCCTTCAGTTAAATCAACTTTAGACCTACTTTTCTTACTTCATGTATACCAGTAGAAATGGCCTTAAAATTAACTTAGGACTTAAAAAACTTTTAAAAGCATAAGTCTGAATTTCTGCTTGGTTTGGGATGTTTTATATCAACTGTCAAGCCATCAGTGAGTAATGTGATACAATCAGGTTTTTCCAAGCAGGTCTTACTCTTTGTTTTCATTTTGTAGCTCAGGGTAGAATATTTCTAAGTTATGATTCTGCTAGGAATTAGAATAATGAGGCTTTCACATTTCATATTAAACTGCATGCATACATGAAAATTAAGATGTTCAGGGAAGTCAGTCTTTTCAGATAGATCTTGTCACAGGTTCCTGTTACCTAAGGTGTGAATTTCACATATACTCAGAGATTATACCTGATATTTTACTGACCCAGGCCTGCCCTCAAAGCTGTCTTATTTCAAACTATTGAAATCTTGCTCCAAACAATGGATTATTTCCCTGTACATGAAATGGAAACCTACCAGAAAAAATCTTGTCTAAAAGCTGTAAGAATGACTTAAAATATTTTTCTTGAAAAATAAATTCTTATTCTCAGTTGAATTGTGCTCTTTTGCCTATGTGTAAAGTCTTTCATTTTGAATGCAGGGTAAATTTTAGGGGGAAAAAAACTACTTAAAGTTAGGCTTAGTGTTTTTATTGGGGCAATTAGCATAATTTTCAAAACATTCAATAATAATAATTTATTTTTAAAATGTAAGAAATATATTTACACCGCAAGTAAATATTTAAGAGCTATACTTGAGGTATCAGTTCTTTAAATTTGGTTGTTGTTGTTACCTGTCTTTCTAGTTTAAAGTTCTTGTGATGTGTGCTTGAATAAATTCTCTTGTGTATCGTATTTGTTGCTGACATTTCCTATTTATCAGTTTACTACTTACAGCTGGTTTTAAATTACATTTAAGTAGTAGAAATCTCAGAAAAGGAAATTACTTATTTGCAAATTGCTGTTTGACCTTCCTGAATTCAGAAGTCTGGTGGGTTTTAAACCACCCAGGGACTGTCTCATCATGTTTCTGAGATGATCTCTCTCCATAACATAATTGCATTTATAATGTAAAAAAACTGTTATGGATTAAAGGTTTGAGCTCAAGTGGCAGGACTTCCACAGCTGCATTCAGCCCAGCACTGAGATGGGGACATTGTGCTTCCTCAGAGCAGCCTGAACCAGCAGCACACACTGTTCTGAACCCCCAGCCTCCTTCCAAACCTTTCTTAATTAGGATCAGATAGAAAAAAATAACAAAAGCTTTTCTTCTGTTATAGTATATCTCTAAGTCAAATACAACAGTGCTCATCTTCACAACAGGTGTTGAGGGGTTTTATTTATTTACATGCTGCTAGCTTCTAGTCATAACTAGAAATTAGTTTTTTTTCAGGGGATTGGTGATCAGAAGGAGGCTTGTTTTGGGGTGGTGCCTAGAAGCTAAGAGCTCATTATGTTCATCATCATATTAATGATGCTGCCTTTCAACTGTTAGAATCTTAGCTGCTTTTTGGTACCAAGATCTTTTAAGACAGTATGCTATGAACAGTTTGAGATCATAGGATTATTTTTTTTCTCTTTAACTGGTTATGTACTATCATCACTAGTAAATTACACCCTAAAATTTAATGAGTTCTTCATGACAGCTTACATTAATATTCTACTTCCTTGTTCTTGTCTTCTGTGGACTGCTAGAGTCTGTAACACCACAAAACATGGTGGTTCCTGTCAAAAAGATCACTGTTCTACAAAACCTTCTCAGTCAGGCTGCTTTAAATAATTGGGAAAGGAATGTTGTTGCTATTTAGACAACATATATTCAAGTCTGCCTTGTATTTTGGGGAGCCATTAGAATGGAACTCTGTACTTCCATGGCTGTGCAAGCCTGATTAATTTATTTTTAAAAAGAGCTTTAGTTCCTGAATTCTTGAATGAAATTGCAATTTAAACCTTTTATGTTGCCTATGATCTGATGCGTGTAATTTTCTGAGGCTGACTGGTTTTGGGGAGCAAGTTGTGTTATTTCTCTACCTGCTCTCTCAAACTGTTGCCATCCATTCCACTTGCCAAATGTTTACCTGAAGATGTAACCACCTGCTGTTCAGTGCTACTGTTGTGCTTGGTCTTTGAAGATGAAGTACCAATGATCGGTGCTGCTGTGTAATTTTGCTCTGTGCAAGTTAAAGCTTGAACAGTGTGTTGGTATCTCAATATAGAAATTCAGAAAAAAGCTACCAGTTAGTGATGCTCTTTCACTGACAGGCCAAGAGTGCTCACAAAATCCTACTTGCCTCTTCTTGCTGTCTTTCACATATATTTTGTATGTATTTCACTCATGTTTCCTTTTTTTTTTTTTTTTTTTCTTTTTTTTCCTTCTCAAACCAAGACTCAACTCTGAGTTAGTCTGAAGAGCAAAATAAATTTTCCACTATAATTTCAGTCTGGGATTATGGCTGGTTCTG
Source organism: Melospiza melodia melodia (assembly GCF_035770615.1). Taxonomy (NCBI): domain Eukaryota; kingdom Metazoa; phylum Chordata; class Aves; order Passeriformes; family Passerellidae; genus Melospiza; species Melospiza melodia. Next base: position 83,189,288 of record NC_086198.1, on the reverse strand, counting down.
ACTTCTCACTCTGTTCTTTTGTCTCCTTTCAGTTCACCTCCTGTCTTGGTGTTCTGTGCTGTTTTGTTTGTCTTAGCACTCAGCCCTTATATCTGACTTTTAAGACTCCCTGAATATTGCTTATCTCCCCATCTTGCTTTGATTGATTTCCAGCACATTTTTTTTCCTCTCTCTGATTCCCAGATGAGATTCCATCCTCTCATCTGAAATATGTTATTTCATACTGCAATGAGAGTCCTGTTGGTAAATGAGACATTAAAATTTTCTTCGTAGATTTCTTTGCTGCTGGGTTTTGGCATTGTGGGAAAAATGAGTTTAAATTTTAGACACAATCAGTCAGACTGTGCATGCTTGGTTTGCTGTCTTTTCAATATATATTACATTACCAAATCAGTCTCTGCTGGAAGTCATATTGAGGCTGCTGCATTCATTGTAGATTTTAATCTAGTGTATTCCACCAGTTCCTTTTTTGAGAAATTGTTTGAGCAGGGTTTGTACAGAGAACATTTTTTTTAATTCTGCTGAAGTTTTACTGTTTCGACTCAGTGTTTTTGAAACCTTTCTGTAAAAGCCCCGAGTCAGTGCTGTGTGTCACAGATGCTCTTATGCTTTCCAAGCTGCCAGTCTGCAATCTCTGCTGGCAGTGTTTAACAAGTGCACTTTGCAGAATTTCTGTCAGACAGGAGGGTAAGAGCCAGTTTGACCTTGCTCCTAAATAGTGGGGAAGGAGATGTTTTTATCTGTAGGTGTTGCAAAGGACTTAGAGAAACACAGCCCTGCAGTGATGCTTTCATAGCTGTTTTACAGCACACAAGCACACACATTGATGGCAGTCTCTGGGAAATGCTGAGGACTGACCTAACAGATAAGAGATATTTTTACCCATTCCTACTTTTTCTTTTTCCTACTTTTTTTCAACATGTTGTGACAGATTAACTCAGCAAATATATGGAGTTGAGCTAGCCAGATATTTTTTATCATTTTCATACAACAACAACAGGTGTCAAATATCCTGTTTTTCCAGAAGAATGTGGCTCCAAACTGCAGAGAAAATAAGCAGTTGAAAGAATATTATTTTCCTTTTGTACTTGGCAGCCTCAAATTTTCTGGTGTTGCTCTCCCATCCTGCCATTAAAAAACAGTATTTATAACAGTATGATTATGATTTGGGTAAAACTAAAGAAAGAAATTTGAATTAAAAAAAAAAAAAGTTGTATTGAGGCAGTTTTAACAGGAAGTGTGGAAAAGAGCAAGTTTTTCTTTAGCACTTAGGAGCATGGGGAGGCCTCTCACTGCTTACTTTAGTAGAGGGTTGAATTCAAACCTTTCTATTTATTCCTTTTTATTTAATGATAGGAGGAGATTTTTGTGGGGAGAGATGATCCCTTTAGGGATCCTTCCAGCAGGTCTGGAAACTTAACCATACACAGGGTTCTCTGCTTAGCCAAGGAGACCAGAGAGCACCTGAGAGTCCATCGGTGTGACTCTGATGTGGCTGCTGAGTCAGAGTCACACAGGGGTAATTTGTTAGAACAACACAGGCAATCCACCCCTTCTGCAGCACTGTTCCAAGATGGTAAATTCAGCAATGGTGGTGGGGGAGCTGGGAGTTCCAGCACACACAAAAGCACCCCGAAGCCCTCGCTGACTGTTGCAGCCCCGCTGGTTTGGCGTGCAGCGGCTTCCAAAGGCAGCCTGGAGCAGGGGAGGCCGTTCCCAGGAGCCAGCAGCGTGTCCTGCTCCTGTCACCGTGCACAGTGTGCTGTGCCATGGCCTCAGTGCCACCCCTGGGCTTCACGTGGCTCTGGGGAAGCTCCAGCCTCTGAGGCTGAGCAGGCCCCTTGCACTGAACCATGGCAGAGCACCTGCTGAGGGGCTGCTGAATTTGCCTCCTCAAGGCATTTTTTCAGATTGCTCTGGTTTCAGATCAAAAAGTATAGTCACATTTCCATGTGCCTTTTTTTTCTGTTTACTTTCTAAGAAGAGACAAGAATTATATGGATCAGGTATTATACATGGTGAAATATAAAATCTTTTCAATTAAGCAGTAAATATGTTACCAGCACTTCAAGACTATTTAGAGAAAAGGGCTAGGAAAGGGTAGCTTAATTTAAGATGAAGAAAAAATGGTGAGTTTTCAGGATATCTCACTAATTTGTTGTACAAATTGTGAAAAAAATAAAGATGGTTTTCACCTTTTTCACTGGGATTTCAGCACTGTTGTCCTGTCTTCAAATTCCCCAGTGAAAAGAGAGCTATTGGATATGCCATGGCTGGAGTTTATGATGTTCCATGTCACAGAAACACCTGTAGCTGACTTCCACAAATCACATGCATAGAAACTGATTAACTGAGTCCCAGGTGAATAAAAACAAAACTGATGATGATTGCAGGCATGGTAAACACAGGGCATCAGAACTGGCAATTCTGACCTTTTTAGAGACCATTGTGTAAGGTCAGTATATGCCTGGTGTTTAGGGAATTAAAGGAAACTCCATCTCCTTGCTGGAGTGAGTGCTGGTAGTGCAGAGCTCCAGGGGCTGTAAAGTGGGGATACTCTTCCAGGCTCTCCTGAAATAGGCCCCATGGCTTCTGGAGCTTGACTTTGTCCCTTTAATTACATTCTCTGATTTAAAAATATTTAAATACACAGTTTTTTTACCTTGTTACATCAACAGCTGGAAAAGAAATCACTACAAGTAAAGGAATGAAAGCAAGATGAAAGACTAGGTTCTTCTCGGTTAACAAATATATTAAAGCAGATCTCTAACCATATTATTTTCCACTTAATTTTTATTAAAGTAAAATTTTCTGAAGTACTTTCACTTTTTGTGTTGATGTTACCCATACTGAGGAACTGGGGAAAAAATTAACATTTTTCTATTCCTGTTTTTATGCATTTATTTAAAAAGCAAACTATTGAGTTTCCTAGAGTTCTCTGAGAGGTAAATAGATCACCACTTGAAAATTATCAACACATACTCCAGTTCTAGCTTTGCAACTTCAGTCCTGCCCATTGCACTTTGTACAGAAACCTGTACAAACCTAAAATATGAAGAGTTGGACAGTTCCTGACAGAGCAGAGTCCTTGGAAAGGGCTGTTTTGTGCTATACCAGCACTCAGCATTTTCATTTATAGTCCAAGCAAATGAGAAGGAATGATGGCCACAGTTGCACCAAATCTAGGATACACCGTTAGCACCAGCAGTGTACTTTGGAAAATGGCCCTTGGCAGCTTGGTGTAATTCCCAGTTGATCTACAGAAGGAAGGTGCCAGGTCATACAATGAACAAAAAACCTTTGGCTTTTTCTGTCTGGCCCTTGCCCAGCATTCAACACAGTTTATCTGTCTACACTGCTGTAATGACAGTAGAAATGCTGGGATTTAAAGTATTTTGCAGGTATATACCTGCACCACCAAAAAAAAAAAAACCAAACCACCCCAACTCTTAAAAAAAAAAAAAAAAACCAAACCAAAACATTCCTGCCCTATCCTTCATTTAGCTGTTGGGAAGTTAGAAGTTCTGTTTTGCTACATGGCCCTGCCTGAAAAGCACAAAGTCAGTAGGGGTGAGGAAAGCTGCTAACTGAATCCTTAACACCATCTTCCATCTGCACTTAATCCCATGTCATAAGAAAAGCCTTTCACTTCCTGAGGGCAAAGATCCAAGTCTGAAGAGGTTGTAAACTCAAGAAAGTAACCTTGCTGACTGAAGTCCTGTCCATCATCTACACCTGCACTCCTTTTCCTGCAGGAAGGAAAAGATCAGAGCAACCAGAGGAAAAGGGCACAAGGCAAAACAAGACAAAAGACAGAGGCTGAATAATGGCACAAGGACATGCAGAGCACGGGGGCAGTGCACTAGTTGGAGAGTTGGGAACAAGTGTTAGGAAATGTGAAATTTCTGTTTCACTGCCATGTCAGCAAGGCACACAGCCTTGAGGGGTGCAGATATTAAAATATGAAATTATTAAAACCGTGTCTGATGTCTGTGACAAACAACAGTGAATTGTCATTCTAGCTGTTGCCTAAAGTCTTTCCCTTTTGCTGTGACATAGGAAATGTTTTAATCAAAGTCAGTCATTGGTATTTCAGTAGCACAAGCCAGTGTTTTAGGCTGTAGTCCTACACTGACTGACTGGCCTCAGCCACTCTGTGCATGTAAGCACTACACTGCAGCACATTCCATCCTTCAGAATGAGTTCTGTAATGAACCCCTTTGCCTGCAATGCAAGTAAAAGCTGTTTCTGCTGCTTAAATACCCCTTGGATGGAAACTGTGTTCAGATAGGTTTTAGCATGGTGATTACCTCCTACCCTTAATTACAATACTTAGAACATTATTTTTAGTACCTCAGAAATATTTTCAACTTTGTCATTCTAGAAGTTGTCAAAAACTTTGAAAAGGATGGTGAGAAACACTGTATCACACACAGAGTGACAAATCACTGCAGGAGGTAGGCAGTAAAATAAAGGGGATGAAGAGGTTTGACATGAGGATTGAAATTGTTTCTGAGTATGTTTTATATCTTAAATCACTTCTGAGTGCTTTATATATTAAGGAAGACATTTTTGATGATGAGGATGGTGAAACACTGAAACAGGTTGTCCAGATAGATGCTTTATGTCTATCCCTGGAAACATTCAGGATCAGGCTGGATGGGGCTCTGAGCAACCTGATCTAGTTGAAGATGTCCCTGTCATTGCAGGGGGTTGGAGCAGATGACCTTGAAAGGTGTCTTCCAACCCAAACTGTTTGATAATTCAATCCACACTTCTGTCCTAGTCTGCTTAGTGACCCCCACAAAGGACTGGGTTTCTTTCCCTTCCTGTGTTACTTCTTCCCCTAAATTTAAAACAAAATACCATCTATATGAGTCCTTCCATGGCTGCACTAAATTTACAGTCAGCAATAAAAACAAGCCCCAAACTCTTGCCCAGTTCCTGGTCTGTGCCTTTACAGCAGTCAGCTGGAGATGATTGGAGCAAGAGCAGCTGTTCCTGCACCTCCTGCAAAGGAGCAGCACGAGCAGGAGACTGCCCTGGCACTGACACTGCCAATGGAAGGGCTCAGGCATCCCCACACAGCCCAGCCCAATCTGCTGCACAGCACAGCACAGCACAGCACAGCACGGCAGGGTTCTAATCTCGGTGTTTCTGGAACATCGTGCACTAAAACAACAACAAAAATCCAGCAGAACACAGGATCTGCCAGCACCTCATCTTGCCTCTTATCAGCTTGTTTGCAGGGCAAGAGGAAAGTGTACTAAACTTTTTCTCATTTTTTTCCCTCTCCTACCACCCCTTCTTTTCTCACAGCACGCTACAAGTGAAAGTCTCGGAGCCGCAGAATTCAATAGACATGAACACAGAAAATGAACATTTGAAGTCCATAAAGATGTGCCTTAATCAGCCCACTGAGTGGAATCTGAGTTTTTCAGCAGCATCTCTCGCCAGCTGTAAAGTTTTTAACCAAAATCTCAAAACTGATGAGAACAAATAGATTGCAGCTGTTCTTGCACTATTATTTTGTACATTGTTCCTGATTTTTTTTTCTGCTAAATAATAAGCATTTATTACATTGATCTTGAAATGATCTTGTGTGATTTGGCTTTATATACTATTAGCATTATTCAGTTTGATGTACTTTTCTTTTCTAAATATGAAGTTTCACATCTGACCGTCATGAAATTCTTGCAGTTCAAATTTATATCAGAATCGGATGTTCCCCTTTAATAGTATTGTGATTTTTCTATGTTCTTTAAATTTAACTCTGGTTTCCCAATTTTATTTTTGTGCACGAAAGTTAATATATTATGTAATTTGTGGCATAGGTCACCATGTAAAGGTTTATGGTAATAATTCAAACAAATCCATAACAGGTGGAGACCGACTACCTCGAAGCAAAGCAGTACAAAGCTAAATGACCTGAGGAGATCTCCTTCACCAATGGATGAAATGTATGGAAGCACCAGTTTGTTTCTGCAGTATGCTTTCATCTTCACTGACCTTGAGAACTTCTGTGTGACAGTGTTTAATGACCCTAATGTCTAAAAGAAAGACCAAGCCTGCTGGAGAATCTCATGAAAGATTGTCATTCAACAAATCTGTAACTGCACTTTTTGAGGTTTCTGCTAAATGGTCTTTCTTCCCCGTTTGTTTTTATGAATTTATGCCTGCCACCAATTAAAATGGATGTAAATGCTCTTCCTATTTCATTTTTTCCGTGTACTTTGGAAATTCAATGTAAAATCGAAATTTTATCTCTACTCAAAGAAGTAGTAAATGGTTGTAGCTGACTACATTGTAGACATTCCATGCTTAAATGATCTTAGCAAGGTTCATGTACTTTGTTCATCAAAACTTTATTATTGATACAGCTATAAAAAAAGTGTTAGAATAAAACCATATAATATACTTCTCTTTTCTGGAGTCATACATTCAGTAGCTAGAGTAGAGGTTTCTTAATTCATGATGAGTTGTCTGTCCTTTACTTGACAAAAACTAATTTCCCAGAAGGAAATTTCCTTGGAAGACACTGTATTTTATAAAACAAAGGTTTTAAGGATTCACCTTACAAAAATGAAGCTGCATATTTCCTCTTTACAGAGGTTTGTTGGTTTGCAGGTGCAATCCAGTCACTGAAATAAAGAGATTGTTATGAAGTCTGGTGGCACAAGATCCCAAGAGAGTATTGAGTCACTGAAGCATTGGACATGATTAAAAGAATGTGATTTAAACAATAAACATTCATCATGTTTTGAGCTGTTTAGCAGGTCTTTATGTATCTCAACTGTTACATGCACGTGGACTCAGTGGGGCAAGAAAGCCAAAAGAAGAATTGCACTTTGCAGGGGAGAGGAACTGAAGCTGCCTTCAGTGGAGCCCCCAAGCACAAGGGTCAGGCAGGACACAGGAGCTGTGTTTGTGTGCCCGGCCGAGGAGACGCCACACGGAGGTTCTGATTCCAAGCACCCATAAACACCAGCACCCCGCTGCTTTGGACAGCTCTCCCTCAGCTCCAAGCAGGAGCCTGGTTTTTATTAACAAATTATTATTATTATTAATTATTATTCCTTTGAGTTTTCAGGCGTAACCCAAGCTCACCAGCCCCTGCTGTCCTTCAGCCTGGAGAGCAACCAACCAAAGGCCTGTTCTCAAGAGAAGCTGCTTTAGTGCATAGGCTGAAGAGACCGAATACACAGGCAAACAAAATCACAACATTGGATTAAAGAAACAAAAACTAGTGTGGGAATAAACATGGGATCTAAGTTTGATGAGTGAGCACTGCTATTTTACTGTTATTTAATAGGCAGTCAAGTCTAGATCTAGTTCGTGTTTGACACTGTTGTGTTTAGCCAGCAAAAAGAGGAAGGACACACTAATTGGTCCAGAGCAACAAAGAGACTGCTTTTAAATAAATTAAAATATTTTAGGAATAAAATTCAAGGAATAAAATTTAAGAAATAAAATTTTATTCCTTAACTAAGAAGCTGGGAAGTTAGGTACTTTTAAGACATAGAATCAAAGTAAAAAACAGCATTATTTTAGCTAGAAGGAGTAATGCATACCAAGAAAAGATGTTTTTCATTGCAAGGATGACAATTCCAAGCTTGGCTCCTTGTCACCTTTGGATGAATTCTTGCTACCATGTGCCTTTCCCAGAAGTCAGCTGTATCCATTGAAACCTTGATCATCGGTGATGGTGAAATTTGAGAGACAGCACACACCTTATTGTCCCACCCTGCAATGATGCAGCCACCCCTCCTAAAGGTAATTTTCAAGAACACATCAAGTTTTATATTACACAGAAAACCCTTCCCTTTACAGGGAATTGGGCAGGCAATGAACCCAGAGGGGCTGGAAATGCAGTGCCAGTTACTGCTCAGGTTTCTGGCCTGAAAGGATCACAGGGCAAGTCTGGCATAAAGGACATCGGGAAGGTCCGTAATTGTACACCCTGCTCAAAGGCAGCCAGCTGTGAGGAGTTCACACCTCCTCCTGTCTTAATAACTGCCAGGACAGAACCTGCACAGGCAACCTGTTCCAGCAGTTTTTAACTTGTTTCACTGCTTTTTTCACCTTCTGGTCTGAGTTTCAATTTATACCCAGGTTTTTTTTATCCTCTCATCATATGCAACAAAAAGCCCAATTTTATCTTTTTACTGAACTCCTTGCAGGTAACTGGGGATGCTCCCAACATTCACAGGCTCAACAAGCCCAGCTTGCTTGGCCTCTCCCACTGGGAACTCCAGCCCCACACCAGCCCCAGGGGCCTCTAGTTAGACAAAGAATTTTCTATAAACACACCCCAGTGAAGCCACATCCACAGCAGAGGCATCCACAGACTAGGAGGTGACTTGAGGGAAACCTCATCTTTTCAGTCCAGCATTCCCAAGAGATGCCAGAGACAGAACCTGTATATGTGGCAAGGCACAACAGAACAGCAAGAAGGCAAAACTAAAGTCTTATTCAGGAAGGCATGCCCAGAAGCTTTTATGGATTTTTATTGCTCCTGCTTTACCTCAAAATTCATTTTAAGAAAAAATAAAGGTGGACTAGCACCAGTTGCTCAGTGTAGTAGTGCTTAAAAAACAAACCCCTCAAGAGAGGAAGGATGAGACAGAACTTCAATTAAAAAAAAAACCAAGAACTAAAGCCCCAAGAAAGCTCTTATACCTTAGAAAAACAACTGTACACTTTGCCCATTTCAACTATGTTCAGGCAGCATTCAAGGGGACAGAGCATCTCTGATCTGAAGTGGCTGCATGTACATAAACTCATACTACAACACAATTTGGGGATTTAAAGAGTTTCCAAAGGAGGGAGATCAAGACGTCAATATTGTGTTTAAAACGACAAAATGAATTCCTCATAGTTACAGAAGCTTCTAAACAGAGCAAATACCAGCAGAAAAGTGTGTTGTGGCTGTTTGCAGTTTGACAAGTTTCCAATACCTCTATTTCCTATATGCAAGCTTGGAAACAGCAGAATAGTTTGGGCATTACACTTTGGGAATACTAAATGTCACTTGTGTCCCTAAGTCGTTCCTAAGAATGACCAAAGATCATTTATAGCATATTCAGCAGTTTCAAATGCAAGTTCCCTAAAGTCTGCATTGGGCATCAATAGCTGAGAGGTGCATGTGGAGCAATGGAGTGAGCTTGCTGCCACTGCTCTCAAGTGGCCCCACTGTGACACGGACGTGGCTCTGTGGCGTTTCCAGCACCAGTGACCCTGCTCAGCCACAGTGACTGCTGAGTGATCACGGCTTCGTCTGCTGTCCTCTGCAGCCCTGGCCATTCCCCCCTTCTGAACTTCAGAGCTTCAAAGAAATAACAACTGGATACTGCTGAAAAAAGACACAACACTGACCTTAGAAGATTTCATTTTTTGCCCCTTCCTATTGAAATACTCCTTTCCTTACCAGATCTTATTTTGTACCACAAATATTTTTATGCTTTTCTAAAAGCACGTCCCTGATTCTATATAACAAAGTCAGCATCAGTAGATTTCAGTATGGTTTGTAAAATCAGTTACTCAGTTCTACCACTTTGACATTGTTTAATTAAGTGGATGCACACCTGCAGAAAGCAGAATTCCCAGTTAAGATCAACTATTTTTTTACATTAACATGAATGGTAAGTAAGTATCTGCTGACCAGGCTTTACTGTTATGAAACCTTATGAAGAAAGCGGATGCTGTAAAAGTAGGTACATTCAAAATTGCTGCCATCACAAGCAACCACTCTGCTACTGTTAAATATCAAAACAGCTTTAACTATGGAATATTTAGCACCAACAGCAATTTCTATTTTCAGGTAAGATGCATTCTTCTCTATAAAGTAAAAGAAAACACATCCAAGTTTTGTTCAGGTAATATTTTAATCCATTTTTATTACATGAATGAGGGACTTTATATCAGGAATTACAAGAAGTACAAGCATCTATTTTAAAAAAATTAATATATAAATGTAGAATTATAAATGATTCATATAAAAGGAGCAAATATGACTAGCAAGAAAAAAGTCTTATTTTCAAGTCTGATGTTAACTACCAGTGTTGACAAAGGCACTTTCTTCTCCTGTCTTCACTCATCTGTTTCCTCATTCAACAGTCTGGAAAGATTCATTCTGGTTTTCTCCAATGCCAAAGTTTTTGCTCGTCTTTGAGGCCTCGAACTTGACACTGGGACTGGTTCTGGAATTTGATCACTGAAACACAGAGTGTTTAAGAGTTAGGTAAAAAAGACTAAAACTGAAGAGCTTTTATAGGAACAAAGTTGAAACATGGTCATAAAGAGCAAAAATACTTCTTACCAATTAAAGACTTTTTATTTTTTGAGAATATATTGCTATTTTCAAGTGATATAGCAGTATCAGTAAAGATAACCACGTGATAAGGAGTTGCAAAATCAGCAAAATTAGATGGAATCAAATTCCCCCAAAATTAGATGGAATCAAAGCAAACACATCAAATAGGCAAATGGGAGAGACTGACCCTGGTCACAATAAAGTCCACAGAAAATGGATTACTTGCTTAAGAAAGATTAGAACACAGCTGAAAAGTACAAAGATAATGTTGTTGTAATGATTATATCCTGCAAAATCAGAAGGGAACAGATCCATTGTCTATATTCACTTTTCAGTCATTTCTAGATGCTTGTCAACTATGTGTTGGACAACAAGCAATGAAACTGTGAGGGGAAAAAGGATTTAAATTTAAAACATTTATACTTCCACAGAACAAATTTAAAAAGGCAGAAAAAAATTAACTGGAAGAAGAGCAATAATGTAAACCAATGATCTGAACTTTTTCAGCTAGAATATCTATTAACACACAAAAGGTACATTCAAAAGTACCAGTTCAAAGAAATTTTTTTCCTTAAAATATTATCAGTGTTTTTGGAGCAGAGAATATCAAATCATATATGTTTGGGAAAGAAAAACATTTGAATTAAATTTCCTTGCTAGAACAGACATCATAGTTTTGATGGTGGGGAGACAAGGATTTACCTTTCAAGACCACGTTTTACACTTGCACCAGTTTTTCTTCTGCTCACAGACCTCACTTCTGACGCTTTCCGCTGTCCTAAGTATAAGCAAAAGTCTTTTTTCATATCTTCATATCATTTATTTTCTTAAACTAGTTCTGTATCTACTTTTCTTCAGTGTTTGAAATGGCATCTAAACATAGAAATATGCAGTCTACAACCAAAACCCCACAATTTTCTCCTTCTCACAGAAACAGCTGTATGTTACTGTCAGTGGCTGTGGCTGGGTTATCTGCCAGCCTGTAGTCAGTCCTTTCTTCTTTTCTGAAATCTCTGTTATTGGGAGAGGCTAACAGCACAAAAATTTCCAAAGAACAAACAACTTTAATATTTTAACAAATACAACTATAAATCTACAACAGAGTATGAATGGCTTTCCCATCTATGCATTCACAAAAAGTTAGTATGAAATTATTTTATTAAAAACAACTAATATTGTAGCCACTGTACCTCTGCCAGTTTTGCTTCTTGTGGATCTTAATTTTGCAGTTTCTTTAACTTCATTAACTGGAGTATGAAGAGCATCTTCATTATTTTCTGTTAAACAGAATAACAAATGCAGAACTCATAAATTAAAACTTGATTATCTTAAATACCAGGATTTTAAATTTTGGCTGCTACATTAAAAAGCCACACAATTGAACCTCACTTTTTCTTTAAACCAGAAAGTAGCTAATAAAGCTAACAGGAAATTTAAAATGTCACTCAGCTGTAACTCCACCCCAACAAAGGTCAATAATACATAAACTATTCTTGATGACTGTTTAGCTCCTTCCACTGTGTTGGAAGCTGAGCAAGCAGGACAGAGGATCAGCTTGTGTGAACAGGGACCTCTTTGTGGAGCTCAAGAGGAAAAAGGAACTGCAGGATCTCTGCAAGTTCAGCAGGTCAGGCTTTGCAGGAAGATGACAGAGCTGTGTTCATACGCGTGGGGAGAAGGCACCAAAGGCCAAAGTTCAATTACAGCTGAACGTGGTCAGTGTTTTGTGAGATAATAAAGAAGGACTTTTGACAGTACAGTAAAAACAGGAGAAAATCCAAACAAAACACTGGATGAACACTTGCTGAAGATGGTTAGTCACCTGACTAGCAGAGCTAGAGAAAAAAGCAGAGCCATTCAGTGCTTGATTTGCTGGATTCTTTAATATTACCGATGGAGCTCAGGCTGCCCAGTCCCCTGAATCAGAGGATCAGGAGCATGGAACAGTGATTTTCCATTTGAGGACACTGATAAGGGAGCAGCTCCAAGAGCTGAATGTCTGTAAGCTGAGCATGAGCCAGCAGTGACTTTGTCCAGGGCAGTGACCATTCCCTGCACTCAGCACTGATGAGGCCTCAAACCCCATGCTCAGTTCTGGGCCTCTCACTGCAAGACAGACATTGAGCTGCTGGAGTGAGTCTGGAGAAGGGCAGTGGAGCTGGGGAAGGGGCTGGAGCACAAGTGATATGGGGAGTAGCTGGAATTGCCTCTCAAGTCCCATTACTTCTTATTTCCATAATATCTAAAGAATTCATTGAATTGTACACGTGCTACATCCCTCCTGAATTACCTTCTTCATTGTGAACAGTATTTTCACACAATGTGATGTCTCTTTCCTGTGTCCTTTCAGACAGACCTGTTTCCTCAGTTCTTCCAGAGTGGTTTTTGCCCACATTGGGACCCTTGGTTAGTTTCATATGGAGCTTCTCAATAGCTCTTTGACAAGGTTTATCTTCCACTTTCTGGAGGGCAGACATTTCATGTTAAACACTACTTGAACTTACAACTATTACTTTTATCTATAAAATTTGCTTACTAATAGGATTAGGTGAAATTACTGCACAAAGGATACATTGTGTGATATGAAAGTGACCAGTCAAGCTAAAAGAAGAAAAACTTTCTCCATCAATACTAAGCACTAAAATACCATATTTTTTTCATAATTTGTCTTAAAGAAAACCTGAAAAAAATTAAAGCAACTGGACACAGAGTACAGCTATCACTGGATGATATGCCAATCGTGGATTCAGCATTCTTACCGACATTTCTATATACCATTGTGTTCCTGTGCCACACTTCCAAATTTCAATTTTTAAAATAATAATAAAAGCACCAAAGTAAAACTGCTGTAATCCTTTCCTACTTCATCTTAAATCAAGCATCATTTTCATGTTGGCTAATGATCTTCCCATTATACCATAAGTTTAGGTGTAAAATTTCAGCCATTAATAATTAACTAAAGATAAATTGCAAAACTGCAAGACTCAATACTGAAATTTATTTTAACTTAAAAGTAATAACTACACCACAGTTAACAAAAGAACTTACTGTACTGCAATGTATCAAGTCAGGAACACTGTTTCAAGCTGTTTGTACTGTCTATGGTTTATGCAGTGATATCAGCTCAGATTATTATAAATTATTCAAAAATTAATTTTCAAAACTGTTTAGAAGATAAATTCCAGTCATATGGTCAAAGTAAACAAAAGGCCCATTTTTAGGGGTATCAGAACATTAGCCTACTAATGATTAAAAAAGTAAGAACCATGCTTTTTATGTACTACCTCCTGAATCTCATCGAGCAGCACCAGCAGATTCTCTGTAGAAGAACTACTGAGTTCTAGAAAATTTAAAGCTCTCGCATAAATACGGACATCTGGTGCAGTTGGGTCTGCCAGGATTTCATTGCAAATTTTCATGGCTAAACTATCATGCACTGTTAACTCCTGCAAAGGAAAGAAATTAGGCATCAGAAATTTTGCTGGGGACTATTTACTAGAGACAACAGTGAGAACAATCTCATTTAAACAGTTGGCTAATTTTACACAGCAAACATCTTCCTAAAATGCACTATTTTCAGTACAATCCCCACCTGATTCTTATAAATATCTTCCACAACATAAACAATTAGCCACGTGCAAGTTCCTACTAACATTTTTTTAATTGTAAGAGGGACAGAAAATTTGGGACAGGGGGGAAGAAAAGGGAAGGAAAAGGAGGAAGAAAGTGTCAAGCTAAAAGACTTCATTACCTGAGCAGGCACTCATTTAATCCAACTGCTGGCACTGGGAATCCCACAGAGGCCCTGACAGGTAGCAGTAAACTAAGGGGGAGTAGTTCTTAACCTGACACAAGTGCTACTTTCTGACAGTTTAATGCATTGTACCTGAGAGTCCTGGCACTTCTTGGACTGACATCTCAGTCCACTTGGTCTGGTCAGATCCACTAACAGTTCAGAAACATTACTGACATCTATTTCAGCCAAAGGTGATGTTGCAGGAGCATTTAACAGAGTTTGCAGAGTTGGAAGATAAGCTTCTTCAAAGCACTCCTGGTTGGACCTGTTTCAATGAAGTCAAATATTAGTAGCATAATAAAACAAAATTGAGTTTTTTCTTCCATGATGAAAGTTCACTGACCTGGTACATCAATCAAAGTGGGAGCAGCCAATCTTGGAAGCAACAGCCAGCAAGATCAAGATATCAAAACTGCTTCATAGTACCATTTGAAATTTTAACACTTCCTTCCTCTGAAGAATTTGAATATTCATCCTGACTACTGAAACTGATATATACAGACATGTTCTGTCTTGAAGGACAAGAGAAAAAATTTCCATAAATACATTTCTCTAATTCATTTTCATAGATTAATCTTGGTTTTTGCTCATTCCTCCTTTCTGCTAGCATATTTCTTTGGGGGTACTTCTCATTGTGTAAGAAAGCAAGGAAACTTGGCAAAAAAAGTATGCAGTGGTTAACAGGATTTTTGGAAGAAATACTTGTGATTTTTTTCTCAGAAGAGTTCATAACTCCTGCCAAGCAAACCTAAAAACCTAAAAATCATGTTTCACTTGGTCGTGCAGCAAGTTGTCTAGAAGTGTGGTTCCACAAGACTTGTCAAAACAATTTAACAAGTAAGATGTCAAAAAGTACAAGGTACAGTTGAAGTGAAGCCTTTACTCTTGCTGATATTTCTATTAACTTCCTATTTGAACCCAAATAACTACAGGAGAAAACCAAGAAAGCAAGTAATTTTTTAAAAAGCAGATTATTTGCTGCTGGATTATGGAGCAAAACCAGCTGACAAAAAATCCTTTTGAGCACTACAATTGGCTACAAAAGAACCAAAGCAAGAACTCCCCCTTTCAGCAGCTTTAAGGCTTTATATTGGCTCAAGCATTACTGAAGTATCATTCAGATTATTCCCTGCAAATGGAAAAAACCCCAACATCTGCAATAACACACAGGCACAAGGCAGAAGCTTCTCCTCTTATACTGCCTGCAAGTTTAATACACTATAAAGACATTCCATGAGTAAGAATTGTCCCTATTCCAGCATCTCACATCACACTTCCAACACAACAGATAATTTAAACAGTCAGGATCAAACTTTCTTCCTCAGAGTTCAAATATTTCATTTCAAAAAGTAAGCCTCTTGATTAAATCTGTGACCAGGTGGAAAGATTAACAGAGCAGCACCCAGAAAAAAAAATGGTACTTTAAAATTCTGTGAGAGATCAGTACCAAATTTAGGTATGAGCCTCCACCAAATCTCATTTATTACCCAAATTCTCCTTTACTGAATGGCAACTTTGCAGACAAGTTCTGAATTACACCTGGTATTTAATAATTCACTTCTAATAATACAGTATCTGTCACTGAAGAAAGTAAATAACTCAACTTAAAATGGACCATTTGTGATCCAGGATGCAGACAGTGTTTTGAGACAGAAAAGAAATAAGATTTCCTAACTAAACAGAGATTCTAATCAATGAGCCAGACTAAGACATAGGAATTTTTTCCACAGATTTTTCTGATTTTTGCTTAACACATACACCATGTTATTTTTTCAAGAGCACAATCATCGATGAGATCCACAAGAAATTGCTTCATTTACAAATGACGCGGAAATACATGGGACTAGAACGCTCATAAAAAGAGAATGAAATTCACAGCATCAGATGACATTCACAAATAAAAGATTATCAATGTTAAAAGCTTAAATTGATTACTCATTAGCAGAGATAGTGGAAACATATTAAATCAATTTTTCTGTTACTTTTATAAGAATTTTGAGTAGGGAAACCCCCATTCTATGAGAAATTGGGAATTTTCTTCATTTTTTTTCTGACAACAACAAATACCACATTGCTTAGGGGTTTTTTACCTCTTCAAGAAAACACCCCTTTGTATTACTCCTCTTAATATGGCAATGTATAGACCACAAAAATTTAATTTAATTTGTTTTGAAAAATAGGTAAGATAACTTAATTTAGGTGTCATAATACACCTAAATTAAAACCTAACTATAAAAAATCAGATAAATACTTTATTTGCTCTAACTTAATAAAACTACTAGCATTTATTGAAAAGTAAGCTTTCAGTAGCAGGTAAAAGGAGATGAGAATTGCTATTTAAGCTCTTATTCCCTTACATAAGCTCTCTACCTCCTTTGTCCACCACCAAAATAAACAGGAGATTTGGATATGCTGTGAATTTAAATTGGAATATTCCTTGGTTCAAAAGCAAACCAAAACCAAACCCCAAACCACAACCCAGCAGCCTGCTGCTTTGATAACTGCTTTTCTTTTGAAGCATTCCTGCTAGCTACTTTTTAGTGACACTTCAAAGCCTACCTGTAGTGCTCAACACCATAAATAAGTAAAGCACATATTTTTAAATTAATTTTATTCAATCTCTTTGAGAAGAGTTTCAATTGTAGGCTTAGGAAAGAAAAACAAAAGGGGAAGCCCCATGGAAAGCCATTAATGGAAAGTCTTCAGAATGGTCACAGGTTGAGATTATGTACTTTCAAAGCAATAGGCATAGGAGAGTGAATTAGATGTCTAAATCTAATTTGCATTTGTGCCATTTCTACTGCAAGACCAAAAGAGGTTCCTAAAGCTGCTAGATGAATGTATATTGTCATCAAACAACTACACAGAGCATTACCTATTTGCATAAGCAAACAAAGGGAAGAACACTCCCAGGCAGTGTCGGAGCCGAGTGTCCTCCTCGGTGACGGGATTGTACCACAGCAGAACGAGACGCGAGAGGAGCTTGGCACTGCTCAGCCTCCCAGAGAACATCAGCTTGGCAATGCCCTCTGCAGCCTCCGTCCTCAGCTCTGAGAACTGAACAGAGAGCTCATCACAGACCCCATACCCCAACCAGCACGCTTTTCACTAGTACTGCACTGCAATAGCCTCTACCCTGTCTTACCAATCACTTCTCTGCATTCACATATTTCCACCTGCAAACAGAATGCAAAGCTGCTCAAGGGTAATCTTAGCCTGAACCAGTGACAAACTTGTAGCCATTTTCTAGGACAGGTATTTTAAGAATAGACCATTAATTTCAATTTGCATCACATAACATTCCCAGGCAGC
Organism: Melospiza melodia melodia; assembly: GCF_035770615.1. Classification (NCBI taxonomy): domain Eukaryota; kingdom Metazoa; phylum Chordata; class Aves; order Passeriformes; family Passerellidae; genus Melospiza; species Melospiza melodia. Next base: position 83,171,868 of record NC_086198.1, on the reverse strand, counting down.
CTAATGGGATGATAAGCCATCTGCAAAAATAATTTTAAAACAAAGCTAAGGCAAATTTTATAATATTCCTTACCGTGCTGTCTAAGAAGCCAGAGAGAAGCATCAGAAGGCTGTGAACGGTGGCAGTCTCTTCTTCCTCTATTGTTTCACTTTCATCCTCACCATTTTCAGTTCTAATGTGTGCACTTTCACTTTGAAAGTCATTGCCTCTTCTGGTTTTAAAAGGCTCAATTCCAAACAGTATTAGTAGATCAAAGATCGCCTTTAAAGCACTGAGCTTTATCTTTATGTTATCTATTTGCAACACCTAGGTTTAATAAGGAAAATAAACATATCATCTTCCAGTAGACCACCAATTGAAATGAGGCATAGTAAGATTTTTCCTTTAATAAGATTGGTTATTTTGGGAAACTTTTCATAATATTTGAACCAATTTTCCAACTTTAGGAAGGTGTGATACAAATTTAAACCCGAATTTATAATACAATCTGAGAAATAATTTATTAAGTCACCTATGCAATTTGCACTACATACAATCAAATTAATTTCACTCATGGAGTGAACATCCATGTATGAGATGTAATTTTATTGTTCAACCCATAAACAGACACTGGACAAACAAAGTCTATTTGCCTGTGGTTGCTGCAGAGTGTTAGGCATTACAGAAATATAGTTAAACAAAAGAACAGCTTAATTAAAATCATGGTATGTAAAAAGACAACAGAGACCAAGAGAGTGATAAAAGTCAAAGTTACAGAGGTTACTATATGTATTATAGTTCAAATTACATGCAAGTCAAACCATGCCTCTTGGGTTAGCCCAGAGATTCTACATCTATTTAGTCCAACACCCTGCTTCTGATTGCAACCCACACAGAGATTGTGGGATTTACAATCTGCAGAAAGATTGCTTAACTCAAAAATTTTAGTTACTTAAGTAACTGAAATCCTCTCCAAACAAACTTTTTTTTTAATGTGACATACTCAAAGCCAAATTAAAAACAATAGTAAATGTTACTTTTTTAGGAACCCAAAGTTCTCCCACTATGACTACAACTCTACTATCTTGTCTGAGCCAAGCACATCAGTTCAACTCTTGTTGTCATTTCTCCAATGTCTGCCTGAACACACTCTTAGAAAAGCACAGTTGCCACCCACATTTCCCTCAAATCCAGGGTCAAAAACCAGGGTTAACAAGTGTCATATTGGATATAATTAGCTTGGTATCACAACAACCACAAGGCTGGGAACTGTGGATATTACAGCATCCAACACACTCCATGTTCACAGATGTTTGGCCATGCTATTGTTTTGTTGGTTCGAATATTGCTTTATCCTCTAGTTAACAACTCTTCCTCAATCCTTAATATAAACATATTAATTACTCAGAATTTAAATCAGACACCCAGTATCACAGGAAGTGTGCAACAGAAGTGTGAAAACCAGACTCATTTTTAGTTTGGTTTCCCAAGGAAAGCTTAGAGAATCCTACAGCTTCTCTTTGCTGTATTGAGTAACAAATTCAGGACGGATTTCACCCAGATTTGGAAGAGAAAGTGAGACCTTAAGGATAAGGAATTCTTAGAAAATTTTAGGACAACAGGTGACTTCACAAAGGTAAAACATGCCACTACCAAGATAAACTGAATTTTATCAGACATCAGAAATATCTACAGGAAACCATACTCTCCAGATCTTCAGAAAATGAGGAATTACTGGGTCTCAAAGAACATTACTATGTATGACAGCTTGTTAAAGATACAAGACTAGATTTATTTACTAAGTCACAAAGACTATAATTTCACTTCTTATCAGATATTTTACCTGTAACAGCAATGGAAGCTGTTGTTGGGCAAGTTCTTTGTTCTGAAGAGTACAGCAGCCCAAACACAGAACTGCCATATTTCTCACAGCTGGGTGGACATTAATTACACCTGGAAGTATCTGAAAACAATAATATTAAACTTTATAGACAAAATACATAAACTGAAAATAAAACTCTGACTACTAAAATATATTATCCTGAAATTAGAAATAATTTATTTTGATACAGTATTAGAAAATGGCAACTATCAAATACTCTGTTTATCTAGATATAAACAGAAGCAGATTGAATATGTTGTTTGAAATCAGCAAGAAAATAATGGCAAAAGTCACATGAGTGTTTTGCTTTGTGTTTGTTTTTAAAAAATACTTGTTTTCAAACAAAATTGAGTTGATCACTCTGGGAAACAAAAAAACCAACACACAACAAACCTAAACATCTCTTCATAAAAGACATGAATATTCTTGCAGAGAAACCATGCACAGTTCCAAGTTATGAAATACAGATGCCACTTCGATGTACTTGCAATAGTTTTGAGGACACAATTGTAAAAATCCACACAAAAAACCAGACTAGATACAGTATGAACAATGCAATGGCATCATTTAATATTTTTGCATTTACTATTCAAGCTCAAGTTATTTTGCATTCCTACATACCAGAGATTGAATGATTTCATTAATGGTTGGACTGATGCCTTTAGAAAGAGACATGATCTTCAGAACCTCGTAGCACATCATCAGACACTTCAACAGGGTTTCAGGATCATTCTTCAAGTTGGCCAGGGAAAAGAGAAAAACACTATTAATACAAATGGTGGCTATGATAAGAATGGGGCCACTCATCAATTTGACCCTACCCAAATAAACTTTTCCTGTCCACTACACATGTGTTGTGCAAGAATATTAGTCATCATCTGTCTGTAAGCTATGATCAAAATTATTTCCTTTTTATATTTTCAGTTAGTTAAGAGTAAAAAGAGTAAGAACAAGACTGCAATTTGTTTTTTCTGGAACATACCATCAGCTTCTATACAATTTATCTTTTGTCAGAGCATACTATTGGCTTCTATAATTGCAGAAGAAGAATACTAATACCATCAATGTTTGATTTCAATTTTTAAAATGTATTTTAGACAAGGCCAAGCTACACTTTCTTTTAAAATTAAGAATAAATTTTAAAACATAACCAGCACTTAAAAATACAGGAAGGGAAGAGACCTTCTCCACACGCATTTCTTTAATTTCAGGTTGCTCTGCTGCTTTTATAAGATCATTTTTTGTCTGTTCCAACTCAGTTATTTTCTCTTTTAATATTGATGCTCTGTTAAAATCCTGAAGAGTAATGCATTCTTCCAAAGCTTGTTTTGCTTCGAAAAGCTTCACTTTTATTTCAGCCAGCTGAAATACAAAGTAAAAAGAAAATGAACATAGTAACTTCTGTAGTATTAGCCAGTGATACCCTATTGACACTAGACAATGTTAACCTACTATGTAAAACTCTGGATGATTAAGTTTACAAAAATATTTTTATTATTAACTAAAATCTCACCTTAAGCTCCCGCTTTCTTATTTCAGCAGCATCAATAGGCTGGTCAATTGCAACAATTGGCTCACGAACTTCTGATATAATTTCTGCAATCTATTGTCACAAACAGTATATTAGTGCCATTAATTGCAGTTCAGATATACACTAAGCATTTCACTTTTCCAAATTTAAAATGTTATCTTTTTGAAAAAGTATTCCACATCCATGCAGTTTCTCTTATCAGCTGGTTCCCTGTAAATAATCCTCAATTTGAAAACACAATGTTTCCATGAGCACATTTCAATCCCATTTTTTCCCATCCAGCTGGGTAAGCAAGAAACAAAAAGACCTTAAGCACCTATCTGAGTTAACAGGAATGAAGAGAAATATGAAACCCTGAAATCTACATCATCCTCACTTTGAATGTTTTTGTCAAAACACTTTGCATCTAATACAATAAAATATTCTGGAACAGGCCGCTGAAGTGTAACAGGTTCCTAGTGTGAGGACTGCATTTACAACACCAGTCACATCTTTGAACATAAAGCTCTCTAGAAAACCACAAAATGCAGCTATGCCTAAAACCAAAATGACAAACAACAACAAAAAAACCCACAAAAAAAAAAAAAAAAAACCAAAACAAAACAAAAAAACCCACCCCAACAAGCCAAAAAAACGCAAGAGGGAAGGAGACAATATTTAAATACTGATATTTCTTTTACAATGTTTGATTTATGGGAAAGATAAAGACTAGAAAACAAGCTTTTACAGTTACTTACAATTTGAATCCTTCTGTCCTCATCCTTAACAATACTGAGCAATCTTTCAACAAGCAGAGGGATAAGTGCTGCTGAAGTTGAAGGTAAAATGAGAATCTTTTGTAAAATAACTAGCAGGTGCTTTCTGGATTAGAGGAAAAAAAACCAGTGATTTCTTATTCAAGCAAATGGAAGACATAAGAGTTACTATCCTACCAACTCGGAGATATTGTGATGAAGATTTCATAATACAGTATGAAACTTTTCTCCATAGCTACATTAACTGCCAAATGTATTTTCTTACTTAGCAATGTTTGTCTTTTACTGATTTTACCTGTTTTCTTTTGATTAGAAAATGCTGAATTTTTTAATCATATGTCTCTACTGTCCAAAGAAAAGTCATACCAGCAGAAACAGTATCAATACTGCAGAATGCTTTCATGGAAAATATCTGACTGAAAACTTAAAAAAAAAAAAAGAAAGAAAAATACAACTTAAACTACCCTGCCAGTCTGGCACACACTGACACATTCCAGTGAGAGTTTGAAATTACTGCTGTGTTTATAGTATCATAACTGTAAGTTTTCACAAAATACTTGAGATGGTATGAATTTTCAAATTCATTTGCTCTTCTTAATTCACACCAAAAGACTGTTAAAATTATAAGAATGACTCAGTTAACACAATTTAGCCTGGCATCTAAGATATTTGTAGCCTTTTAGGCCTTAGCAGATTATAGCTTAAAAACATAAGAAACAAACATGTTACTTGCTACAAGTCATCTGTTCTGAAGCAATACATTTTTCTCCCTTTATTTTTTACATACAATACTCCAAATAAGAAGTTTTGTAATTTCATAATCTCAATGATATATTACAAAAACAACTGAATTTCTTTCCCCTAACAATGCTGAATCAGAATTAGAACTTACATTTCCATAAAAGTAAGCAGACAATATGTGGCACAATGTTGGGACCAATTCTACTAAGGAGACTGCTTTCTATTCCAGCTAGCATTAGAAATGTATTTTCTCTGCTGGATCAGGTTCTTTTCCAAGCAGAGGTTCTATACCTGTCCTCAGGCATGAGTGTCTTAAGCTCAGTAACACAAATTTGATATTTAAGTTTACCTTCCTCCCTCTTCCATGGTATCCATGCAGCCTATGATTAGAATCAGTTGCTGGCCTATGAATTCTTTTGTCATCAGGTTTTCAAAACAATTAAAGTCTTCTTTTTGTTCTTCACTGAGAATTGGCATATTTTGAAGATAACTGAATCCAAACAGAAGAGATATAATTACATTCAGGTTCACTGTTGGACAGTAATAAATAAGTAAATAAATAAATACACTCCAAACAAATCCAAATATCCACTCCTGCTCCACCCCAATAAAAATCCCACCACTTCTGTGTCCTGTAAAAAACAAGTGGTTATGTTAGGTACAAACCTTAAAAATTAATGATTGTGTTCTTTTCATGGATTATTTTTCATGAAGTTATTTATACCAAATAATGTACAGTTTCAAAATAATGCACTTTAAATAAAGAAATCCCTTTTGTGAATGCAATACAATAGGAAACATGTGATTTCAGTTCTGTAAAAATGCATAAAGGTAACATCTTAGGAACAAATGTATAGATACACCATTTTTCTTACTATTTTCTGCATATTTAGGTATAATGTATCTTTTACAATTTCAGAATTGTTATATTGCCTACAAGACAAAATACAAGAAAATCATGGAAGTGTACAGTGATGTCTTAATCTGATTAAATATGTCATCACAGAATAATAATCTGTTATCAGATACATTCAGCCATATAGCATGGAAAGTGCAATCAGTTTGTTCCATTTCTTTTTTTCTAGACTCAATTGTTTTTTTCTAAAAATTTTATCTATCAGTGGGAGTTTGCATGTTCAGAAAATCTGAAGTGAAACATCAAGTACAAAATTCAATATCATAAAATACAATTCAAATACTGACATAAGCTGTGGAAAATACACTTTTTTCTACCTCAGCTTTGTAGATACTTTTCAGTAAGAGCTTGTTATTTTTAGCAAATTTTTACAATTTCTTCAAATTTAGGACAAAAAACTTCACATGTAACTACTATTTAAGAAGATCTGAAATGAAAATTGTTTCTGATCACTGAATAATACCTGCAGCAGGTAACAGTGCATATGGAAATGCAGCTCACAATCTGCTCTTTCCTGAAGTCCCAGTGACCAGCATGTTCCTGCTCCTCCTGACCAACACAGGGCAGTGCACAGTTGTGCACTGTACACCAGAAACTGAGAACTGAAAATCATACCTGAAACAGCTCAGCAATGAGGGCTTTAACAGTTGATACCATAAACAATTACTAGTAAACCTGATTAATTTTAGCCTCACCCTGAAGAGTAGTGTAACTGAAGGCACTTTGAGTAAGACTAGATGAAAACAGAACAAATGTTCTCTGAAAGAACAGATTTTTTGGAAAATAAATGTTTCATGGACTGTAAAATGAATAATGAATGAATAAATTTATATCCACCAGACTGGATATACATTTCCAAACTAAGGAAGCACAGATGTTTCTTTTATTAAATGTTTATGAAACATGTTAACACATTCCACACTGAAAAGTAGCAATGACTTCTGTAATCACTACCAGTATGCTACACCCAGTGCAGTGAGAAAAGAATATGCATATTTTTAATTGGAAACATCCATCAATACAATGCATTTTTCAGCAGATCTGATTTATTATCATTTCAGGAAGGTACACTGTTTTACAGGTACAGCACCTCAGTTAAGATTTCCCAGCATTATCCATGCTCAGAAGCAAACTCTGTTCAAAATTTATGTTAAGACTAAAGAATCCCATGAAGACAAAAAAAAAAAAGCCAAGAAAACCCCCAAACAAACAAAACAAAAAAACCAATCAAAACTATTACACTAACACCCCATCAATAAAAAACCAATTGCCATTCTTTGCTTGAATAAAAACATTGCATGAACAAAACATTCATTTCCATCCTCCTGTGCCCTCCAGTTAAATAACTGTTCTGTAACTGCTCATTTGGCAGCTCTGTCACTGCCTTCAAACATAAGTTTTTAGGAAGCATGCCTGCCTAAGCAGGCAAAAGAGAGGGAAGTTTCAATTCAAAAATGCTTCTCTTAGGGACAGCAGCAAAATTTTACTTTATTTTCACAAATGACAGCACTGGAAGAAGTGTCAATTTCTGCAAGCTTGAAAAAAATCTCTCAAAAATCTTTTCAAAAAAGCAAAGAAATGCTAAAATCCCTGTTCAAGCACAGCTTTGGGTTTGAAGGATACCTGAACACTTGAATAAAATAAATATTCTCTAATTTAAAAATAAAAATCTACTTTAGTGGTAAGAGATTCATTTTTAAATGCAATGTACCTCAATAAATAATCTGCATATATAGCTGGTTCTGGCAGCACCTCTTCCAATAAAACTTCACCTTCTTCACCTTTTGATTTTAGATATTCACAAAGACATCTCCAATATAACACATTCTCAGCTGTTAAATCCTCCACTGGAATCAGCTTTCTAAACAAAAATTAAAAAAAAAAGCAACATGAAGAGATGAATAATAGAGTCTGAAACAATAAATACACACAAGTATTAGAAAATAAGAAATAAATATTATTTCCTAAAATGCAAATAAAACTCCATCAAAGGTATTCCCCACAGAAATAGTTAGAGATTGAGAAAAATAACTCCCTGTCTCTTGAGGACACAGCTCCCCAAGCCATTCACTACAGTGCCCTTCTCAGTGTTGTAACTCAAGGCTGCTCACACCAGTCTGCAGAAACACTGTGCCCAACCCTTCAGACCTCCTAGAGCAACCAGGCAGGTACTTTATGAAACATTGTTATCCCTGCACAAGTCTGGAAAACTGAACACCACTAATCCACAGAAATGCAAAACAGCATTAAAATATTTTTTCAGCTTCTCTGAATTGTTTCTTCCATTCTTAACAGAAGATCTGGAGACAACAGTGGAGCAGCAATCACAGTATGTCAAATACAAAATCTAATACAACTTTTTCTCAGCAACTCTGTAAGCTCCTCATCCACCTGCCTTCATACACAGATCATCCATCATGAGACCCCCACTCCTTTTTAGATCCATAGTATTTTTCATGCCAAGCATGGAAATTAATCTTCGTTTTTGAAGCAGAACATTAAGTTCTGCATTAATTCTACCTCAAAACAGAAAAGACTCTGCAGTGGTACTTTTTACTCCCTTGAATCCCATTTTACTTACAAACTATCAGCAATTTTGGTTTTGCTTTAGATTGCTCACATACAAAACAAACAAAAAACCCAGCCAAAAACACCCAAGGCAACATGTAAATGAAAACTGACCTTTTGACAGATTCTCATTAATCTGACAGGTCTTTATTTAAAAGTAAATTTAACAAACAGAAATCACAGACTTAAACAATCTAACCATTTATCATTCTGATACTCCATCATTCAAGCTGTACTCAGAAACTTCATACAAAAACAATCCTAGTGTTTTCCATAAATTAAATTAATGTAAGCTTCATTATAAACTGACTAATTTGACTTACTTTTCAAAATGTCATTAGTCTAAGAGATCTGGTACTTAAAAAATTCTCAGCCCAGTTTTTCAGAATGGAAGCTTCATTTTGCTCAGGACCAAAGTCAGATCAATCAGAACGAAAAGATTTTGAAGTGTGGTAGGAGTCTAATCTCAGATGATGAAATTAAGTGACAAATTGTCACTGATTAAAAAGCAAGAGCAAAATCTTTGTTATTATGGGAGAAAATGCACAGTATCACATGAAGTGCCTTGCATTCTGGTTAGTAGCAGGAGAGATGTTTTGAAATCAGTAGATGCTACATGCACTGCACTCCAAAGCTATAGATGTGGGCCTGTCTGGCTTTAAAGAGCATCAATAATAGTGAAATAACTTTCTTACAGAGGAAACGGGCCAGTATCTTAAGAGGTTAAATGAATTTAGTTTTATATTCTCATAGAAAACACTCATCTTTTGGAAATGAAGAATGCTCTGCATACCTGCTATCAAGGTTTTTACAGCTCTGAACGATGTCATGAAGTGGAGATAATGAAAACATAGCATTTAGTACTGGGATGGCCACTTCTGGGCAGTTTTCTACATCCAGTCTATGGAGCAATTCTAAAACATCTCCTTCAGTGAACTGTAACCAGGCTTGAAGTAGCTTCTTCCTCATTACCTCCTTAACAGCATCTAATAATACAAGAATTCAAACAGTTTAAAACAAAGTTTAAAAAATATCAAATTTTAAACATACTTTCATAAAACATTTTTCTATAGAAGTCTTTTTGCAAAAGAAGCTATTATACAGTTAAACTTAAGATTACCTTAAATAAAGAAAAACTCTGTTGAGCAAGAACTACCTGGGGTACACCCTTTTTTTGAGGCAATGTAATTTTGCCCTCACAAGGAATTAGAAAAAAAACCTCTATGCAATAAACTTTTACATTTAAAGACAGCATCTCAACCCAGAAAACCTACAAACCACAAACTCCTGTAGAAGAAATATCCAAAATCAGAATCACAGAATGGGTAAGACTGGGAGGGACCACAGTGGGTCATCTGGTGCAACTTCCCTGCACAAGCAGGGCCACCCCAGAGCACATGGCACAGGGCTGCATCCAGACACTTCATGAATATCTCCAGTGTGGGAGACTCCAGAACCTCTCTGGGCAACCTGTTCCAGTGCAAAGTCACCTGCACAGTGCAGAAATTCCTCCTTGTGTTCAGGCAGAACACCGTGTGCATCACTCTCTGCTCGCTGGGTCTTTTCCTATTGCTTGGCAGCACTGAGCAGAGCCTGGCTCCATCCTCCTGCCACCCTCCCTTCACACACTGACAGACATGGATGAGCTCCCCTCCCAGTTTTCTGGAGGCTGAACAGGCCCAGCTCCCTCAGCCTGTCCTTGTAACAGAGATGCTCCAGTCCCAAACATTCTGCATTGGTAAGCATTGTTACATACTTGCTCTGTTTCAGGAGTCACCACTTTTGGAGGCAGGATACTACATGAGAATTGCCATACAGAATTCTCATGCTATTTCAATTATGGGAATGGATTATGAAGTTTACATATGATACATTAACTCCCTACTCACCACTGCCACAAGAAACAATTCCTGGATCAAGAGGTGCTATTTAATCAATGAAAAAAAATTTATGGGAACATCCAGAATGTATACATCTTTAATGCATTCACCTAGAATTAAGCAGGGAAGTTGAACAGCTAAGTGTCTGGTGGAGATAAAAACATAATAACTAAGGAGCAAAACATTTTTGCTCTTAGGCTCTTTCAGAAAACAATATCCAGTATAAGGGAAACAAAATCCCCACACACTGACAACATCCATCTCTCCTCTTATATGTAACTCATGATAATAAATGCTGCAGTTAAATATAGTTTACAGTTCAAAAAGGACTGTAAAAAGGCCTTGAAAAAGCTAAATTACAATCCTAAGGATAAGAAACCTCTCCAAGAAGGTGAAAAGCATAAACTAGTAGAATAAAGTACAATGAGAGCTGAACTCACCCTGAAAAGCATAACTAAGCAGAATGTGCATTATGTACTCTACATCTTATCTAATTATAAGTCCTTGTTCTAAAGCCAATATGGAAAAACATCCAAAATTTCAGTGTTGGTACCTTGAATGAGCAGGTTCCTCACTTGTTACCTCAGGAGTTACCCAGATAAGCAAATTCAATAGATACATATATCCTTCACAATAAAGATATATGTATCCTTCAGAGCTACAGGATTTGCAATACAGAATTGCCAATGTGGAATACAATCCTACCTGGCCAGGAACACGTGACATCAGTCAAACTACACACCCTGGCAGATGTTACATACCCTGTGATTCTAGATGTCAAGAAAAAGTCCTCAACAGCTGGGATGTAAAACCATCCTAAGGTGGAGACAGACACTAAGAAAGTATCTGTCCTGAATCATAAAAGAAGACACTTCTTTATGTTGAATTCATCACTGTCACCAAAAAATAGGTCACATAGAAAGGCTGTACTTTTCCTTTAAAGGAATACAACAGATATTTGTTCCTGACAAGTGAAGGATCACATGAAAAGTTTGGGAAAGTAATTTCCTCCCCAGTTTGGAGAGATTACTAAAAGAAATGCATTCATCCTAAGTATCTCTGACAACCAAGGATTACAGGGGGAGTGGGGGCAGCCAGCAGACATGCAGCAACTAGTTAGATAAAACAGAAAACTAGTGTATCAATAAGACACAGTAATTCAGAACATGGGTTTTTCAGTGCTGGACTTCAGAAACAGAACATGGCAAACTTCTGTAAGCTACTACAGACCAATTCAGCATAGGTGGGGCAAAGTGACTAAAACCTCCTCTACAGAAGGAGGTGGTCTTTTTAAGTGTAGTTCTATACAGCATAAAAAGTTCTATACAGCATAAAAAAGGAGTCAGCTGATTGTCTCTTCCTTTCCTGTCAAGAACAGAATATGATCCCCAAAAATAGCCAAAAATAAGAGCAGATCAATAAAAACACATGCATGCACAACACACCTTAAAGAGCTCTAGTACCCAGTACTTCACTCTTGTTTTGTGAGTGAATATCCACATAGATCATAATTCTCACAATTCCCAAGCAGCACATCATTCAGCAAGGGAAATTCTCAGAGTAAAATTCAACTTAGTGCAGGCTTTTCAATCAAAGCAGGGGGACTACACATCAGCACTCAGTAAAACTGGTTAGCTTCCATTGTGAAATTCATGCATACAATTGCTGCAGCTGGGGGAAACAAAAACACCAAAAGGGAGTTCTACATAGGCAGGCCAAAATTGTCTTGCTCAGATGCAGGTGATGTTTTCATCTTTTGTCAATACCATGACACACAATTATGGGTACATTCTGAATGGCTCTGTCTGTAGAGTGATACAGTACAAAAGACATTAAAAAGAATAAAGCTGCCCCATGGTGAAATGCATAGGGTCAAAGATTCATTAAAAAAAAAACCTCAAGCTAGTTAAACAAAAAATTAACCAGCTGAGAAGATTTCTCTCTGACAGCACATAGGAAATATTTTCAAACTGATATTAATGTTCATATTTAAATTATTTAATACATTTATTAGTTCCAAAAATATCTGTAATGTAACATTTCTGAATACACCAAAATAATTAATTTTTTTCTAATTCTGTGTTTAATTACTTTTTTTTTTTTTAATTTTAATAGCATTTGGTCCCATTTTAAAGCTCACTGGCTTTCAGGTTCTTTGAAAGTGCAATTCTTTTCTGGTTTGTTTACTATAAAGGGCCTGGAAAAACAAAGCAGCAAACAGATTTCATGTGTCTAAACACTTCCTGGTACCTCATTAATCCCTTTGGGCTCATTATTGCCATCACAGCTTCTGCATACAGCACCCCAACAATTTACAATCAGAAAGTATTCTCTCTTAAACATTAGTATTAAGATGTTAAGAAACTTTATGATCTCTTACCAGATCTGTCATTAAGTCCTTGTTGCAACAATTTAACTCTCTGTGCTATTGTCAGAGCTCTCATGTGAACTTTTTCAGCCAAAACCTTGAAAAATATTAAGACATTAAAATACATTTCCACATTTGATAACAAATGATCCCATTACCTACCTATGGTTTTACACTTAAGAGTTTTAACCATCCACATGAATCCTAAATCAATAGAAACCTCTAATATCTATAACCAACAGTACTGTACCAACAATTAACTATCAGATCCTTGTGCATGGAAGAAAATGTAAAGTAAAATAAACAAGAAAATTAACACATAGCTTAGAAGCTCATCAGCTCTGCTTGAATGCAACACCTGGACATGAAAATTATCCTCTCTCTTTAATGTGAGCAAGGTGATGAATACCTACAATAAATTACAGAACTAAGTACTTTTCTTAAAAAGTTACTAACACAGAGATTCAGTTGAAAAAATCAATCTAACCAAAGATTTAAAAAGCAGAAGACAGTTCTGTGTGAAAAAATTGAACACTTTGTTTCAAGATCTCCCATAAGATGCCTGCATAAGAAACAGACATGTTAGCATATTTCTTACCTCTGCATGCAAACATGAATAACGGTTGGTACTTCCCAAAATTGCAATACCAAAACCATGCCATTTTTCACTACTGCTGTGGTCCTAACATCCACTACATAATACCAGAGAAGCAAATTTGCTTCAATGACAAAATGCATAGAGGAAAAACAACTGACTGCATACATAATTGATACTGTTACTACCTGATCTTCAACAGACAAATTCTACCACACAAGTAAATTCCATCAAGAAAGTTCTACAGTCGAGTTCAGCAGTTTTAACTAGAAAACTTGCATTAAATCACCCCCCTCAAAATTTTGGTCAATGAAGTATTGAACTGATCTTAGTGGTAAGTGAAATATAATAAAAGATGTCAAGCCTTTTTCCTAAGTCAGCCTTTGAAATGAATGGTAAGTGAGCCCAGTTACCTCATATGCCAGCTTTCTGACAGCCTCCTTCACATCCATGGTGCGGCCTACAATTATGGGCAGAGTCCTCTCTGAGGGAGCGATACACGACAGCACCGCACGTCTCACATCTGAGTTGGAATCATTTTCCAGCAATGTGCTATAAACTGAAAATAAAATAGTCATCATAATGCATTCATATAAGTTTGAAACATTGAAAAACAGAAAATATAAAAAAATAAAAAAAAAAAAAAACAACAAACCAGCAGCTGTTACCAAAACCCCTCCCCTGCAAGATTTTAAGATAACTACATGCTGAGCTATGATGTCAAAAGAAACAATATTTGTAATCATAAGTAAGATCTTCAGGTAACAACTCCAAAAATATCTGCTCTAGATCCCACCCATAAATAACCACTTTGTCATTTACTAGCAGAAAAATAAAACATTTCCAAATATTGGCTCTGTAAGACCTCTATTCACTAGTTGTACCTTTTCATTATCTTTTGAAGTAGATCCTCAATTTTTCCTATGAATGGAAAACTGCAATCTCCATTAAGCCTACCAAAACTCTTACAGTAAATCCCTCACATTGCTCAAGCTCTTTTATTATATTCTTGAACCTTATTCAAAATTCAAGGCAACTATAAACTTAGTTTAATCACAGTATACACAAATTCCTCTTGCTCTGTGAGACAATGACTTACTGTGAAATTTATGTGCTTCTAAATAAGTAACCTATAAACATCACATAGAAAATAAAATTTAAAAGAAGCTCCCTTAACAGAAACCCCCAATTCAGTAATTTTTCATAAAAGGCAATATGTAAAGATTAATCAGGGCACAATTTAATTACCAGCTCTGCTGGTACAAATGCACACTGTGTCTACCTTGAGGCAAAGGAAATGGAAACTTTGGCAAGAATGATACAATACACAAAGAAACCCTCAAACATCATCAAGATCCCTGCCTTGCAGAGATGCTGATCTCTTCTAGAAAAGTGATCATAATTTGAGACAACAATAGTTTTTCTCTATCATTTCTACTAAGAGTTTTGTGCTAAATCAATTAACAGTACCAAAGGCTCCTTAGAGGGCAAGAACTGAACAAACATGTTTGGTACCTCCACTCTAGTATCCAACACATTTTCACAAGCCTGCTTCTACATTCAGCCCAGAGCAGCCTGAGCCCAGTATGAGTGTCCAGCAGATCTCTCCTAACAGCTGTCCCTTCCCCTTGAACACACATCTTGCATCCTCCAACTCCTCTAGCAAAGTTTCACAGTTTATGTATTATTACAAGATTACCCTCAAACATCCACTTAGTCAATGATAAAAAAAAAACAAAAAAAACAGCTTTGAAATACTTTAAAGCAATGTAAATTAGACAAAAGAGAAAGATCAATACTACTTACTATTAACAACAGGGCAGGCTTCATCCTTAGGATCTTGAAGTCTTGACAGGGCCAAGACAGCTTGAATTCTCACACTTGGAAATTTATCTTTAAGTCTAATCAGCATAGCTCCATTAATTTTATCAAATAAGTCATCATCAATCTCAGCATTCTCTGGCATATTTCCCAAAATCTTATTAACAAGCTGACAGGTTCGAAACCTCACTGCATGGCTGTTGGCATTGTGAGACTTGGGGAAAGAAAAAAAAAGGTATTTTTATAATCACATTTTTCTCATTTCCATCATAAGGCTATTAATACGCACATCTAACTGCCTAATATTCTACACAATAAATTAAATATGCACTTCTATGTTTCAAAAGCTTTTCCAATTTAATTTGACTTTTCATCTCAAAAAGTCACAGAACTGAAAAGCAATTACAGAATTACAGCCCATTGCCTGGACCAGTGACTGGAAAATCAGCAGTGCCTTCCCAAAGGAAGCAGCACGCTGACCACTGCACGCAGCCTGCAGTGCATTAGCCAGCTTACTGCTCTGCCTCCACAAAACATTAGAAGGAAAAAAACACATTAGCAATTATGGTTAGTTATCCTGATCCATAATCTTACCATGGAAAATCAATAGTTTAGGAAAATGTAATTCTATCTGTGTTCATGCTGTTGGAACTGTTTCTATGTAACACTTGCAGTAAGCAGAAAGAAATAATACACATGCCAACCACAGTTGTATAGAAGATGTTCTAATATTTTTGTTATCAAAGGAAGGGTATAAATTAATTTCCACAGCACTCCCACACTTTCATGCTTATACATATACCTGATAGCCATATAGGAGAACTTTCATTTTTCTCAGAGGCTCAAATTTTGAAATCCAGTTGTTGGATTATTGTGTGTGATGTGGTGGATCTTTTTGTGTTGGGGGAATGGGGATGGTGTTACGTGTCAAGCACTAGCTTTGTTTTGCTTTCACTTTTTAAGTTCTAATTTTTAAGTTTTGTCAGGTAGCAGCAAGTTTTCCCCACTGCAAAAAGTTTCCATTTTCTATGTTAGAAACGTTAGACATTTAAGAATAAATGTTAACTGTACCTCAAGCAGAAATGTAAACACATAATTCAGAAGTAAATTATCTTCTTCTCCCTCCTCACTACCATCTTCTTTCTCCATCTCATAGAATGAAGTAACAAATGCAGCTGCAAAATTGATCACTCGCTCCACTGCTGGTTCCCGCCTGTAGATTATCATAGCATACTTGAGGAAGTGAATGAATTTTTCATTAAAGCTTTCTTTATCATCCAACTGGGAAAAAAAAAAATCAAACCACAACAAAAGATAACTATCCGGTTCATCTTTCAAAGCTGTACCACAGAAAAATAAAGTAAGTGGGCTTACTATTGACAGCTTCCAATTGAATTTAAATTTTTAAAGGGCTACAGCCAGCGGTCGGGGCACACCCGCTATCGTGCCCCTCTCAGTGAGTATTTTGCTATAAATTAATTACACAGCAGGTACATTGCAATCGGGGGTTCCACCCGGCCGACAGATTCCAGGACATCAATCACACCCCGTGCATTATATCCTGTGTCACAGCCACACCTCGGGCATCCCAACACCCTCACACCTTCCCCGGCATCACCAGCACCCGCGGGCAGCTCTCAGGAGACAACTGGGCAGAACAGTTCAGCAGCCTGGCTTTGCGGCATTTGGGTGGGGTTTTTGAGAGAGGGTTGGGGAGTTCTTTTTGTTTGTTTGCTTGTTCTTAAGTCGCGGGCTGTCCTTAGGCACACTCTGGTGCTCGTTTTAGGGGAACACGGCGGGGGCGGCCCCTGCCCCCGGGGGACCAGAGGAGCAGCCGCTGGGGCCCTCAGCTCCCGCCGCGCCGGGCTGCCCGAGGGCAGCCGTACCTGAGCATAAGTGCTCTTCAGAGCCACCACGAGCTTCGCGTGGTTCTGGTGAGGCTTCTGGGCCAGCTGAAAGGCCTCCTGGACCTGCAGCAGCTTCTTTCTGGCTCCCATGGCGGAGGAGCGGCTGCGGCACCGACCCCTCACAGCCCCGCGCACGCGCCAGCAACGGCCGCGGCGTCCGCGCGCGCAGCTTCAAACCGGGCGCGGGAGCCGCTCCCGATCTCGCGAGAAGGCCGGGCGGGCGCGCGCCGGTGCCCGCGCGCTGGAGGCGGGGCGGGGGCCGGGCCGGGGCGGGCGATGGCGGGCGGCCAATGGCGGCCGTTGGCCGGGAACGCTCGCGGAGCGTCGCCATTTCTACACAATCATAGAACGGAACGGGTGGGGGTAGAGCTTTGAGGTATTTCAGTCCAAGCTGTGGGCGAACACTGCCGTGTCAACTGGACCATGGCACTGAGTGCCACGTCCAGTCATTTCTTGAAGACTTCTAGGGATGGTGACTTTGCCATCTCCCTGGACGGCCCACTCACCTTTCTGTGAAAACTCACCCTGTCTAATCGCCTTTTCTGTGAAGAAATTCGTCCTAACGCCAGCCTTAAGGTGGCGCACTATGTTCCCCTGGTCCTGCGTCGGGTTGCCTGTGAGCAAATGCCGACCCCATCTGGCTATAGCCTCCTTTCAGGTAGTTGAGTGATAAGGTCCCCCTGAACCTCCTCCAGGCTTTACATCCCCAAATCCCGCAGCTGCTCCTCATGGGGTTTGTGCTCCGAGCCCTTCAGGGCGGGCTGGGAGGGAGAGGGATGGGCTGGGGCCGTGCGGGGCTGCGGTGGCCCTGCCGCTGTTCCAAAGCCCATTCCCGGTACCAGCCCGCCTGCTGCAGAGGGCCTCCAGAATTACGTTCGCTAAAAGATTTAAACCCGCCCGGAGCCGCTCTCCAGAGTCCTCTCCGGACGTGAGCACCCGGGGAAGTAAATACAGACGGGTTCCGTAAACGGAAGCATGTGCGGCGGCGACCTGAGGGAGCTCCGCCGCTGTGTAAGTAATGGAAGCTCATTGACACACGGAGGCAACACCCATTTGTGCTCCTTCCACGCTGAATCCCTTTCTAGTGGAAATTCCCCCCAAGTTTGCAAGCGTTTGTTGTGAACCTAATGCTTTCCCAGAAATCCTTTAACTTGAGAAGAGTAATAAGCCTCATTATCTCAGTATCTCATTAAAAGCAGGAAAAATAACTCAGCTCAAAGCCCGGAGCTGCGTTACTGTTACGGAACGTGCGGTGAGCATTTAATGACACAATTAACGAACCAAGGCCGAGGGTCATTAGCTGAGGGGAAGCATTCTGAGCATCTATCAATTACAGAGTTACACACAACATGCAAAGAAGTGAACACGAGCCGTGGACAGCAGGAACTTACAGTGTTTGATGTCCATATATGTTTGGGCTTTAAGAAAAAAAAGTGCCTAATGGACCTCAAGGGATGACAGCTATTTAGTAAGGACAGGTGACAAACCATCAAATGACAATAGGTCAAACAGGCAGGACCTGGCTTGAAGAAGGGTCATTTTTGTGTAAGGAAAAAAAAGAAATAAAGAAAAAAGAGAAAAAAGAAAAACACTAGGGGTCAGTCTTGTTCTAGATCTAAATCTTCCTAGTGTTTTACTTAAGAGGCAGATTTTAATCAACCAAATAATTGGAATTATTTTCTCCTTACAATGGCGTCAAGGATTATGGGATATATATGAGCTGTATGTGAAGAATGGAGGGCAGCAGCTGGAGACAAAGTATCTTCTTTTATAGACTTAAATAAATTCTAAAATAATTTAAATATGTGGCAGAGGGTTTTTTCCCCCTGACATATTATTCTACCATACATTTGTGTATGTTTAAAAAAGATACCTCCATTTTAAAGGTGAGTTTTATATTTTTTATTAACTTCTAAAATATACAGATCAGGCCTAATCACCTTCTACTCCTAGAGAGTAGGAAATTGATTCTATATATACAAATACAATAGTAACATAGAATCTTACATGTTAACATTTTTCTAAAAGTTTTCATTTTATGTTGGAGAAATAATCACTCTACAAAACCACTATAATCAACTGCAAATCATCAATGACTTGAACTTTTTTTACGATTACATTTTGTGGGGAAATACAATGTGTAACAATCTTTCTGTTTAATGTATTTTTACTAGATAATTACCTTCATATAGCTTTTTTTCTGCAATGGAACTCCTCTCTGTGCACAAGATGCAAAGAGGAAGATGAGCAGACAAACCTTTGTGATTCTTGCGACATTAAAAACACAGGACAGTTATTTTAAGTGAAATAATAATGCAAACTGAATTATTTTTTATTCACATGTTTACCATCCCAGTTGTGCCTACCTGCATCTCAGGTCTACAGAAGACCTTCCCTGGAGAATATCTCATAGTCCCTTACCATGGATTTCATCTAGGATGTGAGATTTATTTTGTACAGGCTGCTTTAAATATTTCTGCTAGGCTTTGCATTTACAGGTAGAAATAGAAAATTCTTAGTACAACAGATATTTCATATGTAGGTAAATAGCATGCTGAAGCAGGATCACAAATGCTGGTCATGTTTCTGTGGTACAGATACCTTGTTCAACAGATAGAAATGTTGCCACCATAATTTTTACTGAAGCTTACTTTAATGCAGCCTTGACTGCACTCATCAGCTTTAATGAGTCCCAACCTGCCTCACGTGAGGCCTGGAGCCACAGCCTTTGCCTGTGGGCCCAGGAATCCCTTCCAGCTCTGCCCTGCACCTTCAGTTCCTTGCTGAGCTGACTGTGGGGGCTCACTGGGGACCAGCTGCTCCCTGAGGGGTGGGTATAATGACTGACCAGGAGGGCAAGGATGTAATGAAGCCCCAAAGGTCATAGCCAGTGGGATTCCACAGTTCTATCCTGAAAAGAATGATGAAATTCTGAACCTTGAATGGTGCTCTGAGCCCTAGAGGGTAATGCACTCTATTAATTCCAGCTTTTTTCCTTCTCCTTTGAAATAGTGACCTTATCTGCCATGATCTAATTCTCATAACTCACTGTTCTAGATCCTTTCTCTTTCCTTTGTTGGTCCTGTTATGTGAGCAAATACAGTGCCACGGGGTAAGCCAAACTTGCTGCATGCCAATTACTTTGTGGTAATATTAAATGTAGGTCATTGGATAAAAAATGGAAGCAGCAAAAAATGGAAGTTGATGCTATCCTGCTAGGTATCCAAGGGCTTTTATATCTGATGTCTACTTGGTTCCAGTTTCCATATTTAAAACATAAACATAATAATGTTTCATCCATAATTAAGTCATCATTATGCAACAGAGTCTGAGCTTATATCCACCACATTGCTCCAAAACTTGTATATATGTAAGTCAGCTATAAAATTGTATATACATTTTTGAATGGTTAATGTTTTCAATCAAAGAGGATTTCTTCTGCTGTGTTTGGAATCCTGTCTGTTTTACGAGGAGGGGAGAAATGAAAAATATAAAGTAGTTATATATAATATTTTATATGTAATTATGTATAATATCGGTAATTACCCAAGATGTATCAGTGGCAACACTTCATATTTGTTATTTTTCTTGTACTTAATCCCAAAACAAGTTTTATTGGAAATGGATTAGTGAATTAGGTGAGCAGCATAACTTTTATGAGTCTTCTGACTGTTATTTTTATCCTTATTTCCCTTTTTTTTTTCCTCTTGTCAAAAAAAGAGAAAATGGTTCCTGGATTCTCTGTTCTGGGATCACAAAGCTACTCTAGGACCAAAGTGAATGTAAGTGGAGATCAAAAATGAGGATAGGGATTTAGGAATTGAATTAGAATCTCGGGGCTGTATCTTCCTTTACTTACACACTAAGTTGAGAGATTTTATGTCAGTTTTAGTACTACAGCTTTTTCATTTGAAACATGGAATCACAGGAAGATTTGGGTTGGCAGGGACCTTGAAGATCATCTAATTCCTGCTGCCACCCCAGTGCTGCTGTGGGCAGGGATGCCATCACTATCTCAGGGTGCCCAGGATCCCCTGCTGACAGCCTTGACATAACATGACACTTAATGACTAAAGCTTGTTCTACCATGTTCAGAGGCAAACTTTGTTGGACTGCAAAACAGCAGTAGAATGTAATCCAGGATATCAGTGTAACTTTGCTGTTGTATATTTAAAAAAAAAAATCTCACTGAGCACTGGTGTTCAGAGAAAGAGTGAAAGAATGGGCTGTATTGATTGTGTTTTAGGAAAGCTGTCTGCAAGGTGTTGAACAAAGGTGCAAACTTATGTATTAAACATTTGCAACAGAAATATGGGTTTTTAATGTCTTGGAATTTCAGGGTATGGCTCTTTTAATAGTAACTAGTAGCTAGTCAGGAGATTGCAGAAGTTATGTGGTCTGAGTGTTCAACAAGCAGGAGGTAAAAATGGAAGGCTTATAGTCTTTTGCTCATGTATGTTTTTGGTTTTTTTATGGAAAGGAGATTAGTTCATATATCTGAACAGCAAAGCTACAAACCTGTGTGCAGTTAATCAAAGACGTATAAAAACTGTAGTGACATGACCACCTTCTCTCACAATTTTTTTTACCAAAATTAATGCAGCAATAATAATTCAAGCAGAAGCATTTTCTGTTAGATTTTTTGATTTTTATTTTAAAATGATTTTGTCATCTACTGCTCCAAGTTCAGACACATTCTGTAATTTACTTGTGTTCCATGTGATTCTCACAAAATCTATATTTGTGTTGTACACATTTAGATTAGGCTTTGTGACATCCTTGTTTTGTCATCTTATGACATTCATCTCATAGATGATTCCTAGATCAGTTACAAGGAAAAAAAAGCTAAATGCTCATTGGAACATTTTGGCATTATCTGCTGAAATTCTGTTCTTGATACTAAGTTGGGTTTTTTGAGTAATGAAACTAATGGACCTGAGTCATCTGTGAATTTATTTTCTGTTGTGGCATTTTCTGGTGCATGAGATCTGACTTAAACTTTTCCAGGGTTTGAAGTATTGTCTGAGAAGTCTGGACTGAGAATACTTCACCAGTGACAAATTGTGTTCTGCTAAAACACCATCTTGTACCAAAGTCTCAAGTTCTTTCTTTCTACTGCCCCAAAATTCATAAACAGCCTGCTTGAAGATATCTCAGTAGTTTATTCCTTTTCCAATGTATCTGAAGGTCTGTTCTTCTCTGTTCTGCTATGCCCATACAGGTGTCTCAAGTCTCTATCCACCCCAGCATTCAGGTCCAGTGTTTAATAGAACAACCATAAATGTTGCTGTCCACCTGTGATAACACAGGTAACTTCTTGTCAGTACTTGTAAAACCTATTGCAATTTTCTTAATTTGCTTTCTATTTTCGCTTAGTTTGTTCTATTTTTTTCTGAGGAAACAATGTGTTAGGACTTTGCTCTAGCCCTTGCTCTTCTCTTGATTCTCCTAATAAGCTTGTCAATTTAATCAAAATCTTACATATAATTAAATTCCTAGGCTTTTTCTGAAATTGATGACCAGCTAGATAAGGTACTACAAAATATTAACTGAGTTAAACTTATGTGTGAGTACATGTCGTAGCAGATATCAGACAATTAGCAGTGGCATGTCCCTATGTCCTAGTCACAGAAAAAGTTCCAGCAACATCTTGGACACTAGTGCCAGTGAACAAAGAAACTGTTTGGCATTCCTTTGTGCAAGGATCTCTTTCTCACCTTTTCTTATTCATGTTCTTTCTGGGCTAATCATCATTTCTCTGCTTAGCATGTCTCAGCAACTGTGATCATTTTCATTTATACATTGCATTTCTCAGTCTTCATTTCCTCTCATTCCTGGAGTGCAGACTTTCAGCCTCTGGAGATTTAGAGTCTCTCCTTTTCTCCTGGCAATCAAGGGTTTGGTTTCCCTGTCCCAAGTTCTTATCTTCTTACATTTTTGCAGTGTTCCTTCTCCCCACTGCCTTGTAGGTATTCTTCTGCCCTGATCTTTTCCATTTAGGAGTGTTATTCTTAACAGTTCTTTGTCTCTTTTGCCCTCACCAAGTTTTTTCTGTTCCTCTTCTGCCCTACCATTAACTGACACCTGATAATCTTCCTCCTCAATTCTGATAGTCCTCAGGAAGCTCTTTTTTTAAACCCACCACTAGCAAAGTGGAAGCTTCTCACCCAAGAATGATGGCAAGAACTGCCAGGAGCTGAGACTGGAAAGCTGCCTGCCTTTCCAGGTAGGGGCAGCAGGGCAGAAACAGCCTCATGACCCCTCTGGGTGGCCGCAAGTGAGTAGGGCCTGAGGTGGAGCCCTTGGCATTTCCATGGGGTCTCTTGCACTGCCTGCAGTGACACATCAGAGGGGTGTTGGGCAGCTCTTGGTTTCCCTCATCTGTTCTTTCTCCCTTTTCCTCTTTACTACCTCTCTTACTCCACTCTACTTGGCCTTCTCCTACTTCTTCTCTTCTAGACTTGTTTAAACATGTTCACCAACAGTTTTCTTCTTGTATAACACTTCACTGAAGCATTCTCTTTAAAAATCCCATTATCTTAATAGCTTGCCTTTCTTGTGTGTATTTTTCTGCCTTTTCTGTCCCTTTATTTATTTTACATGTCCAAACCTGATCTCTTTGATATAACGCACAATAAAAAAAAGGAAGAAAGAAAGAAAGACCTGTAATACTGTCAGTTTTCTTCAGGCACCTTTCTAGTGCATTTAGTATAAGCAAAGGGAACAGAATCTCCTTGGATAAGGTAGGACACAGCTCCTGGGCTCTGCTGTGCTCATGGGCCCCTTGGCTCCCATTCTGCTTTCAGCACAGCAGCAAAAGCTAAGCAAAGGTTTTCTTCATCACCTCTGGGCTCATCCTGGTTTAGAGAGGATTGCCAAAATAACAGAGCTTGTGAAATGTGCCAACACTCTCTTCTCAGATGACCGCTTCAGTCCTTTGACACTTAACAAGGCAGCATGATCTGGTCTTCAGGCAATCTCTCCTTCAGCAGATCCCCAGCAGTGTCTGCGCTCCTGTCTCTAGGCTGGCTCAGCGTCTCCAGCGGGGAATTTGTAGCACCCAGCCGCTGGCGTCTTCTCCTGGCGGAAGCTCAACCATTTGAAGAGAAGGGGAGGGAAAAAAATATCCCAATCAGGACGCTTGCACATGCTGTTGTCGGCTCGCTCGCCTGGGTGTTCTGCTGAAGGACTGGGACATCTGCAGAGCAGCGGGAGCGGCGGGGCCGGAGCGTGCCCTGCTCGGGGCTGGAGTTCCTGCAGCGCCGGGGGCGGTGGGTGCGCTGTGGGCGGGGGGCCAGCAGCGGGGCCGGGATCGCGCTCCCCGCAGCGCACGCACACAGGCGTGATTAAAATTCAAGCCTAATGGCCTCTGGCATAAACAACATTCATCAGCCCGGGACTTGCAATGGATCTAAAGCCGCTCGCAGCAGCTCGGCAGAGGAATGCAATCGGGAAATGCACGTGAAAATGTGCAAGAAGATTGCCCAGCTCACTAAGGTAGGGCTCGCTGTTGCAGTTTTTCCAGGGAGGTGAGGCTGCCCTGGCCGGGGGTGTCAGGGAACTGTCTCCTCTGGTCCCCCTGTGTGAGAGGAGGGAAGGGAAGCGGCTCCTCTCTTCTTAGGCTGTTGCCAGAGCATCGCTGTGCACAAACTTCCCTGCGCGCAGTTCCCCGGGGGGCTGCAGCCCATCCTTAGGGGTTGCCTTTGTGGCAGCCCATGGACGCCTCGCACTGAGCTGCTCTAATTAGTGCGACCATAACGGGAAGAGCTCCAGCTCCGCGAAAACCCGGGGCTTGTCTGGGAGCTGTTGAGACGGATTGACAGTATCCGCTTTGCTTCTAGAATTACGAAGACTGCAAGTAATTTGACTTTTCTATGTTCTCAAGTAATATTGTTGCAAAGCTGCAGCCAACGCGTGGTGCTACAGTACAATGGTACTCTGACTGGCGGCTAATTGTTCCTGATGTGCGTAAAAAGAGCTACTTTAAATGACGTTTGTTAAAGGAGTTGGAGAAGAGACAGGACTAATATACGTCGTTTATTGTACTTAAAACTTATAGTCAATACTGAACTATTCGATATTTTCCACACCGTGATAAGAAGTAAGAGAAAGTATGTAGGAAATGGCAGTTATCTATTAACCTATTCTTATGCTGCGTCTTTGTCAGTGAGGAAAACGTATTTACTACCCTTGTACCCTACTAATGCAGCTTTTACATGGTCTGTAACCTCGCTGCAATTGATAAAAAATTATTAGCAATTAAAAAAAAGTTGAAAATACAGGTAAAAGAATAAGTTATTTAGATGTTCAGGTTAGAATGGCTTACTAGTTACAGTGCTATCATTCTCATGATAACTGTACAGGATAATGTACATCATGTGCATCGATGCATAAACAAGAGCTACCTCTAATTACATATACTTCTTGTATGATACCTTCTGTGCTATACCAATACTTACTTTACAGGTTCTTTGATTGTATGTTTTAATAGAATTTGTGCACAATATAATCCTTACTTTTGCCCACACATTGCATAATTTTATTGCAGTAATTTTTTCAGATGTCTTTTGGTAAATTTCTACTTTTAAAGTGTGTGGGGGTTGATTTCTTTAGTTTTGATAGAATTTCCCCTCTGGATGCTTTTCAGTTATCTGAAATAAAGATAATTTATACCTGAAGCTCAAAAAATACTTCTGGAAAGCAAATAATTCTGGTTTGGAATGTGGCTTTTAAGAAGCAATGTTCTCTGCAATAACGCTACACTTACAGAGAATTCATGACACAACTGGAATTTAAATTACATGCTTTCCCTTCTGAATTCTGTGTAGACTAATGCAGTACCAACAGCAGGCATGTAAGAAGCAAAATTTGACACCAGATCAACTGAAAAATGGCTATATGGGAAATTTGTTATAGCAATTTTTGGCCTAGGAATTTTGAGAGTTCCCATTTAAAGCACTGTTTTCTTGGTTCTATTACAGTCTGAATGATTATAATAAAATCCCTTCTAAATTTAAATGACCCATAGTACTTTCCTTTTTGTTTCCAACCCATATGCAATACTGCTGTGTGTTGCTGCACAGCTGCAACTTCCTGTCTCAGTGACTGTAGATTTTCACTGATGAGGAGATAATGATCTCATTATTCATCTATTCAGTGTTGTGCCAGGTGAGATGAATGCAAAATATGTAAATTAGGCATAAGATCTATATCTTGACTTCCTTTCTCTTTGTTACATAGTTACTAGGGGCCTCCTCATACTCTCAAAGGCAAAGTACATAAAGGTGTCAACAGGAACCAAACTGGGTGAGGTGATGAGTTTCTGTCCTTGCCTGTAGTGCTGATTATGCCTTAAAGTGTTGGTTAGGGGAACACAGGGATCCAGGGAATCCCAACAGGTAATTTGGGCAGAGAGTCAGAGCTGCTCCCATTCTACTGCTCTGCTATTTCTGGTTTTGTAGAGGTAGAATATAGCAAGTTGTCATAACTTCAGTCATGTATTTTTTTGTTCTGCACATTTTTGGCTGTAGCCACAAAAAATACAAACCTTTAGCAATATTTTGCTTGCTTTGAGCCACAGACCACTAGTTTTTTGTAGCTCCCTGCTCTTGAAATGGGTGTATATACATTGTATTTGATTGTAGCAGAATGCATGGCTTTGTAGTAGTTATTAAGTAATACCAATAGTGGCATTCAAACTTCTCTGTCAGCCATTGGGCTCATGGCATGCTGTTTCAGGCTTTCCAGTTCATTGTACTTCTGTATCTGGTTAGCAATGATGTGGAGTTTAAGATGCATGGTGACTTTTGTAAGACTTGGGGTGTCACTCCCTGCTGGCTCAAGTTATGGATTTGTAACATCTACTAGCTATTAAGGGATTTTCATGTGCTTATGGTTTCTCAGCATCGTCCTTTTTAATTGAAATAGGATGAGAAATTCAAATGAGCTCTTGAAGAAGAGTGTTGAGGATCAGCTTTCATTAACAGAGGCAGTTTGGACAGGGCTGACAGGAACTAGCTACACTGCAGATATCCATGCTATTCAGGCTCCTTTGCAAACCTCTGCTCAAACCAAACCTCCTGTTCTGGACTGCAGTTCTGAAACCAAGCCCAATATCAATACCTAGAAAGGTGACATTACCTGGTGATCAGAGAGCTACCTAAGCCACAAAATAGTTCTGTTTCCTTCTTAGAAACAAATTCCTGGATACCAATGGAGGGGTATTTTTTAACGAGAGAAAACAATTATTCTCAAGTACTTTTTTTCCCTCAGAGTTCATCTGACTGTCCATTGCAAATCTGGGAGCCTTGTTGTAAGAAACACATTTTAAATTGCAGTATTACTGGTCAAGTAGATTGTTACTAAAAAATAAAGCCAAGTAGCCTGGCAAAAAGTTTGTGTATGTATGGATACTGTGAGTTGTAACAGAGGAAGAGAGTGCTGATGCAAGGAAAAGTTAATTGCTGGTAAAATACGCTTGCAAACCCTTTTTTCCCTTTAGGGGAAAGAAATGTCAAAGGGAAGCAAGTGTGTTCCTCTTCCAGAAGCAGCAACGTAGGCAGATGTTCCTTAATGACTCTGTGTGGAGCAGTTCAAAGTGTTACATGTTCTGACTGCCTTTCACCAGCAGTCACTAGGAGGTTCAGCCCCTCAGCTCAGTCAGCAAGGTAGAAAATATGACCATTATTTAATAAGCTTCAGTGGAAAATCAGCTAGAAAAGCAAAACCCTCTTTCCTTCATTGATTAAGGGAGGTATGGCTGACTGCTGCACTAATACGCTCATATTTAGTTCTGTTGGCTTCACTCTTGTGGGTAGAAATTTACTGAAGAATTAACAAGTGACCTGGCACGTGTGTGAGGGCATAAACTGTGTACACCACTGCAATGACTTGTAGCAGAGTCATATATTAGATCTTTTAACCTTTCCTGCTTTATTTGCCATAAAGCTATCAAACATTTCTTGGTTTCAGACATGAAATATGATCAAATTTTAATGGTTTATTCTGGAAGCACCTAAGAGCTGGGTAACTCTAAAAGAGCTACCCACTTCTGTGGTCTACTCATATTCCTATTGAAAAATGTGGCCTTTTTTCACATAGTTTAAGTTTACTGACCTTGTTTGCTGTTCTCAGTAACCAGTGCTTGCAGAGGTTCAGCTGCTGTGCAGTTAGTTATTATGCTACCAGAGCTCTCCTGTGTGCTTGAGGCTTTTTGATCTCAACTTTCCTGGGATGTATTCAATATTCTACAAAAATGAAGGAAAATAGAATAGAATAAAAACTAGGACCATGCTTTTGGAGTAACAGTATTTTTCCTTTGGGCAAGTAATATAAAAAATTATTTCCATGTAGGCAAATAGAGAGAATCTATTTATAAAACTGCTTAAATTATGTGCCAAGAAGACCAATGAAATCAGCCATCCCTATCCCTAAGTACTCTCTGATGTATTTGTTTTCATTAATTTTTTGTACAATTTGCTACCAAAGCTAGCATTATTTTTGCTTATGAGCTGATAAGAATGTGCAGGCTGGTTTCTTGTCATTACTATGTTTCTCCTTACAGAAAGTTCCTCCCCAAAAAGGAACTGTATTATTAAATGCATGTGCAATGAAATAAAATTGTGTTGATCAGCTAGTCAAAAGCAGTATTAAACCCATACTTCCATTAGGAAAAACCTAGTATCTTATTTGGATAGCTAGAAATTGTTTAAATTAATTCAAGGGATAAGAATGACATCTATGTATGGAATTACTTCCATACCTTAGACATTTGGCACTAATTATATCAAGTTTGCAGAAAATCTGATGGTCTTATTAACTGACAACTCAAGACTTTTTTTTTTTTTTTAAAGTATCTATGCCATGTCCCTCATATCTTCCCCTCCAAGTTTTGTCTTCCTCCTTGACTTTTCCCCCTTGACTTTTTCTCTTTATAATGGAGAGTACATAATGAATTCAAGTCTCTTTATCAATGAATACTGGTTAATGTTTTTATACAACATGTTTTGGATATTATTAATATGCAAATTACAGACAATAGGGAATAAAATATCTAATGATCCATTAATTGCACAAAGGAAAGTTGCAAGCTTATAGCTTTTTCTTTTTCATGTTCTGTCTTTTTTTTATGGTAATATTTAAAAGTCCCTTTTTCAGTGACACTATAATAGTGCCTCTCTCCTAATATTTCTTTTAACCACCCTGTACATGCAATGTGATACAATTGTGACAATTATACCCAAATTAGAAGTCAGTGACAAGTCAGTTGAAGACATTCTCATGTAAATATTTTGAGCTGTGTATTTTAGGCTATTGAACACTCCACCGTTGAATATTGTATATAAAATACCTTTTTTTCCATCAAGTATCATGTTCTTCCTGCCCCACCCCCTCAGCAATCACATCCTCATTAGTTGAAAGATTTTCTATGTTTTATTAAAACAGCTATAACACTGAGGTAGAACTCCCTCTGTTGCCACCTCTACAGTCATAGTTTAAACGTGTTAAGTGTCTCACTGTTTTACCAGATTGTCTTTAGTCTGGTTCTGAAAACTACTTAACCTGTGTTTTTAAGTAGAAGCTGATAGACATATGAGTTTTGGATGTTTTTTTTTTTTTTGGCTTGTGCTTAAAGCTGGAAGGAAATCTGTGAATGTATTTAGAGCAGTACCAAGTCTGAGTTAATTTATCCAAACCCCCAGTGGGCACAATCACTCAAACTTCTCTGTGCTGGCTCAAACTTGGCATTTTACTTCATGTGTATTCATTTGTCTTTCAAAGCTTGGAGACAGCAGAACAGACACAACTCTGTTACTGAGGAAATATTACCTTTATTTCAAAAAGAAACTACAAACTGACTGCTTTCAAATAGGGATTTTTTCCCTTAAGTTAATGAACTGGGTGAAAATCTTCTGAAGGAAGATGATATTTTTTTAATGTGGTTGTCATTCAGAACTTTGTCTGACTTGGTTTTTAGGCACTTAAACACAGTTTTAACTTATAACAAGTTACTACCAGCAAAGTCTTTTGTTTTAATTATCTTTGGAAGCTACAGCACTGTAGCTGTAGCACTGACTGGTTGAAACTATATAACTCTCTTAGAGGGTTATAGAAGTGCTGCCTTTAAATGTAAATATGAGCACGCAGTTGATTATTTTACTTTTTTTCATTCAGCAAGAGAGAGCTACTAGAATTTAACAACAAGGCTGTTAAGAACTATAGCTAATACTTTTACATATTTTACAATGTTGAAATATTTTTACTAAGATACTGATATGCCTTAGTATTTAATAAAAATAATGAATTTTCTGTAGACTACAGGACTTACCAATGCAAAAAAGCATTGCTGCTACACTCTTTGCAGACTGCTTCCACTTTTTCTGATGATAAATGATGGTTAAGCTTTCTTGGTTTTATGATCGTTGGTGCAATCCCAGAATGTGTCCAGCATATGCTTAATAAGAGTATCTTCCTGAAATGGGAATGTAATGGCTGTATTCAATCTAGCTCCATTTTACTGTTACAGATGTTTGTGTAAAAATGTCCTGGGTACATCAGTGATGGTGTAGTGTTATGATGTGTGTTATTATGTAGCCCTTCATAACACTATTTTGACTTGGGGTCTAATGATGCTGCTTTGAAAATGAGGACAGAAACTGAAAGAAAAATATCTTTTAAAAAACACTATGCTGAGGTCTGTCTGGGACAATAGCCTGATTCTGATTGTGCCCAGAGAGTGAGAGTTACAGGAATATGACATGCATCTGGTGTTCTTGTCAAAAGTTTCATTGCCTTCATTGATCTGTGAGATTTTCCAGACTGGCAGAGTATTTTAATACTTCCTTGCCGTAACTGGATTTTTATTCAATACATTTTGCAATCACTTCTTGAATCCCTGTGATCTTTTAGTTGAATTTGCTTACAGCAGCAAGAATTTAAATTTTGGTGCCTGTAATAGCAGAAGCTGGTATTATAAATTCATAGATACCTGAAGGTTCTGATGGTTTTTTTTCTTAACCAGCAAAGTATCTAGAATGTGTAAAGAAATCTTTTAAATTTTAAAAAATCCTCTCTGAGAATGCAAACTACAGGAGAGTAAGAATTTGGTCCAATCTGTATAATGCTTTAGTTTGGATTAGGAAGAAACAGGACTCATTTTATCTATGCTTCTCATAGATCTACATAAAGGGCAAAAACTTGCAATAAATATTGTGTTTTAAATAAATTATAATATTTGTTTCTACAAAACCATGTATTTGTTTGGGAAAAACTCTTCCACTTCGAGCTGTAATTAAATCAACAGTTCTGCAACTTACATTTGCAAGACTTTCAAATCATACTATATTTAAAGTAAATACTTTGAAAAACGGGAATCAAGTGAGAGCTTATTTGACAACTCTCTTTGAGTACTGTACTTATTGTAAAATTGAACAATGTTGCTTTATTGTAATTGGCAAATCAGAAGGTATTTTGGAGGCATAAAATTTCAGGTAAATATCTAGAATAATTAAAAAAACCAGCCAAACAAAACTCTTGAAAGCACTGAACAGGTGTCTGCAATTTAGACTCTTTGAAGTTCTTTAAAATCTGGGATGGAATGAAACATTTCACAAAATACAGTGTTAGTCTGGCAAATGAATTCTATCAGCACTGTGTTTAAATCTGTTTGATGAAATGCATTAGCTCATATTTTTGAAGCATAATTGAGATCAAACTTCTATGAGTTTTAGATAGGTTTAAATCCTAGAAGAGTTTGACATGTAACAAAAACCAGTGCTAAATTATCAGTGAATTTCATGCAAATAAGGTCTTTTTTTAATTCTTGAATTGACACAGAATTGATTACTTCAGTTGTGTATTAAAAATCCACCTAATTTACAGTGACAACAATGGACAGAGGACATAAATTTGTCAGACTGATCCTCTACTTCTTGCACATTATACCTCTGACAGAGTGGTTAGACATAGGCAAACAAATTCAGTCATTCTGGAGACATTTTTGGGGTTTATACAACACAGATTAGTCTTATGACAGTTACTGCAGTCAAGACACTTCCTGGACTCCCAATTAACTTTTGTGGTTCTACAGCATATTTTTTTCTGTGCTGAAATTATTAATGTCTTTTTTAGCACCTGCTCTGCTTGTGGAAATATTCTTGCAATATAGTTTTACCTTCCTAATTCTTAAATTGCCTGGCAGTTGTTCTTGTGGCTTATTAGAAGCTGTAAAATACAAATGAGGGACAACTGGATGCCTCTTTAGTAAAATTTAGGCCAGAGCTCATTTTGTGTTCGATCGCACTTGAGAGATTAGGTGCAATACATAAACCACTAAAGTATCATTTTCTATGTTCAGTATTGCACTACACCAAGCAGAAAAAAAAAAAAAAAAAAGGTAAAAGATGGGACCAAATAAACTAAACTAAAGGGAGGAGGAAACAAAGAGGGTAGCAGAAAGAGTCAAAAGTGTGCCAAAATATATTGGAAACCTGTAGACATTTTATGCTTATGCTTTCTTGATACATTTTAGTATTTCATTGTATTTTTTGACTGATTGTAACACATGGTATGTGTAGGAAAATGGGTGATATATTCAAATTTGAAGAATGTAAGATCAACTTGCCCTCTTTTACTGTGAATCTCTAGATAAAGCAAGCCTGAGACAGTTCCAGGAGGGTGAGACATTGCACCATGAGCTTCTGCCCCAGAGACATCAGATCTTGTAAACACAGGTGGGTTTCATACAGAGCCATTGGCTGCCCTTGTGCTGCACCACCTCTTCCAGGGTTCTGCAGCACAAGGTAGCTAGGAGACTCTTCCAGGGTCTCGAGGGCTTTATTATCATGGATGAAAGGCTATAGATTCACCCTGAAATAAAAGGAAACCTTCTGGAGCAAAATCCTTTTTTATTATCGTAGTTAGGATTCATTCTGGTGTAGGATACAAGCCGTGCACCTCTTTGGGATGTTTGGAGTGACAATTTGTTTAAAGCTTCTCTCATTCTACACAACACTACATATGTGTTTATGTTATGAACATTTGGTGCAAGTATTTGGATGCATGGAATTATTCCTGTGCTTCCAGGGAACTACTAAGAATGCAAGGAGAAAGCTGAGACTTCATTCTTTAGGTCCCAGGTCATGCCTTAGAGCAGTATCATTTATCATTTACCACCTATGTATGAAATCAGCACAGATGTAAAATGGGATCAGCATTGTAGGTAATCATAGCCTAGGCCTGTACCTTAATTAAAAGACATTATTCGTCAGTGTTAGAACATGATAGACTGATTAGAATATTAATTAATGAATTGTGGGAGGCGGGTTTATTTTCTAGAAAACCTGTGGAGTTGGTGACAATGGAGGCTAAGGGATAAAAAAGGCATTTGTTTAAATAACTGAAGTTATTTTTGATAATTTCTCTGTCCTTTGCTTTTAAAGAGACCATTTAAGGCTGATGTGTTTATCAGTACCTCACACTGCCCTGCTCAGCAAGTAGACAGGATGAATTCAAAGTGAAAAGGAGGTGATGCATGGAGTGACCTGGCATCAGTGAGCCTCTAGCAAACTTCTTCCTTAGAAATAGAAGTTTGTCTCCTTCCCTGCTTTGTGTGGAGTGATGCTGGGAGTACCCTGTTTGACACCTTCATCCAGGGCCACTTCTCATTCTTTTGGGATTTTTTGGTGTTTTTTTTTTTTTTTTTGCTTTTTTGCTTTTAACTCTTTTTTTTTTTTTTTTTTTTTTTTTTTTTTTGTCAGGGAGGTTTTGTGTCTAGTAGCTTGGGCCTGAAGGAAGAATATTTATGATCTTTTGCTTTTCTTAGATTCATCTTAATATCATCACTCCACCTACCATACCAAATTGTCTTATTCAGCTAGAAAAGCAACCTGCTAGAACCATTTTTTTCATTATGACAGTCAGGTTCCTCTAAGAGTAGTATTTAACACTACTGTGGGAAGAGACCAATTTTTGGTTTGAATGCTTTAACTCTGCCTTCACTGTTAAGGTGCAGTTGAAAGTTTTCTTTTTCAATTTGTTTTGTTTTGTTTGTTTGTTATCTTATATCACCATAAGAAAAATGAGAAAGAAAATGCTATTTAGATTTACAGCATTTGGAGAATAAAATAGGGCAAATAAGATGGATTCACACTGCACTGTTAATATTCAAGTGTATATGTGTAATAATTGTTTTACCAACCTGCCATACAACACCCAGGTGCTATAAATTCAGTACAGTGTTTCCCAATCTGTTTGGTTTTGGAGAGCTGTGAGGAGGCAGAAGCCATTGGTATTATGGTAGTGCCTCCCAGAGCAGTGATGTGCTCTTTTCACTTGAAAGCTGTACTGCCTGTACTGTCAAATGATCAGTTTTAGAGCTGCATTTTAAAAGCTGTTTATCAACACAGCTGTTAAGGAATTTATACCACATTAGTGTACACTCACAATGTACAGGTCTGAAATAATTTTTCAGTATTTTTCCTTTCAGCACATAAAGCACCGGATTCATCTCATATAACTCCAGTCTTCAAAATGAGGTATCTGGAATAGGAATATAGGAGCTATATTCAGTAGGGAGTGAAAGGGAAGGGTTTAAATTTCATAAAGTAGAGAGCAGCAGCCGTCTCAAAATTAAATCTTTTAAGAAGGTTAAGATATGGAGGAGTCAATTTCAGCACTCAAGCTTGAAGATTAAATTTAAGGGCATGCAAATCAAAATGCTTCACTGTGGTTCTAGCCAGTATTGAACAGAAGTGTAGGATTCATAGATGGGGCAGGGAGGCCAGGTTCTTCCATGGTTTTAGATAACTCACCTAAGGTGCTGGTGGTAGTCGAATGCTTAGTGGAATTTGGGAAATCTGTGTGATTAAGTCAGATTTTAGAGGAATCCTGAACACAACATAGCATGAGACAGGCCATGGTGACTTACTAGATAACTTTATCATTGAGTGAAAGTTTGAGTCACAAAGGTTGGATGTTCATTTCCGTTTTAGTGGTGGAATGAAATACAGAAATGTGATCATCAGCATCTGACCTAGTTAACTGAAGAGTTACCCAACCTAATTACAGGTCATTCAGTGTGGAAAATGTGGGCAAGAATAATCTTCTTGGAGTTTTTATGTCTCTCTCCTGAATGGATAAGAACTGTTCATAGATGATTTTAGCTAGTGAGATGAAGAAATCTCCTCAGTATACTGTAACTCTTTCCATTTCAAAGGGAAATGCTTAAAAATAACTGAGAGGAATTAATGACTTGTAATCTTAGGCCCCAAAATATACTTATCTAAATGTAGACAATAACTTCTTGTCTGGTGTTCTTCTGAAATAGGATGCTGTTATTCTGTTTTGTCAAATATTTATCAAGAAATATATTCAGATTGTGTTTTCCAATTGTGACTTTTAAAGGCTTCTGTACCTAATTCATTACTGCCAGGGAGGAAGCTGACTATACACAAGATTTATTTGTGAATTTGCTTTAATTTATGGTTGACTGAAATGCAATGTGTTATTCATATACAGATAGCACAAAAAATGGTTGGACATAGATAAGCAAATTCAATAATTCTGAAGACATCTTCAGAATTTGGACTTACATAACAATTACAGGCTTGTGACATTTATTCTGGTCAAGACACTTCTGAACTCTAAATTGAGACTTGCCCTGGTAAAGGCTTGAAAATTATAGGGCCACAACTCTAGCATAATTAAAGAATTAATTGTCTCATTGTTTTTGTATTTATTTATCTACTTACTTAAGGCTATGATTTTCTCAAACATTGTCTAAGAATCTTTTCATTAACTTCTGTGGGCTCAGGCCAGACTGAAAATATCTGTCAAAACTTGTGTACAAATTCCAAACCTATTTTTTTTAGAGCAGTAATTTATCCCTAAAAAACCCTAACCAACCAACCAAGCAAGTCAAAAGCCTTCCTACATAATGTGTTGTTCTCCTTAAGTTGGATAACTTTATCTAGTAGAAACTGGATTAGCTCCCACATGTCCTAGTGGAGGTCTGAAAAGACAAGCACGTGTCTTTTCAAGGCAGCTATTTTGTTGTGCAGTTATAGCTGTAAATTTTTGCAGTATGTAGCTGTGAATTTAAGTTGGGCATTTACTCTTCCTTTCAGGCTACTGTGGGCTTCTAAAAGTGTTTTCTTTTTGAAGCAGCAGTAGAGTGCTTGTACAACAGCTTCTGTGAGAGATAGCTGGTGTATGTTATGGTAACAGATGAAGCCTGCTTAGGGTAATATGGTCTTACAGTCATGAGAATTCTTATTCTGCATTTTATAAAAGAAATAAAGCATTAAAGGGTTTAAATCAGTTTTTTGGAAAAATTGCTTATCGTTATTAGAGATTTGCTTGAATCTGCTAAAAGCAGTTTTGAGATTTATAGCTGTTACTGAAATTATGGGGGGGAAAGACCCTGAAACGTTGCCTGAACACTTCTCAGAATTAAGTCCAAAGATGCTTGGAGTTACCTACCCTGCAATACCTACCCTGAAATGCTGACCAAACTGACTTGTCAGGAATGTGATTCCAGAAGTGCATCTTCCATGGTGTTTTGACAGGAGTGGAAAATTTAATCTGCTTTTCATACTTTCATTTACATCAGTAAGTGATTTTGGTCCACATGAACAGCATGTCAGGAGCTCAGGTTTCACTGTTCAGATTTGCCACTACTGGTCCCCAGCACCTGGTCATGCTAAAGGCAATGTGGCCTTTAGTACTCCTGCTGCACTGAAGGGCAGATGGACTGGACTTCAAATAAGGAGTCAGTTAGCTAGAGAAGGAACCCAACTTCCTTCTTTGTATTAGAGATCAAACTAGCGATGTGAAGTGACAACTTGCCTAGAATAAAAGAGAAATTTCTGACAAAAAATAAAATAAAAAAGAAATTTCTGTGAAAAAGTTAAAAAAATACTTTGTCGCCTTTTTTGTAAGGTTTTTCAGTTGATAATTGTTCCCTCTGTTCCTAGTGAGAAAAAAAACCCCTAAACAACACAAAGAGCCAGCACCACCAGAAAAATATTAATCTGTAGCAGTAATTCACTTTTAGTGTTTAACACCTTGATAAATAGAGGTACTGGATTAAAGGTTATTGCTGACAAGATACTTTACTTTTCTGTTTTTTCTTGTTCAATAGGTGATATATGCCCTGAACACTAAGAATGATGAACATGAGGACAGTATACAGGCTTTGAGAGAGGCTCATGAAGAAGAAATTCAGAATATTCTTGCTGAGACAAGAGAAACAATTCTCCAGTGTAAAAGCAAAGCTGAAGAAGAACAGTTACTGAGAAAGCATATTCAGGCCCTTGAAATTGCAGTAGCACACCACAAGAGATTGAAGGAAGAAGCCTTAGCAGAGTTAATATTGTGTAAAAGACAAGCAGAAGAGAAGGAGTCAAGAACAGAAGAGAAACAAGCACAGACAGCAGCAGACACCACTGCAGGCTTTGAAAACAAACTTTCACATTTAAATCAGGAGTCTGATGGACTGCTAAATGACTGTAAAGCATTTAGAGGAGAAAATCTAGATAAAAAATTAAATTTAGATGAAAAATGTAGTATGAAAAGGCACACTGCAATGAATGAGATTGAAAACCTGAAGAGCGAGAACCAGAAAACAACTGAAGAATATATTCAGAAAACAACAAAACTGCAAGCCCCTTGTGAGATGGAAAAAGAGACTTTGAAAATAGCCATGCAGCAATCTGTGATAGAAACAAACAGTCAACAAGGAGAAACAGAGCAAAAGAAGAGCTCAGGGACTGAGGAAGGCTTTTTGCTGCAGCAGGTAAAGAAGTTGGAAGCAGACCTAGAGGAGAAAAGCCAGAAGATAAATGAGAAGAAGAAACATTCCCAGAAGCTGAAGGAGCGAATACAGGTAGAGTTAATCCCTATCTCTGCCTGAGAAAATGAAAATTATCAATCCTTTAAAATTTGGGAGAGGATGGTCTTTTAAAGATCATGTTGATTCAAATGCTTTTTAAGTAGTAAAGCAGTTTTAACAGCTTA
Source organism: Melospiza melodia melodia (assembly GCF_035770615.1). Classification (NCBI taxonomy): domain Eukaryota; kingdom Metazoa; phylum Chordata; class Aves; order Passeriformes; family Passerellidae; genus Melospiza; species Melospiza melodia. The sequence continues at coordinate 83,133,909 of NC_086198.1, read as the reverse complement.
GAATGGAAATAGGAGTGATATAATGCTAGCAGCTTTAAAGAAAGAGTTAAGATGATTAGTAACTCATTAGGAGAACACTTTGAACACTATAATTTGTATTCCTTGAGGGAGGAGTGAAGTCAAATTTATCTGTTGGCTGAAGAGAGTTTTACTTTTTCTGCCCAGAAATGTGACAAGAGCAGCAAGCAGGCACTCCTGCTACCTATGTATGTTTGTTGAGAGAGTACATTCTCCTTTTCCCTTGTGGTTGTGTCCTGGATTGCCACTGTCTTTCCAAACTAAGACAGGTTGCCAATAGCTCCGTGCATGGATACAAAGAGGGTTAGATATGAGACCTGAGCTGGCAGTTTAGGAATCAAGTTTTTTGTGTGACTCTTGCAGCAGTGGCTTGTACCAGGTGCCATTTAATGAAGTGTCCTTTACACTTGTGAAGTTTTATGTGCTTTGGCCATTGTTTCATGAGACTTTGGCCATTGGTTCTCACCTTGCATTTTGCCTGCTCACTGCTGTGTATCTCACACATTTGCAGCACAGTTCAGCAGACCCTTCCTGGTTGCATCATGTGTCAGATGCAGTTTCAGAGGTTGGCATGTCATGGGAAATCTGCCAAACAGCTGCTTTTGGTACATAAGGTCAGAGTGCAGGAGAGATGCTGATGGTCCGTGCTGAAATTGAAGCACCCAGCCATGCTCTCATCAGTTCAACTTCCTTCTGATTATTTGATCCTTTACATCAGATAAACTCACCTACCAGACATGCCCCCAGCCCTATGACAGAAATCTTGTATATTAGGTAAGAAAACAGCTTGAAGGTCTAGACTTGAAGTATTACAAAATAACAAAAATGGTTCCCTAATGGGAAAGAAGATTTTCTTCCTTTAGAGGAAGAGAGCCCCAGAATTCTGCAGGGAGCAGGGTCAGCCCAGTCAGCTGTGTTCTTCCAAGGCAGCTCTTCACTCTTTCCACCATCTGCCCTCACATCTTGCTTGCCACTATTGTTCTGCTGACAATGTAGAGTTCTGAGCTACTTCTTTTAGGATGTTCTTACAGGGAGTTCAGCCTTCAATGCACTCCCTACAAGATCAGAGGATGAATTGAACACACCTTCCCCAACATCATTCAGATTTCATTGTCTCAGTGTGTAGATCTGTAGCAGAACAACCTCTGTCTTTTACAGAAAAGATAGAGGATACAAAGTGTAGAGGATACAAAGATGCAGATAAGCCCTTTTTTAAATTGAGTCAATCTTTAATATCTGTTTCAATACTAAAAAGTATCCTGGGTTCTTTAGAAATTGGAAGCATTAGAGGGGAAGAGAGAAAGGAAGATTTTGATTTTTTGTCTGTGGATACTGTGGTGACATTCAGGGAAAATTAAGAATAAACACATGAAAATTTATGCACGTGGTTGACTCTTCTGATTTATTGTATAAGTAATGCAGTAATTCAGGAACAAATAATGTAAAATATGATAGGAAGTGGAAGTAACAATGTGGTGTCATTAGCAATTTATTTTCTAAATTCAGTTTCAGCTGGATAAAACTGAAATATTTTCTGAAGGACATATGCTCAACTCGTACATTTCAAATCCTCTAAATCTGTGGAATGAGACTGATTTACATACCACTGGAGCATGTTGCCTTGAATCTTTGAAAAGATACTCTCAGACTAGGTTAAATCTGGAAGGAGGGAAAGAGTTAGACATGATGTTGTTTTCTGTTTCTTTCACAGTTTGAACAAAAAATTGTGAAGTTTCTCCTTTCTAAATTGACTATTTTTTATGCCACCATTAAATGCAGTTTTTCAGACTTATATGGACGATGGCAGGCAGGGAAATAGAAACATCACTCTAATCAGAAATACCTTTGTGCATCAGTAAATACTAGCAGGAAAAGCTATTATAAGGCTTGAAAGGTGAAAGGACAGTTGATTCAATAAGATGAATTTTCCTGTTTTCTCCTTAGAGTATGCCAAGAGGTTTGAGACCTTTAGATGAAAGGCATTGCATTAGTACACATTTATTGTTACTGCTGTAGAAGGGAGAATACAAAGGTTGACAAATCATTAAGTCTGATCTGTTCAGTCTAGTTTTGGAAGAATTCTGGCATATATGCCAGAGGTAAAAGTAACAAGCTTACCTTGAAGTTTTGAGCTACAGAGAGTGTTAAATACAAGTTAGTTTTAACCCTGAGGTTTTACTTGACATTCATATAGGAAAAAATGGCAGTTTTATCTCAGTGAGTATTGCAGTATTATGCTAGACATCTGAAACTGCAACTAGAACCTTCAGAAATAGCACATTCAGTATGATTCAATTTTTTTCCATTAATAATGGAAAGACAGCTCCCAGCAAAGTCTGGGGACAAGAAGTCCCAGCAAAATAGGGCACAATTTTTTCTGAGTTTAGGCATCTGTATATGGATTATGTTACAAACTTTTGTATTTCAGCAACTGAAAAAACCTTAATTAATATTCATTAGCTTTTGGCATAAGCTTTCATTATTAGAAGTTGTCATTATTCAAATTATTTGAAGTATAGCCTATTTCAAGTTTAGGATAATCTCAGACATCTTTTAGATGGTAACTATTGATGGGTATTCATTTTACAATGATGCCAACTATATGTGAGGGAAGGGCTCCACATCACAAGTATTCTGGCAGCAGAGACAGTTTAAGGGTATAGAAGAGCAAAAAAAAAAAAGCATTTAAATCAGTTCTGTAGGTGATTTATATCATGGAACACCAGGAGAGAAAATGACCATTTATTTCTTATTACAAGAGAATTACATATGTAATAAACGTGAAAGTAATGTCATGCATATTTTAGGATTTGGAAGTGTAGCTTAAGCGAACACAGCAAGAAATTCTGGGATCAAAATGTATAGTGAAAAAAGAGGAAGAAGATCTAAGTGTAGTCAAAGAGAGAAATTCACATCAAGAAAAGGAAATCCTGCATAAAGCAGGTAAGATGCTCATTAATGTCATTCTAAAGTATTTCCCATGTTAGTAGTCACTGATATTGGAAATTCTGCAAGTTATTTATGCTACTTGAAATGTAAATTTTGGTACCACAGAAGATATGGAAGCTGTATTGAATTCCCAAAGCAAAGCTGTTAAAAAAGTAGATGAACTGAAACATCAAATAACGCAGCTGTAGCAAATGACTTGTACCACAGAAAGTCAGGAAAAGAGCAACTCTGAAGATGTGCAAGAGCTTTAGCAGGTGATTTGCTCTCAAATATTCAAAGACATGGCATACCAAAAGTACTGAAATCAATGCAGGTTTTTTTACAATTGATGGCTTTATTGTACAGGAGTCAATCCTGTGAGATTCCCAGATCCCTGAGCTCATTCAGTGGAACATTGACTTGTGTTCATAACCTGAAGTACCTGAGCTCCTGCAAAGACAGCAAAGGAGTCCTTGGGCTAGAGCAGGGCACAGTGTTCAACTGCTTCTGTAACCAAATCCTTAAAGAGAACAATGTCTAAGGCAGACTATCTCTGCTGAGGTCAAGCTGGAATACTGATTTATTTATTTTTAAATATAGGAAATGGTTATTCTGAAAAGCTGTGCAGAAATGATAGCAGGAATAAACTCAGTAAAATGAGCAATGTGTGTATCCTGAGAGTACCCTCTGTACAATATCTCCCCTTAAGCAACTGTTCAGCCCTGAATCTTTTCTACACTTTTTAGTTCTCTTTAACTATTGTTAAGTTACCATTTAGGAAAATTAGACTTGGCATCACAGTCAGCAAATCATCTACTGTACTTTTTCACAGGACTAAGGCTGTCCTTGAGGGAGCCTGCACGGTTGGACGTGAGTTATACACCCAAGCTCAAACCAGAACTGCAAAAAATCCCAAATCATTCCTAGACTGCAGAAAAGGCTTACCATCTTGAATCAGTACAGTTCTACATTTTTAACTAAAATAAAGCTAATATTTTTCAATACAGTATTGCTACCTAAATAGAGTTTTCACTACAAAATAGACTACTGTGATCCCAGAGTTCTACCCTGAGGGGTTTTTTGTACAATATATCTAGTGTGTTTTATAGGCTATGGAAACTGTAGCTGTTTACAAGGAGGGTATGAATAAAAGAGAGAACCTTCTTTGTAAAATCAAGCATAAATCCTATAAGGAAAAGATTTATCTGAAGGAATAGCTGGTAAAAGGAACGGTAGATCATGTAATAAAGTCTACAAAGGAAATCAGGCCAGTCTAAAACTTCATGGAATCTGAAAAAACCAAAAACCAGAAAGTAGGAATTTCTTCTATTTATAGATGCTTTAATTCATCTGGTTTTAATCTTATTGGTCACAGCAACATCATTTGAATTATGCTCACTGTAGGCACTTTGAATTAACATAAAATGCCAGGATTTTCTTGCTACAGAAAAAAAAATCAGAAAAAGGAAAAAAAAGGTCAGACTGATTTATTTCAGTGAAAAGCTCTGAAGACAGGTGAATTTATCCCTGATGGGATAACTGGCCTTCTTAGCAATACTTATCCTTGCATTTTTTTTTGCATGTGGCAGTTGGAGTGTTTTATAGAAGATTCTTCCTGAAGAAGATTGTATTGGGCATGTTGTTCCAATTCCCGAGTTAAATTTTCATGGGCTGCTGCTGTGAAACACTCAGATAAATTTATTTAATCAGAATTTTGCATTAATTAGGCAGAGGATCTAGTTCTGCAAAGTGTTGTTAAATTAATTCAGAGTGCATGTGCTACCAGTGAAATTGCAACTATTTACAATGCATGCATGCAAACATACATACATATAAATATGTGTGTCTCTTTAACTTTAGTCAGAAAGAAGGCTCATCTCCTTGTATATCCAAACAGCTTACCTGAGCAATACTTTTTTTTCAGTGTGTTTTAAGTGGGGAAGCTGTTATTTTTTGTTGTTGATATGCATTAGCAGCAGTTGACTTAAGAGATTCTTCAGAGAATTTCACTTCCATCAGAGCTGCTGTCTGTGACTGAATCCTTTGGCTTTAGGAAATTTGCAGTCTCTAATGTTTTTGTGCAGTAGGAACCTAAGTGTGAGCTGAATTCTGTTCAAAGGGAGGATAACTTTGAAAGATATGTTTTAATGATTTGTGGAGCTCACAAGTCAGTGCATGTCTGTGATTTGCACTGAGCATAAGCTAAGGGGGAAGTTAGGTTCTGACTCCTAATGGACTCAGCAGTTTGTAGAATGGGACAATAAGGCTACTGGTCAAGTGGTTTTTAGATCCTTCTTGGTGCTAAGAATGAACTTCCACCCATTTTCTGTAGTTAACACTGCTATAACTTTCTGAGTTCAGTGTTTACTTGAGCAGCTGCTGTCCCTAAATGTTGAGCTGCATAGTACCTGCCCAGTCTTGGAGACTAGGAATTGTATTTAGTGCTTGCCAAAAGAATTAATGTCCATGAAACTGCTGGAGTTTATACGTTTATACAATCTTATTTCTCAAAATTGAACCTGGGTGAGTAAATTATTTTATCTGCTTGTGGAATGGCTCACTTTTGATCAGTATCTGAAGATGCAATTCTTCAAGGTGCAGTTAAACTAGTGAAGCCTCATGGAAATTGCTTTGCCTTTTATATAGTGTATTCTACTTATTATTATCTTGTACATGTATTCTTAAAATTATGCCAGGCTGAAGGTCTTCATGTGAGTCAGATTGAATTTAAGTATCAAACACTTTATACTTTAGAAAAAGGCATACTAGTAGATATTTATCTTTTATAGGCAATAAATATTATTACTTATAATAATATCTTCTTAGATAATAATATTAATTTAATCAGGAAAATATTGAGTTAGTAAAATGAACAAAATTACAATTTTTTTCATTATTGATGATGTTTATATCCTCTTATTCAACGAAGTCCTGTAACAGCTGTTAAGGAAGTGTTGTATCTATTTTTCCAGATAGAAAAATTAGGATACAGAGAAGAAAGTCAGTTGACAGAGTTGAAGTGGGAATGTTGCACCTGATCTTCACATTTTAATCAAAAAGACACATCTGCTCCTTTTTGTACAGGCAAAACTAAAGCTAATTCCTCCCTTGCAATATTCATGTATCTGTTTAATTCCATCCTTTAATTGTTACCTAGGTTTTACACGAAGGGGTGTGAGAGAGAGCTGTACAGGATGGAGGAGGTGTTAAGTAGTTATTTTTTTCTGTTTCCTTCATTTGTAGTGCATGAAGACACTGTAGAATGTTTTTTGAGTTCGCAAATTTGCACAGATAGGAAGAGCAAGCACACTAATGAATTTGTTGTGTGTATCAGTTCAGGAAGTTTCTAGAGGTTGCACATTCAGTCTTTCTACAAGTAATTGCTGACACTTACTACAAACAATTGCTACAAGCTCTTGGTCACTGTCTTGCAACTAATGCTCTCATTGATTTTTTTAACTATTTCCAGCAACATGGTGATTATATAATCCTCTTTTTTTTTTTTTTAATTTTATTTTTACTTCCTCATCATTTTTTTCTTTATGGATGCTGTCAGATATTGCTTCCTATTGATTCTCTTTGCACTAATTGCCCATTAGTCATCTTGTTATTTATATGGCCAATGTATAGTTACAGTTTTTCAGGTCTTGTGGGTGACTCTTGCATACTAAATTCTTTTTGAAGATTCATGCTACTCTAGGCAAAACAGTCTGACTCTTCATGCTGTACAGTTTTACACCTTAGGGAAGCTTTCAGTAGAAGATTAGGATAATGTGAGCTGTATTGTCTCACAGTAATATTAGAAGGAAGCAAACCAAACTGTTTATATATTTTAAATTAAATAACACAGCTGACATTAATTGACCGTAGCATGTACTGTTGTGCACACTGCTGTATTATCTAGGTTAATGTAGAAGAAGAGTGTTCTTTTTCATGCATGTTTTGTCCCATCTATTGCATGCTCTTGTCTTTTCTTCTTTTATTTTTTTTTTAGGAGCTCCAGACACAGCTAGATGAATTTAAAAGAAAATCTGAGTGTGAACTAAAGCAACTAGAGAAAGAGAAAGAAGTTCTTACTGGGAAACTTCAAAACTCTTCACTGGAGGTAAACTGGGCATAAATGTAATGCAGTAATAAAAAGTCTCTTCATTTTTCCTCCCATCTGTGAGATTCTGGATTAAATTTTAATAATATTTGTTGTGTCTATCACTCAATAAAATATGTTTATTATAAATATAATAAAATAAAATAACAGCTTCTAAATATCTATGAAGATTTTGACAAGCCTATTTGTTTCATATATTATGCTGTGCAGATGTTCTAAGGTGAGGAGTTTGGCCATATCAAGGTTTCAGAGTGACTCTGATTGTTTGTTTGTTTACAGGACAAAGTGAGATAAGACTCTTCCTTACAAATCCTGTTAACTTTCTGATTTTTTTGTAATTCATAGAGATGTATCTTCACTGATTCTAACCAGTTTCACTTCCCTCAACTTCAGTGGGAATTTGTGTGGCAACAACTCTGCAAAAAATCAAGACATAGATCTTCAGTTGACATTTCTAGCCTCTCAGTGGTCATAATTAGCTCTTGCTGAGTGGTTAAAGACAGAGAAAGGACAGATAGGGTCATGAGGAGGCTAAGCAAAACCCTGTCCTCCCTTTCCTGCCTCCACCTTCCCACATGCCATTACTACCCCTTGGTGTGCATGTTCCAGCAATCAGGCCGTGGGCTGTGCTCATTTCTGGTAAGCCACACCTGGTTTTTCTCCCATCTGTGCTACACTAGCTGTACTAGTTATGAGTGCAGCATGGGTGTTTCTTTTTAATTTCTCCTCCAAAACATATTTATACATTCTGTTATCAAACAGTGACATTCTGTCTATTTCCCAGTCTTACAAATACAGAATTTAAGTGTAGTTTAATGTTCTGAAATTTCTGGCTGTTTCTGAGTTTCATTACATATTTCTTCATGCCACTGTTTCCTACAGATTCTTCTCTGAGAGATTTTTGGGTCAATCCAACCTATGTTGGCCTATTCAGAGTGAAAGGTTTATGACATTCAGGTTTATTCCTCAGGTTTTGCAGATGCAAAAAATAAGGTTGTGGGTAATCAAATTACTTTTCTTGAAATGTTCAGGACAGTAAAATATGAAGGAAACTTATGTTTTCTAACTGCTCATCCACTTGCATCGCAAGATCATGGTAAATTAGCAAAGAGTGGTGGAAAATTATTGCAACTATAAGCATAAATAGTATTAAATAGTACATAGCATGCCATATGTTATGTCCACAGAGCCATGCTAAATATGAACAGATACACTAAAAAACATTTTATTGTATCTTAGAATCTGACTGCTCTGAAAAAGGAGCAAATGCTCCATTTGAAGAGAAATTTTGCATTTTTCTTGATTATTCCAGAAGTTACTTTCTTAACTAATTACTTGGCAATATTGCCAGAGTAGTGAAGTAATTTCAACTTGTAATAGTTTCCTGCTATAGGTACACGAATATTCACAGCCAAGAAAGCACCATTCACTATATAATGTTATGTTTCAGTGAGGGCATGTTTCCCATCTGGAAACCTTCACAATGGCTCAGCCCAGAGCTTCTGCATCAAAGGTTAGGCAATGTGCTGTTACTAATCCAGTTCTAACCTGGATACAATTTCAGACCTAAAAATAGCTTCCTTGGCTGCCTAAGACCTGGTTTTGGTTGGTCTGACATAGCTGGAGCACTGTCCAGAGTAGAGAGAAGAATGATAATTTCATCTCTCTGGGGTTGTACTTCAAAGTGTCAGTATTTCTGTACTAATAAGACTTTTATGGATAAAGAAATCAGACTTGTATCTGTTTGGTCATTTGGAAGGAAAGATGTGAGATCCTGTGTGGATTGAATGCTAATTCATTAGGGCCCTCCAGTTCCTTGGGTTTGAGCTACAGGATCTCTTCAGCATGTGTTAAAGGATCTTGGTGCCGCAATATAAGAAAAATATGAAACTATCAGAAAGTGTCCAAAGGATGGCTACAGGGATGGTGAAGGGTCTTGAGGAAAAGCTGTATAAGGAGCAGCTGAGGTCACTTGGTCTGTTCAGCCTGGAGAAGAGGATGCCGAGGGAAGGCCTCACTGCAGTCCAGAACTTCCTTATGAGGGAAGAGGAGGGGCAGACACTGATTTCTTCTCTCTGGTGACACAGAGGAATGACCTGAAGCTCTCAGGGGAGATTTAGGTTGGATATTAGAGACAGGTTTTTCTCCTAGAGGGTGGTTGGGCACTGGAACAGGCTCTCCAGTGCAGTGGTCACAGCATCAAACCTGGCAGAATTCAAAGAGTGTTTGGGCATTGCTCTCAGGCATGGTGTGACTCCTGGGGATGGGGCTGTGCAGAGCCAGGAGCTGGACTTCTATGACCCCTGTGGGTCCCTTCCAGCTCCAAATATTCTATGATTCTGTTCTATTCTGGAATTAGAAGATGCATAAAATGGCAGTACAAACATCAGCTTGTCATGATATATCTTTGTACAATGTACAACACAGCAACGCCCAGAGTTTTTATGGATCTTGAAGATTCCACCAACTAACAGCCAAAGAACACAGTCAGAAATTCCTCTGGTCAGGAATTGCCACAAGTTTAGGAATATTTGTTACTGAGAACTTAATTGAAGTAACTCTGAAATAAGCCTTAAAAACCCAGTAAAATACAATTTATTTTGTTTTTACTTCTTATGCCATATTACTGTTTATGTTATATTAGGTAATGTTTGCATCTCTGAGATTACTTTGTGCAATTCTGGTAGATAAAAGTGAATTAGTAATGGAATTAAAGTACAGTTTTTTCAAGAACTTTTGTTTTGCAGCAGGAGGACATTATAAAACAAAATTCCAGAGTGTTGCTGCTTTGTTAATAATGAAAACATCCAAATAGATTCTGGACTGATGTGAGTTGACAGTTTCATTGGCTTAAATGCTGCTTTACCAACTTCAGCAAATTGAGGGTCTGGCTATCTGTTTAGAAGTCAGGAAGTGCAAAAAATTATTTGGGGACTGCAAAACTCCAGAGAAGATTTTCACTGGTGGATTTGAAAACCTCTTTAACTGCAAAAGAGGAGGAGGAAACCTGATAGGATGGACATGTTTGTTTCTTAACTTCTGATATGTTAGAAGCACCAGGATTCATGAGAAAGAACATGTTTGTAAGTCTGATACCTCTCTGTAGGATTTTCCCCTTAATCACTGAAAAACAATGGTTTTAAAACTACTTTTCCATATGATTTCTTACTACACTGTGTTCCCAGCTCAGCCTATTTCTAGTTAGTATGATCTTTTGTTTCGTGTTTGAAGTCCTTTGGGCCAATAATTGTCTCTGAAGAGTTGGGGAAGTTTATAATGTTGTGACCACATATTAAGTTTATATAGGCCTCTAAAAATCTTTCCTGCCTAGGTGACTAATTTGCTTAAGAAGTATTCCAAGTAACATTTTTCCTCTTTCAGATTTTTCTATTATAAAGTATACAGCCTATTTTCTGACACATTTTTTTCAGTCTCCTTATTTTCAGGAAGCCCATTAAAAAATGCATGCTTGAGTGTAGTGATGCTAATGCATATTGTGTCAGCTGATAGGAGGCACAGTACAGCATTAAGTCTTTCACATCAAAGGTTAGTTTTATGAGGAACTGCAGTACCTAAAAACTGCAGTGTTTCTTTTCTTTATACAGGAAAATATTGGCTTGAGTTCAATAGGTGTGCAGAGAGAGTAGGGGTTTTTTTGCCTGTAACCAGAAACCAAAGCGCCCCTTTGATTAAATCTTATGATTTACCACATATTTCTTTAAAAAGTAATAAAAGAAAAAAATCATAACCTCTTGAAGCAAAAGTATGCTTGGCAAGTAGCTTTGGCATCTGCCTATTCTTGGAGTGTATCCAGGCTACAGACAGATCCCATTACACAGATATATTAAAGGCAATTAATGTTTTTCATTACAAATAGTATTTGGCAATTACTCTTCACTAGTTTGATCAGGGAAATTGGTTTCATTTGATGACACAGTGGAAGAAGCCAAGAAAAAACCGGATGAATAGTGAACTTAAACTCAGTCTGAGGCAGGTGAAGCTAGGTGCTGGCTCAAATTAAATATATCAGTTTTGTTGGATAGCTTCAGCAGAGCCTTAGGCCTGCCTTCTGGTTTGTGCCATATTATTGTGCAAATTGAACTGTGGATTGCACATATGAGATGAAGATGATTTGAAATTCTTAAAAAGTACTTGATGAGCAACAGACAGTATATGCAAAAAGGTTGTCATTCTTCACTGAAAAAAAGTGTTATTTTCTTGCACAAAACAAGCATCTTGCTATTTTTTCATAGAGCAAGAGAAGCTCATACAGTATATTCAACTTTACATAATTCCTCTGCATTGTAAATGCAGCTAATAATCCTGTCCTGCTGATTTGCTTTTCTGGAAGGTGGCTCAGCTGAAGCAAATATTAGAACAACAAGCAAATAATTTCAAGGAGTCACTGAAGAAACATAATCTACAGTCCAACAAAGAAAAAGAGAAGCTTTTGCAGGATCTTCAAAACACCATTAAAGAAAACCAAAATGTTAAACTGCAGTTGGAGGCATCACATCAAAAAGTCTTAAAAATGTTGGAGAAAAGCAAGAATCAGGAACTCAAGGTCAGTTTACTACATACTAATGTTAAAAATATATATATATTTATGGGATAAACCATCTAAGTGAGAGCCAAAACTCAGTTACCTCCAATTAGCTTAATGATGGGTTGCTATTGTTGCACATAATAAATTATTCTGGGATTTTGAAACTTCCTCATCATGGGACTTTTGTTTTGTTTTTTAATAATTTTAACATTTTAACTTAGACCACAGTGTGAATATAGTATATCCTACAGTTAGGCTGCCATGAATATATGCTCCTTTATCTGTGCACCTACTTCAGAAATACAAGGGAATTTCTGAGAGTATTAATAACAGGACTCAGTTTTATTATGTTTCATCCATTATTAATTTATACATAAATACTTAAGAAGTATAATAGACACATATAGTGATGTGTATTGCCTTATATACCTTCAAGAAATCAATTCAGTAAGTGATAGCCAAGGCTTTTAAAGATTCAAGTGAATTGATTTCAGTTAATGCAATATACTGAAGTTCCAAAGACTGTTGCTGTCCAAGAAAAAATCAACTTGAAAAATGTACATGTGATTGTGACATGGAATTCAGATGTCCCTGTTGGTTCCCACAGCTTAGAGAACTTTATAAAACCTAGGTAATAAAACTACTGTAAGTAGAATTTAATATCCTGTTTATATATTCCAAATAAAATTCCAGTTTTGACAAAACCAAGCTGAAGGCAGTGAGTTGGTAAGAATAAAACTGAGGACAGGAGCTTGCTTTCAGAGCCACTACAGAGCAGCTGCTCCATCCCTTGCAGTGTACCAGCTGTACTTCTAATGACAATGGAAGCATGACCCAAGAGGGATTCAAGGAAAGACAGATGCCTTTGTCTGACACACTGTGATAAGTAATGACAAACAGGTCAAATCTGGGGCCTTTGTATGATGAATAATAAAACTTTCTTTCTAATGTCAAATAGTGCAAAGATATCCGTGTTATTTTATCCTGCTCAAAAGATCTAAGAGGTGATACACTGATAATTTATCTTGTACCTATTAACTGTTACTTTTTAACTTCAGCTCATTTTTATGCTTGCATAGATAAAATGTCTTGTAAAGTGGTGATGAAAATTTAAGTTCCACAATGAAAGGCCACATTCATCCTAGCATTACAAGTAAAACAACAAGCTGATAAACAGGCTCCAACTACTTTGTTTTTGGGGGAACTTTTGCTTACAGGAGGCAGAAGAACGTTTGAAAAAGGAATTTAATGAGACTTTCAAGATCCAACATCAGTCTCATAGGCTGGAAATACAAACCTTGGAAGAGAAAGCAAAGAAAGAATTACATGATGAACTTGAGCAGATACAAAAGCAGCAAGCCCTCTTGCTAGGTATAGTGTCTCATGTCATGCACAGTTCCTATTGCTTGATTATAGATATGCTGAGAACCACTGACTTTCATCCCATTCATTTCTTTCCCATTTTCTGGGAACTCAGATCTTTCTTAATCTCTTTTGTCATACCCTTCAATTTCAACAATATAGTCTTAATATTCTTTGTTAACCAAGCTCTCAATTGTCAGCAGCAAAATGTTGCAGAGAGAGTAGTATGGTGTACAGCATTCAAGTATGCATTATCAGGCATATTAGATTGGAAAATTATAATTAGTTCATATGACTTTACTCTTCTTTTTCTATATTGAATTTTTATATGTGCTTCAAGTCTGCTCTATTGAGTTCAGCAGTGGAGATGAGTTGCTCCCTATGTGCTGTTTAGTCAGTTTCAAAAGTGCCCAAAACTGTTTAGAACTCAACAGAACACTGCACTAGCAAGATGTGTAATATCTTCAGGTTTAATCTCAGATTATTAAAGCTCATCTATAAAATGTTTTTTAATTAAATAAAAAATAATTTGAAAGTATTTTACATACAAACTGAATTTTATTCTTGGATTTTTTCCACTAGTAATTAAAATTTTCTCGAAAGATTCTTCCTTTCTGAAGTTTAGACTTTAAATAGATAGATTATCTTCTTCAAGAAAGATTGTAGGGAGACAACAGAGATAAAAACTTTTTTCTTCTTGTACTTGAAAAACTTGTACCTAAAATACCCGAAAGTTGCAGTATATGACAGATGAGCTTGCATAAGCCTTGTACTTCTCTAACACAACCAGAGCTTTCCTCAGTCTGCCCTGTGGCCCTCTGTAGAACACCAGCTGAATTAACACTAAAGTTCAAGATTAGAAGAAACAATGGTGATGATGTGGTCTGCAATACAACTGCCACAGAATTATCTCTCTGAGTCTGATGTGGACTCATTGCTTTTGTAGCTCCATATCAGTTTATTATTACTCAGCTGAGTTACCTCTCTAGTAATAGGAGGCCATTATGCTTAATGGGGAAGGAGTTGAGGAACAAAGCAAAATATAATGAATTAATGTTTTCATCTACATTCCCTGTATCTGCCTTCCCCATCCAGCTGGCCTCTGACTGCCTAAATGACTGTCTGATTGTTACTAGGGTCTCTAAGGATGGAACTCTCCGAGCAGCAGACATCATGCACAAACCTAAAGAAGCAAATAGAAGAACTACAAATGGAGCTGAGGAGTGTGAGGACACTGAAGAAGCAACAGGCAAGGGACCAGTTTTTACTTCATTGCTGTGTTGGGTTCAGCAAAAGCAATAATATCACATTTTTCTCTCCAGTGATAATAAAAGTATATGGTCTCTTCCAGAAATGCAATGGGTTTTCTGCCTTTAAGTCTCACTTTAAATGTTTATAATTTTTTCCCTGTGGGCAGGCTTTTTCTTTCCAATTAAAGATCAGAATCTACAAAAGAAGTAAATGAAAGAATGTTACAATAAAATAAATTGTGTAGAGACTGTAGATTATATTCAGAAACTTTTGATCCCTGATTTTGTCTTGCACATATAATTGAAAAATCAGATCACAAAAATGCAATGCACAAAAATCCAGGAAGATGTTAACATTAAAAGTAAGAGGCTGTGAATAACTAAATTTGGCCTTTTTCTTAGGAAGGAAGTAGCCAAAGCCAGATCAGATCTCTTCATGATGAACTGGAAAAATGTCAGAGTGAAATTTCTGAACTCAAGAGAGAGAATTTACTTTTGAAGGACACAATGGAGCTGCTCAGTGCTGAGTTGGAGACACAGAAGCAAGAAGCTGCACAGCTTCAGGATAGAGATAAACAGCATAGAAGGTTTGCCTTGAATTCACACTTGGCAGTGCAATCTAGAGATTCAATAATTATGCCAGAGTGAGTGGTGTTCTAAGCGTGATGCATGTCAGAATCTTTCCTTCCTAAAGTACTAACTTTCCTTCCTAAAGTACTAATTTAATTTTAGAAGCTAGGAATTTTGCAAAAGCAGTAATTCATTTCACATTTTCCTCCAGCCATAATAGATGCATTTGAACTAATTGTTCATTATATGTTACAGAAAAGTATGTCTAGTGTATCCCCCCAGGAGTGACCTGAGAAAATGTGCATGATGTCAGCCTTTCAAAGGCACTGGGAGACATAGATCCCAAACTCACCAAAGAGCTATTAAAAGGAATATGGAAGTTTCTGAGAATAAATATCAGGTTTTTATACATACTCTGTAGGTGAAACCAATGGACTGTTAATTCCAAAGGGGATGTTTGAGAATGCCATATACTCCCTGTAGGAGTTTGCTTTGGCTGTAGCAGCCAGATTTGCACAGGGGTAGTAAGGGCAGTGCCAGTGGATACTGACAGTGCCCCTGGGCTGATGGTGAGCCTGGCACTGTGAGGGGCTGTCAGGGCACAGGAGGGGCAAGGTGACTTGAGTCTTGGCCATCTTGTAGAAGGTAAGCCATGTCTCAGTGTAGCCAGAGGCTCAGCACACAAATGGTTCCATTTCTGTTCAGAAAAAGTGCAGAATGCCAGGATCAATTAGTTTGGAGAAGACCTCTGAGATCCTTGAGTCCAGCCTGTGGCCACCATGTCAACTAGACCATGGCACTGGGTGCCACATCCAGTCTTTCCTTAAACACATCCGGGCAGCCCATTCCAATGTCTAATCACCTTCCTTTGAAGAAATTCTTTCTACTGTCCAACCTAAACCTCCCCTGGCATGACTTACAAAGGAGACAAGACTGGGTTCACTGCCCACTGCATTTGTATGGGTGTTGAATCCTTTGAAATTTATGGATGAACATAACACATTCTCTTTGCAGAGAGACTGAGGGATCTGGTGTGTGGGTATATGCCCCTAACTACACAAGCATGTATATAAAAGGATTTCTGAAGAGTGTGCCCTTAAAGGAATCTTTAAAATTATGGCATATATAGTCCAGAAAAAAGCATTCAATGGATAGAATGTCTCTCTGCAGACTGTCAGAGTGGCCAGAGTAATTCCATTCCTGTCTACCAGTCAGTAGATATTTAAAGAATGAGTAACTTTTTTTTTTTTTTTTTTGCCATTGCACTCTTTGGAGAGTTACTTCAAAGTGAATTTCATTTCAAGCTTTTGAAGCAAGATCAATAGAGAGAATTGCAAACCAGAGGGTTTCATTAATGCCCTCAAGCTACCTTGAAGGAATTTTGAGCCTCTGTTCATGAAGAGAAGAATTATTCACGTGTCAGCGCTGAGGTCTAAAAGGCCTCAAATGCTAAGGCTGCTGGGCTGGAGGATTTGCATTACAGGGAATGGATGGTGTAGCTCTACTACAGTAAGCATTTGGGAAGGAAGCATTAATGGAAATTATATAAGGAGAAATCCTTCAAATAACTGGAGATAGGACCAAAGCACTGGAGTGGACCTAGGCCTCTGATACAGGCTGCTCTGAAATTAACCCATGGAAGACTTGAAAAACTAACTTGCAGCTCTTGGGTTTTGGGGTTTTTTTTTTGTTTGTTTGGTTTTTTTTTTGTTTGTTTGTTTGTTTGTTGCCAGACTAATAATTTGTGTAGGGGAGTAGTTAAATTGGTGCATATAAGTAATTGCTATTTTTACTTTTAACAACAGTGCCCCTGTCTTATGCCAGTTTCTTTTCTGATTTGAAAGCTGATAGGGGCTTGTTACTTGCATGTGACAAATTTTTATAACAAACTACTTAAAATTACTAGGCCTACTCTTGCAAAGTAAGTGAAACCCATAATCTGCTTGAAGTAATAATTCCTCTTTCCGTTCTCTTGAACTGTGTGATATCCACCTCCAGTACAGAAAGCTTTTACAAGGATGAGGATAAGAGCAGACAAAGGTGTTTTTATGGGAAGAGAGAACAAGTCCCCAAGTGGGTCTTCTGAAGGAAAATATTCTACTCCTGAATATTCATTTCAAGGGATCCTTCTCCCTTTTTTGCCCTTATTCTTCTGCTGCTTATTTTATGCTAAGTGCCAAATTAGTCACTTCCATGGCTGTGCTCTAATTTCAAGGGGAGAAACTAGATTTTTTTTTTTTTAGATTTTTAATTTTTTTTTTTAGTTTTAGGATGATGATAGGCAGTATTAAATGTTTCTGGTGTCATGATGTAGTGACATATATCATGAGAGCCTCATGTTAAAATGCTAGATATTTCAACATGATTTTGCCTAATACAAATAAGTTCCTATGGTACTTTGTTGTCATATTTTGTCATTAAGATTGATGTACAAACTAACCCTCGACAGAACATCAATAGCACCATTATATGGAATAGACCTTGAATTTCCTGAAGGGTGAAGGCCAAGTACTTTTCAAAATAATTTTTCTCTTCCTCAGTGTTAAAATATTTCTTCTCAGATTGCAACCAAAATGTCAAATCTGTAGGCAGAAGCCAGATCTTTGCCCAGTTAATTACCCTTGCAGTCAATAAAACTCCTCAAAACAGCATGCTTTGATCAATGATAATAAACTAATATTGAAACCTGAGAATTCAGACATATTTTAATACCAATGAAAGGCTACTGGTAGAAGACCTCAATATCAAGCATAAAAAAGAACTGGACATACTGAAAGGAGATCACCGGAAGGAAATTGAAACCATAGTGTCTGATTTCAGCAGCACTCAGGCACATCTCCAAGCAAAGATTTTCTCCTTAGAAACTGCGTAAGTAATTTAACAATAAACTCTGGCTCATGCTGGCACTGAGTTCTGTTTCTATTTATTATCCTTAGTACATACAGTTTTTTTATTAATCATAAGTAAAATACTATAAGGATCAAAATAGAAGTGCATAGGTATTATCTTTGCAAACCAAAAGATCCAGCCACATTGTAATAAATTCTGGATATTGCTTAATCTAAAGCACTATATATGAAGTTTTACAATGCTAAATTAAAACTTGCATGTATCAAAATAGAAGTGTATAGGTATTGTCTTTGCAAACCAAAAATACCCAGCCACATTGTAATAAATTCTGGATATTGCTTAATCTAAAGTACTATACATGAAGTTTTACTATGCTAAATTAAAACTTGCATGTAGAATCTAGAAATTCTATAAAGTGTAAAATCATCTGTGTTACAGATAACACCAGAGGCCTTGATCATAATCGTGTACTTAATTTTGTTCAGCAGAGTAGCATCGTTAAGTAAAACATCTTAACCTCATTCTCACTCCCTTAAAAATTTCCAAGGAAAAAGATGCTCGTGTAAATAAATGCAGTTTGCAGCCCCCTGTGCATTTAAGAAGTCCTGTGGTGCTTCAGATTGAGTCCCCTCAGAAAGAATCCCTTATATATATATATATATATCCCTCCTCCTTTTCTCTTATCCCAACTGCTCAGAAGCAGCAGAAGTCCAGAAGAGAGACTTGGCATGTAAGCAGGCCTCTAACCTTTAAACCTTTCAGATGTAAAGATTCATCTTTTTATTTTAACTCAGAGATAACTCCAAGGTAATAAGAGTCAGGGGTGGTCCTCTCAAAAATGTTTACCCACACATATAAAACAGGAAATTTAAGGAATTTAAAAAGCTGAATTTAGACTACAGGTTTTGACTTAGCAGGGTTACTAAAGCAGCATGCATATCCATGTTTATCTTCATGAAAATTACAGGAATTGAGTAATTCTGAGGATTCCAAAGTTACTGGGTCAGAAAAGAGAACAAGTAGATGATTATAGATATGTATAGATCCTCTGACACCAATTTCTTTCTTTAGGAAACTAGACTAGCAATATGATGTGCAAGCTTGTTACCATTTTACATAAGGGGCTGGATTTTACACTGGACAGGTGTTGTAGATTAACCCTGGACATTTATTTTGGAGCTCCAGAAGATTCTATACTTCTACATAAACCATGTACAGGTGTCCATTTTATAAAAATCCTGTTTTATTGGAAAGGCCTGGCTATGTCCCTGTATTTTAGGCTTGGAACATAGGGCAGAGTACATCCAAGGTTTCTCTTGAACCTAATCTGAGGAAGTTTTTTTCTGGTCTGTATTTTCTTTGGTACAGACTTAAAGAATTAGAAGAAAAGTCAAAAAAGTGGGAGTCCAGGCCTGAAGACACACACCTTATAAACTGTCTGCAAGACAAATTAAGTGAGAGAGAAGAGATTATCAAGCAGCTGGTGGTAAGACTCTTTTTTATATGGACATATGTATTTTGGAATCTATTGTAAGGCTCTATTCAGTGTTTCACACATTGCTTCACCCTGGTTGTTTCTTTCTGTTCTGGAATACTTTGACAAATGTATCTTTCCATACCAGCTTCCAACAAATACAGGTTTCCATACATGTAACTTTGTTTCCCTTCAGGAAGGAAGAAAATGTCAGCATTCACTTGTAGCCAACACTGACTCTTACAGGAATCGGTCATTTTCTTTCAACCCCAATACAGCATGCCTGACTCCCTCCATGAAGGTAAGATGAACAGTGCAATTAAAATCACACATTGTGATCATTTTATTACTATTTGAATCATATCAGGACAATAAAAATGCTATCCATGGTCTATGATGATATTCAGTAGAATTCTTTCCAGTGCCAATCTAGAGTCAGTTGCTGAGCAGAGGAGAAATTCTTCAGAAGTATATATGCAACATAGATAACTGGTGTTTAAGCCAGTCTAAAACAACAGAACTCTGACATCAGTCTTCCATTGGGATAAGCATGGCAATTGCTTGCAGATTTGGGATGTGCTAATTGGGATATTGCATGCATCAAGGCAAATTATGCATCTGTTTGAGTTGCTTGGTATCTGCCCTTTGTCATTCCAGTCCCTCTGCATGATATTTCTACAAATATCCATAGAAAGAAGGGAGGTCAAGTTGGTGGAAAGCACCTTCATGTGTCTAAAATCTCAGGGTCAAATACATGTTGTTTTAATTGGATGGCAAAACGCATGGATACAGCATACCATGGAAATTTAATTTAAATGCCTATAGAAAAATACAGAAATCTTCCTATTTGGGTGTTCCTTGTAAGGTATTTGGGAATGAGGTATTGTTAAGGTTTCATAGAATAAAATGTAAAAAATGTGTATGTAATGAAGTTTTCTTTTGCAATAAAAAGCAGAAGAAAAAGGTTGAGGTGCCCAGTCGTGTTGTCAGTGTTCCGAATTTAGCTTCCTACGCAAAGAGCTTTTTGAGCTGTGACTTGAGATCAAAAAGAAGTGCTCCTCAAATAACAAAATCTACAAGCTTAGACCGGAGTTCTGGTTGCCTCAGGGTGGGCTCTCCATCAACACAGTCCTCAGACAGCACTGCTGCCACAAGGTATTTGTCCATTTTGTATGATGATAAATGAATTCATATTTAGAATCTTGTAGGCAATTCAAACACATTTGACACGAAATACACAACGATGTAAAGTTCCTACTGTGCAATGAACTCTGTGTGTTTCATTTTCTGCAGACAGATCCAGAACTTTACTGCAAAAGTGGGCTATAATCCCTGCCCAGCTGACCTTTTGCTTGTTTATTTCCTGGTAGGGGAAATAAAAAACAATAGAAACCAACCAAACAAAACACACACACAGACACACACATACACACAAAAAAGCAAAAGGACCTGCAAGTATTTTACTAAGAATGTAATTAATTAGTAACATGGCATCTTTTAATGGTTCTGTTAAGGATGTGTGTCTTGTGTGTCTTCCTTATTTTTATTTCCTCACCTTGCACTTGGTAGATGTGGATGTCATGTTTTTATTTTAAGATGTATTTGAATGAACCTAGGCTGATCATTTAGCAAAGGTTAGGGATTTGAAAACTGATTAGCAGATACTTAATGTCTTTGGTTTTTTTCTCTTTGAGGAGCTTCAATTCTTCAAATTTTTGAGTTATGTAAATGATGTTCAGTGTTTTATAACATAAACTCTCTCTTCAAGCAATAGTTAAAAATGTATGTAGCTACTATACAGTTAAAAAATCCCCAAACTTTACCACTGTATTTCAGGGCAAAATCTGGCCTTCTCAGCTATCTCCTGGAGGAGATTTAGTTATCCTGTAAATTATGTGCAAGAGAATTCTTTCCTTGGGGGCAGATGGTGCTGACTGCTGACAAAAACAACCTGGGACACAGGCTTAGATCCTCCTTGGCAATTCCCACTTCTTTAAGATACAAACATGCTGTGTCATCCCAGATGACTGCCAAGGCAAATGGGATTTCTGTTTTAGAGGGAAACAAACGTGCAAGGAGACTGAGCTTGGCTGCTGCTGCCTTAATTCTTTTAAATCGGTCAATCATAAGTTAAGTCCTATTTGTTACCATATGTTTAAAAAATCCTGAATTATGGAAAATCAGGGACTATGTAATAGGATTGATTATGAATGCCAGGTAGTGTTCAGATAAATCTTTCCATTTCAAATAGAACTTTTACCCAACATTTTTAATGCATAAATTGTATTTGGTATTTTTAAGAGTGAATTGCAGCTGCCATTCTCTGATTTTCAAGATTTCATATCCTGGTGCATCCTTTTGTTTAATTTTTTGAGAGTGTCAAGTTAAGAACTATGTTCAAATGTTTCTGTATAGCTGTTAAGCTCGGCTTCATGCTTTTCTTCATGTTACAATCAGTGCTGCTGGATTGTAAGTAAGTAGGTTGGTGATGCTAATGCTTATTTGTTTGCACAGGACACATGGCAATGAACATGAACAAATGAACAATGAACAAACCAAAGATGACCAAAAACAAGACCCTCAGCATCAAGAATGGCTTACTAAGTATTTTTCATTTTAAAGCAAACTACTGCCATACTTCTCAAAATTACTATAAAAGTCATTCCTGTTTCCTTTTTAGGAATGATAATCCAATAGTTGTTTTAAGGGAAGAAAAAAAAAGTAATTTCTAAGTAAGGAAGTACCTGCATTCTCTTTCATCTAGTAACCATGGAGTTACAGGCATGAAGTTCAGGAAAATGCTTTTTTTAAAACAACTTCTATAAAAAATTAAGGAAAAGTTTGGATACAGTTATGTGAAAAGGCTTTTTAATGAAGAGACTATATCACTCCACTATTTCATTAAATGTGGAATTTGGACTCTGATATGTTCTGTCAATTTGGCACCAGCTGAAAAAAAAATCTTCCTTCTGTACATTTACATTTGCTTCATCAGCTTTTTATGTAAGTTCTGCATATAATAATGTAATTTTAAAAGTTTTTAATGCTTTTTGTTAAATTAATTTTAAGCTGCACAGCATGTAGTACACCTTCAAAAATATGCTAGCATGTTTATAGCAGGCTGATTCAGAAATAATTTCTGGTTTGCTTCATAAACTGTTTTGTATATTTATAGCTATTTGCTATGTAATATTCCCATTGAATTTCAATATATGTATCAGCCTGATAAATTAGGGTGATATGTAAGTATGAACATTAAAGCTTGTAAATGATCCAATTTCTGTGTTTTTCAAAAGAATTCTCTGTTAATGCTGAAGTCAGACTTGTACACTGAGTTCCAGTGATGACAACTGCACCCTGGTACCTTTTAACTCCATACTAGTTTTATGCCCACATAAAAGTCAAGTGGGGGAATGACCACATTTATCAGATCATGCTAATTCATTGCTGGCAGGAAAGAACCCATGTAGAAGTTGACTCTTGGGTTATAACCCATTAAGTGTAAAAGGCAGGAAAATGTGCAACCAGCAGCCTGCTATTAAGACAGGACAGTTCTCTTCGGTTGCTTTGAATTCCCATTTCATTTCAACTAACAGGGCCCAGCTACCTAAAAAAATGTTATACATGCAAAGAGATGTACCTCCAGCCTAACCTGTGCTCACATCCAACAGCCAGCAAGAGCTACACCAACAGATGCAATCATTTCAGACAAAACAGCCACTGCATCTCACTGGTGGTGCAAAGGTGGAAGGAAGGGCAGAACACTTCTACATGCCCTAAGCTTTCATCCCAGTTATCAAGTATTTTTTCCAAGAGGAACTGTTTGGTTGGAAAAGTGATTTGGCAAAAAGGCACTTTGTATACTTGTAATCAAGAAAGAGATTAAATAGCGTATAGAAACTCTGATGGGTACCTTGGCACCTGTGAGGATGGAAATGTACAGTGCTGTTCTCATTACTTTTCATCCATTCTGCCCCAAGAACACTAGAAATTTCAATACACAATTAGCAATTCTTACTTCCAGGGTTACAACAATTAATTATTCAACTCTGCCCCCCTAAATAAGTATATGTAGAAAAGTGGTTATATGGATGAATTTAATTTGTTGCTTAGTAATACACAGGAGTGTTTTGCTATTTCTACCTCCAAAAGCTTTTTTGGCTACATTTAACTTACTAAATAGAGCACTGCAATAGAAGGTAATTCTGTATACTGGTCAGTGGTGGTTATTCTACCTCCACAATGAGTGGTCTGCATTTTGGGGTAGGTATTTTGGAACACCTCTTCAGTAGCCTGAGAGTCAGAACATCAGTAGCATGAGGCCTGCATTACATATCCCACTCTTTTGTGTGTGTTTTTCCATTTCAATTCATCCCATAAGAACCAAATTTGAATATCCCAAGACACCTTCCATGAGGTGAGCCAGTATGATGGAGAGTGACAATTCACTTCAAAAAAAAGTGATCTGACCTACATACAGACAATTTTAAAGAATGTTTCTGCAGTGGTACTCATGGATAATTACTGGATCACAAAACATTTAAATATTCCAGAAAAATCAAAAACTAATCTTTGCAAATATTTTGATCATATCAAAAAGAGGGGAAAGCAAGGGCCACCCTCTCTAGAAGGAACAAGGGTACATTCTGGGAGACACACTTCTACCAGAAAGCACCCTGAACAGCAACTCTGAATATTTTCCATTAAAACATAAAACCAATCCATATTTCTGTAACAAAAGAAAACAAGAAAATTTATTTGGCTTAATTGTTTTAACTATATTTGCAGTATAAATTACATTATACAAAAAGCATACAAACAACACCATTGCTTTTAAAATATTGAGCTGTGTAAAACTGAAGATTATGTTTGCTTCATTGGAGCAGGAATGTTTGCAGATGCTTGTTCTAGGTAAGCTAATGGACCTTGAGGCATTTCTGCAGGCTTTTTGTGCTGTACACTGATGTCTTCCAGGACCTGCTGCCAGTGTCTCAGTTTACTCAGATGCTTCTGAATTAATGCTTCTTTTCTCTGCAATTCATTTCTTAATTCTGAAACATCCTATGGATGAAAAAATGGTGTATTAGTAAATAGTATTCAAAAGGATAACCACCTCATATAAAGAGTATGTAACTTTTTTAGACCTTGAGTTTTCAAGCTGAACTTACAGTGGAAAAAGAGAATAATGGAAAAGTGTCTAATGATACAGAGGGAAAGCACTGTGAATGCACTAGTGCCATTCACCTATGTCACATATTGCAGAGATCACCATCCCCAGCAAAATCTGACTAACTAGTTTGTCTCTTCCAATGAATTATCAGCTGTGTTCCAATACTCCACATAGCAGGTATCCAGCCTCTCCAGGTTCATGATGAGACTTATGATAACAGCCAAGTTCTACCAACTTAAGGTACAGCATCATGTTGAAAAATCCAAAATTATGAACATGGTGATGAAGGTACATAGCTTATCTGATCTAGCACAGGATAGGTAAATTAACATACCTCTTTAATTACTTGTTCTGGTTTCTGGACTGATAGCTGCAGTCTTTTTTGTAGAAAAAAGCATTCAGTTTGTCTTGCAACATCCAAAAACTTTTGGATGCACTGATCAACACCTAAACATATAATAACAGTATTGAAAGAACAGCTTCCAAAAAAATAGGATTTCAGGCTGGTAATGGTAGTGGTCTATTAAAAACACTTTTCACAGTACCTTCTAGAACGAAAATCGTCAGACTATCTAAAATAATGTATTTATAAACCAGTAAGTCCTTGTATAAGACAATGCTTTGCAAATGGACAAGTTATTTTAGAAGTGCAACACTTCCTCCCATGTTTTATTTTATTTCTGACAAGGAGTAATAAAGTAATTCATGGAACCTGGTTGCATGCCTAAGCAACATGCTCAGTGTAGGGTTCTAAAACATGCATTTATTGAGGAGAATATTCTGCCCTCATAGACTACACACTACTATTTTGGTAATAAAAGTTGTTCCATGCCAGCACATGAATATGATCAAATAACCAGAAAGGAGTTTTGAAAAGCATTTATGCCGAAATCATTGAAACGCCATTTGAATGAAGTTTCAGAAAATTTTCAAGGACAACGGCACTTCTAAGGCCCACTTTTTAAACTCTTGTTCACACAACATTTATTCCACCTCCACGGAGGTGGTCACCCAAACCCTAAAGCAGCGCTGCTGAGCTGCCTGGCCTTTCCCGTTCCCTGGAACTGCTTCATTCAGCTTCCCAATGCATCACATCACCTCCCTGGTGCTCGAAACGCGTTTCACTGCACGCCAACCCAACCTCAGGAGACACCTGGCACACTCCGACCCTCCCACCGCACCCGGGCCATTCCCGGCTCCGCTTCTCTCCTGCCACCGCTCCCGGCAGCGGCAAGGGGCGGCGCCCTGCTCCCGCCCGGGCTCACCGGTGCGGATCTCCTCCTGGTCCGTGCCGTTCACGTAGTCCTGGCTCACCAGCGAGGCGAAGCAGGCCTGCGGACAGGGAAGCACCGCGCTGAGCGGCTGCGGGGCCGGCGCAGGCAGGCAGCGCCCGCCCGCGGCTGCCCCTCCTCACCTCAAAGGACGCCTCCAGCTCGTCCACCAGCGTGCTGTTGGGGTTGCGCGGCCCCGCGGGCGGCGGGATGAGGCCGGGCGGGCCGGGCGGGCCCGGCGGCGGCGGCCCCGGGGCCTGGGAGCCGAACATTCCGCCCAGCGCGCCCGCCATGGCGGGAGCGGCGGCCGCGCATGCGGCGGGAGCGGGGCGGGCCCGGGCGGCCCCGCCCGCTGAGGGCCGGAGCCTCGGGCGGCGGCGGCGTGTGGGGCGGTGCATCGCTCCTGGCACTGTCACTGGGCACCGTCTGGCACCATTCTCCTGGCACACGTCAGAGATATTGCAATGTATCGAGAACCCTTCTTAGACTTCTCCAGACTAAACACAGCCAGCTCCTGCAGTCTCTCCTGTTCCACACCGTCCATCCTCACTGCCCTCTCCTGTAGCTCCACCCGTTTCTTGCACTGACCAGCGCAGAACCGGACAGGACACTCCAGAAGTGGCCTCGGTAGGGCAGAGGAGGTGGGAGGATCTCCTCCCCAAGCCGCTGGCCACACTCCTTCCACTCCAGCCCAGGATAGCACTGGCCCTGCTGGAACAAGGCAAGCACAGACAGCAAAGCCGTCCTCCCCAGAGGGACCCTCCTCCTCCTCCAGCCTTTGCCCTGCTTCTGTCTCACAGGTGCGAGCCTTGCTAAGCACTGTTTCAGCATCACTTGGTCTACAACAGCATTTAACAAAAACCCCAAAAACCCACCCTAAACCAAAATAAATCCCCACCTCATGGGCTTGGATCCCCCAAATTGTCAAGAAAACATCACCTCACGTTTTAAGTGTCAGGTCTGTTTGATGTTTGAACTGAGTCTTGGAATAACATCCCTGCTTGGAGGGTGGCCAGCTCACACCAGGAAAGCGGGGAACTATCAGCATGACAAAAACCATGTGAGATAAGGGCAGGTTCCCCTAAAAACACACAAGCACTAACTTGCACCCAGTAGTTTTCTGAAAAAAAGTTACAATATACACTTTTTGACATGTTTTTAACTTACTACATAATTCTATGCAGAAGCCATGCTAATTCTAATCACACAGCATCATTTCTGCCTCAGTACATACCAAAAGCAGTTTAGTTTTTCTAAGGAAAAAATGCCAGAATGGTGTTTCTATGAAAATCTTTGCAGAGTTCCCATTGACACCACCTACAGTTCACTCAAAACTGAGGTACATCTATCATTGATTGTTTATTCTCTCTCAATCAAAACTCACATCCAAATAAAGTATTTATTGTTTACGATAGTTATGCATACTTTGCATATAAAATAGGTGTCTCAATAATTCCCATTGTGATGTTTTGGTATTAAATATTTCAGTAGTTCAAACAGAATAATTTTTATTTTGCTGCATAATATGGTACGGGATGAAAAATCTCAAAGTTGAGATATTCTTACCCAAGTAATAATTTATAAAGTTAATTGCCATAGTGAAAATATGCTTGGGGCATTCATTTATCAATGATACCTTTTAAGATTTTGTTTCTTAAGGCAGAGTGGATGATTTTAGAACAAGTATTTTTATTTGGCACTGTGAGTGTCTTGACTTAATCGAGCTGCAAACTCAACGAGCGTCCTGGTGGGCCGCCCCGCCATGCCCTTGCGCAGGTACGGCACCTCATCCTTGTTGGACATGACCCCAGCTATATCCAAATGAGCCCAGTGAGAGGCAGTCACAAACTCCTTCAGGAATGCAGCAGCTGTGCATGCTCCTCCAGCCCTGCAGGAAACAGAAAGATGTATTGCTCCCAAAGCAATTCCAACAGCACGCAAAGTAAACAAATGGGTTGAAAGAAAGGGGCACATAGAAGGTGTTGGTTCATCTTACCTGCTGTACTTTCCAATGTTGCTCACATCTGCAAGAGGACAGTCTGTGACTTGTTTTGTGTAATGCTCAAAAAGAGGCATCCTCCAAACTCTGTCCCCTGTCAAAATGCTGGCCTGAAAAAAAAAAAAAAAATGATGTTTTGGGAATTTCTTTTTCTAACGGTACTTGTAAGTCCTGTTTTCATGCATGCTTCTTTTTGTTTAGGTTTTACCAGTCTAAAAATCTGCAGCCCAAGATATTAGGTTTTTGGAAATACATTGTTTGCAAAACAAAAGAGGCAGTCCTGCTTTTTAGGTACTGTGGTGTCAGCCAAAAGGCAACATCAAAAGACCACATTTTTTATCTGTTTTCCTTTTCCCTGACAACAGAAATCCTTCCCCTCAGAGGCTTCCTTGATCCATCACACCTCAGCCACTCACAAGGCCTCTCTGAATTTCTGTACCTCTGTTGTTAATTATCTTTTTAACATAGACTAATTACTGCCAGTAGTCCAGAGTTTATCCAAATGTAGTGAGTTATCAGAACATGCAGATCCATGAGATGTTTGGTGTATGATATTACATCTCACTGAAGAGCTAGTAATTAAGTCAACATTATTTTCAACTAAATATAGTACTGACATCATTCCTCTAAAATTTCAAAACATAGTAACATCATTCAGATTTGCATAAAGACTTTCAGTAGTGTACTAACTTTTCAATAAGACATATCACTGATTTATTACTATTATGATTTAACAATAATGCGGGTGATCTACCTCATAGAGGTGAGTCCAAAGCCAAGATGAGTTTGTGAACACTCCAGTGGCAGCAGATCCCAATGCAACATCCATGGCACCTAAAGGAACACACCTTCAAGTTTATATGAAATAAGGCAAAGGTAGAACTGAGCTATTCCTTGCATCCTGACTCCTCACAGAACTTTCCATTTTTAATTCCCAGTATCAGTAACAGGAATTTATCAGACTGCAAAACTTGAAGACTTTAGTATACTGACATTTTTGAAATTCTGAACATTTTTATTTAATTTATATATTCCAAAAAATGCAAGAAATCATAAAAATTATATTCTGTTTTCCATGAAACTAAATTTTCTGATTTCAGATTGATGTTTCTTAAAAATAGTTCTAAGATCATGTATTAAACAATAACATTATCCTCTAAAAAACCCCTAGATATTATTATTTTCATATAGAAAATACAAGTGAATGGGCTTTTTCCAGTTTATAGACCTCTACAATTTTTGAGCCGATACTTTCTCTTTTGTGAATTTCACTTACATAGACTTTTGCACATCATGTGTAAATTTATTTGATTAAATATTTAATTTATTAAAATAATCATTATCAAAATATTAAACCATAGTATTAGATATTTATCTATTTCATGCCTCAGAACTGCTTCTCTAATAGCAACACTTAATCCTTAGTGAGATGAAAATAAAAAAAAAGTAGTTTAGCAAAATATGTCAAAGAAAATTCTATGGGAGCCCTCCTTCTTCCTGCTTGGTGCCCAAGGATCCCAGATAGGAATACTTTTATACAAGCCAACAATCTTAAAATCAGTTTCCCTTCTGTCTATTGAAATTTTCCACAGCATTTGAACTGGTAAAACTGATGGAACATAATTTAAGGCATTAGCAGAGAATCTATATAAGCATAATTATTTTGCTTAACATATTAATTAAGCAACAGAGTAGAGTTCTGTCTGAATTACTCTTCCATGTTTGCTTTTATTTCAGCTACAGTCACCTCACCCGTGACAGCCTGTTAGTGAGTTCATGCATACAAAATTGCTGGTTTTAAATTTAAATTTACAACTTCATTATTATACAACTGTAGAGATGAAGCAATTAAAACACACTTCATAATGCCTAAAAGTATGCAAATTACACAAAAAATACTTCAGTCAAACAAATTCCTGGGGAATGATGACATCATGGAGGCCTGAGCCAGCTCCCAGGGTGGGAGAACTGGCACTGGCAGGGTCAGAGCTCAGGCACCCAGCAAGGCCTTCAGGAACCTGCCTGGGCTCTGTGCCAGAG
Source organism: Melospiza melodia melodia (assembly GCF_035770615.1). Lineage (NCBI taxonomy): Eukaryota > Metazoa > Chordata > Aves > Passeriformes > Passerellidae > Melospiza > Melospiza melodia. The sequence continues at coordinate 83,104,326 of NC_086198.1, read as the reverse complement.
GGACTGGGCAGGACTCCCCCATGCACATGTCACCACCTCTGCATCACACAGGCCTGGGAGCTGAGAGGGTTCAGCCCAGAGATGGAAGAAGCACAGGGAAACACTGTGCACAAACACTGACATCTGTGTAGGTTTTCCTGCTCCGGGCTCCAGCTGGGCTGAGCCAACCCAACTTCATCTCCACTGCTGAGCGTGTACCCTGCATGTCCCCTCCCCACTCCAGAGTCACACAAGCTGCTGTCCTGAAACATGTAAAATCATCTCATTGCCTTTGAATTAAAGGGGGGTGTATATACACAGCACAAGTAATCCACAGCCCAACTAATGGGTAAGGCAAAACTGACCTCAAAGTGCGCAGGGAAGGAACACGGCTTACCTGTTAATGTTGCAGCATTCACAATAGCCCTTGCATTAAAATTGTGGGCATAACAGAGAGCATCAGCTAACAGCAGTCTTCCTTCTGCATCTGTGTTATCTACCTTCAAAGGCAAAATCAGTAAAAAACAGATAAAGTACTGTATACACCTCTTTCACTGATGTATTTCTCACATATTATCTTAAATAGCTGCTGGATAGAGACCCTAGAAACTTCAGGTAATGAAAATTTACTCAAACTACATTGAAAAGAAGAAAGAAAAAATACAGCATCGATACACAGTTATGTGTATAAACTAAAAGTGTATCTGTAGCTGATGTAAGTCATCCTTCAGCACTACAACCTCCTTGCATGCTGGGTCTCTGTACTGCTGGCTCCTCAGAGGAGCCTGGAGACTGGAGAGGTGTCTCAGGGGAGCACAGAGGCTGCAGCATGTGCTTGGAGCTGCCAGCACTTACTTGCAGATTTCTTCTTGGTGGGGGAATACCCACCCACTCTTTTTCCCTCAAAGCAGAGGGTGACTGAACTCAGTTTGCAGAGATGGATGTCAAAAAAGAGGAAGGTTCAGCGAGTCAAAAGTGGCAGAATCACAGAAATTCAGACAAAAAGAAAGCCATCTACTTCTGCATTAAATCAGTTATCTACAGCACAAGGACCTTCAGTACAATTTAATCTCTTAGATGAGTATGGAACCATTTGTAATAAATATGAAATATGTATCTTGGGTACTGATTTGGCAGGCTTCTTTGGACCAACAGCCCCTATGACTCAGAGTTCTGATTGTACTGAGCATTTTGGCAATGTAAAGACCGTGTTACATCAGCAGGAAACTGATGTCTTTCTCTGATGTCTTACTCCAGATAGCAAAGAATTTGCCTCAAGAGTCTGCTGGAAGCACTTATAGTTATTTATTTGGACTTAGAGCCTGTATTTATGAGCATTGTAACAACCTCTTGTGCCAAAAGAGCTTTTCCAGCGTGCTCAATAAATGACCTTACTTTGCAGCTTTTCCTAGCAATTTATAAGACATGTCCCATCTCTTCAATCTAGATTAGAAAAAATCCTACCATAGCAATTTCTAGTTACTAACATGCTTCTTACAATTTTAAAAACAGTACATTTGCACTGCTAATCTAGAAGGGTTTTTTAAATGTGCTCTGACTGCAGTCAACTTGGTTGATGAAACCAGCTCAATAAAAGTACCCAAATTTCAAGTTTCACATGCATACCTGTATTGTTTTTCCATTCTTGGCTCTAACTACATCTCCAGGCTTGTTTGCCTTACCACTGGGCATATTTTCACAGAGGGGTGCCAAACCTCAGAGAGAGAAAAAGAAAAGTGAACTACTTGTTTCCTTCTCAGAAAAGCTGTAGAAAAAACCTACTTAGATAAATGCCAAACACCTCCTTAAGAAAATAGTACGAGTCTAATTTTGAAATTAAAGTAAAAATTCAAGTTTTCCCAGTTAATGGAAGACACATGGTCCAGTTTTCAATCAGGGAAACTCCTCTGCATGATGCACTACCAGGCTCTCTCACCTACAGTACTTTACCACTAAGATTTTCTTCTACATTTTTTTTCAGACAAGTGATATCAGAGGAGCAATAAATGCTATTTTTTGTCTCCCATGTATAATTATTCACATGTAAAGGAATTTGTTTCTTTCTGAAATTAAAAACTTCTCAAATAAACACTGAGCCATTCAAGCTGTGCTCACTGTATAATGTCTAGAGTGATCCAAGGACTTGCCACGTAACTTCAGCCACACCAAGAACAACTAGAAATGAGCAAAACACAGGCTCAGTGTCAAAACTGCAACTGTGACTGGGATCGTGGAATGAACGAGGAATTTCACTCATAGGGAAAGCCTGCACCTGGCACAAGGTGCACAAGTGGAGCCCACTTTTCATGATGTACAGACGGGCTGCACTGCCATCGCACGCTTGGTGAGGAACTCTGTAAGGATGTCCGTGGGCACCGCTGCCCTCTCCTGGCTGAAGCACAGAAGTGACTAAAGTACCAGGTTAACTCAAAGTCGAGCTTCTCAAACTAAAACTTATTGCACTCCATGTTCCATGTCATTGCCAACCGGTCTTGCCACAGCGTCTGAATCAGCTCATTTAATTTTACCACTGTAGAAAAAATAAACTTTTTTTCAGGAAAGAAAAAATCATTGCACATGCATAAAGGCATCAGCAGACTGGTTTGGTTTAGTTTTCTGCTGGGATATTCACCTAAGGAAACTAGAGTTGATCCCTCCTCCTGTTCATGCACTTATGGAGGTAGCTTGGCACTCCTGACTCCTTTTCAGTCTAACTGCTTATACAGAGATGCACATTCCTTCTTGTAATGAAGGATCAGGACTTTCCAAAGACTCATTGGAAGTATCTTTATTGACAAATATTTCTTGCTTAAGATGTAAAAATCATACCTTAAGAATCTTGATTTGGTGTTCTAATATTTTATTCAAGAATAGTAATTTTTTGATATGCCAGTAAAAATGGAAGAGAGATTGAGCGAGGGAATGAGAGAAGAGGATGTGCAAGAGTCCGTGATGTTTGTACATGGCTTTTACCATTGCTAATACTAGAAAAACGCTCTCTCACAAAATGTTGTAGAACTAAGGTTTTTGGGTTCTCCACACAAAAACACTTACCAATTATGTTCAAAGGCAGATTTAGAGTTGCTGCTGTCACAATGGCTGAGCAGACAGTTGCTGCCCCTCCCATGTCTGCTCTCATCGCATCCATGCCCGACGACGGCTTCAGTGAAATGCCACCGCTGGAACAAACAGCTCGAGTTCCATGTCACATACACTGGTGATGTTCTGTCCCTCAGTGTGTGTTAACACCAAATAGCAGTAAATGCTAGACCTGGGGCTCCAAGTACCTCTACAACCCTAGTAAATAAACTGGAAGCAAGGTATCTGGGTTTTCATTTCAGATAAAATATTACCTCCTCCTAATTAGGAGATGATAAAAATCCAGGTAACTGCAGTGGAGTAACTCCTTGATCTTCATAATGGCAGTGCACATAACGAACAAAATATTACACTTGGTAAAAATCAACATATGGATGGGGAACATGGAAAGTAGTTATAAGGAACTGCTGTGAAGAATGAACTATTTTCTATTTCTTTAAGCATCATCTAATGTCCAGTGACACAGTGCAATTCTTAACATGCAAATCCTTCATCCGCAGGTTTGTTCAGGACAAGAAAAGAAATAGCATCTTCTTTATTTTCTTTCCCTCTGAATTTCTTTCTTCCCCTTACAAGATGATGGCATATTAATTCCTACTTTGGTCAACTGATGTTATCTTATTGCCAGAAAAGGGAGCACAAGCTGCTATATAATGCAAGTTCAGTGGAATGGCATTGGAAGATGTGCTGAGCAAAGAAAAAGCATCTCCCTGTTGAACATGAATAGCAAGAAAGCATTTTCTCCCTCTAGTAATTAAAATACTGGCATGCGAGCATACATACCTGTCAAATGTAACTCCTTTTCCTACAAATACCAATGGGGAGTCATCTGTATTGGCACTCCCTAAATAGTGAATCTCCAGAAAGATGGGAGGTTCAGCTGAACCCTTAGCTACACTCAGGAATGCTCCCATCTCTTGTGTCGTTATCCAAGACTCTGGTCTGGAATAGAAACATGTATTAGTTTTATTATTTTTCCCAACTGGACACTTTGACCAAGGTGACTTTTTTTAAGATATGATTCTTGATGGTTTGTACACAAACTATTTCATTTTAGTTAGTTATTTTGGAAACTGTAGTTTAAATCCAACTACTACTACCTTTTCTGGTGAATCAGAAAAATACTTCCTCAGTTGCTCTTTGATTTTTGTTTTGTTTTAAAAAACCCAACAAAACAACAGCTTGTCTACAGTTTCTGCATCAGAAACACTGATCTTTCACTTCCTGTGAGGCTGTAGATGCTAAAGGTATATGAAGTAACAATATTGCAGCAGGTTACATTTAGCTTTCTGCTAGCAAGATTTCCCCCAGTCTTCTGCTTTCAACAAAATAGTCTCCAACACTTGCACAACCAGTATGCCCATTTCTACTGTAGAGCAGAAAGTAGAAATTCAGGGGCAAGAAGCACCAGCTGTGCAAATTCTCTTGCAAGGGCTTTTATGGCTCCATCTCACATTTTTAAAAACTATTAAAAAATCCCAACAGTAATGGCAATAAATAGAAGATGTTTTATTACCATATCCACACAAAAAAGCAAAGGTATGTAAAAAACCCACTTGGGAAGAAAACAAAAGGTACTTAATATTAGCCCTCTATTCACTGAGGTTTCTTCTTTTCACAGCACATGTGTTAATTAAGCAATAATTGACTGCATGGCTAATTGACAGTTAATGATTTTACTGCAACACAGTATCTTGCTTCCTCTGCAAACTAGCAGTTCATTTAACCCTCGACAACAGCCTGCAGTCTGGGCACCCCTCACACCTTTTCCCCAAACACTTCACCCTCTTTTGTCATTTGAAGTAGCAAAGGGAAAATGAGATTTGAATAACTTCAGATTTGAATAACCTGGAAGGTATCTTATCTCACTGTTATGGTCCTCTACCCAACAAAGGAATAATTTCCACGGAATTTACCTTATGTGGACCTTCACATTGCTGAAAGTTCTGAGCTTCTGTTCAATATGTTCAGCAAATTTGATTGGAGTTATATAATTAGCTGGAGCCTCCATGAGGTACCGAGCGAGGTTCTGCCCCTCAGCGTAGGTAACACCTTTTTGCCAGGCTTGACTTTCAGCACTGAACAGCAACACACAATGATCAGGATTATAGACATTTGCAAAAGTAAGAAAAGCATTCACATATTTTCTTTCTTAAAATGCAGTATCATTAATTTGGAGAAATTAAGAATATCAGTTATCTTGGTACAAGGACTCTAGTATAGTAACTCAGCTGTGGTTCTAGTCAGTGCCAAATACTTCAGAGAAAGCTAGGAGAATCCAAGAGTAGACAGATGGAAAATTATCTATCCAATTCATTAGGTCTTATCCTAATCCTTACTAATCAAAGGTTGCCTTAAATCCTTAAACACAAGGTTTAATACCCCTTCTGAAGTTTGTAATCACATTACTTTTAACAGCCTTGAAAGTTTTTATTTACCATATAAAGTCTCCAATTCTGTTTCTCCCTTTACTGAAATATGGTTATGTGGTAAGAATGGAACTTGGATCTCATTTCTCAGTGCATTCAAGGCACTGCACTAAGAAATGACAGAGCAAACATTCACAGAGCTGCCTGTGTAGGAAATGGAGAAGTCTCTCTGGTTACTTTGACAGAGGACCAGTACAAAACCTTTCATTTTACTGAGACAATTTACTTTATAAGCTATCACAAAGCAAGGCATTGAACAGGATTTTGCCTCTAAAAAGAGCAGGACAGTGATAGAGGAATGCAGGAGGAATATACAAATATTGCCTGGATATGGAAGGATCTGCTTCCAGATTCTCCAGTTCTTTGTGCTCAGCAATAGAGTTTAAGGAAGAGGGGCACTCCTCATGACAGGAAGAGACACTCAGGACTTAGCTCAAGGATGATGGACATACACAACTCCTTGGTAGCAGGCAGAACATATCTGAGGGTTCTGAGGGAGCTGGCTGGCATCACTGCAAACCTAGGCTCTTTCAGTTTGAAAGGTAAAACTGAATGTGGTCCCTGATGACCCTGAGGTCCCTGAAAAGGCCAAATATGCATCTTTAAAAATGCCAAGGAGAATATGGGGAACTACAAGCCAGTTATCCTAGACTAATTCCTTGGAAGTTTGTAGAGAAAGTAATTTTGAAAGCCAGTTCTAGGTATATGAAGGACAAGATGGACACTGGGAACCATAATTTTAGATTTGCAGCAAATTCCCGACCAACTTAAATGAATTCTGTGATGACAGAGTTTGTCACAGAGGACCACAATGGATGTAATTGACCTTAAAGGTCTTTTCCAGCCTTAACAACTCTGTGATTTTTCTTGACATTAGCTAGGTTTTCAGACAGAGTCCTTGCAGACAAATTGAGAAAACATGAAATGAAGCAGGAGTGTGTCTGAACACAGACACATCTCAGAGCTGGACAGTAAGACAGTAACAGACAACAATCTCAAGATTCAACACGGAAAACTGCAATAGGACACAAAGAAAAAAATTGACTGTGAGTGTAGTTAAGCACTAGAACAGATGCTCCAGTGAGGTTGTGGAATTTTCAACTCAGGAGATATTTAAATGTGGACTAAACAAAGGCCAGGCTTTAATGTTGTAAGTAATGTCCACGTTATCCCTAATCCAAGCTGGAGTTGGACTGAATGACCTCCAGAAGTCTTTTCCAACCTAAATTACTATATAAAAAAAGTTACTTCCATAACCGGTCATAGGACCATCTATGTTTTCAGGAAATGTTTATTTAATACAAATTTTATCAGTTTCTAAACTATCTGCAGTGCTACAAAATAGGAAGAGTGTTTATTTTACATATAACTTATCAAAACATGTTTAATCAAGAGGCTTCCACTTTATTTCACTAACTTTTTTGTAAGGAAGAACTTGTTCCTGCTTAAAGTACATACAGGGAATTCCTCTCCCCTGCAGGACAGAATATCCTATACCAAACATCCAAAGTCCACTACAAAAATTGTTCTGAGACCAAAAGCCCTGGTTCTACTTTCTGCTCTCAGTAAGTGATGTCTGTTTAGAGAGCAGAAGAACCCAGGCTTCTCTTCTTGCATTAAACTCTGTGAATGAAAATATAACAAATGAACTATGTAAAATATATCCATAGCACATTGGTCTGGTGTCAGTTAGCATTTCCTGATTCTCCAAAGGATTTATCCATTTATGGCATTTGAAATACCTCTTCTCCACAATTCTGGTACACAATACCAACAGAAGTCCTAGTATATCACAACTTTTCTTTGGGTAGCTTTTACTTTTATCCTGGTTCTTTTCTATGAAGCAGCATTTATTTATCCTTAACCTCTGAATATGGCACCAAAACACACGGAACAAACACGATGAATATACCTGAGATGTAAGATACTTCAGGAAATTCAAATGAGCGGGAGTTAAAAAGAGTACTGTTGCTACCCCTATTCTTTCCGTTTTGTTTTTCTCATGCACAAGCATGCCATGCATACAGTTTTATAAACAAGCAAACAAACAGAAGAATAAATAGGCAAGCTCTGCTTTGCCATCACCTTCCATGAAGCTGAGGAGTAACTACAGGTTTCTTTTTTTGCTTCAGCTCGTTATATTCATGCAATCCAAGGACAGCACCTTCTGCAGCTGCTTGTGCATCTCCACAGGGGTCAACTTCCACACAAGGGATCTCCAGGTCCTGGATCTGCCTGCAGCCAACTAAAAAATACAGCACAGAACTGAAGGCCAAATAAAAAATACAGAACAGCAAAACAGCTGTCTGAGGTGATCAATGGGACATTGCAAGGAAAAAATAATTTTAACTAGAGATAACTGAGTTTATAAGTAAGTCAGTCAAAGAGACCATGTAGCAGAAGAATGAAAAATGCTAATGACCATATACTGGCAAATTTTTACTAAAAATATCAGTTGATGAATTATAATTATTAAAATGTTTCACAAGAATAAAAAAAAGCAAAGATCACAGTTGTTCTGACTCCTTAAAGCTCATTCCATAGCAAAGTAAGGCTCTATCATTCTGGAGTGCTATGAATTATAGCTATCTACAGGTATCAGAAATTTGCCATAATTTAGATTTTTGCTAAGAATATGACTATTTTTTTTTCTTCCAGATGAGTTTATATACCCTTTCATAAACAATGTATTCCATAAATTCTATTTTGTTCCCAAATAATTTAACAATGTTTTATGTCAGCTACAAAGTGAACATTAATTAAAAATGTTAATGGCAGCTACAGTCTAGCACTTTGGACAAACAGCTGTCATCCAATCAGACTATAAAGTCTTCAGTGAGAACTCCTAATTCTTATTTTACACACTTAGATCCAGCAATCATCCTTGATTAAGATAAGCCCTCTGTCTTCAACAGATAACATACTGAATCATAGTACTGATGTTGTGAAAGATATTAATTTATAACAGAAATATCTTAGTTATTATATAAGTGTGCATACTTAAATATAGATATTTATATAAAATAGATATAATATATGTACGTACTTTAGTACAGGGTGACCATAAAGTCAATTGGTGATGACCCTGGTCTCCAAAATACTAATTACACAAGAGCCTTTTCAATATCACACTGTTTAGGAAAGTTATTTGATATAAATCACTGCTGTTACCTGTCTTCAGATTTGATTTACATTCCTGATAACTCCTTGCTCACTAAGGAAGAATTTCCATCAGTATCAGTGACAAGTAAATGCATTTACCAAACCATACAGTAAGTTGTGCATTTCAAAACAAAGGCATACCTAGACTTGGTCTTCAAAAGTGGAATATGCTGCAGAACTGCAATTGCTTTACAGACAAAATGCTTAAAAATTTTTAAAGATATTTAACCTGCAACAGCCGTACGGATGTTTTCTTTGCCTTCATTCCAGTTTTCTTGTTCGTTTATTCCAGCGTTCTTCTTACCCAAGCCAACTACCACCACACTTGGAAAGTCCTAGATGAAGCCAACACAAAAATGGATTAATTTTCCTCATTGTTACAGCCACAGCAGAGTTGTTAAAAAGACTTTACTTTCCAAATCAAATCAAGCAAAGCATTAAAATAGATGCAGTACTTTTTCTATATCAGGCACTTTCCATTAAGAGTGCCTGCATGGCGCTGCTTTGCTGTGCTCCCAAAAATTTGCCACAGGCATGCAAGTCTATTATTCTGTTGTCCAGTTCAGAACCATGTGCATTGCACATGGCAGGTAGGGCTTTATGCTCAACACCTGCTAAATCTGGGCACCCAAGGGCAAGCCTAAGAGTCCTTGGAAAGCACATCCAGCCTCCAAGCTGTAAGAAAGACAGACCTTATCTGGAGAATTGTAACCCTTTCTGGCACAGTGCTATATTCAAGAAAATAAAATCACTTCAAAAGCTCAGTGTGGTAGCTCATCTCAGGAGTTCTGCTGGCAGGATTTGCCAGGTAGCAAACCTAAGCTGCACAAGGGTAGATCTCTCCAGAGCTCAGGAAAACAATGTAGCACAGCAGACTACATGCTTGCCTTGTAAGCTGCAAGGGAAAGGAAAGAAGGAATGAGTACTAAAGGAGCCTTTTAATAGTGAAGTCAAATTTGTATAAAGCTCCAAGCTATATACATGAACATATATAATGTTCCTATAGCTCCAAGCTATATACATGAACATATATAACGTTCCTATAACTCTTAAGAAAAAATTAAGTTAATGTTAGGCTTTCCCATTTCTGTCAGCCTCTACAATCAGCTGTCAAACTGCTACACTGTAGTAAAGCCCTTTAGTCTGCAAAATGCTGAAGCTTGTGTTAGCTTTCTGGAAAATCAGTGATATCAGTTAACATTCTCCTGTCTTCTACGGCAGAGATTTGCTACTCACTTCAGAGCCCATCCTGTATGCAGAACTGGGACCTTCAGTGCACTCAACTTCCATGAAATTTCTGAGAGCCTTTTACCAAGTCCGGTGTCACCTGCGTGGGGTGTCCTCACAGGAATTTATACATGGTAGGCAATTCTCACTACAAATGGATTTATTTCAGATTATTGAAATAGCCTTAATGTAAGATTCAGTTACTTAGAGAGGAACACCTAATGTCACATCACATGCCTTACTAGGACTCTAAAAAGGCACAGATCATGCTATATTGGTCAGCTTCACATATGTGCATTAGTTCTATCCTAGCTTCTCAAGTGGAACTAAAAGCCTGACTTTGAGCAGATGAATCCTCATCTCATAGCCTTATGTTCTATCATGCCTGTGCAGAAAAAAGTCCTGCTTGAAGAACAGTCCCATAACTTGTTTTCAGAGGTTTCAAGCACCTGACTTAAAACCTCTGACAAAAGCCTATGAAAGGGACTACCTTGTCTGAGAACTGTCAGGTCTGGAAGGTCTTTGCACCTATCAGTAACTCCTCACAGACTCACCCCTCCTGGACACAGGAGGCATGGAAGTCAGATCCAAAACTGCCATGCTTTAGCTCATTCAGGAAGCAGCTATTCAGAGCACAGCACCTTTGGGGCAGACTTGTTCACATCCTCTCCACTTGCAGCACCATGGAGGGAGTGCAGGAATGTGCAAAAGGCTGTGCAAACATGGGCAGTGCAGAACAGGAGTTGAAACAGTCAAAAAGAGGGAAGAAGAGCCAGCCACTTTACAAGCACAGCAGTGAACTCAGCATAAAATTAGATGTAAGGACAAACTTCACACATCAATCAATTAGCACACAAAACCACAAAGTTCATACCTGATGCAAACCATGAAATATACGTGTTTTGCCTTTCTTCAAAGGTGGCCCACATCTAGGAAAAAAAAGATTATTTTTGAAGAAGGCCTTACTTGTGATCAACCTTACAGTACTGCATTTACTCCACAACCACACAGTGTGCCACACATGTACTCGGATGCTTGGCTCTGTGCTCATTCAGGGCAGGGGATGGCTCCCATGAAATTTTTGCATGTTTGCTCAGTGATTGGTTTTATCATGGGAGCTCCCCTCCAATTGTTTGTTTGTGGAAGCAAACACCAGCCTGATGGTGATATGGACACACACAGTAATAATGAAAAAAATATCATTCCTACTGGTATTTGTAGGTACTTGAGTCCATTTCAGGAGCTTATCACACACTTACAGGGAGAGAAGTGCTCTCAGCTTTCCGGACACAAGCCTATCAAAAGCATCTCCCGCACTAGTGAACTGGGCAGCACCATCGCCCTTTTCACTAGAGTAGACTCCCAGAACAAGACCCTAGAAAAGAAAACGCATTAATGTAAACAACACGAAATTTAGAGACCCATCAGAGAGTCAGCGAGCACAGTTTTCAAACTATTGCTAATTCTCTATGTATTTATCTCAGTTTTTGAATTTATCTAACATGATGCGTAGAGTAACACTTCTGTAAACCAAGATCAACTACAACTACTTTAAAGTGTGAAAAAGAAGTCAGATACAGCATAAGTGAACTTACAATAATTTTGCCGATCACATAAAGGCAAAAACTCTTTCAATCAGTAATTTTAAGTACAAAAGAGCTTCTCCCCGCCAGCGCAGACGCCCAGTCTGGCACCCCCAAGAGCAGCGGAGGGAGCCGCACCGCTCCTGCCTCAGCTCCGGGGGGCACACGGGGGGCTCAGCCGAGAGCCCAGCGGAGGAAGGGACGCGCAACCCCGGCTCCCCGCTCACCTTCCCGGCCGTGTCACGGCTGTAGCCCCGCGGCGAGGGGCCCTGCGCCGAGCAGCTGCAGGCCCGCGGCACGTCCCGGGCGAGGCGGCGCGCAGCCCCGCTCCGCACGCAGGGCAGCAGCATGGCACCGGGCGCGGCACCGAGCGCTGCAGCGGCCGGCAAGGCAGCACGGCGGGGAGGGCAGGGGAAAGGAGCAGCGGGGCCGGGCCCGGCGCGCACAGCGCCTCATCAGCCGGCGCCGCGAGGGGCGGTGCGCGGCGGCCGCGGGGGAGGGCCCGGCCGGAGAGCGGGAACGGAGAGCGGGAACGGAGAGCGGGGATGGAGAGCGGGGATGGAGAGCGGGGCCGGAGCGCGGGCAGGGAGAGCGGGCAGGGAGAGCGGGCAGGGAGAGCGGGCACGGAGAGCGGGGATGGAGAGCGGGGCCGGAGCGCTCCCGAGCGGGGATGGAGAAATGGGGATGGAGAGATGGGGATGGAGAGCGGGGCCCCGGAGCGCTCCCGAGCGGGCATCCCGCGGGACGGGGGCTAGGGTTTCCTCACGGTCCGGCACTGTGAAAAATGCATGTATTTTATGATTGGCTTTTCGCAAATATTAAAATGGGTATTATATGTGTTGTGTTAGAAAGTAATGCTGTGTTAATTATCTTAAGTAGTGTGTTAAATACAGTTTTAGGTTACAAAACATGTTAAAATAGAAACTATGCTATGTAGGATACTTTTTTTAAAAGAAAGGACTCACAGCGAGATAGCAGCCACAGGACCCCTACATCTTTCAGAGAAAAAAAAATTATTGCCCTCTTATCAGAAGAAACAAACTTCTTCCCGCATCGAAGGCGTTGTTAGGATTCAGAGGAAGAAGTTGACGATGACCAGACAGAATCCTGTGTTTGAATGGAATTTTTGCATCATGTATGAAGTGTATGAATATGCAACAGGCTATTGCTTTTAAGGGGTAATCCTTTGTTAATGGGGGTCCTTTTTCGGGCCCGTGCTGCCCAGAAAAAGGTACCCGGACGTCCGTAGCTCTTTATCTCTATTGTCTCATATTGCCCTAATTCAAATTGTCCAAATTATTATTACTCTAATTGCATTACTGTTTTTATAACCATTTTATTACTATTAAACTTTTAAAATTTTAAAAACAAGTGATTGGCGTTTTTCACAGGCATCATTCGTGCGAGGGGGCGGCTCAGCTTCACAGTGGATTTTTGCCCTCTCGTGGCATGTTCTAGATAGGTGGTCATACTTCTCTCGGGGGTTTATCACAGATTTAGGCAGCCCTAGTCCGTGTACTTAATTTGCATATTGAAGATTAAAATGTGAATTATTTAGGAAAAATAAAACTTTATTGCAAACGCACGTTACTGTAACAATTTCAGGCTGAAATTACGGAAAGAAATAAAAATGTGGCAAATGAAAAAAACACAAACCAATGACAATGACTGTGGTTACATTCTGTCAGGAAAGTTCAGAGCAGAATACAGGGTCATCGCTGTAATATCAGAAGTAGATTTATGGTGAGCAAAAGCACTGCACGGAAAAGAACTGGTTAGAGTTTGCTGACAATTGTATTGTCAGTCTGAAGAGCACTGAACATGCGCTGGATTTTAATTTCAGGTGATTGAGACATTTTTTGTTTGTTTCCCTGCCCTGAAGTGTGAAGCATAGATTTTAAGTATTTCATTTAAATATGTAAGAATAAGACACCTTATGAATATATATATAACAATGTTTGCTTTTCCATACATCCTTAAGTGGAGTTAGACTGTTAGATAAGCAGAACATGATGTAGAAGGAGCTGGGCCTGTTCACTAGGAGTCCACTAGATTTCCCACCTCACAGCTTTTCCCATGAAGTGGTAGAGAGACAAATAACATGTTTTATTAAGGACAGCAGCACTCAGAAACAATGACTGAGGACCCAATTTGATTTATCTTGTAAAAATACATATTTCTAACATTAAACCACAATATTATTTAAAGAGTCAATGTGGCAATTAATTTTCAGCTTCATTTATTTTGGCAAGGCTCTTGAATTAACAGTTTTTTAGTTCTTTGAACTCCATAGCTCCATAGCTTCTCCACATTCATGTAGTTTCTAGATATTATTCTGTACATACAAATTAAGTCGGTATTTCTCAGATATATGAAGTTGTCTTGAATTTTATGGAAAGACAGGATTGGGCCCAAAATATCTTCAAAGTTCTGGGTAGATATTACTCTGGGTAGATATAAATATTCTCATCTGGGATTTCAAATCTTCCAAGGTAAGAAATGCCCCCAGAGAAGTGCTCATTTTTACATGTTGAGCATGCATATGATCAGATACACTATGTGAAGCATAATAAAAATGTGTAAATAAAGTAGACCACATATATCAAGTTGCACACTTTTGAAATTAGTTTATGAGGTTCAAGGGAAAGCTGAAAAGGTCTGAGTGATAAACTTACTTATTGTTAACTCCAAGGTGGGCTTTATAATTGCACATTTCAAATATGTATACCTGCACTTAACCTTTTTTTCTCCAGACAAAATATCCCAGGGCAAATATTCCATGCATTGACCTATCAGTGTATCTTAGCAGTGCCTAAACTCAGACAACCTGTGCAGCTGAAAGTTTAATTTAGCCTCACATCTGTTTCATTAAGTTTAGTTCATGCATGAGGATACTTCTGTTCACTCTGAACTGAAAATTCTATTTTCTCACAGGTCACAGCACAGTCATTGGTGAGAATGTTATTTGGTCATTCAACTTGTGCAACTACAGTATCCCACAAGGATGGTTCATAGGTCTGCTGTGAGAGAAATCTTCTTTTGGACCTTTACTGCAGAATATGTTCCATTCTTGAATTGATTCAAACCAAGAAATTACAACACTAATCAGCCCAGTCATCCCCTTTAACTTCATGTATACAGTGCATTCTACAGGTTCTTTCAGAGCTACTGTGACCTCCCTAGTAATCCACTCCAATAAATCTTTAATCTTGTCCTTACCTAAATGGTCCCATGATTCTTATTCAGTAATATTTTTGGAGGGGTTCAAAATTTGTGGGCCATCAAGCAGTTCATTATCAGTATGAAAATGTGTTGCAACACATGCATATCAATGCTACTGAAAAGCATTTTCACAGCAATCGCTCAATATGGAGGATTTAAGAATCTGCTTCCTTCTCACCTCCAGAAGAGAATTATATTTAGTAAAAGCTAAGTTACATGCCACAATATAATTCTTTAGAATGTTCATAGAACAATTACATTACATGTTCATAGAACAATTACAAATGACAAGTATTACATTTTCTACTGGTGTAATTATGCTGCACTTCAAGTTTTTCTATCTCAAAGCCATTCAGAATTTTCTGGAAGGAGAAGGTGGTACCACAGAGGGCCCTGTGGACAGTTTTCAGGGCCATAGTGTTGTTACCATCTAAGACACCTTTGTAGCCTGGGTTTGTTTGCTGCCTATCCATGTGCAGGCTATTGCACCATCTTCCTGGAGTGTGGCCCAGGGCACAGTCTGAGTCAAAGCACCAGTAAATTTAGAAGAACAATGAAGCAAGAGGGTGGTATGAAATAGGAACTTTTTCTGCTTTATTAAGTCTCCTTTATACTAAAATTGTAACAGTTCTACAACTCATCATCATCATTTTCCATCTATCTTTTAATTTTTTTAGAATAATTGTAGTGCTCCTGCAAAACAAAAGTGGCTCATGGTGTCTTGAAGAAGATAGGTGAGTAGGGCCTATTGCAGAGACACCCTCACAAATTTCTGCTTCACTCATAATCCTACTAACCTTGTAGAGCCAAACCCAGAGATGGTAGAGGCCACTGTATCCATTCTTAATGGTATATTCCATATCCTTTTCTCAAAAATAATCACTCCTCAGCACGCATGAACTAGTCGAAACTTTGTCAAAATTATGGCCCTTCCTAAGAAAGTAACTTTTCCATCCATTTAGCCAGTTCTATTCATTTCAATACTGTTTCATCATACATCACTTTTACTTGATTTCAGATAGACTTAACAGTTATGAAGAAAATTAATCTGTCAGATTAATATTTTCCAGGTTATCTAAAAGCATTATTACCCTTAATCTGTTTACTTCCAGAAGCTGCAATAAAATGTTCATCTAGCAGCTAATAATTTTTGCTTCACAGACTAATAGAATCCCATATACTTTACATTTCTCACTTCTTTGCCTTGTGGTACTGACAATTTCTGTTTTAAAAACATTTCACACACACACACTTAGCCTTTACTACCCCATAACTTTAGCCTCACAGTTGATGAAGTTCTCTTTTTCCATGCTGTATAACATCATGAAAGATATATGTCCTTCTTAATATGCTCTAGATAATTCTGTGAAATAAATGCCAAATATACATTCTTTCTCTTTTGAAATAACCTTATAGTTTCAAAGATTTGTGATAAACATGTTGTCTTTCTAAATAAAGAAGACATTTGGTTTGATGAATATTTTACCTTAACTTTCTAAAATACCCCAAAGAGCAAATTTTCTTAAAATGGAAACAGTATATACTCACTGCAGATATCAGTTTGTTTTGAGAATAATGATATTTATAGCATTTGGTTTTTTAATTTTTTTTCACAGACATGTTAGTTGCTGGTATTGTAGACTGACATGTTTACACAGGTTTGTACACAAATCATCTATCCAAAACAAAGGATGAAGAGCCAAGAAGCTGTTCCTGTCACAACAGTTCACGTGAGCAAAATAGTTTTGTGTAGATTTGTTAGTACATGATATCCTCTGCTGTAACATTGACTTCTTCTGTTTTAGTCTTAATTTTAGGGAAATGAATCTCACTAATGGCTATTAGCAGTAAATTCACTGCATGTGCTGTGGCACTTGCCACACAAATCCAAAAACAGTCTTCAAAGCGTTCTTCTAAGATAACGAACCGAAAGACATTTTCCCGAAAATTGGCAATTCTTTCTGTGAGGTGATGAAGTTTCACAGCAGCCATGAAGCTGGTGACTCCAAGTACCACAAATCCACCTGCAACGAAATTAAATGAGTACTCACCATTATCAAATCAAAACAAGACAGATATTTTGGTCATGCTTCAAAAGACCTACTGAATACACCACTGAGCACTATGCAGAGTAGGGACAGACAAAGGCATGGCTTACACACCTTCAAAATGCTTAGGCTGTATTGTGTGGGCAAACATACTTTTATCCATGACATAAAAACTCAAGGCTGGCATTCACAGCTCCTGATAAATGTTAACTAGACACAGTAAGCCAAGATACTACCTGGAAGTTCTGTTTTGATAGGTGTGAATTCACCACCAACTTCATTGTATTCACAATATTTAAATCAAGGAGGTATTCAGTAAGGCAAAAGAAGGAACTTGTATCATTTTCTATGAATGTGACTAGAGAAAAACACTGGAAAATTACTTTACCTGCAAGGAAGTTCCAAAGGCATGCTCCTGCTGGACCGTTAATAGCCCGGTAAGGAACTTTTATTGCGTTAAGAATGCAGAATCCAAAACTGACCAGAGAAAAGAAAATGGCCACACAGAGGAACATTATGATCATCACATGCAGGCCTGTATTCAACTTTTTCACCATGTGTGGGAAAACTGTCAAGAAAAAATAAATTGTCTATTCAGTGTATTGGATTTCTTGATGATGGCAAACATCGCACTGTGCTGGTACTTCAAATTCAACTTATATTTAAGGATTGTTTTTTTATGGAGATGTGGAATTCAGCTAGCTGCACACATCTCAGTTCCTGATGCTTTATTTTTCAGTGCATCAAGCTAGGGATTTTCTGCTACAGGAATAATCCTTTAAACAGGATCTGTGAATAAGGATTCAGGCTGAAGTCTTGTTTATTTATCTAGCATGGTAATGTTTTTATCTCTGGTGCTGTATTGTCTGCTGCAAAAGAGACTTTCCTGTCTCTTTTTCACCTCTGTTCCCAGTACCAAACTCCTGGTTTGGAGCTTCTCATTCCTGTCTCATGCTTTTTATCTCATCCATTTGAAGTCTGATAGTCTCAGTTTCCTTGTTCCCTTGCTGCCTAAAATGGTATCACCTTTTTCTCTGTTTATTTTCTCATGTTCTTCTTCTTCTTTTTCTAATCCTCTCTTTACTGTTGGCTCCAGTGAGATCTGCCCTGATTTCATACATCCTAATCCCACAGGTTTGCCCTTTAAGATTCCCTTCTTGGTTTCTCATCTAGTGTTTATGGTCCCTTCATGCTTTTCTGGGCATCTGGCAGTGTTTTAGCCACAGATGTAGGAAGCTTGTAAAGTGTTGCAAGGTGGGCTTTAGCTGAAGCACTCACATGGTTTGCTATAGACACAAGCTCTCCCTCAGCATCCTGACACTCACTTGTCTCTTGAGAACAGCAATTTTTTTGGTTCTGTCTTCACAGACACAGTTCCTTTGTTGGAGAGCCAGATTGGCAGGAGCAGCAGGAAATGTACACCTGAGTGTTCAGTTTATCCTGCAGCCCTCTAGTAACAGAATCAGAAGAAATGTGAGTAGGGAATTGTAGGTGATGTTGACTGACAGGAAAGAGAGAAGCTGATTGAGAGGAACTCTAAAATACAAGGTGATCAAGAGGAGACCTCCAGCTAGCATAGCACTGCACACTCATACATGTTCTGAAAAACTCACTGCCCAATTACTAAAAAGTTACTACAAAGAAGGTATACTATGTTATAAACAAATAAATAAATTCCTACCTGTGCTGTATAACTGACAAAAAACCCACAAAGTTCAAACAAACCATCTAAAAAGTAGGCAGCAACAGTTTGTAGATGTCACTATGAACTTCAGGCATATAATTTGATCATGACAGGACAAAATTACAGTAGATCCT
This sequence comes from Melospiza melodia melodia, assembly GCF_035770615.1. Classification (NCBI taxonomy): domain Eukaryota; kingdom Metazoa; phylum Chordata; class Aves; order Passeriformes; family Passerellidae; genus Melospiza; species Melospiza melodia. The sequence goes on along the minus strand of NC_086198.1, from coordinate 83,085,759 downwards.
GTAGAAAAAAATTGTACTGTACAAATCCCACACAAAAATGATGTGATTCAACAGATCTGCCCTTTCAGTAGCTCATTCTGGGGTTGTAGTTGGGCTTGGTGCACAGAAGAGCTACAGAAGACTCTGACAACAAGAAATGAGGGGAGTAGGATCAGAAATACATCTGAGAAATGGAAATCTAAAAACAAGGTTGCTTTCTGACTGGAAAATAACTGGCAGTGTAACAACAAAGCACGTGGAATTAAGGCTCCTTACAAACAATCAGAGATTTTAGGGTAGTTGTAAGGATTATTTGGTCTCTTTTCTGAGTCTTGCAGCCAAGTCCTGATGACCTGCCCAGGGCGTCTGGCTTAGTACACAGAAATAAGAATCCATGAAAAGGATATTGCCATGGAGACTCCAGACACAATCCAGCAGTGTTTGCTATGCACAGGCAAAACACATGGCTTCCCCAGCTTGTTCCAGGGCTTGAATTAATTGTCAAAACAGAAGCATCTCATGCCAGCTTAGGTGCCTTAGGACCATCACAACAAGCCTGAGGTCTAACATACATGCTGCACTTAGGATGGGACACTTCCAGAAGCTGCAGCTGGAGGCCAGATGATACATCTTTAGGAGTACAAAAGAGCAGTAGACACCTGTTACGGCAACAGTCACTGTCCCAGCTAAAAGAGAGTGTTCCAGCCATAAGTCTACTTTAGTGGATGCTAACAAAGTGAGAGGTGATGAACCAATAACAGCAAATTATTGCAATTTGAAATTCTGAAGTGTCAGAAGTACTGCAATACTGCACCATATGATATGTTAGCTTTGTCTTCATCTATGGTGCTAGTGAAGTCCATTTATATTATCACAATCCTCACGGAAAGTCTCAAAGTTCTTGCACCCCAGTAAATGCAGAATGCTTGGAGATGAAGGGGGACATTCTAACCAAAAAACGTCAAGTCAAACCCAGAACCCCCAGCCCTGCTTACCATTGTGCTAAAGTATCAGCTTTATTGTGTATTGCTGTTTGAAACCAGTATTGTGAAAATATCAAATTCAGTAGAATTATTAAAATATTTAAAAGGGAAAATCTCTGGAACACTTGTTGAACAAAATGCATATTTGTGCCTACTGCACTTAATGTTTTACAGTTCTACCAGAGAATTATTACTAGCTTCAGTGAGAGCTCTGTTTAGGGAGTGCCGGCTCATGTCCTCCAGTTGCATATTGATGTACTCCAGAGTGACTGTGGAACATTATGCCTTCCTCTCAGGTTGCACAGTAAAAAATCAGAAAGTTCATTAAATAGTCCAAAAAGTTGTACAGAGTTGTTCTCATTCTGTCTATCAGGATGGCCTGCAAGAACTGGAGCTGGATGAGCATGACTGCTGTGTCCATGTCATGATTGCAGTTGCAGGCAGACCTTGAGCAATAATTTGGTTACCAGTCCAAATTCATCCAGTTTAACAACTGGTCATGCTGATCTAAGTTGAGATTGCTCTGGTGCTTTTCTACATTCCCCCTGAAGTCCCACAGTCACACCTGCCTTCAATTTTTATAGAAGTGCTTGTGTAGTTGTGTAGTCAGACACGATCCTATGGGAAAACAAGTATTTATTTTTGTAGGCTAAATCTTTGGCCCGTTTAACTTCTGGAATACCTCACCTCAGCTACCAGAGCCATTGCAAAGGATGGGACAGGACAGCATTGCTGTGGGCCAGGGAGATGGTGAGACTGCAACAGCTTCAACTTGTATTGGTTTAAGTTTCAGTAAATGTGTACACTGAAATAAAAATCTTCAATGCAAATTGCCATTTTCACTACAGAATAGGAAGAGTGAAATTTGGAAATCATCCACAGTACAGCTCAGTGCTTTCAAGACTTCAATGAAAATCTTTTATGTTAAAAGCAATACCTTTAGAAAAGTTTCTATGTTTGTTAAAAGTTCAGCAATTTTTTGTCTCCCAAGTTAATAGAAAAGAAGGTAAGAATTTCTTCAACATGTTAATAAAGTTAGCGATATGTGCTATGGTAGACATTTGCATTAGGACAGCCAGAGAAATACAGAAATATGTCCAGCTAAATAAATCTCTGCTTCTTAAAGGGAAAAATCCTCACAAGAGTTCAAGAGAGAAGGCAGGAACAGATGCAGAGGGGTGGCAGAGCAAAACGTGACATAGGAAAAAGTCAGTCAAGGGAAAGTATGATTTACAGGGTCATCTCCAAATGACTTTCACCCCCTTCACAAGGCTAAAAGGAAACTCTCCATCTAGCCCTAGGGATTTTTTGTCTCCAGCTTGATTCCAGGATTACAGAATATAACTATAGCAGAAAGTATTAATGAAATTATAGAAATTTTACATTCACACTCCAAATATCAAACCATAAAGACTACATATTTATTTAATAATACAAATTTGCATTCTACAAATTCTGTAAACAAAAATTATAGAAAGTTAAATTTGAACTAGATATTAGACTAAATATTCAACCAAAATTGTACTTACTTGTGAATTTGGAGCGCCGCCCGCCCAAGCCACATTGGCGTATTTTGCCGCCCCGAAAGAGTCCGTAGTAAATTTCTCCAATGAACTTGACCAGCTCTGGATCTGTGGCATTGACCAAATCAGCCCCTGTTTTGCAAAGGATCTTTCCAGTCATCCACTTTGGGATCCCCATTGCAACAACAATCAAGATAAAAGACACAAAACTTATTAGGGAAGCCAAGGCAAATAATGTCTTTTTAAAGCAGCCAGGCATCTTAGTGCCTTCAAGGGATCATCTCCAAGCCCTCTCTGCAGCAGTCAGACGTATTTCCCATTTTTCATCATGCTCCAAAATCCACAGCTGAATACCAGGCATTTCAAGATACTTCTCTTTGTATTTTGGAGGTTCAGCAATTAATCTGTATGGTTAAAAATCAAGGCAAAAAATACATTTTGCTGCAACAACATCCTGAAATGGTTGCAAGTAAGGGCTTCATTACACTGTAGTGCGGTGATGCTTCTTTGTAGCAAGTAATCCTATCTCTATGGCCAGTCTAATATTTCTTCAGGGGTTTAATTGTCCTGCTCAAATGACATCAAGTTTCTTACTGCAACCTCATGTGAAGAAAATTTGGAGAAGAATCCAGTTCATTGGATTATTTTAAAAAGTGGGTAAACATCTGTGTGCAGGGGACAAAGGATCAAAACAGCATAATTTGTCTGAAGGATTCTGCAGTCGCCTGAGCCGTGCTGAGCTTCCCGGCGCCTGCTCCCACCCAGCCTGTAAATGTCACTGCGGGCAGAGATATCAGAGGGACAGAAAGGATGGGTCTGGAATCTCCTGAATTACAGCGGGGCGCACGAAGCCCCTGGCAGCGGGGGCGGCCTGGCCAGCCGTGCCGGACATCGGGGCACTCATGGGGGGTAACAAGCGACAGCTGCGATCCATGAGCGCCAAAGAAAACCCGCCGTAATTGTCCGCACTTCTACGGTTACTGCTACCCGAGCCCTGGCAGGACCTTCAGAGCCACTAATTAATTAATTAATTAACCAACTAACAGCAGCAGGAGCCCTGGGGACTAGGGACAAGGCCCCTGACGCGGCTGGGCCGAGGCATTGGGATCTCTCCTCCCTCGCTGCCCCCGCTCCGCACGGCCCGGGCGGGCAGCCCCGCCCCGCCCCTCGCCCCGCCCCTCGCCCCGCCCACGGCCGGGCGCTGCCGCCCCTCGCCCGGCCCGTGACGCGGCCCAGTCCGCGCCCTGAGAGCAGCGCCGGAGCAGCGGGCATGGCGCGCAGGGTGCTGGTGTACGGCGGCAGAGGGGCGCTGGGCTCCCAGTGCGTGCGGTACTTCAGGTCCAAGAACTGGGTAAGCGCCGGGCCGGGAGGTGGCGAGGCGGGGAGCAGCCGTGCCCTGCCGGGCTGTGCTGGGCGCTCCGGGGCGCGGGCCGCTAACGCGCCGTTCCTCTCGCCGTGGCAGTGGGTGGCCAGCATCGACCTGGCGGAGAACACGGACGCCCACGCCAGCGTAGTGGTGAAAGCGACCGACTCCTTCCCCGAGCAGGCCGAGCAGGTGGGTCTGCGGCGGGCGCGGGGCGGCCAGTGCCGGGTGAAGCGGTGGGGCGGTGCAGCTGCCAATCTCCCCCGGGGGTGCGCATCCCTTCGGCCGAGCGGTGCACCAGCCAGCCTCCCCCGGGGATGCGCATCCCTTCGGCCGAGCGGTGCCCGCAGCCTCCCCGGGGGTGCGCATCCCTTCGGCCGGGAGGTGCACCAGCCAGCCTCCCCCGGGGGTGCGCATCCCTTCGGCCGAGCGGTGCCCGCAGCCTCCCCGGGGGTGCGCATCCCTTCGGCCGGGAGGTGCACCAGCCAGCCTCCCCCGGGGGTGCGCATCCCTTCGGCCGGGAGGTGCACCAGCCAGCCTCCCCCGGGGGTGCGCATCCCTTCGGCCGAGCGGTGCCCGCAGCCTCCCCGCAGGTTTGTGCATCTCTTTCGCTGCCGCCCGCGGTACCAAGGTGGCTGCAGGGATGGGTCCGGCTCCACGCAGGGAGCAGCAGCCGTACCGCGAATCTCAAGGTCCTTCAGCTTCTGCTCGTCCCTTCTTTTTAATGTTTTGTAATTCCTTTTAACTGAATATGCAGAAAGAGCTTGATCCGGGATATTGAAGGCTCAGCATATAAGGCAGTTTTGCTTTGTTTTTGTCTTGACTTTTGAGAGTTATAGACTGAACCTGGTGAGTTGTAATCAAGATGGTAAGGACACCTTAAAATGAAGCAAATACCCTAACTTAAAGATGTGTTGTGTGTAAGTAGATGGCATGCTCAAAGCATATGAACCTAAGCCCCAAGGGATCCCTAGGGTAATGCACTGGTTTCCACAGATGGGAATGTGAGAGGATCTAAGCCAGCTGAAAAAAGTATTTTGCTTTATTCTCTACAGATAGCATTCATTTTTACATTTTAAGTTTCAAGCCAATTTCTGTTACTGATGTACTGAATACCTAGCCAGTAGGAGTTTTTTATATATGCACAACTCCTAAAGCTTGGAAGAGTAACATAGAATGTTTACAATACAATTTTCAGTATATGGTTTTGTAAAAGCTGTTCGTTTTTCTTCACTTCTTGGGAGATAGATTGTTTGCTATTTGCTTTGACAGAGAAAATGTGTAGCCAACAAATTCATTACCAATTGCGAGGTCTTATATTTGAAAGAAAAGAAATTATAGATATCTTAAAGTATACAAGCTCAAATTTTGTGATCAGACTCAAACTGATGGTTGTGGTCTAGATAGAAGCATTAAAGAGGGCTAATCTTTAGTTTTTCTTGCACTGTCATCAAAAGTGACAGTAGTAGTCCTTGTCAGACCTAGAGTTTCATTTCCTATCTTAAACAACACCATACTCTGAAAAGAACCTGTCAAAAGAAAGTCAGTAATAATTTTTGTTAGCAGTAGAGGTAAGGGTCAGGTGTTTCAGCCCTGATGATCACTTATTTCCAGTGACATCACACACTCTATGGCTTTCATTTGTCTGACTTTCATCTATAGTTATTTTTAAACACAGTTGTTTTGAGTTCATGAATCATAAATATGAATTTTCTATAGCTGTTTAAATTGCTGTGTCCTGTGTTACTCAGATACATAAGTAGGAAAAAGTAGCTTTATGGCATTCACGGTGTTTACCTCTTTACCTTATCAGTCCAGTGTTTTCAGTATGTTCTTGTTCTGTGTGTTGAAGGTGACAGCACAAGTTGGAATGCTTCTTGGTGAAGAGAAGGTGGATGCAATCCTGTGTGTGGCAGGAGGATGGGCTGGAGGCAGTGCCAAAGCCAAGTGTAAGCCTTTGGTATAGACATGCTGGTGAAAACATGAATGATACCTGAGAGAAGTCCTTAAAAATATTTCTTCCTCTTCCATAAGAGTACAAAAGCATAGAAGCACAAAATAGCTTAGTCACAGTGCTCTGAATTTTTGCTTTCTGTTAAATTTGCACAGCACTTCATTTTTCAGTAATTTTTATCAGAAAGTTTTGATGTGCTTTCTGAAGGAGCTCAGCATTGTTATCTGTGATAACAATCTTTTTGCTGAGATTACCTGTGTCAGGCAAGTTATGAAGGACACATTGATGTTGTTTCCTAAGTCATTGCTTTATGCATAAAACCTCAGTTGCTTCTGCAGCTCTCTAAGCTGTTACTGTGCAATATGATATTGGAAGGCACTGCCTATTCATGCCACAGAAAAAAACACTTCAGATTGAAAAAAGGCTTTTAAACATGTAACATTCATAATGAAATTTGTACTTTGCCCACTACTGTAGAGATACAAGAATAAAAATAGCCTTGTTTTCTGTTTGGAATAAATCTGGTGAAATGTGTCCCTTTCTTCCCCCTTCTGGTTTGGCTGTTACAGGCTCAAAGAGAAAGGAGATAAGAAGACATAAATGAATATTTTACAATGTAGAGGTAGAAAATTACAGAAAGCATGTTTTCATAGTGCTATTGCACTCTGTGTAACAGTGAGGAAATCAGAGTTTGTCGTCTTCCTTTGGCTAATTTCATTAATTCTCCTCCTAATCAGCTTTATACAAAAACTGTGATCTGATGTGGAAGCAGAGTGTTTGGACATCGATTATTTCCAGCCACCTTGCCACAAAACATCTGAAAGAAGGTGGCCTCTTGACTCTGACAGGAGCTCAAGCTGCTTTGTCTGGAACCCCAGGTAAAATGCTGTGCACGACAGCTGCAGGGACACCAGCAGGCAGAGACAGTTGTTTGAGCATTCTTGTTTGTGAGGCAATAGCTTCACACCCCAGGTTCTTGTCATCTAGCACAGATGGGATCCTGCTGCTGAAACGTGTAAGGAAAATGTAATTTTACAGGTAACAATATTGAATCTCTCGAAGCTGTAGTGCAAGCATGTAGAATCAGTATTTAAATAGTATTTGACATGCATTGGTGAAATATACTTGGCTAGTATATGATACAGAAAAATGTTTGGAAGACAATGAAGACTAGAAGCACAGAGCAATAGAAGTACAGTGCTTAGACAAAGTTAAATTTCCTATTTGTGTTCTGAAAGACAGAGTCCTTAATTGACCAATCTTTCTGTTGGTGATGACTCAGCTGATTCTGATAACCATGCTTGTCCTGTTCATGTTCTGATTCCAATCTATCTTTGCTTCAAACATAGATAAGCTTGTTGACTGTTGGCTTTGTCCTTAGCTAGCTATTTAATAGGAACTTTATTGCATTTTTAATCTTACCCCTCATCCATGTTGATCTGCATGGAGGAAGAAATCTGGGAGAAATTTAAAATGGAAAAAAAAAAATAGGCACTGACACACAAGCCCACAGGCAGCAAAAGGAAAGTTTGAGACAAATACTCCTATTTCCCAAGCTTTTATTAGTGTCATTTTAACAATGTTTTTAAGACACAGATACTAAGATATTGAAACATATACAATTTATGAATATTCCTGAAAGCTTTGTCTAAAACTCTTCAGGCAAAAATATTCTATATATTTTCTAGTTAATGATTAGTCTTTTGTTTTTATAGTGGCATCTGTTATAGTCAAAGATAAAAGGTTTATTTTTGAGAATAAGCAGATGAATAATTTACAGTGAACTGCTGAATGACTGTACACAAATGAAATAAAGTGAATTCTGGCAGATTTTCACAGTTTTTGTTTGGGTGGTCTTGGGAGTTAGAGACCACAACACAGGAATCAAAGTGATGAGCCTTCCTGTTTTGAAATAGCTGGTTTCAGCTGGTCTGGATTTTTCTAACAGTCACAGCAGTACTTTGGGCAAACACATGCAACTTATTAAAATCAGGAAGAATTGGGAAAGAGTTGTTACTCAACTTTTGCAAATATGCCTTATTAGCCTTTTTGTGACTGGCTGTTCTGGAAGAAAGAATCTTTTTCTTGTTTGCTGTTAATGAGATTTTTCTTTTCCTATGAGAAAATCTTGCCTCACATAATGCAAACCAAAGAACATTGAAAATTACATGAACAGTGACAGAAGCAGGGTGAGTGTGATATTTGAGAAATGTATCAGGCATGAAAAGGTTTCTAAGAAGAATTAGAATGTTTGGTTTAGGCAAGACGAGAGAGGAATATGATACACATGTGAATATTTTTATCATAACATTAAAATAAGTTAGCTAGGGCTGTCCATGATTATTCCTAATAAAAATGGATGTTATATAATATGTTTAATTACATTGTAGAAGTATTTCTACTATGTTCAGAATACTTCTTTAGGAGCATTGGATAGGGCCTAAATGGCTGTATAGATGGCTAGGAAGGAAGACATTCAGTTGTAGTAGACCTGTTTTCTTAGGTACTTTGTCTGTGTCTGGACTTCTTGACAGATATATGCCTTGAGACATCTGAGACTTCTGATTGTCCAGATCTTGTTCCTGACCAGTGTGCCTTATGCTCTGGTTCTTGCTGCTCTTACACTGCTAAATGCTGACTTGCCTAGAAAGCAGCAGTTTTTAGGAAAAGGCTTCTTTTCCTGCACATTATTTATTAATTTTCTACCATGAGCCTTGGGTTTTTTTGTAGCTTTCTCCACAGGGCCTGTCAGACCTGGGATGCTGACCAAGTGAATTCCAGATTTGAGAGAGAAGTGTCTCTTTGGGTCCAAATTCACAAATACTGTAGTTATATGATGAAAATTAATAGAAGAGTGCCTTATTGAAGTCTGTGAGCATCTTACTCTGTTAAATTTGTAAACTTAGCCCTGTAGGTCACATCCTTCAGGGTGCATTTGGATACTTTGACTAAACATGCTTGACTTGGTAAGCTGTTTATTTCTGTAGTGCTGAGTTAACTGAGTTCTGTGGTAGTTTCTGGATGTCTTCTAAAGCCTTTTTATTAATATTATACTTTCTTTTAATATGTATGCTTTAATATGTTTTGAAAGTCTGATTCTTTTCTGGCTGTGGTAAGTGGTCCTAATATTTATCAGTCTTTAGTTTCTGTCATGTTACTGCTGATGTTGAGGGCTGTTCTGATAGTGCTCTGATTTGCCTGTTTTTAATTTTTAGGGATGATTGCCTATGGCATGGCCAAAGGAGCAGTGCACCAGCTTTGTCAGAGTCTGGCTGGTGCCAACAGTGGGCTGCCATCTGGCTGTGCTGCAGTTGCCATTTTACCGTAAGTGGTTGCTTAGTTGTCTCTGCCTGTGTTGTTTCATTTAATTACTGCTGCAACCTAGAGCCAACCAGATATGTTTGCAGTGTCCTATTCACAGCACACAGACAGCCTCTCAGACCTACTCACAGGGAAAAGATGCATCTTCACTGGATGAACAAAGAATTACACAAGTCACCCTAAAAATGATTGCATTCTTTTCTTTGTCTTTGCAAAACAGTCATGGATGTTAGGATTAAAATTTTGTTTACTTTTAACCAGTTTAGCTGTAGCCATGCATTAACATGTGATTTCTTTATTTCAGGATAGACAGAACTGTAAAAATGAGATAAACTGTTCAGCAAAGTTTTAGACTTAGCTCTGTGATAGTAGTAAGCACAGGATTACTTGACAGGCTTTCACTTGATTAAAGATGCTTCTTCATAAGATGCTGCATGCGTGAACGGTAAAATTAGGGTACTTTGAGGACCTGTAAACCAAAAAATTTAGCTTGTATTTACCTGCTTTCATTTTTTGTTAGAAAAACTAGTGAAAGGTGGATGGCCTAGTAGGTCTTCACTATGTTTAATTTTATCAATTCTGTTGCAAAAATTGAAAGTATGTTTCTTTCCGGGTCCATATCTAGTTCAAGACCCAAAATGTAAGACTAGAGAGTTCTGTACAGAGATTTGATCTACTACCTGAATTCTCTACTTTTGGTTTCCTCACACAAACTCTTAAGACACTTCTTCAGGTCAGACAGGAATGGCATTAAATGTGTTTGGATAACTGACAGCACCTTCTAGAGAGCTTTACAGCCAGGCATACACCAAGATCACTGGATTTTTGTGCCTGCTGCTCTTGTGTAGTTCTCATGCAAACTGCTGTTCTTAACTGAATTTTTGAGAGGATAAATACACCTTGGATTGTCAACAGCATTTCAGTGAGGGAGTTCTGGAAAGTTAACCCTTTCATATCATTGTATCTAGTGTAAATATGTATTGTCAAACTCACTGCTTCCTATATTTATGCACTTGGTCTCTCAAAAGCATGGAAGTAGTGCAGGTGTGCTGGGCAGTACATGTGAACAGGCTTATTGCTGCCATTCACCATCTGCATAGGAGGGATGGGAGGGGAACTGCAGGCTGAGTGATGGCTCCAATGGGCACTTCTTCAGCTAGCCAGGACGCTGGGGGCTAGTCTTAGTTGGAGCCTTGGATATAGATTGAAACTAATGACTATAGACTGTTAACACATGGAGAGGATGCAAGGGATCCATATCACCTGGTGTAAAAGTCAAGGACGTATTACAGAAATGAGTTGAAGTAGGTGGTGCTCATCAGAAACATATATAAATAAAAGGCTTGCTTATCTTCTTTAATCACAGAGTTACCTTAGATACACCAGCAAACAGGAAATCAATGCCTGATGCAGATTTCAGCTCCTGGACACCTTTAGATTTCATTGCAGAGTGAGTATCTGTGGGATAACTAAACAGTTGTTCCCTGTCCCTCTTGCTGCTGCATCTCAGTGCCTGTTCTGTTTAAATAGCTGTTTTGGATTTGGGTGGATTTTTTTTCCTCTATCATCTTATTGGGTATCTTTCTAAATCACATCAGGTTTAATTGCACAGGCTTCCTAACTGGAGAAAATTAGCCTAACTCCATCAACTTTAGCTTCTCTGCATGAGTGATTCCAGCAAGGAAGATAGCCTTAAGCAGCTGGAAGCTGGAGAATTTCCTAAAGCCTGTAGACAAATTAAATTGCAGACAGCAGGTGCAGGAGACACCTGGCTTAAAGATAAACTGCAAATAAGCATTTCAACTTGGGTGGGATTCTTTTTCTTCTAAACACATTTTACTGCCCAGTTTATGGCACGTTAGTTCAGTTCTATCAACTGGCAACATTTCTGCTCTTGTTCAGAAGAATTTAGTACAGATTTTTTTTTTTTTTTACTATCTACAAAAACTTGTCCTGAATGGTGCTGCAAAATGCTGAAACTTCAGCTGTAGTTTATGTAAGGGCAGGCTGAGATTATCTGCCTTACTGTTCTCATTCCTCAGGGTTAGAGAAGGTGCAGCATGACTATTGCTTTCTGCCATGTGATGGGGAGTAGCAGAGTTTCTGTTGAGTGTGAACTCACATTTTAAAACTCTTTTAGAACTGGAATTGAATTTACCTATTGCTAATTGTTCAGAGAATAGTTTAGTTCTGACATCAGATTTCCTTTTCTGTAATTTTTTTTTAAGGTGGATGCCAGAGATGGAAATGGTTTCAGTTGCATCTGTTTAGTTTAAGCCTCTGCAGTTGTCTGATGAGGCTCTTTAAAACAGGCCCCATCAATTGAGTTTAGCTGGCCTGGAAATGTTCAGAAAAAGATCCCTAATTTATTGTGCTCCAGGGATAGCTTAGCTAGATGTTGCAGTGTTACAAATTCGTTTTTTAAGTTGAACTTTTAAATAATTTATCCTTACAGGAGAATTCAGTTGATTGGTTTGTTTTGTTTCTAATTCCCCAAAGTTTAACCCCAGTGCTTGGAAAACTGAAAATCTCACTGAGCAACATCTGCATCTTGGGAACAATGCAGGAAATCCTTTCCCATATGGCACTTGGATTTTGTGCCCTGGGAGCTCTTGTTGAATTATGGGATATTCCAACATGATAGTTGCAATGTGTGCATTATTGGGAAGGCTGAAGGACCTGTAAAATACACTTCACTCTGTCTAATATATTTTGAGGAAGGAGATTATGCTGCCTTTTGATAAGGAGTCTCCTGGTCTGCTACCTAGAAGGCGTCCATCTTACTCAGCACTGTTTTGGATGTCTTAAGGCTTTTTTCCCTCCCTCTGAGACCACTTTCACAGTTACATATTATAATGTTATAATGGCCAGTGGCAGAGTAATGAATTTAGTAACTCTATTCTAGTCATAAAACTGAAATTCTTTTATTTATGTGCTATAAAGGCAACTAAAGTAGCTCCTCCTTCCCCTTTTCTAACTTCTTTTAAATAGGAAAAAACCTAGTGACTGACATTTTAAGCTCCTGGCCTTTTCTTTTGAGATATTTTGGAAATCCTGTGTCCCTTGGATTTCTGTGGGCCCTCTGTACAGTTCTGAGGGTCTGAATCCAGTGATCACATCACATTGACATCTCTAGAGAGAGCAGTAGGAAAAGTAATAGGCTTGTATTTTATTCTTCCTGTCAATATACCTGATAATAGTTGTAATTTTTTTCTTCTCCCTCACCCTATTTTATCCATTTATTTTAAAACAGAACCTTTTATGACTGGATAAAAGGAAAGGATCGACCCAGCTCTGGCAGTCTAATCCAGGTGATAACTACAGGTGGGAAGACTGAATTAGTTTCAGCAGCACATCTTTGATTTGAGTCACTTGAAGTGATGAAACTTCAACAAAGGAGAAGATGTGGAAAATCTGTCCACCAGTATAATTTCAATGGTCTTCTGTATCCAGTGTTTGTAGTTATTCCATTAATGGAACCAGATTTCAAGTAATGTTTGTGCTGTCAGTTGTGAGCTATCAGCGTTTGTTTACCAAATAATACCAACTTGTCTCTAAATGAAGGTTGCAGGCTTTAAAGTCTGTAGGTGTCCTAATTCTGAGCATTTTATGGCAATTTACCTGTTTTCTCTGAAATGGGAATTGTGCTTAACTATGTCATGTGATTGCATACATAGTAGTTGGATTTTTTTTCTCTGTCAGTAAGTGTTTCTGGCAACTTACTGTGCATCTTTTAGCTTTCTGTCTTTTTCTGTCTGAGAATATAACCTGCCTATACTGTTGGCTATAGCCATAGGGAACACCACAGTCATGTATCATGTCCTAGTCATGTAACACTTTTCTTGTGAATGTTCCACTTGAGTTAATGAAACTGAGATTACTCACTTGAGAAGGAATTCCTAATTTGCCTTACAGTTCATAAACTGCTCTCAGGCCTACAGTTGTAGGATAAGAGTCATTCTGTCAAATGAATAGTGTGTCTTTCTCTTGGTCATGATTGTTCTTGACTTTTTCTAAAAGCAAAGTGCTGTAAAGTAGTAGAAAAAGCATACATGCACTTGAAAATGGAACTTTTTGTGCAAATAAATATATATTGTTTTATGTACTGGGCTGTCTCCATTACTGTAATCCAAATACCTTGATAACATTTTATTTGGTTTAATTGAACATACAGTTCAGTTGTGGTAAAGGACTTAATCTTTTTACTTATTTAATTCTGATGGTGCATAAAATACATTTCTGTGTGTGCTGAAGATCTACTAGCCATGCACAGAGGCAGGCCTTCAGCTGGGGCAAATGTTTTCTTAAATCCAGCCATGTTACATGGGAGTACAGTTCAGATAAAGAGTGCAAGCATTACCTGTTCTGAGCATGGACTCACAGGAAATCAGTTCTATTGGATTTTTGGGAACATCTTGAAAGCAATTAAACATGCAAAGTTGTGTGTATGTTCTCCCTCTAAACTTTCCTGTTTTTATTAACTTCAGGGTTGTGCTGGGGAAGGATTTACTGCCATGAGTCAGGAAACCTTTCCCCTCTTCCCACTGGAAAAGCTCACATGTGCCCATGTTAATTTTAACATAGAATGATTGTCTGTTTTGCTATGACTGTCTTTACTTGTTTTGTTTTGCAGGATGCAAAGGTAGAGGGGAATTTTTCTGTCTTGTCAAACCAGGACTGTCATTTGTAGATCTGCTTTTCAGTGAAAAGCTTGCAATGATGCTGCTGCACCAGCAGTCTATACAGGCTCAGAGTACAGACAAAAACTGCAAGGGACTGGTTGGGAATGAAACTAGAGTGCTACTCAGTTATTCTTGAATAGGGTGTAGCTGTCATACTACAAAATGACAGGATTTTGAAGGCTTCCCTTTGCCAAGCTAGCTGAGGCAGTGAATAGTTTTAAAGTACAATTGTGAGTGCAGGACTTCTGGATTAACTCTCATCAGTTCGCAGGTACGAGCAGAAAGATACAAAAATGATATTGTTGAATCTGGAGAGTGACAATAGAGGTGAGTGTATGACAGTGAGCCAGCTGTCTGACAAATTGCTGCTAAGGTGAGAGATTTAACCTGAGGAGTTTGATGTTAAAGAGGCTTTTTGTGACCAGTTTCATCTTGTATCTTTCCAAACTTTATTTCCTTCAGCTGGCCCAGAGATCTGGTGGTGCTGCAATGAGGAGCAGAGATGTGTCTTTGTGTAGGGGTATTCCATATGGATGAGCTCTCTACAGTGCCCCCACACTACTAATGGAGATTGTAGTCCTGTTGAAAAGATTTTCACAGAATTATGGCATGGTTTGGGCTGCAAGAGAGCTCTGAAGATCTAGTCCAACCCCCCCCCCATCAGGCAGGGATGTCTCACTGCTTATTACAGAAATAGGTACATGATGAATTTCCACTCCAGTGTTGATGAGAACTTCTGATTGCTCATATTTTACAAATGTTAAATATGTCATGATTACCAGCACTGTACTACAGAAGTTAGAACCTTACCTTCCTTTAATTTAAGGAATGCAATATTTATTAATTTCTTATATATATTAAGCAGCTGAATTTATTGTGTGTTTTACTTGGGACTGTACAGATGTTGTCACACTACAGAATTCATATGCACAGAGCCTGTTTAGTAGGGCATTTTTCTATGCAGTCTTCCTTCAAAGATGCATGCTACTGTTTACTAGGAGGGAAGTCAAGTGGAGTCTGGTGAAAAATAAAACCCAAATCATGCCAGATCAGTCCTGCTTACACTGCAGCCCAGTTGCACTCAGCATTCTGGGTTTCACAGGTGTACTGTTGTTTGAAAATAGACTTTTCTAGAGCAGAGCCAGTGCACCTTAGAGAAGATGATGCAATTGCATGGTCCAGCCATACACACAGTTCCAGTCTCCCCAAACAGGGATGGCTCTTGCAGGTGGCATCTGATACAAAGGTGCAGAGACAAAACATGGCTTTGTCAGAAGGCCATGAGCTGGGACAGGCCTGCTCTGTATGAAGGGGATTTGTTCTTACAGATTTAGAGAAAGTAGATTTTAATAGAGCACAAACAAAAGAGCCTTGTACAGTAGAATATCAGTGGTATTATAAATCCTAAGACCTCTGGACACTGGGCAAGAGCCTGTTTTTGACATTCCAAGTGTGAAGTGGGTGGGAGCCTGGGCTGCTGTGTGGACTGTGGCTGCTGTTCTGCAGACCCTGACTGGTTCCAGGCCCCTTGCTTTGCAGAACCTTTTGATCATTGCAGGACTGAGTCCAAAATGTTTTCAGAGTTCACTGGGAAGTGAAATTCACATATTTTACCAATATATTTAATTTGTTTAGTTATATTTTCATGAGAAAATCAGTTTTCTACCTATTATTAGTAGTAGTAGTAAAAATTGCCACAAAATAAACATTTATGATCATGCCCTGCTGCTAAGGAAAACAGAAGTTTTCAAGTACAGTAATAGCAGTCATTCAGCATGTCCAGTTCCATTGTAACCCAAAATTGCACTTTGAAATCTTCTGTTGAAACACGGTAAACAAATGTGTTGTTGTGGTTTTTTTTTTTTTTTTTTTTCTTAATAGTAGAATGAAAATTACTACCACAACAAGAAGTAACATTTATTATCTTTCTTCTTCCCTGTATTGGCTCACTGGAAGAAAACAGATGGGGACTGTAATAGCATGTGGAGATGCTTCAGACTAACCCTTGCAGTGTTGAACAAGGTGAGAAGTAGGCAGACATCTGAAAGGCATTGCAGAAGTCAATAGCAAGTGTCACTTGAGATTTAGATCCCGGTTATTCTTGCACTTCCTGAAACACCGTGTTCTGAAGGATTTGCTCTATAAATACGGCCGGTCTCAGCAGGGTCTGTGGGGGCTCTCGGGGTCTGATCACAGCCTCCCACGGCTGAGTAAGGCTGATCCTCGGCAATGCCAGTAGAGGGCAGAGGCTTCCACCGATTGGGGAGATTTCTGCTAAGGAATAGCTTTTTATCAGTGAGGATTTTAACCATGCCACAGCCTCTGCTGAGAGGCTCATCCCCTTCTTTTGCTTTATTGCCCACAGTCTGACCTTTCTGGTCTTTCCTATGCCAAGCACATACAGCCAACTCTGTATACCAGTTTTAGAAACCACTCCATCAGCTTCAAGCAGAACAGACCAAAAAACAGCCACAAACCCCAACAAACACCACCACCACCACCAATACACAGGCACACACGCACAAAAACCCCCCAAAACAACAAAAAAAGAAGCCAAGGCTGTGAAAGGAGTCCCACATCAGGGTATACCATTGCTGTTGGCATCTTATCAGCAAATGGAATGACAATCAATATTCTGCAACAAAGCTTTAAGGGCTTGGACATGGTGTGAATAGAAACAGGTTGTTTAACTGCTGTGCTGCACATAAGAGTATAAGAATTTCCCAACCCAAGCAAAAAAGCCTGTAACTGTTCAGACTGGACTGGTATTAACAAAGAGGTGGAATTTGGAGACATAAAAATTAATTACTGTGGGGTTTTGAGTATTAAAGTTTTAACTTCTTTGCCTGTGAAATGAAGGAATGTATAATATTTTTTTTAAACTATTTAGGAGGGAACAAAAATTAGCAAGTCACATAGTGGTTTCTATAGTTTAATATTCATTATCCAGTGCCTTCTGTAGATATGAACTACACTACTATTCTTAGAATTTTCTTTGAACTTCCTCTTAAGCACTTTCTAAGTAGGATGTTCTTACAAATGGAAGGAAACCTTAAGATTGAAGCCCCTGGTTTCTGCTCCTTTTTTGGCTACTTGTCTGGTGGAAGATTTTGAATACAAATGTGCACTGTACCTCACATCCCAAATATATATAAGACCATATTATAGTGTGTTGAGATCTATTGATGCATCAGAACATATGAATAAAACACAGTTATCTCAATCGGTACAATAATAAAAGCTCAAAGTGCTTTTTTTGTTCATTGAACTTAATGTAAAATTGTGACCACAAGCGGCAGTCATATCCCTTTGTTACCACCAGTCATATTTGGTGATTTGCCAAAGAAGTGCGGTGTCAAAGACTGCCTCAGCCTGGTAGTTTGGACGTCACTTACCTGTGTATCTGGTGGTATGTAGTGATGTTTTCTCTCCAGTACAACAGGCATTAATTTTTCATGACTATCACAGCTGGAATTTAAAAATACCTTTTCATTTTAATTTGGACAAACCAATTACTCTTTCTGTCAATGTATCCTTATATCTCAGTGAGACACGGCTGAGATAATAAAGAAATGGGCCTCATAGTAAATTCTGGATTAATATGAGTTAGTGTGTTGTTTAGCTTGTTTGTTTAAGACCATACACAAATATCACCTGAAAGAAAAGGGTTTCTTGGGGTCCCAGGAAGATATTTTTTCCCAGTTGTTGAGATCCTCAACATCCTTATGCTCAGATGTCCAGATTTTTTTCTACCCTCCATTAGAACAATGACCGGAACTCCTAAACTGCCAGCTTCTAGTTTTCAAAGTCTGTATCCTGAATCATATCCTGGGCAGCAGAGCATAGCTATGCATGCCCTAAGTGCCTCATGCCTACTTGCACTAATCAAAAAAATCAGTCCATAACCCAGCAGGGATTAATGACCTACTTTATCCACATTACCTGATAAATAGCTTTAACATGACTATATTTTGTGAATAACATTTTTTTTTTTTACAGCCCCCCAAAAACTTCCTGTTTGCAAATTCAGGTCTCTCCTTTACCAAAGTGTTACCCTGCAAGCCTTTACACCATCTGTATAGTTAGCATGTAGGAAACCATGCTATTAGCAACATGAGGCCACACAAATGTGTAAAAACATGCATCCTCCCCCTTCCCCAGTCTCAGCTTCCCCTGTGAAGTAGTCTCTCAGACCAAATTTGTTCTGAGAGGTGTCAGGCAGTGTAGGAAGTTGAGGTTCTGTGCTTCTAATGGTTTTCTCCTCCACTTTGCCTGCTGGTTTTCCTGCTGCTCTGTGCCCTGGTGCCCCTGCTCTCACCACCTCGGTTGAAGGCTCATCTGATGGGATCACAGCCACACACCATGTTCCTGCTGCAGAGGGGGTTTGTCTTCACCCTGCTGGTGGAGCAGAAGGGCATAAGTCATGCTTAGCATATACATGTCTTGAGTGCTGTAGATAAAGACATGGACATCATGTACAGCATAAATGGAGTGGGGAGGACAGGTTATTAATGATGCAGGAGCTGTTTAGCTGGCACGCAGTCATGTATGCACTTAAACATTTTATCTTGCTGGTTATTAGGAAGGGCCAAGTGGTGTCTGCCTGTATAGACAGAAGATGGTATGAAATGCTGTTTGAAGGGGCAAGGACAATTTCCCAGCTGTGGGCTGCTTGCTGGGCACTGGGTACAGGAGACCCCTGGGCAGCACTGCAGCGTGCCCAGGCATGTGGCTTCTGCAGCCCCTGGTACACCAGGGCTAAACTAATAGGTGTACTCAAAGTAAGAGAGGTGGATAACAGTAGAGAGCAAGAGTTGAATTTTCAGACAATGTAATAGTTAACTTTTTCATGAGGATGTGATACCTTTTGAAAGACTGTTTAAAATTGGAACAAAACAGGAATTGTCACTCTTGAAGTGTCCACTGGTCATTTCCAGTGGGGGCTGAGTTTTCAAATTAACATTTTCTCCTTAACTCTTGGGCTTTTACTTGCCAAAACCACTGGATTTCAGATAAGGGGATACACTTCTGGTTTGTCTAACTTCTGTTTCACAATTGTTAAATGGTTAAAGCCAATACTTTCTGTTCAGGAAAATGTATTAGATGCATGTGCTGTTGCATACATCTGCTACAACAAAATTTCTTGGATAAATACCTTCAGTATTAAGACTTGTAAAAGCTGTAGCAAATTTGAGTTACATTCCATTTAATGCATTAATTTCACCTTAACTATAGTTAACAGGGAACCGATGAAGACAGAGCAACTCCTTTGTGTATGACTGCCTTATGTGGATTTCATGCAGAGACTCTGACTGCAGCCGAACCTGTCATAATTAAGAAAATTCCTAATGTTAGGGTTTTTTCCTGTAATACTTTTTCACTGAGGGTGGCATTTACATGGTAATTTTGAAGTTCAGCAGGAAAAAAGAAGGATTGATCTTAAGTAGTTTTGTTCCACTTACTCGTTGTTAAACTTATTCTTTGTTCTATTCGTTTTTTGAGATCTCAATCAAAACCACTTTATGTGAGGCATGATTCCAGCCACTGTGATTATAGGTTTCTTTGGATTGCTGAGCAAAGTGGAAGTGTTAACAAGAGAGGGTCTCTGATGTGGGTGAAGTTACACTAGAGCTTTAGAGCACAGTCTGTTCTGATGGAGAACAAGTGGGAACAGCACTGGAACGATGGTGATACTGAAGAGTGGAATAAAATGGACAAGTGAAATAAGAACGAACATGGACATGAGAAAGAAGGGGTTACTCTTCAAATTGAAGGTAAGAATAAAAGTCCAGAACACCAATATATGGCAAGAAGTGGACCTGTGCAATGCCCCTGTTTTCATGTTGAATAAGAAAATAAACCTAAGGTTGTACTAGCATTAGTTTTGAGGGTTCTGTGTGAAGATATCAACATCATACTGAAGGACCAATGTTCTAGGTACAGAGGGAAATCATGGATATATATCCAAGAGGGGAAAAAATACATGAGAGAGGTGAATTTGAGTTAAGAATTAGCTAAAATAAACATGAATTTTAGCAAAGTATTTTCTTCTGTTTTTTGATTCTTTCTGTTTCCAGGGAACCAAGACTCCACATTTGTTCTTTATGCAGTCATTAAAAATATCAACTAGCTTGGTCTATGTCCAATACAGTTCAAATTATTAGCCAGTTGATAGAAAAAATGCACCTGTTCCAGCAGAAAAGATGAAATTTTAACTCCTGATCTGTATTTCCTGAACAAACAAGATTATCCTGTATTGCTACTCTCAGGGAAAAACCCTCTGCAAGAATGTTAGGTGGATAAGAAAGTGGTTGTATGGTCACATCCAGAGGGAAAAGAGAAGGCATTTTCAGCTAATTGTGCCCTTCTGGCACCTAAAGGGAGGCTACAAAAAAGGTGCAGAGAGACTATTTACAAGAGCATGTGAGGATAGGGCAAGGCTGAATGGTTTCAAACTTTAAGAGTAGGCTTTGGTATTAATGGAAATTCTTTAGGATGAAGATGCTGAAGTACTGCAACAGGTCACCCAGAGAAGCTCTGGGTGCCCCATCCTTGGAATGTTCAAGGCCAGATTGGACAAAACTCTGATCTGCTTGGTCTAGTGGAGGGTGTCCCTGCCCATGGCAGGGGGGTTACACCTTTGTGGTATTAAAAGCCTCTTCTAATCCTGGCCATTCTATGGTTCTCTTTGTGGTAATGCAGAGCTCCCACAGTGTCATGAATTACACTGTCTGTTTTCCAGAACAGCCCGCTGTTCTGATGGGAGCCTTCTCCAACCGTACAAAATTCATATTAAAAGACTATCAAGTATTTATGGTGGCACAAGTTGTGTTTTGGAATAAAATATATAATGTGGTTTCACTGAACCTAGGGAAACAAATAGGTTTCCATTCTAAATCCTTCTGCTTGTATCAGGAGATGGAATGCTTGAAATACCACTGCAGAAATTAAAAATGAGGTTCTTTTCACTGTCAGCATCTTCTCACTCCAAGAACTTAAAATTACTAAAAGTCTCCCTTACAATAATTGACAGAGAACATAATGCCCAAGTTTGGGACATTTTATTTTAAGGAGTGTAAGAGATGAGGTTCAGTCTTTCAGTTCTTTCCATTTTTTGGAAGACATTCAGATAACTTGTCATAACCAGTATGAAATATCGCGGGGTAAGACTGAATGTAGCTATCAATGCTTCAGTGCTTGCATTGGTCATGAAACTGGCATTTAGAGTTCTCAGTGCCCTGAGAACTGAATGTTCCCCACTGCTTCTAACTTAATAACCTGAAGTTATAAAATGTTTCATGGCAAGTGAAGTGAAAATGAAACTACAAAATGTCCACTAGGTTGCTACTCACAATCGATCTTACCCCGTCAAGAGCCTCATCTATGAAGCTCTTTGGAGCCAGTATTCAAAAGCCAATTTGTCTTTCATTCACTGAAAAATGAGCACTGGTAAATCAAACATTTCACTTGTATTTTGGCTAATCGGATGGTTTTTGTCAAGTGAAGAGGTGTAAGATAGAAAAAGTTGATCTTACAAGTTTCAAATCAGATTCTAGCAGTATTACAGTCCCATCTGTGATCCTTTTTAGCCAGTGGCATTAACTTTAGGCATGCCAAAGTCAAACATATTCAAAACCATACACTTCTACCTGTACAAAGTCATGAAGTCCCTACAGACCCTGAACATGGTTTAGTGACATCCATTGTCACCCAAACAAGCCAGATGTTTCCAACTGGAATACAGAGTAGTTTTAGATTAACCCAGATATGGCAAAAGTGCAGGCATCATAGGTCAAGGTTCAGCCTGAGCTATTTACTCTACTTAAAAATACTTAAAAAAAATTTATCACAAATCACCTGTAATCTTATCTGAAATGCCTCTCGGAGGCTCAGTGTGTTCAGAAAGGAACAGGGCCAAAGAAAATATGCATAGTCAGTTAATTTTTAGTTTGGTTGCAGTTGTAAATTAATGTCTCAATTAGCATGCTTGTTTCTGACACAACTTCATCTCTTTCTTGCTCTTCTAGTGCTTGATTCTAAAATTCTTTCCAAAAGTGGCCTATACTGCTCATGGTTGGAAACAGAATGCCAAGACAGATGGACTTTGGCTGTGGTGTAATATACCTGTTCTTAGTTTTTTAGTATTTTTATCTCACTACTAAACAGACAGGGTGAATCTAGAAATTAGAATAAGGTTCCAGTCATTAGATCTATGAGGTTTTGGATGAGCTTTTTCAGTGGGATTAGAGAGAGGTAAATTACTGTCCTGTCTACTAGGTGGAGTTTGTTACATTTGGAAGTATTTTGTGATGTGACCACATGTAACAGGAGGGGCAAGCCTTGCTAATCCTAGGAGCTTTCTTCACTCCAATGTTTTTTATGTAAAACCCCCACAACCCTCTGCTCCTTACGAGTCTCTTTTGCACCTCTGGAAACCAGGAATAAGGCTGTTTAGAGATGATGAGATGAGTGCTGGCAGTAAAGAGAGCAA
This sequence comes from Melospiza melodia melodia, assembly GCF_035770615.1. Taxonomy (NCBI): domain Eukaryota; kingdom Metazoa; phylum Chordata; class Aves; order Passeriformes; family Passerellidae; genus Melospiza; species Melospiza melodia. Next base: position 83,063,463 of record NC_086198.1, on the reverse strand, counting down.
CAATCTGCCTTTCTCTTGAGAATAAAACAACAAGATATATTTGTTTGATGGCAGATGTCAAGTCATGGAAATTACAGATTAAAAATAATTTATGTAGCAAACATATTTTACATCTCTTGACTTCTATTTTGAAAGAGTGTCACATTAAAGCACCATCATATAAATGCATCATGGGAGCAAAGAATATGAGAAAGGCTGTGCACTAACAGTGACCTACATCCTGGGGCATACCAAAGCCTCAGCAACATCAGACAACATCTTCAGAGTGGCCATTTAACTGTCAGCCACATGATTTGTAGCTGGCTGCAGCAAGGACTAAAAATGTAGTGTGTTAGACACACATTACAGAGGAAGAAAAAAAGCAAAATAAATTGGCATCACTGAATTTTTTTTCAGGTTTTAACTTGAAAGTGGGGAATTCCCACTCACACTACCAATTTAATTGCAAACTGTTTATATAGGAAAGGTTCACTTTTTTTTTCACTTCCTCTGAAGGAAAAAAAAAGTGCAGATATGAAAAGCACAGGTTAAAAATAAGTACCACATACAGGGGAGCACAATATTGTAATTGCCTATAGACTGTCAACTCAAACAGAGATTAACTCTGAGCTAAGGCAGGAGAACCAGCTCTGGCCCTTGAGAAACTGCAATTATTTTGTAATTAGTGTCTTTTCAGTCTTTAAACTACTTGCAGTTCTTCTTGCTGACTCTGCTCAGCCACTACAAACTACATGATCAGTGGATCAATGCTGTCCCTGTAGTGTCTTCCCTCCTGTGGTTTCATTCTTGCCTTGTGGAGTGCTGAGCAAACTTGCACAGAGAGGGGGAACCATCAGCTTGGAAATGTGTTTCTGGCTCTCTCTGCTGAGGAGAGGGAAATTCTGATGTGATGAAGCATCATGTCTGATGTGCAATCAGTACTGTTTTTCTTTTTTAAAAGGAAAACTGCTCTGTGTCCAAGAATGGGGGGGAGTAGCCATTGGTGTGTGGGCAGGCACTTCAGGGCTGGGAGCACAGACAGCTGGTGTGTTGAAGATATCCGTGGGAGAACTCACAGACCACTGCTCTAAGAAATGTCTGTGTTATTCCTATTGCTGCAGTGGGTTATTGCTGGTCATGCAGTATCTGATTCTAGCAGCGTGCCTGCTCTGCCCCTGGAGTAAGCAGCAGTACTGTATTTGGGTAGTATATCTTGTGCTCAACAAGGACACTGGTTTTTCTAAGGTCAGGAGATAGGATTCAGAAAGAAAAAAAATAAACAACAAAAAACTTCAATAGTTAGAAAAATCCATTATTTACTTGCATTTCTCCATGAAATATTTCTGCTGTTGCTGATGTTTTGAATGATGGTTTACAGTCATGAAGAGAACTGTTCCACTTCTATCACAGCTGAAGTGTATCTAAGTTCCTGCCTCTAGTCCTTAAAGCCAGGCACTGCTCTGTTACTTTATTGGTAGTTTTTTTAGCCATCACTCCTATTATTAATACCCTGAGAGAAAGGCAGCAATGTTTTCTTGCCCCTACCATGCATAACCTTGTCAGACAAAGGTAAATGTAAATTACAGCCTATTCTGTGAGCCTTGCATTGCCCTCTAAGCCTGTATGCTTTGGGATGGAGGTGAGGCTGACTGGATGGTAGTTTTCCAGATCCTCCTTTTCCTTTTGAAGATGGGAGTAACATTGGCCTTCCTCCAGTCATCAGGCACTTCTCCCATCTCCATGATTTATTCAAAGATGATGGAGAGTGTCTTAACAACATCTGCCAGCTCCAACAGCACCCATCGGTGCATCCCATCAGGGCCCATGGATTTATGGGTGTTAAATCTGTTTAGCTGATCTCTAATTCAACTGTCTATGACTAAAGGGAAGTCTTCCTTTCTCCAGCATTCCTGTTTTACCGGGACAGGGGCTCCTGAGGGCCAGCCTCAGCGTAAAGACTGAGGCAAAGAAGGCATTCAGTAGTTCCACCTTCTCTGTGTCTTCCATCACCAGGACACCCATCTGATTCCATCAGCATCTGACACCCATCTGATTCCACAGCAGCCCCATATTTTCCCTAGTCTTCCTTTTGCTGGTGATGTACTGGCAGAAGTCCTTCTTGATATCCCTTGCCAATCTCAGTTCCAAGTGCGCCTTCCTCATCGGAACCCTGCATACCAGGCTCCTGTAGCTCTTCCATTTGGCCTACCCCTTTCTCCCCATCCCAGAAATGTCATTCTTCTGTTTGAGATTTGCTAGAAGCTTTCTTCTCATTAATGCAGATCTCCTGCCCACTTTACTTGATTTCTTGCTCACTGGAAGTGATGCTTCAATGCTGACCAGCTGTCTTGGCCTCCCCTTACCTTCTAGAGCCATAACCCACAGGATTTCTCTAGGGATGCTTGTTACTGGTGAATAAATGAACTTTCAGTACAATAGTTTGGGTTGGAAGGAACCTTAAAGAACATCTAGTTGCAATCTCCCGGCCATGGCCAGAAACCACCAGGTAGCATGAGGAAACTATGGATTTAATCTGCTAATTATCAGATGTCACTCTATAGTTATTTATATATGAATTAAAGCCACAAGACATGAATTTATATATTCTGGCAGTAAAAATAATTTTACTGGGAGGCAAACAAAGGATGATCAGGGGTAAGTGGCAACTGAATTTACATACACTATGATGAAGATACTGTATTTCAAAGCAATAATTCATGACTGCAGGTTCACTGGTTTTCTATACAAAAGTCAAAGCAAGAAACTTTCTGTAAAAGGTTTCTTAAAAATCCAAGCCTAAGAAAGCAGCCTTTGACAAGGATTTAATCAAGTTCTTTAGATGGTGGTTCTGGTATCATTACAAAAATAAAATCACTAATTTTCATATTAGCAGCTATTCTCTAAATAACTTAAATGTAATGGCAGAATCCTATGTGTGCTGAAAGATATCAAAAGGGAGATGAATCCATGCACACAAATTGACAGAAAAAGTTTCAAGTTTTATTTTGAAGATTTGGTTGTTTATCTCAAATGCACAATGGATATTCTGGTTTGGACAGCTCTTTTCTGCAATTATGTTCAGTAGTTAACTTGATCTACCAAAGCAAGTTCTCTTTTCAGAGGAATTGAAATGCAGTCTATTTTAAGAAAGAGAGAAAGAAAAGTCACAAGGAGGATCAGATCCTTTTTAAAAGCTCATTTAGGGAAAAGAAAAGGTAATTTAATACTTTGTAATGTCTGAAAGGCTTGATTTAAGGCAAAATTACTAGCCAGTTTAGATTATTTTAGCACTAATGGAATGAAATTTTCCTGTTTTTTTAGAGCTAAGTCTGTAATGAGGAGATTCAAGTTGACTGAAAGTAGTAAATAGATTATAAGTGCACTTTGTGAAATTGGAGAAAAGATACTTTATTTTTATGTATATTACATTAAACTTTCAAACAGCTTTTAAAAGTTGTTTTTCAAAAGGGAAAAACTTGTCCTCTTCCTTTACTTCTACATAATGTTTTTGGTGTGTAAAATATATAAAATGCCGGAAACAGTGAGAATGTACGCTTGAGGAAATTTTTGGGTACCCCCTTTTCTTCCTCCTTAAAAAAGAAGGAAATGGGGGAAACGCAGTAAAAACTGTAAATATTTAACAGGAAATTTAATTGTGACTAAACCAAATTTGGTTTTCTATAAGAAACAGATGGAAAAAATCCCATCTGTTTTACCAAGAAATGCTGAAACTTGTATTTTGAGTTAGTTACTGATTCACAAGCAGTTGAAAAAATTATGTTCTTTTTTATTTCAAAAGATTAATCATATTTAGGATGTGGCATCCCCCTTTATGGAGTAGGAGGAAGACTGATTAATGTCAATACATAGGATGCAAATTCCCTTCCAGTCCACTGTGTCTTTGAAAAGAACTCTTCATCTGAATGTTGGCAAGGATTGCATGAAATATTAAGATAATGTGCATTTACAATCTGCTAAGTATAAAACAGAAGAACAAAAACACTGAATAAACATTTCTGTTTACATAACATAGCTGTATTGTGCAAAATTACAACCAACTTGAGAAAATCATTTAGTCACACCAGATAAAACAAATATTTTTCCTACACTCACCCAGCGGCAAAATGCTATATAATCTCTGTTTGAAGATCTATCAATTTGTGTTCCAACTCTCCTCATTCCTTTTCAATACTTTGTCCTCCTGCCAGTGTTTATGTGAAGGTTTTCCTCTATCACTGAGAACCTTTTCCAACGTCACTGACGTTGTTCCAGTGGCAGCAGGGTCAGTATGGTTAGCAGGGGGCTCCTCGTATTCTCTGAATACACATAATTTACTGTTCAGGGCTGTCAGCATAATCCAATGGAGATTGCAGAGGTTGCTGCAGCTTTTCACAGGATAGGGCTTTCATTTCACTGATCCTAAACCCACTTGTCCTCTCATTGATTTGTTTTCTTTCTGACTATGCAGAGTGAGGACTAAGGAATCTGACTAAAGGATGAGTGAGGAAAGAATGCATAAGAGTGGATATTAGGGGGTGATTTTTCTAGTAGAAGGGATTAATGGAGTAAAACTTGTAGAATCTCCCTAGACAAAAAGGATTCAAACATATCACACCACAAGAATTTATCCTCACCCTCCACCTCTCCACTTGGTGAATCTTCCTTCAATATTCTTAAGAAAGGAATGTTTTGGGTTTTTTTTTTTTTTTTTTGCTTTCCTTGTTATAGACAGATTTATTTTACACTAATTTTCAAGAAGCATTGGAACAGGAAGGGGGAGTTTTAGCCAGAATTAACAGGCACCATTCAGCCAACAAGAGGTTGTTCAGAATCAGAACAAGGCTGTGCCTGTCTAGCACATGATCACAGAACAAGTGAGAGGAACAAGGGGCATCCTGATTCTTCACCTGAATTCTTCCCCACTACCCTTCATGTAAATATGAACAGTACTTCTGTACTTATAGAGTGAGAGGTGTATGTTGCCAAGGATCATGTTTGGACATTGTATTTGATGGGGCTAGAAAGTTGAGTTTGACTGGCTTTGCTGGGAGTCTGTACGTGCACAACCCACAAAAATCTTGTTCCCTAGTCAATTAATTTTAAAGGTTTTCCATGTAGGATAAGGAGAAAATAATTTCTTGAAATACTTAAGTAGAATAACTTATTTTAAGAAACGTAAACCAAAATATTTATGACACTTTCTTATTCCTCACAACCTGTAGGCACTATGCATGAAATACCCAACCAAATATTTAATTGACAGTATATTAGAAAATGTTGAAACAGTAGAGTTTATCAGTGAATGGTCTATAAAAGTTAGTTTAATTGGTGCAAAAACAAGGGTTTTTTAAAGTGTTTAACAGGGTAGATTAATTCAAGCCACAATGCTATTATCACTTTCTATTCACAAAAAACCCATTAAAATATCTGGTACTGAAATTACTTCAATTTTTATTTCATCTTGATTATGAGGTCAAATAACACTAAATACCTGTGCAATCAGAAATATGCAAACCTGTTAACATTACTTTAAGGAGACTGTATAGCACAAAACTTATAGAGGAAAAAATACTCATCACTCCAAAAACTGCACATTTTACTTGGTAACGTATTGTACAGTAGATGTTGCTATAGAAGTCTCAATATTCTGAACATTCTTTCTGAATTTTAAATATCATTAAGTGATATGGTGCCATATTAATAATTAGACATCCAAAACAAAACAAATGCCTGAAAATAAGTACAAAAATCTGAGAATAATAGAATCATCATAAGTAATAAGGTGATTTGATAGAACATCTTTTCAGACTTCTAATTGCATTCGTCCATCTGTTTATACCAAAGGTATGATGTTTACTCAAGCAATGGCAGCAAAATAGCAATGCTGATTTCATAAACATGGGAAATTTAAAACATATTTGTTTTTTTTTTTCCCTTGGCTGCCACTTGGGCTTGTCTGCTTCCCTGCTCCATCAGGGGACCTACCAGTGAGTGATGTTCTACAGCAAGTGTCTGAAGGAGCAGCAACAGTGCAGGGTGCTAAAGGGAAGTTATTTTCTTTAAATTTACTGGCCTTTGAGGTAATTTCAGGAACATGTTTTGGCCATTCTGACAGCATCGTGTTAACGCTTTTTATGTAGCATCACCAGCCTTTATTTTTCCCTCCTAGTTACACATTTGATTTTGGATTTTCCAGTGTTATGTCAAAATTAGTTCAGTAAAAGGTCCTCCCAGGTCTAGATTGATTGCACTGTGCTCTTCTGATTTGACATAAACAGACATCAAGACTGAATTGCTGTCTTGCCATCACTCCAGGCTTTTTCTGTAAATACAACAATTTCAACAAGGGCTGAATTACTCTTCCTTTAAGCATGTCTGCTTTCTGTGTCATGTATTACTGACAATCTACTAAGGAGGAAAATTGCAGTCAAAAATCATGGCAATTCAGGTTGCCACAAGATAGAGAGAGCAACCATACAAAACCTTAATTATCACAGTGTGTGGAAGAAAAATTTACCCAAATTTCCCTTGAACTGAAGAGCAGTGCCTTGCACAGTGTTACTTCTGGGCTAATGCTGAAATGAGCTTTGGAAAGTAAATCAACGAGTAAAGGCTTAATACAGTAGATTTATGTATGCTGTCAGTTTCTAGGCAATATAATTATTGTCAGTTTTCTGCCTCTAGCTACTCTTTTAGCTTCTGGGAATAATGAGAGAATGTGTTCAGCCATGTGACATTCTTTCCTTTGCAGAGCTAACCGCTGTTTCCCCTGTGGTGAATCCTGCATTTTAAAGAGCTCTCACACATTCTTCCATGAGAATTTTGTAAAATACCATGTGACAAAATACCATTTTACAATATTGTAGCTGAAGTGGCTTTTCACATCACATAGGTTGCTGAGAAATCAGCGTCAAGATTGGATCCACAGAAATGCACTGTTTCAAATAAACTGCAAGTCAAAAGATGCATTCTTTATAAAAATCTTTATAGAGAGCTGCAGAGTGACCACATGATAGATGGGTTTGATTCATCATGACAACACACTGCATGGTCAATCTCTTGTGAATATTATTTATTAGTGATGTTCTTGCTTTTCTTCCCTCTTTCTTCTTGTCCTCTACAGCATTAGCCCAGAATGATCACAGATCCTACAATTCGAGTGGTTGTCCTTAGAATCATTCTTAATCTGACTCTGAGAGCTGGTGAATTAGTGTGCTCTAAAGGCTCTAGATTAGCAGTTGTTTAGTGTTTAACTGTTTCAGAGAAGCAGGACTGCTTTTTCCAGTTTGTACTCATGATTTTGGCCAGGACAACCAACATTTTCTAAAGCTTTTTTTCCCCCCATGCTTCTTTTAAATTAAATTACAGCGAGGATTGTTCCTGCTTTGTAATTCTGCAATGCTGTGAGGTGTGACTGGTTAAATCCATGGCACTGAAATTTGAATGTATAAAGTTATATGAGTTAAAATAATACATAGCTTTCATTACTGACTCTATGTTCTGTCTTCCCTTCCTTATAAAGCCATGCATTTTGAATCAAAATACTCACAGAGGTGCATGGTCAGACTAAAAATGCATGTTTGTGTTAGGAATAATGTTCTGGCCTGATTGCTGAGTCCTAGTAAGAAAGAAAAAGTGATATATCTTTTGTAGTCTGGGGTTTACTGAGCACAAGGGATGTGATCAGTAGGGTCTGAAGTCAGAATAACTGTTTTCAGCTGCTGACTGTAGAATTAATGATCTCCCTGTTTCCTTGGAGGGAGGCAGGGGAAAACCAACAAAATTACTTGTTGTTTCTAAGAACTGTAGCTGAGAGAGTTTTATTTGGATCTGGATTTTTGTTTGTTTGTATATAAAATAAATTGACTTGTTTGTATGTAGAAGAAAGTAACTTGTCCCCTTTCATTCCTGCTAAGAAGAAACCCTGTCATCATTTTTAGGTAATTTAGGTTACAAAGTAGGAATGTATTGAAAAGATTTCAAGAAATGGAAATGTGATTTTAAAACTTTCAAATTTTCTCAGAAAAAGATTACATCTCAATATTTTTCATTTTTGTGAATTTATGGGAAGTTATAATAACTTCTATAAATGGTAAAAAATAAAGTGCTAAAATATAGAAATTTGCCAATCAATTTCCTGCTGTTATAAGACGACCTGACTGAAAATTAAAATGCTGGGTTAAAATCAAAACCAGATCAAAGTCTCCAAAGATTCATTTAATCTATAATTTTACTAATCTGCAAAATAAATGTACACAAAATTATGCAGTTGGTAGCAATAAAGCTTTTGTGATTCACAGACTAAACAGCCAAATAAATAGTTTTAGCTGTGTAAACCTGTAACACAGTGACACTAGGGGTGCAGACGTGGCATCAATGCTCAGAAAGTCTCAGACAACTTAACACAGCAAATGCAAAGTTTGTGTTTTGGGGTAACATTTCACAGAAGTGCTTGGTGGCCAGTGGATTACTGCATTGCTGATCTGCTGTGTTCTCTATTGCTCCTTAAGTCTTGAGTGGAGAAGGAGAAGGATTTGAATGAAAACACCTTGCTCTGTCCATCACAAAGTTTTCACAAATTAATAGGATTTCTTTTCCTACCAGAAGGGTTAAACTGGGATTAAGATGTGCTGTATGGAGTTAATTTATTGTTATATCTTTTATTTGTGCAGCAGCTTTTAAAGTCATTATTAGAGATAATAAGATTAATCATAAAAGGATAAGCTTCACTTTGTCAGTCATACAAGGTGTAGCTGGTCTTCATGTGTTTTCATGAGAATTAGACAAATGTTTCAGAGATTATAAACCAGCATTTACACGGCTACTGTAATGAGCAGTACATATACAGCCCCAAAGCTCCAGAGGTATCTAACCTGGTAGAATATAGTTCAGAAACTGTCTGAATTTACTCATCCCTGGGGGTTGCCTATGCAGGAAAAATGTTCTTAGAAAATAAAGGGAAAGATTTTTAAAGAACAGAAAACTTTCAAAGTACCTTTCTTACATATACAACACACAGAATATAAAAGTTATTAAAGAAAAAGGAAAATTGAGGAAAGGTTGTTTTTTTTTTTTTTGAATAGTATTGAAAGTTAGCTCTGATGTAGGATGTACCCTTGCTGCAAATATGGCAAAATGAGAATTTTTAGGCCTGATCTAGCTTTAGTATTTAATTTGTTTGTTTTTTAAATTTCATTCGGCCTGCATCAGTTTCCTGATCTAGCTCCAAATGCATGCCACAGAAGGTGTGCAGGTAAAACTGACATGGTCCATATGCCAGAATGCAGGACAAGACTATTTAAAGTCATTGCTGCTCCTCTGTTTTCTGAATAACACAATATTTATAACAATAAATGCTTTCCATGATAATCAGTACAGGGTCTCTTACTGAAATTGAGAATTTTTTTGCAGCTCAGGTTCAGAGTAGCCCTGTTCACATTGCTTCAAACACCTCCAGCAGGTAGTGTTTGACATTGGCTGCTTGAGCCTGGAGGTGGCAGAAATGTTAGTGGCAAATGCAAAGGTTGATCGAGGCACAGATTAAACTCAAACAGGCAATCATTGCCTCTCTTCTCCCACACTCCCACAGTGACTGAATAATCTGATGATATACCACTGGCTTCCCTAATTCTTTTCCTCTTTTAACATGTAAAATTGTTACCTGCTGTATGCACGTAGGGAAAAACTCCAAACATTTATTTGAATTGAGCTGAAGTTAAACAGAGGTCTGCAGAAAGCCTGGAATAACAAGTCTGAGAAGAGTGAATTGCCCCACGTCCCTCCCTGTGGGCTCTGCCTGGAGGAGCTTCACTGTCCTACCGGGATCCTTTCAGGTGTCCCTGTGCTGAAGTAACACAGCACAGGTAACGTGGCATGAAGAATTGACTTTTGCCTGCCTTGAGAATGTTGTCAGAAACAGTGGGGATTTAAGTATCTGGCAAGGTCCTTTGTTCACCTTACATAACCCACCACAACAACTCTTAACGGGTTGCAAAAGCCACCCTACAGTGTGGGCTCTTGTCTGATGTGAGAGAAACTCAGGCAGTTTACAGGGAAGTGGGAAACAGTGAGGAGTACACTATGGTATTAGATGACAAGCTGCTGAAAATTGTCAGGCTAATTAAAACTTCACAAAATTCTTTAAATATCTGATAGGACTGTTTTTGTATATGTCATATTAACTCAGTTACAAATTATTTGAAGACCAAAAATTAATCATTTTTAGATCAATTTTTTTCAGATCCTTAATATTGTTTTTGCTAATATAAGAAGCAAAGAATAGAAGTGCAACAATTTTAGACTCCAAAATTAATTAGCATCATCTGATATAGTTTATTATGGAATATTATTCTAACATTACTGCTTAGAAGGTTTACTCTAATAAAGTCCCAGTGGTATTGATGGGAATCTTCTGAATAAATCTTATCAGTCCAAGATGCTCTTGTGTTTGTTTGACTATTACTGATAAAATGTGTTTATAAATTATGATGCTTTAATTTTTATTAATTTTTCATCCAAGTTGTAATGTATAGTTTTGTACTTGAAAATTAGCTATGAAAAGTGTTAGGCATGTACCGAGAACAATTAACTTCTCCAATAAAGTTATTCACATAGGCTTTAGTCTGCTAAAATGTTAGCTTTTTTTTTACATTGCAGTTTTTTCTTTATAAATTCTTGCTGTGATTGTGGCCGATGCTGAGATCTACCATGTATGATTATAACAAATATCACACTCATCCTTGTTAGGATGGGCTAAAATTCCTTACAATGTCAAATCTAATTGTTTCACCAAATTTCTATTTTACTTGTATTTTACAAAGGTTAAATCATAACCTTTTTATTGCAGGCGTCTTAGGCTTCCTGATTGTGCAGTGACATGATTTGTTTTAGACACTAATTTGCATTCTTCCCAAAAAATCCATGGTCCCCAGAGCTTTGTCTTTAAAAAACTTGTCTTCAGTCTTGTACAAACCTGATTTTTATGCAGCTGTCTCTGGAGACGGTTTCATGATGTCAGCTGTCTTCTTGTAGGACATGCCATTTTTTATAGTTAAACAAAAGTACTTTTGGTAAATAAGTACCAGTGTGCATAATTTGGAAGATAAAAAATCCAGAAAACTTTTAAGGAATCCAAGGACAATAGGGGAGATCCAAAAGCTAATCATAATGAGGAGTCAGAGAAATCCTAGAGGTGCTATAGATCCATTACCAACGGGAAATAAATTAATACTTAATGGTTATAAAGAAGATGAAATATTCAGTAAGACTTTCTGTTCTGTACTTGGAAAGCCATGTGTTTGCATTCCATGAGTATAAGGAAGTGCTTTTCAGGGCATAGATAGACATTAAAGGATAAACACTTTCAGAGTTGCAGATAATTTGTACCAAACAGTCTTTAAAGAATTAAAAAGACATCTGGCATGCTGGTAATTTTTAATAAATCTTGAAATACTAGAAAAAATTCAGAAGAGTGGAGGAGAAAAAATGTAAATAGTGAAAGAAAAAGAACGTGTTGGATAAGGTAGCCAATGTTAATGTATTCAGATGGATGATAAAGCAGATACAGAAGCCTACAGTCTTTAGTTTTAATTTTCTCCATGTATCAAAAGCTTTTATCATAGTAAATTTAAAAGAAGAAGTGATTAAGCCACTGCAAACCAAACACACAGAGAACGTGTGGATATGCCATGACTCAAAGTCACACACCTTTTTGGGAGGTATGTTTGAGTCAACCACATCTTAAGGATTCCATATTAAATTTGGTGGTCAAATGGAGTGAACATTGCAGAGATCAAACCAGATGATCTAATGGCATCTCCTGGGTTTTGACTTTAACAATATGTCAAGTGCTTCCGCTGTATTTCAAGCTGGGAAACAGATCTGAATATCAGTTTACTCTGACCGTAGTAAAAAGGAAAAAGACAGTTTATTTTAAAAGAATATTTACATCATATTCTTCAATTATAATTTTCATGTCTCTTTACAGACAAGAAAGTTTCTTTTCCTGAAAATATATAATTGTATATGTACATGTGTATGTATTTGTATCTATGGATTTCACAAAAATACCAAAACAACAATTGTCTTTTTGAAAGACAATTCAAAAAGAAAAAAATCTTTCAGGGAAAATATTTCTGACTTTTTATAGAGTCCTATGACATGCAGTAGGCAGTGAAATATTACCTTGAGTACAGGTTTCCCTTTAAAGAAGGGCATTGATGCAATATCTACTCACTGGAACAGGATGGTGGAGCTTTTGTGAAGTTGCAGAACACATCTGACCATCACCAAAGAAATGTTATATGTTGGACAAAAGGGAATATATAATTTTAATACATGGGATGGGATTTGAAGGAAGTCTTGTGTACTTGAATTCTTGTCTTTTTTTCCAGCTGTACTGAATTTATGAGATATATATATATATATATATGTTATTTCCTCACAGTAGTACATGCAGTAATGTATAATATATTCAATATGTTTTATTGCTGGAAAATCAATTGCTTCTAAAAGGTATTAATTCTTCTCACAATCCTCCTACTATTTCACACACTGTATTCCTAGGCATATGTCTTGTAAGGATTAAAGTTCAAAGGAAAGGGAGACAAGATGTATAATGACTTACAGTGACCATATTCTAGTGTGAGAATATTCAACTCATTAAATTGTTCCTAAGGTGGTCTAGATGGATATATGCCTGCCTGCATTTTTTGGTTCAGTTTTGGCTTTTCTTTCATAACACAACTGTTCTCCCTAGTTTATAAAATGTGAAGGTCAAAGAGAGGTGAAGCTGAATGGTGCTGGGAATCTGAGATGCAAATAAGTTTCAGATAATCCATGTGATGCTCGGAGGCCATCTAGTTTCACAGAGCCATTAGCATTCAGGGACGCTCATTAGCACTCAGGCAGCCAGTCAGTACGCATTAGCAAAATGAGATGTGTTGATTAAAGTTACAAATTATGTGCTGAATGTTTAGACTTCAAGCCATGGTAGCTTCACATTTATGAGAGAGTATTTCTATATTTTCACATTAAAAAAATGTTGACTCTTTCTAATTTTCAGTGGTTTTTCGGTGTGTGTGAGAATGTATTTGTGTGTATGGGAGGAGAAAGAAGTGAATGCAATGACAGGAGAGAAGGTGAAGAAGTTAAAGCAATTTCAATATTTGATGTTTTTGTTTGAAGTGCCTTTGAAAATCTTACAGTTAGGACTATCACTACTCTGATTTTAAAATAAGAGACAACATCAAAAATATCAAAGAGACTAGAAAGATTTTAACCTTTAATCTGTGTTATCCTATGTAGAGTCCCATTGATTTAATGAGATGTAGAAACTAACAATTCAAAAAATTCTGACTCATATTTCAAGAAATAATTAGCATGTATTATCTGATAATCGTGCAGTGGGATCTGGCTAAAACCATAGGATTCTCGGGGAAAACAATGATATGGTAGTTTAATGTCTGTATGATTTAATTTTTATCACTGTGTCAAGCTCATATTACATGGGTCTATCTTATGTAAGCATAATAAAAAAGGATACTGTACTTAACATTAGGCCATCAGCATTTTGGATAGCACTGGTAAAATTTATCACCTTTATTGTGCATTGCTGCAGACATTCTAGAATAGTCATCTTAAGCAAACATACCATGCCACCCCAACACTTCTTCTTACATTTTGTGGTTCTGTCAAAAGATTTTGGAAGACCAATTATTATGCAGATGACTGTATTACATGAAAACAATTTATGCAATGCTGGTATTGTGAAAGTGACTTATTTGCAGGACTAATGATGAAGTACTTTATTTGTATTCTTTCTTGCGAAACATTGTCTAATATCTGCAGCTGAAAGGAACCACAGACAAGGTAAGAATTATTGTGAGCATGACTCAGCACAGATTTTCTTTGTTTTCTGGGTCTGATTTGAATAGATACTCTAAATCCAGATGTTGCTTTTAGGAGGAGAAAGGTCTTGCAATATTACTCAACAACAAGGTCTTTGTGGGGAAAGCCTTGCTGTGGGTGCAGATCATCTCTGAACACAAGATATTGTATTGAAAGACAGCATCATGTAACTTCTGTTTGTCTTTTCCTGATTGTGTTGCCTTAAGAAGTCGGATGGAAGTGTCAGCTCAATATCAGATGTTGGGTTCAGCTCAGTACTTCCCTTCTGACAGCGATGGCTCTGTTCCTGGGCATCACTTGGCAGCATCCATCAGCTACTTGGGCTGCTGTCAGGAATGCTCTGTTTTACATCCCTCACCAGTTCCCTTGCTCTTGCACTTTTGATGCTCTGACCTCTTCCTTTAGTTCAATTTTTGCAGTCTGGGCTCATTTGGTTTTTCTAGTTTGTTTTCTGTGGCTGTCTTGCTCTCTGTAAGGGATTTGAGTCTGGGAGAAATCCTCATTGGCAGCAAACAGGGGAGAGTATTTGAGATGTGATGGGCAGAATGCAGGATGCTTAATCCAGAATTACCATTCACTCTTTGTTTCCGTGTATTATTTCCTCCTTGAAGTAGTCTTCTACCTGTATATTTACATGGATAACAGAATCTGTTTCCTCTTCCTAATGTTTCTGTTTTGATTTGTGTTTGGTGGTTGTTTTTTTCATTTTCATCACTTGTATCTGCATTACTTGAAACCCAGATTCTGTGTTTCAGAGAGAAGGCTGTTTGTTTCAAGCTTACTCCTTGGGTAATTCAACAAAGATACCTGCCAACATGAGGTGCTGAAAACACAGAATGAAAAAGAGACAAAGTATAGGGTAAGCCTGGTGGGTTTTAGTATGTCCTTCTGGCCTGAAGGTCAGATGTACACTTGTACCAGCAGGACCAATAGGTATCAATAGATTTTTCCTTTTGCTCATGTAATTTAATTTCAGTACTATCTATGTTTTTGGGCTCTATGACATTTTGTGATATCAAAACTCAGGGCAACCCTGCAAAGGCAGGAAATGTTGAGGAGGACTCCGTGGATATCAGAAGGCTAATTAATTACTTTGTTATACTAAATTATATTATACCTATATTACACTATAACTATATTACACTATATTACACTAACAAGAACTATCACTAACTACTAGAAAACCCATGACTTTCTGCCCGAGAGTCCCCACACACACAAGTGGATCCAATTGGTCAGTGAATCCAAAACACCATCACCAGATTCCAATCAAGCAATCACCTCAGGTAAACAATCTCCAGAACACATTCCACATGGGCACAAGCACAGGAGCAGCAAATGAGATAAGAATTGTTTTGATCATTCTTTTCTCTCCTTCTCCCACAGCTTCTCTCTGTTCAGAGGGCATGTGGATACCACATTGTGACACTGAGTTTCATAATCTGATCTATCTAGTTCCTACTGCATATTAAAAACCCAAACACAAACCTCCTTCCTATTGCTGTTCTTTTGTTCTAGTTTTGCCTTAGTGAATTGCCAAACTTTGCTTCACAGTTGTCTCTAAACACCTGAGAGAGTTATGATTCCTTCAGAAGAAAGCACAGGTTGCTCTGTTAGATCATTCAGAACATTAGAACCAAGATCTGTTTTAAATTAAACTGCTTATAATTACAAAGAAGCCTCACAGTGGCAGGGTCCTTCAGACATTACTCAGAGTGAATTATTATCCAGCTAATCACTAATAGCATTGACAAATCCTGTTCTTATAAAGCTAAAACTTGTGTGTGAGATGACATTCTGTTTTGGAATCTAGAACCAATCACTAAATAAAAAGTTGAAAATTTACCAAACTGACACTTTAGGCTTATTACAAATCTTTGAATGTTGGTTTCTAACTTCATAATCATTGGGATAAGCTTTGTGAATGAGAAATAAGACAATTAGACACACTCTGATGAATTCATTAGGTCTTAATATATTTTTTAAAAAATCCGTCTTATGCTGCTATCATACAGCATAAGGCTTTATTTTCACAATAAATATACATGTGAAATATTAGACATTGTTCAGAGATTTTCAGTAGAAACAGTAACCTGGGTTTTTTTGTTGCTGGGAAAGTGTGCTTTTGACTGAACAAGTAGAAGGAGTGAAATTTCAGTTAATTCAAAGCAGAACAACAGCAATTAATCTGAAAGGGTTATATATCATTAAAATATTAATTTAAAATAAAAATATTATTAAAAATATGTTTTTCTCTACCCAGATTTATTCAGCCATTTTCCAGGGTGTGCCACTGTTAGTGAAGATTTCTGAGAGAGGAATAAGCATGTCTGGACTGAATTCCTGTTGTTACCCATCTGTACAGAAGAAGATCTGTCACTTGTGCAGGGGAGCACAGGTAGGTCCTGTACAACAGCCAGACTGGTGTTGATCAGAACTGGATTTTTGGAATCTGAGGACAAATAAAACTGTATGAGTTTGCTTTCTGGAGCTTTAAAATCAGTTGGGAAGTATGAAACATGACTAGTTTGTCTCTCTTCTGTTTGGTCACTTTTTATCATATTTCAAATATACAGAAACATTTCACAGGGAAAAAACATAAAGGTCAGAAGTGCTTCCATACTTGGGAGTTCTGAGAGGTATATTTAAGCCCTGGCAGACTTTTAACCTTTTCTAGCTTACAATAAGTTTGCCATCCTCTTCAAATCCTTTGATTGTATGGCTTTTGTTCCCTTGAAAGGGGGACAGGGCTGCCTGGTTACTCAAGCAGATGCCAGGCTTCTGATTTGCATTTGATGAAAGCCACTTGTGAAAGCAGAATCAATGCTCAGATTTACAAACAGTAAATGTGGGTATTGGCTTGTCATTTCTTCCTAGGTTGTTGTCCTATAAAGCTGTTCAAGTTCCTCTCTTCACAAGAACATCTTCCTGCTCTCCCTGCTGCCCATAAACATTATGTTAGATCGAGATGAAGGGTGAGTAATTCTTTTTTACTTCCATTACCTGTTTTTGTTTTTTAATTTAACAGCAAAAAAAGGAAAAGGGGGAAAAAAAGAATGAAAATGAAACTATTTAGAGTAATGGATTATAAGCTGATGAACCACAATAACCAAACTGTGTGTCTGAAGGGGCCTAATTACAGAACACCAGAGGCACAAGAGGGAGCTTATTGTGGACAACAAAATAGTGCTCTATTAATGCTGTCACTGCACTGAGAACAGCATCAGCATTAATTTGTGTGCTTATGTCCAGGTAGAGACAAGTACAGAATGCATCAAGAACAACAGAAATGAGTCTGAAAGGGTTGTATATCAAATCAAAGCTAGCAGTGAGAGTGGCTTTCTTTTGAATGAAGCAAACTGAAAGCAAGATGGCAGTGACTGAACAAGTGTTTCTAAAATAAGGGTGTTTCTGACTAGTCTGTGTGTAAACTCCTAGTGATTAATGTCTAAGATGTTGAAGTACCTGAATAAGAGAATCAGCAAGGATGATTTGAAGTTCAATCTATTTGAGTTTTTCCATGCCATGAGATCAGGTGTTATAGACTATATAAGACCAGCACCCAGTAAAAGCAGCTGTGGATGTATCTTTTCTCCTGTTTAAGAGTGTCTATTCTTTTTGCTTTGGATATGTGGTGTAACATTATTATTTCGTGCCTAAGACCTCATCAGAAAAAGCACATCATCAATAATGTGACCTAATAAATGGACTAGAGGAGAGGTGCTGCAGTTTCCCTTTAACAAGAACTTGAATGAATCTGAGTTGCTTTGGCTTGGGTGTCCCACTTCACGGGTGTTGCTCCACAAAACCTTGTTCACTGTGGTAAAACATGACCATTCTAGAAACTGAAAGCTTCACATGTTAAGGACAAACACTTTTTATAGTGCAGGAGGTCAGATAGAAAACTCACCCACAAGCAAATAGGACTGAATATAAAATCTAAGATATTCAAAAGCTCCTTCTTTGTCTTGGCTGTTTCTGTTTTTCTGTGTAGGGCAGGGCAGTGCATGGGCTTATGAGGCAGACATAAATGAGGTGCTGTATTGCAATTCCTACTGCAGTCTGGTGTGGCTTAAACCTCTTGGGCTAACTCAGCTTTCTTCCTGGGCTACAGCTGCTGTGTCAACACAAGATGAGCCAGCTTTTGTAGGTTTATACCCAAACAGCATCACTGAACTGCTTCCTGGGTCTGATCATCTTTGGCTAGTGCTTCTTTGGGTATCTAGAAATGTAATTCTAAATGGCTGTATATGTGGGAAGTTTAAACAGATTTATAAATTATTACCTTATTAGTGTCAACTTTTACTTTCCAAACTTGTGTGTGCATCAAATATGCCAAAATATTTTTCAAATGTAATATTACAGATAAAGTGGTTTTACTCTTTGTTTTATTGTGCAAATATTTTATGGATATATTTTTCAAAATCATAATTTCTCATAAAAACTATTTACTGCTGTAATACCAGACAGTGTCCCTTGAGAAATAAAAAAGAAACAAAAAAAATTACCTCATTTAGTGACTACTTGCCACTTAATACACAGGGACATCAGGTAGGCTTTTGTGGCAGGTAGATATTCATGTTTGGAAACTTAAGTTAGGAGTACCTCCACAGAAACTTCAGGTTTAAGTATTGTCATTGCTGGGATTTTGTTTGCTTTAGTTTTCTTAACTTGTTAAATAGGAGGCAAGGTTGCATTACTTGATTTCTTCTAGGCCTGGATTTTAGTCCCCAAGTACAATTCTGGTTTTAAGCCTGACTGCAGGTATCAGGACATGAATTTCATTGGCTCAGTTATATGAAATTTCACGCTTTGTCGGGTTGTTTATTTTCAGAGAGTATAAAAATAAGGAAAATTTTCATCCTGAAGTCAGGTATTATGGTACAGCTATACCCATTGCAATGCAGGAGTGCATGAGCTAATGGGCTAAGACCCAAGTGAAACCCATAGTGAAAACTGGGCTGGTGTGAAGAAATTTCACTTGATATAGGTCAGTGTAAACAGGGCCAGTAGTTATAGTGAACCTGCTTGGCTCAAGGTGTTACTGTTGTGTTCTTCAGTGAGATTTGAATCTACTTAATGTTCATTTATTTGGGGGTCAAATCATACCCCAGGTTAGCTATTTATACCTGCCCGGTTTTTAGGTTGAGGGCATTCGAAAACTTTCAGGACCAAAGTTTGGAACAGTCTTGGACAGCTGAGGCCAGGAAACAAATAAAGGTACAATTTCCATGCAGATATATGATCAGGAGGCAGGAATGGATAAGAACTATTTCCAGGTGGACAAAATCTCTCCATATTCATGAGAACCAGTTCTCTGACAGTACTTTAGCAGCTGTATCTTCTTTTCCCTTTCCCCTACTGTCTTCCCGTCACACTAAGTAACTGAACTTTCATTTTAGTTAACAGATTTCTATACAAATTTACTCTCTTATGGTTCTCTCCCTTTCCTCTCGTTGACTCAAATGCAAATACTTCTTAATGGCTTTCCCAAATTAGAATTCTTTCTTGTTATTGTTTTGCATACTATTGTGTATACCTCTTGCAAACTTTATTATTTTCATGCCCCTGTACATGTACCTCTTACCTGACCACTGCTTTGTGACCCAGTCTTTATGGGCCAACTCATCCCTGCAGTTGAAAACAGACTCTTATATTTTGGCACTGCCCACCACATTCCCTCTTCAAGTCTCTCATTAAATCTGTTCCTCTCAGAGAAACAGATTTATTGCCCTTCACTGCATCTGCTTATGTCCAATCCAGTTCTCAGTTTTGGGTTTGTCTGAAATGAAAAAAACCAAACCCCTATAACTATAAAGACAAAAAATCCAAAACCACAGAACACCATCTTTCAAGTAAAAATTTTAGAGTGATCTCTATGCTATCACTCATAGCTCGATCAAAAATGATCACTCATCATTTTTCCATTATTATCTTACCAATATTCCGCACAATTCAGAACAGGGATCTGACTTCCAGAGTGATCCACAAAGTGCAGTCTTTCCCAACACACTGTGAAAACCAATAGACTTTTTGTTGAGAATCCTGTTGTTTATGCATTCAGAAGGAGAGTTACAGTGGGAGTTCATTTTCTGTGATCTCTTTTGTTTCAGATGGAACAGATGGCTGAGCAAAATAAACATCTGTATGTGAACTGTTAAATGTTCATTTGTGTGTGACAGTGTAAAGGGAAATATGGACATCAATACTTATCCACAAAATATTTCTGAGGGAAGATTGGAAAAGTTTTGACTTAACACATAAATCAGCGGAAATATGCTGAGAACTGACACAAAAAGAAGAAATCACTGGCTATTTCAGTAGTCAGTAATGAGAGATGTGCTGTGCCCCATACTACACAAAACACTATGGGCATATCTGTTCAGGATCATGGGATTTCTTTTGTAGTGATTTTACTGTAAGAATTCCTGTAAACTAAGACAAAGAGGAAGTCAAGGACAGTCTATTAACTGCTGGCCATCTGTTGTCTTTGACTCTACATTTTTTGATATGTGAAAATTACAATCCAGCAATCTGAGACATCCTAATAGTTGTATCAGCTGATATTTTTGTGATTGGCCTGAGAATTTCTGTTACACTCAGTATTTGAGCTATGACTTCTTTACTGAAACTGAACTCTCCAGCTGTACCTTGATTTTCTCCTCTCTGGTTTAGGGGACAGTTCATGTAGCATGCAGATATTTCAGCTAGAATGTCTTCTGAAGTCCTTCTGCTATTTTATAAAGGGACAATTTCTGTTCAATATTGACTACCATAGGAAAGGTTTATAAGGAAAGATAATATATTCCATTACACATACTGATATCTCTGCAGGGATGTGGGTGAAATATAGGCAAGACTTTGGATGCAAAGGCTGTACTATAATGTATTCACTAGTTATTCCACATTCTCCTTTCCATTTCCATGCTATGCCTGAGGTTTTGTATTGTTGTGTCTGTTTTGTTTGACTAACACATAACTGTATTGTAGAAATTGTTATAAGTAGAGAAGAAGGATTAGACATCTGGTTGTGGAATAATGGATGCTTTTGGCTCTTGGAAAATTGTTGGAGGCTATTTACTCTTATTTGGTGGTTCCTATTTGGATGATGGAGAGGAAGTTATTCCTTTGTTCTAAGCACACTAGAAGAAACGGAAGAGTTTTTTACTTTTTATTTTCTTTCTGTCCACTTTTCTAATGAACCTAATGTGAACTTTGAGTATTAAACAAATGTATAACAGTCTGCAAGCCTGGAGTCTGTACTTGTATAATTCTTGTTTGATTCAATGGTTATATATATGCACAATAATAAAAGTTATTAGCAGTGAAAAAGAATGTAAATTGTATAATCTCACTTTTTATAACTTCAAGATAAACCCCTCTTTTGATAAATACAGCAGCTGAAACTTCTCAGAACTTGTTTTAGATTGTAGTGTCTGGGATGAAATCCTGATTCTTCAAAAGTCAACAGTAGAGTGCCAATTGACAATGGCAAAGCTGGGAATTCAATGAGGCTTCAATTTCTAACACACTTAATGACCCGTTTTAGGCACAGGTATATTTAAATAAGGACCCCCAAAATGGAAAGCTGTATATGCTTGTTTATTGCACATAATCGGTGTAGGGTAAACAAAGGTGGTATAGAATGTAATCTTATCCCCTAAAGAGTTGCAGCTGAACCAATACTAAAGATTAGGAGCAGGGCTGATCTTAACAGGCCACACCTGCAGCTAATAAGAGCAGCAGTATAAAAGAGTGGGTTGGTGGGAACTGGAGTCAGATGATGACTACTGTGAGGACCAGGAAGAGTCAGTGCTTAGAGGTGCTGCCAGTGAGAAACATCGAGGAGGTATGAAGCTCTGGCGATATGAAATCCTTGCACTATAATTATAATAGGACTCTTGATGTATAAGACAACTATTCAGAAGTATAACATGTCCTTAATTTTTACATGACTGAGTTGTTTTACTGAGATGGACTGTCCAGGTTTAGAGCAAATTTGGGGAAGAATTCCCCACAGGAGCTCCAGTGGGAAAACAGATCCAAATCGGCCCCTCCCCCCAACCGGTCCGGGAGAAAAATACCTCCTTGGAGAAAGGTGGAAAAAAGCTGTTTATTAAACAATAAAACTGAAACAATATCAAACAATAAAATCCCTTGCCGCTCTAAAAGAGATGACAAACTGAGAAAGTCCATCCCTGGGTTGCAGCTCAGCTCACTCAGTCCCTGGTCAGTCCCTCCAGTGCTGGAAATGTCGCAGGCCAGGCCCGGCCCGGTGGGCCACAGATGCAGCTGTGAGTGCTCCCCTGGGTGTTCAGTCCGGAGCAGGTTTCAAGAGGTCCAAAGAAAAGGAAAAAACCCCCAAAAGTCCAGGGAACTTCTTTGCCTCAGCTAGCTAACTCTAACTAAAAGCACAAAAAAAGCTCTGTCCTGCTGTCTGTCCATCTGCAGACAACACAGTCCAGGATGAGGAATGTGGAGGAGGAGTGCAGTGTCTGAAAACAAACTGCACACTTCTTCTCTTCCCCCCCTTCACTCTCTGGAACACTCTTAAAGGTGCAAAACTTATTATTCAACATAAACAGAATGAGATGATTGGGGATAAAAGCATCATATAGTCAACCCGGGACATGGACTTACTGAAATCATAAGTCATTTTCACTGCAGACCTAATCCTGCTTTTCATGTCAGTTGAGTCTGGTCAAGGAGTTTTATTTCAATGGTAAAACCAAGAACTCAGGATTTTAGAAACTAGAGGACCCCAATATCAAATTGAAATATCTCAATGTTTTTGTCTGCAGAGTTAAATTTTTTTCAAACAACTTACCTTGTTCTATCGCAATAAATTGAAATTCTAAAGTGGTGTTAACACTGTTGTAATAAATCAGTCTTGTCTTGTGGTAGTAAAGAGCAAAGAACAATTTAGGGCATTAAAAGACCCTTAGATAATACCAGAGTTGTCAAGCTCCTGTTCTTGAAATCTGATACTTTACTTATCTCCAATTTACCCTGGACTCATTTTCAACTTTATCTAGTTCATTAGCTGCAGACAGCAAACTCCATTTGACTTGCTTTTAATATAAGATTTCTGGAAAAAATTTGATACGTAGGTTCAATATCTTTGGTGCTCATTATTTCATTTTACTTCAGGTCTTTGAGAAACCTGAGCATTAAACTATCTAATAACAGAAATAAAGGAAGAGTAAATGAATGAAAGCTGACTTTGGTGCATTTTGCGTACTTACGTTTCATTTTCAAAACTCTTTATCTGTTTCTGATTAAATCCACCCAGCCAAACCTGTTTGTTAAGTTCTGTAGTCAAAGGAGAAATTAAAAACATACAAGTAACTCTAGGTGGATGCTGTCCAAAATTGAAATCAGCTTTAGAAAGAAAAAAAGACATGAAATTCAGGACTTGGAAAGGAGTATACTGTGCCAAGGCAGTCATTCAGCCATATAAAGCACTTTTCTTTAAACCTCAATGAGCAAAATAGGAATCTGTCTCTGATTTTTCCAAAATTAAGTTTTTCCTTCTTTAGCTGTTCTTGACTAAATTGCATTAAGCAATCATATTGCTTGTCAGCCACACAGCTTCAGTGTTAGGAGGCACTTATGTTCCATCGTGTACAAATAGCAAAAGGAGGACTTCCTATTTTGCGTGTGTCAGTGTCTCCCCTCCCCTCAGCTGTCAAAAATAAGAAAAGACTTAAGAATACAAAAAGTTTTAGCAAAGCAAGCCGAATAAAATTAAATGTAGTGTTATTATGGGTGTACTTCTCTGCAATGAATCTTTATTCATTATACTTTCACTTGAAAGGGGAATTGAAAAATGTAAAAGAAGAGAAACAACAGCTTAAATGGAAAATACTGTATTATTTTCAAAAATAAGGTATTAATTTCAGTTTTCATCTGCCTTTGCTCTTTAATAATACTTTTTATTTCAGTTTTCTCTATTTTTTTAATCACATATTTCTCTCAATGTACTTGATTGTAGTTTGGATGGACATGATTTATGAAAATCACAAGAACTAGAATTTGTCAAAAATACTTGGGGAATGAAGTAGGACTTCAAAACAGTAGTAGAAGCAGACATATAAAAGTCTATGTTTTGGAGTTCACTGGGTGTCCTACTCTCCAAAAATCAGAAGAAAGTGCGGGATCAGGAGCCAAATTTATGCTTGATCTGGAAGTATTTACATCAGAGGGTTGCAAGCCAGAGAACTCTCTCTTTTCTCAGCTACTTGAGTGGATCACAGTGATATGATTAACTGTTATCCATAAAATCAGAGCTTTTATTAATCCAAACAAATCCAAGATCACAGCAGATGTGAGAAGCACGAGTACCTTTTGCTGCACATGAGATTTATTGAGGAGAGGACCTGCAGAAGCTGAAGTTTTGAGTGGAGAAGGGTAGCTTGTTGTAAACTGTTTTTGAAGGAAGAAGTAATGGATTACATCAGTCTGAAGCACAGCTAGAAGGAGATGCCTTTACCTTGCAAAACAAGCAGAGGAGGAAAAAGTTCACTCATCTTCTGTTATCTGTAGACAGCATGACTACACTTCATCTGACTACACTTCAGTCATGTGAAACAATTTTAATTAAATGCAGAAGTAGTTCCTAATTTAAAATTGGAGGCAACTTTGTAACGTTTCCTGCAGGCAAAAATACTACTTACAAATGATATTAATAGAAAGCAGAAACTTAGACCTTGTGCAAGGTTTGTTTGTCAGTGGTTAACTAGGCCCAGGTTCTTTGGTTTAATTCTGTGGAAAGCAGAGTTACTGGCAAGCTGGTAGCAGTTCATTCTGAAACCTTTCTGGTGGATTTACAGGTGTAGTGTAGTTTGCTCAAAAGTGGTAGTGTCACTGCAATTCACAGAATCCAGCCAGGATTCACTGAGGCACATGGTAAGTTATTCTAAAGGTCTGAAAATTTCTGATAATTCTTCTTTTCCCCCTACAAAATCAAAGACTGTGTCAATGCTAAGGGAAGATCTGTGAGAAAATCCCAAATTATCTGAGATCTTGGTACCCTGCTTTTCCGTAAGGATGTATTAAATATTCAGATTTTGTCAGACAGGAGGTATTAGTGCCAGTCCGGAAAGTCCCCATTTGAAGCTGGGCAGAATCAATCCATCAGGCCTTGAGATCATGTTGGAGTGGGGCTGGAAAGGTACTGCTAAATAAAACTTTTGGCTGATACAGTACTTCTCTCTTGAAGATTTTAATATGCATTATACTGATGACTTTGAGTGAAGAATCCATCTGTGACTCCTTTTAGAGCAAGTGCAAGGACTCTAGTTGGGAGATAAAGTTAGATAGTCCTGGCTCTGGTTGGACTGGAAAAGGGCTGAGGGGAATCAGATATTAAAAAGAGTACATGAATAGGATTTCATATTTTCATGATAATGACAATGTATGAAGCAACTTTTTTAATTTTGAGGTTCTTTGTTTTGTGATTGGTAAAATATTCTTTTGACTTGTGTAATATGTAATGGCAAAGCCTTGGTTATTGTGAACTAGGAGCCTAAATTAATGTGTAGATATTTATGCATTAGTTATATTGTGTTTTCTGGCATATTTGTTGGATAATTAATATTTAAGATTTTTTTAAAATAAGTGCTTTCAAATTTTTTTCTGAGGGTTGGCACAGACTGTGTTGGCTATAACTTGATTTGGCCCTGGAAACAGCATCAGGAAGGGCAGAATAATTTTGGCAGTTCTGTTAGTTATTGTATTGTTTTGAACACTTCTTTCCATTGATCTATATAGTCATTTCTGCACTAATTTAGGCCTATTTGTTGAACCAGATTGCCCAATATCTTTGTGAATAGGTGTGGCTCTCAGTCTGGTTCCATAAAGTGTTGAGGTGGTCACAAGAATTAAAGTTAGCAAAGACTTTTTCGGTAGAATTTTGCTGCTTAGAAATATGGTCTTGAAATTCTGTTTTTAGGCAATGTACCATTCTTCTTCCTGGGTTTTTGCTCACAGTTCTGCATGTCTACCCTCTGATGCATGAGTGCAGCTGGTTTGGGGTCATGTGGTGAGCTAGATCTTTCAGTGGTTTTTCAGCAAAAACAGTCTGGGCAGCAACCTGTGCATTTAGCACTCAGGCTGGTAGTGATTGCACCACTAAAATCTAAGCGTAAATTTTTGCTGATGTCTTTGCTGCTCCTGTATCTCCAAGAAAATATTTTAAAGAAAATATCACCTCCCTGATACAGAAATAGAATTATGACCTTAGTTTGTCAGTGATAGTCTCTAGAGCTCTATGAAATATTTCTATTTTTGCCTTTGTACCTACACATCATTAACAAATTGGAATTTACATCAAAGAGGAAAACTGATAAAAGAGTCTGAATCGTGACTAATGAAATGTATTCCTGAGTATGACCTTTCTTTTCAGCCAGCAAGCAATAAAGGTTTTTTGCTTGCAAAGCTTCATGTTGAACCAAAGAGCAATAAAGTAAAGGGGAATAGAGAACTTGTCAGTTTTGTCAATTTTAACAGGCCTACACTCCTCATCAACAAGTTCAATATCAGCTGAGTGTATTTTCAGTACATTACACTCAATTTTGTTGAGCTTAATGATAAGATCATTAGGCAAAAAGACACACAGGAAAGAATCTAAGGGTTGATGCAAAGAAATAATAGATCTGATTACAAGGTTATGTTCTTGAATCTTAATGTTCTGTTTCATTTGGGGAAAAGCTGAATTTTTACACAGAAGGTAAAGGGCTTTCTTATTGAACTATGTACATATCATTTTATGAAACATCAAGATAATCTCTCTCCCTCATCACCCTGGTGCATGTGCACCTGGGGTTTTTTTGCAATTCAGAAGTTCAGATCACAAAACTGAAAAATAGCAGAGGCTATGGATATTTAAGGTACACACACTGATATAATAGGAGTTGTACAGCAATAAGCCAAACATCTATTTAATACCTACTATACCTATTCCGTACTATAAAGCTCTGATGAAAGATTTTTCTGTAATTGGAGCTAACAAGTATGTGATCACCTCACTTCAGATGTAATCTAGAGCAATTAGCAAATACATAATTATGCTGTGAATAGATATTGACAATTCTTTCATTATTTATAAAGATACCACATGAAGAAAGCTGCAAATCTTAAAGCAAGATACAGTTAAGTTCACTTCAACTTAAGGTATAAATAGGAGATATTACAATATACAGCTGATCATTTTAATCTCAAACATATCCCAGTGAACTTTCTGTAAGGTCACAGCCAGCCCACATTGAAGGCAGGAATAAAACTAAAGACCTGCCAATTTAAGGCAATGACTGTCATTCTGTATCAACAAGAACTTGGACCATAATAAGGTTTTTTGCTTTTGTGGACCCCTGAAGGTTTTCCAGTAGTGATTCTGACTCCTAGAAATTTCATAAAGGTCAAACAATGGCTATATTTCCCTTCCCATGGATCCCTTATCTATGGTACAGAGACTGAGGGCCAGGGTGAAAGCTGCTTGTCAGAGACGAGCCACACTGAGAGCAGTTTCCCTCAGTTCAGAAGTCTATGCTGCTTCTCCATTTAAAAGTAACGACTGTCTTGCCAGCAGACTGAATCAACAAAAACTTTTATTCCTCTTCAAACTTACCTATATTCTGTACAAAACAGGCCAAGGTAACTGGTGAGTCTCTAGTTATCTTGCAGGCAGTGTGAAAAAGACATAATGAGTGAAACATGGGGCCTTTCTCTGATCTCCGTGCTTGTTTTGAGGACTTTTCCAGGGCTATTAGATTGGCATAATCAATTGGTCTCTGCTGAAATTTTTTCCTCCTTCTTTGAGGGGTTCTTGTACTAGGTTCTGGTACAGATAGGAGCCGAAATGAATTTTAATGGGATATGGGGCAAATTGTTTGCAGTGAGCAGATTATTTTTGTAACAAGACATGTATTTCTGACACTGCCAGTCATTGTGTGGGTTGTTGTGGTTTTTTTCTTAATTGGTCAAGGCTGCAGCTGTCCTCTTTTGGTAACACAAAATTCTTAAACCTTCTCTGTCATCAGTCCCCACTACTCCTTATCTCAGAAATTTAAAGAACATGCAGCATTCTTTTGTGTTTCTGAACATTTTTTCTAGTGTATCTGTCTTGAAAACTCCCAGAATTGTATAGGTTTTCTGGCTGTGTGGTTCATGATGTCTTTGCTGCTGGCTGTGGATGTGTCTCCTTTCACCCAAGCTATTTTTCATCTGCTTTAGTCATCTGTGATTTTAACTGTTTTGTGCAACATCCTTGCATGGTTCCTCCAGTTTGGACATTACAAGGCTGCATCTCTACTGTGTTGCAACTTGGAGTCACTTTTTCTGAGAAATGAGCACAAAGTGAATATAAAGGAGACTGATGAAGGCTTCAATTTCCACTTGTTCCTATAAGACTAAAAAAATATTTCTTCCACTATAAGTATAGTGTGATATATATTGCATAAGGTATTGGCTCCACTTTTGAACTGTACATTTGTCTTTTGATCTAGAGTGTGCATTTTCTACTAATCTCTTCTGCTTTGGAGTTTGCCCAGGTTTTTCTTCCTTAAACTCATTTTTTTTTCAATTTTTTGACTAATATTTTCCTTTGGAATGTCTCCTAACATTATTCTTGGGCATCTTTTAAACTTTTTCTGTTTTAAGTGCAGTGCAGAGCATTTTACAAATCTTAAACCTAGTGAAAAACTGGGAAAAAAAAAAGTGATTTTCAGGCAGAAAGTTGCATCCTTTCCATGAGGAGCAAAGCCGGTTTCCATAAGAGTGATAAGCATTGCTGCAGCTTCTGTGTTTCCATCACATGGTATCCACCATGTGGACAGCATGGCACAAAGTAAAGGTGACTTAGAGACTGGGGCCAGCCACCTAAATGGGGAACATATCCATAGCACTTCCCAAGCCATATAATATAAAATGTTTAACAATACAGGACAAGCCTTTTGAAGAAACTGTGGTCTTTTCAGCATTGCTCTGCAACCACAAGTCATTGATCCAGGTAATGATCAGTAACTGAGTGATTTTTATTATACTAGTTTGGCCAGATATAGAGAGATCTACTAGGGTTAGTGTCACATTTTATGAAAAATCCTTTTGCTAGGATTTTTTTTTCTCCTGAGAAGCTGAGAGGCCTCAGGAGCAAAATGCAAACAATGGTTATTTGCTGCTGTGGAATGCAGCAGGTGCATCTGTGATTGGTCTCATGTGGTTGTTTCCAATTAATGGCCAATCACAGTCCAGCTGTCTCAGCGTGTCTGAGAGACACAAGCTTTTGTTATCATTCCATTCTTTCTTCCTGCTTGCTAGCCTTCTGATGAAATCCTTTCTTCTACTCTTTTAGTATAGTTTTAATATGATATATACCATAAAACAATAAATCAAGCCTTCTGAAACATGGAGTCAGATCCTCGTCTCTTGCCTCTTCCTGGGACCCCTGTGAACACCACCACAGTGTAGGTTTAGTGGAATAACATATTGCACTACAGCTGCGTTGGTGAGACTTTTCTGTATCAACAAGAACTTGGACCATAATAAGGAGCAGTTGCACTCTCTTCTGGTAGTTATCCTTTCTCAATGAGATATAAAAATTAGATTTTTAGGGCAATGGATTGTTCCCTGTACTGTGCACATCGATAATGTGTAGTAATGCTCTGTCCCAGAGCCTTCCTGGGTCTCAATAATTGCATTCTACTTGTCCAAGTGGTTTCTTTCCTGCTTATGGAAACATCCCTCCCTTTCTTTTTGATTTGAAGAGCATTGTTCTTTAAAGGAGATATAGCGTTTCTGTATAAGTTTAAATCACCCCACAGCTAATGTCGTCTTTTATTTGGTTTCTGTCCTGCCACACCCTACAGTTTTAGTAGTGTAATCCAGGCCAGTGCAATTGGGCTCCTCTGGAGCGCGGTTCCTTCAGTCTTTGGTCACTAGGTGTCACTAATGAACTGGGAGAGAGGCAGAGCTTTGTTCTTATTTCAGTTTTAAATTCGTGCGAGGCAGAAAAACATTTCTACATAACAATTTTTGTATTGCCTATAAACCTCATACCTACGGATTCCATAGCAGGGTCAGTAAGGAGTCGTGTCCCCCAAATTCAGCAAGAGGTCTGCTAGAGAGTCCCCTTTTAACTGCACAGGGAAGAGCTCACAACTCTTTTCCCCCTGTATGTTAGCTGTTTTGAATACAGAATGATTTTAGCTGCTGTTCAAATCCAGGATCAGAAATTTAACAGGGACAATATATTCCTTTTTCTGAAATGAGTACAGCAAACTAGGTTGTAATAGGTTAATAAGTCAGATTGTAGATGCAAAAATCAATTGTCAAAGTACACTTCCTGCTTAGAATTTCATTTGGGGCTTCTAGATTCCTGTTCATGTGTTAGAATCAGTAGTTAGAGGGATTAATCAGCCTGCACAAAAGATATATGGTGATCTCAAGCAAGGCTGGAAAAATCAGACTCCAAACCTGATTAAGTATTGAATGGTCTGGCCTTTTACTATTGTATGTAGGAGAACTAAATTTGAATCTGGACATAAATCTTGTTCACTTGTTCCCTGATAGCTCTTGGTAAATGTGAGGCACCATTTTGGAATGTATGCTGCTATTCTAAGAAAATGAACTATGGCCTTTTAGTGAAGGAAAACCTGCTTCCTTTGCTGCAGTGCTGTGAAAACATCTCCTACTCATGTCTATTCTCTGCACTTGGGATTCAACAGAGCTTAAGAAAAATATTTTAATGGAGACTGATTTCTAACCCCTGCTGAACAACTCAAGAAAAAAATGTCTAATGATTACGTTCACATTTCTTCTCCTCTAATCATTTAATGGTTAGACACTGGCAGCAAAGTGTGTTTTGGTGATGTGTTTCCCTTTTTTCTCTTTGTTTGTGGTTTTTTTGGGTGGGTTTTTTCTTTCTCTTTCCATTTTTTGTATTTTTGTTTGTGGTTTTTGTTTGGTTTGTGGAGGAAAGCTGAATTCTCTGTGCCTGAGACACCTTGTGCTGATCCTATGTGAAGGTGACTGTGTGAAGTGTCAGTGGTTTCATTTTCTGTGCTGGGAGTGGCAAGATTTCAAACAGAGGCAAGTGGTGGTTTAGCCCTGCCTGTTGCAGATGCTCTTGAAAAGAAAGATGTTTTCAAGGCACAGAGAGAAGAGCTCAGCCTTCAGCTCATCATGTTGTACCAGCAATGCATGGCTATAGTGCTTTGGGATTTTTAGTATTAGTTTTTCAGGAAAATTATCCCCAAGCCCTGCTGCGGTAGGATTCAAAAATTTTTTTGTGCCTTACCAGAAATCATCACTTTATTTGCCTTACTACTTCATCAGCCACCTCAGCCTCGTGATTATACTGTTAATAAAGCACTTTCTGGATAAAGGTTTTCCTGGCTGGCCACTGAATCCGTGGGTGCCTGATAAGTACTTTTGCTTGTGCATGGAGTCCTTGGTGATTGATTTTAGAGGGCATCACCCAACTTCTCTATTGTGACATGAAAGCTGGAAAGAACAATTTAGTGGTACAACTCTCCAAATGTTAAAATTTAGAGTTTCTTTCTAGAATCATGAGTTCATATCCTCAGAGGCTGACTCAGCCCCTTTGCTGGCAGAGGAACACAAGGTTAGGATTGAGGAAATCTTTCTTACTCTTCTGAAAGTAACCATAATAACAGAAGTCTTGTATCCCTACCAAGCAAGCTAATAGTTAGTACTTCTCTGTCAAAATGCTTGTCCTTCTTCCTTTTTGACATCTTCTTCTAATAATGACCATCATTTACAAATTTAGTTGCCTCTTGTGCAGGGTGTTCCTTCAAGAAATTTCTAGCTATATCACAACCTCTAAGGTAAAATGTGTCCCTATACAGATTAAAATATGCAAACACCAAGAAAGGAAAATTAGACTTCTCTGACAGAAACTGGTATGTATGTTCTTACATACACAGGTATGTAAGAACAGCCCCAAAATGATTTTGTGAACTAAAATCTTTGGAGCTTCTGTTGGATCATATGCTAACACCTCCCAGTTTATGTTCTTCTAAAGTTATTTCCTCCCCATCTTCCTCAACTAGCTTTCATATGTCCTATGTACATACAAAACTCTGAATTACCTCCCCAAGGAGCCAAGAAAGTGTTTTCTTTAGATCTGCTACAGCACTGGTATGGTTGTTGCCCGTGTGTGCAATAAGTGCAGTAATGTACCTGTGACATGTGAGCAAACATAGAAAGTATTACAATAGTAAGTAATAGTATAACAGTAAGTAAAGTATTAAGTAGTAAGTATTTCCACAATGTCTGCAACTGGGATTTTCTAGTACTCACTGCTTTAACCAGTTTAAATAGAGCAAGGCAAGCTTGAACTTAAAAACCCAAATCTGATTTGCTAAACAAGTTCTGTCCTGACTCTTCATCTATATCTTAAATCTTCCTCCAGCTGTTAGTCAAAACAAATGCATAATTAAGAAGAACTACCCCTTATTACTGTTTAATTTCCTGATAAAGACATTAAATTAAATTAAAAGGAATTTCCTGAAAAGCCCCCATTAAAACCAAATCCCTGTACTGATGAGCTATTAGATTTTTTTTTTTTCAAAAAAGAATAGCAAACAAAACAACGACAACAACCAAAATAAAAATCTACTTTTGGGCTTCTAGATTTGGGCAGTTTAATTGTTGCTCTGTTTCCCTGATAAGGTGAGACCAGTCCCATGTCACTAGGGGAATGGTATCCTGCTGTGTTTTTCCATCCTCATTTACAATGATTATGTTATCAGGCTAGCCAGGCAAAAGGGTGGAGCAACTATAATTTCAAAGCAGGATTAGGTTGAAATAACGAGGTCACCAAGTTGTGGTTGTCATGGCAACGTCACATCTAAGAATATGGGATGCTTCTAGGAGATGAGGCAAGCGTGGAGTCTCTCTCGCTTTGCACAAAATCCCAGACTATTTCTGTAAAATTGCTTAATTGCTTTTAAACAATTTTTTTCAAAGTGGCTCTTGCTACAACAATGAATAAAAACAGTACTTATTGACAGTGTCTTAAGGATGTCTTTATCTCTGATCTGCTATTGATCCAGTTTTCCTTCCTGTCATCTTCTGTGTATGCATTTTGGCTGTCTTTAGAAGATCTTTTGTTTAAAATATATTATAAAACTTCAGCTATTTCAAACACTGCTCAGGTGTTTTGATTCTCCTTGAGACTTTGCAATCTTTCAGCATACAGGTTTGGCTCTCAGGTCATATCCTGCCCTGGGACCTCCCACACACTCAGTAAGAATCAATGTTTTGTTTTTAACTCTTGATTTTCTGTGCTAGTTTTTATCAATTTCTTGGTACTGTTTTATGTTTTTTAAAAAAGGTTGTTTTTTTTGGTTTTTTTTTTTTTTTTTTTTTTTTCTGGTAATGCCTGAAAATCCTTATTTTAAAATCCATTATTTGTCAGTGTTTCAAGTTTTATTTGAGTGGTTGTAGAGCCTTACTTCACCTTGTCACTGCTCATCAGAGCCTTTCATGGAAACTTTATGGTACAAACTTTTGACAACCACAGTATGATGCAGCTGTGTGGTTTTATTTCATTATGTAACATCTCATCCAAAGAATTTTCTTGCATTACTCTTAACTCTGCTTTAATATTGTGCAACATTAACGACACAAATTGCCCAAAATACATTTCTAATGAAATCAATGTGATTTTTGCCTTTTCTTTGCTAAGTTTTCAGTATAATGTAGTGCTTAAACATGCCAGGCTACAGGATTTATGAAACAAGGGTGTAAG
The DNA here is from genome assembly GCF_035770615.1 of Melospiza melodia melodia. Classification (NCBI taxonomy): domain Eukaryota; kingdom Metazoa; phylum Chordata; class Aves; order Passeriformes; family Passerellidae; genus Melospiza; species Melospiza melodia. The sequence continues at coordinate 83,029,805 of NC_086198.1, read as the reverse complement.
TTACATAGAGTATAAAGGCATTGGGGTAATATGCAATGGGAGGCCATGAGGTGTAGTATTTAGCCTTAATTGTCTTACAATACCTTGTCTAAGATTTTCTTCAGTGACTGGAGCCCTTTTGTCTCTGGTAGTCTGAGCTCCACACTCTGCAGTCTCTGTGCTGTGCAAGTCTCCCTGATGGTCGAAGTTCAGTCCCATTATTTATGTATCAGCGTAGTGTTGCCTTTTTCCCAACCTGGAAATGAAACTCAAGATAATTTTAGGAAGGAGGTGATATAGAAGGGGATCTTCGTTTGAAGGCCTTCTGAGGCAGTTATGGAAAGGTGTCCACAAAAGCCCACCATCCCCAGAGGTGAGTACATTTTTTATAGGTTTTAGGAAATTAGCATAATTGATAAAAGGCACCAATGAAGAGGACAAGTGATGATGCAATCCCTCTAGGTCAAGCCCCTTCTCTGGAGCCCCCCCTTCAGCACTGCCTGTACTTTGTCCATGAGAATGGATCTCAAAGTGTTGTTCTCAGCCTTGGTTCCCAGGGAGAACCAAGATAGGGTAAGGGCCTTGTTCCCTTGGAGCTCTGGATTTGTTTTGTCTTTCTGCTTAGTGAAAGGCCATGGAAAAGTACTGGGAAAACAGTCACTAATACAACCGGTGACAGAGTTACAAATACATGTGTGAAGAGCACAGAGAGCATATAAAAGAAAAGAAGGCAAAACCCAAATGGCATCATAGTGAAATGGAACTTGCCACAATATAATGGATGCAGAGCACACTACCTTTTCTCGGGTTTTGGCTGAAAGCTGCAGGTTGGCATTCAGACAAACACCTAGACAGAGAGAATGATCACACAAGGCCCATTTCTACAGGTCTTACATGGCATTGTAGGATGACAGTTCCTACAAATGGGAAACAGACCAAAGAAACCAATCATTCATCATTGAGTTTTATAATCCTATGCGAAAGTTGTCTAGACAGACATATATACATTTTATTTGGTGGGGCTTTTGGTTAAAACAAATAACAACAGGAAAATAAAGTACACAGAAAATACCATATTCAGCAACATGTTTCAGACAGGTTAGAGAGATGGGCAGAGAAGAACCGTTTGAAATTCAACGAAGGCAAATGCAGAGCCTGTACCTGGAGAAGAGTAACCCTGGGCACCAGCACAGGCTGAGGGCTGACCTGGCAGCTCTGCTCTGTTATGAGGACAGGTTGAAGAAGCTGGGCCTGTTCAGCCTCAAGAGGAGATGATGCAGAGGGGAGCTCATCGATGTCTGTCAGCGCCTGAAGGGAGAGTGCCAGGAGGATGGACCCAGGCTCTTCTCCATGGTGCCAAGCAAGAGGACAAGAGGTAATGGGCAGGGACTGATGCCCAGGAAATTCCACCTGAATATGACTAAGAATTTCTTTACTATGTGGGTGACTAAACACTAGAGCAGGTTGCTCAGGGGGGTTGTGGAATCTCCCACATTGAAGATGTTCAAGAGTCATCTGAATGCAATTCTGTGCCATGTGCTCTGGCATGGCCCTGCTTGAGCAGGGAGGTTGGACCAGATGATCCACTGTGGTCCCTTCCAGCCTTACCCATTCTGTGATTCTGTGATAGGAGATGCAAGGTCTAAGGGTAGATGGTGTTTGTAGGGAAGGCAATTTTCAGCTGACAGAATTGCTTCATAGACAGTATAGACCTTTTTTCTTCCCTTCCTCCCCTTTTTCTCCACTATCCAGTTAGAGTTTGTGAAAAGGGTGGCATCTTGCACTTTGCTGACATGCTGGGGAGTAGGGACTGTGCAAAGCAGACGATTTCTATCAACAGTGAGACTAATTGCTCAGTTCTGAGAGTAAAAGGAAAAAGAAATCTCAGCTTTGGTGTGGAATGTGCTGTTTAACCAACTGGTAACACAGTACTATTTTCTCTCTGACTTTGGAGGAGGTGTATGCTATTTTTCACAAAGGCTAGGATCTTTCCACAGCAGCCTGGAAGAGTTGAGTAGCCTCACCTGTCTGGCCTCTATTTACAGGTCTGCCTCCTACAATGGTATATGAAGATAGGAATTCTCCACACCCCTCTTCCTTTTTGCAGACTTCTGTCCTAAGAAGAAGTTACAGATTGCCAATAGATTGACTGAATCTATTTTTTTTCTGTAACTTTGATGTAATATTCTTCAGTGTACTGAAGAACTACCAAGGAGATAAAGAAAAAATCTAAGCCAAATTGTCAGTGGGTGTATCCACCAGATGGTGATGTTCTACCAAATTATTTCACATTGATCTTGCAGTAAAAAACTTGTCATTTGAGGGAATTCTGATTACCTGAATTTCAGATGAGAGAGTCTTCCTGTTGCTTGACTGAGAATTAGGTTTGGAAAGAGAATATTTTTCTGTCTGTGTGGAAGAGTCTACCCTGTGTGTGCCCAGAACAATGGACACAGTGAGGAATGGAGAAGAGAAGTCTGTAGCTTCTGCCATATTGAACAGGGGGAAAGCTATCATGTTAGGATCCAGGTTTGCATGGCAACTTTACAGTTATGGAGCACCACAAGCCCAACAGCCCCGTTTGCCATGTAGGGCAGTTTCTTTCTGTGAGAAAGCAAGCACCAGAATGAAAGGCTGGGGAGGGCTTGTGCTGCTATATTGTTCCATGGCTCCTCTTTCCTTAGCCTGGAGGATCTTGTGGACAACAGCCAAAGGTTTGGTTTGCTGGGTGGGGCCTCATCTGCATCTGAAGCTGGAAAGAAACAGATCTACTGCATTCACCCCCTCCCTTTCCTTGGCTGCTTGCTGAGCTGAAGAGCCCGCAGGAAAACTGTGTTATGGAAAGTTGCACAATCTAAAGTCTGGCTTTTCCATCTTAGTATACAATAAACATTGCTGCAGTTTATGCACATGCACTGCAGCCATTCAGATTGAAAGAGCTTTGCTATAAAAAATTGTTAGTTATTGATTTGGTTTGAGGAGTAACTGCCAGCAAAATTGGATCCTTCAAAAATCTTCTCCAATTTTATCTAACAGAGTAAAAGGTTCTCAGAAAACACAAGGAATGTGTTAGAATAATCAAAATTATAACTTGTTGGTCTGTTTTGTATTTGCCTGTTTTTCACTGCCCAGTGACACTGTTCACATGCAGAACTCCAGTGAAGTTATTCTGTAGAATATCAACTACCTGAAATAGAAACAGTGCTGTATTTGATCCAACAAGGTCAAAAGAACTAATATACCTGGAAAATTCCCTATTTATAATGGGAATTCTCTTCCCAGGATAGAATATCAGTGATGATAATTCTAATCTTAAAGTTAGTTTTGCCAAATAAAATATTTATTACTTAAATCCCCTCCACTGCCAAACAAAAAACACAATGAAATCAAAATACTATTGTACAAAATGTCAATTTCAAATCAGTTAAAAATTATTTCTCTCAATGAGTTCTGTATTGTAAGGATGGTCTGCCTTTTCTGACAGCAACATACTAATTTGGGATGGTTCCACTTTAGGGCAGATCTCATGGTGGGAATACCAATGCAGTTCAGACACCCAGATTAAATTTTGCTCCTTCTTGGTAGAGGTGAATTATCTGTGGCCACAGCGCATTTGAAAGGAAATGGGATGACGCTCTTTCTTCTTGCCAGGATGATATTAATTGCATGCTGTGTGTGCTGGCCATCTCCCTCAGTACTGTTAATCTAGTTCTCTTCATGTCCTTTTCCTCCTTGTTTTAGCCAGGACAGCTGGGACTGATTTTTGTATGGTTGCATCAACACTGCAAGCACAAATGTGATAGTTCTTCCTATCCCTTTCCACAACAGCTGCTTTGCAGAGCTCACCTGTCTATGCTGAGAGTTTTGTGGATTTGGCTTTCTTTTGAAGCTGAAAAAATAAAGGACTGCCCTCTCTCCTGGCCATGGATTTTGTTATCACTGTGGTTGGAAACCAGCCTGTATTTCCTCATTCTACTCTGCACTGCCATTTGTTGAGGCTGAAAACCAGCTCAGTTTGCTGCCACTGCTCTTTAGAGTCCAGTGTGTCTTTGACTGAGAGTTTCTGTGTAATTTTGCAAGTAGCCTCTTATCAGGCTCAGGGTACTTGGACAGGGTACATCCCTGTGCCAGCCAGGAGAAGCTGTCATATAGACCCTTCTTCTGCACTGTAGAAGTTCATACCTCGTTCATTGAATGGGTTTTCTCCTGTGGCCAAGTGTTTGATGGATGACACTGAACATGCAGAAAAGTGTGAGAGAGCTTGCTGAGTTTTCCAAGTTCTGTAGCATTCATTAGGAAATTACTGAGGAACTTGCAAAATCTGAAAAATCCAACAGATATTCTGATGCACTCTTGCTACGTGTAGGTGGATGGCACTGTGCTTGCCCTGTGCAAGATGAGAGTGCTGCCAATTTATTCTACTACACACATGGAGTGTTTGAGTGGTGAAAAGACACTTGTAAATAAGAAGTGCTTGTAAACTCTTTGGGATTCTTCAGTATTTGCCTTCAGGTAAATAGATACTTTGATGGGAACTGTGGTCAAAACCTAGTTGTTCTGTGAGCATCTGTGCTCTTTATTATGGACTGTGTCTAATGATTGGATTCCCTTCTGTCTAATACCAGTGAGGTTCTGGCAGTAGCTTGTCCCACAGGTAAGACAAGAATCACTTGTGGAGATTTTCTCTTGTCTAGTAAGGATTTAGTTTACACAATTGAATACTGATCTTGTCTAACCAGACATTCATTTTAACAAAATGTATAGAAAAATAATGACTTTGAAACCATTTTGTCAAATCTGTTTGAGATTTGCCAAACTTCTGTATGAAAGAAGAGGGCAGACTGAGAGATCAGGAGTCAGACTGTGATTGCATTATCTTGTTTCCTACGAAACTCAGGTAACAGGGAAGCATTAGATAATCTTCAGACCTGTCCCAGACAAGGGAATCTTGCAGAGGAAATGGTGCTTGTAGTGTCATACAGACATATCTTTGTGAAACGTATGCTGGTTTGGCACCTAGACTTTAGTGAAACTGCCCAACTAAATTGTTAGTGGGAGCTGTGCCATCTGAGCAGATGGGCATGTGTAGGCAGTAAGTAGTCATGTTTGTTCTTCATTTATGGGAATTTAGACTAGGATTTGAAATACCATGAAGCATAAAAAGCAAAATGCCCGGGTAGGTTATCCTTTGGTTTACATCTGAACTAGGTATCCTTGCCCTGTTGCAGAGGGACCATTCTCTTGGTAAGCAAGTTTAGGACAACGCATCTGACATAAATGGAGCTCAGATACTTCACACATCTCAATATTCAGATTTTTCAATTAATTCCTACCAATCCAATCCAATCCATTTTCTCTGGAAAAATACTCTTTAGACTGTATTTTTGCTTTTGAATCCTTTTAATGACTTTCCCATATCAGTTTCATTTCCAGCTTCCTTGCAATCATAACTGAGTGATTCCAGCTGTGCCTGGAGTTCTGCTCACTTCTTTCCACATCCATTCTGCTCACTTCTTTCCACATCCATTCCACATCCACATTGTGCCCATTTGCTGGAGTAAAGTTGCTTCTCAAAGCATGTGGGTATATACACACATTGCAATGAAGCAGGCTAGGATGGAAACTTGTAGAGTTATCTGTGCCCCAATAACTACCTAACGACATTCTCCTCCTGGCTGTAAACACAAGCAATTTTCCTCCAAATTTCCTCCACACGCTTACCCTTTTAAGTGTGTGGACTACTGATCCAGGCACAGAAATAGTTACAGAATGCTAGATACCTGTCTATGTGTAACCTTACAGTAACTTCCATGTGCATTTAGTCCAAGCTTTCTTCAAAACATTTAGCCACAACCTCCAGTATAGCACCTGTTGGTTTTGTGTCATCTATGCTGAGATTTTGGACAAAATGATTATGTCAAACAGGTCTGATTTTTGTCACTTTCTCTCTTGATGTGAGTAATATAAGGAAATCTTTACATGCACACCTGGCTTTACTGAAAGCACACATGTTCTGCAATAATGTTAGATAATAGCAGAGTTGAGTGATGAAATGTTGAGTCTGGCCTTTCATCTGTTTCTGCTGTGTGGTATTACTTTGAATGTCTGCACTAAGAGTTCTGTCTTATTTAGATAAAGTCTTACAAGACAGGGACAATGTTTGTCCCTTTGTGTCACACAACCTCAGAAACTTTGATGGCATTCAAGAAATAATAAACAATTTAAGGGCAATGCTGCTGAGAGATCAGCCACATATGGAGTGTTTCTGGCCCATTTGATGCAGAGGAAATTCTGCTCGGGAAGTCAAAGAGTTGGTTAAGGTCAGAGCTGGTGTTTACAGAGTATCTGGTAGCTTTCTTAGGCACATGTTAAAACAAGTGCCTAATTTTTCAGATTCCAGAGGAAACCAACAGGCAATATGCATCACCTGCTACACACCTACATGTGTGTAGAGACCTTTTCTCAGACATGGCTTTCCATGATTATTTCTCTGTCTATTTTTTTGAAACTTCCTCTCCAGTTTATGGGAAGTCATGCTAGACTAGGTGATAACCATATGTTTTGTGACTTAAAAGGGACCTATATAAACATGCTTTTCTCAGTTCCTTGCTAATAAATGAATGGATGCACACTTGCACAAGTGCAGTACATGAACAGAACAGCTGTTCTGTTATAAGTTAGGGAAGGGGAGAAGATCCCAGATGTCCAGAACAGGGTAGTCTGAGCAGTCAGTCGACAGCCTTAATCATTTTCTAGGCAGGGACAATTTGAGAGCTGCCAGAATAGCTGCCTGTGGATCTCACCAAGGAGCCAAATACCCTGGCTGGGACTATAATATACAGACTGGCATCTGGGCTCTCTGATTGTTATCAGTCCCTGAGCATGACACAGGAGGAAGTGGGTAATAGTCATTGAAATGCTCACTGCAGCATTTTAAAAGTAACTATTTCAAATATTTTACTTTAAAAAGTCCAGCAATTAAGAAAACAATTAAAAATATTTTTGAGAGGGCAAAGGCAGTGCTACCAAAGCATTGCAGGACTCCTTTTAAGGGGTTGTCGTTCAGATATCTGTGTATTGTTTCCTTTGCTTAGATGTTTTGCTCCACACTGCACTCCTAGCACTCAGGCACCAGGATGATTTCCATTTATTCCCATAGGCTAAGTCATTGCTGTTTGGATGGAGAGAGGTATAATACAGTCAAACTGTGGATGTGTGTGACTGCACCTCAGTTTTCTCTTACGTGCCCTGGGATGCTCTTGTGCTACAAAACTGATATATCCATTGGTCAATCTTCAGGAATGTTTCTTCTCTCAAAAACTTTGCCATTGTTTGCCCTTTTGTGGGCAGTGTGAGAGCCAGCAGCCTTAGCACAGCTTGAGAGGAATTAGCTCTACCCCTGCATCTTTACCTTCTGGTGTGTAATAAAGTGGAACATATTAGGCACTAACATTCCTAGCAATAGGTTTCCCATGAAGTTATGTTAAAATATCTGAAAACTTCACCATTCCTGTGTGCCTCTAGGCATTATACCTGGACACATATCTTAGTAGTGAGAATCTGGGAATGGTTGGCTGAATAAAGGGCAGGACCCAGCTGTCCAAAAAGCTGATCAGTGTTTGTCTGCATTGCCATTTTATGTTCCTGTCACTTGACAGTGTCTGAACCTGCATGGAGGTTTCTGATTCTGCTGCTGGGGAGGTGGGGAAAGCTTTGTCCTTCTCAGCCATAGGTGTAGGAGCTTACAATGCTGCTTTAACCAAGTGGGGAAACCAAGTCGTTTTTCTATCTAGGGACCTCGGGTTCTGCGTTTTGTGATCCAAACACAAATATTGTTTTATTTTTCTTCTAATGTCTGTAAATACTATACTGCAGTTTCTTCCTAAAAAGAATAGGACTATAATAAACAGCTACTGAGCAGCTGCAGTGTCTAGCACTGCTGCTTTACCATACAATCCACCAGCAAAGGGGACCTGAAGATACAGGGATCAATCGCCTCTATATAAGCTGGTTCACATAGATGAGAACTCCTTTTTATGTATGCTTTTTTTTTTCCCCTGGAATGAAAGAGGTGGTAGTTCTGATTAATAAGTTTTTGAGCTAAATACCTTGCTTTTATTATGGCCACAGGGGATGAAGCATGAAAAACAGTAACAGCATGCTACAGAAGAGTCATTGAAAAGATCATTGGAATAATTTTTTGAATGGCTTTCTATTGTTGGATGTTCTACTTAAAAGAGAATTTAGCCCTTGCAGTTATATTTGGTTTGTAATGCATTTTTTCAAAACTATTTCTATTTTGTTTAATGTTTATAGTTTAAAAAGTACACAGCCTGGGTGCTGCAGGCTTCATAGTTTCAAAAAGCAGAGCAGTATAGTAGGTGAAGTTTTGTCAGTTCACAAAAAGAATGGACAATCTTGCCTCTTTGAGCTCTGTAAAAGCAAAAAAATTTAAATACTTAATATTTAAATGGTTTCTCTTAGCAGAGAGCAAGGTCTGTTTCAGCTTAAAGTTAGTGCTTATATCACAGGACACTACTAATGAGCTGTAGAGCTTTTCACCTCTCTGTCCCCAAGGATGAAAGCAAAAATTCACTATATGAGACCAGAAATCCATTTGTTAGTCTGATATCCCTCATAATAGAGATGTATGGATGACTAAGAAAGAAACACAAAATATTAAACAGTAATCAGACAGTATAGATGTAAGAGACTAAGAAATAAACAGTAATAGAGGACTAAGAAATAAACAGAAACTTAATCTACTATAATTCTTCTCCATTTCTGTTGGTCACCTTTGCTTTTGTTAAATGTTTCTACAGGCCCTTAGCTCTGACTGCAGCTTTTCAGGAGCAAAGTCCCCAGTGCATTGTTTTTCCATACTGGCTTCTTCTGCCAAACTGCTCCAAACTACTGGCCCCTGTATTTTCATAGGCAACTTTTAAAAGGCTTCTATCAACTCTGTCTCCACAGACCAGGAAAGTAATTAAAGCTGTAGTAAGCACCATTGCTAGCCTGCTGTCCTCTTCCACTTCAGAGGTTAGGAAGATTTTACTCTCTGATTATGGGATTCAGCTTGGGGAAACTTTAGATACTTTGATTTGGGTGAAATCTCACCAAAGAATACTTGAACACAAACTGCTTTTTCAATGGTGTTTCACCAAGAGATTGTATTTCATGCTCAGAGATACATCAAAATTCTTTGGCCTGTAATAAATACAATCTAAATTTACTGCATCGAAGTATCATGGAAGGGTTAATAATTGAAGATTTCCTTATTCCAATTGGATCCTCCTCCTATTTCTTGGAGTAGAATGTGAACTGTGGGGGCAGAACTCAATTTACAGGAAATAAACTTTTGTATAACTCTCTCCAAGCCCAGTGCTTCTGCCTGGAAAAGGAAGACACACATTGTCTGGGGTTCAGCTCAGAACAGCAGTCGTGTGCTGAGAAGCCTGAAAAGGCAGTATTCCTGTCTTCTCTGGCTAGAGAAGTACTGGCCTTCCCTATCCCCTGCCTCAACCCAACCTGCTGGGTTAGATTAAATCAACAATGGTGACATATTTATAGTAATCTTTTGGATTTTGAGAAGTGGATAAAATCAGATCATTTCAAAATTTTCTCTGCCAAAAAAGAAAACTCTTTTTTATTTTTAATGGAGGTTCAGATTTTCTCAAAATAACAACTGTTAAAGAACTGAAACAAAAAATCCCTAAATAAGCAGATAATTGAGTATGTTAATTGCTACAAAATTCTAAGCATTTTCTGTATCACTTGGCCTTTGCTTTTTTTCAGTTGTCAGAAGGGACAATAGATGCCAAAACTGTATTTCTCAGAATGGGAACAGGAGCATCCATGGGGTGAAATGGGCAGGTGTGGTGATTGGTTTAGAAACGAGAGGCTGGAATGTAAAATAAGAGCAATGATTCAAAGAGGCCAGGATGAAGGAGAAAATGAGTATATTTCATCAACTATGCCAATATAAGTCCTTTTCAGATGGGGAGGAACTTGGTGTTGTAATTCCTTACCTCCATGAAGTTAAAATTTGGGCCTGTTTAGGGTTAGAAATGCTGTGCCACCATAACAAGTAGTAGTTGAGAAAATTTGTTTTTCACATGCTACCTCTGAGGCTCCTTAGAACACCATGTGAGATTCTGCTTGGGGTTCTGCCAACTTCCTTTGGCATAAATCCTGACACAAATGCATGGCACTAGGAAATCTACTGGGAGGAAAGGTTACAGCATTAAAAAAACTGCTGCAATGGGGTTTGCACCATGGGCTGTTCCAAAATGCCACTGCAAACCAAGGGTTGGACAGTTTTAAAGGTGGGAAAGCATGACTTGCAGGTATGCAGAATCCAAAACCATCTTGTACAGCCCTGTTGCAAAAGGACAGTCAGCTAGAACAGGCTGCCAGGGTTATGCCCAGATGACTTTTGAATATCTCCAAGAATGGAGACTCTACAACCTACTTGGGCAACCTGTTCCAGTGCTCAGTCACCCTCACAATAAAAAGCTGATATTCAAAGGGAACCTTCTGTGTTTTTACCCATTGCTTTTGTCTTGCCACTCTTCACCAATGGCTCTTTATAGTCTCATTTTAGATAATTGTAGACATCGATGAAATCCCCTTGGAGCCTTCTCTTTCATAGACTAAACAGTTCCAGCTGTCTTTGCCTTTCCTCATATGAGAAATGCTCCAGTGCCTTTGTCATCTTTGTGGATCTCTCCAGTAGCTCCATGTCTTTCTTGTACTGAGGAGCACAGAAACAGGCACAGCACTCAGGTGTGACCTCTCCAGTGCAGAACAGGGTGGAAGGATCACCTCCCTGCACCTTCTGGTAACATTGCTCCTAATGCAGCGAAGGAAACAATGCAAGGCACAGTGCTGCTTCTTGTTTAACTTGGTGTCCACCAGGATTCCTTTTCTGCAAAGTTGCCGTCCAGGCAGTTGGCTCCTGGCATGTCCTGGTGTATCTCCAGCTGAGAGAGCTCTGCTGGAACACCTGAGTTCTCATCAGTCCATTTATACTGTCATACAACCCGTGCCTGAGAGAGGCACAGCACTGACACCACCTACCCTTATTCTGTGGCTCTGCAGGAGCGAGCTGTAATTCTTTCATCAAGGCACCTACCTTTGATAAAATGCCTCCATCATTGGAGGCAGAGCTTTACTTGCCTTGGTAGCCTATAGAATGATGAAAGATCAGAGGGCTTTTACCTTTTCCAGGTAAGTTACTTGGCAGATGTTCCCACTGTATCTTGAATCTTGGGCCTAAGAATGCCATGTGTGGTTTTACAATGCAGACAACAGGAACAAGATGAGAGTGTCTTTAACCCAGTTGTCAAGTAGAGAAACTTTGCCCAGGAGTAAAAGAAAGCACAAGAGAAGGAAAACTAATGAAGTAGGTCATGACACAGAAATGTGAGTGGTCTTTTGCAAACAGCACAAAACAGGGCTTTGCAAAGACAATGCAATGTGAGAAGAGTGGAAGAATGTTGTAGTACAATCAGCTTGGAGATTTTCATAGGAATCCTTAGGTTAAAACAGACAGTGAGAATTTGAATCTGTGTTATTGCTTAGCAGAGATCTAGACTTCTTGTTAGAGGTAACAAAAATCCAATCCAGTTTTTATATCAAATTTCTTGCAAAGGCCAAAGCAAGAAAAAGAGTCTATGGTTGTGGTTTCATGATCCTTAATACCATATCTATGTTCTGGACAAACATCCAGTAAGACAAATTAGATCTGGATCAGTCACAAGCACACAATTGCATTTCTGGCTATTTAATCAGAACATGATATTAGGTTTGTGCCAGCTTTCTTACTTTTTACACTAATTTTTCTGATGATTGTAGAAAGGCAGGCAATATTTGATCCATAATAAAGCCTTCCAGTGCAGATTTTTTTTTAATATGAACCACCAGAGTGAGTATCAGCTATTATATAAAAAGTCTGTAAGTACAGGTTCTTAAATCTGTTCACTTAGGAATCCCCAAGTTACATATATTGTGTCATATAATTACAGTAGATGTGTTTCCAAAACAAAGGCCTTAACAGACCTATCAGTTGTATCACGTGCATATCTGGTAAAAAGAAGGTACCATCCCTTGGTGCCTTTCTGCCTGTCCTGTTCACAAAACTGGATGAAGGGTATGCAGATAAAAAGCTCAGCACAGCATCCCAGCTAGTACTGAGGGTTTACTGCAATGGCCAGACTGAGCTAAGAGGGCTCAGCCAAAATAACTGCACCTGGCTACTAAGAATACTTGCTACTAAGATGCCTTACTCCAAAGAGCATTTATCTAGGTTGCAAAAAATGTCTGAACCAGAAGAAACACCTTAGCTGTGGTATTTATGAGGCTAAACCTGTCTGGTTTAGCCTCATACCTTTGCCCTTTCTTCTCTGACTTCTGTTTTGACCTTTGTGGCTAAAAAGGTCTCTTTTGTGTCACTTCCATGTACTCATAACTTGGAAAGCAACAAAAAGCAATGTCTTAAGCAGTCTGATGTTGGTATAGGTCACTCAAGTCCCATGGTAGCAGTAGTAGTCCCTTGTGCAGTGTCTGCCTTTGTCACCAGGGAGGTTTTCAGAAAACCTGCATTTTCTGCCTCTCGTTCTTTGGCCTCACATTTAGGTATGTGTTTGTCTGGTTTTGTTTTCAAGGAAGCAACACTAAAATTTTACAACAATTCCCATCTGTATCAACTGTTGCTAAAAGGACAGTTCTTACCATCTTTAATATCACCTGAAAGATTACCTGGACTGATTTCCTTTAAAAATGCCTTTACAAGTAAAGGACAGAGGAATAAGAGGTAGTTAATATGAAAGATATGAAAGTGTGAGTTAATGCTTTAAACTTTCAGTTGACTATTTTTTTTTTTTTCATTTTATCTTTGAGAAAAGGTTAGTGATTCTTAATAGCTCCTGTTGCTGGGGACTAAGACATTGAAGATTAAAATCTTCTCTGCTTAGTGTTAGACTGTAGAAAGATAGGCAGTACCCAGGTCTATTTCTTCCAGGAAAATCAATCCAAACGAATTTGCCTCAGCTCTGGACTTCAAGCCATAAGCAGGTCTCCTTAGTTCCATGTTCTCACCATGTACTAAAAATGCCCCTTGAATTGTCATGGATAGGTACCCCTCTATATTTCATTTAACCTGAAATGAATGTTCTAAGTGAAAAAAACCTCCCTGGAACTCGAGTTCCAGCTTGTTCTCTAACTCCCATCCTTGCCTCAACCCCCAGTTCAATCTGTGTAACAAACCCACACCAGATAACTTTCCAAAAGCATAAATCAAGATCCAAAATCTTATTTTCTTTTTTTCAGCGTTGCAGCTGACAATGAAAAGTTTCTTAGGAATTGGATTTTCCCTCCTTACAACTCAGGAACAGCAGAGGGGGAAAAAAGCAGTCTCAACATTAATTTTTCATCTTCTAACTATTTTGCTTTATTTCATCATTATTAGTTAGACTGGATCTGATTCTTGTCATGTTGATATGGAATCAGAAGACAAAATCTGACAAAATCTAGCTGAGTGAAGCACAAGGGAAATGGTTCATGCTTATTGTTACCTCTTTGTGTTAACCTAATCATATGATAACTACAATGAAATAAAATCTACCTTGCTATCAATATTTGATTTTGTTGTAAGAAAAGCAAAGGTGTAAACCTGCCTCTGTAGAACACTCTACAGAGTGAAATTACTGAGAAAACAAGGCACTGGAAAGGAGTTGATAGACTATACAGAATGCCTTATTAGTGAGAATTAGTTGTCAGATAATTTTGTGCTGGTCTTATCTCTTTTATTTCCAGATAGCAGAGGTTTAGGTCTGTACAGGACATCCCAAAATTTCTCATGTTTCTTCTGTTTATCTCATTTCTTACTCTGTTTCTCATTTCTAACTTAGAGTAGGCCTTTGGCTCCACCCTTTGATCATTTAAGGGAGAGAAGGTGGGGTTTTTTTATTTTATTTTCTTTTTTTTCTTTTGCCCTTTTGTTAGAAGTGTTTTACCTTCCTCAGTTTTATAGAAATATCTATAGCAAGGCCTGATGGATTGTGAATCTTGAAATACTCCTGCTATAAATTGGTGGATATGTGACCTCCTGTAGCTAGCAGCACAGAGCTTTTCAACATCATGTGAGACTACCAATATCATCATCAGCCATCAGACAGCAACTCCTAATTCCTGACCCAAATGATGAGATGGTCACAGCTGAGTGGGCTGGATCAGGGGACAGCCTTCCCTGTCTTATCTGACTGGCATCTGTTTATCATGAAGGAGGTAGCCAGAAGTGAAGTATTGAAAATTAAACAAAGACTTTGTTTATCAAAAATATTCACTTGTCATTGGAGGCAAGTAGGTGCTAATAAGAACCAGAAAAGCACCTAGAGTTTAAATAGTATTAACAAAAAACCCTTCCTTCCTTAATTGGTGTATGCTACACAGGAACTGAGTTTTGAATGTACAAGCAAATGTTAAAAGTTGTTTTCAAGCCTTACTCTCTCCTCAATAAGACATCAAAATGTTGTCACCCAATCCTTTTTACTTTATTTTGTAGTTCAATACTTTGATCATTCCCCTCTGACATGATTCCTGCTGTACCAGATTAGCTAGCAGCAAGTTGCTAGCTAGATTAAAAAAGCCTTTAATGGGTTCTGTTTAGTACTTCATCTGTAAATCATTTATGTAAAGAAAATGTAACCAAGTCACAAATTGGCAGATAATTTCTTAGACATTTGTGTTGGTTATGAAATTATTACCCAGCTTTCTCTTGTGCTAAATACTCCTTAAAATGTTGATATAAACATTTTGTTTAAAGGAAAACATATAGAAGAAGATTTAAGGAAGCCATTTTTTCTTTGAGAAAATAGTATACCTCTTAATCACAGGAAATGCACTCCCTGTAATCCACTGAACACTGGTAAAGCAAATTATGTGGTGAAATAAGGAAAGACTGTTTGAGGGGAAAGATGGGAGTTGGTATAAGTAACTGTGGAACTGTTTAGAAGACAAAAAATAAGAGGTGAAAGGAGCGGCCACAAAATTTTTAGCATTGTAGCAAGAGACCTTTAAGAAAAGCATTTTTCAGCACACAAAGGATGTGGGTGAGGAAATCATAGGCGTTATTTCTTGGTTGAGACTATTTCCACATTACTTTTTGTTGGTACAGGCTAGAGCCCTGGAGGAAGAGAGTTGGGATTATTGAAGAAACAAGAGGAAAGGTCTTTTTGAGGACTCCAATCTGATTAAATGTTAGGAACCAGAAAGGTGAGTTTTGAGGTCACTTCAGAGGGGATAAGAGTCACTAGTGGAGACTCCCAGAGGTCAGTGCTAGTACCATTCCTGTTCAACACCTTCATTAATCACCTGGAGAAGAAAGTTTGCAATGAAAGCTCCAAGTTCATGGACTTTAGGGATTTCAAATGGCACTCTGGTGAAGAACTCTTAAAACACCTTGCAAAATTGAGCGAGGGCCAAAAATGTGTCAGATGAACTTCATTACAGATAAATGTACAGTAACGCAACTGCAGGAAGCTGAATTCCAATATACATACTGCTGATCTTGTAATTGCAGCATAGCAAAGAAAACTTGAGAGTTATCACCAATTTCAGTTCTCTGAGGCAATTGGTTCAATGCAAAATGTTGGTTAGAAAAGCGAAAAATTGTCAGACATGATCAGAAGGAGTTCTGAGATCAAGACAGGGTATCATTTTACTGCTATGTAAAGCCTAAAGAACCCTCAACTGAGGTGCAGTAGATCATCCTGAGCTCTCTGGAGGACACAGAACATTTATGGAAGAGGGCAACTGAAATTACTGAGGGGCTGACAGCTGTTGTATTGCAAGGACAGACTAAAAAGGCCAGGACCTTACAACTAGGAGAGGTAAAAACTTACACCTGGTGTTTGCAAGGCATGCATTAGTATTGAACAAATGCAGCAAGAGCTGAGGGATGCTCACTGAAAGTAACAACAGGTAAAAGCTGGGGAAAAAGGAATTTTTTACATTGTGGATGGTGAACTCATTAAAACTGTTGCCGTAGGAGGTTGTATAGAGGAGACAGATGGAAGCATCAGGTAGAAAACAGGCTTGGAGAAAATTCCAACAAGGCCATGGCAGATGCTAAAGACAGAGACAGGGATGAACCTCTGAAATCCCTAATCCAAAGATAGCATCTGCTGGGAGAGCTAGAGAGGAATGCAGTGCAGGCAGTGGCCAGCCTGATGTGCCCTCCTGTGCTAGGAACAGTCTCTGATGTGGCTGAAGAGAGCAGCTGACCATTAGGTCTGAGCCAGCAGAACCCATCCTGTGCTTTTCTGTTAGACTTGGGTGAAAGGGAGGTTTCTCCTGATGACTCTTTGGGGTTTTGCTCTGGCTGCAACCCACACAGCACATAGGGCAGGGTTGTCATTGTTCTCCAGCTGTACACACAGGGGATGCAGTGCTGCACAGGTTAGAGTGACTGAATTTGGGTAGATGTAGCAAGAAGGAACACAGTGTGTTTCTTTGCACACTGTTTCAGCAGTGCAAAGATCAGAGTGACTCTAGTTGTAAAATGGCAGGCAAGTAGTTCCAGTGAGTGCTTTAAACTTGGTAGGTTTTAAAGTTCAAAGCAAAAAAATTTCCCTTGTTTATATACATATTTCCATCTCTTGTGTGTTCACTACCATTATCATGTTTCTATTCAGAAAGTATTTAGTATCTTTTCTGATTTGTGCTGCATAGATGAACTTTCCTGAATAATTTCAGGTCTGGATTTTGTTGCTGTGAATGTCTACTTTGCTACTGTGGCTTTTACTAAGTAAATGACACCATACAAGGTGACTCAAAATTAGAGCATTTTGTAAATTAAAAATATAAGATTTAATTTGGAATTTTATTTATACCATTCTTCAGAGAAGCCATGCCTTGCTACAGCCGTAAATCTTCCTTTCTGTTCTTTATATTTTTGCCTTTCAAATAATGTTGCTGTCTGGAACATTCTCTTTAGTGCTACACTTCATGCGTTACTGCAGGGGCAAAAAAAGATATTTTCACATCTTCCACACATTTGCAGATGATTTGCTGCCAAAAGAGTTTCACTATTTTATAAATGTGCAGATCCCAATGGTTGTCACAGGATTGAAGAAAAGTGTGCATTTCAGCTTATTAACATTTCCATTTGATTCAAGATATTGATGATTTTGGTAGTCACTAAGGGACATCTACCTTGAAAGTTAGATCATGCCTCATTTTTTTTCCACTCTGTTTTTGTGCAACTTGCATCATCACTTTTACTGTTTATGGAGCTGTGATTAAGAAATGTTTAAAATTGGTTGAATGCATGTTTATATTGCGGATTTTCACTGGCATAGCTCAGTTAGCCAGGTAAATTGTGCTCTGCTGGCTGATCCTACTCCAATTCACAAGTCTGGATTTCTCTGAAATGAGACAAGATGCTACTGGCTTTAATTTTTCTCATTGCCTCATTGCTACACATGAGCAGAGGGAGCATAGAGGAACACAGATCTTTCTTATGGGTGCTCCAGTTCACATTCTCCTATATTTGCTTAAATTGCTAATGAAGACAGGCTTGTGCTAGTCTGTGAACTTTAGTTTGCTTTTGTTGTCTCTGCTGTGGGGGCTGTTTCCTCTGCCAGGCAGGCGAGGTGAAGGACTGCAGGCAATAATGTCTTAAATCATTGCTGCAGTTTCCTTTGCCTGAGTCTGTTATATCTAAAAAAATTGGATCTTTAGTAGTGCTGCTTTTCTAACTCTTGTAAGAATGAGGCTGCGCTAGATTCAGTCTGAAAATACAGCAACATCTGCTTTAAAAGCTTTCCAGTGATATAGAGTGTGTTATACTTCATAGAATGCAAGCTCACATAATCTGTTTATATAACAGTAATGTGATACTAACATAGCTATGGTCTAATTGTTGTGTAGATATGCTCTGATCGAATTAGCTGCAGTGGGGTCACCCAGGATGGAAGAACAGGGATTGTACTTTATTGATTGGACTATTTTTCACTTTCATTATTCTTACTTTTAAAAGTTTCAAGCTGCTAATTCTGCTTCAAAACCTCCTAACTGTATTTCACATAATTCCCTTTCATCCAGCAGCCAGAAAAAAATGGATTCTCCGTTAAAAGGTGTTCATTAAATGCTCTTATACACCAAAAAGTCTGAGAGAAAGCATCAAAATACTGGGCAGAAGCCAAACCTTGTTGCATCCTTTTCTGATTCTTGTGAGGCTTTTCTGCTTCATGTAATGTGAACAGATTACAGACCTGCTTTAGCCTTCTGCAGAAAGGCATGGCCATGGCAGCTCACACCAAGGCTCATCCTTGAGATGCTGACCAAACCAGCAGGTAGGTGGTGTCACATTCTGTGTTGGTGCAGCTCGGGTGACCACTGGCCACCTGAATTAATTTCAATGCAGCATATAGGAGCTATGAAGCAGTCAGACCTTGGGTCAAATTCAGTTGGAGATCCAAGAGTCTGGTGAACTCCCAGCTTTTGCAGTGGTCCTTTACAAAGAAAACCAGAAAGGTGTTTGCATAAATTTTGCTTAATAATTTCCTTAAATTCCTATATCTTGAGACAGTACACACCCTTCCAGCTTCAGGTTATAGTGCTGAAGGTCTCATTGTGCAGGTGCAACAACACCAAGGTGTTTCTTTGGTGCAGACACCCAGTGCTCTGTGCTGGAATGCTTTTCACACAAGTCAGCCCCCAGCTTGGAGTGGGCCCTGCCTGCCAGGCCTGAAACAATAGCTCTGACAGATGTGACAGGCTCATTCATTTCAGCACTATTAATGCTGATACTTAGTTATGCTGTAAATTAATGTGCTATTAACTGTTTCACTGCTCAGCAGAAGCATTTTGGAGAAGGATTAGAAACAGCTGCAAAACCTACAAGCCAGAGCTCATTTGGTACCAGTAGTACCAGAGTCAGAAATGAGCCACCTCTTTACCTCAGTCAAGAAAGAGCCAATTGTCACATTGGGAGAAAAAGTTTTCCCACTCCTGTGTTCTGTTTCCCTGTAGTTGTTGCCATTATTTTCTTCTGATGAGCAAGGGTTAAGAAACACATTGACACATGCAGAGATTTTTGAGCTGTTGAAAATGAGAAGCCCATAAAGCTGATTGAAACAGTCAAAACCAAGTGATGGGAGCTTGTCACCATGGAGCTCAGATCATATTGAGAATGTCTGCACTAAGAGCAGCACATGACTTCTGCAATAGTTGAAGAAGAGATAGATTATCCTGCAGCCAAAACCTGGAAAGGAGGATGCTTTGCTCTGATGCTGCCAATGGGTTGTACCACAATAACGTGGTCTTGCCCTTGGGGAAGTGCCTAACAAAAAAGAGGTGACAACAAATGACAGCAGGGCATCCTATGAATATTTTGTAGGAAAATAGTGTAGCTGCTACAGCAAAGCATATATTACTAGACTGACTATGCTCATTTCTAATACACTGCACAGGGTTAAACTTTTAGCCTAGTCCAGTATGGCTTATCTACTTTCCCTCCATGCTTTCTACAGAGCTATACAGTGTGATGATAAACCAGAGAAAGCTGTTGTTTCCTTTTGATCACCCTAATTTGTAATGTGAACAGACAAGCCTTATTTTTATTCTTCATAGTGCTGTTCAGTAATGCCTGTTTTGAAAAGGCTACCAATAATGCAACACAGAGTCACTGCAGATTTCCATCTCTGTGCCCCACCTCTGCACTGATCAATTTTTTCATACCAGTAGAAGAAGCATTGCTGCTTTAGTATATAGGTATAAGCAAAGAAATTCATTACTAACCATGAATCAGAGTACTTGTCTTGTTTCAGGTTTGTTTCTTATCTGGTTATTTATGATCAGTGTTTAATTTTCTTTCTTAATTGATGCACTTGTAATACTGGGGAATTTGATGTGGACCTCTTCCCCTTTTGATAAACCAGAAACAAAGAAGTAAAGTTACAAAACGTGTACAGGGTCACAGTTGTAAGGCATGTAGTTTTAATTAAGTTTTAACTAATTCCCTTTATCTTGTCATAGTAATTATGACTGTACAAGTCATGTCACATTAATATGTGAAAGCAGCACTTTGGCATGGCTGGTCAAGGAACAAAGCCTTTATGACCTGCCTTGTTAAATTAAACCAGAGAGACTGATCAACTTGTATTTTGCTAGCTCCTTTGATAAATTATGTTAAAGATGAAGAAAAGTGCCAAAGGGCCAGCACATATTGGTGCTAAATATTGCTGAACTACAGCAGCAAACAAATTGAGAGAAGAGTTCTTGTAGACCTTTTAAACACCCTGGGCTTTGATAATGAAAAATGAAATGTCATGTAACAATGAAGCAGCTTAAGTGAATTGATAATGCTTGAACAAATCTAAACTTTATCCTTTTTGTATGATATGGTTGGATACTCTAGAGTTTCAACTAATTTCTCTATCTTCTGTTTAAGCAGAGGATGTCTTATACAGAGTAGACTTATGAGGTTAGCCAGGGTGTGGTTCCACAGTACATCTGCTGGTCTCTGCTATCAAATCATCCAGACACTTACTGGAGGAATGAGTGCAATGCAGTCTTCTCAGACTTTGGTGGGGCATCGAGTCTGCTCTTTTTGGAGAAAGCTACTTTTCACCATCGCAGGAAAGTTGTTGGAAAGGAGTAACATACTATAAATTTGTGTTCTAGCTCACTTTGCAGTAGATTTCTTATAGGCAAGCTCATGCCATCAACCTTGTAGCTTAACTAAGTTATCTTCAGATTTTTGCCCTCTGTGCTGACTTAAGTATGTTTGAACTATAGCAATTCATCTCTTTATTGCAATGTGAAATCATGCTCATAACAACTAGAAAAAGGATTAATACCTTGTGTCAAATTCTTGATGGTGATAGTCTGCTTCATCACTCCCCACCCCACCTCACATGCACACTTTTAAGGGGGAAAAGAGAAATGCCATTTTCCTCATGCAATGCCAAAACTACTGGAGGGGTGCCACACAACCCCTCTGATTGCTATGTCAATCTTTATCTTTCTGAGTTTGTGTCTGCTTCTGCTGTTTATGCATTAAGCTGCTGTAGGGACAATTTTTGAAATTCTGGTTGGATTCTCAGATGAGGTCTATGGCCTTTTCATAGCAGAGACCTTAATCAGTTTTGAAATTCAGTCCCCTTTTCCATGAGGAATATGCTGAGTAATAGCAGTACATGATTGCCACAACATCTTGCAGAAAGATTCAGTAAGACAGCCTGTTTTCTTTTCTCATTTCTGTATTTATTTCTTTCCAATACCTTGGGAATAAAAAGGATGGAAAAAAATCTTTTCTTTTTAATACAAAGATGTCTAGGTAAAGGATATGCTTTAGGTCCTTCTGTATGTAGGAAGAGCCACTGTCGGATGGTGTTCTTAAAAAAAGACGAGATAGATTATGTAGGAAATTAAAACATGACACTATTTTACACATACAAATTTTAACATTACGTACTTGAGTTTTACCTATATATAGAAAATATTGCAGGCAAAGATGGACTGACTTTAGAGGGTAAGTAATCAGGAAAATGGCAAGTAAGAATAAGAGGCTTATTTAAGAGTCTATTTGAGGCTGCCACATGTTTGTCCACACCAAGATTGGGAAATTGCCTGTAATTGCCATGTGTAAAATGAAACACAGCATGTTTTGGGGACAGTCAGAGCATCCAAGACTTGTAAGATTATTTGTTAAAAAACATAGCAAAGGCCATAGAATTCAAAGAGAGGAAAATATAATAATTGAGAGACGCTTAGGTTAAACTTTACAAAGACTGAGAAAAAGAGTAGCTGATGTAAACTTCCAAACCCTAACATTTTCCCACCATTTCAGTTAGCATTTCTTAAACTGTAAGACACCAAGTATCTTTTGGCTGCAAAATAGACCCTGACCCCCGTCTGATCTAGAAATATTTTTTAATACATTAATTATGCAGGAATGTAAGCATACGCTTACTTTGACAAGAGACTTATTTTACAGACACTTGTAAGTTGGGCATTTGAAAAACTGTCTGCTCAGGAAACATTTAATCAGACTCCCCTATATTTTTTCTGTAGGCCCTTTGGAAGTTAAATGGCCCAAGAGCAACTTTTGCCATGGTCAACAGAATTACTGAATGTTTTTTGAGAAAACATTAGTTTGGGAGTATTTACAAATCTCTGTAAATGAAGGGTCTGTAAAGGTACTTTCTACTGAAATAAAATATAATTGTATTTTTTTACTAAGTTCTCAAAACAATGTTCAAAAATATAATTTTGCTTCTCTCAGACCCCTTCTCTACTTTCAGATTCACAACTAGCAGTACACAGCAAACCTGCACACTTACTGATGTTGTTTATTGCTGCACAATCTGCAAACAGGAAGCACCTGGGAGATTAAATCTCAGCGTGGGTTGTTAAAAGGGCAAGAAATCTGAGACCCTGAGAAGGCAACTGCTGATATACTGAGACCAGATGAAGTATCAGAATTATGGATCAAGCTAGTGATTGGCAGGATTCTTGCTCGACTAGAGGATTGAGATGAAAATTAGTGGGAAGTAGTGATTCAGAAAATGTGAAAGTTCTGTCTCTGCTTGTGAAGAGGCAAGGCCTGACTACATCCTGGATGTGCCCTAGAATGCATTGTTAGACTTTCATAAATCAAGCTTCTTGTGGTTTTTTTGCTTGTTTATTGTTAATTGTGATGAAAACCTATGGACGTTGCTTTCTGCTCTCCAGATAATTATCTCCCACTAATTATTGAAATGTGAAGGTTTGTGGACACTCTTTAGCAGCTGAGGGGAAAAGTACATGCTAGAGGAGTTTTCAAAAGCATTCATATAATTATTAGGATTACCTTTTTTTCCCCCTTGTGCTTGAGTTTTAAGTGAATAGGCTTTTTAGCTTTGTTTCAGCTTGCTCTCTATTACAGAAAGAATTTTCACCATCTGACCCTGCATTAATCTAAGCTATGAAAGACTTTAATCAGATGCTGCAATGTGCCCATTTCCTGCAGGCTCCTAACATGAATTGGAACCTGCTGGAAACAGAAGCTGACTTTCCTGGTAATTCGCTGTTCAAAGTGAGCAGGAGATCTCAGGAGTGGCTCTTTTTATTCCTCAGCAGGAGTGGAACCCCTACTTCACTGGAGAAAAAAAAAAAAAAGAAAATATGCAGAAACATTAAGAGTGAAATGAAAAGTTTAGGAAGGGGGTTGTATAGAGGTATTAATGTAAGTCTGATGGAGCCTGCTCTTCAGGATCATACCTTTTACTCTGCTTGCAGAGCTTGTCAGTGTAGAGGGTCTGCAGTGAAAGTTGTCCATGGATTCCTACCTTACAACCAAAATAGGTTGTCAATAGTATTAATTATAATAAGATTAATTTTAATCTTATTAATCTATATTATTAATATTGTTTCCATCCCAGAGAAACTAATACTTGCTCAACCCTAACTGCACCCAAACTCATATCTGGAAGCTAAAGAATCTGAATACTGAATAATCTACATTCTAATCTGTATCAGTCCCTGATATTTAACATTTTCTGCCCATTTGTCATAAAATCAAGGAACATTTTCTTTGTACTGTAAAGAAAAAAAAAATCTATACCCTAAAGGGTTTAGTGAGCTAGTGACATTATAAGAATTTTTTTCTTTGGAAGAAGAAAACCAGTATGTAGTTTTATAATGTAATCTTTATTCCAGTGCATTTCACTGTTCCTCAAGAGGGAAAAAGATCTGCTTTTCCAGTTCCCCAGTTCAAGCAATATTTTTTCAAGAATACCACCCTACCCCTCTAAACCAGAAACTATCACAAAACAAATCCGACAACAACAAGAAAAAAACAACCTAGATTTTACAGCTTGGAGAATAGAAAACATAAAATTCCTATTTCAGAGCCTAGCCAATGTGAGACAAAAACAGTGGAACCAAAAGCAAAAAGAACACTTGCGTCTGTACATTTATTGGAAATAACAATAATAGTATTCTAATTGTAAAATATTCCTTTTAATTTGTGTTAGCACTGATGCTGGTCAAAGATTAGCCTAGAAAAGCCACTCCCTGCTTGTCCTGCTTACTCAGCTCAGTGCAGCAGCTGTTCCAATAAGCAATTTGATGTTTAGCACCTGAGAATTTGCTCTCTCCTTCAGCCAGGACTGCAAGCTCAACAAAATTTATAAAAGCATGAAGTTTCATAACTCTTTCTCCCTAATGCAATAGCCATAGAAAATCTGGGTTATGGTGCAGTCATTAACTTTCTAGTAAAATTAATTTTTATATTTTAAGGCTTTCCTTTTTTCTCTTTTCCCCACACAATGAAAATTTCTTCTGTGTGTCCAAAAGGAAGGATGTAAAAGAAAATGAAGGGATGGGGGAAGAGTAAAAATGAGAGATGGTACTCATTCTTACCTCCAAATGGCTTGATAAAGATATTCTTAGCTTGTAGCCTACAATCAGCAGTTTACTATCATTTACAGCTAAAAATTATGAAAAAGAAAATTAGTATTTATTATATTTTTCAGGTTTATTTTAAAAATGAAAAGTATTTATTTCTCACATTCTCAAAATTTGAATTCACATAACTTATGGCTACTTTCAAGTCAACTTCCCTCCAAGTTTCTGGTTTACTCTTCCAGTTTTTTCAGCACCAGCAGATTTCAAAGTAATGTCATTCTATGAATTTTAACTTAAATTCCTTGCGTCATGGGGCTTATTGTTGCTGCTTCCTCATTATTGCTTCAGAAATGTTGGTTCAAACATACTGAAAGATTTCAGGAACAAAACTTTAAAGCCACTTAGGAAAAGAGTTCTGTTCTAGAGAAATATTGATAATTTTTTCTGTATTGCATGAATTCTCCCCAGAGTGGCATTGCTTCCTTGGGTATGACAAACTGTTCACCAATCCAATTTTTCCTGGCTTTGCTTCTACACCAGTTCTTGGCTGTGTTTATTTGGGCTCCTCAGGCTCTGCCACCTGAGATTTGTGGGAGTTGGGTACATGGAGGATGTAGTCTGGGAAGCAGGAAAGATTTTGTGAAAGCAAGATTTGTCAGAGTAGTTTCACCTAAGAGCCCCTCAAAGTGTGGTTAGAGCCTTTTCAAGTGGATATACAACTAAGCACAAAAGGGAACTCTGTGTTTGTTTCCAGGCCTTTAACCTCTGGGGCATTAAACCTCATGGGAGAGGTGGAGGAAAAGGGAAATGGGGAGAGGAGGGACAAGGTTAAAATCCCCTCTCTCTGGATGCAGCAGATATTTCTCAAATGTTGCATTGCTTTTTTCTGAACTGTTTATCAGTCACCAGAAGTACAAAGTTAGACCGTGAAAAAATTCTGATGGGGATGAGAGAATTAAAAAACCTCAGTAATGAATCATCAGTTTCTTTTATTATTTACTGCTAAAAAGGAATATTTCATCAGCTGTACAAGCAAGAAGACATTGCTCTTAGCTCTGTAGTTGTTGCTCTTGGAAAAATCTTGGTGTGCACTAGAATAGATCAAAGCAAACCCATCCTCAAATTGGAATTAAAAAATGGGTTTGTAGCTTGCTAACTGATTTGCCAGGATTACTGAAAGTTTCTGGGCCTATTTCCTGTGAGGCTCCAAGGCAATGAGGAGAAATGATGTGAAAGCTGAAGGTGAGGTGTTCAATGATGGCAACGTGGGTGCAGGTGGAGAATATAAACCAAGGAGAAGGTGAAAAGCATCCTAACTATGGAGGATCTCCTCTCTGAATACAGATTTAGGACTCTTTATTACCCTATTTTCATCAGACATAGCATGGTATGAAGATAATTTTACAAGATTATGAACTTTCATAGTATTTATGAGGAAATTTATATACATTTCCTCAAGACAAAGATATCTTGCCTACTTTTCCAACAGAAATAAATTGCAAAATGCATCTAAAGATCTTTTTAGTTCATTCCTGTTGGAAAATACCGCAGATCTGTAATTTGCTTGAAATTACTCTGTCTTCTCTTTCCTCTGTAGACTTCAATGAGAGTTTACTTTTATAATTGTTTTGGTCACAGCAAACATTTTCAGTTATGCCTCATATAGCAAAGGACTACTGTCTAAAAAATTCTGAGAGGAAATTTGGAAGTCAAGATTTTTTGTATTTGGCATTCTGTTAGAGCAGAAGGGATGAAGTTACAGGGAGAATTATCTTCAGTAATTCTGCACTTTCAAGCATGGCATTCTTAAATGTAGTTTCTTGGATGGGAGAAGATGATCCTTAAACAAGAATCAGCAGCAATATGTGTTAGTACACTGCTTATGTGCCAGTAGTGTTGTCTGAGTATTGATGACTTTGGTGTTAGAATAGCATTTGACAGATCCTGTCCTATATTCCTGGATTTGTCACTTTGCTTTTGTGGCTCATTCCATTCTTCCCCTTTTGTCTGTTCAGACTATAACTTTCTTGGAATTAGGGGATTGTGCAATCATCATAATAAAAGACAAGGATGAAACTATGAGAAATCTGTTCCTTCAGAGGCTTTTCTAGACAGTGCTGCCATATGTGAAGGCATCCAGCATTCAGAAGCAGTCTGGTTTTACTTCTTCAGTGCCTTAGGAGACAAAAGCATTTTGTATCTATGTGCAGATAAAAGTACTTTAAAATTTTTTGGATCTTGTTATTGATTCTGTGGACTTGTGTATGCTGTCTCAATGTTCAATGTTTTGTGATCATGCTAAAATATTAAAAATACAGACTGCTGTAGAGAGGGCTGTCAGTAGAGGCAGGCAGTATAAACAACACAAATAGTGTTTTTACCAAGCTTGGCAATATCATTATTTGGAGGGAGTTTTAGTTAAATTAGGTGAAATGACAACACATTTGGAATGAAATGAGATTCAGTGGCAAATTGAGATTAATCAAATGAATATGGCATGCCTTCAACTGATAATGAGGTTTGTGCAGATGTGCACTGCTTTCTCTGTTCCAGTGGTTCCAAGGGCACATAACTAGCTGAAATGTGTGCAGTGCTGTATTAAAACTAGCTGTAACTTCCCTGATCTCTGGTAACAAGAGGTTGCTTTTTCTTGAAATGCAATAATTACTCAAATTCCAAAAAAGAGTTGCTATTCAGCTTAGGAATCTCCTTTCATTTTCTGTCTTCAGGTTCTAAATTTGAAGTTCTCTATGTGTGCACATGGTGCCACATGACCCAGGTTAAATGTCAGCATTGTGGCAGCCAGCTTCCTCTGAGGGACCTCTACTAATGATAGCTATTGATCCAGCGCTCAGTGTAGCTCCAAGGCAAGACCAGCTTCAATGCTTTTCCCTTCTGCTGCCCTCTCATTTATAGTGAAGTTGCCTTCAGACATGGCTTTCACCCTTGGGGATGGAACCTACTTATTGGTGAAGTACCTTGTGCATTCATTTATCAGATTTTACTGCTGCATTTTTATTGCATGTCTGTAGCTAGAACTTTCCACAAGAAGAAATCTTTAATATGACATGAAAATATCCACAGGCACCATTAATATTACTTCAGATGTGAAGATCTCACCCATAAGTAGTACAATGCTGTGTAGAGCAAAAGTGCTTCTGTGCTCAACATGGGGTAACTTTTATTAGCTGAAGGAAGTTTTAGAGAGCTATTACAAAATAACAACTGTCTGGTTATGCTGTGCAGCCTCTCAGTATGTCTGTTGATTACCATACTATTAGAATATAAAAAAATTCACTTCAAAAATATTTTTATAATTGGAAATTAAAATGTGATAAATTTGTATTTTTGAATATGATTATGAAAAAAACTCAATTTGATATCTGGCTTTTAAGGAATTCAGAGTGCTACTAAGTAAACCTTTAGGCTTTGATTCTTCATTTTATGGAGACCATTAAAATTGAAGTAAAAGTGATGCACAGTATCTGTGAAATGCCTTGCCTCAAATTTTCAAAGCAATGTGTTGTCTGTGGATGTTATTTATTAAGCATATCTAAAGAAATGTGTACTTAGTGGGTTTAAATAAAGACTGGAGAAATGAATGGCAAAACCCACACAAATCCACCACGTGTTCAGCGGTCTCTGTCCCTCAGTAGCAAATACAGGGAGGCTCGAGGGTGCCTGGGAAAGTAGCACTGTGTTCTGCTGCTGCTGGCTGCAGCCAGAGCAGGACAGGACTAGATAGACCTGTGCTGTAAGTGCTGGCATCCTTGCTCTAGAACACAAAATATAACCCCCTCCCCCAGTGGATGGAAATTAACCCAAGACCAGTATATTTCAGTGAACACATTCTTTTCTTATGAATAGTGAAATGGAAAATTCTACAACATAACAGAGTTTCAAGATATTTGCTTGTTTGGAATAGGGAAGAAAATGTAACTCCATTTTTTCACCCCCTCCTTTTAAAATAGAAAGAAAACAGGTGATATGAAAATCTGAATCTAAGTAATTTGTATTTTCCACCTCTAAAATAATATTCATCAGGTACATAAGCCTGCATGGTACTTTGTAGACAGAATTTGTTATACATATAGTTAACTTGAGGAAGTAATTCAGAATCTAGTCACTGCTGAATGATTTTCCTCTCAAGTGCCTACTATGCAGTTTGAAATTTTAAATATTTGAACCATATTTTTGGTGATTGGTCCTGCTGAATAAGAAGTGTTGTATATAAATTTGTTGTGCTAAATAACTTGCTGGAAAAACACAATAATATCCATCAAACAGTAATGAAATGTAACCTGTTAATTTCAAAAGGTTCCCACACAGAACCTACTGGAATGTAGTGTAACATCTGTAAATGCTTCTGATGCCTTGGACCCTGTTCTTAGCACAGGCATAGACTTCATCCCAAAAGAGCCTTTTTTTACTTAAAATGTGACACAGAGAGATAAACCAAGGGAGAGAGAAAGGAAATGACGGGTGGTTTTGAACCATTAATATGTTAGACATGTCAAATGCCCCATGGAGCCATGCAGTGCCTTAACCAAGGATTAATTTAGTCTGAACCATAAACTAAAGATAAAACAAAATTGCTGTGAAATGCTAATAAAAAAATTTCTTCCAAAGCTACTCTATCAAGCAAATCTTAAGAGAAGAAAATGTTCCACAGCTGAAGACTGATTAAAGAGCTAAAATGGAATGAAAGAAAGAAAATAATAAAAATCCAAAATAATGCAGAAAACAGAACTGTCAGTGCTAGGTATGCTAATAACCTTGCTGCTAAATCACCAGCTTTCAGATCGCTTGTACTTCATAAGTTTTGCCTTTCTGTGAAGATAAAGACATCGAAATAAATGGGATTGAGTCGAGGTGAGGGTGGGGTTAATAATCTGATCAAGAACAAGAGGAGATAAACCTCAGTTTAACTAAGATTCAAATGAATAAATGTAGGGATTGCCATTATGGTGGTTAACACCAGGAGACAGCCTCCTTTTGGGGCACAAGTAGAGTAGCTTTTCCTGGAAATGGTATTCTAACATTTAAACAGGTTGAGAAAAAACAAATCCCCAAGTAATTGAACTGGACAGATAAAGCTTCATTTTTTAAAGGAATTCCCAGTGTCCCCAGTTAAAAAAAAAACCTTCTCGGTACACTGTCAACAACTCAGCTGTTGGTTGTAAGATGCCAGGAACAGATTCAGTGAATGATTGTTGTTGTGATTGCCAATACATTAAAAATAGAACAAGAAAAGACACTGTATAAAAAACCCAAAATAACAGTTTGTAGGTTTGGATTTTTTTCCTAAGAAAAAGAGAAACCAAAATAAAAAGGCAGAAGTAATTGAAGTTAGTATGTCTGTAATATTTAGTAATGCTGGGTGTATTTGTCCTGTAAGAGACAAAAACTCTCCAAACAGAAAAATATATAAAAGAGTAACCCTTCATAAAATTCCAGTACAGAGATACATCTTTAGTTCTTATTTGAAACTCAAAGACTCTGTTGCATGCATATAAGCTACACACTCCTAACCATAACATGAGCGTCTACTTACATGCCTTGGCAGACCAAATGAGAAATGCTGAATGATGGTCTTGGCACATGTTAACATTACCAAATACCTTGTCATACACAAACATTTTTTCTGCTTGACCCTATAATGTACTGTACTTAAAAACCCAACAAAACTGCACTTTGCACCAAAGTGAACTGTGCTGGAAAGTCACTAAATGTGACCCAAGACTTGACTCCCTACCCTTGTGGCCTCAAAGGGAGCATGTGTTGCTTGGAGAGATGAAGCCAAGGCGCTCGTCCTCTAACTGCTGACCTTCTGAAATGCAGCGTGACTATTCCACTGAAAGTTAATTACTTTCAAAGAATGAATTAGGCTTCTTTTTATTGTTTTGGTTTGTTATATTCCCAACAGTTCTAAAAATTAGAAGCTTCATAAAGAAGACAGCCATGAGACCAGTCTCTGAATGGATGTGGGTGTTTTGGCCCTCAAAAATCAGACAGGTGTAGCTGGAGGCTGTGTGGGACAGTTTTATCTGGCACAACACAGACTGGTGTGCTCTGAGAAGAAAGGAAGGGGAAAGAAGACCACCAGCAGAGCACTCTGTGAGGAGATGCTGCACTTCCCCACAGTACCTGCTTCCTTGTCTTTGTATATCATGTTAGGGAACTGATTTTTCAAGAACATCTCAGGGAATGAGGGAGTTTCTTTGTGGCCGTTTTTTGAGGGATTGCTGACTCATGCTCTCTTCCTGGAAACAAAAGGAAGCTTTTGTTCTATTAAGTTCAGTTGCTAAATATACTGACTTCACATCATAGAAAGGAGATATTGATGACATCAGGAGATGAGTGATTCAAGATTCCTTTGGTTCCTGTTCACGCTGTAAAGAAGGTGGTATTTGGCCTAGGATCCTCTTCAAATATTTTTTCTCCTTCCCTGTTTATATCAGACATCAGGTGCTTTCAGTGACCTCCACAAAGCAGATTGAGCAGAAGAAAACTGGCTCTGCTGCAGCCACTCTGTGGAAAATCAATAATTCTCCTTGGCAGTGCAGCAAAAAAACAAGAACCAAAAAACCCCAGACAAACAAACACAACCCAAACACCACTCTATGCCATACATCAAGTTTCACAGACTTTGCCCAGCTGGGCAACCCTGTGGCAGAAATTTAAGTACCAGTTTTGGGAAAGGCCCAGGCAGTGGGACTGCTACTAAAGGAAAAGCTTCCTCATTCTTGGCATCCTCCACCTCTGTGTATTCAGGACAGCAGCATTAAAGATCAGAATTAATATGGACATAATTTTCTTCCTTGCTATATTTATCTTACACATTTCAAAAATATCAGTTTCAAAAGAAGGATCCAATGTGCCTAACTATTCAGGATGCAATTATTATTAAACCTACTTAGGCCAAAACATAGGTTCTCTAAAGCTTGGGTTATATAAAACCTTTATTTAAAAATGCAAATGAAATTCCTCAATTCTACTGGTTAACAAGACCAATTTCTTGAACTATAAAACTAGCAATGTTTAGTTCTTAGCTAGACCATTTTTTACTTTCTAGAGATTCAGAATTATAACTCTTCCCTCTCCTCTCCTCTCCTCTCCTCTCCTCTCCTCTCCTCTCCTCTCCTCTCCTCTCCTCTCCTCTCCTCTCCTCTCCTCTCCTCTCCTCTCCTCTCCTCTCCTCTCCTCTCCTCTCCTCTCCTCTCCTCTCCTCTCCTCTCCTCTCCTCTCCTCTCCTCTCCTCTCCTCTCCTCTCCTCTCCTCTCCTCTCCTCTCCTCTCCTCACAAACCTGATGCAGAAGTACATGTAAAGTCTGGGGACAAAAGGTCTTGGGTGTGGAATGAACTTTGTGAGGACATTAGGTGAATTGAAACTGATCTTCTTTAAGAAAGGTTTTAAAACCTCTGTGTCTGATAAAGTCCTCCCATCAAAACTGCAATGTCACTTGCAACACCAAGCACTCACTCGTCTTTTTTTAATAGTTACAATTCTCTAAAATATCACTAAGAACAGAGTATTTTTACAGCCCAAACTGACAGAAGGGCCAGAAATTCCACATGCTTTACTAGAGATTTCATTAGCGCTAATAATTTTTATGTAGAAACATCCACATTCTCCAAAGCTGGTGACAGTAGAAACACTCACATAAGAGGAAGAAGGGTTTTAATACAGTAAGAAAGTTTATTTTTTTCATTGTCTTGCCTTTCAGTGTAATTTCTGTAGGCTTTCACAAGTACTGATCACTTACAACATAAGGGACGTGGAAGCCTTGTGCTGGATGAAATAATTTTGAAATGTCTGACTGTGATATATATAAAAGACAAGAATGTGGTGACTTTTTTATAGAATTATTTTAATTAGAATTATCTTTTCTTAAGTATTTTATACCAGGAAAGTGAAACTGAATATGAAAAAACATCTTCTTTAGAGGCACGTCCTTTTTCCAGGGTCATGGCTTTATAGCTAAACTTAATGTATAATTATTTCATGGATTCTGGTAAAAAAAAAATCATTCCATTAACAGAAGAGCAGCAAAATTATTCTTTACTTGTTACTTCGCCCTTTTGCTGTAGCTCTGCAGAGGTAACCTGCATTGGACCTGCTTTTAGCTCTTGTTATCCTCTCCTCGCCATCCCACCCCAGCACAAGATTTGATGCAAAGAAAGTTCAAAGCAGGATAATGAGGCAATTTTGGAGATGCTTACTGCCCACTGCTCCAAGCATGGGCAGTAGCATGGAAAAATGTACAGGTTTTATTTGATAAAAAATGAATAGGGTAGGACAGGCTGATCTATTGGATCAAGTCTGGTTGTCCTCTCAGCTATGGACAGAAGAATTTTTAAGTGCTGATGGGTGTTATGCATCAGGTGCTGTATCGAGTAGAGATAGAAAAAAAATTAAAGAATTATATAATATCTGAAAGGAGATTGCAGCAAGTTGGGACTTGGTCTCTTCTCCTAGGTAGCAAATGACAGGATAAGAGGAAATGGCTTCAAGTTGTTCCACAGGACATTTAGATGAATATTAGGAAAATTTCTTCACTGAAAGTGTGGCCAAGCATTGAAACATTCTGCCTAGGGAAGTGGTGGAATCACCATCCCTGGAAGTGTTTGGAAGCTGTGTGGATGTGGCACTTGGGGACAGTTTAGTGGTGAACAAGGTCAAGCTAGGTTTTCAGGTGGGCTCGATCTTAGACGTTTTTTTCAACATTAATGATTCTATGCCTCTCTTATTCTAAGGACTGGATGAAGATGGGAAAAGAACATTAGAATGGCTGAACTGTTTCTGTTGACTTGTAGTTTTCCCTCCAAAGAGAAAAGTGGCAGCCTCTGGAAGCTTGGTTGGGGATGGGAGCTACAGTAACCTGGTGTGTCAGACCTGCTTCTCTGCTTGGCTTGTCATAAATTCCCTTCCACCCCTCCAGTCAGCATGAAAATTTTTGCTTGGTTTGGAGATTTTGTTTTTGTTGCTAAATTATCTTGTCTCTACTTGAGCTGGTACCAAAATCATTGTATTTTGGAGCCTTTATATGGTGTGAGATCTGCTTCCTCAAGTGGGCTCTGCGTTAATGCCCAGTAAAACATCTCAGTTTTATGGGGAATGGTAAAGCTTTCAAAAAGAAGATGCAGCTCGGGAGGAGTTGAAGATCTGTGGTTTCTTGTAATGAGGATGCTTTTGTGTATACAAATTAGAACAACCAAACCCACTTGTTAGAGGGAAGAGCCAAAAAATGGCAGTCAGTCTCATCACTGCATTTTTCCTGTGTGTAAAACCAGCAACGTTATGACTGCAAGAGCAGAAATTCTTTTCTTTTCTATTCACCAAAGCAGGCATAAGCAAAAGAAAAATCGTTAGGTGGCCCAACATGTGTAATGTTATACTTGTACACACAGTATATTTCAGATATACACCACAGGGGTATAATGG
Source organism: Melospiza melodia melodia (assembly GCF_035770615.1). NCBI lineage: Eukaryota > Metazoa > Chordata > Aves > Passeriformes > Passerellidae > Melospiza > Melospiza melodia. The sequence goes on along the minus strand of NC_086198.1, from coordinate 82,995,985 downwards.
GGTGTATTTAAGCAGCAAGCATTGTCACAAGACTGCTCACAGCAAAGAGCTTCAAGGACTTAAGAGATCCAGTAATATGAAATTAGATGAATAGCACAGTGGTTACCCATATAGAATAAAAAGTGATTGTAAGTGAAGCTATTTCAATTTAGGTAAAGCATTAAATGGGGTCCCTGGGGATCATTACTTGAATTTGTACTGTTTCTAATCTATAAAAATGCCCTAGGTGAAAAACCTGACTGCAAACCCATACAGTTCTCTGTGAAATAAACATGGGAGAATGTAGAGTACAGAACAGTCAATGAACAAATGTAACTTTGAACTAGGTCAGCATATAGCAAACAGAATCTGTTAAAGAATATATAGCCAAGCAGATGGGATCTCAGAGCTGGGTAAATCTGACAGGAATAGAACTGTACTTGGTTGAGAAAAATTTAGTAGGGAACACAAATGAATTGTGGTAGAAGGCAAGAAAGAGCTGGTCATGTAGGTAGGCTGAAAGGCTGGAGACTCTGACTGTATAATGACAGAAAGTAATATTTCATCTCCAGCAAGGGAAAGTGGAAAAACTTGCAAACTCCAATTCACTTTTGGAACAAGCAATTCCAAATTAATTTAAACATGAAACCTGATCCAGCTTACTCTGCACCCTGAAGAAAGCTAGGGAAGTTTGAGATGAATGCTGGCAAAATCTACTGCCGACCAATTTAGAAAACCTCCAGTGATCTATCCCAAAAACCTGAGCCAGAATCAGATGTACTTCTTAATGCCTTCCAGAAAAAAACTAGCAAGGAGATTTGGAAGAAATAAAAGGAAGTGTCAGAATTTTTGTCCCAACATTTAAGAGTAATTCATGAAACAGTTTTCCCTATGGATTATTCACCTTAGCCTAATTTGCTTAAATGCCTTGCTAAGTTAAAGATTTTCCTATTTGTTTTTGTTTGTTTGTTGGGTTTTTTGTTTGTTTTTTCAGTGGTTTTTTGTTTGGTTTGGTTTGGTTTTGGGTCTTTTTTCCTTATACAGGATTTATATTTCTGTAATTTTGAAGTGAGATTTATATTTTTGTCATTTTGTTTTGTCTTAACTTGTAGCTCTGCCAAAAATTGCCTAGAGTTTCCAAAAATGCTTTTCTATTGTTTGTCTGCAGTTAACAGATTATCTAAAAAACCTTAGGTGTTTGATTAACTGTGTTGTCAGATATAACTGAGTATTGACTGGAATTCCCATATGACTATGAAAAAATGGTTGGCCTTTTTTTTTTTTTGTTATACATGGATATGATTTTTTAAATCAAACCTTGTTTACTATGACAACCTCTCACATGATACATGAAAAATATTTTAATTACATTATATTCCTTCACTTCTATCAGTACTTTTTGTTTATCAGGTGCAAAAATGCCTGCATTTTACACACCTGCTCCTTGCTGTGTAACTTAGCTGTAAATAAAGTATGGTCTTGATCTCTCTATCTCTTTTATTTCTTCTCTTTTAAAAATGATGCGCAGTGTGTGTGCTCTGTTATCTGTTTCTCTCTTTATGCCCAGAACAATGTGTCTCCTGGGCTCCTCTTTTGGCATAAGGTAAGAACAACATTTCTACAGGCAATGGAATTAGCTATATTTTGATTTCTGGGGTGAACTTTGTCCACAGAAGACTGATTCAAACTCCCCTTTAATAATTTTGGTTTATCTGCTTTATGAGACTGAATGTAGGATGAATTTTAAACACAGTAACAATTATTCCTTTCCTCTGCTGATAGGGCATTTTCTTTCTCACCCATGTGCTCAGTTCTCTCCCCAGAGGGAACAGTCATTCCTGTGAGTTGTGTTTTTCACCCATTTATGTTCCATTACCTGTTCTAACTACTCCCTGGAGCATGGGCAGGGTTGATGCACAAGAAAGCTTGGTCTGGTCAAGTTATAGACTACTCACCTGGATTGGAGCAGTGAGCTGACAGAGGTGGTGGTTCTTGTCACCAGCCCACATTGCTGGAGCTTGCAAACAAACTACTGTGAAGTGATAGAATCAATTTCATCCATGTAATTTAATTCCTTACTTCTTTCTGTTGTGGCAGCTTACATTGCCATAATGGCTGCAAACTTTAAACTCACCCATAACCTTATGCCAGTGTTCTTCTGTTCTGTAATCTTATGCCAGTGTTCTTCTTAATCGTGACTTCAACATCAGAGAATTGCTTAACTTTCATAATTCCCCTGTCTTTATTGTGTACTGGACAACTACGGTTGTGCTCTAAGTTAAAATTGCATACTTCAGGGTTGTTTCTGCATTTTTCAGTGAACACTCAATTTTTTTTCCAACATGATCATATCTCAGTCACAAGGTTATCTCGTATCTGGTCCTAGTCAGACTTGTAAAATTGGCTTAGATTGATCACAACCCCTTCTGTAATTTCACATTCTTTTTGCCCTGATTAAAAGCACATACTTCATGTGTTTCAGTCCTACAAGGAATGCAGTGCTCCTTGAATTTGTGGTACTGCTTCATACTCACACTTCTCTAAGATAGCTGAAACTATTAAACATTTTGCTCTGAGTCAGCCAGTGCTATGTGAAAAATCAGACCACCTCCCATGTATCTTCTCATTTTTTGGCTCCTATTCTTTGCAAGTACATCTGAAGTGCTGTGAACCTCCTTATGTTTTTCCTTTTTGTAGATGTTTCCAGCTTTCTTCGTGCCTTTAGTTCCCTCATTCTTCCACAGTGCGCACAGTTAAAAGAACAAAAATGTCATTACTGCATCAGTTGCTAACCTGAAATCAGAGTCAAGTTTCTGTGCAGGGTGCAGATAATCCGTGTGTTGAGAGCAGATGTTGCCACCTTCAGAGAAGTGTTAGTCCTTGTCTCTGGAGCTGGGCAGTGCAGCCCTGCTGCTGTACTGGAGGGTGCAGCTGCACAGCCAGGGCGGCCGCGCCGAACGCTGAGCTTGTCCGTGTGAGGGGGCAGCATCCACCTGGGGAGGAGCAAGAGGGATCCAGCTACACCCTTTGCATTGGTTTGCAGTCAGATCAGGTTAGGCAAACCCTGAAATCACACCTGCAGACATGCATCATCCCGTTTTCCTTCTGTGTCACACATGTGATGTTGTAGGTACAACAAACTGCCTGTCTGTGCCTCTCATTCCTCATCACCTCTTCACTGAGTACCTCTGGACTATGTTACAAGATTAAGCATGGTTAAAGATTGGCAAATCCCTGACAAGCTTTAGTTTTCTTGGGTTTAAACTCTTTTATTTATTTTTTTCCCAAATGCTGGACAGTATTATTGTACTAGTATTTATTCAAGTAGAAAAATGGCCTCCACACTGAGAGTATGGCAAATTATATTTAGCTTTATATCTCTTAGCTTAGAGATATTTATCAGCTAGAGCATGTTTAGGAGTAAAAGACTCACAGAAAACCAAAATCTTCCCCTTTGCTCTGCCTGGTCCTTTCAGCACAGCAGAAATTATCCAGAATTGAGGTGATGTTTTCCAGAGTAAAGAAAAATAAATTAAATTACAACTTTTATTATAACAGTCACATTTCTACTGAAATATGGCTGAATTTATACATGAAATGCACAGATTAAAGAGTTCCACCACTCACTAGAATTTTAAATTTTAAAAAGCAGCTCTTTTGTTTTTCTATTTTAATTTTCTTCATGAAACTAACTGCACATGGGAAAAGAAAAAAAGAACAAACCTGGTGTTTATAGATGGGCATTGGAAATGAAGCAAGAAGAGCAAAACAAGTGAAAAGTGTTTTTGTACTGAACTGCTTTCCTCCTTAACCTTAAATAGCAGGTCTCTCAACGTTGTTGATATCCAGAGCATGGTGGGAAGAGCTGAGATCCACACTCAGAGCTGCAGCTGGGAATTGCAGCATTTTTCATGAGACTCCCCCGAGCAAAGCACCCCATCTGCTTTGTGCACCACTGCCTGTTTCTGGGGCCACATGTGAGCACAGCTGGCTGGAGGGCTCAGTGGTGGCGTCTGGCACAGGGGGTCCCTGGGGCTGCAGAGGAGCCCCCTGTGCTGAGCTGGGAATGCAGAAGTTGCCAGCATCACAGCAGGGACAGCAAGATGGGCTCTGGAGGAGGAATCCTCCTGCGCAGACTCTTCACACACAACAGTGAAGGAAGGGAGGTTCCTTACCAGTAAATCAGTGGGATTCTAGGACAGCCTCCCACAAGAACTAGTGTGACAAGAAAGCTAACTGGTTCCAACATGGAGTTTTGTAAATGTACAGAAGTGATTTTATACTGTTATTGTATAAAAACAGGGAATAGTGCTCTCTGATTGATGATGTTTCTACTAGCATTAAAGTCTAAAGCAAATAAGAAGAACATTTTCTCAATTGAAATATATAGGTGGAATGGTTTCACTGTGGAAACCTTCAGCACATCTGAAAAGGTTTTGGCACAGAAACCTGAACAGAAATGTAACCCTAGAACACCAAAATGCTTATTCTGTATTGATGACTTCTGTACTGATGGGTACATCAGTAACTGCTATAGAATGCTGATATCCTGTCATCTTGAATCTATCACATCCTCCTAGGACCTAGAAAAATTATCTGCAAACTGCAAAACCAGGTTGCTTTTATTTTACCAGAAATTTGTGATGCAGTAATGCAAATGGTCCGTCAGTCTGGCCACTGCAAATTGGAGGGGAGTGTAAAATAAAATAAACTGTATATAGAAGAAACTCCATGGTAAATTGTGAGTTTTCATGTTTAATTAAAAATCATCTTATTTATGTGGGGCTGCTACAGAATTTTTAGTTCACTGCACTAGAATTACAAAAAAAACCCAGCCAAATTAGGTAGAACTGCTTGGTACAATTTTTAGGCATTGGCTATTAAAACTGTCTTCTTTCCTGTGAACAGAAGATTTCCTGTATTGTCTTTTGTCCTCTGGTGAGAAAATCTGCAAGTAAACCTCAAGTATTCACAAAAAGGAAAACTTAACAGATACCATTTGGATGTTCTGAAGTTAGAACTTGATTACAAAGACACAAATTTCTCAATCTTAATTAAATGTATAATAAAAATGTTCTGAAATATGCATATTAAAACTTATAGTTATTACAACCCTAATTTAAACATTATTTCAATTTGGCCAAATATAGTTTAAGCTGTCTTTTAAAAATTACTGCCATACCATGAGCATCATGGAATAATCCTTTATATTAACTGCAGCAAGCTTCTAAGAATGCTCTGATAGCAAGACTGTGAAGTGCAAGTTTACATGCAGAGTTGAAGATATTCATTAAAATTGTAATTAGGCTCACGATTAAATTCAGTCGCAGTAGAAACTTTGTGTGTAAGTGTTGCTACAGGAAGAAACCTCCAGTCTGAAAATTAGTTCAACAGTCTGAGCTATTTTAATTATGCAGAGTTGATTATCATTGGAGAAAGAAACCTTTATTACTGCACCAGAATACTGATTCCTTCCACCCCCCCAGCACACTGCTTGTTTTTCTGGGTTAGAGTGTGGTCTGTTTTGCTAGCCTAATGATGTTCTGTGTAAATAATAGGAAAGTTAATCTGAGTAAGTTCAGGATCCTACTATTAACATTTTATTAAATGACCATTCGTATGATAGCACCTATCTTGCTTGCACCTATCACATTACAGTGGTAGCTTCTAGTTGTATATAGAAACTTTTAGTGAGGTGTTTTTTAATTTGCAAAATTTTACAAAGCTTCATTCCAAGGCAACATCTTGTTTCCATTTTTGCAAACCTAAAGCTAGTGACAGAGATGCTGATGGATGGCTTTAACTGTCTCAAATGTCACAAATATACCTAAATTTGGCAAATCTGGGTATAGCAGAAGGAAATGTCCCTCCCCCTATTCATGTCTAATTTGATTATCGACAGAGTCCCCTATCTTAGCAGCAGATTTTTTACATCAGTTGAGAAGAATTTGATTCTCTGAAATGGAACTTGACTTTATTTCAAGTGAAAAAGCAGAGGGTACAGCACACACTCTCCTTGCCAACCCCTTCAAGCACATGTCCTACTATGGTTTGGAGGTGATGAGTAGCTGTGCAGATTTTTGGGCAGGATAATGTGACTGCAGCACTGTGCTTTGCTCCCTCGCTCAGTCTGCAGTGGCCCAAGAGTCAGGGCAGTTGTTGCCCTGGCCTGAAATGGTTCCTCTATCCATCCCCTACTTTTCATCCATTGTCCTGGAGTTAATTTCCAGGCTTCACACACAGATGAGTCATTGCTATTTTGTTTAAGCATTCCTTTATTTTTGTGTGTTTTTTTTTCCATGTCTGCTCCTTTCCATGTCTGCACCTTTTCCAAATATGCCAGCTTTCTCCAAGCTGGTTCTTCTTTGTATGTGTATCTGTGATTCTGAGACTCTTGGAGAGGTGTGTATGTTGAAACTTGGTGATGTAAGCCATTTAAGGTATGAACTATTTCTTTAATTTGTCATAAAGCAATGGATATGTCAAAATAAATGGATGTATTTAGTCAGATTTACAAACTTAAGTCCCAACTACATATTTAGGTACTCAGTTGAGATTAATTCTACTTTTGCCCTACTATGTTTCAGTGCCTAGAAATATGTATTCTTATTTGAATATAAAGCATTTAAGGTGGAGTTAGGTTTATAGAGGTGAGCTAATTCACATGGCAAGGCATCACTAGATGGAAGAAAGACTAGGCAATTCACTGAAAGATGTGGCAAGTTTGTTCTGTGGTCTAATATAAATATGCAGTTCGTCATCCACTTGCTATTGTTACTGCTGCTAAAAATAGAGAAAACCCTCATCTAAGACTTCAGACCAAATAGATATTCTGTTGTCACCTCTCAGTTGTAGAGAGAGGCAGCAGCTCTCGTAAAACCAAAATACATTACACTCTTTCGTATTTTTTTTTAAATGAACTGGTTTGTGTCTGCCTCAAAATGTTTGGTTTATTGGCTGCGCAAGTTTAAGATTAATTCCTGATTGCTGTAGGTGTTGCTACATGGCTATTTTTTGAATTTGTAATTATTTTCAATAGTGCACTGTAAAAGGTACTATCCACATATTGCTGACAGCCTGACCTGTTATTAATGATGTTCCACATTATTCTTTTGGGAGGGAAGAACAGACCAACAGCTTTGTGATCTGACTGAATTCTGTGCTGCTGGCAAATGTATTTTGAAAGGATAAGGAAGTTTCTGATACAGAGCCAGCCTGGGTGGATACGTGGGGGTAAGAACCCCAGACAGTGACATGAGTGGTTTCTGAGATAATTGAATAGTGATTTTACTTGGTTTTTCAGTTGTGTTGCCAGGAAGTGACTGGAGCAACCCTATCTCCACATTAACTAAGGCTGGTTAGCTGGTTTGTTAGGTGCTTTCACAGTAACAGCCCCATCATAGGCACCCAGGAGTACCAGAGTGGCTTCTCCTTTCTGGGAAGACTGCTAATGTCCAATTTACTCCACAGGAAGGCAGAGGGTGTGTCCTCCTGGTAATTTGGTCAAGTGTAAGCATCCAGTGTAGGCAAACATAGCTCTTCATCATTGCTGGCAGGTTTTTTGCAAGGTATGTTGGACTTGCTAGATAGTTCCAAATTAAGTAAGAAATGAGTGGGGCTGTCTGATGGATATTCCATAAAATTCTCTACAGTTCCTTTACTATGAGGGGATTTTTAAAAATGGAGGAAGGATGGAGGGGAAAGTCTAAAGGATTAGCAGTGCACATCACATTCTGGGCCTTGAAGTACTTTCTGAAAGGATTTCAGACTCTTGATCTCACTGAAAATTATTTTTAAAGACACTGTAGGGGTTCCTTTATAGAGCTTTTAAATTAAGTTTTACTTTATATAATACAAGGTACATGGTAATGGTGGTTTGGGGTTTTTAACTGATTTACAGAATATATTTTTTCTTTCATGTTATTTTCTGTCTTGCTGTCTGTATTAGAGAAACAAGGAGTAATCACATATTCATTGTGCTTCAGCTTGGTGACAATTGGTGCTGCTATCTTTTTACCACAATGGAGGCTCTTAGTCATGTATCATCTCCTTAATATGATTTTTCAAATAAACAAGTTTTCCCTTTATTCTAGCCAATTGTCTGTGTTTATGATAATGTATATATCTTTCTCCATTGAAATCCTGAATGCAGGAAAAATATGAGTTTTGAGAAATATTAAAGTGACATGATCAATACAAGCCTTACCAGGTTTGACAGTAACACAAGTGAAGATATTCCTCAGTCTGTCTCTGTCTCCTTAAATAGCTCTCTGCAGATCATGGTGGATGGATTGACATGAAAGTAATTTAAATAGTCATTTTTATTACTGATTTAAAGCCTGAAGCTGGAAAAAATTGTCTCAAGTAATAGACTTTTAAAAGGCTTTTCCTCCCACCACTTTCTGAAAGAGGAGTTAGTTTGTGCCAATGCATTTTTACTTTGAAAGCTGCAGCTGCCATTGAATGCTGATTTGCCACAAAATTTTGCCTTTACAATAAAAGAAACACTTGATGGTTATCCCATACACACTATTTAAGGTATTCATAAAGAAAGAAGCATATGTTTGGATTACTATCTGAAGTAGATTCAAGGATTTAATGTTCTACTATTCTAGTGATCTATGTTCTGAACACCTTTGGAAGAAATTGAAATTTAGTTAATAGATATAAAAAGTTCCAATGAATTTAAACTTCAGTTAATTTGAATACGCTGAATGTATAAGTAAATAAGTTTATGAAATATATTTCACACACACGCAAAAAATTATTTTACAAAATTAATGTTTTCTCCAATGAAGGAACTGATGTATTACCTTTTTGGGGACTCAGTCTGCAGGATTTAGAAATTGCAGAAGTCATTCATTAATGCTGAATTCCAGCTCTAGTCATGGAGGGGGAAAAAGCTGGGATTTTTTTTTCAGGTGGTTGCTCTGTTTTTCATTATCTACTCACTGAGTTTGCTAGCTGGATAAGTAGTAGTGAAGAGAATATCCCCTCTCCCTAGTCTTCAGAAACTATTGGAGTAAATTCAGCTTGAAAAAAAACTCTGGAGTATTAAGGTTTTAATGAGACACCTTCACACTGCTCTTGGACATTTCACAGAGATTGTCATAACTTGAAATTTAAAGTCAGTTTATTTTTTAAATGAAAACATTTCTTTTTAAATTATGATTTTCACATAAGCTGTTTAAACTTAGCTTAATTATTACTATTAGATGCTCATTTGATTTATCTTTTTTAGCTATCCCTATACAGATAAGAACAGTACTGGTATTTACTGGGGTTAATGATAAATTAATGAAAAGAGCTAATAGAAATATCACGTAAGACATGATTCTCCCCACCTATTAATTACAAAAGGGAAAAATGATGAAAATCAGGCCATGGACATCTTTTGTTTTCTGTCATTTTACCTGGATTGCACTGCTGTATGTCAAGCTGCTGAAGGGCATGTGCTTGCACAGAGACGAGCAGATTCAAAATGGGCATACAGAGTCTCCATCCTCTGAACTGAGTTCAGCAAACTGAGAGCTTTTGGTCCCTGTCTGTTTCAGGGTGCATGGGTATCTAACAGGCCAAAGAACTGAGTCCTTGCCTTTCAGCTTGTATTTGTAGTGGAATAAGAACATACAGATTTTACAAACATCAGTGATGTGCTTCTTACTCAAGGATCCTTCCAGCTTGGGTCTGTGTGGTTAAGTGAAAATGTGTCTTCAACCATCTGTTGGCAACAACTCTGAATTTGCATGTTGGGCCAGAGTGCCCTGCAGCAAGGAAATGGTGGTGGGGGATAGGGTTAAGTGGTAACAGGCTAAAGTCACTTCCTCATCAAATTTGTGTACCATTTCTGGGTATTGTCAAGAAGTCTGTAAGAGAACTTTTGCTTAAATAACCATGTTTTTACAAAGCACATTTTGAAAATCCATTCTTTGGATTTAGCATCTTTTTGTTGCTGAAGAGAAAAATCTTGAGTAGGTGTTATGGAAGGATAAAAAAAGGCCTCTAGGATTAAGGCCTCACAGCTGTTTGACAGTATATATTAAAAGATCCCTTTGCCTTTTTAATTTTTGATTTTCCTTTCAAGTTTCTTTTGGTACCTCAGTGGAATTGGAGGAAAATTATTAACACAATACTACAGCTTGCAGTTGCAAGGAATTCTATTTGAGCACTAGACAGGTAGGCTAAAAATGGCTTAAGGGAGTAACAAATATTTTTGGTATGTGTTTTAAGTGCTTGAGAGAGGAGATGTCTGAAAAGCATCAGGGGAAATAATGAAGCAGCTGAACCTGTCTGAATATTTATTTTCCCTCAGTCATGTGTATATACTAGCTATTCTTTTTTGTTTTTTCTTTTTTTATTTTAAAAGTACCTTATAGCTGGATACCCAAAATAATCTCCTGGGTTCCCTCCCTTGCAGGTTTTCCCTTGTGGACAGAATTTTACATATTTTTTTTCATGCTATACAGTGTGCTGCCTGCCGTGAAACCTATGTATTTTTGGGACATTTTAGTCCAAGAACTGGCTTTGAGGAGGCAGTGTAGAATTTAACTCTCTATGTACAGCATGATGGCACATTGCTGTGAAGGAAATGATTTAGAAATGGTATCCTCTCAAAGGAGACTGTCCCAGAGCTGGTGGTGAGAGGAGATCAGCCTCACAGAGGTACTGCAGGCTGGCAGCAAGGGGTGCTGAGAGAAAAAGGACCCTCTCTCACTTTCCTTGCTGAGCACCTCCCCAGGGGAGACTGGGGGTTATTTGTGCAAAGGAATATAAACAAACAAATAAATATATAAAATGTATTTCTTGAATATACTAAACTGCTACCGTAAACAAGGTAATAGTGTAAATTTTATGTGTTAGCAAAGGAAAAGAATTACCAGAAGCAATCAATAATTTGCTGTCAATATTTAGCTCAAGCTAGGCACTGGAGTTAAAACTCCCCTTCCCTCGCCTGGTACCTGCCCTAAAGATAGTGGGCTTGAGTACCTGCAGATCACCAAGATTAAATACAAGTGATACTAGACATGGTAGTTCCTGTCTGATTCTTTTACGTTTAAGAGGAGGAGAAAGAAACTGTAAATGATGGCAGAAGAGAGTCTGACTCTCCAAACCAATGTCTCTTTGCATCTCGTGGGAGACTCACATGCCAATTCAGCTGTCTCATCTGACACATCTTTTCCTTGCTTCAATTACTTACTACTATTATTTCTCGTGCCTCATTGCTATCTTCACTGACACCCCTGCACTGGCTGCCTATTTGTGTGTGACACCTCTGGTCTCACAAATGTCCCCTAATACTGCATACTCTACCTCAGGTCCTGATGGAAGGTGGTCATCTAAAGGAAAAAAAAATCATGCAAGCTTTGTGCCTTCCAAGAGCTTTCTTACTGAAGAAAAGAAGTTTGAACAAATGTCTGAAGCCAATACACTCCCACTAACACTTGTAGGAATGCTTAACTTGCTGCAAATACTGTTTGACATTTCTTCACCTCTGTTGAAGGAGCAGTGACAACTTGACTGATGGATGGAAGGGCCTCGTGGCTCTCGGGCTGTCATTGGCCCTTCTCTATTTACAGCTCAAACACTGCTTTGCTACCCTCTGAGCTGAACTCTCAGGAAAATCAGATTTAAAAAAGTACTGGAGATCTTTGAGCATATGCACATTGTTAGTGAACATTCTTTTTGTGTGTATGTATAAAGGGAAGTATGTCACTGACTTTTCCATTAGAAAGGGACATAACATTCACTGCTCAAGAAACCTGCATGTAGGGCAAAATGCTCCTTTTTCCTCTGGAGCTGCTTGCAAACAAAATTTGTTCCTTTTTAAATTCAAATATAGAAAACAGTCTTCTTACTACTAAGAACTTCTGCACTTTGCCATCTCACAAAGTCAGGTATCTTTTTTGACTAAGAGTTTAATGATTCATGTGCTTGCTGGATGGGTGGCTGAAAGGATTACTTCAGTGCTGAAACAATGATTTTGCAGGGGCAAATTATAGTTGCCAGGCTGCCTCTGCACACTGTAAAGCCAAATTAATAGAAGCAAGTAAAAAGCTCTTATAGACAATATAATGAACCTCTGGAAGTTTTACCATCCTCTTTCCCTATAATTTGGTTAGTTTCAGAAGACTGGAAAGAATAGGCAGATTTTAGTTGGCTGCTTTCATACTAAAGGTGTCACAAAGAATTCTGGAAGAAGAAAAGAAAAATAAGCAAGAAAAGACTGAGTTCTAGGATTGTAGTGGGAGATACAGTCAAAATCCTATGTTTGTTGATTGATGTGATTGTGTTAGGCAGCTCAACTTTCCACCTTTTCAAAAAAAAAATCAGAAAAAATAAGTATGACAATACGAGGCTTTTTAAAAGCTGGAATTTCTCTACTTCTCATTCAGATGATTGCTTGGAAGGAATTCACTGGTTTGATTAGAAGCATTGTTACCACATAGTCTATGACACTTTTCAATTTGTGAAAAGAGGATTTAATAGAATATTGTCATTTTAACCCCTTAAATGCACAATTCCTTTCAAAACAATCTACGCTTGCAAAGGATTTCTGAATTTATGCAATTGTGGAGAAAAAGAACAAATGGAAACATAATTATGTACTATTTAACAGGAAACAGTTCACTGAGCTGTGCTACCACCACTGGAACCAATACTTTCTGTAACTGGTAATCTCCAAGATTTTATTAGCTCTGAAAATCTTTGTTTTCACCTTCTGGAGCAAGCACAGAAATCAGGCAGAGGAGTGAGGATGCCTCAGAAGGAGGAGCTGGTTTATGTGGTCAGATTGGAGAAAGGAGCCTGGCACCTCTGGGACAGTGGCCGTCACGAATGTCCTCAGTAAGTGACCCACAGTGGTGCTGGCCCATGGCAAAGTGAGTGCAACTGCTGCAGGTGTGCTGAGGAAAACCTGCACTTCAAAATTATTATTATTTTTGATCTTTAATTTTGGGTTTTTCAGCGAAGTATAATGCCCTGTAAAGGAGGAAGGAGTGAATTACAAGATTGTGGATGGCTAAAATATTTGTTTTCATTGTCTGACCTTGCAGCCTAGTCCTTTCCAAAGTGTTTTTAAGGATGCTTTTCAGCATGCCTGGCAAAACCCATACCTCATCAGTAGTCATGAGATGAAGCTGCACTTGTTAGTAAATGGCCTATCTGGGCAAAAGCATTTCATGCCAGAACCCATTTCAATAAACTTTGGTAGAACAACACAGTAAAGGAACATGTCTAGGCCAAGAAATTTCTGTATTGCTGAAACATGGGAGAAACATTACAGACAACTGTGTGTACTCCACTGAACAGAATACAGTTTCATTTCAGCTGAATTCCTGAATGAAAGTTCTAGGTCTTTCTATTACATAGGGCAAGGCTCTATTGAGCTGTTCAGGATTTACATATTTCGTTAATTTTTTTGAGGAACCTGGTCTCATTGAAGGTATCCCTGCCCTTGCAGGGGAGTAGGGACTGGATGATTTTTAAGATCCCTTACAACCAAAAACATTCAAGGTATTTGTGATTTCAATATCAATAGGAATAGTGCTGGCAGTTATGGTGAAGTCCTCAAAATTTGAGGTACAGATGGGATGATGTAGGATTAATGTATTTTAGAAGATTTATGACAGAAGTGATAAGGAGATTCTCTTGATTCCATAATAGAAGGTAAAAATAATTATAATAAAGAAGAATGGAAATGCACAGTTAATGGAAGAGCTGTTAGATGATTATCTCATGATTTTTGTTAGCCATTGCAGAGAATGAAAACTGGATAAATTAAGAGAAATTAGACACATTCCTGGGCATCAGCACAGGGTCACCATTCCTAACAGTGAACAAATACTAAATAGAGTGCGCATGGTCCTCTTCATTGTGCATATTATGGACAGTTCTCACAGAGAAGAAGTATTCATTACATTAGACAGAACTCTTGCCAACAGAGTAAGAGTGATTTGAATAGGGTTTTATTTGGAGTAAATAACTACAAAATGTGATGAAACAAGAGACAGACCTCAACAGTTTTCTACATATAACTAGTTTTAGAACTTAAACAAAATGTCAAGAGCTGATTATTATTCATGAGAAAACATGGAAGAAAATTAATCAGAAAAGACCCTTTTTGCATTAACAATACCAGTAATGATCCTGCTGTCCTTTCTGAAGAGACATGAGTACCTGTTTAATCTTGGTTTTAGGTAAATATTCAAATAACAGTAGAGTTGGTGATGTTTCCAGTAATATGTGTTCCTGTATTTGACTGATTCCTTGATGCTGTATATCTGTGCTCCCACACTTCCTCAGCTATCCCCTCTCTCTCTGGATGGATCCTGTTGCCCCATCTCCTCTGGATGATGTAGGCTGGTGTTGGGGCAACTGTGTCGGGGCTGTTCTTTCCCTCAGGCTCCTCCTGCCCCAAGGGTTCTTCTGCTGAAGCAAGCATTGCTTTTAAGCTGTACAAAGTGTATGCCACACAGTCCTCACTGCGAATGCAGGCTAAGATTTTTCAAGACTCTTAGGATGAAATTGCATTATGGTATTTAATTTGGCTCCTCTTATCTAATGCTTGACTACTCTGGAAGTTAAGATCACCCCTCTTGCAGTTAAAGCAACATTCAAACTGCAAAATTTGTCCTGACAGATCCCTTTGGCTGTCTCCACTCAAGTGCTCCCTCATCACGATTTGCGAAGGGACCTCAAGGAAGTAATTCCTTCTCTGGGGGAATCTCTTCTAGGGCTTTATGTCACTCCATTCCCCTTACAAGTATATGGATCTCACCAGTAAAAAGAAATTTTCCCTTGAAGATTTTCTGTCCTAGATAAGATTAAAATTTCAACTCTTATAATCCCAGTGGAAAACCAGCAGGGACAATGCCAGTTTAGGGTATTGTCTGTTGTTGTCTTTTTCAGCTTCATTGCCTGAAACCAAAAGTACAAGACTAGAGTAAACTGTAGCTCTTAAATATTCTTAACTACCAACATATATAACTATTTAGGGAAGTTTCAGGAGCTGGCAGATAGGAAGTTGTTTGTTATAACCTGCAAACTGTAAATAAGTGCCATGAGTAGCTATGAAGAACCCCCAGTGTTATTTTCTGACAAAATCTAGATTTTACATCTAAGCTAGATTTAAAAAATCAGATAAAAAACTCTTTTGGAGCTGATTTTAAATTATTCTTTGAAGAACTCACTTTCCTAAATTGCTAAATTAATGTCTTAAAAGATCTCCACACAAATAAATCTACCCAAGAAACAATTGAGAAGTGCTTTTAACCCCTCACTTAAAAAAAGTTATGATAGAAGGAAATGTTTTGACTAGGAAGAACAAATCTATTAATGCCATTTAGATAAATGAAGACAATTTCTTATTTATTTCACTTATATTAATTAATATAATTAATTAAACATTCTAGTATCAGCTACCAGTATAGAATACTTTTGTAAGTAAATACCTTTGATATTGGTATAAATAACCCTGACATGCTTTATGAAAAATATGGAGGAGTATCACACATTGCTATTAGCATGTATAGCTTTCTGTAAAGCAGCTATGCAGAATTATTAGAATAGCATGTCTATTGTTGGTCAAATGTTAAAATTATTTTTTTAGTTTCATGGCACTAATATCTAGTCCCCATAATGCTTGTGTTATTTCTAAAAGATTAGTAAACACACTGCAGTAGTAACTTAATTCATATGCATAGAAATAATTGTCAAGGGAGCTTGTTGATCTTTCATTCTGAATGAAAGTCAAAGTAGATTTCTGTTGGAATTTTCCTTTTTTTCTCCTCTTAAATTAAAACAAAACACCCACAAACAAAATACGCAACCCCACCCCCCAAAAGACCCCCAAACAAACAAATTAAAAAAACCCCAAAGCTCACAAACCATATGAGAAAGATTCTGTCATACTGAGAGTGCTACCAGCTGTCTAGGCACAAAAGTAATGTGAGGTGGTGCTGTGATGGTGCACTTTCCATTCTCCTATTCCTCCTTGCAGTTAGACTCTTTCTTATTAAGGAAAAATGTCTATTCCCTGCTTCAGAAATTGTGGTTTGAAATAAAAAGGAGAACACATTTCAGATAAGGAGTAGGATTCTGTCAATAGCATTTTAACGACATTTTTTACATAATCTTTATGAAAAAAGAACATAAAGCAAACAAAGCTAAGGAAGGCTTGTGCAGTGCTGTCTGTAAAACCTTTTTCTCTCTCAGTTTTTTCTCTCTGGAATGCTAAATAGGAGCCCTAGCTTGGGAATCAATAGTTCAATTAGATTATATGGTAGGTTTTTGGATGGCTGTTAGCATAGCCAGGAGATTACTTTCCCTGGATATTGGGAAAAAGCTGCTCTGGAGTGGGAGGCTGGAGCTGCACTTTGAGCCAGCCTGCTCTGGGACAAAACTGCAGCATGGAACAGCCATAAGCTTGTGGTTTTGTTTTATGCTTGCTGGATGCCCAGGGACTGAAACATAATTAGCTATCCTGCATCCAGGAGGAAACAGAAAGCATTTGCACTACATACAAACAATGAAAGGAAGTATTAGGCCCAGGTCCCAAAAAATATGTACTTTAACTTTGCAAATTGTTGCACTGGAATTAACAGTACTGTCTAAGTGCTTTAGAGTGCTGGAACATGAGTGCCATAAAACGACACTGTGCAGACATTATGGGATAGCTGACTAGAAGACTTCATTCTAAAATTAAAAAAAAAAAAAAATTTAAAAAATTGTTCCATGGTGAGGTAAAATTCAAACTAAAGTTTACTTTTTAAAATCTTTAATAAGCATAGATGTAGACAAACAACCCTGCCTAATAGCATCAAAAATAGCTTGGATAAGAGAGAGAATGCACTATTGACCTCCTAAAATAAATGTTTGTAAATTCTCTTTTCCAAAATACCTCACAGCAGAGTGTCTGCTGTTCTGTAACAACATCCATGTGCATTGCACAAATGCCATTTGCATATTTGGTGGATATCTAACATGGAAATATTTGAACATGGACTTATTTTGTGGCTATGAGATCATTCATATGAATTGCACTAGATTAAATAGGCTTTGGTTTGCAGTTTTCCACAAACACTCCTCACACAGGAATGAATTTTATTTCATTTTCATTCACTCCTCACATAACAATGAAGTGTATTTCATTTTGGGAAGGTTAATTTTTTAATATTCCTGTAAAAATATTATGTAGATTGGAGTAAAAATAGGCATCTATTTTCCAAGTTAAATAGTAGTGTATCATTACTAAAGCAAAAGTTGGCATCTAGATGGTCTTCTGGTAATGTCTTAAAATAAGAAACAAGTCTGAATTGTTAATTTAAAAGAGGGCTAAGCACTTCCTTAAAGGTGTCTTATCTGGAAGCAACCTTTTTGATTTATAAATGATCTGTCTTCAATTGTATAGTTAATATTGCAGGCATTCTCTGGGAAGCTCAGGCATTGCTCATTTTTGTAATATTTTCAGATGAGAGGTTTGAAAAGGTTAGTCTTTATTTTTAGAGTTATCAATTTAGAGAAGATGTAATGAATCACAATTAGAAAAATAACAGATTTTATCTTGATCAGACTCCAATTTCTCATACAAAGGAGGATCAATTTGATGGGAACAAGAGCAGCAACAGGTTCTGTGGAATTTTGAAGTTCAGAGCAGATAAGAGAGCCCTGATGCCTATGAAATCCTGGCTGCTTATCTGGGTAACATTTTCTACTTTTGTTGTTTGTTTCCAACTATGTCCATAACTGTCCTTAAAACCATGACACCTCTTTATAAAGACCACCAAGGTCTGTAAAAGTAGGAATGAATTTAGCAGTATTTATTCACGGCTTCTGTTCCACGAGAGAGAACAGAACAGCATCTGAACCCTGAGAGCAGAGCCACCAGGGAAGGAGCTAGGGACACCAGTGTCTCATTCTTACAAAAAAAAAAAAATACATTACATGAGGTAGAAATGCATTATCTAAAATCTATTTGCCATCCCTTGGTGCCTAGGACAGAGAGCCACATGGCATGCAGTGACATTTGCCAATGTCCCAGGAACAGCTTTTGGACTTTGCTTGGTGCTACTGTTTCCAGAACAGAAGCTGTCCAGAAACAAGCAGTTTCTTTTTGATTGCAAGTCTATTTACTTTCATTTAGTCATCTTTACAATGGGCCAGAACTCAAAGACTAACAGCGACATAGCAACAACCCTGTAAATATAAACAGAAAATAACTGATGGGGCTGTTGCTTAAAAAAATAGTTATCTGATGAGAAATGCCAGCTGTTCCTGATCAAGTGTGGTCAAAGGAAATGAAAAGTAACTTCTCAAGTGTTGGAGGGTGAGATGGGCAGAGATAAGCTTGAATGGACATATCACAACCAAAGCAGGCTTATGTGATTTAGAAGAGATATGAATTATACATTTATATGTTTGATATCCCTGACATGAAAAACATAAACAAAAGGAATAAAGTTTTGTTTAAACTACAAAATCTATAAGCAAAATATCTTGGAAAGACAAAGAAAGCCACTAATGAACCCTAAAGAGAAAATCAAATTCCATGAGTGCAATGTGATGGGACATGCTTCTAACTGTGCCAACAACAGTGGACTTGTGGCATATGTAAATTATGAAATTATTATTTCACTGTCTGGGTTGACAGAACATGGAAGGTAACTTGCTTTTCACCAAAACAGAGAGAAAAGTAACCACAATGCATAAGGATTCTGGTTCATCCTTTAATCTGCTACACTGAAGTTAAAAAAGAAAGTACTCTCTGTTTCTTTGGAAAGTGTTGTCATTTCACATTACTTTCACAACAAGGTAGAGATGACCCCCAGCAAGAGAGCTCCAGATCTGGCCCCCCCCCCGCAAGACTGGCAGGTATTTTTGTTCTGTGCCTACATGCCCATGTGCTGAACCAGTAAGTGGCCAGAAAGCCATTGTTCCATGTCTTTATATGACAGATAAGGAAAGACTTGGTTTGCCATTCCCCTAAGCATCAAAGCTTAGCCTTGAAAAAATGTTGAAGAAAATAAAATCTATAAAAAGCCCTAGACTTAATTGGCCACTGCATCTTTTAAGGGTCACTGCCTTAGGCAGTTCTTCTGGTTCATCAACCACGCCTGCATGAGGGACAGGCTGCCACTCCTGCAGCGAGCTGTGCTCTGTCCAGTGTCACTGGGTTATTCTCCCTCAAGAAAAAAACAGGTGTAAACCAACCTATTTTCAGTGCAGCTGCCACCATGCAAGTGAGAACCTGTCATGGTGCTGAAAAATGCCACTGATGCCAATGGATGGGTGCTCCTTTCTTCTCACTCCCTCCAGTGAACGCAGTTAAAAGGTGAAGGCCAGTAGCTGATGTCACTTTGGCAGCAGCATTGGATAAACAAGTACACTGGAACAAGTACATTCAGCATGAAATTATTGTTTCATGTTTTCTCTACCAAATCAATGACTAAAGCAAATTGAGCATTTATCTGTAAATAGTATGTACCACTCTCCAACTTGTTTGTCTTCATCGTATCTCTTTTGAAATTATTAATATTTTGTGGTATTAGGGCTGTAAGAAAAACTAGAGACATTACTGCAAATCTTTGAGAAGCAACATAAAGAACATTATGCCTGTGATGAAACTTCCAATCGGTGGTATAGGTTCATAACTTTCTCAGTAATCTAAAACTTTCATGCCATAAAATAGCCTGATCCCTGGAGGTACTGACTGCAGCTCAGCAGCTGTTTTGTACACATACAGTGTGTTATTTTTTCTGCAGAAACAAAGGAAAGTGTGGTATCTGCTCCAGAAACATTACATGAGAGAGAGTTGCAGATAAAAAGTAGACATGGAAGATACTTAAAATTAATCACTTCATGTGATTACAGCTGAACCAAATTCTGCAGCCTCAGCTCTGTGATGTTTCTGTGGGATTGTGCTGCTGTAGCATAAAGAGGCTATGTCTCACTCTTCCTTATGAAGTTTCATCCCTTCCTCACCTTCCCTCACCTTCCTCTGTCCTTCTTGGCCATTCCATCTCTTCCAGTATCTAAAATTCAACACCAGCTATGGCTTTCTGGAGATACTTGTTCCATTCATTCTTCTCCAACAAAAGACAATAGATCTCATGTTGGAGTGTCCCTGCCTTCCTGCTTCAAAAATGGCAGTAGTTACAAGAGTCTGCAGGCTGTACAAAGGAGGAGGTGCTGCCTCTCTTTTCCCAGAGAATTTCATAGAAATGTATAATTTTCAGGAGCCCCAAAGCAGGTAGTTGCTGTCCAAGTAGCTGCTCCGTAGTAGATGCTATGCTATAGCCTGAATGGGTGTGTTTTGTGGTTTGAACATAGCCTGAAGCCTGCCTCTTGTGTCACACTGATCTGGAAATAGTCCTGTGAAAGTAAGATACACTCACCCCTCCATCCATTTTCCAAATTTCATTCCAAAGCTACTGTAAGAAATATACTGGCAGTCGATGAGACCTTGGGCAAGGGAATCAGGTGCATCCTCAGTAAATTCACCAAGAACACTAAGCTGGGAAGGAGTAGTAAGGCTACCAAAAGAATTGTGTCCTGTTCTGGGCCCCTCACTTCAGCAATGACATTGAGGAGCTGAAGCAAGTCCAGAGAAGGGCAACAGAGCTGGGGAAGGCTCTGGAGCCCAAGTCCTGTGAGAAGCAGCTGAGGGAGCTGCCGTTTCTTTTCCTGGAGAAGAGGGAGCTCAGCAGGGACCTTATTGCTCTCTAGAACTGCCTGGAAGGTGGTTGTAGCCAGGTGGAGTCTCCTCTCCCAGATAACTGTAACTGCACATAGCCACAAGCTGCATCAGGGAAGGTTTAGGTTTGACCTCACAAAGCATTTCTTCACTGAAAGAGTGGTCAGACATAGGAATGGGCTGTGCCTGGTGGTGGTGGAGTCATAATTCCCAAAAGTTTTCAAGAAATGACTGGATATGGCACTTTGTGCCATGGTTGAGTTGACAAGGTGGTGTTCAGTCAAAGGTGGGACTTGATGATTTCAATGGTCTTTTCCAACCTTAATGATTCTGTGTTTCTGTGATGCTAAATTTCCAGTGGGAAAAGGAAGCCTGGATGTGAGGCTGGTGTTGTAGCCATGACAACCAATACAGAGGAGATGTGAATGAGGCAGGCACTCAGAAACAGAGCAGTGCAGGGCCTTGAAGAAAAGGCCAGATCCTCAGAAAAAAAAAAAGTGGAGCTGGTTGCTGGTATAGAGGAGTTTGATCAGAAAAAGCGCAGTTGCATTTTCCAACATGCTGTGCTTGTGAATGGTATATGGATACTTTTATGAAATAAAAGGAGGGTGTCGCCTGTAAAAGTAAGAAAAAACAGATGTAGAAATTATTTGGAAGAAGAAGAATGTCAGGTGATAGGGTTTCAGTGCAAAGAGAGGTATCTATCATATCTGCAAAGAATACTGCAATGTTGACTGTGACACTAGGAAGAAAAAGACAGTTGGGAATGGAAATTAGGGGTGTCCATGTTTTAATTTTGAATTATTCCAGTTGGAAATGCCAGACATGGTTTTGGTTGGACAGAAATCAGACGCGAGTGTAGATACACAACTGAGCTCTCAGCAAAATGCTGGCAGCTGAAGCATGTCAACGGCTGTACCTGCCCAGGGAGGGTGTAAGAAAAGCAAAAAAGCAGTAAATATATATCTGTGTATATATATATATATATGGATTATCTCTAAGCCCTGTCCCTGACTTTCTGTGTGATATTGGGCAAGTAATTTAAATCTGTTTCTTATCCGGTCCTATGACTTTATATAATTCACAAAAATCCATGAAAAGTATGCTTGGGGGTTTTTTAACTATCTTTATGTGAAAAGTTTACCACAATTGGTCTCACTTTCAGTTTGGTCTTTTAAATGCTTTCTTAAGGAATCTAGAAATGAAAACCAAGTAGATGTAAAAAAGTCTGAGGAGCAGTGCAGAGTATCCCAAAGTCCCAGTAAGTTACTGCCTCTTTACTGCTTATACTCATTACATAGTGAACTTTTCCTTCAACCTGAATGTCTGGATTACCAGTTCCTCAAATTGGTTTTGGTATTCTATAGAGCACTCCTGCAAGTCCTAATGGTGTTGAGGTTGCCTGCTTCTAAAATGATTGACTCCAAGTCTTTGTTTGATTCTTGAGTGTAAAACCATTCCAGAGTTATTGTACTTACAATAATATTGTTTGAAAAAGAAAATTTTTCTGTTTGTTCTACAATAAACATTCAGTTTAAAAATATATATATATATATATATATGTATATAAATATACATTTATTCTAGATGATCTCAGATTTTCCTGATTACAAAATACAAAGTAAAGCTACTAATGAATGAAAGCCAATGAATGACAATTCTCTTGTTTACTTCTTGATCTGATTCTTGATTAATATTTTCTGGGGAGGCTGTTAATTTGGTCTCCTTCCTTCCAATCCAGGCTGGTATAACTTTGAGAATTTTTCTGAGGTTATGCATTCCCTTGGTATGTTACAAAGCCTGCAGTGATTATTGTTGGTTACATCTCTGGTAGGTGGATGTAACCATTCTCTTTGTTTAATTGTCTACACAAAAAGCAATAAGCTGGAGTGCTTTTCAGGAAGACATGGAACTCTACAGAAATTGTGGATAAATTCAACTAAGTAAAAGAGAGATTAAGGCTAAGTAATTTCCAGTTTATGCTTGCAAAACATGCCAGCTGTGGCCTATGAGTGTGCCCTGCTTTCTTTCCAGTTCCACATTTCAGTGGAGAGACAGATCCTGTGGATCTGACCACCTCACATCATTTGCTAGGCTTACTCAAGGCACATACAGCTTTGTATGCTGCTGGCACACCAGTAACTATGGAATCATAAATCTGACCTGTAGTCCTTTTTTGTTTTCCTGTAAAGGGACATGTGTGTTCCTTTGGTTTCCCTCAAATAATGCTGCTGCTCAGAGCACATATGGACACTGTGCTGGCATGGCCACCAAGCTTGATATCAAGCAACAAATTAGTACAGGCAATCACTTGTATTGGCTCCTGAAGATTTAGCCTTTCAGTCCTGGGCAGCACAAGAAATAGCAATGTGAATTTATTTTAAAAGATGGTATCACAAATTAAAAAGAATCTCTTTATCTTTTTACCTATTTAAATGTAAGCATGATCTTTTTTGGTATTTTGAAACAGGTCCTTTACATCCATAGTTTTTAGTGATATGGTTGCTACCTAAAGAGTTAATTTCTGGGAACATATACCCAGAGACAGAATTCTCCTTGACCAGTAACAAACCAGATTGAATTACTAGTTTATTGCTTAATAAACTGGTAGGTTTTGCTTTGATATTTTTCCTTTCAGTTACTAAGAAAGCTACAGATGCTTTCTCAAGAATTGTGCAAAGAAGAGTAGGCATTCCTTATTGGTTTTTCAGATGTTTACATTTTTAGCACTGGAGTCTCATCCTAGGGACAGAACAAACTTACTGCTTCGGTCTTGTGTCCATTATTTTAAATACTTTCGACTATCATTACTACATGAACAGAACTTTATGCACCATCAATATTTCAAATGTAAATAAAATAGTTCTTTAAAAATGAAGATCACTAAAAACATAGTGCTCATAGTGCTGCTTGAATGTTGAAGAGCCATTATGTTTAATAGCATTTTTAAACTATTAAAGTTGAGTGGTTACTTTTTATTTTGCATTTTGTCACTCATGGGAGACATTTATTTTGTCCCATACTCTGCAAATAGTGATGCTGTTAGTAGAGAAGATTCTCATTTTGAATAATGGTCTCATTTATATAATATCCCTTATTATAATATATTCATATCTTAGAGGGAAATGAAAATTCACAAACTGTTAAGGGGTGTACAGAAAATCAAATGAAATATGTCTATAAAAAATCTTGGAGGAGGGAAGTAAAAGGGTGAACACCTTCTTCTGGCAATTATTAGGTTTGAAGTTTAGCCCCTGTTTTAGCAATGATGACATCAGTAGGAAATAATGATAATAAATATATAATTTTATTATGGATTAGATAAGCTTTTTTTCAATATCCTTGGACAGCAAACTCCAGGACAATTCAGAATGGCTGACTGCATGAAAACGCAGAAAGAAATTATGGAATTAGATGCAGCAGTTTTTATAGCCCTGACTTAGCTTTATGTAGGCATTTGAGAGTCATTCTTGCTATTTTTTATTCACTTTTTATGGCTATTCCAGCATGTTCCAGTGATTCTCTTTTTATGCTGTGGTAGCACCAAAAAGAAGGCTCATTTATTTGCTACAAACCTTGCAGAAAAATGAATAAAAGACTGATTCATCGTTTGTTCCACACAACGTATTTTTCCCTATTACTTTTGGGTGCTTTGCCAAATGCCTAGGTTTATATTTCCTGATCCTGAGTGATTTGAAATTTGAACCAGAAAAATAGACAAATTGTAGGTGTAGGTGTACAAGTCTTTTTGGACACTCTTGATCAAGACAAAGAAGCAGGAACCAGAGGCAAATACACATTTATCAGTACTTGAATCATTGGTGGGATGATGGATGTTGGGTAGATAAATGTGCACACGGATGGGCAAATGCTAGAATACATATATTTTGCCACCTTCTTAAATATACAGCTGTTATTTGTATCAACACGAATTTGACTGGAATGGAATATATCTCTACATTTTAAGTAAAAACTGCTTTTAAAACAGTTATTTATAGCATTAAATTAGCATTGCCTTTGCTAGACTTTGCAATTACCAGAGCTGCAAATGGAAAGTCACCAACAAATTCTGGAGGTTTTAGTGGGGTGCTGGTCTCTGTGATCATGTTAGAAGGGACAAATCAATGCATTGCAGCTTAAATTATATCGGTCTGCTAAAGATTCCTTAGAAGCAAGTGAGATAGTAAAAAAAATCTGCACTACAGGAATATCACTTTGTTATGCTATTGTAAATTTAAAAATGTACTTTAGTTTTAAAGAAGCAAACCCTGCAAATTCCTCTTTTTCCTAAAGCAGTCAAAATGGATTCAGGCAATACCTTTCTTACTAACCATGTATCATTTAGCTACCCACTTGTGCTTTGTAACCTTTACTTGATAAAGCTGTTTAAAAAGTTTTAAGAAATCTTTTGTATGAAGGATCGTTAATACATGGAAAAGATCCTATTACTTTATCTAAAGACTAATGCACTACAGTAGCCTTTTCAGTGAATATAAGCTATCTTCTCCAACACGTCTGTAATTCTGTTAAATATCTATTTAAAAGATGTCTAACAGTGTTACTAAAGTGATAGATGTTATTTTTACTTTTAAAACTAAAAAGTACAGCACCTTCTGAAATATTTTAAGATCGTTTATGTGCAAAATGAATGCACATAAACTTTAAAGAATAGATTTTTCAACTCGGTAATTTTTGCACTCTTTGAGATTGTTTCAATTGCTACAATAAGAGAATTTGAACTCCAAATAATTGGCAGCGCATTGTGAGTTTTATGTGGAATCTGTGGTCTTTTGAGCATGAAGCATAATTGCTCTTTGCTTTTAGAAAGATCTTTTTCCAATAGCATATTTTTCTCATTCTCATTAATGGAAACTAAATAAGTTTTTTTTTTACTTGCAAATTTTGGGCAAGTCTCTGTCTAAATTTATATCTCTGTTATCTGTATAATTCATGCATTACAGTTATTTTCATATTCTAACTATTAGTGTGGCATACAAACGCCGTAGCTAATTGATGCATTTTATATTGGGCTGTATGGCTTGGTGTAAAATTTTAATGTAAGCAGGTATTTGTAAGGAAATTTTTAAAGGAAATGATCTGATAGTAATAATCAAATAAATTGTGATATCTTGTGTTATAGAGAGGCATAGATATACATGATCGATACATATTTTTCCCTATTAAAATTAGCTTATATGGAAATAGATGTATCTTGAAGGAATTGCTAACCAAGCTTCTTATTTCCTTTGCCTTCCACTATCTCCTAAAGAGCTTTTAAGCCAGTAGATTCATGGCAAATCTTGCTTTTGTAATGCAAATAAAACAAATGTTTTCCATATGATTATGGTTACATGATCCCTGCGCTGTACTCTCTTACATGCAATGCACACTGCTCACTGCCAAGGCATGGCTGCTGTCCAATGTATACAACCTAAAGAGTTCAGGCTCCATACTCAGGTTTACACTTTCAAATCACTACACTATTGTGATCCATACTGTATGTGCATAGTAATTAATGAGCAGTGAATTTCCTTGCTCACTAAAACAGTGTTTGGAACTCAACAAATCTTTTGGTCCAAGATTTCTATGTATCTTCATACATAGAAAAGTTTAATGAATTTGAGGCTACTGTATTCCTTATTTTGGGACATTTTTCCCAAGCTGTCACAGGTGTGACATCTGGATTTAGGCAAAGTAGTATTTCCTGTCCGTATGCAAGTTGTTTTAGCCCTAGAAAAAAGCCTGTGATCATTTGCTCTTCACAAGGTTACATATTCTTACTCACCGTGGTGTTGTTGAAAAGCAGGGTCATGGATAAGCACAGTAGAGTAAAATGCTGTAAACTAGTTTCAAAGAAGATGCTGTGTATTCCCCTCCCAAATCACTGTCCTGGTTCCCACTTACAGACATAACATTAAAACCACTGTTCCCACTTTAAAAATGAAAAAAAAGGAAAAAGAGGCAGATTCTTCAATGCACAAGAGAAAATTTTAAGGTCTAGGGAAAAAGTAGATGTATTGAAAGTGTTTTGCTGAGCAACTATTCACTCCCAAGAAGTGCATGAACTGCAACACATGTCTTTGCCAAGCATTCCTTGTTGTTTAAGCTGTGTTAGCTGCTCATTTGGCATGCAAGCTTTCTGGCTCACTGAGAGACACCTATTTCTCCTCCAACTGAACAGGGCAGAAGAGGCATACCCTTCAATATTGACATTTGTTTTAGGAGTGACTTGTTTACTTTATGTTATTGATCTGAAACTTGCACTGTTATGTGTGGCTTTTGTGCCTAGCGTCAGACATTTTACAGCAAAAGGGAAGCTTGAATTGTTGTAGGTTCATGGTTTCTATGTGACACGGTCTATAAAGGTCTGCACTACCTGAATTTTCAGAAGATATGGAGGAAGACTAATAATGATGAGTTCAAAGAATGGAGTTTGGAGTGAAGTACCAAGTACCCTACAGGAGCTGATATATACAGTGTCCTAGGAGTGTGTTTCTCCAAAGCAGAAGCTTCTTTAGCAGAAACGTAAGTTTCTTAGAATCAAAATGAAATAAAAGTCCCTATTTTCATCTGAAAAGTACTACTTCTGATATTTACATTTAACAGTACTATAGTTAGACATCTTTTGTCTAGGCTACAGAATTTCACTTATATCTCTTCAATTATACTAGTTGCTTTATTTTGGTTGAGTTGATTTTCTCGTTGATTTTGATTCAAATTTATCTGGACATGGGGAATCCACCACTTCTCTCGGTACTTCCAAGAGTCTTTTGCTGCCATTGATACAGTTGTACATTCCTTTTCATATTTATTTTATCGCTATATAAATTCCAGTCATGGTTCCCTGTTCCATCTGTTTCTGCAGAATTTAGAAGCCATTTACAGCTTGTTGATTTCTTCTTTTAAGGCTCTTAAGTGTTGTAATCACATCTCAGTCTTCTTTTGCTAGTCTACACACACCAAATTTGAACTCTGATTGTTAAATTCTCCTTCCCTCACATAATTGTTGCAATCCACTTTTAATATACTTTTAAAAAATCTGTTCACCAGAATGTATGCAAGCATCTCAGCAGTGCTGCAGAGAAGGGTAAAGCAATCTCCCTAACACTGCAGGAAGTGAGGAGAGAAAAAAGTTTCTAGTATTGCATCTTATTAAGGGTTGCTAGTTTGCTTAAGATTAAAAGTGAGAAGTGTTTACTCTCCTAAAGATGTTGGCATGTAAAAGTTGAGTTCTGCAAAGTCCTTATTCATGTGGCAAACTTCACTGTTTCATCAGCTCTGATTTTGCCACCATTGCCTGATGTGCAGCTGTGGGCTGTGTCTGCAAACTCATAGAACAACTGAAACCTCTGAAGGAAGAAAAGGGTACCATTTAAAAAGGAGTTTCAAAACAGTACTTGGCATACTGGATCCTACCCTAGTTGCAACTTTTAGATACTATGAAAATCTAAAAGTTAAATTTATTGTGATAATAAAAGATTGTGGGAGCTGTGCTGCTGAAATCGATCAGGGTAAGATTAAACAATAAAATCTGGTTTGAGTTGAACTCACCAGTAAGGAGGAGCATTCATCGGACTTTGGATCAGGCCCAACATTAAAGGCTCCTTTCTTAAAAGAGATTTTATATTCATTATTCTCCTACAAAATTTTTCAGGGGTATTTAAGAAACAATTACTTTAAAATTATCACCTTTCTTATGTTCTATGTTGCTTGGAGGTATATTTTCTTAATAAATCAGTGATACAAACTTAGGTAGTAAAAATAAATGTTTTTTTTTATTTTGCAAATACCACCAGCATGTCTTAAAGCAAGTAAGATTCTGCCTGTGTGTGGAAGGGGGAGAGCTGGTGTATTGATCAGCTCAAGTGCTGCAGAGACTATAAACTGATAGTCAGAAGGAGGAAAAAAAAAACCTAAAACAAATCACAGGAGAACACATAGCAGCAGAAAATCTGTGGAAAATGATCCACTGCTGTCTTCTTCTCAGTTTCTATCCCCAAATGAGACTATATCTCAATCTGTTTCTGGTCAAGACCAAGCATAACAAACCTTAAACATTTGGTTTATATTTTTTCTCCCTGAAACTTCGTACGAATTATACAAAAAAATCACGGCACGTCTTTAAAAATTCTGATCAGGTTTCCTCTGGAGTCTTGCTGCTGGAAGAATGTCTTATGGGTAAATTTCCACTCTCTCAGCAGGGCAGTGTTTTGCATGAACCAACTCCCAGGAGAGAATGTTGTGTGCTTATTCTGTACAACAAGGCTCAGGCAGTATCTCCATATTAAACTGACCAGAGGGAGGGAGGGGAAGCAGTTAACCTAAAGGGGAAAGGCTGAGGGCTGAGGACCAGAAGATGGTGTTTATTTCCAAAACTAGACAGCACTGTTCATAAAAACAAACAAACAAACAAAAAAATCAACCCCCAAAATCACCCGAACCAAAACTAAACACTATGAAAAAACCCCACACTACAGAAAAAAAACCTTCTGAAATATTTCTACAGGTATATCATTACTATTATATTATTTGTTGAAGTATGTGAATGCCACCTTCCCAAAAACGCACTCACTAAAAAGGTGTGAGATAAAATCCTCAAACAAGAAATCCTTGTGCTCAGTCATTTTCTTGTCTATTTTAGAGAAAGTTGGCAAAATACTTCCCTTCTTTATTATTTTCCTGCCTGGACTTCAGATTTATATTCTTCTTCCTTAAAACTGACTTCACTTTAGACTTTTTCGAACCTGGTTGGCAGTACATACTGTTTCACTAATGGATCTTGTTGTTACTGGGCAATTTCTTGGTATGGTTCTGTGATTCAATACTTTTAATTATCTTTTTATTACAACATGTACCAGGTCCTAGCATACAGTAGATTTACTGATAAGGCAATATACTACTTGTATTGTATTGTATCCATTTATAGTCATTTTTATAATGGTATCTTGCTAATAAAATGTTATCTTATTCATTCAATTTGTGTGTAATAAATCAACAGCCTGTTCGCTTTCTTCTCATGCAGATATCGGAATAAGTATGTATGACTGTGTGCATGTACTAAACCTGGTGATGTTGCTTGCATACAAATGGAAATTAGCCTAAGAGCATTTCATTAATGAAAGTGTAGCTGTTTTCCTGTGACCTGAGTAAAATTAATACCCCAAATACATAAAATAACATGGGAATTTATTTTATCTCACACGAGTCATTTGAAAAAATGCACCCAGCCCATTTTTTCCCTGCCATTATTCCCATATTACAGATTTCAAAACCTAAATAACTGTAAATCAGGGTTTTCTTCTGCTGTACAAGATAAATCAGGGATTCCCCAATTTACATTTTCTGTGTAATACCACTAAGATGCGGCATTAGCTAGCTGTGGAAGTAGCAGCAAATCTCACTCTACATATATGCAAATGAGGATGTATTTAGCAGCTTACACTACATTGATATCACATTTAGAAATGTGTGATATACATAATGAAAGATGAAGTAATGCTCTATGCCCTTGCTTTAAAGGTGGCCCATAGAAAGCAGCACTTACGTTGTACCTCCTTTCAGAGGAACTTGAATAAGACTAAAAATATCTAGAGGATGTGATGACAAATACAAAAATATCTTGGATTTAGTCTGGATGAACTGTTGATTCTCTATCTGTGAACTCCAATTTTTAATTCAGAGAACAAGAGAGAGCTAATCAATATCTCTACAGTACTTCAGCCATAGCTTGACCAATGCCTCTGATAGAGACAAGAGAAAAATTTGATGGTTTAAGTTATAACAGGTTTTAAATACATTTGTCCATCTGTTTATGAAAAGACAAGTTTGAAGGCAAAGTGAAGCAGTATCCTTTAAGATAGCATCCAGCATGTCAAGAGTTGAAACAGGATAACTATGCTAAATTTGTACACTTTTTCCATTTTTTTTCTGTTTTCCTTCAGAGGGAGTGTTATGAACTCATAACAATGGTCTTTCTTTTAAAACCCAATCAACAGTAATAATAAAAAGTGTGAGCTGGGATGGGAGGACATGTGGGTGCATTGAAGTACAGATTTTCCAAACAATGTTATCTTCTAAGCCAAAATTGTATCATCAAATACAAAACCAGGTATGGGGATTAATTCTCCCAAGCACAGTGGAAGCAGAGTGACTGTGACCTTTCCTGCGTAAGTAGAGTGAATGGGAAAAAAAATAATTGTCCGTAGCAAGAAGTATTTTATTGTCTAAACCCCAGCCTTTCATGTACAGGTGTTACACAAAATACAAGAATGAGATAAAAGAATCTTAACACTTTCTATAGAAAGGATTCACTGTTTTAGTGAATAATTTCTCAGTCTGAGCTCAGTTTTTTATGTTTGCATTAAACGTTATTGCTGGCTACCATGAAATCTCAGAATGACATGCCAGACCTGGAATCCTGGCTGTACAGATCGATTGTGCTAGTGAATTTTATTTCTCTTCTGCAGCACAGTCCTGGGTGTGCAGACAACAAGGTTCTTAACATCAATGTGAGTAAAGTGCTTAAGGTTTAAGCATGTGCCAAGAGCTTTACTGGATCTGCTTTATAGTCACCTGACAGACTTTGATATAAAGTTAACTTGTTATTCAATGACACTGTTCTGGATTCAGAATTTGTATTACTCATAAGTATTACAGATAGGGAAAAGTGGCTGAAGATGAGCACGGCAGACCATTGATAAACAGTGATCTCAGATTGCTTGTTTAGGTCAGTGGAGGTGTGCAGTGTGTGCAGTATTATGGCCAAATGGAGACAAACTTGGGACAAAGCCAGTGTTTGGGAGATAGAGACCCTTGTTCTGGAAGGCTGTGGCTTTAAAAGGCTTTTGAGTTCTGGTAAATAATCAGCTAAAGGTGAGCTGCCAGCTGACACAGTAGGGAAGATAATGTGAAGCTTCAATATATCAGATGTAGAAATCTCAAGTAAAGGATAGGAAAATTATATTATTTTGGGAGTCTGATGAAAATCTAATGGGGCCTTGAGTTCAATTTTGGCACACACTTTTTAAGAAAGGTAATACTTTGGAGAGTGTTGGAGGGAAAAAAAATGGTTACAATATTTTTTTTGAAAATATGCTTTGCAATGAGAGATTCTGAGATCTCCATCTGTTTTCTTATCAGAGGAGGTTACTTAGTCCTGGTACACAGGAACTAAAATAGAGAAGAAAATTCTAGAAGGTTACAGACAAAACAAAGCAACATTCTGAAGCTGGAGATTGAGGGCACTTTCTTAAATGGATCATTGTAATACATGTTTCAAAA
The DNA here is from genome assembly GCF_035770615.1 of Melospiza melodia melodia. Classification (NCBI taxonomy): domain Eukaryota; kingdom Metazoa; phylum Chordata; class Aves; order Passeriformes; family Passerellidae; genus Melospiza; species Melospiza melodia. Next base: position 82,964,037 of record NC_086198.1, on the reverse strand, counting down.
TCAGTGGAACAATTACAAAGGGTTTTTAACCCTATGATTCCTTACTGCAGAAAACATATAAATAGGCTTTTCTGTTAAAAGTCTGTGCTCCTGTTCAAAACAAATTTAAAAAAAATCATCTGCATTCTGAGTTACACATAAGGGTCAGTTTTCGTGACAGCAATCCCTCTTCAGCCTTATCTTTTTCTGATAAGAATCTGTAGGAAGCAGCTTAGTTTCCTCTTTTAAGAGGAAAAAACCCCCAAATTAGTTTTCTATTTGGAGAAATTAATAATGCCTTCACAAAAACTATAGATACCCTCCTCTCTTAAAGTCTGTGTTACCTTTACACTAAAGTAGCTCTGAAAATTATAATATGCTGCATATGCATGAGGAAGAAATACTGAGAATTATGGGAGAGTGGACCCTTTGGCTTGAGGCTGAGTAGGTTTAGATTGGATATTAGAAAGAAATTCTTTACTGTGAGGGTGGTGAGGCACTGGCACAGGATGCCCGGAGAAGCTGTGGATGCCCCATCCCTGGCAGTGTTCAGGGCCAGGCTGGATGGAGCTTTGAGCAGCCTGGTCTAGTGGAAGGTCACCCTGCCCACAGCAGAGGACTTGAAACTAGATGATCTTTCAACACAAACTATTTTATGATTCAAAGACTCTTTGCTTTTAGAAGTCAAAACAACACAGCAGAGAAATGCAGGCCTCATATTAACCAGACAGAATGCTGAACTAGCTGAAAATCCTGTGGGACATGAGTGTGATTTTCACCGGTGAGGGTTTTGGGTGGAGCTGTCCCCTCCCCTGGGACTGCCACCCTGGGAGGAGAGCACTGAGCACCCAGCATGGTGGCGCTGCTCGGGAGCGAGGGAGGCTCAGCTCACAGAGCAGCAATGCTCCAGCACTGTAAAGCATGAATATGTTTCCAAAAGGGATGAATCCTCCTTCAGCCTGGAGAAAAGGAGACTCAGAGATGACCTTATCACTCTCTTCAACTTCCTGAAGGGTGGCTGTGGTGAGCTGGGGCTCGGTCTCTTTCTCCAGGCAACAGACAGAACAAGAGGACACAGTCTCAAGCTGCGCCAAGGGAGATACAGGCTAGAATTAAGGAGGAAGTTTTTCACAGAAAGAATGGTCAAATACTGGAATCATCTACCCAGGGAGGTGGTGGTGTCACCATCCCTCGAAGTGTTTAAAAAAAGACTGGATGTGGCACTTGGTGCCATGATTTAGTTGAGGTGTTAGAACATGGGTTGGACTCAATGATCTTAAAGGTCTCTTCCAACCTAGAATTTCTGTGATTCTGTGATTCTGTGAATCCTTTCAGAACTGCACCATGAAAGCACAGCTGCAGGGACTTTTAATCAGTGAAAATTCAGTGCTAGTGCCCAGTGAATTGTTCTTTGAGGATGTGGGTGCTGAGCTCTGGTCCAAATGTATCATCAGGGCAAGCTCAGCATGGCCTGAGCTGGCTGCTTTGGGCAGTGCCACCAGAGCAGCAGAGTCTCTGGTGAGAGTGATTGCATCAGCAGTGCTGTTTGTGACTCAGTTGAGTCTGACCATCAGATGTTCTTGGTGAGCATTTTATACAAAGCAAAATGTCTGTTCAAAACCACAAGTGAAAAGCTTCTACTTGATTTTCAAAAGTCTATTTGATATTTATCTATGTTTTTGAATTGGTGTGAATTTCTTTTAATTACTTTGCCATCTTGGTCTGTTATGGCATAGCTTAAATTAAGGATTAGGTTGTACAGAGGTCAAAGACCAGCATGCTTTGTTGTCACTTTTTGTACCCAATGCTCCTACCTTAGATTGAGACAGTGCTTACATCTCCACCCTTCTAAAATTACAGAAAACTCATCAGGGTTTCTTTTTTTTTTTCTTTATGAAGGATTAATATAGATTAACCTGATGCCAGGTTAATCTATATTAATATATTAAACCAGTCAGGTTTGAACAGACTAGTCAGATTTTCATATAGCTCTATGTTAAATTATAGAAGGAAGAACCTTTAGAAATCAAAGTCTTTTAAAGAGATTGATGGTATTTAGGCTTGATCCTGAATGGTATCAAGCATTCTTTCCTTGGTCCTGTAAATTCCTAACTTTTAAGTTCTCTGCAGCTGTCTCTGTGTTTTAGGTCAAACATGTGTTTAAGTGTTTTGTTGGATTTGGGCCAGAATGTTCAGCATTATAACTGAAGAGGTTTAACCTGTGGAATCTGGATCCCTTAAACTTGAAATCAGACATCTAACATTTCCAGGACCAGCAATTCAAATAACTTTCAATCTCTCTTGGCTAAAGTATTGATTAAGAAACAAATCATCAGTTGTGCTCAGATTCTGATCTGGCAAACAGCTGCACATATGCTGGACATCACTAACCCATATATTTCCAGTGTTAACATGTAAAGACTTTAAGTGTTTTGGAGAGAAAAATCATTCTCACTGCAGTTTTTTACAAGGACTGTGATACTGTGGGGTCTTTTGGTGAATCGTAAAATGTTTTGGTCCAACTTTTGAAACACATCCTGCCTTCCCTGACAAAGTTTGATTTCAGTTATGACTGGCAAGGAGGAATTTGCTTGCTGTAGTTTGTAATTTGGCAGGGGGATATTTTACTGGTTGTTAGAGAGAAATGAGTTCTGCTTCCTAGTTGGGACTTTGTTTTCATTGGATGAGAATGAGAGCAAATATTTGGACATAAATGTTTTATGGCAGTACCATATGGTCCTTGGTATTTTATTTTTAATTTTTTGCAGTTGCATTAAAATTCCTTTAATATTACCAATGTATTTAATTTAAAAGATAACTGCTGCATGTAACCTGAACAGCTGTTTTTCCTAAAATTGCCATAGCATCAAAACTTTTGCTTCTTTGAAACCTGGTGGTTTATCTGAATAGGCAGTTATATCACTGGTTTGTTTGGGGAGAACTTTTTAACATTTTAACTAATAAATACCATGTCAGTTATATTGCATTGTCACAGCTTTGCTCTAAATTGTAGTTGGTGATTAATTTCTAATTGCAATCAGTGAAATCAAATGGTTGGTTAATATGTGTTGCCAGGACTTTCTTCCCTCTGAAAAAAATAGCACTAAAAGAAATGCAAAGAAATCAAACTACAAAAACATTCTTGCTTTCCCCCTTGCCTTCCCAAAGGAAAAAAATTCCCTTAACTGGTACTTCAAACCTGAAGATTTACCTTATTCTCTTCTCCCAGGGTAGTACTACAGAGGAAATGAACTTCACCATCCAAAGGCCCTTGTAGCACCTGGGGACTTGCAGAGACAAATGAAACACACAGGGTTTTAATCTTATGAGGATCTTCACAGAAAAAAATGGTAGATTGGAGTAAAACAACTATAAAATTATCACTCATTTTTTTCCAGTGCTCAACAAGTGTGCATGCTATTTAACTAAAGCAAATAGAGTAAGAGCTGTACCCAAACAGCCCATGTATGCACTAAATTATACCATCACAAATTGGGAAGAAGGACAATGTGGGCACTTGAAAAACTCTTTGGTTTTTTTTATTGTATCTTTCTCACACTCTTTCTTCTCTTTTAAAAATTCTGCAATTTTTTGGGTTGGGGAGAGGGAGGAGAAGAGTAATATTTCATATCAAAGTCTTAATTTTATGCTTATATTCAAAAAACTTATTTTCTGTGAGAAGTTAATTCAGTAATAGTCACCAGATGGTGTGCAAATACTAATGAGGGATGTTATGACTCTTGGGTTCCTTGTGGAGGTTGTAGGAGTCGGCATCTTGCCATCAGAAAATAGATGCCGGGGGAGTAGAAGTGCTCCCTGGGGAGGATGTGACTGGACTGGCAGGGCTTCATTTGTGTTGCTGCTTTGTTGGTGGGAGTTCTACCAGTTGTAAGAAACTTTTTCTTCATTAGCTTTAATGATAGAGAAAATGGTGGGACATGGTGCTCGGTATCACAGCTTTGAAGACTGCTTGATTAATCTTCATTTTCATTGAACCTGAACTAATACTTAATTCAGTTTTAAAGAGGGAAGTAAAGCACTACTGTTTGGAGAGTGGGATTCAGGCTGGGATGGTCATGTATGGGACAAAGAACCATTTATTTACAGGGAAATGTTATCATTTTTTCTAGAGCAATACTTAATACTACCTTTTCAGAATGATAATGCTGTGTGTTCACTGACATATGATTTATTGCTAGTTAATCCATCACATCTGTTCTCTGTCCCAGTGGCAGCATATAAACATTGTAAGGCAAGCAAGATGAAACGGAGCTCTGGGATGTCTTTTATAACAGATCTCTGTAAGTGTGAAAGTAGAAATGTCTGTTGATTCATAGCAGCATGCTAAGGAGCTTCTAGTCAACAATGGGCACTGACATGTCAATTCCCTTGTGTCACTTGGGCTCTTTTCCCATCCGCTCATTCACTCATCCTCAGAATTTATGCTGCCAAACTGAAAGGAAAATGTTGACAAATACATAACACTGTCTCTTTCAGATACAATGTATTTATATTTGCCAGCAAGTGAGCTACTGACTTCAACTCCTGGAAACCCTGAAACACACATCCAGGGCTGTGTACTGAGATGTAGAGTTGTGTGCTGCTGTGAAGCCCTGATGCAGGATGGTCTTGTCCAGTTTGAAACAGCCCATTGGTCTTATTCAGGTTCATGAAAGGGGCACCCATTTTATGTAATCTCTGATGATGTTCTTTTACATCCTTCTGGTGAAATTGTTAGACACAGAGATTTCTATGCAGCTCTAACATGTGGGACTGAGACATACTTGTGAAGAATCTTGGAGAACTGCATTTCTTCTGATTTCAATGATAGAGTTAAATGTCTGCTGTCATAGCCTTTTTATGAATACTAACCTTACTCAGAAAAACAAACAAAACACAGTAGTTTTCTATGTAGTAGGTTTCTTAAGAGTGCTAAGGAGCATACCTGAATATACATGAACTTATAAAGAACCAAGGAATCCATTAGGAATTGTAGTGATGTCAGTGTCATTAAGGTGAAATGAAACTACTTTAAGAACAATATTTCCTGTATTGATGCCATCAGTAAAGCATGTAAGATAAAATATGATTAATTTAGGGAACAAAAAATGGACCACTAGATCAAAGTACAAATAGAAAAAGTTCAAGTGCACCCCAGTCTCTACCATGACATTTTCTTCTTTTCATTCTATTAATTTCTGTTTGCAATAGTAAGTGACATGTCAAAAGCTAGAATATATATTCATATTTTGCCACTGAAATTTTTATGTTCTCTGTTATCCAAGTTATTTAAATTGTGACCAAGATTCTGAACCTTAGAACTTAAAGCATTTTGCTATCTTTAATAGTATGCAATGTTACACATTCCTATTGTAGATGCCTGAAGAAATTCGAAAATTCTGTATGTGTAACTGGCATGTCAGAACATAGATATGGAAACTGCTTTTATTACCATTGCAATGGTATTTATCGCCCTAAAAAAAAAAAAAAAAAAAAAAAAGAAAAAAAAAAAAGAAAAAAAAAGGAAAAAAAAAGAAAAAAAGAAAAAAAAAAAAAAAGAAAAAAGCCTGTACAGTACAGAGACAAGGACTTGATCACATGTGTCAGCAGTTCTTGATGAATAATTTTCCCTGTGGAGCTCCTCAGCACACAGATTTTCTGTTTGCATCTAAATTAATACATAAATATGACAGAAATAACATTATGCTGAACTTCACTTGAAGTTTCAAATTTGGTTGGGTGGGAAATTTGATAATCACAGAAGCACAAAATGGCTGAAGTTGGAAGCGACCTCTGATGGTCACTTTGTCCAAAGCTGCTCAAGACAAGATGCCTAAGACAAGTGGTTTAGGACCTTCTCCCTAAGACATATATCTGAAAGAATTGGAGATTTCAAGACCTTTTTGAATAACCTGAAATGCCAGTGACCTCCCGAGTAAAAAAGCATTTCCTGGTGCTCAGAGGGAGCCTCCCATGTTTCAGTTTTTGCCCATTGGCTCCTGTTTGTCACTGGGCATCACTGAAAAGAGCCTGACTCTGTCCTCAAAGAAGCAGGCATTGATATAAACAGAAGAGATCCCCCGAGCCTTGTCCTCTCCAGGCTGAGCCATCCCAAGTGAGTCTCCTGTGCCTTCATCATTCATGGCCCTTGGTCAGACTTTCTCTGCTGTATCCATGCCTCTCTTCTGGGACCCCTGGACTGGAAACAGTATTCCAGGTGTGGCCTCACCAGTGCAGAACAGAGGGGAAGGATCCCCTCCCTGGACCTGTTGGCAACATTCATTCAAATTAAATCAAATAATATCTCTCATGATTTGTACTTCATTGCAGCAGCTGAGACACAGCCAGATCTATCCTTTGTGTGCCTTCAGTTTCCAAGTGCTTGAAATCAGCTTCAGTGTCTGATCTCTTATCAGCTCCTGATGAAAATGATCTTTTCAGATGGCCACAAGAACAAGGCACTGCACTCTACAGGTGTACTGTTTTCAGTTTGGGAAGTTATATAAAACAACTGTTTCCTATAGAAAAGTAGGTTCTACACAGTTATATTTGTTACATATTACAGAATAACCTGGGACCGAATCAAACACCTTTACTGGTTTGTTTTCAGCCCCATATGGACAACTAAGAAGCAAGATACTTTGCTGAGGCTGTATTTGTAAATCAAGCAGCATCCAGGATGTTCCCAAGCATTGCCATTCTGCTGATAGTTTGGGAGAACTCTTCCTGGTAGGGCTGTTGGCAGAAATTGTCCCTTTTTTTGGATGCTCAAGATGGTTCATAATATGGCTGCACACCATTCTCTTCTTGCTTATCTCAGTGCCATAGTATAGTCTCAGGCACATTTAAATTACAATTTTAGGCACAACCTCCATCCCTGGGTCCCATGATGCCTCCAGTATGTGTGCCAGGATGTAAACAGGGAAATGAGGTTATAGTGGGGAAAGAGCTAAATGAACACAGTGGAATTTTAAAGCAGAGCTTATAATTCCTAATCAATACCAGATGGAAGAGATTTGTAAATACCATTGCAGAAGTAAAGTTAAGAACAGGTTTAAAGGCTAAAGTAATGGCATTTTAAAAGTTTCGTGGAGGGGTTCTCTCTGCAGGCCAAGCCAGTCTGAGGGAAATCATCAATGCAGGGCAGCGGGAGGAATTTGACATTCATATTGTTATCAGAATGAAAGGGGGGATGGGGACTCTGTAAGGTAAGAGATTTATGCAATAGTTCATTGTGAAGTTCTACAAGGCCTTTTGTTTACTGAAGCAGAAGTTATGAGCCAGTCAGCCACAGGGCCTGTGTAGCAGCAAACTGAAAGACCTCAGAATTTTCCATCCAAGTCATAAGCCATAGCAATGTATCAGTGACTGGCTTAGTCCTGTAACTTGTGATCATCTAAGGGACAACAAATACAACTGCAAATTATGTTTGTTGTAGCTGAATGTATTCACCAAAACACAGACATGTATAAGGTTAGATATTCAGCTTACCAAAAGTTAGGTAAATTTTCCTGTTTGTGTATCAGCCTCAATAGCTTTTATAATTGTAAATGCACAAAGACAGAGGAATTAGCAGAAATATTTTTTCCTAACATAACTATAACTATAGCTATCAATCTGCCTAAGGAGAATGGAGATATTATGTAAGGCACATTGATGCCATACAGTATTTCAGGGTTTTGGAAGAAAAAAGCAATCAAGCAACTCACTGCTGTTGAATTTCATGTCCCCCAGACCACTCCTTCAACATATTATGCAGGTAATACAGATCCTGATAGTTTTGTTAGTGTCTTACCTTTTATTAGACCAAAATGTGGTGGTTTTTCTCAGCTTGAAGCAGAAGTTCCTTACAAAAACACATAACCAAAAATGCTGTTTGTTGTGGTTCAGTCCAGCGGCAAACTCTGCGGTAGCAGCTAATCTAGAGGTTCAACTCAGTCAGAGGACTAGAAAATAATTTCCAATGGGCTGTTTACTCTAATTAATTCAAGGGCAGATCATACCACATTTCCACTGACACACTCAAGAAGCAAAGGACAAAAGTATGACCATGAAAAAAGGAATCTTAAAGCTAAGTAATAAAGGAGCTTGCTGGAGTAGTGAATACTTAAAAGTCAAAGAGAATGAACATGGAATTGAAGTCCTAGGAGCTGCCAAGAGGTATGTTTTCAATTCTGAAATCTTTTTTGCACTGTGATGGAGCTTTACCTTTTTTTTAAGTGCAATTTATTTCTTTTTCATCCTAATCTAGATTTATTAGGCAGCAGAAAAAAAAATAATAGTTTTTCAGCTCTATTTCAGATAAGCCTTTAAACCACTTGTGGAAATGACAGAATAACTGCCCTGCACAGACCTTGAATCTTTTTCTGGTGGATGGATATCTAAATTATTTAAAAGTATTTTTTTCCTTTGGATGTGACTCGGAGAGGTTGTGGCAAGGGTTTAATATAAGAAGAGGCACCACTTTTTAAAATATATAACAACTATAATATAAATAATCATTATACAAGTGTAACTCTCCAGTGACTTGCTAGTAGAAAAGAGAGATTTTCTTTAGGTCAACATTGTTATATGTGACAGCAATATTGACTTTTTATGAAGGTGGGTACAGAATGCAGGGTTGCTGTGCTGTTTCCCCTTGACACTGAATATTTGTAGTAAGTGAACTGGTAAATCCCTGTTTTCACTTCACCTTTTAGTGGAAGGTGTTCCTTGCTCATGGCAGGGGGCTGGGAAGAGATTATCTTTAAGTTCCTTCCAACCCAAACCATTGTATGATTCTATCATTTTCCCAAATGCTCTCAGGGCACATGTCTAGGAAAACAATCTGAACTGGAAATGTGCACTTGGTGAGTTCCATCTTTCTTCATAAATCCATATAAAGTAGGATTTTCTTCCCCGAATGCATAAATTACTTAGTGTTGATTGCAAAGGGTTGCAGTTTCTTGCCAATCCACAGTATTTATGAACAGGTAAAGATATTTATTTTCTATACATCTGTTCAGAATACTTTTGAAAGTCCATTAAAAGATCTCTTTACCTTGGTTGATATAATTTTCTAATTCACTTGAATTATGTAAAAGGTTGTGCACTATACCTAGTTTGGCTTTCACCAGTGTTAATATTAATGCTACTTGATTTTTTTGTTGGGCTCTTCCTTTACCGTAGAGTTGTCTTGGGATATAGACAGGGACTTGGTAGGAGAATCTACTTTGGAAGACAGGACTGTAGTGTGTCTAACTGCTGTTCCTGTGGCAAGAGCTGCCCCTAACAAAGGCACCAGGACTTTGTGTTCTCCTGCCTGGTTACCAAGGCTGTGGCGAGCTCAACGATGCTTTCCTGCAGACTTGCGGGAGATGTGTTCTGGATCTTTTTGGAGTAAAAATGAGGGATTAAGAAATGGTTTTGAGAGGAGTGCCTGAGCTGAGGTGGTTTTAGTGGTTAGCATCCATTTGGGTTTCCAAATAGATGTTTAGCCTCTCAAAGAGAGTGGTTTCTCTGACTGTAGCCTGACCTTCACTTTTACGAGGAGAGGTTTGTGTGTGCAGGAGGGGAGATGGCTATGTATAAACTTGAGCATCACTCCACTGAATTAACATATTTAAGACTATAGAGCATCTTTCACAATGAGATTTTTCAGGGGAAAGAGTGTTTTTGTTTGCATACTGAGTTATAATGGTTCTGTGAATGGTTAATGGTTAGTGAACATTTACTCAACCTTTGCACTTAGGAAACTTTTCTGATAGTTTGTGATGGTGACTCCAAAGACTGTCTGATAAGTGTTGCAGTCAATGTCACAGTTGTCAAACAGTGCCTTGAAATGTGATATTTTTTCCTGAATACTGTTGAAAATCATTATTCATTTATTAGTACCAAAAGTGCATTACTGCAATATAAAGAACAGAATAAAACTCAGTTTGGCTCCAAGGAAATTACAAGACCGTAGATATTTAAAGGAGTAAATGTACTGGGTGATTCAGATGCTCTGACTGGCAGTAATGTCATTATTTTTTCTTCACCTGTGCTCCCTCATAGCTCACATGAAAGATGACGAATGACCACTTTTATCCAGGCTGGTGAATGCTGAAAAAGAAACATTTGGCTTGGGAAACACACGATGTCTACACATGAGAGTAAAAGTGTAAAAGTGAGGCGCAGGCACAGGGTTCCAATCCCAGTTTTCCTGCATTACTGTGCTACCCATGCAGCAAGAGGGCTGCAGTGCTCACATTGTTTAGTGGCTGCAGAAGCAAATTTGACATGAAGGCTATAATATTATTTCTGACCTTAGGGAAGTAATCTTATTTATCAGGGCTTCAATTCATGCCCCTATAAAAAATGGAAAATAATGATTTTGCACCTTTCCAAACAGCTTTATAGATAACAGAATATGCAAAATATTAGCAATATTCAAACCGATTGGAGAGAAACTCCTTATCTTCTTACTGATCACTTGGGATCAGCTGTTTTAACTAGATTTAGACACATCTCCAATTATTATTGGTATTTGTAAAGCAGTTTCAAAAAAGTTTTTAAATCTGTTCCTCATGATCACATTTGTGTAATTCTTGACAAAAATGAAATCCCAAGCTATTTCTTCCTAATGTCATTAACTATTCCTCTGTAGAGTTTAGCTAATGAATTTCAAAGGCAGATGGGCCTTCATATGGTCATTGTCCAATCTAAACCAGTTTAGAACTTACCTCAAGTCCAGTGGTTCTCCTTGAATAATAGATTATCTTTTCAGGGTGAAAAATCCAGACAGAAAAAAAACCAAAACCTCATTCCAGTCTTGGTTTAAGTATTTCTAATAATAGAAAATCCACTAAAAACCTTGTTAAATTGCTCTGGGGTTAATTGTGTTCACTGCAGAAATCTTTTCCCTAGCTTGAATTTGCTTAGCTTCAGCTGAGGTTTCAGTGTTAATTCTCATATTGATCTTAAAATGTGAAAATTCTTTTTTATTTTTAACAGAAAATGGGTCTGACTTCTAGTACACTGTGGAATAGAAACAATGTTGAAATTATTTTTCTATGAAATATTTTTCTTGTTATTCAGTCAGCTCTACTATTATCCTGAAATATTGTTGCAATTTTTAAACTCCAATTCATTTCTTGGGAATAGAAGTCAAACTTATGCAAGAGTAAATTTCATAACTATTCTTCTTTATTTTTCATGAATATTTTGTTCCTTCATTTGCTTTTCTTCAATCCAGTACCTCCACAATTCTATTATTTCCATTAAAACACCATCAGTGGTATACATGTAATTTCTTTTTAATTCCATAGAATGCATTTCAAGAGGCCTTTGCAGAACTGATGAGGTTATGTGGTGAAAATTAGGGGCTGGGTAATAGCATTTTTTTCTGGAGAAAAGCAAAGGACTTCTGCCTTTGTTGCATTTTGCATTAAAAATACATTGCTATGAATATACATGAATTTTTAAAAGAAATTTTGGCAAAAAAATGACCATTGAATCACGCTACACAAAAGAATGAAATCTTTAATACATAGTAAATAAATCACTTGCAAACATAATTGCCAAGTGAAGAGAATTACAGGGACTAAAATGGACTGATACATGTATACAAGACTGAAAGATTGGTTTTTTTGCATTTACTTATGCTCACATAAAAACCTATTTTTTCTGAACTGAGGCTAAACTGGAGTACAGCAGCCCCTCTGTAGGAGTACAGCAGGCCATCTGGATTGTAAACTGTTTTGAAAAATATAAAATATGTTAATATTTGCTATTGTGGTAGCAAATGTATTAACAGGAAATAATTTGGAATATATGCTGGTAAATATATACTGAATATAGGTATGCCTTTATGAATATTCCATAGAGCCATAGAATCATAGAATGGCATAAGTTTGATGAGATCTGAAAGATCATCCACCTCCTCTGCCATGGACAGAACCAGCTTTCACCAGATCAGATTGCTCAGAACTCCATCCAGACTGGTCTTGAACACTTCCAGGGACAGGGCACCCACAGCTTCTCTGGGCAACCTTTGCCAGGGCCTCTCCACCCTCATAGAAAAGAATTTTTTCCTAATGTCTAATCTTAACCTACTCTCTTCCATTTTGAAGCCATTCCCCCTGTCCTGTCACTATGTGTCCTTTAAAAAGCCCTTTCCATCTTTTCTGTAGGCTCTCTTCAGGTAGTGGAAGTCCGCACTTAGGTCCAATGACAAATGTCTCAGCCTATTCTTATAGGAGAGGTGTTCCATCCTTCTGATCATCTTGGTGGCCTCCTCTGAACTCGCCCCAGCAGGTCCCTGTCCTTCCTGTGCTGGGTCCCAGAGCTGGATGCAGCCCTGCAGGTGGGATCTCACTGGAGTGAACAGAGTGGAGCAGAATCTCCTTTCTTGCTCTGGTGCCCTCAGTGCTTTGGATGCAGCCCAGGACACATTTGGCTCTCAGGGCTGTGAGCAGCGTTGCCAGCTTGTGCCCAGCCCAGAACCCCCAAGTCCTTCTCAACAGGGCTGGTTTGATCTGTTCATCCCCAGCCTGTGTTGGTACCTGGGGCTGCCCCAGCCCAGATGCAGCACCTTGCACTTGGTCTCATCACACCTCTTGAGACTCCCATGGGTCCAGTTCTTGAGCTTGTCCAGGTCCTTCTGGATGACATCCTATCCTTCTGGTGTGGCAACCTCAGCACTCAGTCATCTGCAGTTTTGCTGAGGGTGCACTCAATTCCTTCATCTGTGTTGTTAATGAAGATATTAAGTAACACTGATCCCAGTACGGATCTGGGAGGGACACAATTTGTCATTGGTGGCCATCAGGACTCTGAGCTATTGACCACTACCTTCTGGATGTGCCCAACCACTTTGTTATCCATCTTGCAGCCCACTCATCAAATCCTCCTCTCTCACAGGTAGAGTGAAGGATGTTGTGGGGGACTTTGTAGAAGTCAGGATAGAAGTTCAGACAAAAGACATCTGTAGTCCTTCCCTTGTCTACTGATGCAGTCACTCCATCAGAGAAGGCCACTGGGTTGGTCAGGTAGGACTTGCCCTTGGTGGAGCTCTGCTGGCCATCTTTAATCACCTCCCTGTCCTCCGTGGACAGCTTCTCCACGGAGAACAGCTTCTAGGAGGATGTGTTCCATTATCTTCCCAATCACAGTGGTGAGACTGACAGGTTGGTAGTTCCCAGGATCCTTTTTTCTACCCTCTTTTTAAAGACAGGTGCAATATTTCACTTTTTCCAGTCACCTGGGACTTCACCTGTTTCCTGTGACTTTTCAAATATCGTGGAGATATCATGGATTGGCAACTACATCAGCCAATTCCCTCAGGACTCTGGGATGAATTTTATTGGGTCCTGTAGACTGATGTTCATTCAGTTTCCTGAGGTGGTCACAAACCCAATCTTCTCTTACAATGGAGAATACTTTGCTTCTTCCCCAGTCCCCATCCTGCTGTCCATCTGTGTGAGATGTGTGGAAAGAGAGATTGTCATTATAGACTGAGGTGAAAAATTTGTTGAGTGCCTCAGCATTATCGTCATCATTGCTACCACTTTTCCAGCACTGCTTATTTGGGTCACCTCCTCTGACCTTCCTTTTCTGGCTATCATACTTTTAGAAGTGTGATAAATGTATCATACTTTCTTTAGAAGCTTTGCTTCCTTTGTCATGTTCAGTTCCAGCCTCATCTTGGTTGACAACACGACCAACCTTTGTTTCCATACTCTTCCTGGCCACTTCCTTGTCCTTGCTTCAGCTGTCTTTCTCTTTTGTTTAACCAGCAAGTTCCTAATCAGCCATGCTGGCTCCTGTCTTCCCTGCCTGATGAATATATAATATGTATATAAAATATACAGAATATATACCAATATAATTCAGAATATACACTAATAATGATGCAGAGATACACAAAACTAGAATGGCCAGTAATGCTATTTGTGTCTAGCTTAGGGCACTGCTGTTTGATGGGGGAGGGCATGTGTAATTGTTGGTAAAAGAAATGTCAGCAGTTTGCTGCAAGGGAGGCTAAGGAGTACCCTGAGTACTGAAAACCAGGTGGGCTTTCTCTGGTAGAAGTGGCTTTGCATTTGTGCTGGTGAAGTGACCCTAGACTTGATGGCTCCAATCCCAGCAGGAATGGAATCTGCTCTCTAAGATATCTCTGGAGAATCAGTCCTGAAAGAGTAGTTTCAGACCATCTGGAGCCAGATGGCCAACTTCAGACTTCTAAAATTTAAAGGGCAATTTATTTGGCTTATTGAAGTCTAAGAGAGCTTTGCCATTGATTTCAGGAAGGGACATGAATTTGCACAGGGTTTGGAATTCAGAAGTATTACCAGGTTAAAAATCTTTTAGGATGGAAGATGAACACTCATAGAGAAAATGTGTGGGAGCTGTACTGGGAACAAGAATCTGGATTTTCCAAAAGCAGATGGTGAAAAATATCTTTGCTGCTAGCTGGTGCCTGAGCTTGAATTGCACTACTTTGCTGTTAAAATCCAGTCTATTCAAAGTCTGTCTGCATGAATTTTACATTTCTAAATAAAAGTGTAATAGGATAATTTAGTAATGTGGTCTCTGCTGTCTACTCATTTTCCTTCCTAGATAAATTACCAGGATACAAATACACTAACCAATCAATGTCACAACTACAGACATTGCTGAATGGTATTCATTGGTAAATTATTGTCTCTTTCATTTTACCATTATTTGCAGGTTGAATTATCTTCTGTTCATTATTTATCCATTTAAAAGTTTCTTGCAAAAATAAACCCAAAAATATTAGAAATACAGATATTGAGTCCTTCGTTTGAAAAAAGGTGAGGGAACATTTGCTAAAAGAAGAATTGAGAAAGGAAATTCATACATAGGAAAGAGTGGTGAATTATGGAACAAAAGAAGGTGAGGTGTTTTTAACAGTTACATAGTTCAATGCACAAAGTAGCTTATTTTGGGCAAAAGTAGTGGTTACTACAAGATGATTTTTATGACTTTCATTGCAGTTCTGCAAATTCTTTGTCTCATTTTCTGTCTCTGTATAAATAAGGATTGTTGTTTGCATTCTGTAGCAGAAAAACGACATCATTCCACGTTTTTCAGTATATGGGAGCTGGGATTAAATCACTGCATGTGGGTTGGCCTGAGCTCTGAGGCTCTATGGGTGGGCCTCTGATGCCCAGGGGAGCACGGCAGGGAATTCCCTAAATGAGTAAGAGGATCAGGTAATTCCCAGTGCTGTGTGGCACAGCACTGTGCAGTCCAGCCTCGGCACTCGTGTGTCAGTCCAGCCTTGCTGATGGTCCCAAATGGCATCAGCTGTTCTCATCCCAGCATGTCCCCTCACCTCGGAACTTCCCTGCCCTGCATGGACACACCATGCAGACTACTGAAAAAGAATGGAGAAGAGGATTGAACGCTGGAATAGGTGGAACATGTCCATGGATACAGGAGGGCAGGTACTAGTCACAGAGCACAGATAATTAAATGTGAGATATCTGCTCTCCAAAAGATACTAGCAGTGGCACCCAGAATGGTCATCATCCTCCTTTATTCTAGATCTTTCCTACACCTTAGTTTTAGTTTTAACTTGAAATATGACAAGTTGTGACCTTATTACTATTTCCAAAATATCATTAAAGAAAAAAAATAATTGAGTAGTTCAAAGACAAACAAAATAGGGTGGGATATATAAATATCTCCATTTAGGGATTCCTTGCAAACTCCTTGTGCTAGCAACTGGTCTGTTGTTCAGGACTTAATTAATGTAATATGGCCTACTCTTGACATTGTGGAGTGCTCGTGTTTCAACTGTATTGTTACACATTACAAATTTGTGCCTTATTAAAAGGTTAAGTATATTGCATTTGATTAAATTATATTTATCAATTTTTCAACTTTTGCCAGACTTGCAATCTACTAAAAATAAGTCAGATTTGATTAAATTCATTATCAGTAAAACTGATTAACTGGCATTATTGAGATGTCTTAATGTTAATTTTTATTCAGGTTACTACTGTATGTGATATCCCATTGGTTTAATCACTAGATTAAACCTAGGGCAATAGCTATCTGATTTTATCACTTGGTACTTTTTGAGTATTTACACAGTGGCACTCTGCAAATCATCTAGAATTTCCTTAATGGAACAAGATTTATTATGGATTAGCATCAGTATGACAAACATTTTATTGTCCATTCCTTTAATATACCTGGGTGAAGATTACTGAGATCCACTGACTTCTGAATATTTATACCAAGTCACTTTTTTAACACCCAACTCTGTCACTAATGCATTAAAAAATATCATCCCAGTGTATGTTACCTTTTGTCATAGCTAAGGAATATGTCAAGTTTTTCTATGTCTTAGCAATTTGTCCTCTTGAAATAGTCAATGCATTGCTAAAAATCCAATTTTGTATAATAATATGCTTAGCAAAAAACCCAAAAAACCCCCCAATGAAATAAACAAAAAAACCCAGGAGCCCTGACAGCCCTGGATATTCCCAAATACCTCTTTCTTCTGAGTCCTTCCTTGGATTTTGAGTAAAGAACTGTGCTTTTTTTCCTAGAGAGTAAGCTTTTAAAAAGCCCTTATTTCTATTTATTTATTGTCTTTAACTTCCCTGCTCATTCAGTCTTGCTTACAGCTTTCTGCATGTTTGGGAAACTAGCTGTTCAAAAATCTTAAATGCATCCGTTCTTAGTAATTTCAAATTCTGTCTATATGAAATCAACAGATCATGCTTCTACATCCTATCTATACTTTGTATTTTGACCTTACTTAATATAAAGAACAATCTAAAATAGTTATCTCATATTGAGTTCAACTTCTTTTAAGTTATTTTACTGCTGCTATTGACTGAACTGCAGGAAAGGAGTTTGTTATTTGTTAGGTGAGAGTTTCCACATCTGCCTTCCAAATGGAAGTACCCCGTAATATATCTCTCCTCCACACTTTTGAAAGTTAAGAAGTACTTTATCTTGGTTTTGGTTTAATTTATTGTTTTATATTTTGTGGGTGTATGTTTGGTTTTTTAAATCAGAACCTTGTTGTGGGCTTTGTCACATAGCACATCAGTCTGCTTCCATTCGAGATCCTTTGCCTTTGAGCTCTAAAATTAATATTGTTTTCAGCACAGAGTGTCACCCTGTGATTTTATTTGCAGAGGGATAAGTGCCCCTCCACTGCCACCCATGCACCTGGTGTAAAATCATGCTTCAATACTGCAGTCACTCACACTATCCCAGGTTTCAGTGGCTGCCCACCATTTTCTCAAGATGAAGTGGAAGCAATATAATTTTGAAGTATTTGAATATAAATAACTTGAATTCTTAAACAAAAGCACTTCTAAATACTTCTCATTTTTTTGTTTGACATCTGTAATACATACTTTCAACATAAATTTATTGTATATATGTCAGAAGAAACAGAAGTACAAAACATTTTTCTCCCCATATCAAATAAAAGGTGTACCCTTATGTCAGGAAGCAGACCCAAATCCTCTGTCATCAGGGGTCCATGGGCTAATGAACTCAAATAAAAATCTTGTCCCAGCTCTATGGCACAGCAAGTCATAAAAAGCTTGAACCAGCCAAGAGAATGCAAAAAGTTTCAGTTGTTATAAATCACAAGTATCAAACAACAAGCAGGTAGTGGAAGTCAGTTCTTGGAATGCATTCATGCTTTCAAACCTGAAATAATGTTAAGATCTTGAGGTCTTTTAAAGTCTTGGGGACCTTTGCAATGTCTTCCTATCATTTGCATAATAATTTCTACCCCCAGATGAAGTATTATTCCCTGCAATATTCCTATTCCAAACTGTTTCCTTACTATGTGATTACTACAGTTTTTAAGTCTGAAAACTGTAAGTCTGAAGTAAGTTTTCAAGTCTGAAAATTGTTTCATCACTCAGCAGCAATATAAGGGGTCTGGATAAAATGGCTTTCAAATACTATTTATTTAAATTCTTAAACAGTGCTTTTGATTTTGGTCACAGTTTCCAATCACTAAATTCCCAAAGGTTTTTGTATCTGAAACAGTAAAGATTTTTTTATACATATAACCATATTTTAATTTTGTAAACATGCCAATTATAATTGGCATGGGCATAAAATACTTACAGTTTATTAAATACTTTGTAAAAAGATCTTTCAGATTTATTTTCAAGTCAATCAATCGATCTATCACATATTTTGGAAGCAAGCCAGTCGGTTCTTAGATATAAAGGCTATAAGCCATACATTCCTCAGCCACATACATAATTTTTCCCATACAAGAACAACTTTGAGCATTTTATCTTCTGAGAGCTGATTTCAGAAATAAAAATGTGTTGCTAAGATTATTAATCCTCGGTAAGACATACCTGCTCAGTATTTCAGGATGTGGTTCACAGGGATGTGAGGCACACAAAGAACCATTGAAGTCAACTGGAACTGTGATCAGTTCCCACTTCTCAAAGCCTGAAGGGCCATTTGCTTTCATCTTGTTAGTGATCATGTAATGCTAGTTCAGATCCAAGGTGCAGGGATAAAGTCAGCATTATATAGGCAAGAATGAAAGATCTTCATAAGATTTTCCCATGTAACTATTATGTAAAGACATTTCAAAGAAACATGGGGCCCTCCCGTCAGTCATTTCTACTGGGAATAGATTTTTAGGGCCTAAGACTGGCTTTACTATTTATTATGTAGTAATGGAATGTTACCTTTGTTGTGAGACTAAAGGAAAAACTTGAAAGCTGGGTTATAAAGTCTAAAGAAAGCCTCTCACTTGCCAGAAGTAGCCAGTAATTACCACAGTGATAAGTTTAGGACTCGGGTCTCAAGCAAAATCAAGAAATAAGAATTCAAAGGGAGGATTTTTTTTTTCTGTACCAGTTTCCTCTTTTCCAGGAAATTCATGTGGTCAAAAGTTTCTTTTAACAGAAAATTATTTACAGGTGCTGTTCCTGGCTCTGTCACAAAGTTGTGTCTTACACCTCCTTCTAAGTGCAGTCAGTTTTTGGATCAATGTGACTCCTTCCTGTAGGGGTCCTTCTGTTAAATCATTGCCTGCTAGAGAACCAGTGTCCAGGGCCTTCCAAAGCTTTGGATGACTCAAAGGGCAATGACTATTTTGGCTGAATGTAGCAATAATATTTCTAGATGAAGTTATAAATTTGTTGATAGGTTACTGTGTTTCAGAAACACTTCAGAGGAGAACGTGACCATTTAATAAAAAACCTAAAACTTCAGCCCATAACTTTTGCTTTTCAGTGTAAACCCTGGAGTATGAGAATTAATGAACATGTTTGACCAATAGTGCATGACACTGCTTCCAATGAGGTTTGTTATTTATTATTATTTAATCTTTTTGCATTCCAATTAAGCATCAGAAATCACCATTAATTCAACTAGAAACTAACTTAATTTAGAGCTTCTAATACCTAACACTCCAGAGGACATGTGCACTATGTTATTGAAGATCTGCCTCTTTTCAGTTTTTTCCAGTTTCTGAACTGAATTCTTACTGTTCACTAGCTTTCAAACAATTTCCTTATCAGACATTTTTTCCTACAACCATGAAGTGTGGAAATACAGTTCATAAAAATGATGAAAGAGAAAAATAAAAGAAAGAAAGAAAGAAAGTTGAGATTCAGTTGTAACCATGTGAATCCTGAAGCTGGGGCTAGAAGACACACACCTTTAAAGCCCTGTGAGTTGGCACTGCCCTGCAGGTATAACGAATTTCAGGTTATTTTGTTTTTGTGGTACAACTGAACTCAAATGGTTCTCCTTCCCTTAGCTCTGATGAGCTTTTTTCAGGCCAGCGTGGCCTCTTTTGAATAAGGCTGGAGCCAGGTAAGAGTGATGCTTCCAACAATGTTACATGAACTTCATGTTCTAATTCACCCTAACAGTGTGAAGAGGTGCAGAAATACCACAACTTCAGTCATTTTTCAACATGAAAAGAGATTTTCAATTACATAAAACAAGGTGCATAAAAAAGTCACTGTGAATTAAGTCTAGCACCATTTTGAAGTTACCTCAAAAGGTTTGATCATGTAAGATACTTGTTATTTAAATTTTATCTATTTTTAAAATGGTAAAATTTACCTAGACTGAAATTTCTTTAGAAAATCATTTATCTAAGGAACAAAGTAAAGAAAATCTCAAAAATAAAAAAAATATATAAAAATGGGATTCATCTGAAAGACCTTTAATTAATTTTTCATTATTTGTCACCTCTTAGTAAAAGTAATATATCTTATCCATTTACTGAATTAGATTTTTTTTAGATTAAAAAGTATCTTGGAAAGTGTGGACCAGTAACCCTGAGGAACTTTTATATTTTGAACCTGCTGAATTTAATAGAACAGTGACAATTCTGGAATATTTTCCCTTTATTGCATTAGATCCAAGAGGTTTGAGGGCTTTTCTCAGTCAGCCTAAACTCTAAATGTGAATCTTCCAGGATTCATCCACAACTTAGAGATTTTCACTTATGTGCTGTAAAAGTCATATCTTCTGTGCACACACAAGTGAAGCTTGCCAACTCCAGCTCAGTGTGATTTCAAACAGCTGAGTTATTGAACAGTCATAAAATGAGTTTTGTAATGGAAACAATTCAGCATTAGCCATGGCACTTTTAAATGTATGCATACATATTAATAACATAAAGCAGCATTTTGCAGCATTTTATTCTTGCTGTCAGGTAGCTGAGCAGTTAGCAGGTTTTTTGTGACAAATTCAGAGGATTTATGCTTCGGGCTTAGAAGGAGAACATTGCACAGATCAGTTGAATAGTGAAAATAATTACTTACTAAATATTTTTTGCTCACTAAAACATTGGACTTTCTGCAGCAGAGTCAGTTGAAAGTTGTGCTTGTTTTTACAACTGAGTCTTTTCCATTATTCAAGAGTGGTTTTCCCATTTCAACTTTCTCCTTCCCTTCTTTTTTTTCCATATATATTTTGAGGTTTCCCTGCTTGGGCCTCTTTTCTATCCTTCAGTAAGGTTGAATTCCCTGATGGTAATCATAATTATAAACATATGTTGTTACTATGGGCTACCAATTTACTTGCAGTCCATGGTATTTTAAAAAAAATTGTAGGTTTTGGAATGTATTTTACATCATCGGGGCATATCTCATGAATAATTAAAGGAAATCAAATCTATAATAAAGAGCAGTCTCTGGAACTAAAGACAATTATATACAAATTTTTAAAGCAAGTAACCACTAAAAGAATTAATATCATGGCACAAAAATATTTTTGAGTTTCTTTACCACTCATGTTTTTGTAATTGTCTTAGAGATTTAGATGACTATTAGCAAAACAGAAAAATACCAAAATAAGTAGACTTAGAATATTTAATTTTTAACAGATAATTACTGAAGAAAACCCTTTTTCAATTAAAGAAAATTAAAAAAAGACAAAGAATAAATACTCTAAATTTTACATTCGTTTTAGTGGCTTCTTTCACAATCTGTCTTCTATTCAGGGTTATTGCAAAGAAGTGGCTCTGTAATTAACATGTTAGATTTTTAGTGACTTATTTTACTGCATAACATTTTATTGCTGATGTGTCAGTCAGTGTAATGTTGACAGTGCTGCAGGGAATAATCAGAGCATGCATTAGGCATTTCATATTGTATTTGGTATCCTGGTAAGACAAGATAAAATGTTTTGAAGATTAGTTTAGAATTTAAAAAAAAATCAACAAAACCAACTATACAAACACTGGGAAGAGACAACAATAATAAACGAATGAATTTGAAAGGAATGTATGTCCATTTTAATTGGGTTGGACCTGATGAAGTTTGCAGTACTTCAAGAATAGGTGTCAGCAGTGTCAAGCCCTGAGCAAGCAGTTCATGCATGGATGTGGTGACAGGAGGCAGAAAAAAGCACTGTCTGCCAGTGAAACACAGCAACAGCAATGCTGGGGACTTACACACCCCCCAGCTTAGCAACAGTCACTGGAAAAGCACTGGAACAGATAATGAAGATTTGTTAACAACTGTGTAACAAGGAAAAGAATAAGAGCTAACATGGATTTATAAACTGAATGTGTCAAACTGGTTTAATTTCTTTGCTTAATAAGGTAACAAAACAGCATAAATATTAAGTAAATAAATGTCATACATCTAGCTTGTACCCAGGCTTTTGTTATTGTCTGATGGCACAGTCTGGATCAAATCCCTATAAACTGAATAAAATGCTGGTTGGAAAGCAGTGTGTATGGTAGCATCATAGAGTATGCTGACTGGAAGGGACCCACAAGGACAATCTAGTCCAACCCTTAGCCCTGCAGTGGTCACACCATGTGCCTGAGAACATTGTCCAAATGTTTCTTGAGCTCTAGCAGGTTATGTGCTCAGCCAGGAGCAGATACTGAGCAGGGCTCTGCAAGACTCTCTCATGGGTGTGGTGAATTGCATGGTGTCAGCAATGGAGGGGATTGCAGGAGAAAGAGAACATGTACTACATTCACAGTGCCTAGCTGGGGAAAAAAACCCCAAAAGTCCCGGGAAGGAAGAGATCCAATTCAAAAATCTTAAGAAACCATCTGAAAAAAATGCATGGAGTTCAAGGAAGAGAAGTAGAGGAATAGGCATGAACAACTGTACAAGGATAAGATAAGATAAGGGACAAAGGAATCAGATATGGTCTTGGAGGTGAGGGAGGCACAGCACATTGGAAGCTGAACATTCATCAGTGCACATATCAGCAGTGGCACACTGCTGGGGAAAGGTCAGCTGTTTTACTGGGATGGAGACATGACTATTGTCTGGTCCATCTTTTTCATCTACTCAGGACAGATGTTGCCTCAGCTGGAGAAATGAGTCTATTTACAAGCAAAACACTTTGAGAAAGATGTGTATCAAGTGGAGAAACGCTCTTCCTTCTGTAGGTTGAGAAAATATTGGTCATAAACTGCAGAGAGGAAGATTCAGGCTAGATATTAGGGATTCTTATCAGAATATTTTAGTTTGGGAAGAAATTGCCTAACAGTGTAATGGAATTACTGTCACTGGGGATTTCAGGAGCAGATTGGGTAAACATCTGTCAGGAATATGGTAGTTATATTTGATACTCTGCTGAAGCAGAGAATAGACTCGATGGCTTCTCACTTCTCCCACCCTGGTTTTTGATGATTTGTTGAAATGATCTCAAGCTACCAGTTTTGACTAAATGACCAACTGTTCTTATGCTGAAGTCAAGTGATGTCATTTTCTATTGATTTCTCCAGGCTTGGATCAGGAACAGGATGAAGGCATGTAAATGCCAACTGCAGAATAAGTATATGAAAGGCCTGAGCCCCCTTGCATTAACTTCAGAAGAGACTTGATATATTTCAGTGGAAGTTTAGATGAATTCTAAAAGTGTGCCATGCATACATATGTGCAGATATATATATGTATATATAAATAGATAATGTTAATACAGTTCTGTCAGTTAAGCAATATCACTGAAAACCTACTGTTTGAGAAAGTGTGAGAGAACTAAAACTTTACCAACATCATGTCTTTTTTAGAGTCTAGCTCCAAAGTAAGTGTTCCCTGGTGATGCACATTCCAAGAAATTCTCCTATACCTGCTGATGGCACCTGGTTGGATGAGGTACCAAAGCATTTAAATGTGTGGCTATAATGAGTAAGAAACCAGGGAAAAAAAAAAAAAAAGAGGATACTCTTGATCACCTGCATTTTTCTTTTTTCATTTTTAGTGGCTTACACTGTGTTCCATGAGTGATAAAAGTGGGATTTTGTGGTCTTGCCTCCTAGGAGTGGAAGAAAACTAACAGTGGAAATAATCAAAATGTGAATAAGAGTATTTTTGGTTTTTCTGGGACCTAGCCAAACTCATAGATGGCAGCACTGTAAGAAAATCCCCTTTCAAACTATTTCATTTTTAGACTGGACCCAGGCTTGTAACTTATCTGTGTCTTTTACATTAAGCAAAGTTCTTTTCTATTGTCTGGAATTTATGCTCATCCTCTTAACACACAATTTTTTCATAAGCCTATCCTTAGGAGTTTTACAGCTTCCAGAACCAGAGAGGCATGGCCAGGTTTAAATAAACATCCATGCTAACTATTTACCACCAAGCATTATGATGTTTGCTAACACTATGGGATGCATCAGCTGATAAATTGCAATTTTTATTGAGGTTTTAATCAGAATTCTGTAGCAGAGAGAACAGAGAAACTCAGAAACCAGCTGTGTGCTCCCTTTTGGCGAGAGGCAGTGATATGTAATTGTATTCAAGAAAAGCAAATTCAACCATATAGGCAGAGATCAGGAACAGTGCACTCACCCTACCATGCGTGGTCAATAATTAATATTTCAACTCTTGAAGGAAACAACATGACTCAATGGGTAAAATAACATGTCGTAGACATCTTTTCGGGAAAATTCTTTCTTAGGATTTTTTTCCCTTCTGAGGAGCTGAGGCCTCAGAAGCAAAATGTAAACACTGGTTATCTGCTGCTGTGGAATGCATCAGGTGGATTTTTGATTGGCCCATCGTGGATGTTTTTAATTAATGGCCAATCAAGGCCGAGCTATCTCAGACAGAGTCTGAGAGAACTGCCTTTTGTTATCATTCTTTTCTATTCTATTCTTAGCTTAGCTAGCCTTCTGAGATGAAGCTTTTCCTTCTGTTCTTTAGTATAGTTATAATGTAATATATATCTATCTATCATAAAATAATAAATCAAGCCTTCTGAAACATGGAGTCAACATTCTTGTGTCTTCCCTCATCCAAGAACCCCTGTGACCACTGTCACAATAACAGATAAGAACAGTTGCACTGCATTACTACAGTACATCTCTAATTTTTGAGGCCATTTAACTTCCTTATCTTTGTCTCATTTTCTCTATCACAAAACAGAATGAACATTCATGTGAGATTCATTAGGCTATGAGGATGAAAAAGGTGCTGAAAAAGAACAGTTGTTCCATGGTTAACTAGAAATTAATCACAAATGTCTTCTTGTTATCTCTACTTAACATTTACTGAAAACATGAATCTACTGAAAACATGAAAACAGTTTCATGTTTTGTAGAATACTTCAATCTATATTTGGTTCCTACTTTCCTAAAGCTGTCCCTAAAAAAGGTCAGCTTTACCCAGGGTAAGATGGACATAATAAATAAGATACTAGACCGCAGAATAGTCTTTTATTAAGTAAAGAAAACTTTCTTTTTTAATACAGGGAATATAGATATGTATTTCGTCTTAGAATTTGCTTGGGGTTATCCAGTGGAGGAATGATTCACAAGAGTTAGCTTCTAAAAACCTGTGCTTCCAGGTTTTGATGTTAGGTTGGTAACGAATGCAGCTTTTTGCACCAGAAGGGTTAAAAGTTCTTCACTTCACTCTTGTGAAAGAGTGAAACTCGTGTGAAGAAACAGCAAAATGTTTGAGGACCTTCCAGGTCATCACAGTCTGCAAAGGTGGGCTTCTGCCTTGTTTGGAGCATTCCTCTGAGGGATCCAAGAGGCTCTCAGATCTGAGGTTCTGCGTGCCTGCTCTGAGAGAGCAGCGTCAGCCAATAGACTGGCCATGAAATGCCTGGAGGAATCTGCAGAGCAATGTGAGGATGTGCATGATGCATTCTGGTCTACTGTCAGCCAAACCCAGCAGAGGAAAGAACTAGAAAGGTTTCAGGAGCAAGAGAAAAATGTGTAAAGGTTAAATTCAATGCTAAAATCACTGACATTTGAACAACAGAGATGTAAAAGGAATGTGAAAGCGTGAGACATTAACTCGGGTTATTGTACTGGAAACTTTACCTCAGTAATGATTTCAAAGCCAAAAAAATCCCAGTGTAAAACACAAGAAACCTCAACAAAAACACCCCAAACCAACAGACTAGGAAGACTGTGGGTGTGCATAAGCTTTTTAAGAAATTCTGCTAATTGGAAAATATGCCTTTATATGGATAAGATCAATATAAAATTTTGCTTATCACGCATGTATAAATTTACTCTTTTGTAATTAACACCAAAACTAATTTAGAAATTAATGTCATAAGAGCATAAATATTGTAAAACAGAATTATAAAAATTATTTCATAACAGTATTTTTATGAATTACGTATTTCCTTAACATCACTTAATATGTTTTACTTCATCTAAATATTATGGATGGATTAATTGACTGTTAAACTATTGCTTCCTTAAGGTACAGCCATGAATATTTCTCTTTTTTTCTTTCTGATTGAGAGGACATGAACTTTTTTATGAAGAAAAAATCAAAGCAAAATTCCTGCTAAGCATATAATAAGAAATTTTATGTTTAATTTTCAAATTAACAACTCAATGTGTTTATACTTAGCAATAGTAATCCTTCTTAAAAAGGCTGAAATCCTGAAAGACAAAGAGAGGCTGGTAGTGCCATAGGAGCTCTAACTGACATACCTACAAATTTTTTATCAAATGTTTTAATTCTTGTACATTGAAACAACATCCATATTCAAGAAGATTTTCTCAACATCAGATGAATAAAAGTAAAAAACAAATGGAGCAAAAAATGTAAAATACATTAATTTGGTGAAGAATTAATAAGATTTATACAGTTAAGATTTACTTTGTTTGCCCAGTTCTCAATTAAGAAAGAACAGACACAGGTATATATTAAGTTCCTTTCATTTAATCTCAACCACAAATAAATATATTGAAGACAGTAATCGTTCTTCAGCTAGCCTGCCCTTGCCATTGGTATTTCTAGCTCTTGTGATACTTGTTAGGAACACAGTTTTAAATTTCTCCTGAAGTCTACATGCTTTTAAGAGACCCAAAGCAATAAACATCAACAATAAGCCATCAGCATCCCTCCTATGAGCATATGTGCATACAATCAAAAGTCTGGATCATTTTATTGCAGTGGCATGAACAAGCATGGGCTATTTGTCTGAGACCTTTTTAACTTCAGTCTTTTTGTGTCTTCCACTTAGCTGACCACATTGCCAAATAACAAATAGGTATTGTACTAAAATCAAGTTTGGAGCACACAGATGCAAGTCCTCCATATTTTTGTTCCATTCTGCCTTGAAAAACTCATCCTTGCTCACACTGCCTTTCAAGCAGCAGTATTCCTGGCCTGAAGACTAACTGATATTTGAAGTACAGTAAATTTAATTTTCAAAACCAAACAGTAGTTCATATTTAGAGTTTGGCTAGTAAGTCTAAGTTCATCTACTCTGTTTTGCATTCCACAGGGCTGGAGAGGGGTAAAACTGCACCCAGCTAGGGGAGCTCTAACTGCAGTTACTGATATGACAGCAGCCAGGCTGAGAGGAGGTATCTCAGAGATCAGATCAGGGCTAATGCCTGAGGGTGCAGCATGTAATCAATAAAACTGCAATCATGGGAAGCTGGGATCAGAGTGTGCAGGTTCTGAGCACAGCTGGGTCAGTTCCTTGCATCTGATCAGCACAGGTCTTCCAAAGTGGTCCTGAGTGGAGAGGAAGAAGCATTGCAAAGGGAAGGATACAGAAAATTAGTAATTAATAGAAACAGCACCACTGCTCAAGAGGGTCTGTAATAACTTTTAAAGTCTTGCATTTCCTTCATATATAGAATAGTTACTTTTTTACTTTTTATTTGCCTTGGAATGCATTTCCATTGTTCAGCATGTTGGTTTCCTATATCACTCCTATCAGGCAGTGTGAACCTTGGTACTTTGGAGCTATGTAGTTGCTTTCCACGTTACCCTGGCAACTGAATAACTAACACTTGAAGAGGAAGCAATAAAGAAGTGTGTTTTAATTCTTTTACAGTTTGATAGAGCTTGAGAGATGGAGAAACTCTGCATTACTTCATGAGAAGGGAGAAAGTAAACTGCTTTTTGTTTATATCTTTTAACTGCTCTGAAAATATCTACCCATTGCTTTTATTCAAAGAGCACACTATACTGCTAATCTGAATTGATATATTTGTGTTAAATGGAATACTAGCTATAGAGTATTTGTAATAAAGATTTATGTGTTTAGCATAGTAGAGCAAAAGTGAAAAGAGAGAGGAATGAAAAGCCTGAGCCACATCTTAACCACTTCTTAAACCCTTAGCCTTCAGGGACAGTTCTGGTTATACAAGCTGGTCAATTTTACCTTTTGTTTCACTCAACTTCAGAAATGAAAACAGGTGGGACAATTCAAAAAGGCAGAAGGATAACCTGGCAATTTGACTTTTTGAGGAGAGAGGTGGATTATTTTTTTGAGAGTCCATGAGGTGGATGGATAAATAAAATTGACATACCAATTTTTTCAGGAAGTGGTATGCCTTTAGATAAGGCACATAAATACATCTACATATAGACTGATATTTAACCCCCTCCCCACCCCCTTTTTCCTTAAGGGAATCATTCCTTCTGTTAAATATAACTTTATTTTTTTGCTAAGGAGGCTGTTATTTATCCCACTTGGTGCAGAGTTGTGGAGGATGGCACCAGGGAACCAGTCTGCATAAGACTCAGAACATGGTCAAAATACTGTGGTCTAGGGACTGTTCTGAGAAGAGCAAATTTATTTGAAGCTTCTTTAGAAAAGGCAGATGTACAAGGCCTAGGATAACACTTATCAGAAAAGGGTGAAAAAGTACAGTGTCCCTCTAACTAATCCTACATGTCCTTTAAGAAAGATGTCATATGTCTTTATTGCCTCTTTGCTTTCCTTTTCCTTTTTTTCTGCTGTTTTCTGTCTCATGTTTTACTTTTCTCCTTGCATAGCCCCAACAATTCATTTTAATCAGCTCTTCCATAACCTGCGGCTTTAGTACTCTGCATCTTTCTGCATGCTAAAATTGCTCTCCAGAGCACTGCTCCACCCACACTTTGATGGATTGGTGTTCCCATGTTACCTCTCCCTGCTCTCTGCAAACACTGCCTGCACTCAGCACTGACACTTCCCCACTCAGGTACAACATGGAGCTGGACCAGCAGTGATGCTTCTGCATTTCTATGACTGTGCTTGAACATGTCTTGCTATCAAAACCACTTTTGGAGAGATGTTCCTTCCTCATCAGACACATGTCTTGTCTGACTCTTATTTTATTTTTTTTTTCCAATTGCATTTCTCCAATCCCTCAGTAAAGCACATCTGCTGCTATTAACGATGCTTGGCAGGTACTGTCAGTGTCCTATTAAGTTAGATAATTTGGGTCATAAAACTGCTAGCATGCTTAAGATTGTGCATAGTTTCAATTTGCAAAGTTTTCTGATGCATGGGAATATCCCTTTCTTCCCCTCAGAGAGACATAGCAGCAAATGCTGGTTTCATACCTTTCAGTCTGTCCCAACTTTCTCCAGAACATCCACCACAGAGGTTCCTTTCCACTAGTGGTGAGTTGGTGATATAAAAAAGATGATTGCTCCGAAAGTCCTGTTCATAACCTTCCTTTTCTGAATTTGTAAGATGACAAATAATTTCCACCTGAACACCTGTGACATTTGGGTTCTGAAACAGTCTCAAATACCATGCTGTTCATTAGTGGGGATTCAATTTCCTGCACCTCTCTGCTTCAGATTTGCTTCAATGCATAGAGTGTGCATATTCATTAAAAGCAACAATAATGAAGTTTTGCCGAAAAAGAGGGGTGAGTAAATAGGAGATGCCTGGGGCAAAGCTGTGTTTTGTGTTCTGGACATTTATATAGCTATTTACAGTGCTATTCAGTTAAATAATAATAATAATAAAAAAAACCCCAAACCCCACAGAATTACCATAGCAACTGAAGCAAGTATGTGTTACATTTTTAATCTCCGAGATACACAAACCCTTACTAAGGAAACAAGCAGAAGAAAAAAATGTGAACTTGTGTGCTTTCCCTATGTTTGAAAAGAATATTTTCTTTCTTATTTCTTTGCCAGTATTTAATGCTGCCTTTGTTAAGGGAGTAGCTTTGTTCTCTTTGCATTGTTATGCTTGCATCTCAGGCAGAGGATGAGTGCAGGAGACAGCTGGAATGCATTCTCTTTCGAGACATTTTGGAAACTGCCAGGAGTGTGCAGCAAATGGTGGCTGTGAAGTCACTACAATATTTTTTCCTGGTACATTGGAATGTATTCCACAGGTGAGCACACGGGGAACACATCTACAAATAAAAATTGTATTTCACTTCAGCAGAAAACTACTTGCTATGCTCTTTGGAATCTGATGTACACCAAAATACTTGTTCAAGTTTATTTTCCCTCCCTCCCCACCTCAGTTGTTCAGTTTTACTTGGTTTCCTTAAATCCCTTTTGAATTAGAGTACACAACACTTCCACTATATAAAAGATCCATAACACTTCAGTTTAAAAATATATAAACCCACATCAGTGTGTGTGTTTTGTCTAAGAAGAGTGAGAGGAAAGAGGCATTGGTTAATCCATCAGTAGCCTTTCCACTACCCTCTCCTATGGTGGTAAATTGGGATTTATTTCTCTTGTTGAGGGCAAATATTTTTTTCCCTATTCTATCCACTCCTGTTATTGGCACAATAATTACAAATCCTCTTATCAAGACAATCAAGGGCTAAACTAGCTGCTTTCTCCATATTACTGCAGTACTTTGTTTTGAATCTCTTGCGAAAAATGGAGCTTTTGCAGTAACATGCCTGGACACTTCACTGTTTCCAAGACAAACAGCTCTTGAGCCAAGACTGATTTGGACAGCATGCAATAGCTTACATGGGTTTTTTTTTCAGGAGATTCAGTCTTTTAGAAGAGCTAAATGAGCTTTGCAGCAGCCCTAGAAGGAACAGCCTGTGAGTAGCTTGAGATACAAAAGATTGTGTCTGCCCAGAGCTGTGTGAGTTGACTTAGTGGTGCAGACGATCACAGCTCTCTGGACAATTTCAAGTTTGATCCTGTTGATGCAAGATCCCAACATCCATTTTAACCAAGTAGATCTTTATGATCCTTGGGGAAAATTCTGTCCTCCTAATTTTCCACTCAAATATCTGCAATTTAAACTATTGCAGAACCAAGCAAGACTCAGAATTTTGAAGACAATCCTTGAGACACTAATGTTATGTGCTCTTTATGTTCCTTGCAGACATAAAACTTCAGGCAGAGCCTTACTGTGTTTTGTCAGTATGGCTGCATAGCATCCTTTCCAGAGCTGGCCAAGAGAGTTTCTCTTGGAAATGAATGTTTTCTCAGAATAAAACATTGCATGGGAAATCAGCCATTTCTGATGAAGTTTAATTTTAAAAGTTTTTGATGGAATCACAGCCGAATGTGTATAACTCCTTGGGTTAGAACACAAGTAATTTGCTTGGATACTATGCACAGTGCAAAAGTCAAACTAAACTAAATAGCTGAAGTTATCACTAAAGAATATTTTTAATTATAAGAAGATATAAAAAAATTATTAAAAATTTCTTTAAAAGTGAAAATTCTGGTGTCATCTAGCTCTAATTTTTTACCTCAATATGGTGAAATAACAGCAGCACAACTCAGATTTTTTTCTGATTCATTTCTGCTAGCTAGCCTTGAAGTAGCACTTCCAGCTCCTGTGAATGTTGGGCAAAATCCACAAATGAAATATGAATTTTCAATAGCTTATGTTCAGCTTGAATTAAAAACAAGTAATTTTTTCCTTTCTTTCTCATCTTGGAGTTCATCATGCAGTGACAATTTGAAATTTACAACCCAGACATTTAACATCCTTCACAAGAACATATAATTTGAAAAACCTGTGAAGAGAAATGTCTCTGCTCAAAAATGGCACTATCTCTTTGTAAAAAGACCCCTGTCATTTAAATTTCTGTTCAGTTTCCTATCTTAAGCTAAATAACACTGACTTTTTTTTTCAGATGCATTTTTTTTTGGAAAGTTGCACAGATTAGATATTAGCTTAAAAGAGTTTTAATGTGACATTTCTGGCTTTCTTCTATATCCCTTTCCATAAATTTGCAGCTAATGAAGAATATGTATTTTACTGAATTCCATTGCTGAAAATAGAGACAATGTCATTTAGTAGGTATTCATAATCCTGCAAACTACTGAGCAAAATTCACCCTAAATTTGGAAAATAAACCCCAAGGATTTTCTTTCAAAAATGTAGGGCAATGTGTGTTTTGATAAAACCTAGCAAGGAGTACTAAGATGAGATTAATAAAACCAGGCTTGATGTCAAACTCTGACTCCACTGGATACTGGACACAATCTCTTCTGGTAAATCCCACAAAGTATATGTCTTTATTTTCTCTTAATTAGCCATCCTTGCAAATCTATTTTTTATACACCAGTAGCTATCTTTCAATTATGTTTGGCATACATGATCCAAGTAAATACCTCCTTATGTCAAGACCCCAAAAAGCAGGGATTTTTTCTCTTAAATTTAATAGAAACACTAATTTCTGCACTAAGCTATAGAAAATGCATCATTTAGAACACAAGTATTGTGGGAAAAGGCTACCTTGGAAAGCTGAGTTCCTTCATATTTTAATTGAGATTAAAAAGTCTTTTAATTTTTCAGTATTTCTAATGTAGTTTAGACACCTCCTCACATTGCCCCCCTATCCTTTTCATATAAGAGACAGTAGAAAGAAGAGGGAGGGAGAAATCCAAAACTGAACCTCCACAAAATTTGTTCTTTGATGTGGAAGTTTCATTTGATAACAAATTGGACAAGGATGAAAATGACAAGCACGAGACACAAGAAACTATTTCATTTGTGAAGCAGTGGAGCAGATTTAATATTTTGATTAGATGAGATGCTTATCTCAAAAAAGTTAGCAAAGAGGATCCAAAAGACTGCCCATAAAGGGCATGGTAAGCTATATTGCCCCACAATGTTTTCTTTCCTCATCCTCAGTAAACAGGCTTATGATTATTATTAGAATTGCAGAGCACAAAACCAGTATGATAGCGAGCCAGATTTTACACTAGGAAGTGCTCCCTTTAATGTGTTTAAAATACTGTACAGAATCTTTTTTAATTCAAATACTGGTATCAAATTGAGGGAGGAATATTTCTGTAGGGCAACTTTGATGATGATCAAGAGGCACAGAGCTAAACTTGCAAAGCATGCAATGTAAGTGCTTAATTCTCTGTTTCAAGAGTATCTTTGAAGCTGAGGAGTCCTTAATATGAAGCATGTTGCACAAGTTACAAGCAATCCTTCTATGCCAAGTAGTTATTCAGGGGTGGGGGCTGCTTAACATTTCCTACAGCCAGCCAATGCTGGATGCTTGCCAGCAGTGAAAGACAGCAACTAATACATACATAAATCCACTTTAAAAATGCACATGGGGAGACAGGTACATAAAGCTTCTGTACTTTGAGTTTATTAGTGATCTACCTTGTTTTAGCTTAATCTTTCATTCACGTAGTATTTCTATGATGAAAGTGATTCAAGTTGCACTGCGTGAGCTCAAGACTGCATACAGTCCTGGGTTGACACATTTCTCCAATTAGTGTTTATTAAAAATGTCTATAGCCAAGTTTACTTTGTGATCATCCATGTCTTGTGCTTTATATTATGAGCATACTAAAAAACAGTACCTTTCTCTTGTCTGACTCGCAGCTTGAGACCTATCTGCTCAGCTGGGAATGGTCATAGAAACAAAGAGGTAGAGAAATACTTATAGGTATTTTTGTTTTGGCTTGGTTGTTGGGTTTTTATGGTTTTTATTTTCCTTTTGGTTGGTTCTTTTTAGGTTTTTTTCTTTTTAGTTTTTTTTTTCTTCTTTTTTTTCTTTTTCTTTTTTTTTTTTTTTTTTTTTTTAATGAGTGGTTCAAGCTACAATTAAGGGTATCGCTATGCTTTCAGAATAGATTATCATCTTTCCATTTCAGGATTCACAAGGGGAATAAAAGTATGAACAGGGACATAAAGCGGTGAAAGAAGAGATCACTCTCTTGGCAGAGTCCTGTATTGGTGGTCAATTTAGGGAAATGAGCTATATGTTATGGGTTGGGAGAATGATTTTAGTTCTAAAAAGAGAAACAGTCTAAAATTGCTCAGAAAGTAATTTCTAAACTTTGGTATGTTTTGAAACTGGGCTTGAACTTCTCAGTTCCCTTGGAGTCTTTCTGAACCCACTCACTTTATCTCTCGTCCCCATGCTGTGTTGCAGTTTCTTTAATCTCTGAAGCAGTTGCAGAAGTTCACAGGCCCCTCTGTTTTGTAGTCTGGTAGATTTTCTGATACAACTAATTGGTTTTGACTCCCCTGGAATGGTCCATTGTGGTTTTACATGGTTTGACATTGTAATGAGATATGTTTGTTCACAATGCTAATTTTGTTAGCACTGAGTTTCTTTATTTCTATAAAATATTAAGAAACAGAATTAATTTGGTATCTTCATACTTGTGCCATGAGCAGCAATGTAGATTACAGAGAAGTCACAATGTTTCAATTCATTCTGCTATGCTTTCATTCCTGGGTTGTAAGCACAAATGCATTTCCATTTAAATGCTTTAGAGGTAGACAGGTTGGGTTTTCATTTAGCTTCTAAATATGTGGCTGCCTTGGGGCTTCTAATTTATTTATTTTTTTTAATGGAGTGAGAGGCTATAAAATCTATGTGCTGTAAAGCAGACAGACAAAGTTTCCTACCAGCCCACCAGGCTCAGTTGAAAGAGCAGACAACTTCAAGTTTACTTTACTCTTGTTCCTAGGCTTCTAATTAAAATCACTGAAATGCTCCTCATTTTGAAAAGGTCACATCTGATTTCATCTGAGACATTTCTTTTGTCTCATTGGAGCTGTCTCTGGTTTATACACTTATAAAAACCCGAGCAATTATAGCCAACTGTCCATTACCAGTAGGAAGATGATCTGGTTGGTGGATGAGCACTGGCAGAGGTGTGGGCACAGACTCCTTGCCACTACACAACCTTAGCAGAGCCTGACCCAGGAGTGCCAGGTAGAGACTCATGAATAACCCTGCATGAAATGAGGGAGCACTGGGGAATAGTGTTAACTATAAGTGAGTTTATTTGTTCAGCCCCAGTGCTTAGGAATAACAGAAATTTGATTCTTCTGATTGTTATTGTATTAATTAATTCAGATCCAATCTATGGGTCTCATCTCAATAACCTAAAATACCAGAATTTTTGATGCTATTTATAAGGTTTACTTTTTAATATATATTTTAAAGATATTGTAATATAATAATTGCTTTTATGTTCAGGAGATTCATGGGGTGCACTCTTCAAATGTGGTTATTTATCTTCATCTATTTTCATGGTTCCCATTACCATAATATACGAGTTTCATATCCTTTAATGTGTGAATCTGCCCCAGGCCTCTCTGAATAAGTGAGTACATTAGCTACATTTTGAAAACTGAATGTAATTCATACCATCCAGCTTTAATTGTCTAAGTTAGGCCTCACTTTGTTGCCTTTGATTCCAGTACAGGCTATAAAAAAGGTCAGGCTGTTAACTCAGCCTGGCTGGCTTGTACCCTGGTCTCTGCAAAGACTGCTCAGAAGACTAAGCATCTAAATAAGGTAGTAACACTATCCCTTCAGGAGAACAGGTAACAGGTTTTCAGAGATGTCTAGACACTTGAGAAAGCAGAGGAATATCAAATGGGATTAGAAAAAAAAGCTGAAATGCTTAGGTATGTTGAAGACTTACTGAAGACATTTATGTCCATCTGCCTGTCTTGCCAGAGGAGAGAAGGGTCTGGAGGTCAGGTCTGCAAAGTCCTTTACTTCTGCTTAGTCACTGGGTCAGTCATCTTTTTTGCTGCTGTATTTTTCTGTAATTCATGTCTTAGGACAGATAATAGACATTCTGCCCAGTGACCTTTGAGAAGTCTTTTTAATCACATCTGTGCCCAGGGAATACCAGTAAGAAATAACACTAACAAGTACTGCATGATGACAGGGTCAGAAGCTGTCCCCTGTCGAGTGGGTAAGAGGAACAGTAAACTTTGTCCTTCATAACTATTTCTTTTTAATATGTGACATAAGAAGAAAGATAAATATCACTTCCTTTATTTGTATAGTTTATGATATTATTCTTTCTGGAAATACTAGACTATAAGACTTTTTAATCAGAAAGCATTTGGGTCCTGGCTCAATCGGTGCTATTTGCTTTAACCAGCCCTGCCAAAAGGTCTGTGCTCCTGTGTACCTGGTGCTGCTCTATGGCTTTATTGTCTCCCCTCAACTTTCCTTCCATTAATCTGAAGCCTTAAAAAAAAACACCAAAATTTGCTGCAAGGAAAGTAATGATCCTCCAAAAGAAATTCAGTGCAACTGGAGAGAACCATTTTAATTAGCTGACAGAATTGCATTGTTTAGGTTTCTTTTAAAAATCAATGAAGTGGCTGCAAATGTTTCTAATGTCTTCATGTCTTTAAAACTCTCACTAGGGAGCCCTCATTCCTACCACAAAACAAGTTTTTATTTTTTTGAAATTATTATAAAGGCAACTTGTACTTGGAGGGGGCTCAAATGCACTTCATGTCTCCAGTGATTTTCTGAGTTTCCTTGGTGGAAAAAATATTTTTAAAATCCTTGCTCTATTTCTGCTTTCTTCTGGGTTTTGGGGTTGTTTTTTTTTCTGACTTTATGTGGGTCAGATGTGCATGCTATGGATTTTTACTTTTATAGAATATTGTGCTATCAAAGTCTAAGCCTGAAGTAAACAATTCTTCTGAAAATCTCTCTGTCCCATGAGGATACCACAGACTTCTGTATGCTCATCTAAGATTACCTGAAACTGTTGTCTAATACCCAGGTCTGGATCAACCTTCCCTTCCATTCATGAGCAGAATACACAGAATTATGCATATTGCTCTTGTAATTCTTGTCAAAGTGGCTCCCACTGCCTGAGAAGGGCCTCAGGACAGCACCAGCCATATCTGTAACACCTCAGGAGAGTGTTGTCAGGGACCAGCAATTCCTAGAGGCCAAGCCCTTGGAATAGTTCACACCAAGCCTTCCTTCACTGATTGTGGCTTTATGTTTGCACCAACCTGGATTTATATTCCCAAGCCCTGAGCTCACAGCATGGTTGGTGACATTAATTCATCTCTACAACATTGTGTTTCCCTTCTGTTTCTGACTGTTGTTTCTGAATGTATCTGAAGAACACTTTCTTGTGGTTTTTGACATCTCTGGGCAATTTCAATTCAAGCTGAGATTTTGCTTGTCTAGCTGCATCTCTGTACACCCTAGCAATGCCTTTTTAGTTCTCAGCAGGTATTCAACAGAGGGTTTGCCTTCTGATTTACATCTTGGGGACCAGCTGAGGAATATTTCTCACTTCTCTGGTTCACCTGACTTATTCCCCAGTTGTGGAGGAGTGACCACTGTCATTTTGGATCTCACCCGCCAAATCCTTAACTTTGTCTCTCACTCTGAAAAGAACTGATTTCATCTAAGTCGCTTTATAAGTGACAAAGAAACATTGCAAAAGTGTTGCTTTTTCACTTTTCTTTTGTCTTGTCCTTAGAAAAGATTTAGTAACAGTATTAAGCCAAGTTCTGATGACATTTATGCATGTGCAAATCTCAAATAAGGTATGTTCTGCTGGACACAATTACAGAGGAAGCAAAAATCACAGCTTATCAACATGAACTGCTTTTCTGTTGGGGCGTTTTCAAAAGATTGATCATGAGTCCAGTCCTTCATTCCTTACCCCCAGGAAACTTATTTGAATTTTCCTTAATGAATATCAGTACATTTAATCCCTAGTGATTACAAAGTCACAGGCAACCATAAAATGCTGAAATCCTTGAGATTTCTTTATATGGGAAAAATTCTTTTTGAGACCTTTCCTAACCTCCTATCCAACATAAACAATACAGAAAAATACTCAATATTTTACTTTCTAGTTCTCTCATTCCATTAGTATGCAACAGATAATATTGTTGGTGTACTATTTCTATCACTTTTGAATTCTATTAGATACTTATGCATTATTTCCATGTACACTACAACACTACTACAACAGCAAAATCACCATTAGAAGTTATCATGATTCTTATACAATGTCTCTAATTTATTTTTTTTTCTGATTCAGACTCGGTTACAATACTCAGTCTCTCTGTTTAGCCTGTTCCTAGCTGATCACTTGTAAATGTGTCAGTGTTTGTGAAAGATAAATAGAATTTAACTTGAAATCTCAATTCCCCCATAGCATCCCTCTTGAAAAACAACATAACTGATTTGATACTGCTTGCCTTAAAGGTTAGGAGAGCCTTAATATAGATATTAGATGGAAGAAAAAGTAAAATTCTGTTACTAGAGTTCTACCTCTGAACTTACAAAATGCAAACATTTCTATAATGCAGAAAATATGTTTCACAGCCATATAAGCAATCAATATAAACATTCATTTGGAGGAAAATTTAACAAACTGTTTCAAAAATTGAATGATAAAATAAGAAATACCCAATCTATGTATCAAAAAAGTTAGAAGGAAGGTTCAGTCTAGAGGATTTACTGTTTAAATGTTCTCATGACAACAAAACTGAGAACACTAGTAAAGGGAGAGAAATCAAAGGTTATTTTCTATCTTTGAAAGAATTTATTTTAGAGAACTACAAAAGAATTCGGATTGAAAACTACAATGTATTTTTATTCCTGAGGGGAAAAAATAGTGACATAGCTCTGATGTTAAACTGTGCCATAGTTTTAGGAGTAGGAAGAGAATTTTGAAATTCATTGAATATAAGCATTTTTTCCCCATCAAATACATAAATGACAAAAAAAGCTAGAAAGAGTTTACAATGTATTTGTTGTACAAGTACTCGTGAGGAAACACCATCCTGATTTGACAGAAAGCTGCTTTTGAGGCAAAAGCAGCATAATTGTCCAAGGAGTTTACCCAAGAATTGGATAGGAACTCACTTCAGCAAAGGAGGCATCTCCCTCTATTTGGAAGCCCTCTTCCCTAGATACACCTCCACAGCTGTCAGTAACATCTATGACTTAATTCAGCCTTTTCATAGATGATGATCAGTGACATAAATGTGGTGGTTGCATTTGGTTCATGTAGTCAAATTTCAACAATAGTTAATTTTTTCCCCTGACTTTAAGTCTTGTATTGTTATTCCATGAATGAAATGGGGGAAAAAAAGGAGAAATTTCAAGAGCAAAGTCACGAGATCCTCTATGAAGCTGATGCTGTCACGTGCTTGAAGTTCTAATATGACATACAGTTACATAGTGGCCTTGTTGAACTGCTTTTGTTAGTTGTATCACTTCCTAAACATCTGAAATCATGAAAGGACTTAAATGCTGGGTCTTTTGATACAATTACTGTGATGGTCAGCACTGTTTGTTTAAAAGCTCTGAGTATGCACGTGAGAACAAGTGACCTGCTTCAGTAGCCAAATTTTGGTACACACCTCACACTCTAGGATGTGGAGAGATATTTTTGTTTCTTGATTAGGAGTGAGATGAGTGGTCTAGGTGTTCACCACAGGATGGTGACCAAAGAATGTGGGGGCTTTTGGCTCAGCCTTGCTAACAACCAGTTAGCTTGTGTCCACTGAGCTTAACCTCACTGTGCACTTTGCTGAAGTTGTTGGTAGTGGTAAGAGTAACTAAAAAAGGCCTCTTCTGCAGTCACAAGTTATTTCCATTTTGTGCCTTCCCAGCCTGTAACTCCAACTTTTCTCAGGCTGTTAGTCATCTTCTAAAACTTTCACATTTCTGCTGTTTAGAGAGTTTTATGCTTGGAGAGAGCTGTGAAAGTATGCAATTAGTGACAAGGATGAGAAATGGCAGAACCTTGTCATTTCATTACATTTATATTGTAATGCTCACAGAGTTCCCAGTAGCCAACTGCCTCTTAGGTGAGCTATTGCACAGAGCTAGCAGAAGACTGCTGCTGCCCTCACCATCTTAGACTTCAAATTTGGACTTTTTCTAGTCTGTCAGAGGGGGAACTGGAGTACTTATATTTCAAAAGTGGTGATATCATTTGCATGGAGTTGACAGGAGTATAGCATAGAGAAGCACAAGCTTAAGATACATCTATTGCAGACTTCACTGGAAAGCAAAGGTACTAAATGGGTTTTAAGTGAGGTTGCTCAGAGTGACTACCCACAGCAGCACAGAATTCAGTGTGGAGTATCCATATGGATGATCAGCTAAGCTGCATGATGTTATAATTAAATAGTATGTGGTACTAGAGTGAGCTGCTTTTTTTTTTTTTCTTTCAGCTGCCTAGGGTATATCTACATTGCGGTGCCATTTGTGGTGTGGATGCAAACTTCTTTAGCAAGATCCAGATTTCAGTTTCTCAAACACTTGCTTAAGCAGAAAGGAAGCTAAAATTCTCCTATCTCTATTTTTATGACTGTGGCTTTCCAGGGTTTCTGTTTTCTTCCAGATTGCATCGCCATGTCACATGTAAAATTCCATGTCCAAGAAAGCAGTGGAGGGCTATGCATCTTCTGAGCTGAAGAACAAAGTCTGAAATCGTTTGTGCAGTAAATGAAATAGGCTCAAGCTTCCTCTATGGTATGCAACTAATTAGCTGATGTTCATTTTCAAGTGCGTTGTTCACAGTCAAGCTGAGACAATGCATAATATGCATTATAATGTCCCTGGAATGTGTCCTGGTTTTAACTGCTTCCTTTTACCACTGCTGCTCCCAGCCATGAATAAACCCTGCTTGAAATCTTGAAACGTGATGGGTGTATTTTGGAGATATACATTTTCAGCATCTGAATCTGAGCTTTCTGTAATGTAAAGCCTGTGAAAGAATGACTCTAGCACTACAGCCTGGAAAATGTCTTCCTTTT
Organism: Melospiza melodia melodia; assembly: GCF_035770615.1. Classification (NCBI taxonomy): domain Eukaryota; kingdom Metazoa; phylum Chordata; class Aves; order Passeriformes; family Passerellidae; genus Melospiza; species Melospiza melodia. Next base: position 82,923,387 of record NC_086198.1, on the reverse strand, counting down.
AGATTTTCCTCTCTCTTTGTTTCTTCCTCTCTCTTGTTGATAGTCATCAAAAATTTCACTTCTTTCATTAAAAAAAAAAGCTTCTCAGAGATTTTTGACTATTTTCATCCATTTAATTTTAATAAGGTGTGTACTGGATTTTAATGCTAGCAATGAAACATGATTTATTTTCCATTATTTATTGCTATTTATTTAGGATTTAGTTAACAGTCTCTGTAGTCACAAGCAGCTATAAGCCAGCCTAGTGAGTCATTTCCTTTACACTGACACCCATTGAAACAGCTCCCTTGCTGAAAATTCACTGATGTAACCAGACAAGCAGTATCGCGAGAGGTCATAGCTCATTATTTCACATTTGCTCAAGTATGTGAATGTTTCCAGGACAGAATAAAATCAAAAGGTTCTAGGCCTAGGGAGGTCAAGGACACAAGGGTGTATGGATTTTATTCACATGAATTGATGCAAAATTTGTTTGCAAAATTAGGTTTAGTTACCATCAGAGACAAAAATGGGGCTATAAAAACATTTTTATTAACGCTCCCTATCTACACAAGCCCTGGTATCAGGCTTGCCTATGTGTTGGGAGATAAAGAATTAAAATTGTGATAACTGACTTGTAGAAAAAGCAGAACCATAATTGACTTAATATTTAGAAGAAGCTAAACTAAATAGACATTATTAGTTCTTGGCATTTGTATGATAACTTGCTCATTTACTCATCATGGTCATCTGAGGCCTCAGTTTTCTCCCTCACTGCTTAGAAGGCATGTAAGTGGATCAAGGAGAATTTTATTTCTGGAACATTCAAGAGGAGTTTGTAGCTGTATTTTATTGGTAAGAAATCAAATGCTTACAATGTACCAAGTGTAAAGGCATGCATGTAAATGCTGGAGATCAAAGAGTTAGTCTTCTATGGGGATTATCTAATGTTACTACTTTCTTCCTCACTTATTATTATGGCATCACTCAGAATATAGTGGGATTTCTTGTCATATTTGTTGATATACTGGAAAATACTTGAACTTCCTCCAAGTCTGCAGATCTGTCTGCCAGGATGGATTCCTGCAGAACCCAGAGGGGCAGCTTTGGGAGCATCATGGTGGTTTTTCACTAGACTAAGATGCATTCAATAAATAAACAAGCAAACAAACCAGCCTACCTTAGGATGAATGAGGTTCCAGATACTGACCTAAAAAAGGAAAATCCTGCCCTTGCTTGCTCCCTCTCCTCGACAGCATCATGCTGCCCTGTGCTGACTGTCCCTGCAGACCCCACTGTGCTTCATCTTCCTTTGTCACACAGCTTGGCAACTCTTCAGGCCAACGAACAAACTGGCATAATAAGAACAGAGAAAAGATTTACTTTAGACATTAAATGGTGTCTTTAGTAATGTATGATTTCTTTTTTCTTCATCTTTTTAAGAAATCCCCATGGCTAAAAAAAAAAAACCAGGTAAATTTGCATTTTAAAAACAGATACTGCACGTTCCTTACCAATTCTGGGGAGAGGGGGAAAGTGAGATTGGGGGTGAAAGTGAGACTTGGCTGCTTTGGAGTGTTTCTGCTCAGCATCCAGAGGGAAGGTATGTGGGTGAGCAGTGCCTGCAGTGGCCAGGTGACCATTACAGAAAGCTCCAGTGGCCACAGGTATTTTGGTGAGCCTGCAGCAATCGCTGTGCCTGCACATCCTCCTGCTGCACGGCTCCCACGCCCTGTCACAGCTTCACTCCTGAAATAAAAGGAAACTGACAGCATTGAGGAATTAAAAAGGCTCTTCTGGAAGAAAGAAAAGCATGCAACTGTCCTGGAAGTTTGAGTATAAGGAGTTTAGGAGTTAATTTAGGCTTCTTTTGCTTTTGAAATACCTAATTTCATTTGCTTTGCTGAAGCTCATTTTATGATTAAACAGACATTCGTCTCCCATTCACTTTCTGTTGAAAAGGCAGGTGGAAAGGAAGCCTTGTGGCTTTGTGCCGTTTTACATTCTTCACATTGGGATAAATAACCCCCAGTAAGAGGTGGCAAAGCTTCAATTTCTGATTGTTTTTCCATAAACACACAACAGTATTGCTGATTGACTGGAGTCTGTTATTGTTAGGTACATTTGTTGCCTTCATCACTGATGCCACAGCATTTCTCATGGACACTTGTTTGCTGATCTACAGAACTCCTGAGCAGGAGGACTTTGCAGTCTGCTTCTTTCAAGGCATCTGTCTTCACAGGGGAGGCCTGAAAGTACTTGCTACAAAAGAATCCATCATGGCTCATTGCCATCCTTCTTTACAGGGCTCTTTCTGAAAGTAGTTATGGGCTTTCTGTCCCACTGACAGTTTTAACAGTATATATGAAGTGCTCATGACAATGTATTTTGCAAAAGTTTGTTGAGAAATATTCTGGCCATGATAATTTTCTAGTTCATGCTATTTAAGGGAAGCAGAATAGACTATGCTTGACTAACCATAGTTCCATTCATTTTGGGGCAGATGGAGAGGTTCTATATAATTCTGCATATTTGTGCTGCCTTTTTTTCTTATTTATTTTTTCCCTGTACTGATCTATTAGGGATAAAAATGAAATAATTAATACTTAATTGCATCAAATGGGCCCAAATATGCTCTGAATTGCATGCACATACCTCACTGGCAATTGTACTTGCAATACCTGGAGGCATTTGGATTGCTTCATAAGATTCCCTTTCTTCTCGCCAAATACATAGTACTTCTCCTCTGAGATCTGAACTGTTTTATTTAGTAATTAAGGTAGTTTGTGCAGCATCTTAAAGATGCAAAGGGCAGATGCATCAATGCCAAATCCAAAGACTAACTCAATGGCTCTTAAAGCATATCCATTAGCAAATTCTCTGAAGACAGAGAATTATCTTGAAGGCATATACCTCTACATTTGGATTTGGCCCATTTTAAACCGGTATCAGAGACATAATGAAAGTAAACACTCCTAAATCTAATGGACATTTAACAACATCCTTTCATTATACAGTTTTAATACTTTCATTTGCATTTCCATCATGTATTTTAGAGCTGACTCTCTCAAGTTACTCACAACCCTTTGGTCACTGCAGGTTTGATTTTGCTCTACAGAAGATGCATGCACAAATTGAAATTAAGTTAACTTTGTGTTGATGCTTGCCAAAGAGAATCCTAAAAAAGATGCACATTAGAGTTTTTGATAAGTTCTAAGATTTTGGAGACTTTACAGCAACCTTGGGCTTGAAGATAATATTTCAATCAATCATAAAGTTCCCCAAGCTCAACTGAGCAGGTAAACTGCAGCAACAGAAATTGAATTTCAAATTCACGTCTTCTGCATTTAATAGTACTTTTGTCCTAGGTTCAACATGTATCAGTGAAAGAGGTCTGACATACATGTAGTAGAAAACTATATAGTAAATTAAGAATGACATGTTGGGAATTTACTAGTGGATGAGTGTCACTTCTTTTACAACAGAAGTATTTTGCATTTTGCTGCCTTTCTACAAATCTCCCCATTCATATCTTTGAATGCTCAGTTTTGGTTGGTCTTTTATGGCAGAGATGAATGAGGGGTGTCTTTCCTCAGTAAGGTACTGTGATCCATGCTCCCTGCTCTTTGATTTCTTGTCTTGTGCTTGATACCTCTAGCAGCAACACAACAGCGTTGGGAAAACACAGAGTTATTTGTCTACATGCTCTTTTGCAGTCTAGTTATAGATTTTCTTTGCACTCTTAGGCTGCTAGATTTCTTCCCCATGCAAATGACTGTAAGATTTTAACTGCTCTAGGAAAGAAACTGAAAACTGTTACAGAATTCAAAAAAGAATTTGTCTGTTTTTGGGGAAACAAATAATTAAAATTGACAGATGAACTTAAGATAAAACACTTCATTTACTTTTGAATTGACTCCTTTTAAAAGACATGTCAAAGCAAAAGAACTATTTTGAAAATGAATAATCAACAGTTTTAGACACAAACATTTTTCTCTGTTGATTGTGAGCTATTTGTTTCCCTACTGCAGTGCATTCTGAAACAAGTTTACTATTTACTGAGAACACCCTTTTCCATCATTCTGCCTGACCAGCAGAAACTTCAGAAAAGACAAGCATTAGCAACGACATGGAGCTAAAATTTAAAATGTCTGCTCTGCAAATAAATTTCTCATGCATTATATAAAGTAAGAAAACTTTACCAGTTTAGGTACAGGAAGAAAAGTAGGCAGTTTCCACCTTGCAACAAAGACAAACTCAGACCACCAACTTTGTGCTTGGGCCTAAGGATAATTTATCAATCTCTTCTGATATCCAAGCTTCTTAATCTAGGTGTTCCAAACCAGTTTTCACTGGCTATGTAAGCACAGACATTTTACAGTTCTCTTTAGAAGATGAAGCTCCAAGAAAAGCAAACTCCTTTTGGCACAAGCAAAGCCAGCTATCTTTCACAGGTTTAAACCTATTTTAATTCTAGTATTAGCCTTCATGTTGGCTGATTTAATCTAGTTGTGGGGAAATATCTTGTTTAAAAAATTCTCCTACTATGGTTCAGATTAAAAAATTCGTTGAAGTTTACGGAACCTCTGTGTGCCCTGGCTCTGGGGACACCAACTACTGAGAGATGTGGGACACAGAGTACAGAGCAAGAATTCCTGTAAATGTTCCAGCTTAATCCACTTCCCCACAGGAACTGGCACCCATCTTCTTGTTTGTTCCAACGCAGTGGACTGCTCATAGGGTTTCAGTAAAGGCTTTGAGATATACCTGTGGCCCTGATGTCAGTATGTGTGTTTCTCTGCAGCTAGGATTTGTAGCAGCAGGTGTGTGGTGTGTCCATGTGTGCACATAAGTGGCCATTTCCCGTCACCCAGTCTCCACACCACCTACCACAATACCTGTAGCTATAAAAGAGAGGGTGTTTTGGATTGTTTTTAATTTGTCTAAACATTCCTGCAACCTATTCTTGAAAAAATGACATTGTTTTGGCTCAATTTTCTACTGTAGAAGAAATTTATGACTTTTTATGAGAGTGCCTTAACTGCAGACATTTAACTGAAGCTTGCAAAATAGTCAAACAAAAAACGTCTGCCTCTTTCCAGCTGTCACAGTTGTTTAAGCCTATTTGGTACTGTATCAGGAGTACTAAAATTTTAACAATACTGAACAGTAAATGAAACTGTTTAGTAAACTATATCTCAAGATTGTAAGTATCTCTTCTGTAATTAGCCAGTAATACACTACTTCAATCAGCCAAAAGAAATAGACAGTTGTTGCTGCTGCCATGAAATGCATTTCTAAAACTGACAGGAAAAGAGAGCAACTGCTTGGAGCTTGTTTGTCCGTGTTGTTTGTGCTGTAACACTGTCAAATGGCACCACTGCAAGGCATTTGCTCTACCCCAACTAGGCATGAAGCTGTGCTAAATACAAATTACACTCTGCACTTCACAAGTCAAATGCAGCTGAGTTTATTTGCCCAAACATGGGGATAAGTAATAAATTGGTCTCATGTAATTGGTTTTTAGCATTCTTTTATATATTGCAGATGAACTCTCTTCTCTGGGCTAGTTTCTGGGATCCTTTGTAAAATATCAGATTAAACTCTTCATAAGAAATGTTCTCTTAAAAATCTGAAAATATGAGGGGATTTTTGAAGATTTCTTACTAGGATTAGCCTTCATTTCATACACTGTTTATTCCCTCCGGACACTGCATAAATAAAAATTCAATATTTTGTATTTAAATTCTCAAATATATGGATGTGAAGTAAAATAAACTATTTAAACTTGGTTAAAATTAGATGTTTACACTTAAAACACTACAAAAAAGGTGTATGCTGTGTGGCATGAGTATGAAATATGAAGTATGGTTTAAAATTCCTGAAGTTTTTATGTCTTAGAAGAAATAAACTTTAGTTTTTCTTCCTTAAGAAATAGCTACGTAATTTTTTGACAACTTCTGAACAAATAACAAGATTGCTAGAGATAATCTATTAAATATAAAGTCTTTGATTTAAAATGCACTGGGCATGGAATTTGAATATGAAGGAAAGTTGAAAATTGAAGCATGAAAAAAATAAGGAAATAGTTTATTTCAGAAAATGCTATATTAATTTTCATGGAATTTGAGTGGCCCTGCTCATGCTTTACTTATTTAATGAGAGATTATTTTCAGGAATAATTACATGGGAAAGAAGGACGAAAGCAGAATTTTGGAAGGGATTCATTTGTAGCAGGAGTGGGGTCCTGCTGAGTGAGTGATTATCAGTAACTTTGGCCAAGCAATAATAGCATCCTGAAGGCATCTATTCCACACTACTAAACCTGTAATTTTGAAAAAGAATGTCACGCATGCATTTTTGAAAGAAATGTAAATGTTGGTTTGCTTTTATGATGCAATATATTCCCAAGGTGCTCTGCTTCACCTGCCTCCCAGGAGGGCAGTAAACAGCCCAGACCCACAGGGTGGATAAGGCAGGGTGTTGTTCTTGTGTCATGCCAAGCCCACACCCATCATCCACATCTCCCTCTACTCTCTATTTTCCTGTGTCCTCTCTGCTTTCCTGTGGGCACCAATGTGTACATCACAGCCCTGGTAAGCTTGGGCTGCAGGTGGACACCAATATTGAATCCCTTGCAGATGCTGGACTTCCAGAATGCAGTTTATGCATTGAATTCTCATTGTTGTCTCCTACTGAGGATCCACATGCAGATACTTGTACATTCTTGTATGAATTTTGAACATGTAGGAAACCTATTATGTTGTCTTCAACACATATGAGCCTTGGAGAACAGAGGCTTTTTAAAAAATTGTATTTTCAACAAGGCAACTTACTGTGAGCACGTAAGAAACCCTCAGATGCTTTCACTGGCTTCCCCTTAGATTTTAAATCAGAATCAGGGAGCTGTTGCTTAGATTCAGCTGTGTACCTCATTGCCTGATACACCAACAAAGGCATACTTCATTGCCTTGCCCAAGATATATACAGAGATGTAGAAGGGATTTGTTGCTCACCACACTTCTATGAAAAATGGAGTGCTCTATATTAAGAGGGAATCTCATCCCTGTGGAAGGGATAACTTTCTCCAGGGCTGATCTCACACTGGAATGAACTCCGGAAATTTAAAAAATCCCCACAGACCTCACTGCCTTCTGCTCCAGTTGCAAGGCACTCTTCTTTGACCCTCTCCTCTCTAATGTAAATATTTAACAATATACATATGTCAAAAGCAACAGTGGCCACAACTCTGAAACTCTACCAAGCAAAGCACAAGCTTTTCCCGTGGGGACACAGTATTACTGATGGTGCTTCCTGTACGATTTTGCTTCTCCATACTCAGCAAGAAGAACTGACTGTTCCACAGAAACCTCTGTAAGACATTAGAGCAGCTCTAGGTTACTTTTGGGAGAAAAAGGTCTAGCCCTGCAGTCAGCTGCTAGCCCAGACTCCTTTCAATTTGGATGAGGAGTTGGAGATGATTCAGGGAGATGGGAGGTACAGGCAGCCTGGACCTTGTGTCCATATTCCCTTGGATTCTGTAAGATATTTATTTCACCTTTCTACTGAGGTTGTAGGACCTGTGTTTTAACAATTATGCCATGCCACTCCCTGCTAATGGCAAAATGTCAGGTATCTGAGTGCAGCACTCAAGGAAAATAGCATTTATTTCACTTGTAACTTCATCAGGGACTAATGGTCAAGCTGATAGCCTGACCTAGTCTTTTTCCAACTGTATTTCAAGACTGAGATGAACAAGTTAAGGTATTTGCTCAAATAAATAATCAAAAGTACTAAATCCGGGTAATAAGAATTTGACAACGAAAGCTTTTTATTTCTTCCTTGGAATACAACACCATTACTTCTTTCTCTCCTTCCCACTCCTTTTGATTTTTCAGGTACCACTCAAATTGCCCATAAATCTTGGACTCTTAATTTGGAAAAAAATCTCTCAATCTCTACCACCTCCTAAAGAATAGTTCTGGAAACTGTTTTAAACATCACATTGTGGGTTTTGTTCAGCTCTCAGTGCTCATGCTACTGAAAACACTGGAAGAAAGGCAAAAGGAAAGTAATAAAATAAAAATCTTAACTGTGTTTAGATTTTTTCACAACACGTTGAATAGAAAAGACTTACCAAGTTACACTATTAGATTAGCTGAAATCTACCAATTCCACTGAGGTCCTTCTACCTACATACACAGGTTTGTCCAGTGTTTGTGAAAGGTTATACCCAGCAATAAAGCTCATAGAATTTTTGAAATAGCACATATGCACCTAGGGTACTTGAAATATATTGCATAACCCTGGGGTCATGCTTTTTAGTTGTATTCATGGGAACACAGAGACCTTAAGTAATGATATGGCTTCTAATGTCCCCTGTTCAATAAAATATATCACAAAATCACAGAACTGTTAGGGTTAGACGGACCACTGGTTATCATACATATATTATATATATATATATACATACATAACTAAAGCAATCACAATACCTAAGATTTTATTTAATTAATGTGTGACCTGTGTCCCATTTAGGGGAAAAAAACCCAAGCCTCATCTCCCTTTTCACCATGGGTGTGTGCATGTCCCACACCCCTCCACTTCCTATCATTACAGGCACATTTTAGAGGCAAATAATTATCTTCTGTCCATGTTTGCTGTCCCATCTTGAGAGAGAAAATGTGCATATTAAGGTCTCATGCAGCTTGCTAAAAAGCTGAATGGAGCAGCCTTTTCTTGTCTGAAGCTGGCTGTTTGAAACCCACCCCGAGCCCCAGCATCTGGCTGCAGGCAGAAGCAGAAAGGTTTGTGTTTCTCTCTGCCCAAAGGATTATACAGCTGCAGAAATCGACTTCTATAACAATACTATGGGAGCAAAAAACTGTGTTTTTCTGGTGACAGCAACAGTCTTTTCATGGTGCAATTCTGTTTAAGCGGCAAGAGTTATTTTAATGTTCAATTGTTTGGGTTTTTTTTTTCCTTTCGCAAGTATTAGAAATAAGAATTGAGTTAGGCATGCTATTAATGATTCTAGGATTCTATATTTTTAAGAATGACCACTCTACCTGTGCTCAGTGTGGCTGAAGAGAACAGCTGTTACTCTGGTTACATTATCACGCTTTAAAAATTCAAAGAGGAATCCCATCAGAAGCACTACTCCTTATTCACTTGTGCTCCCTAATGGCAACTTTAAATCCTGTACTCTCTATTGTCTTTGCTAAGGACACATGACTTTGTGCCTGCGCTGTCAGAGTGGCATGTGTGTGCCAGCAAAATGCAGTCAGCACCTGACATGCATTTACACATCTTCTAAAGACTGTTATATATACATTTATCTTCTCTCTTTTGTAGAGGATATGCGATTTCTTTTATCAGGGCAGCAGCCTGTGATGTATGTACAATGAAACAGGAGGCCAGTGCAACCAGATACCTTTTCTATTCATATTGTGTTAAGGGTATGAGCCTTCTTTGATGTCAGTAAAGTTAATAATGTTTAGAGATATAAAAATCAAGTCAGTGCTCACTGACTAAGCAAGTAGTACTAGACTGTCTTGCTAGCCTTGGTTTTTACCAAGTTTTCTATTTCTATAAAAGATAAAGCTTTTAAAAATTGAGACATATGTTATCTTTACAAAATTCTTAGAAAATATTTGGAAAAGACTGTTCACTCCAAACTTGCACCATCTTTTAGTCATTCTATAGCACACAGGGTGTCTTGTAGGGAAAATTACTCCAGCTGGAATCCCCCATATCCTTCCCACAGAACTCACAGCAGATCCAAATTGAAAATTAATTGAGATTGGTGAAGAAAAGCTAATGCCTGATCCCTTCTCAGTGGACATTATTTTTACTTTGACACATAGCTGCATTTTTATAGTCTGAAGAGCATTGAGAATTCTTAGGAACAAAGGGTGTTCACTGAACATTCCCACAAAGTTCATTCCATGGGCTAGAGAATAAACAGTATAGTAATTTTTCCTTTTTTACACACTCTCTTTAAATTATTTCAAATATATTTTGAGTTTCTTAGGTATGAACACTGATCAAAATCTAGTAATAAAATAGATCTTTTGTAGTTCAATTTTAGTCCTTATGTAATAGAAATGCTGTGTTTAGTTTTGATTATAGGTAGACTACATGATACTTTTTTCTCTTCTTTTATTTTAGGTCTAACTCCTAGAAAAGGCTGACTCAAAATTTCAAAGTTGGCTTTCCCTGAATATCTACCAGTATTTCTTGTTATATTCTATATCATTTGGTTAGTGATGGTGATTACTATGATGGATCATGTAATTTATAATGCATCATACAATCTATTTGCTGCATTACTCATAGAGATTGAAAATGGAGGGGCACAAAAATACTTCTCTGATGCTGTAACACATAGTTTTGAGTTCTGTTGCATTATCCTCTTATATTTCCCAAACAGAGCATGATTCTGGTCACCAAATATGCAATGAAATACTTAAAAATCTAGTCATAAACTGAAATGCACTAAAGTATGTGTTGAAGAAGTTCTTGAATAAAGGCTCTTCCTCATGTTCTGAGCATGAGTTTGAGCCTTGAAACTGCTTCTTATTCATACTTTGTAAATGAAGGCTTTTGCTATGTTTCCACTTGAGCCTGAGCCAACTTCAGAGCAATGCCCATCCCTCAGGTTAGTTTACAGTATCTAAGGTCAGTAATGCAAATGCACAAAGCTGGACAAGGGAACTGGCTGGATAGTTTTGCTGGGCTCTTTTACCTGGCACCTTAAATTTAATACAACTGGGTCTGAGGAAGTGTCAATAAAAGGTGAAAAAGAGGCTTGTGTCTGTCTCTTTCCTTTTGCACCCATAGCTGCCTATGATTTTCAAGAACGCCTGCAGCATGTGCCTTCACAGAATCCAATGGGCTTTAATTTTAAAGTACAGCCCTGTCCAGAATGGGACCATACCTGCTGGTGCCACACCTTGATTTACACATGGTGTTCAAGGAGGAGATTAGCTAATGACTGAAATGTGCCCATGAGTATAACACCACACCATAACCCCTTTGAGCTGGCCGTGCCATGATCTCTGCAGCGGCTGAGGATTATGGCAGTGGCAATAAAATAAAACAGGCCTGTTCATAGCACGTAACAGCAGAGCTAATTGGGACTAACATACCATGTATTTATTACGTTGTGTAATAATTTTCATTCTAAAAGTCAGCATTGCCATGTATTTCTCCATCTTTTATCCAGAGGGCAACATAACTCTCTGTAACTGGGAAATCCTAAGCTGTTAAAACACCTAAAAATGAGGAGACCTATTTCCATGATATCATATAATGTATGGAAGATGTGACACTTCCTTTTCCAGCATCTCACTGGCAATACTATGATCTACATATGTTAAAAAAGTAGACGACAGTCTTAAACAGTGGCATGATGAGCATTTCTTTTGTGTCCTTGAAATTTATATGAACTATGTCTAGTATATAAACACTAGTTTGCTAGACTAGTATATAAACACAGTTTGCTCTTGCAAATACAAATGTAAAACTGCTAAAGAAATTAATTTACGTGGTTATATTGGCTAAGTAATTGAGAAACAGGCCGATTCAGATCAGTTTCCTCACAACCTCTACTTTAATGTCTGTACCTCTTTTCTAAAGGCCAGCTCGACTAATGTAAATGTCCCATGATCTGAATTGCATGCAGTAATCTTGAGGGGAGAATACGTATTTGGCACCATTTTCAATGATCAAGACACTTTACATGACATTCTTGTTTAAACGGCATGAAAATCAGAGTTAAGTGCTGTGCAAATGAGGGCAGAATAGAGCCCTTTGTATCTCATTTTCCAACTGCCCTGGGATCATCTGGAGGTATAACCACATAAATCCCCCGAGGATATGTCTCCAACTCTCTCAACATGCTGTTCCCTGATCACACTGGAAATCCACTCAATTTAGATTTAATCTCAGCAAAATCTACCCAGGACTTGCTTTCTAAATTTGAAATACTGTCTTTTTGGTGCTTTTTTTTTACTTCGGTTATTATGCTTAACTGCATTTTCCCTTAGCCATCCTCAAGCCTGCTTCTCTGTGGGGCTACCAGTGTGTGCCAGGAGGGTGGGGGTCTCTAAAAATTAGAGATGAAACTTGGCTCAGCCTCATGCATGGGAGCATATTGCTTCCTCTGTCACTGACTGCTACATGATGTTAGGATTCTTTCTGCCTTACTTTTCTTATATAAAATATGACAATAATGTTTTCCAAACGTTTTTAACTTCCTAATTTTTTTTAACCTAAGACTCTGAATTGCATGGAGCAAAAGTACAAATATTGTCCCCACCCAAAAGGAAGCTTGTAATGAATGAGTACAGAAAATTTACAAGTAAAAAATAAATAGCAAGTTGCATGTGGGGAAAGAGAAAGAGACACAGAGACAGATGGATTTATATAAATTCAGCTTTTAAAGTAGTGGTTGGTTGGGGTTTTTTAAAATTAAATAATTGTAAGCAGTAACCAGCTGTAGTATTATTCTTCACTGTGTAATCTGCACAGTGAAATGTAAACAGGGGGTCAGGCTCTCCTGTGGCCATATGACCCTCTCAGCAGGAAAAGGGGGCACGGAGAGAGGCTGTGCACAGAGAAGCATACAAGGATATTCATGAGCTGGGAAATTTTGCAGCAAAAAATAGCTTTCCTGCATAGTCAATGGTGCATAGCGTTCGGTTTAAAAACCCTTATTAAATTAAGAGGAGCTTTCTGCATCCCCCAGCCTTTGCTGCTGCTGCTGTTTGTACTTCCATAATGCTGTTGAGAAAACTGGGGCTTAATATCAACTTGAAGGTTTAGAAAAATGCAATAACATTCAGATACAACTTGATTACAGACCAAACAGAGATACAGAACACGAAAACTGATATGTCTCGGGAATCTAGCTCTTCTGAATCTCTTTGTTCCTTTAAAAAAATTATTTCTTAAAAAATAAATGTGTATGTCTACATGCATTCCTTTGTCAACACAGGAAGATGGAGGGATTGGCAGCTAGGCATTCTTCAATTTGGTAATTATCTAATGTTTTCTGTTCTTTAAAATTATCTTGTTTTTCTTCCTTTATTTCTTCTCCGATTAAAAGGCTCAGCCCTTCTCTTGCACTCTGATCATAGTTCTCATGCTGTGTATTTAACACAGCATATTTTTTAATTCACAAACATACTCTTTCTGTCATTGCTATAGCTCTGACTACCTTTTTGTTGTGGTGTAAACATCTTTTCCCTGCGGTATGTTTATGACATAACAAACCTTTATTTATTTCTTCATTTATTATTTTAAAAACCAATACAGTTTTCCACCCAAAATACCCATTTTTTACATAACCTTGAGATGCCTATTCATTCTTTCTCAGGAGGAGTTCAGGGGAAAGGTGCAGCGCCCCTCTAAATCACAAATGAAATGAGTTTGTTGGCTTGAATAGTATTTCTCCTTTCAACCCTCACACATTTCAGTGCATTCCATTAGTCATTGTTCAAATGAGGCTGTTTTCTGACCCCAGAGGCAGGGGAGGAGGGAGTTTGGGGCTTAAATGAGTTTGCCGATCAGTACATAGAGGCACATTGTTTCTCATCTTATATTTTGCATGTTCTGTTTACAGAATATAACCCTGGTTCCCACCACCAAAATGTCTCAGGTTTTGAGCATACTGTATGTTTGATGCAGTTAATTTAAATAAATGACTTTCACATTTAAGCAATTAAACCTATAATTAGCACTGTTTGAATGAACTAATCAGCTAATACCCTATGACACACGGTCCTTTTTTCTCTAAATATTTTTAAAGGGAAAGGAAAGAGATTTATAAAAAATTATAGAAGATGCGGTAAAAAAATAAGCTTTGATTCATGAAAATTAAAAAACACCACCACAAACTATTTAGACCAATGTTTGCCTTGTGCCTTCCAGGGAATGTGGAATTATGCACATTCATTTCCTCTGAATTCTGGGGGAAAGACTGCAATAAACAAAGTAGTGAATCTTTTTTAAAATGAGGCTAACTTCTACCACTGTTGTATGTTTTTAATACTTAAACACACTTTCAGGGGTTCTCTGGGCTCACTGTATTTTAAAACGTGTCCATACATCTAATCCAGTGGTAGGAGAGCTGCGTAAGACACACCCTTGGGAGATTCCCTCTGACTGGCAGAACTTTAGCTGCTCTCAGTAAGATGGAAATTTATTAGGAGGAAATTATCCTGGTGTCCTCTGAAAAACAGCATTTCTGATAAAAATCTTGTTCCCTGACAGAAGTCTAACAAGCTACATTTGTTAGCTGGTTTCACTCCTTAGATTCATCTGTTAATTTTAATTCTTATGTTGCACTGCTGTGTATTTATGTTCTGAGGCAGACATGATCTATGTGTGCACACTGGAGATTGAGATGGTGGTGGTGAGAGAGCACAGAAGTTTAGGAGAAAGTTTCCTTTTTTCCCACCCCCCCCCTCTACTTACAGGGGAAGCAACCCTTCCGTTTTTATGAAATCTGGAATTTGTGGATAAATGTGCTTCTTTGTGTCCCTGTTGCTATAGATTTCTATTACTATAGAAATAAGCCTAACTTACCATATACTTTTTTCTTTTCTTCAGCACTGTTGTCCCTAAATGTCATAGTGCCACACATAGGCCATATATCACATGCCAAAATTTTACTTTTTTTTTCCATTAGAACACCATTAAATGTCTTCAAATGTGGAAAACAGCTTGAACACCCTTGAGTTGTTAAACTCTGCCTGTTTCCACTGTACCTCCATAAGGCTGGGATTCAAGATCCTTCTCTGCAGCCTAGTTTTCCCTCAAGTCTACCTCATGTGGGGCCGAGGCTAGAAGATTTCTGAAGAAAGAATGTTGACTTTAATAAATAAAGCTGGCATTAGGAGCCCCTCTCCCAGCATTATGACTTACCAGAGTCAATAGGTATGCAGTGGTCTGTTCTTGCAGAGCAAAAGGACCGCAGGAAGATGGCTCATAGTCTTTACTGGTTGTAAGGCTCACCAAAACTTAAGTGAACTTGTTTCTCTTCCTGTGTGCTAACTGCCTTCTGAAAGTACTTTTTCATCTGTCAAGCTTAGGGTAAGAATTAGTTCAGATTTTGATTATTTTTGTCAAATATTTTGGGTAGAGTAGGAGAGAAAAAAGGGGTCAGTGGAAAGTGCTGCCATGCCAAAACTTTTAAAAATACAATTAGATTCACCCTTGCTTTGAAAGTCTCACTTCAACTGGGAATTTTTTGGTTTTGTTATTTTTTGGGTTTTTTTTAAGTAAGAGAAAGCTTATGCTACTACCCTATGCTACCAATACTGAGAAGATCTGGGTTTAAACCATTTGCTTCAGAGAAGAAACTTGCACCTCAGGCCTTTACACTTTGTGTTGAAGGATTTCATCACCCAGTCATTTCCCATAGTGATAGTCTTTCTGCCTGATGCTTCCAAATATTTCCTCCAACTTGGACAGGGGAAAAACTTATTATTAAGATTTAATATAATTCTGTGGCTATGCCTCTTAAAATCAGGTGTGGACATCTGAAGCACTGACAGTTCTCACTGCAGATGAAATCTGAAGGACCAGTAGATAGATGACCAACAGCCCAGGAAAATCAAAGCCTACGTATTTAATGCTGGGCAACTAATCACTGAGGCACTTCAAACTTGAGGAATTTACAAATTTTAGCCTGAACCTTGCTATGTTTTGGAGTTTATATGCAAAACCAGAAGCAGCTATGCCCTATTATATAGCAGAGGAATTTGTCAGTATAGAAAGAGGTGCCTCCATTTTGGAGGAATATTATAATGGTGAAGTTTCTAGAAGAGATCATGAGAAAATAGATAATTTCTTATTTGGGCAGCTTTGTGGAGTGAAATGTAGTGAATGTTATCTGACAGGGCTGGCAAAATTCCCACATGGACTGAAGAACCTTCCTCTATGATAAGAAAATTGTGAGCACTGGCGCTCAGCACCAGTAGAAAGGAGGTGGCCCCACAAGTCACCCACAGGATCATGGTCAGTCTTGCAGAAGTTCTCTGGAATCTCAACTATGATCACTCCAGGGTGCAGATTAACTGGACCTTTTCTTAGAGCACATCTGCTGAATCTATAGGTTGGTGCACTAAATGCTGGCACACCAAAGGCCTGCTAGGGAAATTCTACTAAATTACTCTGGTCATAATTTCACAGATTTGGAACAAAGTGTTTTTGCTACCAGGTAAATCATAATTTCTTGAGCAGAATGAAAACGGGAAAGACTTCAAAACTATTTAAATATATATATATATATATATATATATATATATATATATATATATATATATAATTTAATAATGTCTGTATGATATAAAATAATGGTTGTTCTGATTAAGCATTGATAGCAATTACCTGTGAATGCAATTCTTTAAACACCAGTAAATATCCAGCTAAAACAACATAACTATGTCCTACACAGCACTCTAACCTATCACTTTGTTAGGGTCTGCGCCTCTCCAGTGCTGTTAGAAGAGCTGACCTCATGCACCAAGAATTATATCTGCAAAAAGATTCTAACTACCATTCTGGTTGGTTCAAGGTTTAAGATTCTCCTTTGAAACGTGGAAATGTTATTTTCAAAACTATTCTGCTTGTTGTTTTTATTCACTGTTTCCATGGCAGAGCTGAAAAACTGTTACAGCTGTGTTTTGGGTGGTCTATTGTATGCCACTGTTGGTTTTGATTATTACATTCAACACTCTCTTGGTATGTGTTTCACTGTCCCACTGTCTCCACATAAATATGGAGTGGTGCTGCCTCCACCCGTTGTTTATTCAATTGCTCTGGGTTACAAAGCAGGAAACCCAACTTTTTTTCGCTCTTCTGTTTAGGGGGTTCACAGCTCCTAGGAGCATGCCATAAACACTAGGTTATAGCTCAATATTTAAGAGGACATTGCTCTGCCCTTCCCTCAGGAAAAGTTGCAGAGTCAAATATAGAACATTGAAGAGGCAGCAGAATTCAATGTCCAAGGGACAATGATGGCTGGCTGAGATGAGGACACCAGGTTTCTCCTGGTCAAATTAAAGGAAAAAAAAAAAAAAAAAAAAAAAAGAAAATCCAAAACCACCACCACTGAAAAAAAAAAACCCAAAACACCCCCAAGTAATGTAGAAGGACAGATCTAGTCTAAGGTATTCCTGGCCTGATTTTTAAACATGATCTTATACAGACTTGCTAAAGTCAATCAGGCAATACATGGTACATTTGCCTGGAATATACTGCCCAGTGTAACTTTCAATAACATGAGGTCGAATGTCTGAATTTGAACATTGCTCAAAAAGATATGATTTATTAAAGGTTCATAACCCTCAAAATTGAATAATGAATAGTTAAAATACCAACTACTGTCTGTAAAATACACACATCATTTGCTGCAGAAAATATAAAAAAAGGGAAAATAAAAGACACAGAATTGTGAAAATTAGTGACTGATGGTGTAAAATTAATGATTATCTGTAAATAAAGGACAGTTGTAAATACAGTGTGTCTAAGCTGACCAGAAGAACCTGTCCTGTGCATTAGCTAGCCTGGATCAGAGCAAACTGAAACCATGTTGGGGCCTGTCCTCTCCTGCTTTCAATCAACTGGCATTTGATCTCGTGCAGATGAAGCAGGACCTTGCAGCCTGGCCATAAGAAACATCCCTTAAACACCTCACTCTTAAAGTGTGCTTAGGACAGTGAGACACGTACCTGGAATCAGAAGTAACTGATGCCCTGCAACAGTCAACAGAAAACTTTATTATGCCGTGTATTTTTCTTAACTATGTGATCTCATGTGGTTTTAATTACTTGACGTAATTGTTCCCATTTTATTTTGGTATTTCTTTGTCCAGTTTTCACCAAGAATAGAAAATATGCAAAGGCAAGATTTTAAACTCAAATCACAATTCCAGACGTTTGGTGTTTGTCTGAAACTCATCTGAGCTGTCTGCATGTGTGTCTCTACCTTAGTTTGGGCAATATTGTTAAATGAACTTTTTGAATGTAAGATCATCAGTCATTGATGTAAGATTAAGTCATTGTTACTTGTGAATTATTAAAGGGTTCTAAAATTAAGATCAATTCTCATGAAGGAGCAATATACAAGATAGGACACATCCCCCACAATACCACTAAGCTTTTGTATTCAGGAGAAACAGAAGCCTGCAACCCACTTGGCTTAAGAGTAGAGCTGGAGTTGGTTGAACACCTGAAAGGGCATAACTCTGGGTTAAGTGGGGATGCCCACGAACCACATACATCCTGTTGTGAACACCACTGCCTCCTCTCTTTCCTCTGGCTATATCCAAGTCTTTAATGCATATTTCAAGGAACTGTGACCTAAATTCAGATGATTGATCACAGTAGCAGTAGAGTAAACTTTCAGTATATCTTCACATTGACAGTGAACCTGGTATCAAACTTTAACCTGCAGCACTTTGCTTTCCTATAAAATAAAAATATTCCATCTTAAATCACTTCCTTTTCAGAAACCTAAAAAAACCCATAAAGGCCAACTTTTCCCCCCCTTTCCACTGATTTCCATATAATTCCAAGTTTCTCATCTCTGGTTTCTCATGTACTCCCCCTTACCTTTCCTGATCTCCCACAAAACCTTGGCAGAATACCAGCAGATCTGATAGCTTCTTCTGGGCTGGCTGCCATTACCATATTTATGTCCTTCAGGGTTTTCTGTGGGACTGATGACGCGCAATACATCACTGGGCTGCTGTGACCAAACAAGGTTTGTGTGCTGCAGCTTCCCCCAGCATTTTGCCAGAAGTGCTGAGACCTGTCAAGGGGATGAAGAAAGATGAGTAAATGTTGACGAGGGATGGAGGAATAGTGTTGAAACAGAGTAGATGTTGGGTAGGAGGAGAGGTCTAAAAACAGTGGCAGGGGGAAGAGTTAGTAGGCGTTTCAGAAATATCTGAA
Source organism: Melospiza melodia melodia (assembly GCF_035770615.1). Taxonomy (NCBI): domain Eukaryota; kingdom Metazoa; phylum Chordata; class Aves; order Passeriformes; family Passerellidae; genus Melospiza; species Melospiza melodia. Next base: position 82,904,443 of record NC_086198.1, on the reverse strand, counting down.
ATTGAAGGGGAAATAGAAGTATTCTGGTACGGGATAAGTTGTAAGGAATGGACTTTGAGAGGGAAACAAAAATTGGGAGTTAAACAGAATCGATGAAAAAGTTGAGCTTGTATGGGGAGAATGATGATGCTCCACATAGCATGGGATGATGATGATGAAGAAGAAGCTTCATTAGGATTTAGCATTTTTGTGTCTATGCCTTTGGCTGAACTGAACTCTACTTTCCAGCCTTTGTGAAATAGCCTGTCCCTTGCTGTGGTCCATCACTGAATGAGTGTGAACCAATGCATGATGAGGATTATGTCTACATGGCAGGATAGGATCCCATGGGTGAGCCTTGCAGTGATGCTCTTACCGTGTGTTGGGAGAACAATGGGATGTGCTGCCTGCCCCTTTACCTCACTGCCAGCAGAAGAAGACCTGGCTTCATGAACGGACATGTAACTGGAGAGACATCAGTCTGAACAGCTGGGCAATCAGTGTCACAAGCACACTGGAGAGTGTGTCTGCCTTGATACTCACCACTGGGTTCCACTGATCCCATGCTCTCATGGTGTGTAGGAATAGGATTTGCACACAATATGCCTACAGAGATGCCATTCTGAAATTAGCAATAAGTTATGTCAAGCCGTATGCATGATATATGCTCCCAGTTTCTTACAAGAAACACCATTAACTTAAATTTTAGGTTGTTAAACTTCATTTAGCACCATCGTACCCTGTAAAAATTCAAGACTGCTAATACAGTCACTCAGCTCACTATTCCATTCTCCCCTCTCAGTCTCACCTCTTAACTCTTTATCATAATGAGCAGTTTCTTTGAAGAATGGTCGTGGGAGATGCATGACAACCCGAAATACATGTAAACAAAAATTTTGGAAGATGAGGCAAAGGGGTCTCTCCTTTTTATATTACAGCTTCATTGCCTCACTGAGGCTATGACAAGTGTAATCTCTGCCTACATAAAAGCCTGCTTTTCCCTAAAGATTTTCCCAGTGACTCAATTTGATTGTTTTGAGTCAAGGACATTAATTTGAATTTGAATTTTAGGATTTCCAAAGTGTCAAAGGCTTAAAATTGTGCCAAAGCACATATATTTACAACCAAGACCTGGGAAGAAAGAATGAGGTAAAAGCAGTAAACATACAGAAATTAGTCTGGGCAAGTTATCAACAATAGGACCTTATTTTCAAATATTTCCTCTGTACAAGTTAATAAAAATGAAGCTTAAGTATTGAATACTTAAAACAACTATTACTGCTTTTAACTTATTTGCCATCAGATGTGCTCCCTAAAACTATATAGAGAATCCTGAGCCACCAAATGGAAGTGTGACTGAAGATCATATACAAACTAGCTGCCATTTCCTTGCAGAGGGAATAGTAGCAGCAAGAACTCAACTGATGGGTATATCCTTCCATGAACTTGACTACACACACTGGTCATGTGCTCATCCTGACACCCCCATCCCACTGTTCTTTTAATTACTTCACTAAAACACCCTCAGTGAGCTTAGCTGTGTCTGGCAAACACTGTGGTCTGGCCCATAATGCAAAGAGCTTCAGAACATTGAACTGTTCATCAAAATGTGAAATGGTTTAAATGTTGGGGTTTTTTCAATGGCATGTTTCTGTGTAGACCGAACTCCTGTTCTGCGAACACCTCCTTGGTTTTGATCTCTATGCAGTGCATATTACTAAGTAGGGTGTGATTATAATGTATGTATATACATGAAATACAAAAGTTGTATGAAGACTTAGAAAATTTTCAGTGCTCATGCTGCTATTGCAAAAATGTCCTGTAATTGTCCTTGTTATGTTCATAATTCTTTAGCTGACTAAATGACCCTTCTCACACACTTTCATTTATTCTTCTCCTCAAATCTTAAGATGACCAGTTTCAAAATGCAAAAAACTAGAATACTGTGACTTAGAGTCTTAATGCCTGAATTCAGTCCAGAATTTCATATCATGTTAAGGATGTTGTTAAAACAATTACAAAGTTATTTTTAAAATAATGGGCATTGTTGGGCCTCCCTTTCTAGCTAAGACATGCAGGTCCTGTGATAATTGTACTTGCTTTTTTGGCTTTTGCAAATTAACACAAATGTCTTGCTGGTTAATTTAGAGGCTTTTATCTTCCCTCCAAAATGTCTATCTTTATTTGATTCACATCTGTAGTTTTATTTAATGTGAACCAGACGTTGAAATCAAGGCAATGTTTACTAAGATATTTGCACTGAAGAAGGCATGCTACAGAGTTGTGCCAGTTCTCTGGGTGTCAAGAAAAATAAAGTGTTCCAAAGGTTTTTTTCTGTTTGTCTAATTAGAACCAAACTTTCTAATCAATAACTTTCAAACTTCTACAAGCAAAGAGAAATGAGAAAATGCACCAGAATTCCACAAGATGTTGTACTGCATGCATAAAACATTGTGTTTTTGTTAAAATGGTGGGATTTTAGTGCACCACTATAAAATCCACCAGGGCGTGGCTGGAGAGTACATGCAATGGGATGATGATGGGAAGACAGCAGAGAGCAGAATGCACTCTTAGAATCAGAAATCAAAGCTAGCAATGAGGGTTGAAGGTGGGAGATGCAGCTGCTGCCATTGATCAGCTGGCTGGTGGTGCCCTGTCTCCAGGAGAGACAGTGCCTCCTGATGTGGGCCAAGTTTCAAGTCAGAGGGAGCTCAGATCTAATGCTTCTCCGGAGATGTCAATATCTTTCCATGCTCCCTGCAATATGTGCATGCCAGACTTGTTTAAAATGCATCTGTTGTGTTTTAAATGCTGAATTAGATCCATGTTCATTTTTTTGGTCATTGTTTGCATATATATAGGTCACTGAGTAGCACACCAGGAAGGTATGAGATGTCAGAAGAACAGAATCTATGAGATGGAGTGGATAAAGATGTATTTAGTATATATTTTCCTTAGCCTCTATTTTTCTCTGCAAACTCATTATTCACTTAAAGGAGAGGCACAGCCAGTCTTTCGTCCTCATGAGCTGGAACATTTTGCTCTTGCAGCATAATCAGATTTTCCAAGCAAAACTCCTGTTATTTCACTCGCATTTATGCAGCCCTACGAGGCCTTGGCAAAATTCAAGCACTGCAGAGCATGGTAACATTTCAAATTATAAAACTTAATATGATAACATGTACTTAAATTTTAAAGACCAAATTAAAAAAAATTATGTTGTGTCTACAAAATATGCATACAGGTAACTGATTGCATTTTTCATGTAATAAGTATGCAGTCTAAAGCAGTGGAAAGAGTACCTGAAACAGTGGTATCCAGAATCTCAATGGATTGTATCCTGCATGCTTTCATTTCCTGGCAAGTTTGGGCTTGTGTTTTGCAAGCACAAAGGTCTAAGATCAAATTAAGACCAAAATGCTTATGATTAGTCTTTACCAAAAAAAATGGAGTATGAATTATAAACATGAAATAAAAGAGAAAAAAAAATCTGTGTAGTAAATAATATTTTTTCAATATAAATTTCTTTATGCAATTAGTTGGGACTTTCTGTTAAAATAATTAAATAAATAAATAAGAGTGGCACTGCATATTTTGTAGTAAAGTATAGCAGTTGATTCAAAACAACATGGTGGATGCAGCCCAGGTTTTGGTGGGACCTTGTTTCAGTTACATGGTAAAGACATAGTAACTAGTTCCAGATTGATCTGAAATTAATCCCACCTTGGTACCAGGCACAGAATTTCTCCTTGCATCATTCCCTTTCACACCAGTTCTCCTGTCCATCCCTGGCTTGTTCTGCTTAGTATGTATATCTCTGCTGTGCAAGATCCAAATGCAAATCCTTGAGTCATACTTTCCTGAGGTATAACTACATTTCTGCCATTGACCTCCTCAGTCATTCAGCCCTCCCGTACCTTCCATGTCTGTAAAATAGGGACACAGACCTATATGCAGGAGTTTTCTCACAGTGCTAATCACCACAGTGTCTCTATGAATGTTTATAAAGTGCTTTAAAGATGAAAATTGCCAAATAAGCTAGGGATGATTATTATAAGTTAATGAATAAATTTCAACATGTATTTGATTGCCAGGTAATTCAGAAGGGAATCACCAACTTCTTCTCTCTTCGAAGAAGAAAAGTTGACAGTCAGCTAGTTGCTAATTAGCACTCAACTGAAATGCCTCCAAAGCTGAGTGCTCCCAGTTGAGTCCTTTAAAAAGTAATCTTTCAACTAATTGAAATATGCTGGAAGTTGAGCAGCGGGTGAGGTGTGTAACAGGTAAATTGGTATGGTGGAGCTGGTTATGTAGAAGGAATACTAAGCTTTTCTAGGTAGGAAAAGCCAGCCAAAATGAACATCTCTGGTAATCACCAGCCAAAGCAAGAATCTCTTTTTCATATTTAACATATCTGTTCTAAGACCCAGGTTAGGGAGGAAAGGTTGCTTGGAGAGTGTGTTAAAGCCTAGTGTTGTTTATTTCTTACCATATTAAAGGGCAGTTATCATGATTCTTGTTTTGGACTGAGACTAAAGAAATTTGAAATAAAACATTGCCTAATACATTAAAGCTGAGTGACTGTGCCACCTGCATTTAATTCTTATTTAGCTTGTCTGTAAGGGAAACTGGAATATCAGAAAGCGGCTCAGATGCTTCAGGCCCTTTCCTCTCTCCTGACCTGTCTGATTTTTTGCTGGAGGGTCAGTCTGCCAGACCATAGTCTGCTCCTGCAGCCTCCCCCACTTCTTTGGAGATTTTTCTTTGGCTGTCTGCCAATGCTATAAACCGCAGCACTGTCTTCTCTGCTGCTGAAGGCTGTTTTCTTCCTCAGCCGCTGGGAGATGGCTGCAAAAGGCAAATTACAGGAATTTCATCCTTTCCTTCCCCTGTTTGACTGCTCTAGATTCACCATCCTCAGCACCACTTCTTCATACTTTCTTCAGGGGAAACACTCCCAGCCAAACTTGCTGAGCACTTTGAGTGGAGAATCTCAGTTGTTTCCAACAGTCCTTCCCAGCATCAGTCTCCAGTGAAAATCCACCCCAAACTTCAGCAGCATGCAGCCCCATGCAGGGGGTGGGGGAGGGGAAACCCAGTTTGTAGAGTGGGAAGCTACCAAGGCAGGTATGACTCATGGGAAAGGAATTCTGCTCCAAAAGGAGCTACGGGCAGGTCTGAGCAATATGAAGGAAAAGGGGAGATGGAACAAAACAAGACAGAAGTGCTCTTGAAGCTGCTGGATTCTCAAAAGCAGCCTTCATTGTGTCCTCAGAGATTCAACAAAATCAAGGTATATTAAATCTCTTTACTGTTTTACTAGTCTGGAAGATGCCGTCAATGGACAGATATTCCTTGGTCTCCTGAAGCTGCTGCAGCCCAGAGAAGCTTCCCTAGAGGTCAAGGGCTTAATAATATCACACTTGAGACCTCTTACTCTCCTCCCAGCACCTATTTCTCCTAACAGTATTCCCCCTCACATGGTCACAAAGTACTTTGTAGTTACAGCACCCAAGTGTGATGCAGGATGGGTGGAGGCTGCCCAAGTCCACTCAGGAGCTGCACTGACAGCGTGATGAGGAGCAAAATGAAGCCATTTAGGCTTAAAGCAAGAGTCTCCTGTGAGGCGAGGAATTGGACTGCAGCTGGGAGCTCCTACAGACCAGCATCCCTCTGCAACGCCACAAAGGGAGGACACTTAAACACACAGCGCTGGCTTACCACAGCTTAATCAGAGAGATGGAAAGTCAGTTTGTCTGCTCTGTCTTGGTGGGTTTAAAAGGCCAATCAATGTAACATCAAGGTAAGATTTTCACCACACCAAGTTTGTTCCTTTACATCCCCTGCTCTGTCTCCTTCAGGTACTGTGCAGGACCTGGATGAGTAAAACAGACAGACTGCTCAGTCAGGCATGGGCAGGCTCCTCAAAGACTGCTTTCAGCTGAGCATTCATAAAGTTTCCAGACAAAATTAAATATCCATTTTGATTGAGGACAAAGACGTTGTGTACACTGAAGAACTCAAAAACATTCAAAATCCCTTCTGTGTTATCATCAATTTAGAAGTACTTCTAGCATCACTAGTGAGTGCTGGAGCTGTAACTCTAATTTACTAGGATTAAATAGGGAAAGAGAATTCTTAGAATTTTCATTTGTATTGAATTATAATTACATGTAATTTATGCAAGGTAGGCTTGAGTCTGCAAAAAGCCTGAAGCATTTAAAAGATGTGAACCCTTCTTGCCACACTCCGAAATACAGTAGTTTTGGTGGTCCTACTTACGGATTTTTTAAAAACCCTTCTGATAAAAACAATCATGTCATTCATTAATGACAGAACATGAAAATTATTACAACAAAAATAAAAGGTAATCTACATAGAAAAATTCTGGAAGTGTACACTGAGCTCAGTAATTTTTCTAACAATGGATTGAACAGATTTATTTGGTTTCCTGTCCACAAATTATCTGTGAAAGGGCAATGTTTTCTGGAATATATTTTTATTTCAATGTACTAATATTTAATGCAAACAAATTACAGGTTCTACTTTTGCTATAAATTGCAAGCATCTGGTACACTCTATTCTATAGCTGTAGAAATGAATGGAAGTAACCTGAAGCCTGTCAAAATCTGTGTCTGAGCTGTGCAGTTGAGTATATGTTACAGATGGTTGGGTATTGCTGGTGGTTCTTCATTGTGCATCCCAGCTTTTGATAAGCATATTTCATGTAGTCACTCTTGAGCATTCACAGGAAAACAGTTTTGTTCTTTTACCTAAGGCCACTCCATCAGAACTCTTCAGTACTATTTGGCTTTTGTATAAACAAAGGATATGAAAATGTAGCGTTGTTAGTTTTTAAAAAAACAATCTTGTTTACTTGAGCATTCTCAATATTCAAGTACTTGTAGTTTCTACGTCTTCATATGCTATGTGTCTTTAACTAAGATCAGTCTCTCCTTTACTGTCTTTCAACAGCTTCAAACCACCTTAAATGTATCCTTGTAAACCTGATTTCTGACAGAGACTGAACAGTCAACACATACTAGGGATAAATACAGCAATTACACCTATTTTCAGCTGTATTGCTTTTCTACATTATTATGATTATTATTACTAAGCAGTTATTAAAAATAGAGCTGCCTTCAGAGCTGCTTCCATTGTCAGCCTGGCAGGGCGAGGGCTGTGCCTGTGGCAGGGCGAGGGCTGTGCCCGTGACAGGGCTGTGCCCGTGGCAGGGCTGTGCTCCAGGGCTGTGTCCTGGGCTGTGCCCGTGGCAGGGCCGTGTTCCAGGGCTGTGCCCATGACAGGGCTGTGCCCGTGGCAGGGCTGTGCTCCAGGGCTGTGTCCATGACAGGGCTGTGCCCGTGGCAGGGCTGTGCTCCAGGGCTATGCCCATGACAGGGCTGTGCCCGTGGCAGGGCTGTGCCCATGACAGGGCTGTGCCCGTGGCAGGGCCGTGCTCCAGGACGGTGTTCCTGGGCTGTGCCTGTAGCAGGGCTGTGCTCCAGGGCTGTGCCCGTGGCAGAACTGTGTTCCAGGGCAGGGCTGTGTTCCTGGGCTGTGCCTGTTGCAGAGCTGTGCCTTTGGCAGGCCTGTGCCTTTGGCAGAGCTGTGCCTTTGGCAGGCCTGTGGCAGGGCTGTGTTCCAGGGCTGTGCCTGTGGCAGGGCTGTGCCGGTGGCAGGGCTGTGCCTTTGGCAGGGCTGTGCCTTTTTGCCTGTGGCAGGGCTGTGTTCTAGGGCTGTGCCTGTGGCAGGGCTGTGCCTTTTTGTCTGTGGCAGGGCTGTGTTCCAGGGCTGTGCCTGTGGCAGGGCTGTGCCGGTGGCAGGGCTGTGCCTGTGGCAGGGCTGTGTTCCAGGGCTGTGCCGGTGGCAGGGCTGTGCCTGTGGCAGGGCTGTGTTCTAGGGCTGTGCCTGTGGCAGGGCTGTGTTCCAGGGCTGGCCCTGGTGTGCTGGGGCAGTGGCAGCACAGGAGCCCTCCCAGTGCAGGACCCCCTGTGCCAGCTGCTCCAGCATGGACAGATTGCTCGTCTTTCATCATTCATCCTTTCTTGCTCCCTGCTTTTGTTCTGGAAGTTTCTGCTCTTGGTTTTTTGTTCTTCTACCATAGTGAACGTGGCTACTCAGAGGTGCTACAGGCATCACCGAGGTGGATGCAGAGACAGAGGGCATGCCCCCTTCTGCTCCACCAGACCCATGCTTTCCCCCGAAATGAAGGGAAATTATCCTCCTGAGCTGCCAGGTGTCCTTGACTCGCATGGGTCCTTCTGTTTCTGCCCAGGAGAGGGCAATCCAGCGCCCAGGCAGCAGCCAGATTATCCCAGCCCTTCTCTGGGGTGCCGAGGGACGATGTGACGGTGAGTGCCTTGCCAGAGGGACACAAAACACGGCGCTGTGATGGCTGGTGGGGTCTAATGGCACACTTCCAGCCAGGTGGGAATCACAAGCCTGTGTCCTGGTCCCTCTCTGCTCTGGTGCCTTGTTTTGTGCTCATGTGTAGCATCCAGGCAGGGTTAGGGTAAGCCAATGCACTGTGCAGGTTTGGGGACTGGGGAACCAAGGATGTGTCCCAGTACCTCCTTCCTGGCCTCCAGGTGCTGGTGTAAGTCTCACCACTCTGAGGTGCAGCAGGATTTGCATGTGCATACGCCCACCTAAAGACAACTCTGCACATGGTTTCCTTATCTGTTGGTAGCCATGCCTATGCACAGGAATAGACTCATTTTCAGATTTGGGAAGACTAGTCTCTTCCTCTTGTTTTCCTCCACCTCTTTTTTTCCTCTGCTCACATTAAAATTGTTTTCTTGATTAAGGAGTTTATTGAGTTTATTTTATTTAAATCTTGGGCCAGACATTTGCCTTTGACCCCTGGGCCGCTTTGGGTAGCAGCTTGATGCCAGTGGTGCAGGGGGTTTGCAGCAGCCCAGGCAGTGGGGCTGGCTGCATGCCCCCTAACCCACGCCCCCAGAGCACACACAAAACTTAAAAGGCAGCAGATCCAAGTGGGAATCAAGATGACACCGTCAGGATCCCTGTAACTTTATGTTCCTTTGATTCTGCCTTCTGTTTTACTGTTCTGCACATCACACTAGTCTAGATGATAACAGGCAACTGGAAGAGCTGCCGGAGCCTGTAATTAGCAGGCTCCTACCCTGGGACTTGGTTCTTGCTGGTGGGCTGTAGGTGTGGGATAATTTGCCAGTTAATCAATGGGAATTATTAAAATATCACTGCATATTTTTGCTTTCTGCTAGACCCATACACAGAAGCTCTTATAAGGGGGTTGAGGGGAATATCTGGGGTTTCTACTCATGAAAGCAAATTCTACTGTTCCTTCCTTTCCCACCTCCTCAGCCAAAATAAAAATAATAATATAATTGCCATGTTTAACTTCAGTGAAATAGTGAATTTTAGCTTAATCAAAAAGCCCTTAAAACAGAAATATCTTACAAGCTATGCAAAATTCCACCATTTTAATTACAGAGAGCAGTGTGTCCTTTCTTAGGCAAACACATTATATTTTGGATTTGCTTTGCAAAGAAGGTAAAATCCATAACTTGGCAGATTTCTGGTTGGGTTTTTTTGACATTTTTAAAAGTATGTCGTACTTTGGCTATAAATACTGTGTTTATTAGTGCTGTAACTCTATTTTTTCTGGTCATTTTGGGTTTAAGTTTTAAGGTAGCCTTGTTGGGATCTTTTTAGGGAACAAGGTAGATGCAGAGAAGTTTCCTTGTAGGTGTGTAGCCATGCTACAGGGTTTTCATGGGGTCAGCAAGCCCTGGCAGAACACTGCCACAGTCCCTGCAGCATTGCTGAGCCAAACATTGCACATGCTATTTTTTAAACTCAGTACCTCCAGTAATGGTACTGGAGTGGCGGTGTAGTATTGCTACATAGCTGGGGTGCTCTTAAAGAGAGAAGTGACATTCCTCATGTATTATCCGTTGTCTCTGTGTTTAGTGACAGAAGCTGTGGGAAGTCTATAAAAACAGCTCAATACGTCACTTCTTATGGAAACTGTTATTCCATAAGAACATTCAGAAATAGTTTTGCTAAACAACTACTGTTAGGGGAAAGATAAATTATGATTCCGATCAGTGGCCAGTAGAATATGAAGTATGAAATTTCATATTTTATCCTGAAAAAAGAGGTCAGACTTTCCAGAATTAGCCAGATGCCAATGAAAACTAGAATTTTTCAAATATCTCTTAAAATATTCCTACAGTCAGATTTGAATTAAATTTTTGACAGTGGGTAAAGCCATACCATGCTCAAATATTTTTCGGGATTATTACAAAAATTTAGAAAAAGTAATGGCGTGTGCCTTGATTTCCCCATCTGTGAAATGGGCGATCCTGCAGCGCTCATGCAGAGCACTCCGACTGAGAACCGTTGTGGCTGCAGCTCATTGTTATTCTCTTAATCATATTAGTTAACTAAATCTGTTCCTAGAGTGGTTCCATTTGCTTGAATGAATTTACATGAGAGATTAATTCAGCGCTGTTTATTGTTGTTTTTACATTTATTCAGTACTGTAAATAATGCCTGATACTTTACAGCTGTGTATGAGGACACAGTCTGTGCTTCGAGGACTTTTTCGTACAGGTAATTTGAAGGCTCCCCTCCTAGACCTGGCACTTTCCCATGGAGCACATGAGCCCATTTTGTTTATTCTGTATTTTTAGGACTTTTCGTTCACGTGGTGTCCGCTCCCAGCACTTTCCTGCAAGTATGATTCAACAGATAAAGTTCATCCCTCACCTCCGAGGGGTGATCTCCTCCCCTTGCCCTCCCCTCCTCCCTCGGGACCCCCTCCCCAATGTTAGCTATTCACTGGCAACGCTCTCTAACCGCTGCTGGATCGATGCCCAGCAATGATCCCAAAATCCGGGAGCAGTCTCCCACCTAGCTGCCGACGCCTCCGCGCCGGACAGCGGCGTCCAGAACGCCCCATTTGTGTTGGGCTGACCCCCGCCGAAGGGCACTGCCGCTGCTCGTCCTGGGGTCCCGCTCTGCCACCCGCCCCTTTGTGCTCTCCCATTTTCCGGGAGCTTTCTGCGGCTGGCATCCGAGTGCTCTCCATTGTGTGAAGTGCGGCGTGCGGGCTATTCTTTGTGCCGTGCCCCGGGTGCGGCCCCGGCCCGGGCAGCGCGGAGCGGAGCGGCCGCCCCGGGCGGGCAGCGGGCGCTGCGGGCGCCGTCGGGCGCGGGGGAAGCGGCGCTGCCCGCGGCGGGATGGCCGTGGCCTGTGTTTATGTATTTTGTAGTAATCACATTTCTGACATTACCCGCGGGGTGATTGGCTCAGGCAGCTTTTAAACCACCTATATGCTAACGAGCCCGCCGCGGCTCCGGCGGGGGCCTGCGGGGGGACAGCGAACCCCAACCCGCACCTCTGCCAGGCGGGGAGGGACGGCGGGGGGATGGCATTTCTGAACTAGTCGGCAGCGCGGACAGGAAATGACCCCTCCAGAAACTGCTGCTTTAAAACCGAGCGGCGGTGCCTGAAGCTATCCAGCCTCCCTCTCCGCGTCTGGAGCCTGAGCGCTCCCGCTCCCCCCACCCCCCCGCCCGTCTCCGCCGGAGCGGGCTCCCACAGCAGTCCCCAGCCAGTGCGTGCAGCCTGGATGTGTGTGTGTGTGTGCGCGCCGCTACTTTGTACTGTGAAGAACACACAGCCCATGTGCTCTGTATGGATGTTGATGATACTCTGTGTAGCTTGAATCTCTGCAAGCAGGCAAGATGTCCAGCACACCACATGACCCTTTCTATTCTTCTCCTTTTGGCCCATTTTATAGGAGACACACACCATACATGGTGCAACCAGAGTACCGAATATATGAAATGAACAAGAGGCTGCAGTCGCGGACGGAGGTAAGTCCCCCAGCCTTGTTTTCCTGTGCATGGACCGTGGTTGGTTTCAGCCCGAATTCCAGCTGAAGCGTCCCACTAGACAGTACAGTATATGCAGGCATGAACCCTAATTAATTTAGTAGTTTAATTGGGTAATCCCTCGTTATGTTTCCACGCAGAGCAACTCTTTGAGGAGATACCAGCTTAGGCTGAAATCATGAAATTACAGTACAGCACTTCAGCGTTGATTATAATGCTGGTCTAAGGAAATTTCTTTGCCTTAGTGTGTTGTTTGTTCAGGATCCGTCCTGCTGGCATTTGCAGCTATAATATTGTGAAGTATTGCTTCTGCTTTTGCACAAAATTAATTCTGGAATGTTGCAGGTTTAGGGGGAGAGACGAACATTTTGGTTCTGTTCTGTGAACTCATTAAAATGAAAAATGGATGATAACTTAAAAGGGGAGCAGAGTTTTAAAAACTTATTCCTAGGCTACTCTTAAAGAACACATGTTTGGGACAACCGACAAGAGAAATTTGTGTTTACATTTAGAATGCTGTTGCTTTTAGCAAGAGAGATGCTCAGTTCACTACTTTATCATATAGCTGTCAAAAGTACCCAGTAATGTAAACTACATTTACTGTTGGTTATGCTTTGTAAAATGTGTTAGTGGTTTATATACCCTGGCTTCGAAATCCAGATCAGCCACTGCAAAGAACGTACTGAATGGGAGGGAGAAATGCTTTTGTCATTTAAAAAAATAAAAGAAGAAAGAAATACTGGGGGCTGCATCTTGTTATTTACATGGTTAAGGAAAGCGCACTTTTCAAGTCTAATGAAGTGAAAGTGAATCAGGCTGCATTTCTGTCCATGTGTCTGTGTTTGTGCAGCAAACATTCTTGGTGCTGCAATTTTTCATAGTAGTCTAATAGTGGTGCCCTGAAAAGACTTTTTAAAAGTATGAATCTTTTATAGTAAACGGCTTTATGTAGTGCCAAATATCTGCCAGGTTTGTGACACGCAGCATGGTGAAGGATCTCATGTTGGTCTGTTTGTTGTGTTGTGATTCTTTAAGATAACATGAGGTTATCATAAAATAAAACACACATGCCTGAATTGTCAGCTAAGCCATGGAGAATCTGTGACGTTTAATGTATATGATACAGCTAACGAGATGTGACCTGCTTTCTGATTGGGCACCGCCACGGGGTAACTGCTTTTCCATCACTGTTACCACTGCCAGCCTTGGAACGTTGCTGGGGAGCAATTGGTGATTCACTTTGTGCTGCCTAAAAACTCCAAGCAGCTCTTTGCTCCCAAAATCACGGCAAGTGTTTGTCAGTTTTGCCCTAAGTTGTTGGCTGCAGAGGGTTGCTGCCATTTATAATGAGGGTTTGTTTGCTGCTGCTTGTTTGTTACTGTCTTGCAACTCTGTTCCTTACATTCCTGTACATATTCATGTAATAATTTATAGACTTTTTCAAGTGAGAAGAGCAAATATGTATCACTGAGTGATTTCTTCAGGGTTTTATATACGACCTGCTTTAAAAGCTGTCAGTGCTAACTTAGCCTTTTTACATATTAGTGGTACTTTTAATACTTGACCAGTTCCTGATTGTTGCTCCTTTTTGGATGTTACACTAGAAAAGTTTTTGAAGGACTTGTGAAACAACTTTCCCCTCCTTCGTTGCTGAGGTGTGCTGAATTAAACTTCAGCACCTTAAATTGCAATTTTTGCTGCACAAATTCAGATGGATTGTTGTGGGCAAAAAGCAATAGCCCACTCTTTCTTGCTAGGAGTGCCTTGCTAGGTTTCAGCAGCATTTTACTTTGACAGTCAGTATTTAGTTAATGAAGGCCTTATGCTCCAGCATTTCTTTTATTTGCTCAGAATAAAAATTCTTTTGCTTTGTGATTGTTCAGTGTTTACATTCTGGTTCTCTGTTTTTTTTAGTTTATGAGCTCAGTGCTGTAAGCATTGTTTTTCATTGAAATGTGTTTTTTAGCTAACTTCATTTCATCTCATTCATCTTCCTATGAAAACTTCTCCATAATAAACAAACAAAAATATTAAACTAATTTCCTGGGACATTAGAGTGACTACATGTAGACAGTCTGTAAAGAATAATTCTGGCTTTTTGGGCAGGTCAGAAAGTGGAAGTTTCACATTAATTTTATACACTTCCAAGCATGTTTGGGACTGTAGGTGAAGGCTTCTGGAGCATGTATAACTAGCTCTAAATTTTTTGAATCCAGAGCCTGGTATGTCATGGAAGGAATGTGCTTGTGCTGTGGGTGATACAGGATTGCTGCATGAACGTCTCTCTTGAGGCAGTCTTTGGAATAATGTAGGCACTGGTCTCTGAAGGAGGCTGCTTGTGCTCTGTGAGCCCCAGGGGGTAGGTGAGCGCAGGCAAAGCAGCTTAAGGCGAAAGGAATTACAAAGAAACTCTCCAAAAGACTGGGGGTAGCAAGCTGGCAGATTCCACATGGACCCAACTTGTGCAGAGGGACAGTGGCAAATGAGGATGCATTAAAAAATGGGAAACTACAGCCTTTATCCCAAATATATCCATGGAAAGCCTTTGGGATTTTACTGGTTGCATAAAACATGAAAATGTTCTTAATAACCCTGTAGAGCCAGATTCTCTACTGTCCCTTGCAAAGGTGGAAGTTCCAAGGCAGAGCAAAACATATATTATTTAATAAAGTTGTACAGGGGATGGATGGAGAGCCTATGGAAGGAGCATCTGTATGTCAGGTCTATCTGTTTTCTCCTCTCCCTTCCCATTGTAGTGCTCCAAAGCTTGCAGGTAGGTGAGAAATTATTAAAAAAAAAAAATTAAAAAAGCAATGAGCTGGTAGAAGCACCATTGGGGAATCCACCACAAGGCATTCCCACTCCTGCTCTCCCAGCAGCAGGGTCGATGGTTGGGGGAGGTAGAAGTGTTCTCAAAAGGGCTCAGGGCTTGGGGACCCTTCCTGAGAAATCCACTGCTTCCACTCCAGTTTCTGTCAGCACTGGTGGAAGGGAATAACAGCCAGTGTGAGGGATGTGCTCGGTGTATTAAGCAGACAAAGTACACAGTGATAAAGAAAGGTCATTTAGATGCAGCATAGCTATCTTTGTTGTTGCTGTTTTCTTTAGGAAGAAATGGAAGTCATGAAAGTAAAGAATTAGCAGCTTTAGCCTGTGCTAGACATGCAAACCTTTGCTCTCCAAACTTCTTATAACTTTATGGGCTCCTCAGACAGAACCTACAACTGCCTTTTTAAATTCGGGGTCAGTCTTAGGCGAGGAATTCCAATCACACCCAGGCAGGGGGTGGTTTTATGATGTAAGTACTGGCAAAAGTCCACCACCTAGCTAATTCTTATGTGATCTAAAGTAAATTAGGGAGTCTGAGTTACTAAACAGTCTACAGGAAAACTGAACCTTCCTTAAAAGTTGTTCAAAGAAATCGAATATGGTAATACTTTTTTCTAAATTAATGCATGCTTTCTTAATAATACTTTGGGAGCATCCAGTGCCGTGTTCTAATGCACCAACAATCCCTATTTAAAGAAGTAAAATGAATATTTAAATGTTTAATAATCTCTGGCAGATATAAAGATAAATCTTGCTTACTTCTCTCATAGTTGATTAACTTCTGGTTAAACAAAATGCAGCTGTTTCCTTGCTCTGTGTGTGGTTTTCAGGATTTCATTCCCCTTCACTCATACATGGTTTATCTTAATTTTTTTATATCTGTGTTAGTTTAACATTTCAAGAAAAGAATCCTGTTGTGGCATAATCAGCACTTTCTGAAGTTCTAGGTAGCAATACATAACATAAGTAAATGTCTCTGTTTTTCATAAAACTTGATGTTTAAAAAGGCACCTCTTTACCTCTTTGATGTTGTAAATCCTTTTCTGTTCTAATTTTTAATCATTTGAAACTGCTTACACTTAAAAGAAAAAAAGGTGATTATATCTTGTATATAATTATTCAGTAACATTACAGAGTGCTGTGAATAGATTACTTAAAGTTGCTGACAGTTTCAAGTTTGAGGCGTTGCTTTATTGTCAGTAATCAAAGAAATGTATCAAGCCTTTCACTTGTTTATTTAGTCCCTCGTATTGTTAGAAGTTTTGTGTATCACAATACATTAAATTCACCTGTATCTCTCTCTGTCACTACAAGAGATTATGCTTTACATCACCATTGGATGCAACACGCAGCTTTCCCTCTGGCTGAGGGAGCAGTGTTTTTAAGGGTGACTAGAGACCTTGATTAGTAGCATATTTATTTTAAAGACAATCAGCTTAATCAAATGATATTAAACTTCTATTAAACTGTATAGTGAATTTAACAAAGATTTCATGATGGAAAAATGTATAAAGAAAATTAAAAGGAAAATAAAGGAGGGTGTTATGATTATTTAAAAGCTGCTAAATGAACTGGAAGCTTACACAGACATTCATACGCAACCAAATATTTAATGCAAATCAAAGCAAAACAAATTTTCTGCAGTTTAATGAAAGTCTCTTATTTTTCTTTCTCACATTGCTGTCTGATGAAATAATCTTCTTCTTCCTGATGCATTTTTAATAGATTAGTCATAAAAATCTATGTTGTGACATCACATTTGTTCGCCTAGCAACTTAGTATGGCAAACAGATCTCTCATATTGGGTACATAAGTCTGAGTTTGTCCAATGAGTTTGTTTTGTTGAGGGGAAAACACACAAACTTCTGTTTAAAGTAATTTTGAGAAAATATTCTTTCACCCACAAATATACTAATACTTAGCAATTCTAGGAACATGAGTAAAGTATTTTGAGAGTACTTATGAACGATGCTTTGCTGAAACTAAAAGGTCAGTGTTAAAAGAAAACCCTTGAATGCCTTTAGGCAGACTCTGACTTCAGAATGGATTCAAGGCTCTTTTTACTGATTTTCTTTTATTTCATACATGTTTTCTATCCGCTAAAAAAATTTCAGTTGCAGCTGCTTTCAATTAAAATTGTTGCAAACTAACAATTCTTATGAGGCCAGGGGAGAAAAAAAAGACTCCACTTCCTTTACATGTTGATCCTTAGCTTACGATCAGGGATATCTTGCTACTCCTGCCCACCCTTCCCCCCAAAAAAGTCATATAATAGAAGGGAAACTGCAAGCATGCTGCATTTGGGGGTAGGGGCTGGTGAGGGTGGAGAAAGAGTCACTGCAAAAGTGTAAGAATGGGTCTTGTCTGCAATCATTCTGATGCTTACTAGATAATTTTCTATTAAGAAACCTTTTCAACTCTTCTTTTTCTTTTCTTTACTCGTTATGCCATAAATCCACTTAGAAAAACCCCTAAACTTTGTCTTTCCCTGATGTAAACAAGATTTACTATGCAGATCCAGTCTCAAAAATAGAAGCTGTTGGTTAGTGAGAAAGAACAAAATAGAGATCATAACAAGGAGCCAGTCCTGTGCTATTATTTAAGCTGGAGTTTCGCCTGCAGTAAGATTGCAAGATCAGATAAAAAAGAAAATAATTTGGGTTTTGTATATGCCTTTTCTTTGTTTAAAAAGGGATAAGATTGCTAAACTCTTTGCAGTATTTTTTAGCTGGACTTCTCATTTCAAATGGTATTTTTTTTGCATCTCTTTGCCAGAAGTTGCATATCTACTATAAACACGCATTTCAGCCATGCTGGTTCTTTGTTCAGTTGTTTCCTCCATGAGAAGAGCCTTCTTAGCCTTCTTCCCTGCACTATGCTGTGTAAACAGGTCAGGATAGAGCCCCACTTTTGCCAGGTACTCTTTTCCAGAAGTTGTTGCTGAGCGACTTGATGCCTTAGAAGGGTGATTGTGGCATGAACAAGGTTGCCACAAAGAGGCTGCTGAATAGTCTCCCAAAAAGCCTGTGGTAGGGCAGGACATGTTGGCCAGTTCTCAGTGGTCCTATTTATTACACAAAATTAGTAGTGAAAGAAACATCACCAAATCCCTGGCTAAAAATCTTCTCCCCTAAGCCTGCACCTTTCTTTTCCCTGGTACATTCTTTCTGTGTTTGGCTTCTGTCAGAATTTCAGAGAGAAGGCAATTTATGGTCAGAATACTGTTTCTATCACATTGTGGTTGACAGCCATGCCCTACTCAACTAAAACCTGAAAATTATCAATCGAGGTTGAGTAGTCCACTTGGGTACTTCTGAGGTAACAGGGAATCAGCTAGACTATCTGCAGAACTTGAACCTCAGTTTGGGAACAGCTGATACTTCTGGAAACAGCTCCAGTACTTGAATGCCTTAAAAGATTAGTGAAAAAACAACTGCTCTGGAAAAATGAGACCTTTTCAGAACTAGACATGAAGTAGAACTCGGTGTGTTTCTAAACCTGTCACCTCTTCAGGATTCAAGAGGTGTTGGTCCTGAGGAGTCTTTGGCCATAAATGTTACAGCCACAGGCTGTCCTCTCCATGAGACTTAGACCATCTTGGCATCACCTTGGTGTTTCTGCAGTATTGTCAAGGAGGCATGCCCATGGTGAAGCTTCTGGCCAGGAGCTGTACCCATCCTCAGCATACAGACTTGAATCACAGACTCACAGAGTGGTTTGGGTTGTAGTGGTTTTATGGGGTTGAATTAGAGCCAGAATAAAAGTATCACACTGGAACTTCTCCCTGAGGTCTTTCTCTTGTCAATATTCACATTCAGGTGCTTATTCAGAGCAGAATGGCAAACTCAGAACTGATGTATTAAAGCCCACAGCTTAATGTAGGTTTCTAAATGTGCTTAAATCTACTGCTGGGTCAGCTGCAAACCAAATAGTTTGCATCCTTTGGAGCAGTTAATGAACTGGAAGGTTACTGCAAATCTGACATACATGATCTGCAGTACCTGTTGATATCCTTCTTCCCTGGTTCTAGGCTTGCCAAGCCTAGTTACCTGAACAGGAGCATCATTTGTATGTGTATTAAAAAGGGGAGGGAGAAATCCAATCTCAGTATAGTTTTGACATCAGATTACTCACATAAAGCAGATTCAATATCTGTCTGGATCCCATGCATTTTACCCAGCTGCTAGCTGCAGACTATAACATCCAAAAATAATTGCCTGGCTGAATGACTTTATCTGTTGCATTCAAAGTGCAAAGACACATTATGTGTGTAAAAAAGTCATCATATTTGGAACCCCCTCATTAAAGCAGACTCAAGAGTAGATTGAATCATAGATCCACTTTGCTTATTCTTGAAAAACTAAATACCTGGAAAAAACAATTGACCATGTTTGAGTATTAATATGTGTAGTCTTACATTACATGTGCAGTGGACTATTTTGACTTTCCTTTTGGACTTTCAAACATTTGGTTTTTTTCCTAACTACATTTGTACTAGGCGATTTTCTAAAGTAGTAAATTGAGAAAATGATGACTTTGAGCACATGTGCATTTGAAGTATTTTATGTACCTTATTGTGATTTTTGTTCCAGTTGTGTAGTTTTGCCTCAGCCATTAGCAGAAAATTTTATCAGACAAATAGCTGCCATCTGTCCTAGAGCAGGTTACAAATAGATTTCTGATATATTAATAACTACATTATACAAAAAAAGAAATATTCTAAGTCTTTAAATACAATAGTTACGTGAACAGAGAAAAATGCTCAGAAAACAGGAAAGTAAATAGAGTGAAACTTTTTCATTTTATTTCTTCTTTTACTGAAGCACCTTCAGCATACATCATCCCTTAGGAAGGCAGTCAGCAGCACCAGCATTTCTAACCATCTTCTGTGGACTAGACATGCTCCAGGGTGAGGTGGGCAAAACACATGTGGCAGCTGCTTTGCCTCTAGGTTTGCAACCAGGACAGCCCTTAATTAGTGGAAAAAGGGAAGATGAAATACCTCACACCTAGAATGCTATGTTTTTCTTCTGCAGTTTACAAAAGTCTCATGCATGGGTCATTTGACACTGGAGAAGGCCTTTTCACATTAATGCCACTCACCATCTTCCATAGTTCTTGTAGCTGGTTTAAGTACCAAAAATGTTACTATGTTACTCTATCTTGTATCACAATGATGTGAAAAGAAAAGAACTACTATATAATA
Organism: Melospiza melodia melodia; assembly: GCF_035770615.1. Lineage (NCBI taxonomy): Eukaryota > Metazoa > Chordata > Aves > Passeriformes > Passerellidae > Melospiza > Melospiza melodia. The sequence goes on along the minus strand of NC_086198.1, from coordinate 82,884,538 downwards.
ATTCCTTTAGAGAAAATGAAAATAATTCTTGTTGTTGAGTATGTTGCAAGAAGGACCTCCTTCCTTTTGGCACTCATTTCTCCACCTTTTTTCTCCATACCAAGATGTTGAAAACATTCACAGAATCTTCACAGAAACTCAGTTTCACAGAATCTCTGATGGACTTGAGATGTGCAGTTGCAGTCATACCTTTTGCTGTAGTGGATGGAGAGAATACAATAGCTCTATTGCTTCTACCTAGACTTAATCACTGGAATATCAGTTAACCCTTAGGGTAATTAGGTAATAATGTTGATGATGTGATTTGAAGTATCATTTCAAGCAATTAGAAGTTCAGATATAATGTGATGCAGTTATGCATTATATAGTGCATCTATCCATTTTACACAGCAAAAATTACCATATGTTTTTTGGGAAGCTTGGCATTTTGCAGTGACTGGGGTTCTGCTTGTATTTATGAACAGCATGCCTGTAAACTGTGGTAATAACTCTTTGAAGGCCACACCTATGCACACTGCTGATTATGTTAAATAGCATAGGCCCATTTTAATGAATGTGTTGGCATGAATAATGGGACATGAAAAGCCAACACACTGGGTAAATGTTCATTACCTGAGTGCAACAAATACTACATGAAAAATTTCCGTGACAATTCACTTGAGTTTAGCTGCGAATTTGCTTTGGCTATGTTCGTGCTCTTTATGCTTTTCTGTGAATGTTTGATCAGTGGAGTTTTATTCTTACAAATAATTGCAGAATGCAAATTTCAATTTATTAACCATTACTGAAAGAATTTGCTTATTTTATACAGGCTAAGCTGAGAGGCAGTGTTTCCTGTTTTGAGCTTACCTCCCAGATAGAACCATGATACTTAGAAATTAAATACACCAGAGAAGAATCTCTGATTGCTTTACAGTGAGGACTGACTGGTGTATGAATGTAAAGCAAATTAATAACAATGGCTGGTTGCAATGGGAAAATTACAAGTCAGTAAATATGATGTATGTGCATAATTTTTTCATGGAACGGAATGCTGCTTAGTGTGCAGTTACATTAGAAAAATGGTAAAAATTTTCTAAGCTTCCTGGCATTTTAAGCTCTAGCTCCATCTGTGCTCATCCAGTCAAAGATGCAAAACAGTAACACACAATATATGACCAACTACAATATATAGTCTTAACAGAATATTACATGCTTAGAGCACATTGCTTCTTATGAAGAACGAGCAGAAATATGTCATAAATTTGAATAATTAGTGCATTCAAATAAATTGTTACTAATTCCTAGAAACTCTTGGTAGAACGAAGTGGTTTTCATAAAATTTTTTATTTGATATGAATGATTAGCTCAACTCTTTTCAGTACTTCCTAACACTGGCAGGATTAATAATGCAAAGTGAAAAGACTGGCCAAGATGCCAGTGCACCAAGTGCTTCTCTTCTCCAACAGTGCTGTAAGATTACCTAATGCCCATATAAAAAACATCCTTAGGCAACCGAGTTGCACCTTGGCTGATCGTTGCATCCAAAGAGCTGCACTTCTAAATATGCAGTGTGGCACAGACTTCCTCGTAGGGAGCAGTGTTAGCACTGGTTTGTAACCTGAAGCCACAACCTGCGTGTCCAGACTGACAAGAATCCTACCACTTGAGCCACTGTGACACCTTGTGGCTTGTGAAGCAACACAGGCATCTTTTAGAAAACTAACAGGAAAAATCCAGAGGTTAATGGGTATTGACAAATGTCCTTTCAAACAAATACCAACAGAAATCTCTTTGCTGGGTTGCTATACTGTGTTTTCAAGATGCAGTTAAATTAGGTGTTAGTGGGCTCATTTCTGTTTGTGTCTTTTATAGCATGTATTTTACTGCTAAGTGGCAAAAGCTGAGGCATCATTTTGCTAAGTCTGACCTGCTGCTATTATCTCCATGGCTTTGGTGTTTGCTCGTCAGTCAGATTACATAAAGAAACACTGGTTTTGGATGCAGTACAGAGTAAATATCTTATTTGTTTGAGACCACTAATTTGGTGAACCAAAAACAATGCTTGAAGGGTGAAGAGTACTTTTTGACACTGAGTATGTTTTAAATGGTAGCTAAACAGCAGCTTCAACTAAGTTATAGTTAGCATTTGACAATGAGCAAGTAACTCCATACAACCATGACTCTGGGGTTAAATAGATTGAAATTTTAGCTGTGGATGGTTCATTAACTACAATGAAGTTGTATTTTGCTGAGAAATTACCATTAAACTTAAAATTTGGCCAAGAGCTTAGAAAGAACCCTGCATCTATAAATGCTCAGGACTGCATGGTGTCTTGATTGCCACTTGTTACATCTTCAAATGAGCATGTCTGTGTTTTCTTCCACCATCATCCTGAGCATCTGAGGGGAGTTGCCTGTAAGTGCATGCATTATGTCCTGTAACAATTTCCTTGGCTCTGATGTTTTCGAACACTAGGCAACAACTGGGCTGAAATAGTTGCCTTCTGTTGCCAAACACCACCTTATTCCTGAATACACCCTTATGATGCAAAGGGTCTGCATCCCTCTTTTGTCCCTTATCTTCAGGTGTGTCCATGGTGCTGTCACTTAAGCATCATACATAGACAAACATCCCCAAACTTTCATTTAACTTGATGGTGTGGGAAAGATAGCAGCCCAGGACTCAGGGTGTGCAATCTGCTTTATTTCATGCACAGATATATTGATCCTTTGCTGAGCTTTATGCTTGTAAAATTAGGTGGTTACTGATGCTCACACTACCTTGTCTTCACAATGTGCACCTTTACTATAAGGTTCTTGGGGCTGGAACCACCTTCTCTCTTCTTGTGCAGTGCTAGAACAATAGAGTTCAGGTCTGTATCTGCAGCATGTTTTTATTATTGTGCTGTGTATTGTAACTAACTAAAGGCTAAAAGTAGTAGTATTTGGTAGTAGTATTTGAAATACTTTCAAATCCAAATCAATATATATAATTGTCATTTTGATGTCATAAATAAAACATTTTATTTAACATTATATGTATTTATGCACTAAAAAGGATTGTCCACAATAGAAAGTACCACAATAGTCTAAGTTCTTGGAAGATGACTGTTTAATGTTATTAACACTTTTTGTTACTTCTCAAGTAATTCAGCACACCCGTGCAAATCTATTGGTTTTGCCAAGGAACCACAAATATATTTAAGCCAGTATTCTGCTGGTTGATTTGTACATCTGATATTGTTATTAAATAATATCTTTTGCTTTTTAAGTGTGATTCTTCAGTAGATTCATGTCAATCAAAGTAGCCCATTCTAATTCCACAATTTCTTTATAGTGGAAAAACCATCTTATCTTAAATTCTACAGGGCAAGCATATTATTTTTGATGGGAACTGGCGCTGTGGAATATGTATCTTATTTCATGATGATTTGGGGAGGGAATATTGTAAAGTCTGGTAATAAATTAAGTTCTTGTAATAAGTACAGATGAAGCAGGGAGGTTGTTCTAGGGAAGAAAGGCAACACTTATTTTTTCTTTTATTGTTTGCACTCTACTGATTTAATTAGCCAGTGAGAACAGACCCACTTTGAATATTAAAAAGACAAAATCAACTTCCCCCTCCCCCGTCCCCACATCTGTTGCCTTTTGGAGACTACTTACAGTACCAGAACTACCCAGAGTCTAATGGATTTTGCTTTTTAACAGACATTACCTGTATTTGCTCACAAATAAATGAGGTAGTTATAAGTATTTTATTCTGGGTCTGAGGAAAACGTGCTTAAAATGTCATTTTGAAAGGAACTGGGCCACCTTAAGCAAAACCAATGCATTTTTAGTGTTATACAAATGAAGTCAGTCTTGATACATTTCTGAATGGTGATCTAATAGAAATATCTTAATGGTTACCATATTATAGAAACTTAAATAATTCCTAGGACTGGTTGAAGTTGGAAAGAGCGAAGTCCTGTGTGGGGTTATATATTGGTCAGGAGCAGGAGAGCATAGATTGATAAAACTACTGAAGTGATCTCTGCTCTGTTTCATTATGCTGCTGCCTTCTGCAGTATCAATTAGATGGACTGGATTTCAGTAAGGCAGTGAAGCAGTTTGCTGCACCTCTGCTGGGTTAGGCCCACCCTTGCACAGAGCTCCAGCCTTCTTTCTAATCACAGCCTGGAGTGTGAATATTAATGCCTTACCCAGGCTGCAGTGCTGCAGGGCCCAGGCATCCTTGTCAGTGGGTCCTGCTCTGGGACCATGCTATTTTGGCACCTTTTATCACCAGAATTGTGAATTCCCTTAGCTTTGTTTAATGCCACATTTAAAAGCATCTAAAAAAGGAGAAATTTTTAAATTGCATTTTTTCTTGCCGTTTTTACAGGCATACACTAGCTACTTTATTAAAATATTTTTCCTGTTGAGAGGAAACAATTCTCCCAATTTTGCTGAAGGTGGCTTTTTAGAAACACAATTACCTATATAATTTTCAAGATTATTATTAGGAAATACATGAAACTATTAGGACCATGGGAACTTGGATAAACCCACCTGGTGTGCAAATTTTGTTACCAGAATAACTGCACTAAGGTTGAGAACACTGTGTGTGATTATAAGAGTCAACTGAGAAACATAAATTGAGAGCTCAGCCCAGCAGTCTTTCCCTTCCTTGGAGATTGATGGCACACAGATGCACAATTGCAAATAACATAATTTGTAGGCCAGCAGTGCTGTTGTGATAAAAAAAAAAAGGAAAAAAAGGGTGAAAAAGGAAAAAAAATCTGTTTCTCTGTCAGAAGCGTCCTAGGTTTGCTTCAGTTTGGTCTTGTGAATGCAGCTCCTCATCCCATGCAAAGATTTCTTCTTTAAGTCAATGAAATGAACATTTGGTCCTGTATATGAAGGTATTAGAACAAGGTGCAGCAACTGGAACAGCAAAAACTTGGTTTTGTGGAACCTACCTATTCTAATGGATTTAGCAAAAGGACTGGAAATATTCTGCTTTTTAGTGTTGTCCATAGTTGACTCTGCAATAAAATTGCACGTTCAGGGACTTAGATTATGTTTGCACTTAAAATTTCACAAAATGCAAAAGGTATAATAGAAAGCATGGTTAAGAACAAGCAGCAGTCATTATTAAGGAGTATTGTGTAGCAAAACAAATAACAGAAACTGAGTGAAGTTTTTCTCAATCAGAAATTTAGCTGGAGAGAAATGTATGGCTCATAAATTAGCAGAATAGTAGATAGATCTGGCAGGCTGAATGAAGTGCATAATTTAGCTGAGCTTATCAACACTTTGAAAGTGGACTACAAAGCCCACATTATTAGCTGTATTAATAAAAACAAATTTTGCAAGATTTGTCATTGTGGTTATTCTAATGCTGATCAAAACCAAATCCTGCATGTACATAGTTAATATTTTCCAGTGTTTTTCTCCAGGAACAGCTAGCTTCTGCTGCTTTACCAGGAAGGGGAAGGATGATAAAATGAAATTCACAGCCTTTTAGTGTCTGTTCAGCCTGCAACTGGCAGCGTTTGGGGTTTGTGGCTGCTGACCTGGCAGACTTACAGCATTTTTATGACGTCAAGTGCACTCTTCATGGGTCTGTACAAGCTAAATACGAGCTTCAGCCTCCCCTCTATGTCCCCCACCCCCATTTGTTTTCATTTGGGAGGCTAAGGACTTCTCTCAGTAAAAGTAAGAGAGAGAGAACTGAGCTGCTCCCTGCACTCTCAGACTTGTGTGTGGCAGCGTGACCTGAGTTACTGGGCTCAGCAGCCTGTTTTTGTAGAGATGCTTTCTGTATAGTGCTTTATTTGCTTGGTATGGTAAAGGGTAACTTGCTGGTTTAATAAGTGAAAAATGGATGCAGCTAGCAAATCTGAGCTCTGCTCAAATAAATAGCAAGTTCTTCATTAACTTCAATATCACCAGCACTATATAAAGTGGATATATCCATTATATATATAATGGATTCCTTAGGCTGCTATTTGTATGAACTTTTGAGCTCTTTTGCTAAGAAAATGAGATTGAAATAATTATGTATCTACGAGGTTTTATATATCTTGACAAAATGTTACTGTTTCACACTCAGTTGTATTTAAAACCTGTGGGTGCATTTCAGGCCATAAAATAAGTTTACAAAATAACAGCCGCTTGCATTCACAGTTGTACTTAATGATTTATTTATTTCTAGGAATTGCATTTGAAATTCCCAGACATCTAAAGCTTTTTCAGCATCAAACTGACCACTGATCTTAGAAAATCATCTACATCAGCACCAACTCAATCACTGACAAGGGCTGGAGGAAATGAAACATCTGGGATCTATTAAGATTTTTATTTATGCTTTTAAATATTGAAGTGTGCATGACTGCTTGGCTTTTACACTTTGAGCATGAATCCATTAAAGAAAGCTCTCACAGCACAAACAGTTGCAAGGAGAAGTGATTTGGGCTGGAAAGCTGGGACCCCACCATGTAATTGCAGAGGAATCTCAAGGAAGGCGATGACTGTGGTGAACGTAGGTTTGTCTATTTATTGTGGTGACAAAAAAGTTCTTCCCAAAGATAACTCTTCAATTTTCTCAAGGCTTCTTGCAGAAAATGCTTCACCTTTGCAGTTATCTCCCTTCTGTATGCTGTACATTTGAGATGCAGCCTTGCTGCATCTACGGTTGTAGGTGATAGCATGAAGTTTTGTTGCTGTCAAATAAGCCCCTGTCTGCACCCTCTCCAAAGGACAATGTTATTAGCTTGCCTTTGCCCTGGGAAGGAGGCTGTTAGGCCAGGGGCTCAGGCTGTTTCCACAAACTCTGCTAAATCTGCTCCACTCTCCTGCGTTCCTCTGGAGTCCTGGGGTGCAGGATAGGGATTGGGGTTGCAGCCTCTGAGATACTCTGTCACCATAATACCTAGCAGATTGTAAATATATAGTTAAAGACTGAGGCAGTGCAGCTACTGGGTTTTAGAGCTCAGGTAAGGAAAGGCCTGAGTGGGAATGCAGTCAGGTTTTCCCCAGGACAGCCCTACGCCTCAAAGGCAGCATCTCCGCCTGAATGAGACGTGTTGTGTTGGGGCTAAAACAGCTGGGCCTGCAGGCACCTGATGCTTTCTAAACACACCTTTGTGCCTTGCTCCTCCTTCAGCCGGTGCATGTGATTGCTGAGCTGCAGAATGGCCTGGGCTGCTCTCGTTGATGAGGAGCTGGCAGAGGACAGAATGCAGCATGGCTGCATGTACAGCAGCCGGAGTGCTCTGCACTGCCAGCACTGGGGCTCCAGGTAGGCACCAGTGAGAAACTGTGTCCCATCCTCACCTGGACCAGTCACTAGAGGGAGGAGATCTTGTAATCTGGGTTAACAAACATGGAACATCACAGGCATTTTGGTGGAAGATTGTAAATCCTATTTATAGTGGCTGGTGGAAAGAGAAGTGCAGTACCAGGTAGTGATCCCTCAGCTGAGGCCAAGCCTCCCCCATCCTGCAGAAACACTCCTGTAAAATATATTTGGGATTTTGTCTGTGGCTTGCTGATTTCACTGAAGACTCTGAAAATAGCATCTGGAAAGAATTACCTGGAAACCATGTGAGTTTGGGGAAGAGGAAGGAAAAAATATGCATTTTTTCAGAGAACAGGTGCATTCAAGGTATGCTTCCCATAGTGAGTTTTACCAGAATTTTCCATTCTTTACTTTAGGATTCATGGAAGTGGGAGAATGATGTAAATAGTGTTATCCTTAGGAAGAGATAGGATTTCAGAAGTGACTTTCCAACAAATATATTAGTTTATATTTTTCCAAATATATATTAGTCACTCAGCCTGTTCTGAGTGACCATGAACAGGCAAATGTTTAAATACCATTTTTATAGACATTACTAACCTAAAGGGAACAATAAAAGCAAAAGGGTTTCCTGAAGTAGCATACAGTGTCTTTAAAAAGACATTTTGAAATTTCTTACGACCTGACATGAAATTTCGTGATTGGATAATAACCTGTAGCAAAGGGGACATAGTTTAGTTGTATTGTCTTGATGAACTACATTTAAAACTTGCTTAGGATGTATGTCAAAAACTATACTGAAGCAGTTACTCATAGAAAGCTAATATATTATTTATCAACAAATGTTAACTAGGTTGCACAGATTTGAATACCCTTCAGGATTTCCCTTTGGGTCTTTTTACAAGTACACATAAAAATGTTAGATATATCAGCAGAAAATTTAAAGAAAAATGAAATTTGTTGAAGTTTCACCCAGAACTTGCATTGCTGATACAGAGAACTGCAATGAATACAGATGATTCCACTGATGATTATTATTCAGAATACCAGTGCTGTGGGTTTTCCCCTATAAGTGACATTGTAAGAGAGATTTATTGTTTTACAAGTTTAAATTGGCATTTCTCATTCATTTAGAGAGATGCACTATGTTGTAATACCTAGCAGCTTAAACTTAGGCTATGAATGAAAAAGCACATTTAGAAAATCTTGGAGCTAGATCATAGCGTGGCAGCTCTGTGAAAGATTGCCTGCTCAATGATTAGTTGCAGCACTCCTACTAAATGTGTTTCAATTCAGTTTTTGTCACTGAGAAATCAAGAAATAGGTGGCTTATTAAAGGTGACCACATCCTTTTATGCAAATTTAATGCACTTGGCAGGTTTATCATGATAAATAGTCAGGATGAGATGGTTCATGATGTATCTCTAATCTCTTCTGTGAAGATGTTCGTGTATTGCAGGAAGTAGCCCCTTGAGAGTTCAAATCTTTAGAAGTGTGTGACAGATGGTGATGTCTGCAGAGTCTCATAGACTTGCTTTGAAGTAACTCCAAATAGTGCCTTCAGTTAATGTTCAGCTTTTGCAAGTTCTCTGGCTTCATCTCTCCTTTGGTGCCCTCCTCTCTCCTCCATCATGTTGCCTCCCCAAGTTGTTCCAGGTACTGAGAGGAACATGCACCACATCTTATAGAGTACATTACATCTCTCTCCCCAGTCCTGTCATATTTTGTCTGTAAAGTTGTTCTTCCATTAGACATCTTGCATATTTTAAGGGAAGTGATTCACAACAGAAAAACAATAAAACAGAACAAATGTCTTAGAAAATCCCATCTATCATTCATGCATTGTGTTTAGTTTTTTAAGAAGTCTTTTGAGTAAGGAGCAAGCATCAGTGCCAGTGTCATATTAACTATGCTATGTTGTGTTAATTATAATCAATTAACAATATTAATTAGGCCAACTTCTCTTTAGATTAGTAACAAGAAATGGTTAAATTTTAATGCTGCTGCAGGGGATCTGAAGGAACTCACATAATCAAAAAAAAAAAACCATGGCAAAGCTTTTTATATAAATCTTATTCTACTGGAATACAGCTAATGAAATAGATATAAAAGTATAAAAAATACATCTGAATAATGGTATATTTTCAGAGCATAATATTTTCACTTTTCATTACTTGGCCTTGGTTGATCTGTGTTTGGAAGGACTTCTCTTCTAAAATCAAGTATCAAATTTCATGTAAAGTTTTACCTATCATAGTCCCTTTCTAAGTTCCCATTTTAGAATCATTCTTCTTAAATATTGTTGTTACTGTCACCACTATACATAACCTTGTGTGTAATAATTGGTAATGTTTCATTTGGTATACATAAATTTTTAGTGTATAGATGTTTTTTGGCATGACTTCTTTCTCAAATGGAATTCCCACAACTTTTCAAGGAAAATTTGGGGAAATCATTAACTTCCATGATTAGTCTGGTTTAAAAATTCTTGGGTTTGAGGTTGTACTTTTAGCCATCAATCTGTGCCATTAACTAACCCCATTTTGGATGGTTGACATTTTTAAATTAAATGTTGAAGGCACACTAGTACATCTTCATCAACATATGTTTTAGATTCTTATTATGCTTTGAAAACATTGCACTTTCATATCACAGTGTAATTTTATTATAATAGTAGTAGTAGTAATAATAATAAAAACAAAAGCCCTGAAAAATGGTACCACAGACCTGATCAGCTGTCTATAGTCTAGGAAAGAGGTACTGATGAATTGTACAATCTCCTTGTTAAAATTCTGCTTGTGAGTTAAGAAAAAGACTGTAGTGACTTTTCTTGCTCTGTGACATTCCCTTTGTTTCTGGTTATTGCTACAGCATTTCATCCCAAAGTGATTTATGGAATCACTTTGACTGATTCTCAATTTATAAGAATTTATTTGCAGAGCAGAGGTGTTATTTTGCATCTGTAATGAAAAAGAAAGTCCAAAGTTATAGTTGCAATCTTTATTTAAAGATACATATATTCTCTTATCCAGTTGTTAGTTTATAGTCTATATCTACAAGACTTCTATTACTTACATAAGTAATTCCTGTAGTTCTAATGCAGACTCAATAAACACTTTAATAATCATGAGTTTTCTACTATATTTTAGTAAGTTATGTGATGGAGGCAAACTTAATTACCCCTTACTCAGAGTGCCTGCTTGAAAGGTCACCATTACGTTTCTTCTCTTGCTTTGAACTGGCAATCCGTTTGCACATGTGAATGAAACAATAATAGATAATTACCTGCTTACTACTGCTGGCAGTAGTTTGACTCACGGAGATTGAAGCAGTACCTGTAACGTGCTGTGCTCCACCACAGACCATATTAGAGTTGAATGGACCTTGGAGCCACTGCAGCCAATGTGGCCATGACCAGAAGATTCATTTGTTCACTTCTTGCCTATTTTACTATTCAGCTATTAAAAATATGTCTGACTCATGTGAGTCCCTCTTGGTTGCTGCTGTTTTTGTGTAAGCCATGCTGGTTGTCTTTCCTTTATTAAGCAGGACTGTTTCTTCCCCAACTTGCTTTCAGACCCAGACTTGGACCACCTCAGTGCCATGTTCTGGTCTAACTCTCTTCTCTTGCCTTGGGAAGATTGTTAATAATACCGTGCCATGGTTTTGCTACTGAATTTCAGTAATGAATATTGAACTTCCCTGCATCATTTTTTAAGCCTTTCTGGAGCAGCACCCAACCAACCAATAAACCAAATAAACCAAACCAATAAACCAACCAATTCTAAATTTTCCAACTTTGATGTTTGTTTTTTTGTAGATTTTTTTTTGTTTTGCATGATGGGCAAATAAAAAATCTCATTCACTGTGTTTCTGATAATTGTCATATTCATCATATACCTGCACTGCAAAATGAATATGCAATCCAGTGGTCTCAGTGAAGAATGTCCTGAATAGCATAGTCCTTGCACACGTTGTGAATCATAACCCAAATCTTTTATCTAGGGCATCTTTTGACTGCTTATGAGTGGATTGTTATCTGGTGATCTTCAGAAAAGAAAAGCTGCTTAAGTGGAGAGGAAAAAAAATAGGAAAGAGGGGGGGAAAAAAAGATAATGCCATCCAGACTAACTGCTTCACCAATAGGTAATATTTGTGCCCACAGAACTGATACTACTTAGCAATCAATAATATGCACTGATAAAAAAGAAGTGGAAAACACAAAATATTTACTCAACAGTCTGTTTGTTTTTATAGTAGCAACCAGTCTAGGCTTTTATTTGCAAACTGTGAACAAAAATGGAACATCAAAATAACTGTGCAGTTTCCTAAATTTTTTCTCCTTTTTTTTTGTCTCTTTGGAAGCCATTTACATGACTGTCAGTTTAGTAAATGAGCACATTTTTAAACTTCAGGCATCACACATGATAGGTGTATAAACTAGCTAAAGCAATGCACTTACAGGAATGCCAGCAAAGCTCTGAAAACTAAAGTAGATGCTAAAGCTAACTGATTGTCCTGGCTGTGTGGGCACAAACATGAAGATATGGTGCCATCTCTTCTGTGTTGCTTGGCCAGACTGCCTGGAAAGAGAGATCAGGAAAAGACAGATTGGCATAAGCCCTCTTGCTCAGTTCCTGTGAACACCATGATAAAACAGATTCAAACTCAATAGTACTGGGGGCTGGCTAGCAGAGTAAGGAAAATATTGGCAAAGTAACAGCTTTAGAACAGGGTTTAGAACAGCCTGGAGGCTCTTATTTTTTGTGAGTCAGTAAGAGGAAAGATAGTTGATAGATGCTATTTAGATTAGTCAGCTTTGATGCTCTCTTTCTATTACTAAGGATTGCTTTAACTAAATCTCATTTCTTCTTATTCATGTAAGAATATTCCTCTGGACTTAACAGAAGTGTTAAGAAGGGTCACCTAGTGGTGATCAATAGAGTAACTTGTTTTTCATCTGAGATGAGTGTGCACAATTCGCCTGTAACCATCATGTTTATTCAAAGGACAAAACTGGTAAATAGCTTGAAATATGTTACTTGACAATTTTCTGTGAGATTTAATACAGCGAAGAGAAGGTGAAGGACAGAGTCTACAAATATATCTGATATAGATGTAAGGAGCTGTAAAAGGAGATGATACTGCAGGATCCTCTTCTACCCCCCTGTATGTAAGAAAAAGAATGCGTGTGCCCAAAAGAAAGCAAAACAATGTGAACTCCTAGCATTATCTTCAGCCAAAAAGTGGCAGTTCTGCTTACCAAAATAATATAGGTTTTGTGTTCTCAAGAGGAGAATATTGTCAAAAGGAACAAATGAATAAATTCTCTATAAAATGCATGGGTTCAGGTCCTGTGAATTTCTCACAGTTGAGTCTAATATCACTTAGGAAAATGTAGAGCCCTTGAAAACACACGAGTCAAACCCCTAGAAAATTCTGTTGTTGCTTTTTCATCCAAAGTCCCCATTTGACTTTGTTTAAGATTCATATCTGAAATTTTAGTTAAAAATAATACTGTCAGCTTTATCTAAAAAACAAGACACCAGAATCCCTTGCCAGAGTGCCATAAACAGAACATTTTTTGAAAAGGTCTGCTGTACCTCGCACCATTTATTGCGTATTCTTCAAATTTGCATAGTGTTTTCTACCTGGTAGTGAAAATATATAATTTTTTCTTTTTTTTTAAATTCCTGGTTGTGGTGGATTTTTTGGAGGGATTTTCTGGAACTAGTTGACTGGTTGGCAGGACTACTGATAAGGATTTCATAGAAGGTAACCAAGAAGAAAAATTCCTTGTTGGAAGCCTTTATTTACCTTACAGATGCTAGCAAATCTTCTGCTTAAAATTTGTAGGTGTCTGCATATACAAAAATGAAAACTGATGCATTTTGTGGTTTCATTGTCATATTTTAAATACTGCCTCCATTGTGCAGTATCTGGATTACAAATAGACCAGTTCATTTTCTTCTACTTCTGACCTGATTTGCAGGCTTAGAGATCTCAACACAGATCCATTGAACTTCTTTAGTTCTGACTATAGCTCCCAAGTTTGTCTGCTAATTGATAAAAATAGTAAACAAAGACTTAAAATGATCATCCTTACCCACGCACATAACAACAACAACAAAAAAAAAAAGGCAAAAAAGGGCTGGATGCTTGGCTTGAACTGCCAGACATTATCTGTTTAAATTCTCAAAGAGAGTGAGTGAAATCTGCATAGAAACTCAGAAAGAGCATCTATAGACTGAACACTTTCTCACATGTCAGTGCTCTCACAGGCTGGCATGTCAGAAAAGGCTTTGCAGTTTTGTTTTTTAGGGTGTCACAAGCTAGCACAAGCATGCAAGCCTTCTTCATTGCATGAAATTTTAAGAAATAAGTTGGATCACTGAATGAATGGAAGGAATGAAGCTCTCAATGCTGGCATTGAAAGTTTAACAAATGAGTTACATGCTTCATCCTTCAGCCCATCTAACTACTCTTGTGCACCTGATAAGAGCTGGGCTGGCATATCACTCTCTTACAGTGAAACAATTTTTGAATTTTTGTCCTAATCTGCCTGCCTAGAATCTTGTATTAATACTCATTGCATTGTGTGCGAGCACTTCCCAAGTGTCAGAACAACAATGATATCTCTCTCTTCCTTCCCCAGCAGGGATGGAAACAGTTGGTTTGTTCTTTCGTCATCAGGGAGCTCAGAAGGGGTCAGGGAGGCAGGATGGTTAACAATATGGTTTTGTAACTTAGCAGCCTGGGTGGATTTCATCCCCATTGTTGCTTTCTTCCTGCTTTGTGGTGGTTGCATGCTCACTTGCCAGCTTCCCTTCCTGGTCATTGGCACAACTCAAAGGAGGAAAGGAAGGCTCTAAGTGGCTGGGTGCAGAACTGAGGCTGGGAAGAGGTGAGATGTTGTATGAAACAGACTGATAAGAGGCTTGATGACATGATCAGATAGAGGAGCTTTAGAAGGCTCAAGTCAGACCTACTGAGGAAGATTTATTGCAGTAGAAAGAGGTCATGTATTTTTCTCTTGTGAAACCCCACAGGAATGGAGTAGAGTGCAGAGAACGATGTGACAGGCCTAATAGTAAAGGAAGATGAGCTAGTTTTCTCTCACAAACCAGTGGAGAGGAAGTCATACACTGAATTGTATGGGTAAATATGCAAACTGGAAGTTGGATAGCTGGGGGCAGGCCTCAGCTTTGCTGTAGTTGGGTGCTGTTTAGCACCTCCTTCTCCCAAAGGCAATGACATTACAGGATCCTTCTAGTAGAATACTTGTGTACCAGAAAGTGACTGAAAGTATTTTTGAGGGAAATAAAAAATTAAAAATCCATTGCTGACAATAAATATTTTTTTATCTCAAAAATATTTTAGCAGTGTCCATGTAACCTCTGCATGACAGCTGTGAGAGATTTCATCCTTTAATCTTCTGAGACAGTTTGGATGGAAGAAGGGAAGTAGAACAGGAAAGACAGGGTGGTGCTAAGAAGCTCAGAGCCAGGGGACTGTGGAGTGTAGGACCATTCTGCCTCATTAAGGCAGGAGACAGCACTGGCTCAAACATGTCAGATCTGCTGGCTGCTTGGTCAGATCAAAGAAATGCTGCATCCTCACACACTGGGGTTTGCTGGGCATTCCAGAGTGTGTGAAATGCAGAGGGTTTGCATTTCTTCTTTGAGAAGATAAAATGTCTGTGCACTGTATGTCCACTCCAACCCTCTGTACAAACAGCAGGAGTGACACAACTAAGTGTAACAATGCAGCATTTCACATGATATTTCCACTGTGCTCAGTAATTCTGACAGGATTCTTAATGCAGGGAGTATTTGCAGTATGAATTGCTGCCAGAACTACAGGCACATTGTTGCTAGAACAGCAAACAGCAGAGAGCTAAAAATACCAGGGGTCAAAATTTACTGTTGGAATAAATCTGAGAACTGCTTTAGTTTTGAGGGACTTCCTCATGCATGACCAATTTGCCACATATGTTGCTTGATATCTGGCCACACAAGCTCTTTGCTTTCTCAGTTTTTGTAGTACAGGATTTGTCCATATCTGCTTAATGTCTTTTTGGAAGCAAAGTGCCTGGCATTTGAGAATTCTCTTTCCCTCTCTATTTACTTTTCTTTTTATATTTTTCTTCCTCTATTTTTTTAACTCTTCCTTGGTTTTGCTCACCTTTGGTTCAGAAAAGCTGATGTCTCGAGAAGCCATCAATGCACAGGATATTCCAGTGCTAGCTGGTGATTGATAGGTCCTGTACTGAACCTTGTTGTCTTTCTTCATCCCCTTCCCTCCCTGTGTTTCATTTCCTTTTCCCCTCGACAACACAGTGGTTTCCAAACTGAATGTCTTTGGCTCTGCTGTGGCTTTAAAAATACTTCAAATTTAGATATTTTGGGAGCTCTGGAAAGGGAGAAAGAATGGTAGAGGGCTTTTGTCTTCCTCTTATTTTCTGATGGAGTTTGAATTTCCTTGAATTCCCAAGACAATTTCCCATGGGAAAGAGCAACTTTCACAAGGAACAGCTTTGCCAGGCTGTCTTGAACTTAGACCCTGGGAACTTGCACAACTATTCACCTGTACTATGAATGCAACAGTCAGAATATCTCCTATAATCTTCATCTTGGGATTCAGACTGCAAAAAAAAGTTCATCCAATTAAAAAAAAAAAGAAAAAACAGAAAATAGCAGGTGTCCACCTCTTACTACACTTCCTCTGTCAGAGAATTAAAAGCCTTCCTGGTTTTCAGTGGTGTCATCTCTTGCCTTTGCTGAGGCTTTTGCAACCAAGACTTGTCTTTTTTCTCCCATTTTCCTTTTGAATTTGGATTTGGTTCATATATTTGTTCTTCCATAAAGTGGAACATGGTATCAGAGGCAATTCTTTGCACATCACTCCCTGTGTTAGTGTCCCCTCCATGACTAGAACAGCCTGACTGGCTGGCAAAGCCCCTCATCTGGTAATTGTATGTATTTGTTTAATGTTACTGCAACTCTCTAAACAATTTCCACACACCCAAACTTTGGTTATATCCTCTACACTGTGGGTATATTATCCTGTCTCTATTTTCTGTTGAACTCTGCACCGTTCAAACTTGAAACTCCCTGGCACAGGATGAGACTTGGAATAGAAAGTTTTAAGCCGGCCCATCTTCCAACTCCGTATTTTTAAGTGATAGCATGAAAGAAATGGAAAGCTGATTTATACAGCCCAAGAACAATTTCTCTTTGTACAGACATCTCTGTGTGCTGTGATAGCAGAGAATTCTTATGGGAGTGTGAAGTAACCTGTGCAGTATTTGGGGCAAAACTGCTGATGGTGGGAAAAAGAAGTGTTTCCTGACCACTTCTATTTTCATGGGGTTGAAAACAATGTTGGCCATTACTTGTTGACTGAGATGCTGCCTTGATCCTTTTGGCCTCAGAAACTAAGAAAAAAAGTACCAAAGGCTTAACATGACTGCATTACAGGCAGTTATTTGCTACACTGAATAACACAATCTAGACATTTTCACCCTATCTACATGTTAGCTTTGGCTTAATAGTTCAGGAGGGTGATCCAGAATATAGCTCTCCTGCCTTAGTCATTTCAGCAAGCATTTATTTATGTTCATTTAAACTGCATGCAGTCTGAAATTCTTTCAAATAATAAATATAATTCCCTCACATGCCACATGTTTTCTACAGTCTATTAGAATTTATGTGTGTGTGTGTGTTTAAAATAACGCTAGATAGAAGTGCTAGTCCATGCTTTTTTTCTTGTGCATGATTCAGGTGAACCCTTCTCCCTGTGGTGGACTATTCCTACACCCCATTCCTACAGGAGTTTGTCCTCTCCTGAGATTGGTTGTAATGCCATAAGTATTAGGGTAAAACCATAAATATCATGATAAACAAGCCTGATTACTAATCAGCACTCAGCATTTCCCAGGTGGAACAACACCTGTTCATTTGGACATGGGGAATATACAGTGAAACCATTCCTGTTACAATAAATAATGTTTTGTTAGCTTTGAAATTAGTCTTCTAAAACATACAAAGAACTGAGGAAAATTCTGGGTGTATAATTCTATTAAACATGCTTGTCTTTTTATATTGATAAGAGTTGATAAATGCTGAAGCTACAGTGACCAGATTAATTGGGGAATACATATCTGACCAACAGAAACAAGAAAGGCACCTGCCATACAGGAGCATTTTAAATTCAGCTTCCTCCTTTAGGGCTGGATGACTGATGATGAAGGGGGAAGATAGCATCACCCATGTAATCCTGCTATGATCCTTCATTAAACAATCCAAAGTGATAAAGAAAAAGTAAGAGGAAACTTTTTAGAAGTCTTATCCCTCTTAGGCATCCCTTCTTAAACCTTCAGCCTGTTGGTCATGTTTGAAGGTCTGTTACACTACACGCCTCTGGGCCTTTACCCTCCTTCCCTAGGCCACCTCTGGATCATGTTAATTGGTTTTGTTAGTGTTCTGTTGTGTTTATATTTGAGTTTTTGTTTAGTTGCTTTATTTTTTTCTTAAATTTGTCTACTTTAATTTGAAGTGCCTAATTCAGACTTAGTTGTAAGTTTCAGCAGTGAGATTTAAATATCTTGGCCATAATGTTCATACTGCACTGAAATATTGAATCTGTTCTCGCTAACAAGGCAGTTTTTCACACATTAAAGGAATATGTCGAATGTTGAATCTGTTGTACTCCTCAAGTGTTGGATCTCTCCCCTACCCAGAACAGCAGTCCTCATCACAGATTGTAATTCAACAGTAAAATATTGAAATTCTATTGAATCACATGGATTCTCCCCATGCTTCAGTTCTTAAAAGAAAAACCAAAAAAACAAAGCTCAATTAACCCCTAGAGCCTGAGACAAAATTTCATTGACACTGTTAAAAGAAAAAGGCCCTTAAAGTACTATATTAACTTTTAGCTTTATATGTCCTCTGCAAATATTAGGGGAGAGAAGCAGCCAGCATGACCCACAGCAATTGTGTATAACATGTACTGCCTGTTCCTTCCCTGCATCTTTTCAGGTTTGGTGCATGGCACTGTCTGTGTCTCTGTTCTGAGCTTGTGTAAAACCAATATGCCTGTTAGCTTTCTGTAAACTCTGTTTATATGGTCTCCTGGACCTCTTCAGGAGACATTTAATTTACTGAGAAATACCTCAGCTCTTTTATAGGTAAATGATTGAATTCTGTGCTTCAGTAAAACTGAGGTAATAACACATCTTAACAAAAAGTGAAATAGCTGGAACTTTAGGATACTACTTTAAAAAAAAAAATAAAACCTTCTAAAATAGAATTTTTAGTGAAACAGCAGACAAAACCGTGCAAGAAGTATCTTTAAAAAGCAACATTACTGGGTGATTAGACTTTGTTTTTAGAGTTAACAGTACTGAGTTGCACATATATATTGATGCAGTTTTCAAAGCCCATAAATAGTGCTTCAGCTCCTGTATGGGAAGAGGATGTTGCAGAAATAATTATGACATGATGTGATAACCCCTTCCTAAAAAAAAAAAAAAAAAAACAAAAAAAAAAACCAAGGAAAAAAGCAAAGCAAAACAATACTGCAGTGTTCTGGCCATCAGGAAACCACTACAATGCTCCCACCTTTTTCCTGTGGCCTACCCAGAGTTCCTTCCAGGCGACAGAGATAACTGACTGCTGCAGACTGGATCCTGTGCCAAATGAAAATAAAGTAATTTTTTTGTTAAATTTATATCTGATTAAAAATGAATCTTAACAACACCTTTTTTTTGGCATTCAGTTTTACAGCTCTTCACCTAAAATATGCCTTTGTAACTTTAAAATTGCCTAATTTCTTAGTGTGAGTGTTACTCCAGCAGGATAAGGATGAAAAATTACTTCATTTTGTAAATTCATATTTAATAAACTAAGTGTGATTAAATAAGAAGGTTGTTCATCTCTGTTTCTGCTTAAGAAAAAACTACTTGAAGTTAGTTTTTATCATTCTCTAGGACTTGAATATTCATGAAAGAGCTCAATTTGTCAATAATGCTTATTAAGGAGGACATGACTCAGGGAAACCTTTCACAGTGTTTGAAATGCAGATGTAGTCCCCTACATGTGAACCTTTGGGGTTGTGTACTTTTATGGCCATCCTCCCATTCTCTGTGCATCCCTGGGTGTGTTTTACTGTCCCCTCTGTCCTCTGGGTAGGGAGGAGCTGGAGCAGCCCTGCAGCCAAGGCTGCAGCAGTGCAGGAGCTGTGGCTTTAGAGGTCCTTGGGGTCTTGCCTAGAATGAGGCCCCTTTTATCTCCTTAGGAATGGTATCTAGTGCCCTGCAAGCATGTCTATGGGAGGTGCAGCATGGATTAGGAGCTGGCTGTGCCATCATGGTACAAATGAACTCTTGCTGGGCAGGAAGGAGCCTCTCTGGTGTGTGTGAGTGATGATGGGATCCACAGGGCCTCGCTGTGCTTCCCATCAGCACACACACAGAGTTACTTCATGCTCTCCTTACAGACAGGGAATTCTTTCTAGTCCCTTGTTTTCAGCTCAGCTCACTCAGTTAATTTCCACAGGCGTTTTGCAGGGTTATTTATGCTTCAGCCTGTACTTAGCAGCCAAGTTATTTTTTTTTTCTGACTGGCTACTAATGAAGAATAAGTCAATTTATCCTCATCAGTTAAATTATAAATACAGAGAAAACAGAGTAAAAATGTCACCACATGGAGATGGCTTTGCTTTTTTCCATTCCCTAAATCCTGGTTTATGTAAACTGAGATAAATATTTATAAAAAATGCTGGGCACAGTAACCCTCTTTTTAAAACTATTTGGATTAGCTTGTGAGATGTAACTATTGATAACACAGTTTGGTACCTTTGTAAGTAGATTTACTTTGTACAGCAATGTCTTCCATTAAGTTTTAAAATAAATGTTGTGTTTTATTTGAGCTGTGTAAGAAAAGAATGTGTGAACCACCAAAAAAAGAAAAGCTTTCAGAAGATGGTTAATTTTTATTGTGTATATTGGAATTTTAAAATAGAAAATGTCTTACTATCAGGCCAAACCTTGTCCTCATACCGAATGGAATTGAAGGAGACAGACAGGAGGAACTTCATGGAATGAGTGGAGATGTTCTGTGCACCCAAAACATGTGCAGGAAGCAAAGAGTGTCAGTGCAGGTGTGCAGGTCAGCTCCCTGCCCCTCAGCACGTGGGGCTGTGGGCAATGAGGCTCCTCATTGTCTCCACCAAAGCCTCTCTCAGAGGGGCTGATCCTGCTCCTGTTGAAATCAATGCAGGGCCTCCCTGTATTTCACATGAACAGGGTTAAACTCTTCATTACGTGCCCTGGGGTTTTCCTCTGCTGTGACCACCTTGTGCCATCTCATCCTCACAATTGCTGCTTCTGCTGTTGTAGGTGTGCAAGCCAGAGGAGATTTTTGGGGTTTTTTCTGAAGTGTAAAGTGAGGGATTTCAGCATCTTACAATGTTTTTAATAATTAATTGTCAAAAAACACAACAAAAATAGATGGAGCATTAAAGCAAATTTGCAAGCCATTGAAGTAAGGAGCTGCAAATAGAAGCAATGGCTGTGTTCTACCTTTAGCTATCAGTATAAAACTCATCAAAGTAAACCAGTTTTATTTAGACATCTGGAAAATGTACTTTGACAAACATCCACTTGATGACTGTCAGTGTCTTATAAAAAGACTTTGATATCAAAGATCTGCAGAAACTGTCAGAATAAACTGATTGTTTTTTTTCTTTTGACAGAAGGTTGTTTCCTAGCCACGATTTCTATTGTCTGGATGATATGTTTTTAATATCTTAATACAAAGGATTATTTTTACAAATGTTTTTGTATCTACTTGTACAAAATGTCATGACTTTAAGAAGATATATTTACAAGTTAAGCAAACCAGAAATGCAGACTCTGTATTCCTGCTCCTTCCAGCACTCTTAATTGTTCTGTCCTCGAGGTTAATGGATAGTGATTTTAAGACTTTGTATTTTTGATAGACTCACAGAGCTTAGGTAATCTATCAAAACCTCTTTTCAAGCAGATGAAGAGAATACAGTAATCATGTCAGCATCTGAAGGGAGGGTGTTAAGAGGATGGAGCCAGGCTCTGCTTAGTAGTGACAAGCAACAGCAAAGAGGCAATGGGCAGAAATTGATGCCCAGGAAGTTCCACTTGAATATGAGAAAGAACTTTACTGTGCAGGTAACCACACATGGAAAAGTTTGGCCGGAGGTTGTGGAGTCTCCCACACTGGAGATATTCAAGAAGTGTCTCTGGAGGCAGCCCTGTGCCATGTGCTCTGGGATGGCCCTGATTGAGCAGGCAGGTTGGATCAGATCACCCACTGTGGTCCCTCCCAGTCTTACCCCTTCTGTGATTCTGTACTTTGAGTGATATTGTTTCCTTGCATTTAATACTACTGAATTATATAGAGACAGAGCAAAATGCAGTTGATTCTGTTACATATTTTAGCCTTTTTGCAAAAGGCTTTTCATCACGCATAATCCAGCATACTCACCTTAGACAGAAAGAACTGTTTGAGGCAGTAGGCATAACCGCAGATGTCTGAAATGGCTTTTTCCTCTTGGCTTTTTTTTTTTTTTTTTTTTTTTAATCCAGAAAGAAGGTGTTGCCTTGCAGTGTTACTGGAGATGCTGAATACATTAAAGTAGGAAGATGAGAGGAATGCCTTGTGGGGACTTCTTGTAAACATGCAGCATGATTGCTTTTTATTGGAAAAGGCATTTCTGTGATGTTTAGTGCAGTGCTGTAGTGCCATAGATATGTTGGAAATGCTATGAAAGCCTTAACTATTTAATTCTCATAATCCATCTGTGAGCACTAAGTGATTAGTTGCAGTTTATCCCAGTATGGATGCTGATGTTGCTCCGTGCATAATCCTGCCCTGGAATGTCCTGCTGGAGATGGCAATGCCCATGCTCAGCGTGGCTGGAAAACTTCTCTAGAGAGCTGGCAGGGTGGCCCTGAGCAAACAGAAAAGTCTGCAAGAGGTGAGCAGTTTAAACTGGTTGAAAGAGTAATAGTGTAGTTTCTTGATGGCTACAGGGGTGGTTGTACTGACTAATTTTAGGCACCAGATTTAGGACTATAATTTCCTGTTTTTTCATTAGGGAACAGAGAACTTCTCATGTATATGAAGCAGATCAAGAAGAAAACTAAATTTTAGAATATATATATATATATATATATATATATATATATATATATATATATATACTCTTTTCAACCTCACTTACATAGTCTGGTATTTGCTTAAAGGTAGGTTTCTGTACATGTGTTTATCTGGTTCCAAATATATGCCCTGGCCATTGTCCCAGCTTTGGGAGAGCACATTGTTTTGCAGAAAGGCATTTTATGGACAGATAAAATAAATACAAGAATCTTGAAACATTTTGTTTTAGGAAAGCAGACTGCCTTGGAGTGGATATCCTGTGTGGAGTCAGGAAGGTATAGGAGGGTACAGGAGATGCTGTGCTTGCAGTGGCTGTAGATCTAGAAATTGATAACAAAGGGGTGGGGGAGGGAAGTTTGTTGCTTTTTTGCTCATTCTCTCAGACACAGATGCTATTTTTGTCTAGCAAACATCAACTCATCAGTATTATAAAGCAATCCTACTAAGGAAATACCCTTTTTAAAAGTCTTTGTTTGCTACAAAATTGCAGAATGTTTGGTCAACTTTACTTCAAAACAGAAGTTTTTTTGTTATTTCACCATTTAGTTTCAGGGTGGCTAAACAGTAATTCAGTTCTGTCTGAAATACTACATTATTTCAGAGCAACTGTTTGTGGTACAGGCAATTCCATGACACAATTCCCTCATGTAAGGATGGCTGTTCAGGGAATCACAGGTATCAGCATACTGGACACAACTAGCATTGCCTGCAGCATTAACACTGGATTAAGCAAGTTTGGAGGAGGCTATTTATACCATTAAGGAGATGCTGGAGAATTACTGAAAATAAGTGTATGCTGATAAATTTTGTCCTGCAAGGCAATAATACAAGCTATTTTGACTAAGTGGAAAAATTTTTAATGCTGTGGCCCAGGTTTTTTGAAAATGGCTTGTATGTTTGTGGCAGCTGTGTCCTGGGCTGTATTGACTGGTTTCTTTTTCTGACCATAAGTGTTTGAGCTTACCAATGTGGATTTTGAGGAAGGAGCTGCTTTCAGCTGATTTGGGTGGGTTGCTTTCCTTGACCTAGGGATTGTGTTCTTCCTTTGTACCTGCACATCTTTCTTGAGGGAAGTGGCCTCCTCTGCTGGTCATTCTATTTTTCTTCAAATATGTGAGAAACAGCTAGTATCCTCATTTCCCTTTTTTTTTTTAATCCCCAGAAATGATCTTCAGTTGTTTGTTTTGGCAAATGATTCCTGAGAAAGGATCCATGAGAGCAATTGTTACTATCATATTAGCTTGCCCTAAGTTATTTGTAGCACCACTCCAAGTCACCTCCTTTCTCTGCTTTTCGTCTTCTTGACTGCTTGCACTCTGGTTTCCTTTGATGTTTTTTTGTTCTTGTTGCCTGTTTATATCTTTTTGTTGTCTTTTCAGTTATGATTTTTCATCCATCAACTCACTGCTTTTCTAAGCCAAGCCAAAAAAATTGCAGTAGTTTGCACCTACACTCACACAGAGATTTAAATCTTCAAGCTTCTGACTGTAATTTGTCTGCCAGTTCTCACCTTTTTTCCCCCTCTGTATGAACAGCCTGTGTCTTTCCAAATTCCAATTTTGGGATGCCTTTCTCTTCCCCCATCCCAGTTTAATTCCTGGGAAGAATAAAATCCTGGCTCCGCTGCATGCTCTTTGCTACAGAGCAGTGCCCACACTTTCCATCTCTGTGACTCACAGCGTACAAAATTAGTGCCTGCAAAGCTCGAGGAGCAGGGAGAAGCTGCAGCTCCCAGGAAACCCTGTTAGCAGGCATCAGCTACTGCTCTCACTGAACATGGTGACTTCTTCTTCTCTGGGCTTATCCCTGTTGCCTGCCCTGCCTTTTTTCCTTATGCCAGAAAAAGCATTTGTGTAAATCTCCCAGATCAGGACAAGATTTCAGTTAGAGCAACTGGGGAAAATGAAAGACTAATTTGATTGTGTGCGTCAAATGAAAATATTTTTGGCTTGATTTTTTTCCTTCTTTTTAAGGAATTTTGATTAATGGTCCCCAATGTTTGTTTTCATGGATTCTGTGATGATAAAGACTACTTAAATGCTGTGTGCACTGCCAGAGAAAATGTCCAAAATTTTACATTACACATCTGTTCAGGTTTTCCTGTTTGTAGCCAGAGACCTGCCAAAACTGTGGATTCATAGGGAATTTCCCAGGTCTCCAATGAAATCTCACATCAGCTACAAATTTATATAAAAAAGAAAATAATAATTTTCTTTTTTTTCTTTTACCACACCATTTAAGAAACAAAAGTTACTATCATGCAGAAGGTTCTGTTTGCAAAGTATTTCAGTTGTAAGTGGAAGATGAGAAACTTGGTGTGTTCAGAGCATTATATCAGCAACTGTAGCTAACAATGTAGTTTTAAGAATAATTTAGAACACAGGATTAAAATTGTCATGTTTGTTTCCATCTAAATCCAAACTAGTCTCCTTATTTGACTTAAATTTCTAAATTGTGTTTTAATAATTGTGTATCTGATATAGTTTCATGTATTCAGTGTTTAATTGTTATGCAGAAAACTTACAGTTGGTACAGATAAAAATATTTAAGGGTCCAAAAAGTTATTATTTCAGATTTTGATTGACCAATATATATACTCACATGCATGCATGTGTGTATATATATATGTATTTATGCATATGTACACACTGTTTCATAAATATAGCTAACAATATGTTTTTCTGCTAGATGAAAAAACACCCAGTAGAGCAGGGTGTAAGTAGTGTAATAAGCTAAAATAAATCATCCAAAGAAGCTGAGGTGACCATATTTTGTTCAAAGCTGCATAATTGCCCATTTCAGAATTCTGACATAATAGATATTTATAGCTGTCATCACAGGTTTTGTAATTCAACAGATCTTAAAACATTTGAAACAGCACATAATATTCTCCTCTGTTTAGGGGTGCTTTCCTGTAAATTTAAGTCAGCTCCTAAATGCTAATTCCAGAGCTAGTTATAGTTCAGTTGAATTTTAACAAGTGTATGGATGGCATGTTTCTGTGAAATAAAATTCAGTGTAACTTTCCAGGGTACTTGCTCTGCCAAGAAATATGTAATTTCCCATGCTAACTGTATTTAATTGTTGGAGGATATCTTGTAGTTTCTAGTGGTAAAAATGGAAAAATCTGCCAAAATTGGTCAGGCTAGGTAATACTATTTTGAGCTCAGTCCTACATAGATAGCACTGAGTATCTCCATCATCCCTGCTTCCTTGTGGAAGAAAGACAGCCAGGAGGGAGAGCCAGTGATGCTCATTTTCTTTTTGTCCTAGTTGGGACTGCAATTGAAGATCCAGAGCAAATGGAACACTCCTTTGCCCCAGATGGAGATTATATCCATTTAACTCTGTGTTTGTTCTCCAACTCCTATCTGAGAATCCATTTCCTCTTATAAAAAGGATGGCTTTTAGTTTTAACTGGAATCAATTCACAGAAATGGGTTGGAGTGAACAAATACCAGCCAGCTGCAATGGTTGTGTGGTGCTTCTGCAGCACAGGAAGGGAAAGAGAGAGGGGCTGAGTGCAGGCTGGGGGGAATGTGAAGGAATGAGGGAGGGGTGAATGATGGAGCTCACTGAGCCCTGTTCCTGGCTGGGCTGTTCCATCAATGACCTCTTAGCTCCTGGTTCTTATCACAGTGGTCTCCCTCCAGCCATGCCCTTTCTTTTAGTTGCAATGGCACATCTTGAACCCCTCCATGGATTGATTTGTCTTGCTGAAGAAACAGAAAGCTAGCACAGCAAACCAACAGTGAAATCCCTGGTGTGTTTTGCCAGGTGAATGGCTTGCCTGGCCCACAGAGGAGCTAGATGAACCCAAAGCAGGAGGTGGAGGAACTGCAGAGCCATTAGAGAAAGAGAGGGAAGCTGAAAGACTGCACATTTTGACACAAGGTGCTGTTGGACAGGCTCCTCTGTGCTGCTTATCCACACTCTCAAAACAGATTTATAGCATCCAGGACACTGCAGGGAACCTGCCACCCTAGCCACCAAGAAAGACAGGAGGAAATCCAGGAGCTGTAAATGTTGTCTTTGCTTTGGTCTTCAGGGAAACACTTCATTAGGGCTGTTGGCTCAAATGCTTCCTGAAGCAGCCATTGATCCCTTTCTGGCCCAGATTTATTTCTTTGCTTAAGGTGCTGGTGAAGAGGTTCCTCATCTGTCTTGCTCATGCTGAGCTAATGGTCCCAGAGAGCTGCATCTGTGCTTACTGAGCAGGGTGGGGCTGGAGAAGAGACTCTAGACCACAGGTTAGGGAGCAGGGCACTCACCTCAAATGGGGAAATCTGGGATTCAGCCCTGTTCCCAGCATGCTGACCACAGCCCTGATTGTGTGCAAAGAGGAGACTTCTGCAAATAGGAGGAGGGGGATTCACCTGACCAAATGTGGATGGTGACCTCTGAGTGCCTTTTCTAGACTCCAGGTACTGGAGAGAAACGTGTTTGCATAGAAAACAGATCTCCTTCCAGTGTGGAGGTTTGAAACAGACATGATGAATTGCAGCTTCAGAGCATCTCCTTCTCTCAAACTACAAGGAATTTAGAAAAGCAGCCCACATGTAGATGACTGCACCGAAGGAGCCTGGTTGACATAAATGTTGCAAAAAGTAACTGAGGAATTCAGGAGTATTTTGAGAACACTTTCAAATTCTATTGTCTGAATTTTCCTATCAGCTTCTAAGCAATTTAGTGGAACTAGGTCATGATACCTTGCAGGATAGACCCTTCCTGTCCCAGAATATAATGATTTTCAGATCCAAATGTCTTAAAAACATATACATATCCATATAACAGGATATGTGATCCAGACAGGTTGGTGTCAGGGACTGTGGCATAGGAATAAAGTCTACACAGGACCAAATACCAATGGCAAATAAAGACTTCCCTATCCTCCACTGCCTGTCCATGGGCTGTGACAAACAGTGGCCTTACTGTGATATTTTCCTGTCAATATCATTCTCCAAGTCAGAATTTAGGTTTAAAATCAACATTTGCATTTTTCATCAAAACAGTAGTATTTCAGCAAAAATGGGCTGGAAGTTTTAAGAAAGAAATTATCCATTATTTTAATCATCAGATAAAGTGAATTAGCGAAAACTAATCAAATTTAAGTATTCTGTATTTATATAACTAAGAGTATTGCAGTACCTTTAAATCAAATGACAGTTGCTTTATAGTGACTGTGGTAGCAATCTTAATGAAGCAACAGGTAAAAACCATAGTAATTCAATAAATTAAACTTCAAACATTAATTTTCCTTGTATTTGAGCCATAGTTTTGGGAAAGAATAACAGAAAAGTTGTGTTCGTTATTAGAAGTTGTTCCTTCATAGAAGCTTTGGTTTAGCTTTTTTATTTTTTTATTTTCTAAGCTTCACACAGTGGTTTGATTCTGATTTAGTTAATGTTCAGCCTATTCAGAAGGGTAAAATTACTGGAGTGAGCTTTATTGCTGTAATGGAGGTCTTGAGAAATTTAAATTGAGAAGTATTCTAATGCATCTCTGTAGAATATTATCTGCCTCACTCCTGAATGCTTTGCTGCCATGTGCAGAACATGGCACATAAGTGGCTTTTGGGGCTCAATGCACTTATGCAAGTGTTTTTCCTTGCCGTCTCTTAACACAACAAAAAGACACTTGAAGCCTTTACTTGGGGCTTTTCTTTATTCCAGATTTAAATGTAAAGAGACCAAAGTCCATCACAATGCACCTGCAGGCTTTTTTTTCTTTCAACTATAGACATTGTGATGATTTTCAATGGAAAATTCTGTTGCCAAGGAATTACTGAAGTGAAGGTTTGCAAAATTCTATTGTTTAAGTTAGAGCCAAGATTAAAATTTTAAAAATTCTTTTTGCTATGGGTTGCAGGTATAATTTGTTTATAAGCTTATATTAGCTAGTCAGGGAACATAAACTTTATTTTGTGCTTTACACAGACTGTTCTATAGTGCAAATGTTGAACTGCATCTAACAAATTATATAAGGAATATGCCCTGTGAACAGTTGCAAACATTATATGCTGAGATGTGTTCAATACACTGTTCATTGAGCAACTCTGAACAGTAAGAGTAATAATAATAATAATAGGAGCCTATTTGCAGACAGTTGCAAGCAGGAGAAATGGCTAAATGCTTCATTTAAATTATTCCTTATTTGCCTTGTCATACTATGTGGTAACAGTTAATAATATAATGTGTTTTAGTAATGGATTTGGGGTTTTTTCCTGTGTTACTTCCTCTGTCCAGACTATTCTCTTCCATTAGCCCATTCTCAGTGGTTTATTTGTTTGTAAAGTCCATCCAATGGTTATAGGCTGACTTCAAACTTGGCTTTCCTACTATGTCCAAGTGATGAAGTAATGTCTTTTGTGGACACTTATCCAGCAGATCTACAAGAGGGTTTTACTGATATTTTACTGAAATTCTTCCTGGAGGCTTGGTAATGGCTGTGCTGAGTATCAAAGCTGAAGGTGAATATGGACCTTGGCCCTCCCTTACACATTTCAGAGAATTTCTAACGCCATTTTCTGATCTTTAATATTATAAGATACTTCAACAAATATTATGATATAGATTTTCAAATAATCAGACTTAAGATAGTATTAGGTCAGTTTAAAATTACATCACTTAAAGTTCTAATGTGAGACTTTACACCTCACTAAGCTTTTCTATTTGTATTTAACTCATCTATTACTTTCTGCAGAGAAAAGTATTTAAGCTTGTTGAGGAACATGTCTTCTCTGAGCTGTTTATAACGAGCTGATTATTGTAATGTGTTACAAATAATGTGGTACTCAGTTGTTTGGGTTTTTTTTAAACTAAATCAGTTCATGTCAGATTTTATAAAAATGCTAACGGCACAAAATATATTCAGATACATCCATCTAAAAGCAGAGGAACATTGTGCAGTAGAGTGAAGCAAGAGGAATTTCAGTGTATGCAGTAGATATTGCCACTTGCATAACAATTCACCTCTCTCTGTTGCTAGTGAATATTCATATTCCCATAGTAAGGCTCTTTGTATTTACTGTTCTGCCGAAGTGCGAGATGGCATCCAAGCCCTCTAGTGTTTTATCGGAGTAGACATGTCATTTGCAATGTTACTCTAAGCCTCCCTAAACAGAAAAGCTGAGATGAACAATACTTTTGTATACCTCTCCTAAAACTCCTTAAAATGTAAACGTAATGTGATATTGACTCCCTTATAACTGCCTGTTTTTGTAAAATCCCTTACACTGGCTTGACTTGGAATAAGAGTGAAGGTGGGGGGAAGGGAGAGAGTGAGCTTCTCTGGACCCTGGGCAGACCATATTTGTAGCCCAGAAAGCAAACTAGGAATAACCTGCATTAGAAGAGATACATTCTAGCGTGCAGGAGAGAACTATCACACAGAAAACAAATTCTGTATGTTATACATGAATCCATTCAAGGATTCTGCTTTTTGTATATCTGAAGTACAAACTTTCCAATAGCCATCACTGCCTGTCTGTAGAAGCACAGCTTGTAACTGTGAACCATAGACTTGCTTAAAAATAAGTAATCAGCATGATTGCTGGCAGTGTTCCCTGCTCTGGCTAGTCCTGCCTTCACAGCTGTTCCCTTGCTTCTCACACCGTCCTTCCTACCTGTGCTCTCCCCCAGCCCTTCCCACTCTCACCTCAAGTTTTCACGGGCTTCATCTTTTTCAGGAAAGCAGCAGCCTCTGGTACCAGCAGTACCTGGAGGGCCATGGTTGTTCGCCTCCTCTTCCTCACCCTCCCCTGCTGCCTTTGCTCTCAGTCAGCTCATTACCTCGGCAGGTTAAGTAACACCCAAGAGTTACCTGCACATTTTAGCACACTGCATTTACAGCTGCATTGGCTGCTTTTCCCTAGGGAGGTCCCAC
The DNA here is from genome assembly GCF_035770615.1 of Melospiza melodia melodia. Lineage (NCBI taxonomy): Eukaryota > Metazoa > Chordata > Aves > Passeriformes > Passerellidae > Melospiza > Melospiza melodia. Next base: position 82,854,187 of record NC_086198.1, on the reverse strand, counting down.
TGGACTGATCTGGGCACAAAGCAGGACAGCACTAGGGACTCTCCTGGCTCTGAGGGGGCTGTTTTCTCTGAACAGCGTGGCTGTTCTCTGAGCAGTCTGAGATGAGTGGAGTTCCATGCAAAGCCTGAATTCGGGACTGTCCAGGTTAGATCCAGACAGGAGGCAAGGATACAGCACAGCTTCAGGTGCTTCCAGTGTTTCAAAACAGATATAAATAACTTCTGTCTTGCAAGGGATTCAAACCTCTCTGCATAGTCACCCTTATCAGTTAGCTTGTTCTCCTACAGTTAATTTGTACAGTGTTTGTGTGCAAATAGGGCTTTAAAGTGATCAGACAGCATAATTAAGCAAAACTGTACTTTAGAAATACCAAGTGAGTTTCCTCTTCATCTTGGTGGGAAAAGAGGTAACAGCCATCAAGCCTCACTCTTTAGAGTGACAGAGTTGTATGACTCTGTAGCTGCTCTTCAGTGCCTCTCTAATCAAGGTACTTCTCTTCAGATCACAGTTGATGCTTTGGGAAATCTTCATCAGCCTTCAGTGCACTGCAAGGACTGGTAATGCAAACATGGAAATAACAACCTGTTGTTCTGATGGATTGTTGTGAGTTGTGCAGGGGCTGGTGAATGAAAATCAGAGGGGTGCTGGAAGGTTTGTTTTCAGCTGTGCCAGAGAGGGCTGAGCTGCTGGTGTGCTTGCTCAGGAGGGGCTCGATCCTGAGAGCAGCTCTGCAGCTTCAATGGAGCAGCCCTGCAGACTGCTGAGGGCTTTTCTGGGAGCCATGGGAAAGGGATTCCAATCCTGCAGACAGACAGACACCACTAGGCAGTGTAAGGGAAATACTTGACTGCTTTTATCCACTGTCCTAATTACATGTATTCCCAAATATATGAAGGCAGAGTTTTTGTCCTCAGACTGTGTGGTGACTTTTGTGCACCATCTGTATTCACTGTATTCTATCTGTATTCTCTAGAAATATGTCATTACAGGTAAGTCATATTTATTCAGGTGCTTGTTCCCTAATGAAACCCTCATTGCCACAGGTTTCTCTCAGGTCAGGAGCCATTCAGAGCAGCAGATGGGAGCCAGGTGTCTCATTCCAGTTGGATTTCTTTGGCTTTTGTGGTATTGCAACTGTGATCCTGTTGGGTGTCCTTTTTGCTAGTAAAGTTGTTATATGCAAGTTAAAGTACTGATTTTGTTTAGTGATTATTGTTATGAATAAAGATAATTTTAGTAATTATCTTCCTATAACATCTTAATTTTGCACCCTGACTGGGTTATATTTGCTATTCGATTTTATTGCAGTCTGTTAATTTGAGTCTGATTTTTCTTACTTTATTACATTATTCAATAGCCACTATATTTTATAAATATAAATGACTTATTACTTGAAACACTTGAGAGGACATTATAACTTGTCATTTTGTATTTTGGAAAACAAATTTTCATTATTTTGTCAAGCAAATAAATTTTCAGATAAAACTCCCCTACCTGTAAATGAACAGTGTAACTTAACTTGGCTGGGAGATCTGACGTAACTTGAGTAAGACAACAACATTCCTTTGTGTGTCTTGCATGGGTGATACTTTAATCAAGAATAATGATTCTTAGAACCATCTTGTCATGGTAGTTTTTCCTTGCCCTCAACACTTCAGCACATACAAGAACTCATTTTATAGACATATATGTGTATGTAGCTAAAGATGGGGTGTATTCCAGACAGCACCAGCTGCCTCTGATGGAAGAGAAGGGGAATGCAATTGCTTCTGTGGAAGTCTGTACATATTTGCCAGAATTTATAAATGTTTACAAGTAACTGGTCTTCACATAAGCAGGGCCCTCAGGGAGTGCTAGGCCCCCATCTGCTGGAGAGTTTTATGTCAATTCTGGTGATTTTTAGGTTATTTTTCCTGCATTTTTCTCTAAGAATTATCATCACTTGGCTTACTTACTTAAATACTGATAGTGCCTGGAGAGGCAAAGGCCTTATTGTTTGGAGTAGTCTACATACATATGGTGAGAGACAGTTTCTCTCCCAACAAGTTTTCCATCTAAATAAACAAGGTTAACAGGGCTGGGAAGAAGCAGTAACTCCCCATTTCACAGGGGAAGTACCAGCAAGTGAGAGGAGCTGAGCACTGAGCCCCAATCCTGACAGGCACCAAAACGTTTGCTCCTGGCAGGGCCAGAGGGTTCTGGAAAATATTTTCAAGTTGAAAACACTTGAAAATGTACTTCAAGAAAAATAAACATTGCAATCTGCTTGGATAGTTAAGCAAGAATGGCACAGAACTTGGTATCCCAGAGGTTCTGGGGATTAAAGGCTCTCAACTACTTTTATGACCTTTTGGGGATATTCTGTGGCCTCTTGAGTATTTTTTGGTACCTAAATTTGCAGCTTTACTTGTGATAATGCTGCCTAGAGCTGTGCCTTTGACTGGAGTCTCTTGACTGTAGTTACACAGCAAACATGTGACTGAAGTCTGAGTGTGAAATGATCCTTGCTGGTTTTGAGGAGCCTGAGAAGGTAGCTGAGATGCCTGCCTTGCTGTTTACAGAGAAGGCTTGCCTGAGGACACAGATGGGGACTCTTTCTAGGATGCTGCTTGTCTTCTGTGCACTGTTGGTTGGATGACACAGGAGCATGTAACTGAGAACAGTCAGGCTTGTACAGAAATGCCTTCCTTTGCCCCATCTCTCCCCAGCATGGCCACTGCAGAAAGCAGCAGTGAGAGAGCTCCTGGAACCAGCCCCACAGCTCTTGGCAGGCACCTCAGGGCGGTGTGTTCCACTGGCTGGAGTAAGATTAATTGCACACTTGAATTTCACTCACATCTTTAAGGGCACCTCTAATTATGAATGCATTACAGATTGCAGTTAAGATTGTAACATTGGGAATGTTTAAAAACAGACATTTGTCATCAGTAGGGAAGTCTTTAAGAAGGTAAATCTTACATTGCTATTTCCCTCTTCTCCCATGTAGGAATAGTAGTGGGTGAAGAGGGAAAATCTAGGGTGTGGTAGAGGACAAACCTCTCTTTCCATTGGAGACAGCATTATAGCATCCAGGTTTGGGGATTCTTTGGGAAATCTGTTGTTTTTCTTCTATTAGACTTAAGAAATAGTTCACAGTCCTGCCCAAAGAAATTAATCTGAAGCTGAGCCCAAATTGTGCCAGCAAAGAGTGGCACACAGTGTAGTTTGAATAGACTGGGTTATCATGTTGGGCTGATTTGCAGGGAAAATGAATATTTCGGTAGAAATGCATATTTAGTAGAATCCTATTTATTGCTCCAAATTACAGTCACTTTGAAAGTGGATTGATTTACCTGGTTCCTCTGAAGTCCTCCTTTCATTCTCTGACTTGATGTGGTATAGAAAGAATCAAACCATCTCTATATTTAAAAAAAAAGAAAAGAGAGAAACTGTACTCAAACCATAGAAAGGTTTTTGGTTTCTTCAAAAGAAGAAAGGCAGTCTTGCCATAAATTTGGTAAACTGCTTTTATAGTGCTTATGCCCACAGATTTAGCTTGTAACAGGGAAATGTGCTATGTTTAAATACCCAGAAGGAGTCTGGAAGACAGATTTGTCCTGATAGCTTGTCATTTACCAAAATGGGTAGTGATAATTGGACACAGGAGACACTTGCAGATCAGCCTTTAGTGACAGTGCTGATAGCTACTGAAAACATAAAATATCTCATGGTGGAGCTTCAGTGTCTTCTCTGTCATTAGCCCAGGCAATGTCCCCAGCAAACACCATATGCATCATTGCCAACTGCATTTTATCAAAATACTCTCACTTCAATCCCTTTCTTGGTATTTTAAATATTCTACGACTCTACATATTACAATTTACAGAATATTAATGAAATTGGAGAAGTGTAAGGGGCATGGATAAACCCATCCTTCCAGTGTTGCTTTTGGCTGTGATGGCTCTGGCCTGGAAGCCAGGCACATTAGTTGTCTACCAGGTATAAACCTGTTTTCTGAACCTTGCTCCCCTTGATCAGCATTATATTGCTAATCTTCCCCTTTTAGCTGCCCTGTTGCTGTCCTGTGCCACAGGACTCAATGTTGCTCTGATGGAGTGGAACAAGATGAAGAAGAAAATTACTCATTCGAAGAGTGAATTATCACACCTAACTGAGAATCTGGGTGTCAAAAAGTCCCCCAAAGTTCCTTAATTAGAACCTTTTCTTTTGCATCGCTTTTAAATATAATTTATTGCAACTTCCTTGTTATTTAGGTTGTGCTTTTGAGAAATTATGGGGGGGGGGGGGGTTTGGGGCACTGTACACAGCTATGATATAATTGCAGAAATCCCAGCAAAAGGTCGTCTATCATCCTGACTTTTCCAACTTCACTTCTGCCTGTCAAATGACTTATAAGAACTGGGTTTTTTTTACATGCTTGAGTGCCACATCTTAGATGCAGGATACTTATCTCCTTGGTCTGTGCTGTCTTTTCAACACTTTTAACTAGACCCTTTCCTGCTTCTTGCAAAGCATGCACAGCGCTGCCTGCAATGGATGCTTGTATTGCTTAGTTGTAACATTTGGCTGTCTAAGGAGCTGCTGAAGATTCTATTCAGATGAAGCTAAATTGCCAGCTAAATATTGAATTGAGCAGTAGATGGTGAAGTCCCATGTGGTATTTTATTATTAATCTCATCAGGAGGTTGTAAAGAACAATACCAGTAATTAGTCATACCTTCTAACCCTGTAAACCAGGACATATTGGTTATATTACCCTTCATAGTATACTTTATTAATTACTTCCTATTTTACTGATGTATTATGATGTAAGAAGGATTGCTGGATCTTAATGAATGTGTTATGTGAATTAAAGAACACAATTTGAATGAACAGGTTAAAATTTATTTATTCATAACTAAATCATTGCTCAGCATCTTAGTGTGTATGATTGAATAGATAGTGTTTTTTTGAAATGAGACCTTGGATTAATGAATGCTGTAAAGATTTAAGAACTTCCTTTACTGTCCTGTTGCTGATGTTGTTACCCTAGATATAAGGTTTTCAGGCTGTATGTTATATTCATATCCACTGCTTCTAAGACATGTGACCTGAATGTGGCAAAAAGATAATATTATAATATAATGGTAAGAAATTATAAGAAAAGGAAATGAGGCCAGTAGCTACCCCATAATGAAGGTTCTGTTTGAGGAAAGGATCCCTGTACAGCAGAGCTGTTAATATCTGCTAAAGTAAATGGCATTTAGGCATATACATAAACACACACCCCAGTGTTATTAATCAGGATCAGAAATTTTTTTAATTCAGTCAAGATAAAACATATGAGCACCTTTTTCCTGACTTCTTGTGGACTCAGTAAGCTGTGTTTTCAATCACATCATTTTATCTAAAATTTATTGGGAAAAAGAGCGTCCAAGGGTGTTCAGTAATATAGACTGGCTCAAGTTCTCAAGACAGCACAAATACTAAATACATTTATAGATTTAACTTTTAGGCATTTTACTAAGAATTACTTGATTTCGCATTTGTTGCAATGTGCTAGAAACAGTTTCTCTGCCCATAGGTTTGATGTATGTATGAATATCAGGTTGGCTGTATGCTTTGAACTGGTAAATATTTACATAGGAAGTTGTTGGTTTTTCTGTAGCTATCAAGCTGAGGAGTGGCTGGTATAGATCTGATGTGAAGAGAAGTTCCATCTCAAGTCAGCCCTCCTCAAAGTAGGCCAGACACTGACTCCATCTATTTTACCACAAACTTGCTCCCCACAAACCACAAATTGCCCTTTTAGGAAAGCAAAGCAACCTTAAGGCAATAATAATCTGCACTGCTCAGGCAAAAGCACTTTTTAGATGGGCTTGCAAACATTGCTGTAGAAAGACACAAAAGCAATTAAAACTTCAAATAAATAATAATTTTAAAAAAAGGACAAAGAAGGTAATGTTAAATTTCAGAATGGTCTATCAGTATTTAAACTTAAGTTTGAAATCCCATCTCTATCTTAAATCCTACAGATTGGTTTCTAGAAGAAAAAATCCTACTTTTGCTCTTCGGAATCTTAAGTTTTCATTTATTCTTGTCTTTGGCACAAATGAATCCAACTCTGATAAACTTAATGTTATGTTTTTTTCAAGTGGTTGAAGAGGAAGAGGAGTACAAACCAGTTTTCAGGTCTTAGAGAGCAAGCTTTAGTGCTTGCATACTTTTTTTTTTTTGTTTTGTCTTGGAGTGTTGGGGTTTTTATGGTGGTTTTATTTTTATTTTTCTGTGAGAGACAGGCTGATCTGACAGACATTCAAAAACCTTGTAATCTGTATTTTTTACTCAGTGGAAGACAGAAGGCTAATGGAACAAATTGAGAGTGCTCTATATCCACATGCTGTATTTACCTAGTTCTGCTTAAGTCTGAAGGGAAATTTTACTTATTGTTTAACTAACAATTATTTTACCAGCTATATTAGTTCTGAGTATTGATTTTACACTAGCATTAAATTTGATAGATCTTTTTACAATTATTTATTATTTCTTTGTTTGTAGATAATAAAATTAGAAGTCCCAGCTGAGACACTGCAGGGCCAAGAATAAACAGACACCTATAGAAACACAAAAATAATATTTTTCTCAGAAAATTCTTTGCAGCTATCCAACTGTTTTCTGATCTTTGTACCCACATATATTTAAATTTTTTTTTTTTTAAATGTTGAAAATAATAAACCACTAATAGTTCTGAATCCAAGTGTCTGAAGTTAGAGTAGGATGTCCGCTTAGAAGTCTTAATGAGGAATAAAGTTGTAACTACAGTTAACTGTCCTGCAAATTTTAAATTGAGTTACAAATGCTTAAAGGTGCATGGAACTACTGCAGGGGGGAGAGCAGGGATCTAAATACTACCCAGGCTCCAGTTAAGCAAGTGAGGCAGAGTCCTGATAAAGACTTCTGTGTTTCAGCATTGTTCCTGGTGGGTGCATGGTGAAGAGAAGCATCTTTGGAGCAGTGTTGGTTTGGAGTGATGTTCTGTTGCTCATTTAGATCATGAACCTTTGTCAATACGAACAATTAGTGGGCTAAAGATTCCATTGACCACGCGACAGGAATCAATACACGCAGTACTTGTTAGTTATTTACCACAGAGTGTATTAAAGCCTGTAGATTCACCATAAATCCTTTAAAGCTATCCTGCTATGATCCTTGCCACAACATGCATTGACACATCAATAAATCCTTTTGACAAGGGCGATATGTGAAAATCAATACCAGTTTATCAGCAATTTCCATGTAGTCTTTTCTACAGGGGTTTAAAGATCTTTTCCCAAAGCTGTACAACTGACACGGTGTAGGGATGGATCTTGAATCAAATAATGACCTTGATTAATGCTGTTCACACAAAAAAACTTTTAAATCCCATATAAAGGACATTCAACCATTTCTGATGAGGGTAACTGTTTGGAAAATGCTTTTCAAATCTTGTAATGATTTTTTTCTGTTTTTTTGGAAAGTGAATTAACTTTGTATGCACACAGACCATGATGGGTTTTTTTTTTTTTCTCAAAGAGAAGGTTTTTTCTGTTGATAAAAAATTGCCAGATGTTTCTGTTTCACTAAATTATTTTCTACAACACATTGCCAAAGGCTGTGCTATGTACTTATTCTGCTATACAAACTTTATTGCATTATAAAAATAGGTTCAATGCATATATTTATAATGGAAAGTATACAGTTTAGGCAGAGCAGAACCATTTTTTTAGTTGGTTCTTCTGAAGTGTTTGAGGAACTTTGAACTGATCCTATCTGACTTCAAGTGTCAAGAAATCTTTTAAAAATCTAGGCACCTTAGGCTTCCAGTGGTGGTTATCTTTCATGTGTAAGTAACAGATTATTTAGATTCCTGTAGGGATTCCTTCTATGCATACTGTCCTCCAAATGGATACAGTGGTTTTATCCTGAAGTTTTAAACATTGCTAATTTCATCAGGAAGTTCTAATTGGCCTGGAGGATGTAAAAACTTTCAGAGCCAAAGTAAAGAATAAAAAGAAATGCCCCTAAAATACAGAAATATAGTTGAAACAAAACTTAAACAGAAAATAATGGCTGCATTAATGACACTAATTCTTATTCTTTTTAATTTAAATATTTTACCCCGTTCTTGCACAAAAAATTAAAAATTTTAATTCCAAGGTAGGCAAAATATTAAATTAGTTCTGTATCTTGCATTCATGTAAGTCATGCAGCAGCTTAAAAAAGATCCCAAATTCCACAGAGAGGAAAATATAAGGAAGCTTAATACATGGCTTTATGGGGTTACCTCTGCCAAAGTCAGTTTTGATAGAAGAAAATCCAATTCCCTCTTCAGTCAATGGGAGCTGGCACTGCTAATGGCAGGGTTTGGTTCTGCTCCTTGGTGTAATTTTTTCTGTGAAAGTTCAGAGTACTGAATGTGTTTCCTGTAAAGTTTTCTACAGATACTGACCCTAAAGGAAGGAATAAGAAAGCTTTGGCTTATGTTGTTTTTAGGGATGCAAAAGCTAAGTGTAACACTCATGATGGAGATTCAGGTCTCTTGGTCTTTCCCTGCCCAACTCTATACAACATTTCACTGTAAAAATCTTACCTAAAATCCACTCTAAAATCTCAGTTATGCTGCTATGTGTATGATATAATGTGCACCTTGTTATGTGCCTTTCTTTCTCCCCTTTATTTTCCTTCCCTTCATCATTTCTCCTTTATCATGTTCCCTCTGATGAATCTCTTAAGTATGGATAAATGTAATGTATTAAATGGCATTAAAATACATGAAAAACTTGTTTTGTTTAACTACCTTGTTTATGGTAATAAAGATATTTAATTAATATCCCCTCTTCAGTTAGATACATGGACCACCCTTAAAAATAATTAGTGAATTTGTCACTTTTCACAAAGGATTTGTTAAATACCTTCTCTCTGTCTCTTTATCTTCTTTAAAGAGAAAACTGTTCTCACCTAATGCTGCTCTTTCCCATTAGAGTAGTCTGGATTTCTTGGTGCACAACCAGGATGGGGTTCTGGTGCGTCCCTCAGGGACTGCAAGCTGAAAAGGGAAGACAGTATGAAGAAAAGGGTGGAATAAAATCCACGTAAACAAGTGAAGAACAATGATCCCAGAATGAAAAACAAGGTAGAATAGCCTCGGGCAACAGATAACCCAAGCTCCAGCTGACCTTGGCAGCATGACTGGGTCTCTACATAAGGACTGAATCCTCCAGCAATTTCATCAGTTTGGCTCCACTGGCACACTTGCGTTATTTTACATATTTTCTTTTTTTTCTCTGCTCACATGTATTTATTGCTTAAATATATTTGCTATGACTAATAGAAGGAAGATCCCTAAGTGAGCTTGAGCTTTCTCAAGTCTCTCAGACTCCTGAGGACTGATGAAATTCAGGACTGTTTTCTTTGTTTCAATCTCTTGAGCCGGAGAAAATCAGACACCAGCTCTGCACCAGCAGGGTTGAATTTTGGGCCCAAGAGCAGTCTTGCTTCTCATTTTGGCATAGTTGTAGAGGGTATCTTTTGTCCTTTCTGCTGTGAGTGTGGAGTTAAACTAACAGCAGAGGATGGAAAGGCAGCTGTCTTGAGCACGTCACTTGGCAGTGACCAGACCTTAAGCATGAACAGATTTGTTGAGGCAGCTTTCCCAGCCTATTCAGTACAGGCAACCAGTTCTGAGCCTTGTGTGCTATGAGCTGATGGGGTCTATTAAATATCCTCATATAAAATGTGCCAGGGGCCAGTGTAAGGGAAAGAAAGGAGTATTCACTGAGAGATGTAAGCTAAAAACTGTCAAGAGTTCTGTGTTGCCAAGAATTTGTTTGTTTGTGAAGGATTCATCAATGCATCCTGCTTTAAAATTGCAAGGGCTGCATGGTTTTATATCAAATAAGAATTTTGGCATTTCTTTGGCTATAACAAATAATCATGCCACTGCATCCACAGCTGGTGTATATGAATGAAACTACATATATTCAGCTGAGAGAGGAAGATTGCTTCGTGGTGTTTCTGTTACAGGCTACCATGTGCCCTATGCACCTGTGCTTTAAAATCGCAACATATGAACAAGAGTCAAACACTTGTGAACTAAGCTGTACAGGATAAAAATATGTTACCATGGTGTTTTGATGTTTTAGCCATTTTAAATATTAATATAATTTAAGAGAGTGAATTGCAAATTTCAGTTGATCATGGCAGAAGGAACATTTCTATTGTTTGAATAATGTTGTGCATATCTTCATTTGATGCTGATGAACTAATTTCCAATGTGTTTATTTTTAAAAGAAAGAGTCCTATAATTTAAAAGCACACTAGTAAAAATACTGTTAATTTTTAATTGTGTTGAAAAAAATAAAGGGGTCTTGTGATCCTATAATTAAAAAGGAAACTTCTATCATTAGAGTATATTGATAAGTTATTACATGGAACATGGTTTGCTGTTTTCAAAAGTAGGGAAAAATTTTGCAGGTCTTCTGAATACACCCATCTTCATCAGATTTTCGTGCAGAGGAGGTGCAGGGGAAGAAATCTGTGAAAAAAAAAATGGTATTGCTGCATGACCGTGAGGTCCCTTCAAGAAATTATTTTTCCTTATTATTCCTTATTACCTTATCATGTCAGCTATCCTCTGTAGTTGACAATTTGGGTTAGGAGTGAATTTAGAAGTTTGAATGATCAAACAAACAAATGGGAAGAAACAAGAGAATCGTGGAATTTCAGAGGCAAGGATTTGTTTGGTGGTCAGCAAAATGGCTTTTTTTCCACCCTCCAATCTGACCCATTTTCTTTGCTTTAATTATTTCGTAGTTTTATGTGAACAGTGATAAAGCACGTGTGCTAAATGCCTAGCAGTGTTTTGTCAAAAAGAGGTTCTATTTCAGTAGAAAGTCTGTATCAATTGCTTTAGTTAGTTTGTAAATCTGCTTGTAGAGATGCTGAATTCAGAAGTCCTGAAAATGCTGCATAAATGTTTATCTGAAATAAGGATGAGGTGTAAATACACACCAGGCTTCTAGATGGGGGAGCAACAAGCATATTTTGGTTTCACCTTCAACTGTTGTCTGACAAAACCAAACACCCATTCTTCATTTTGTGCCTTGCACAGAGATGACAGAATATTTTACTTCTTTCCAAGTATATGATCCTAGTGTTCTAAAAAACTCAAAAGATTTTTGTTTTCTCCTAGAAATAATATTTCCTCAGCTTCTAGGATCACTGATGTAAAATACTTTGAATAAAAAACCAAAACCAAAAAAAAAACCCACCAAAAATCTCTTGGAAGCCTAGTGTGTGTAGTCAGTCCTCACATTATATACTTGTTCCTGGGAATTTCTTGTTTCCTGGGATTCCGACGTCCCTTCCATAAACTGACTGATACTTGGGCCTGTGCTGGACTCAGCTTAAAAGAGGAAGGGCTTACTTTTAAAGATATCTCTGTGCATTTTGGCTGAGGTCTTTTCAGGAGTTGTAAAGAAATTTGGCAGGTGAAATGCAGCAGTCCTTTGAAAAGATGTTTTCTCATGTTTGAACAGCTCTGGTGGCCACTGCCAAGGAGGGACAACTGCCAGTCACTCCTGAACTCTTCCCAGCCCATTTTGGGAGAAACTGATGTCATGATTCATCTTTGCATGAGACAGTGCTCATGTTTCCCTGCTGTTTTATGCCTCAGCACGGGAGGAGGTTCTTTGTTTTCTCTCCCCTTGGGCTCGCTTCTTGCAGTCCCATGCAGGGCTGAATACAATCTGGCCCGTGGTAGATATTTAGAATCTGTTTGCTTGCTCTTCTACAGCTTTCAAGGCTTGCCAGCAATACTGTGGGAAGCCTGGAAAAAATTAAAGTGTTATTTTATCCTGAAACTTGTTTCTGCAAAAATGCTATTCTAGGCTTCCATGTTTATTGTTTCTCCATGATTCTCTGTATGAAATTTGATCTGTTTCAAAAGGGGAAGAAAAAAAGCAACAAAAGAAGAAATAAAATTTCTGATTACCTGTCCATCAGATGCCTTCTTTGAGCAGACAACCTGAATTCTCTCTCCTCAATCTGAGAATCAGAATCTCTTCTGGTGAAATGAATCAGACCCAGCTGAGAATGGCTCTGCAGTGTTTGAACTTAAAATTCTTTTAGATGAAAAAAATGAAGCAACTTGACAGCAAATTCACAGTGCAAGGTTATTTTTAAATGCTAGTATATTGGCTGGTTCATAAGGAAGGCAGGACTGTAAATAGTGGGGCAGGACTTGGGGTTTCCTCTGAGAAATATTTTTGTCACCTGCTTTCCAATGTCATTTATTCTTCCTGCAGAACAAATTCTCATGTTTCAAATGCAAGGCACAGACCTGTTTTCCACTGCATCTTCTTACAATAACCCAAATCACCCCTGTATTAGTCCAGTCGGCATGAACCCATGAAGATTTAAATATTTTATCTCTGTAAAATTCAGTGAAGTTTTCTGTGGAATTTCCTTTGGAAGCTTTTGTTGGGAAAAGATGCACATGCTACATAGCTTGCTTTTACCTTTAGGCTGGTGACAGAGAAGTTCTGAAATTGTGTCATAATAAAGGGAGGCCCATCACAGGCCCTGATGTGAACATGACCTGTAAGAATTCTGGATTGAAAACAGCAGATTTGTTAATGGTCAGATCTTGTAAACTGGTAGTAGCTTTTTTCTCTGCTGGAAACTGTTTCTATTCATATTAAAAAAACAAATAAGTACGTTCAATCAAAGCTTCTTGATCAATGAAAAATAAAGTTCTTCTGATCTACAGAGCCATAAACAAGACCCTTTAACCACTTTCCAAGGAGCTAAGGACTTGGCCATTGTTAGTTAGTTTAGGAGTGTAATTATCACCTTAGATATAATTAATAGAGATCAGTCCTAATGGACTGTTATTGTAAAAAAAGCATGGAAAAGCCAGGAAACCAGAAGGCACATATGCAAATCTGTCTTTCAATTAGAGTTATATCTATACAGCACCTCTTGATATTCACATATGAGAGGCCAGAGAAAAGGGAGGGACTGTGTACAGGTCCTTGCAGCTGGTTCCCCTCTGAGCTGGTGTCATGTCCTGGGTTAGAGGAGCTGCTGGCTCTGGGTGCCTCGGTGTTTGTTACTGCCTCTGTAAGTTACTGCGTCCAGCCTCAGCCCTAGCTCTGAATCCCCTTATTTATCTGCATTTAAAACTGGATTTTCTTCAGTTAGTATAGCTCATTTTAAATACGGCCAGTTTCCCATTTTTGAAAATCAATCATCATTTAAAAAAATTGTGGATACTTGCAAACAAAGAAAATTGCAGGGGATTATTTGTTGCAGTCATTGCCAGGGCTGGTGTTACAATTACTTCGAATTTTAAAAGTCCCCTTGACGCATGACAAAAAGGATTTTTTAAATTTGACGACAACTTGCAAAATAAAATAATGCACTCTTAAAATAATGTGCAATGAAATTGCTACCAAAATCTATCACTGAAATCTATGCTTTCATTATATCAAAAGCATCAGTAATCACATATTTTGTGCTACATTTTTTTCTCTTTGGTGCTACAACAGATAAGGTTTTACTAAGGTTGCATAATGTTATCCATGATAGCACCCAGTTTGCAGTTGCTGATAGCTTTGCCAGACTTTAACTGTTTGGCTTCTCTGTGAGGTGAAGCTTTTCACACTGCTTTTCTTCTTAATTGAATCTGTTTTGGAAAATTTCAGAAAAAAATATTCAAACTCCAGGCATTAGGCAATGGGAATATATATATTTTTTGACCACACTGAAAAGTCCTGGCAAACCTTGCTCTGAATAGCTGTAGCTTCACCTCCCTCCCTCCCTCTGCTGCCCATCCTATTCTTTGGGAATACAGATTTGAAATTTGGCAGGAGGATGCTCTTTGTCTTACAAAATTCTTATGAAAAGTATCACATTGCGTGAACTTAAAAATCTTTGAGAAAGTGTAATGAAGGCAGGTGGGAAAGTGGAATCAGCTGAGAAAATAAATTGCTCTATCTTTGGAAGTATTGGTGGAAAGCAAGGGGGAAAGGGATATGAGCAGAGAAACAGTTAATTGAGGATGAGACAGTGATATGAACCTGGAAGTCAAAGGGAGTTACAGGATTTAATATTTACTACACAGAAGATCAGGCCTTGGAATCAGGCTTTTCAGAAGGGAAGATTTGTGGGGAAGGAGGGTCAGATGTCAACTATCCTGCCACCAGTAGCAGATGGATTGGGAAAGGATAAGTGAGCAAAACTGGGAAATGATCAAACATTTTTTACTGATATATCAGCTCATCCCAAATGGGAGATTGTGCCTGGAGCACTACATTCTGGAATTGCCAGTGTATTCTGCCTCTGCTAATACACCTAATATGTTTTAAAATTTGTTTATGCTTGTAACTTGAAGCCCAGCAGCAATGAATTCTACAGCTTGTGCATTGCATGAAAAATTATTTCCTCTTACTGGGTTTAAAACTGTGAGCTAATTTTATTGTGTCCTCAGATTTTTTTTTGTAATTTATTTATTACAATGATGACTTTTAGACTGAATAATCATTCTCTACACACAGAAAGTCCAGAACTTTCATGACTTGCAAACCTCCATTGTACCCATCCCCAGTTACCTTTTTTTCCTTATTTGAAAGCATGTGGTTGGCCTCTTTTATTACTACATATCATTAAACCAACATTTCCATGGAATTATCCATAATGGTTCAGAGATTTTTGTGCCGCATGATAATAGCTAAGGTCCATTGTGGTTTAGATCTAATTAGGATTTTTTTCCCTCATATGCATTACTTTGCATTCATCAATACCCTCTGCTGTTTTATTGTTGTTTAGTATTTTAAGCTCCCCACAACTCTTTGCATTCAGATCAGCTAGCCAGAGTGACTCTCCATGCCTGGTAATTTTTTTCCTGCTGTTATCCGTCTTCTTTCAAAGTCCTACAAGACTCTACCTAACATCTCAGGTCCTTGGGAGTTGGGTAGGCAGCTTTCCTCTGCTGCAAAATCTTGCCAGTTATTTCTACCCTTTGTTTGCTATCTTTTAATGATTTATTAACCAAATCTTAGCCTTCCCTTTATTGAAACTTAGAATAAGATAAAAACTGTCTGCATTTCACAAAAATAAAAAACCTCAAATGTTGTGGCATTCTCTAAGAAATTCTGCATGAACAAAGACACACTCAGATATATAAATAGATGGACTTATGTACATAAGATCCTTCTTCTAAGTCTAATTCAGAATTTCATTATTAGTATTATCAGAAAATATCCTTGTCTTCAGGCAGCAGAAGAGCCATTGTCCACTATGGTAAAAAACAATTGCTTGCAAATGATTAGACTTAAATGTTGGCAAAATATTACCTAAATTCTTAAGACAACTCTTGTGTTTATAAATCAACACCAGCTGTTCCTGTTTATGCAATACTTTGTAAACATAAAAGAATAAAATAGAATCTGATATGACAGCTCATATACCAAGATTCAGCTTTCTGCAAAAACAAATCAGGCCATTAAAAAATGTGGGGTTTGTGTCAGATATTCTAACAAAGCCAGCTAGTCTCATGGTAATAAATGTAACCATGTTTCTCTAATGCCTTTAGGCGTATGGCAGGTGCCTGGAAAGGAGATTCTAGAGCTAGGGCAGCAGAGAGATTTTCTTGCTCTCTCCTGGAAGGGACTAATAGAAAGTCCCCCCCTCACAGACAGCACCTGTCAAGCACTCCTGAGCCATGTCAGCTCCAAATTTGCCCAAAGTGCCAAATTCTGATTTCTGTCACAGAGATTCTGTCGCAGGAAGGGAAGGGATCCTCCAAAGTCAGTGGGGTTTTCTTTGGTTTAATTGTCCTCAGATCATCCACAAATCTCTCTTAGGAGTGGGTGTATTGTACATTTGGTATACTCCTCTCTCATAAACTCAAAGTTAAAAGCTCTTGCTGATTTTGGTGATTATTTCTCATGCGCAGAGAGGATTAGATGTTAGCTAAAACCAGTTAAGTTTGAAAAAAAGGTAAAGTTTGGTAATCTCACAGCAAGGTGCATGGCCCCCAGAATGGAATGAAACCACAGGCTGCTTCCATGTGAAGTGTAGTGTGAGAGCCAGAGCAGAGTTTCGAACTAGCCCTTTGCTAAGGTGAGCACTAAACTCTTGATGGTGTGGTTTTTAGAAAAGGGGATTATTTTCTGGGGTTTTTTGCAGAAGTTCGGCATCCTATCAAAGCTGGGATTCACCCAGAGAAAGCTGTCTATCTAAATCCCTGAGGGTAGGGACCTAAAATTTTCTTCTCAAAAAGCAAGCACAGAAATGAGCTCTATTTTTCCTCTTAATTTTGTCTGGGGAAGGTAAGAGGGGATGCTTCTTCACCCCTGCCAATGTTTTAATTTGTTCTTGGATTGCCATTTTAGAGGTAAATCATGTGAATGTCCCAACTTGCTGGATGTCAGAGCATGTTGCAAAGCAGTCTTGGTGTGTGTGAATTGGACTTTGAAGTCTCTGACCACTCTTTGCCATTCAGCCCATGAGATTGGTCTCAAGCTCATTGAAATGTAACCATTTCTTCCTCCTCCTTTGCCCTACAAAACCCATATATTGTGAACATTGGATCAGGTGCAGGACCTTGCATTTGGCTGTATGGAACTTCATGTGATTTGGTTGTGTGGAAGCTCATGGCACACTTCTAGAGTTTGTCCAGGTCCCTCTGAATTCTGTCTCACCCCTCAGGTGTGTCAGCTGCCCCACTCAGCTTCACGTTGTCTGTGTCACTGATGAAGATTGGCCAGCCCTGATCCCAGTGCTGTCTGTCCCTCAGGGACACTGCTCAGCACTGGAGACACACTTAGGTGCCCTTCCTACCTACCAAGCTTTGTGCAACGTCTGGAAACTGAAGACAAGAAATGCTGAAATCTCAGCTTTCCTGTCTAGGGGTTTTCTGGGACATGATATTTCAGGGGCAGAATCCACTAAATAGAACACATTATTTTGGAACTCTATTTTTAGCTTTTTTATTTACGACTTGGCAGACTCCTAGTCAGGAGGGGATAACCCTGGCCCTAGTGATAAGTTCTAACAACTACATGTTTATGCACCAGTAGGTATCAGGAGGTCAGTCATAAAAACCTGTCAGTTTGTATTACTTCTCTGTTGATTCTCTATCAAAGCATGAAGGAAATGGGAACTGCCATCTTTCTCTTCCTACCACTGGGTAGTATGTCATGAATTAGATAAAATAACCTGATTTTTTCTTATATTAGTGCAAAACATGGTCCCTTTGAGAATTAGAGTAAAAAACAATTAAATTTCTGTCTAGCTATTCAGTTATTGAAGCAGAGAAACCACTTTCGCAGGTGAAGGCAATGGAAGTGTAGAATGCATGCTGCTTCTGGGCCTTTTTAAAAACACATGGGCAGTACTTTCAGATGCTTGTGAATCTAGTCTTGAATTCTGGTCAGGTCTCCCCTAAGCACATCTCTTTGGATTTTAATGAACTGTTAATTTTTTAAGTTACACACAACAGGGAATTGTGAAACTGGCATCACCTTTAATATGCTCAGGTGACTTCCTTTTGATCGTAACACTCAAATCAAAGAAGCTGAATGAGATAAGAGAATATCAGTGATGATAATGGCTTTTTCTCCATATGAGAAATTTATACTCTGTTCAACACCCTGCCTCCAAGTGAGCTTCCAGTTATTTGACATTGATGGCCATGAGAATGAACATGCACAATTAAAATATGTAAACCATTCTGTGCTTCTACCCAGAGCACAGCCAGGCTCTGAAGATTGTGCCATTGGCTGAAATTAGTCCTATTGAAGAAGAAAAGAGTTTGGAATTCCCTTTCTTCCATTGCTCATTTTTAAATGCATTTAATGACACTCTAACTTCTCTCTGCAGCCATGGCTACAATTAGGTCCGACTCCTGTTCTTATAAGAAAACAAACTTTATTGTCTATCTAGAGGGCCTGACAGCTTTGATTTCAAGTTTTTTTTTTGATAGGATGAGCTACAGCTTGCAAAGTCTACAGCAGAAGAATAGAGGACTGAGATATTCTGAGCTTGTAGCAAGAAACCAGATACTAAAGACTTACAATTTCAGAGATCTGCAATTCTATCTGTGTGCTCCAAGCACCACACCATGCAGAACAGGCACTGCTGCATCTCACCTGAGGTAGACCCTGTAGATCAGGAAGGCATCCAGGATTATTTTGATCGTTACCTGGATGGAAAAAATATTTTCATTTTTATAATGAAAATGCATATATATCTATATAATGCATATTCCTTAGAGCTGTTTACGATAGTAGTAGTCAATGTGGAAAAAACTGTAGTTTGTTTCTCTTTATTTTATCATGAGTTTAAGTTACTTTTGTGGTTTTTTCCCTTTTAAAATCTAAAACATGGACACCTTGGAAGTACAAAAAGGATTACTTGATTAAATCTATGAAGTATACTTGGCAAGTGAACATTTTCTAGTAGTGCAAAAAGGTCTTTTCAAGTAGGAAACATAAGTTCTTAGAGCAATGGTTACTTCATACTGTATCACCTTTTCACCCTACATCTCCTAAGGAGACATTTATTATCCCTGACTGCTGTGCCTATTATCATAGGAACATTGTGGAACACCATGGTTCCTTTTATGTTTCCAAGGCACTGCTGCTGATGGTCTGATAGGTTAGATATTTCCCTAGGACATTCTTTATTGTGAGACTCATCATGTACAACATACACTTCTGTATTTACATCCCACCTTGACCACTGCATTCAGTTAATATCTATCTATCTATCTATCTATCTATCTATCTATCTATCTATCTATCTATCTATCTATCTATCTATCTATCTATCTCTATATCTATCTATATCATCTATATCATTTATATCTATATCTTTATCATCTTTATCATCTATATGTATATAAATGTGTATCAGCTCACAAACCATAGTATCTTTTATCTGCTGCATACTACATAATACAGCTGAAAATATTCAGTATCTCTGCAGTTTCTAGGCCACGTGCCCTGGGCAGTTTGGTGTCACCTCTTTGACTGATTCTAATGAGTGCTTGGAATATTGGCAGAGGAATGAGGAGAGTCCTGACAGTGTAATGCTGCTTGTGGTCCCTTCAGATCAAGGTGCACGAGTGTTTGCAGGGAGAGACAGGGAAGCTGCTTTGATTCTGTCCTTGTTCTGCAAGTCTATTGAGACGTCAGGACGTGAAGGCCTGTGATTGTCAGCTGTACTGGAGAGGGTTGAATCAAGTCAGAAGGAGCTCAGTCCAGTCCTGACTCCTGCCAGATGCTGAGCCTTTCTGAACAAGTACATTTACAGGAGTCTGAACAAGGAACTGCTTGCTTAATTCAAAGTATATTTGATCCTCAGTACACTCCTTTGCCCTTGCTGGTATGCCATGAGATACATGGTGGGCTCTCTGCTGACCTGGCAGCTACTGATGGGCTTCTTGCAGCTTTCAAATCTCACATGTGGAGGTTATAAAAAGTTCACATTCATTCTAGAATGCCTCAGGCCAGGGATAACTTGATATGTGATTTTAAGAAACAGATTGCCTAATCCAGGATATACTACTACTGAAGCTGAGAGCATCAACAAAAATGTGTGTCTGTGCATCTGATTTTAGAAAAAAAACTTTACAAATCAGAAAGTAGAACTAAGAGAGGAAGAGGTGAGAAAAAAAGAGTTAGTAATTTTGTTTCTAGAGCTGAGAGGTGATCCTTCAGTGTGCCAGATAGAAATCAAGTGTAAAATTCAAGTGACTGGGGAAGAGCTCATTTAGAGGAGGAGAATCCTAAGAACATTCAGCACCTGAAACCAGCACCCTCCAAAGACCATCTGTGCTATTTTGATATAATATTTTATTGAGGACCTATAGAGTGATCCAGCTACAATTTTGTAGGTTCTGACAAAACATAGGGCAAAGAAATATGATAGCATCTCACAGTGGTTGTCATTGCACGAGTAGAAAACAAGCTGCTTGATGTGGATCTATATATTCTGGGCTGAGCTTGACATAAGGTTCTCCTAGTCTAAGAAGGCATTAGCACTGAATCTTTTCTGATTTTCTGTCTCGCTTTCAGATGACAGCTCCTCTGGCAGTTAACACATTCCCAGAAATGGGACTGTGTAGTTTCTTGGCTTTGTCAATGCTATTGCTGCTGTCTCAGGCTTCTTGGTACTATGAACACAAATCTTTTAGGAAAGCTCTGAAACTGTGGATGCTCTGGGTTTATGGCACTCTAGGGAAACACACTGTAATTAGGAAAAAAAAAAATAGGGTTCTGAACGTGACCATTGTATATTTTAGTTAGAAATATGCAACTGTAATGAAACAGACAAACAATGGTGTGCCCAAAGTATATTTTGTTGTTAATATATGAGGATTTAGATTTTTGAAAATAGGTCTGAGCTGCTCGATAGGGACACTTCTGTGAGCTCTTGAAGTTATTTCAGTCTCCTCTGCAGCAACTTTGTCCATACTTATCCATGTTATGCAAAACTGTTTTCTTTCTTAAAATAGTTTTCTGTGTGTTTGAGCTTTCTCACAGATTTATATTCTTTCTGGTTTTAAACATTTCGTATCAACACTGGTAGGTTTTTTTAGGCTGTAGGTACACATATGTCTCTAGATCCTATTCCTTTGCTGGGGAGGAAGGAAACTGCTTTTTCAAAAGCTTTGCTTGCTCTTTGTCAAGAGTTGCCTTCACTGAGGCAGGCACTGAGGGTAAAAATCTACATCAGAAGTCCAAGGTGTCACTTGGCTCTTTGACTAATGTGAAAATAAAAATCAGAAAGACACATTAGTCCTTTTTTCACATTGTAGTTTGCTGGCTGGCAGGAACACACCAAGAAAGACCCGAGTTTCAAAGCAAATTCACGTTTTCTGTAAGCAAGTTTTCTGAATTGTCACTTTTTTGCACTTCTTTATGTACTGCAACCTTACACAGAGAAATTTTGACAGCATTAGAAAACAGGAAAGGCCAAATACCACTTCTGGCAATCTAAGAAATCTTAACTGAATCAGTTTTACTGATTTAACAGGTCCACAGAGTCTGAAGTGATTGGTTGTAGTTCATAGGAGGCCACTGTTGTAATGAAAAGATGTTTAAAATTTCATTAAATGTTTACAGACCCAGAGGTGAGGCCCCAGTAGATTAACATATACAACATAAAGGCATATTAAAAAAAACCTACTACCTGTTACGAGCTTTGAACTGGATTGTATCAGGACTCAGCTTCAAGGATGACCTTAGTGGGTGATTTCCTTGACATATGTAGCTCACACTTGATTTTGCTTACTTTGTTTAAATTTAGATTTATACATTTTTCATGTTTAAGCAGTAGGGTAGCTAGTAAATAGACATTTTTTGTAAGTAATTGCTCATGTTGTTAGTAGTTGACTGACAGCAAATGAAATCCTACAAGGATTTTTATACATACTAGTGGTAGTGATACAGCTAAGTGGCCACTTGGTAGGTGAAAGCTTTGTTTGTCTAGGGTTTTAGCATAATCATTAAATCACAGCTTTCTCTAATTGCTTCAGCTGCAGCCAAACTCAGTTGGATGGGATTCTGAAGCAAATGGAATTCTGTCACATTCAATATCAGTGTTTGCTTTATTAAATAGCATTTCTCTGGGGACCTGCATAGACTTTTGGAGTTTTTAATTTGTTACAGGATGTAGTAGCTGGCTTCTGTAAAGGAATTGTTCACCAAGCTGCAATTTTATTATTACTATTGATGCCTTTTTACTTTAAATGAGGTTGACAAGATAAGAGATGCCATTTAGAAGAAAGCTTTACTTACTTTCCTCAGTGAAGACTGAGTTTTGAAAGGGAGCACTTCTTGGTATGCATAAATTCTCCCATTTCTTTTGAAGTGAAAATTTAAAGTTAATAATTAAAACAAACACACAAACCCACTCTGTTATCACAACCTCTGTGCTTCATTCTCTCTATATTTCTTTCAGTGCCTTTCAGTGCAGTGTACCCTTTGATTTAGCAACCGTAACAGCCTTGTCAGTGATCTGTTACACTGTTCTACAATATTATAGCAGCAATAACAGTAAAAGTTTTGGTTCTAAGTAGATTTTTCATGGCGAGCAGGCAATTCAGACATCTCCATTTGAATCAGAATTTTAATTTGTAAATGCAAATGTCAGTTTAAAAAGTGCACTTTCTTGTGCTTCTCACCACCAAAACTTGAAAATTGTTGTGTACACTGAGAATATGCAAGTGTCTGGAGCCCAGCTCATCCTCACTTTGTCAAAGCCACCTGAACTCCTGATTTGTTCCTTTGTTAGTCAGGTGTGGCTGTACCTGCCCAGCATGAGTGGTCTGAGGGTCACAGGATAACTCATGAGAAATGTCACTATTTGATTTGTGTTGTCTTGACCTGGGATTTCCTTAGGACATAGGAAGATATACATAAGCAATTCTGTCTCTAGCTTAATTGTGTTTTGGGCAGGAATTTTGTATCCAAATACAGTATGAGACTAAAAAAAAAGGGCTTAAGTGCCTTTATTTGCAGCTGTGGCTAGCTGGGGAGTAAAGTTAGGAAGCCAGACAAATAATCACATCTTCTTCATTTAAAGTATTTCATACTGGCACAAGTCTTTAACCAGTTCTCCAACTTCTGTCTGCCACTTGGAGCTTTTTATATGAAACAGCAGGAACCTGGCAGCCTGGAGATCTTTGAGAATTGTGAGCAGAAAACTTGAACATCATTTATAGGTTTTCCTGCCAAGACTGTAAAAATCTAGACAAAGTAGATACAGTTGTTTCATCTAGCTTTTCACGTATTTTTGTCCTTCACTAAGCTCTCAAAGCCTCAACCAGTTTTCTTTCCGACTTTTAAATTCTTAGTAGATATATAGAATTGGATTTATCTTACCTACCTTTATCCCTAAAAAAGTTACATGGCTAGACTGAACCATTCTCTAGGCTCCCTCTACAGACAGTGAAGAGACAGAGATCTGCAGGAGGCTTTTTATCTCACATGAATTTAGACAACTGTCTTGGGGTGAGATGAATCCCAGCCCTGTTGTCACCCTCTAGCTTTGATTCAGTGAATGTAACAAGTTCCATTTCCATGCTGGGATTTGGAGCCTTGTATAGAATATTCCAACATCTGATTTCCACTTAATTTAGTGGAAAATGAATGCATAAGTCTTTTAATTAGCTTTGAAATCTCTGCCTTAATGTTTGATTAAGTTTGAATGCACATGTGTTTGTATATTTAAAAATTGCAAGCAATAAATGTAGCTGTATTATTTTCAAATACCCGAGCACTGCAGCTGACCAGTGCTTCAAATGGCCACTGCAGATGAAGCTATGCTGCATTGTTGAAAACTGGAACAAGTAAATAGAGTCTAAAATATAGACTTAATAACTTAATACCTCAACACTATCTTTTTTCGTATCTCTCTCTTAAGTAGAATTTAGATTCTGAAACACATTTAACATAGATAATATTTGTGGATAGAGTGACATCACCAGCTGACAAAAATGACTGTGATTACCAGTCCTAATAAGTACAGAATGCACACAGGAATTAACTTGGAGTATAGTTTTGCTATAAAAAAGAAATAATCCTTTAAAAATTTTTACAAGAATGGGGCTTCTGATATGGGTTAAATAAAAAATGTGAATGAGCTTTTAAGGGACATAATTTGCAGGTCACTGTAACTCTTTTATGAAATTATTTTTTTATTACCACAGTGGAGTTTTTTGCTTAAAGAATATGCACTGTTTATGAAGCAAAGATATAGAGGGATTTTTCTATTACCTATACATAACAAAGAACTCATATTTGTGCCTTACCATTGCTTCTTGCCAAAATTTCTGTAAGGTGCCATAATGTTTACTTCTCTGTACTGTCTGGAATTATACGGTGCTTTTACAATTTCTTTGGGTGATATCTGGACACCCAAAACCACAGTCATATTATTAAACAATTAAATGCAGCAATATATAATTTAAAGTGTAGATATGGTTGTAAATTTTAAAATGAGTGGTTTCTTCAATACTTCTTTCTTGTTTTCTCTTTTTCTGACTAGTTGCTAAATTAAATTTTTGTGCATTACCTGTCCTTCATAAGAGATGGAACATAAAATACACTTGATCTTTTCCACTTCCTGTACCGTCCCAAGATATAAAAGCTCTTTGGCTAGAGCTGTCCATTATTTTGATATGATCTTACCTGGTTGCAAAGCTTAATAGAAGTCATAATTTTGAGTTAATTAGACTTGCAGACTAGCAAAAGCATAGATGGATCTCAGCTCAGCAAAACATTTAAGCATATCCTTAATTTTAAAAGTCTCTTGATGAGTCTTAGCAAGAGTTTTCTCAAAGTCCTGTAGGGTAAAGTTGTGCTAGAGTTGTGTGTAATGGGCTGGGCTGGAGGGGACCCTAAAGATCATTGCTTCCAGATCCTCTGCACCTTTTACTAGACCACATTGCACAGAGTTCCAGCCAGCCCAGCCTTGGACACTGCCAGGGATGGGGCATCCACAGCTGCTCTGGCCAGCCTGTGCCAGTGCCTCACCACCCTCACAGTGCTAGTTAAAACCTGCTGGCTTTCACTTTAGAGCCATTTCCCCTTGTCCTATCACTACATGCCCTTGCCAATAATCCCTCTCAGGCTTTCTTTCTGTATGTAGAGATATGTATCTCCTCATCTATATGTCTTTTCAATCCATATAATCTTTCCTTATGATGAAATCAACTATTTGTAGCTGCATTACCCAGCCCTTTCACTATTGGATACTTTTGCAAGACTCCACATTGTAACTAGGAGGATGGATTGTCTTACCTGTGTTTCCCTTTCCTACCTAGATCGCCAGATTCACACAAGAATAAGGAAAAATACATAGCAGAGTAAGTCTTTTAACTCAGCTGAAGAGGCATTTATGACCTCTCAAAGAACAGTCTGCTGGATCATAGTTTAGACTGCAGTTTTTCAGAATCAGGGGCTTCTGGAGGTCCCAGCCTTGTACGGGTCTCCAGCACACGTGGTGCTTCTGTGAGACTGCAGCAATCAAAGGGGTGGGGAGAGTCCAGTGTGGAATGCAGGTCTCAAGGACTCTCCACCATGTTCCAATGTAGTATTTAGAAGCTGTCAGTAATAATTTTTTTTCACTGTAATAAATGATAAAGGGATTTGTGTTCACTAAATTTTAGAGCCTTGGGAGTTGGTGCAGTTGGATAGATAGACCTAGAGAGACTCATTTAGTAATCTTGCTGGGAATATGAGGTTTTTTTCTGTGCCCTAGTGACACATAATATTTGATGCTCTATATTCACTCATGGCAATACTAGTTATTGCCTTTTCATTGGGATAGATGGCATAGCAGCTTCCATTTGCTCATAGAGATGGAAGTAAACAAGGTAAAAAAGAAACCAGGTCAAAATGTCAGAATAAAATAAGAACATTTGTATGGCTGACAGTAGTACATTAGATAACAGACACACTTAATATTCCATCTCTATAAACTATTCTCAAAGGCAGAGGCTGTGGGGTATTCTCTGGCAGAATAGAGAAATGTAACTGTGGTTCATTTTTGATAAACACAAAACTCAGGTCTGTGATTTGTCTGGAGTGATCATGGATTGAGAATACTACTAAGAAAATCTATTACTGTTTCCAGCCAGCCAGAGATATTTTCATGCCTATTGAAAAAAGGGCTCAAATTTAAAACAATTTTGAGTATGGATTTAGTATGCACTGTATATATTCCAAGTACTAACAGATAATCTGCTGTGGGTGGAAGTGTATAGCTCTGTAAAAACTGCACAATTTGGTTGTTAATGCCCAGTCTTTTTGTTCTCACAGCCAGAATATAGGTCTTCTCCCTAGAGACCAAGTGCAATCTATCCCTTATATTTTAAAAGGACAAAAGAGCATCTTCTGCTGGTCAGTGCTGATATTGCTGTGAAATCTCAAGGATGATGCCACATTGGCAGTAAGGAATTGGCAGTGGAGTGTGTCTTGAGCCCAGCTTCACTGCTCTTTTCCCCCCTTTCTTTCTCCTATCCATTCTTGTGCACAAGTTTCAGGAATGGAAATAATGAATTCAAATTAAAGAAGCCAGTGAAATGACACATTTCACAAGTTAACTCCTTCTGCTCTGTAGTGCTTACAGACAAGTATTAAACTGCAGTCTCCCGTCTGCTGCAGGGGAATAGTCAAACATGAGAGAGTGGATATTTAAGAATTCATTTCTCTTTTGTCCACAAGCTTCAGTAAAATTTAAAGACGGACAAATAATAGGTTTTAGACCAGGCATTCTTCTCTGATTCTGTTATTAGACTGAATCAGGTATGTCTCTGTATTATCCTTTCCTGCCAACTTAAGTTAAAAATCTCTGTAATTTTAAGCACTACAATTTTAAAAGGATATCCAAATTGTTATACATGTGGCACCTGTGTAGATGGAAAAATCAGGTGGCTGAGATGTAGTGGAATTACTGTTCTTTTATAGCTGTGTGTAGACTGGTCTTGCTATTTGCCAGGCTAGTGAGTATTTCCCACAAATACTCTAACAAAAGGTATCTAATTTCGGCATATGTTAGTGGAAAGGGTCAACCATCCTTCTGAACACAAGAAAAATATTAGTTGTCCTTATTTCAGTGTCAGCATGCTTCAGTTAATCTAAACCCCTGGTAAAATTTCCCAGTGAGGACTTGCTATTTGTGACATAGAATTGACATTATCTCAAAGCACTGTATCTGCAAAGCTGAGTTGTATGGCAGTGTCATTACAGCACAGTGTTTTTGCTAAAATGATGCTGATTCTCACCTGCCTGGGTTCAGAGTACAACAAGAAAATGGCATGGATCAATTTGTGTATTTTGCAAAGCCTCTCTCTTTTTCTATTATTTTTTCCCTCTCATTTGTTTCTGAAATCAAATAATTCATGTTTGATTTTCTGTTGCTTGATAGTGTAGTGATTTATAGGCAATAAAAATAGGATCCTTGATATATTAGGCATTTCTAGTGAATGTGTAAGAGTAACTCCCTATTATGGGCCTTTCCCTGGAATTCCTTTGGATTTTTAAACCTACTCCAGATTTACATGAGAAGCAGAGATGTTGCCCCCATTTTGCACCCCAGACAGTCTCTCTGAGGAGGTATTGCTGTGGGGATCTGTTGCATGATTATATTTTGCCTTTTCAATAAAACAGAAACTTGGTGTTTTTTCCTTACTGTACAATTGAAGATAAGTTCCTAAGTGGAATGTAAACAATAGTTCAATTAATTATTAAGTGAGCTGAAGAGGCTGATATGTTTTGGGCATTGAGCAGAGTTTTGGCAAGAAGTTGCAAGTGTATAATGGAACAGAAAACTACTTATGACCAAAGCCAAGTCTTAAAATCTTTTAGCCAGTTTTACTACACATTGTTTGAGAGATGGACTCCAGCCACAGTAGTAAGTGAAATAAAAGAAAGCAATGCCATTAAAACTGTGAATATGTGTGAAATAACAAATGGAAGGAATAGAGTGGGGCATTCCTGGCAGGGAAAGGAAGATGGAGATTCTGTAAGATATCACTAGGTGCAAGATTAAAGGTATATTTAATTCTGTGTAAAATATGCTCTATGTTTGAAATAAAATAAATGAGATAGAATAACAAATGGAAAAGCAATCAAAGAGATTCTTAAAAACTAGCCCTGAGTAACCAGATTGGTCCTCTTTCTCAAGTACTCTTACTAACTATAGGGTACCAATATTCTTAGCAAGGATACCAGAAAAATAGGGAAGGTGTGCATGTTCTTGTATAACAGACAGCCATATATGGGTTTCCCACCTACATACATATGAGCATTCCACTCTTTCCCTCTGTTCATACTGTTTCCAGGAAAACCAACCTAGGACTCAGTATCTGTGGTCCATACTGAATGTATACAAATAGCAGAAAGCCCTATGCCAGATTTTAAAACCATTGTGCTTTGCAGGGCCAGACCTACAGATGAGTACTCAAATTTCCAAATCTACACAATTAAGATATATAGATCCCTATTAATTTGTTACTCATTTGCAATTTGTATCAGAATCTTAAATATATTGGGTAGAGACAATATTGGTCTAATTTAAAACTAATGGGGAAAATCATTGGTTTCTTGTATTTGGACATTTTATTTATCATGGTTTTTCCGTTTGCTTTGAGTATAAACATCAATGTCAGATTTTTTTTAACCTGTGAGTTTTGTAATCTGTAAAGGCTGTGGAGTCTTTCCAGGTGTATTTAATGGCATAATCTTATCTTGAACTGCATTTTGAAAGCTCGAGTGTAGTTTAATTTGCTGGCAACAGGAGGAGGGAAGGAATGCTGTTCTTTCCTTAGGGAGACAGCAGTTCCTTGTGCAACATTAACTTAAAAGAATATGAGACACATATATGTTGCCAACAGGAATGTAGATGTATAGAGTTCTGAAAATAGTAAGTGTCAATAGGGAAGGGTTGCAGATGCCAGAAGAAAAATGTAAGCTCCCAAGTGCACACTCCCTTTTTATTTTTGCCTTGTCCAATGCCAAGACTGACATTAAAAATTCAGGTTTTCTCTAAAAAGTGATTATTAAAAAAAAGTCTGACTTCAGAACAGATGTGTTTCCTGTGTGTGTTCAGAATTGTATTTATTTGTTTCTGTAACTCTGTTTGAATATGATATCTGTATTGAATATGATATGTGCAGCCAAAAGCAGTGTGAGGGAGAAACCAAATCCAGGTTCTCACTGGGCATGAGCTGTGGAGCTGCTGCAGAGGGGCAGCTCTGCCCGAGGCTGGTGGGCAGCAGGATCTCTGTACCCACTCCCCTTGGGAACACAGCACTTGTGCTCTGCAGCTCTTTCCCCTCTGCAAAACACTAGCCTAGGAATCTGTAACAGGGCATTAATCCACTTAACCTGCACTGGCAGCAAACTGAACCAATTACTGCTTCTTCTGTCTGTGTTAGCCACCAAGGACAAGTGTTCACTCTTCTCTATAGCAATCTTTTCATATAGTTGAGAACTGTTATCATGTTCCCATGAGTTTCTTCTGTTTTATACAAAATACAGCTAGATCCTACTACCTTCTACCTTTCTTCCTTTGAGTCTTTTGGGGTTGGTTGCATGTGTCTTTAAACGCATTGATTGCTGTGGTTCTTAGCTAATTCCTTTAAGAGTGGGTGGCCCAGACTTGGCCGTAGTACTTCAGAAGTGGACAAGCTATTCCAGTTGAAGCCTTTCTAGAGATGTGTTTGCTGGAGTGGAAGGGTATTGTTTCTAAGACATTTCCTTTATTCCCAAGAGCAATTGATTGCCGACATATTTGCTTTGTGATCTGGACCATTTTCTACAATACTGTTTAGTCAGTTTTCCTCATTTTGGTTTTGTACTTTTGTCACTTGGCTTTATTGAATTTCATCTTCATTTCAGATAATTCCTCCAATCTATCAAAATAATTTTGAATTCCACTTCTGTCCTGCAAGATATCTGCATCCTTTAAAGTGTGATTTCATGTACTGACTTTTTACATCAGTCCATTCTGCCTTCCAAGTTATTAAAAATAAAGGAATTTGAAGAAAATGCCATAGTCTCAGTTGGCCTCATATTCCAGTTGCAAGATCTATCACAGGCAAGTGGAAAAGCCTCATTTAGCTTGCAGACTCTTAATCATGTAAGTGTGTAAGGTGTAAAGAAGAACCCAGCTTGACTCTCAGATCACACAGTGAACATACGGGACTTTTAGACCGAGGGGGAAAAAGAACATCATTGTACTTAAAATCTGATTACCCTTGCCAAAGAAAATCAGAGTAGGGAAAAAATATTGAAACAGTAGGATTCCATTTACTTGGAGACCCTATTCAGACTTGTGCCATGCTTCAAATTACAAATAATACCAGGGGTGGAAGGGATCAGAGGGAACAATGACAGTTGTGGAAGAAGTAGTTTTGCTGCTTGGGTACCTGGCCACAGTAGCACAGCATCTTCACTTTGACCCAACTTCCTGGCTGTGTCTGCCCTCTTCTCTCCTGTGACCTATTCCTTAAGTTTATTTTAATCCAAAATATTTTTAGAGAATTAATATTTTTTTGGTTATGTTTAGGCCATTATTTCAGTGTTTGAGCATGTGAGTGCACTACGTGAAAGGGAGGTTGCCATGGTAATTTCTCATTATTGTTGAATAGAAAAATAATTACTCTGGCGAAATCCCCCATAACCTGTCAAAGCATAAGTTAAAGATGCCTGAGGGCAGCCTTGCCTTCACCATCCCCTCTTTTACAAAAAAAGAGAAAAAAAGAAAAAGAAAAAAAGAAAAAAAAAAAGGTTTTTTTTTTTTAATAACTGGATCCTATTTTGGTTTGGCTGGGGACACCTCATTGGGTTTTGTTCACATTTGTCTTTGAGAGTAGGTGGGCTCACCTGTGACAAGGGTGGGACAGAAAATTAATCAGCAGAGCATTTCAAAGGTTGACAGGATTTATATACTCTTTTTTAAGGTTGGGTTTTCTGTCTGGGGGTAGGGTGTTGCATTTTATATTCTTCTTTCTCCCTCACCTAATATGCAAAAGCTTAATATAAAGACTTCGGACCATGTTCAAACTATGAGAAAGTCTGGATATTTCATCTAACCAGGGAGGGAATCCACATTTTTCTTGCTTTCAAGACTTCTTGGGAACCCGCATGAGAGCAGATCTGTGTGGTTTTGAGGTGAGGCCCTGCACTTTCCCTGCTCTTCTCTATCTTTCCCACATGCAGTTAAGTCCTGGCTATGCCATGCTGTCCTTTTTGTTCCCCTGTCATTGGATGCTACAGGAGTAGCTCCAGTGATACCCAACTACTGCATTAACAAGAGCTGCAAATGTGGTGTGTGGCATTGCTGAAATCCTTCCCTCCACTCTTCCTTCCCTATGACAAGTATGTCCAAAAGGTTCAATGGTACTGCAGCCTCTCTTTAGCCAAATGGCAGAGTGGGAGCTCACAGCTACTTGTTGGACAATACACCTTGTATGGGCTTGTAATGCAGCCCCCAGGCTGTGCTGAGTGCAGGGCCCTGTGCAGGGGTGTGTTGGACACCTGTGAGTGTTTCATGCTGACCACTGTGTGTTTCATGCTGACCACGGTGTGTTTCACGCTCACTGTTGTGGCTGCTTGGCTACTCAACACAGCAGCGTTTGCACGTGGGAACACTCACCAGGTTTACACCAGGAAAGAACAACAGCTCTCTGTGACAGCAGATTTCTGAGATGTGGGGACAGCTTTGATACCTCTTTGTGTGACTGAATGGCAGGGCTGTATGATCCTGTCACTGCCAGGTTGGATGAGCCTTGGCAGGGAAAGTGTATTACAGGCTCTGACTCAGACAAGAAGTCTCTCTAGGGTCTCTGGAAGGAACCAGATTGTTAAAACCTGTCCTTACCATTTCTCCATTGGATGCTTGACAAAAAATCAAAGTGAAATTGAGAGGAATATATACCTTGCTTAACATTTTGGAGTGAAATCCAAAAGTAACATCATCAGGAAATACAGCAGAAGAACTAAAATCCCCAGATTGCTCTGCATGTGTACATAATGAATATGATAGGTGCATATTTTCTTTTAAATTGGCATTTCATCTCAGGATCTTTTCCTGTGAAGCAAACATTTGTTTGCTTCATATCTGGCTTAAATCTAAATGGCTCAGGCATTAAGAGGTGCTCAGACCTCACTGCTCAGTGAACCTGGCCTTGCTCTCTGGAAAGGAAGGTGCTGTGAGTGGGATCGAGTGGCTCTGAGGAGTGCAGCACTGACCTTGTGTGCTGCAAGTCTTGGGGCCTCAAAGGAGCAGAAGAGACTGAACCAAAAATTTCGAATCCAGCTATTAAATATATCCATAGCTTTCAAATGAAACAGTTGGTGGGTTTTGTGTTGCCCCACTTGTGTAAAACCCTTGCAAGCTGGACAACTTGCTCAGGTGATAGAAATTGAAGTTTGGGTGCCTGTTGTTGATCATCCCGGTCTGAAAATGCCTGGTTCAGTTGATAAAGTCAAGAAATCTCCTGTAATGCTGTGTTAGTATGTGTTTTACATTGTTCACTATTTTAATAATTGCCCTGTCCCAGCTATGTGTATTACTGTGAGTCTAAGTATGCACAAGTCATCTTAACTTCTTTTTTTCACTTTTTGTATCACACTTAAAAGTAAAGATTTCTCACAACAATTACATTTAAGTAACTAGCTGGTATTTAATCAACCTGAAGTACTGTATTTATATTAAATGCATTGGAGTAGAATGGCCATTATATTTAGTTTCTAAATAACTTTCTTGTCATCTTGTGCTGATGATGAGGCTATGTAACATTATAGAATTAAGTATGAAGGGATTTTTCATTACCAGGACCAAGCATTTGAGACACACTGCCCAGAAAAGGAGGGAAAACTCATAATTGCTTTATTTGCAACCGATGTATAAAACTATATCTAACATTTGGAGAAAAAATGTTATGGAAAAGAAAGTTTTTACATATTTAGTATGCTGGATAAAATTAAAATTTATTATACAGTAAGTTAAGCACTTCAGTTTTTTTCCTAAATTAGAACTTTATCTAG
The DNA here is from genome assembly GCF_035770615.1 of Melospiza melodia melodia. Lineage (NCBI taxonomy): Eukaryota > Metazoa > Chordata > Aves > Passeriformes > Passerellidae > Melospiza > Melospiza melodia. The sequence continues at coordinate 82,821,599 of NC_086198.1, read as the reverse complement.
GAAAAATTAGTTTGAAATGTCATATAGACATCTGTACCCCAAAACCATAGGTGAAGAAGCCAAAGTAGGTGTGATCCTGCTGAATTTCTTTTACAACAGATGGACATATTTTCATTTTACCTCCTGTTAAGTGAATGATCTGTTGCTTCCTAGGATAGTGACAACCTCTGGTGGGATGCCTTTGCAACTGAATTTTTTGAAGATGATGCAACCTTAACACTTTCATTTTGTTTGGAAGATGGACCAAAGCGATACAGTAAGAAATGTATATTTTTTGTTCTAATGTTAAGTATGAGTTTTGAAAAACAGTTTATCTGTACAAGACAGATGCAAGCCTGGCAATGACAAAGTCACTTGTGTATGGTCAATGACTATTAAGTTACATTAAAGAATTCCATGAATTGGGAATCCATTTCTTATGGAATTCCTCTGAGTTTTATTACATGAAAATAAATTATTTCCTAGTGGAAATAATTTTTGGATCTTTTTTTTTATTAATGTGGCTGTTCTTGCACTCTTTGGGAATTTGTCTTCTGCAAAAATTCAAGTGTTCAGTCTTGTGGGCAAAATTGTTCACAGGAAGGGAACTTTATAGCAAATTTCAGTATTATTGCTGGAAGGGCCTCCAAAATTAGAGGGATCAGAAAAACAACAAATTAAAATCTATATCTTTGCTGATGAAGATAAGTGTTATTCCATCAACAGTGTGGATCTGTGCTGCTTGCCCACATCAAGGACCAGCCTTGGATGCTGTCTAAGCAGCAGTGGAAGTGTAGAATACTCTCAATTGAACACTAAGTGAAAGCTTGAATAAAAGTGAAGCAGTGAATAAATCTGATGGCATTGGAATCCATTGCCTGCACACACTGAGCGGCAAAAAGGGATAAAATTCATTGAACAAATTGTTTGAAGTGAATAATTCACTCAGCTTTAGCACCAAGCAACAGAGAGAAGTAAACATTGAAAAACTGCATTACCGATTGTTTGACTCCATTCAGAGTGACCCCTGCTTAATGGTGACAGATTGTGCTCTCTACTTAATGTTCTGAATCTTTTGAGGTTCTTCTTTTTCATGAGAGTGACTGTCAGCCTATCACTCACATACTTCTAATTCCTATTATCAGTTATCTCAGGTATTTATTTGACAAGTGTTACCTTCTTCTGAAGAAAAAATAACAACCACTTTGAATGCACGTTTCTGGGATTAGTGTTGACAGAATTACAGTTTCTTGCCTTTCAAAGCAAGTGATAACTCTCTAAAGGTCCTCAAATTACAGCCTATAGCAACGTTGGGAACAGCTGATCTGTCCTGATTAGGTTGAGTCAACTTGTCAGATATCAGATTTGCTAGTTGTGTTATCAGTCCAGAAGGCACAGATACATCAGCAAAAAAGCAATTAATGTCCAGTTAGATCAGAGGGAGTTGTGATTCTGGAAAACGGTGCTGCATATGAAAGAATTTGTCAATGTGTAAAATACTCCTGTTGTCACAAATGCTTGATAATGGTTGTATTGTCTGTAACTGGGACACTTTGGCATGAGGTAATACTGGGATTCTTAGCATTGTTGCTGATAAGAATGATTGAAAGATCAATTTACTATAGTCATGGTTTTAAAAGTGACTAGTACACAGAATTTTTCCTCTGGTTTTAATTTCTGGCCTCTGAACAAACTGATTGATTTATTCTCAACATCTGGAATTGAAGCTCAGCACTTAAGGCTCTTTGCTGGTAATTAATATTTCCTTTCCTTTGTTAGTTAATTTTTACTAACTAGTGAAAAGTTAATAGTAAATCAATAGTTACTGACTACAGTATCTACAGTATTAGTGATGCTTTTTGACATGAGCAGTATTCCAACTCAGGGAAACTCTGAAGAGCATGCTGGTGGCTGTTCCAGTTTGAGACTTCCATTGCTTTCTGAGAAGGGTTTGGGAGCAGTCTAGAGGCCTCTGTGCTGACCAAGTCCCTGCCTGGGGACACTTTTGGCATTGCTTGTGGTGGCTGCAGGGTGGAGGCTGCATGCTCAGCGTAGCTTTCTCTTCCTAGCTGGGAACTTTGTGTCCAAAACCACATCCAGGAGTTGAGAACAGAGAAGTCTGCTCCCCTTACAGCTCTCTGTTTTACTTGCCCAAGCCATGCCCATGCTCTGCTGTTCTCTTATGGGTGCTCTTGGCATTGCCCAAGAACCACAATTGCCCAAGAACCACAAGTTCTTGGCACCCAGAACTTCTATTCCAAGCTGCTGGAATTGCTGACCAGGGGCTGTGGCTCCTGTTAGGTGAGTACAGCTCGTGGTTGCAGCACCAAACATGAGGTTATGAAAGGGGTGAAACAAAATTGTCCTCTTCTTCATCTGTGCTGTCTCCAGCAGGACGCCTGCCTCCTTGCCTAGAGAGTGTGCTCTTTAGGGTGGAGAGGGCATTAAAAACATTGGAACTGGCAGAGAGGAAAGAGAAAAGATAAATTGTTTGTTCTCATTCTTGTAGGCACAGACAGTAATGGAGGGAACCAAGATAAGGCCCAGGAAAGGAGAAAAAGGCATCCTTTGAGAAGCTGTTTATAAAGTTGAAAGTGATGAAAGATGCCAACTCTTGCCTTTGCTCTAGGATTCAGGTCAAAATTGCCTGCCTTTTTCTTGCTTCAGCCTGTGAAAGCTCTGCTTACATCTCTGACATTGGTTGTGGCCATCACCAATTTTTTTTTTCCTTTAGGCAATGTTTTCCCTCTTCTGAGAACTAAAATATTCTTTTTTGGAGCAAACAAATTCAAAGAAACCCATTGCACGTGTGCGTGTGTGGAAAGGACAAAAACTTTTTTGCTGTCCAGGGCCTCGTTTTTCTCTGGGTTATGGCAATTCCCTGCCCATTTCCCTCCTCCTTCTCAGTGGCTATTTAGCACTCATGTTAAGCCATCAGAGACATGAAGAAGCACTCAGTTTTGCCCCAGGTTCCTTCTTCAAAGCCCCTCGAGAATGTTGTGGGAGGCTGCTGGGAACTAATCTTGAGTGCAGTTCCCAAATTTATTTGGGGCTTTTTTCTCTTGGTTGCTGTAGACTTTTCCTTTCTGTGAGTTTGGTATCATAGCCTGTTTCCCATCTGGCTCTCTCTGCCCTCTGCTCTTACCTGAACAGTCCAATTCCACAGCCAATGCAAATGTTCAGAGCAGGCCTGTGAATCAGTGTTTGCGTAAATGGTAGAAGATTTTTTAAAAAAATTACTTTTATTTTTCTCCCTCTTTGGTTAAACTTTAATATACAGTTTTGTCCAAGAAATTATAAGGGTTGTGAACTCACCTTTTTTTTTTTTTTGTTGTCTCAGAAAACAAAGTTGGTTATTTACTTTCATGGCCCAAAACTGAAGCTTTCTGAAGAAAACAAAATATTTTTAGGTGTTTCACTCATGTTACCATGTTTTACAGCACTCCTCTCTATACTGAGAAAAGCAGTTTTCTTCCCTTTGCTGTTCTCAATGTTTCTCTTCAACTGTCAGCTCTGAGATTCTTTCATTTGTAGGGAAAAAAAAAAAAGATGTGGTTAAAATGGTGGTTTTAAGTCACTGGGTTATGTTTACTTTGATTCATGTCTGGCAACACTATGTACTGATACTTGAGCCAGCTCTAAATGTCCCTGTATCTGCATGGCACAGCATGTAAAGGTACTTACTTATGCCCTGGGAAGAGCAGAGGTTTGTTACTTCAGTGATCCACCTGTGTTAATTAATTTGATTGCCAGGTTTGTTAGACCTGGACCTAGTTATCTGTGCAGAACAATATTCTGCCTTGGATAGATGTGACTTGAAAGCCCAGCTTAACTTTTGCATGCAGAGATTCTGTGTCAGACCAGAAATAGCTGCTGTGCTCATCTTTGCAGCTCCTTTTGTCTTTCTTCAGTATTTGATTTCTGTACATGCAAGAACTTTACCTTCTGCAATCCTTTCTCCCTGGCACAGTGTTCCAGAAAGAAGATACTATCTTCTTTCAAAGAGACACTGAAAATATGTTTTTCTCCTACTTGCTTATACCCCTCAGCTATTCTTTTGGTCTGCTATTATCTATGAACCCTACTTATGTTACTGAATTCTATGTTGAGATTTTAATGAAAATGCTGCAGAAAATAAAGATATATTTTAAGTTAACAAAGGTGTAAGTTATGCATTTCTCTTGTCTGGCTTTTCAGGGTAGCATGGCTATCCTGAGATGGAGAGAAACCTCACACATTCCAATGCTTAAAAACAAGGAAAGATTCCCAAAAGTAGAGATGCTACCTGTCTTACACTGCACTGAATTATAGTCAACAGAAACTAGGATGTAAACATATGAAGTTCATTCTACAGTGAGAGCAAAAAGAAATTTGCCCTAATATATTATGCCCTGATTTGATTGTTCAAGAAATAAATAGGATTTAAACAAAATCGAAGAAAGAAAATATGCCTAATGAAGCAGAATTTTTGTTTCCTTGTTGTGGATAAAGCATTCATTTCCTGTTAAGAGGCTTCTATCCCTGTAAAAGAGTAAATACTAGACTCTGATCCATTGTTGCCCAGGTTCTTTGTTTCTCAGAGACAAAATATTTCCCGAACAGATAAGAGAAACAAGTTTGATTGACAGCTCTTAGCAGAGTCTCATCAGCTGCTGTGCTGACAGCCTGGTGATGCGCACTGTGCTGATGTGGTGGGGACTGACAGGTGATTGACAGCCCAAGACTGGGGAGACAGGAAAGATGAAGCATGCTCAGTAAGAATAATGTGCAGTGTTTATGCAGCACTGCAGAGAATAGGAGCTAGAAAGTTAACTCTTTCAGGGAAAGTGATTTTCTAACACATAATGAATGCAGTTGCCACTGTACAGAAAATTAGAGCTTCTCTACGTTTCTCTTCTGTTCACTAAATGATTTCTGTCCATGGAGGAAGTATAATGCTGTGAGGAAGCAAAAGCATGAGCTATTACATTTGTAGCTGTAAAAAAATTTCATGTGTGGTAGATATGATGGAGTCCTCAGAATGGATTTATTTAAGCTTATAGATGTAGAATATATTGAGAATTTCAGGCACTTTTTATAGGCTTTCATCGCCCAATTTTATATGGCATTGCATAATGTTACACAGTAGAAATTTCAAAAGGAACAATTTGATCTCTTTGCTCTCCCTATCCTTAGGAAAATATAGTGATTTCAGTTTTATTGTTGCTCTGAATCTGTAGCTGATAATTGAATATGTATTTTCTGTTATAATTTCTACTGCAGTTTGTGTTTGGAATGTACAAGGTAACTATACCAGGCTTTGCATTTTATGCCTTTTTTTTTTCATTCTCTCTACTTGGCTCATGAACCGAGTTTGATTTTTTCTTTTCATTTCAAGAAAGAAAGAAAGAGAAAGGAAAGGAAAGAGAAAGGAAAGAGAAAGGAAAGAGAAGGGAAGGGAAGGGAAGGGAAGGGAAGGGAAGGGAAGGGAAGGGAAGGGAAGGGAAGGGAAGGGAAGGGAAGGGAAGGGAAGGGAAGGGAAGGGAAGGGAAGGGAAGGGAAGGGAAGGGAAGGGAAGGGAAGGGAAGGGAAGGGAAGGGAAGGGAAGGGAAGGGAAGGGAAGGGAAGGGAAGGGAAGGGAAGGGAAGGGAAGGGAAGGGAAGGGAAGGAGGGTGGGTTGGTTTACTGGGCAATAGTTTCAGAGTGAACTTTGGACCAAGCTGCAAAATCATCAATTTCAAAGTGCTTATCTAAGTTTTTATGTGTGCCTTTAGAATATATTGCATAAGTGTATTTCAGATTTTACTACAAATTATTCAATTAATACACAGCAAGGAAGCTGCAACAGATTCATTGTGAATTGGTTCCTGTTTTTATAACCAGTGCAATGCAGGTAACTTTAAAGCCCTTTATTGAAAAAAAACTTGCAGGGGTTAATGGTGAGAAGCTACATCTAGTGGGTATTTCTTATAAGCATATTTTGGGAACGAACAGGGAAAGTTCATTACACATTACCCACGTGAATAACTATTTTCAAAAGGATGGTTTGAGGGGCCAGCATGCTACATTATCACCCCAGGTTTCTCTAAAACTCTCATCTAGCTTCTCTCCTATAAGTCTTAGAGAGAAAATTAAATTTGCCCTGAGAAAGAGATTGTTTTATTTCCAGGAACATCTTTATTTTTCCCTTTATTTTTTTTCACAAGAAATCACAGTCATTAAATATCATTTGAGCACTCAGGTACAACACAGTAAATTGGCCTAGCTTTGTGAGACAGCTTATTCTGTGTGACTCCCTGGTATTCACCCTTATATACTACTATTCCAGTTCTGGGTTTTTGCAAAGTTTCTTTGCAATAGTTTTGAATTTAATTTCAGAACATAGGTAAAAATTTCATTAAAATCAGATGTAAAAGGTCCACAATTGCCTGAATCACATTAGCCCCTCCATCCTCCAGCTAATGATTTCTAATTAACAATTACTTTCTAAAATTGATGTTTTAAAGAGTTCTCAATCAATTTTACATATGCTCTGTGAAAATTGTATAGTAATAAACTTTAGTAAGAATATAAGTAATGCATTAGAAAGTTGAATGCTTTACAGGTGTCTAAGTGTATTACAGCCCTGCACTTATCTTTATCACCCAAACTTTTGTAAGCTCATCAAAGAATAAAATGAGATTTGTTTGACAAGAGCTATTTTGCATAAACCCATGTTGACTGGCATTAATTACATCCCTTTCACTTCAATCTTTGTCAGTTAAATCCTGTATAATTTTTTTCACTATTTTGTCTGGATTGATATCAAGCAAGTGTATTATGTTATGCTGTTCCCTGACTCTATAGTATCCCTTAAATATCAGCTCAGCAGTAGTGGATTTTTAAAATTCCCTCAGTAGTTCTTTTATTTCTTTAATTAATATTTTATAATACCAGATAGAAATGGGAAAAAAACCCCTTAGAACTGTTAATTTCAAAACATTTACTTCTCATAGTTACTGTTTAAGATCCATCTTAGATGCCAATGGACTAGAAAGCACTTTTCACTCAAGAGCAACATTCTTCCCAAAAGTAGAACAAAAAAGCTTCTTATATGTTTGAAAGCTTTTCTGTTCCTAAAATAAAGTTTTGATAAATTTCAAGATCTTATTTTCGCTAGTTTTTATGGATATGAATTTTTCACTGCCAACTTCAGAATCTCATTCTAATATTTTATATTTCATCGTATGTTTTTACAGAACATTTCCCCCTTTTTTATCTTTGTTTTTATTTTTTACAGTCATCATAATTATCAGGATTTTGTCCCTTCTAATTATTGCCTTTGTTTTCCTACTTATTTTTTTTGCCAAAATTGTTTTCTTTTTCACATTATAGCTTCATCTTTTAGATATCTTAGGAAGTCTCTTTAACAGATTCTTAATTTTCATGCATAGTTCTGTTCTGTATTTTCTCCCCATCAATGGAGCTGTGGTGAATCCAGTATTCTGAAGCACCAGCTGTATCTCTCCTACTGACTGGGATTGCCTTTTCTTTTCTTTTCTTTCTACTGAGTGCATGTTTTGGATGCCATTTGTACAGAAACATATGATCTGATTGGAGAGTGTATAGGGCAAAGCAAAAGTCTTGAAATAAACTTTCTAAGAAAAGTTGAAAAATTTGAGTCAGTCAGTCTGCAGAAGAGAAGACATGGAAAAAAGGAAAGAGGAGAATGGGACATAATAACAGGACATAGCAAGAAAAGGCATGTGGTCTGTTTCCATAGCCATGATGAGCAGAAGAAGAGATGCAGGCCTTAAATTGCATTTAAAAAAAAAATATAAATATATATATGAAAAATAAAATAGAGGGGTTCACTCTTACAAGTGAAAAAAAAGGTAGTGCTTGGAGAGATTCCCTGGGGGGGCTGTGGAGCCTCCTGTACTCAGGGGGCTGTCTGACCTTCACCTCTGTTTCCCTGAAGTCACCAATCCCAGAGCTGGTGCCAGTTTCAGTCCCCTGGTCAGTTCAGCCTCAGCCATCATGACAAGTTCTGGAACAACTTATGCATCTTGGATGCTAAACTTTTTGTGATTAAAAACACCTTACTGTTTCTAATTTTGAGCAGGAGAAATCCTGTTTTTCTAATACTGCTGGCTAAGCAATACTTAGCACATGCATCTTCCACCAGTTTCCTTCGAAAGAGCATTTTTCTTTTTCTCCATATTCTTGACAGGTGTTAAAGGAATAGTTCCTGCTAGTTCCTGATTTGCAATTAGCAGGTATGAATTAGACTTTTGCCTCTGCCAGCTGCAGTCTTGTTAGCTAGCTTTGTGTTCCTGCACCTCTGAGTTATCAATACCTCCAAAATACAGAAGAAGGCTTCACCGCAAAGTGCCAACCACGTGCAACGTGTGTGGGTGTTGCCTGTGTGCACACACACAACATCAGTTAGGTGGAAAAGTTTACCGTGAAAACTGTTTCATCAGCCTCTTTCTCAACTATCCTAACAAATCATGTAAGATTTCAGATACCTTGCAAAGGGAGAGCTCAGATTTCTTTTTCTTGTTACTGAGCATGTTGTACAAATCAACATGGGAGACCCTATGTCTGTGAAGTGGTACATGGGAAAGGGCTGCTCGTGTAATGGGGGCTACTAACTCCAAATGTGCATACTGTGCAATTATATGGAGCCTCTAATTGCAGTTTCTGAACTCCAGTCAATCAGATTGGTTCTGCTGTTGTATAAACAATTTAAGTGATAAGCCCTCTTTGGGAGAAATCTTAATATCACAGGACATGACACATTAGAGGTATCTTGGGTCCGTTCAGAAGGAGAAAGAGTAAAGGCAAAATTAACATGAGAGAATCACAGTGATTTATGGGCTTTTCCCCTGCTAAATACAAATAATGCCTTTGTTGTGGTTGGCTTTTGTTTACCCAATTGGTCCAAATTATGTAGCATTCAGTTCTTTCTGCAGGAGGTGATGTTAATAAAATGATGGAATCTCATGCCAAATAATAGAAATATAGCTTTTTACATCAAAATATTAACTAATTTTACACTATTTTAAAATTCATGTTAAATAATTTCTTAACTGTTTTGTGTGCCTGGTGTAATGGCAATTGTGAGGAATTGGTCAGTACTTTTTCTGTTTTGCTGAATAACTGTGTTTGGCTTCAAATGTTGTCAGTACATTAAATTAATTTTCTTTTATTAAGAAAGAAAAGTTTTGCTGTACTAGAGGTATTTTAGATTTCTTTTTCCATGAAGTTGAAAATATCCAGTGGTTAGCGCTTCAACTTTTAATGTTATCAAGTGATTTTTAAAATGCTGAGTTAATATATGTTATGTTCTTTCAGAAAAATGTCCTAATATAGTTACAGAGTTCCTGTAAGAAACAAGACTGAATGAGAATATTCATGTTTCCCTTAGTAGTTGAGAATTTTTTCCTGCATTTTTCATTATTTTCCTTTTGTTTTGTTACATTCATGTTCTTTCTTTTTCAGAAGTAAAACACCTCACTTTATGAATTACCTAAGCAACACCATTAAAAATACAGAAGTTTTGTGGCAGAGGATATTTTCATATTGTTGTCTCATTTCTAAAACAGAAAGGCATTTAATTAGTATAGTAGTTTTATCCACAATTGGTATAAACTATAACACTTCTGAGCACATGCATTGCCTGAAGGTATTAGAAATAAATTACCTTTTATAGAGCATAGGAATAACTAAACTATGGGCCAGATTTTTTCTTCCATTTTTGAATCTTCAGGTATAGGTGATCCAGCACAAAATTCCTAATTATTCTGGGAAGTTATGCATATTGGGATGACTTTATAATTATTTATAAATTCTGTATTGTGAATTTACTCTTACCAGTGCAGTTAGTGGTGTTGAATACTTCATGGCTTTAGCACACTGTCAGGACAGGACTTGTAGGTGCAGATGATCTTTTGTAAGTTCAGATAATAAAATATTTGCTCCTCTACCCTCAAATTTAATCTTGCAGACCTGTATGCACGCCCAAATAGAACATAGTCAAATACACAAACACACATCCTAATATAGTGTAGGTTCTATTACACAAAATGTGCATGCTTGTGTTTAATGTACCAATAAAACTTTATTAAGACTTTTACATTGTATTTCTATGATGCAGTAGAGCTGTTCCACATGATGTACCTTATTTTTAGGCACCAGGTATTTACTGTAGTGCAATATTTTAAATGGCTTAGGAGAACACAACATGCAGCATCACCAAAAATTATAGAATCTTTATAGAAATACATTTAAACTGGGTCAGCTGCAGCTCCATGATTAGTAGAAATAGACCCAAAAGCTGATTCTGGACACTGAGATACTATTCCCAATTCCATATTGAAAGTTTCCTTGAATTAATGCAGTCATGATTTTTTTTTTTATAAGTCTGCTGTGTATGGGAAGGCTCAGATATTATACAGTGACTATCATTCTTTATCATATTGAATTCTGCACTCCAAATTATATTACCTTTAAAATGTTGCTGACATTTTGCTGTTCCACTCTTCTGATCCATATAGGTTTTATACCATAAGATTTTAAGTTCATTCTGATGCATATAGCAGTGTAAGCAGTACCTTGCATTTCTTGTTTCTTCTCCCCTTATTCTCACACAAAGTGGTCTCTGTGAAATATTTGCTTGGGATTTTTCAAGACAAATGAACTCAATACATAGATACTATTAAAAGTTTACATCAGAGAGGACAGTTTATAGGTGTATGTATAGGATTTGGAACAGAATGATTAAGATTTATAATATTCCTTTGTTTTTGTAGAGTTTGAACTACTTTTCTACTGAACTGCTGGGAATATCCTGGCCCCTGAAGGACACTGGTGTCCAGCCCTGCCTGTGCAGGAAAAAGTGCTAGTGCAGGTCCATTGCTCCAGATATGCTCTTCTTTGAAGGATCTTGTTTCAGGTCATTGAAAGTGTTGGTGTCTTGGTTTTATATTGTATGAGAAAGCCAAGAGAAGGATTGCAAGCAAGCTCTGTGCTGCTGAGGAGATGCTGCCACAGCACATGGCGTTACCCTTGTGGTGACACTGTGTAGGGCTGTTCCCTTGCTGCCACCCAGCCAAGACATGAATCAACAGTCACTGGTTGAGAAAATTTTGTTGCTGAAGAGCACTATCACATGCAGAGTCTGGGTGTTCTCTTCCAAAGCTCTGCTCCAGAACAAACTGCACATGTAAGTGTTCCTTCAGCCAAAGAGGCTTGTGCCTTGACTCCAGGGTCAGGAAAGTGCTATTCCTTCCTTATCAGTGTTACCTTTTGCACACCATTCAGCTTCAAACATCTGCTTTTTATCTGTGACTTGGGCTAATCTTAGCTTCCCATTTTGAATATAGTACAGAGAAGTGCAGAGAATATGTGCAGAGAAGAACCAGTGCACAGGAATGGCTACTTCTGAGTCAAATCCATTGATGCATTTCACCACTACCTGAAAGTAGATGTTGACCATTTTGTTGTATCTCTTGAAAATCCATTACTCCCAACTCCATTGGACTGTGATAAAGGTTTATATATACAATTTTATCTAGTCCAGAAATATTAGAACACTATGTAATTCAGTTTTATTTTTGTCTTTAATGTCTGAACTTGAATTAATACAGCATTACTTTTCATCCTGATATCAATTTTGTTCCTTTCATTCAGATCCAAATTCCTTTGTAGTACATTATTTAATTCACTAAAATAAGGTAAAATGAAACCCTGGTCCAGGGAACATTAAACTAACATATTTTTGTGTCACGTGTGATAGCAGCAGTCTGCTGTATAAATGGTTGTGCTTCCTTCCCCTCTTAGTTGCTGACAGACTTTAAAACTTTTTTCCTCTCATGAATTGATATTACCTCTTTGTATTTGTTCTTCCCCCCAGCCCTACCCCCATCTTCAGCATTAAGGAAAATCAATTCATTAATTATTAAATTATATTAGAGAGATTAAAAAATATACTTCTCTTTTATAAACGCAAGTCCCTATTTTTTAAGCAATTTTGAACTCAAACTAGTTTGGTATTCTCTAACTGTGGATCTGTGCTTTCTTTTGTGGCAAATTAGCTTTGATTTGACAGCTATTTTTGTTTCAAGATTGTAGGCACACCAGCTTTACTGAGGCTTGGCTCTTAGGGACAGTTGCACATGCATGGCTGGCTGTGCATCAAATTCTGTAAACCAAAGGGATGCTCCAGGTCATGGTCTTAAAAAAAAAAAAGAAAAAGAAAAAAGAAAAAAATGTCCAGGCAAAGAGATTTTGAACCACAACATGGACTTGCAGCAAGAAAAGATATATCAAGCTGGAAAACAAAGGAATGTCTTTCCTTTCCAGACTTTCTGTTCAGTATTCTTCTTTTCTACATTATGCATGCACAATTAATGGAATTAGTTAATAGTTTTAAAATGCAAATGAAACAGAGGGTATCTTATACTGAGAAGGGTTAGATTTAGCTTAGTGAAACATGCACAGCCTGTAGTGTGAATTTGTGTACAACTTGGGAGTTGTATTATGGTAGGGAGAAGGTTCTTGACTAAAGAGAAAGAAAAAGTCTGGACAATACATTCCAGCCACCTTCAGAAAGGTAGAGTTTGTACTGTTAGTACTCTCAAGGCCAGCTTGTTGATTGAATTTATAATCTGTTGTGCTGGCAGCTGGATGCTACACTGACATCAGCAGGCAGCGCAGTGCAGTCAGAATTGCAGTATTGAGGGCTTGGATTTACACACAGCTCATGTTTGGCAGAGGTTTATTTCAGACTAGGTCCAGCCCAGTCTAGTGAACTATCTGCCTGTTGGCTGGCATGCATTAAGTGATTCCTGGAGTCCATCTGACTCCTTTCTTATGAAGGCTTTAGAGTCTGTGAGCTTGGAGACCTCTCCACATCATGGACTAAAGCAAGGGGATTCAGCCACTGACTTCAGAAAAGTGTTCCTGAACTGAGCAAAAAAGTGAGTGTGAATTAGGTATGGAGTAGGAATTCCTTTGTGATAATGCCTTCATTAGGCACCCTGCCAGATGCCATCTGTGCCATCCTGGGATAAAAAGTGTATTTAATTTTACTTTTGATATCATTTATACCATAGACCTAATAACCCTCTGCTGTTCTCCATTATTTCTGTGAAAAGCATCCAAGTCCTGGAGGAATCTCTTCTACATACTCATTACCAGTCATGTTCCTGTGACAATGCTCTTCTCTGGTCTGATGACAAATCCTCTTCCTAAAACACCTGGTTCTTTTGTTTTGTTTTTCTTTGCTATAGAGCTGTGGAAAAGGTAGACTGTTCAGCACACAATCTCCCACCCTTTTTTTGCTTATTTTAGTCTTTGTGAGTTCTGCAGCCTTGCTCTACAGCTGTGTCTCAGCCCCTCCAGTGCTTGGCAGCAGCTTGTTTTGCTGCTTGGATCTCCTTCCCCCATGTGGGGGTTGAGGAATCAGCCCCATCTGACAGCCCTAGAGTGCTGTGTAGGAACCACATCCCATGGATAAGGTCATCATGCATGCTCTTGGCAAACTTTGAAAGCCAGTCTTAAATCCCAAAATGCTTTCTTCTAAAGCTTCTTTCCCCCCATCAGTTCTCTTTAATAATAACAAAGACAAAAGACCTATTTAGGATCTGATGATGTGATTCTGCAGTAGAGGGCTCAGATACAATAAATATAACGTTGGCTGCTCCTAGCAATAACTTTCAACAGAATGTAACCAATATGTCAGTAGATATATTGTGAACTGCATGATTTCAAATAAGTATTAATATACCTTGATATGTCTGTGGATTGTAGGAAGGTGCAACATATATATTTACATTGCAGTAAATTTGTATACTATCAAATTCATTTGTGCAAATATATGTGATCATGTAATTACACTCTGCATTATTGTGATACAGATGCACAGGGAAGCAGGATTAAGATTGTGCTGTCAGCTTCAATTTGAATAACCCCTGGCATCTGAGAACACTGCAGTGGAACATTAGCTTTTGGTGTGGCTTTTGCTGCAGCTGCTGGAATCAGGATCAATGCCTGCTTCTCTTTGGCAAGTTTCTGCTATCCAGAGCACAGGTGTGGTTACCTGGTCATTCTGATCAGTGCGCTGCTCATCAGCAGCACGCAAAAGAAGTAATAGAAATGAGGGTAATGTTCATGGGGAGCATTAGCTAGGACAGAAAAGGCACAGGGTAGCTTCTCAGCAGAAGCAGTCACTGAGAACTGTGGCACAGTCTACAGAGCAGAGCTTTCCACGGACTGGGCCACCACAAGTGCATCTTGTTACAAGAAAGTAATGAAGTGGCCTGCTAGAGTTAGCAAGGACAAGCACTCATCCTTACCCAACTTCTAGATGCCCTACTAGAAAGGAGAAGAATGTCATTATTTTATTTTTGCTTGTTTGTATAGGATATTATGAGATAGTCAATCAAGTCTGTTTAAGTTGAATGATTGTTTAAAGACATCTTAGTATCTACTGAAAGAGCTAGTTAATAGCAGAGACAGCAAACAAAAGATATTGTTTACAGGGAGCATGTTAAAACCATTTTTAAGCAATGCTTTAATGAGATAATATTGGCACATGAGAATTTTCTGGTTTGCATGTCTTGCCAATTGAGTATTCCCCTTCTGTCACTTCTGTTTTAAAGTAAGATTTATTGGAATTGCACAGCATATATATAATTTGTCTTTATGAAACTGATACATTTACTCACCAGACCATGACACATTTCTCTAGACCTGTTGGTAGGATCTAAACTGTACTTCTTCTGTGTGCTTTCAATTTGAAAGCAAAAGTCAGCAGGATTGAAAGGGACAACCATGAGTCATTTACCATGAAATTTTGGAACAGTTTTAATATGAGAGGAAAAGAGCTGGAAGCCTGCATCAGACAGCCGTGTTACAATAGCACAATACAGTGTTTCAAATGCACATTACTATATGATTTTCATTCTCACTGAAAAAAAAAAATTTTGGAAGATTTTCAACTGCTTACATCTTAGTTTTCTCCTTCGTTATACCATCATAGTTATACTATTTTTGTCACTGTTAATTTATGAAATGATGTTTGATATGTCTAGCTAGTTTAGTTATTAAGGAAGGAAGCAACAATTAAAAGCATCCTACTCTACTAATTATATTCCAGTCAGCAGTGTTTGGAAAAAAACCTCCAGCTTTTGATATATATTCTTGTGCCTTACCTATGCAATGATGAAGCAAAAGGACAGAGAGCAAAATTTTCAGAGGTCATTAATTCTTACAGTCATTTTTACAAGTGTTCATGTAAACCTCTTATTAATATATCCATGCTTGCCATTATATATAACCATCTGATGAAAAGAAAAATCATTATTAAAAATATCGGTTTATATGTTTAGAATCTCACCATCAGTTATGAAACTTTTACTTTCGCTTTTTTGTAAAATAATTATTAGTGTACCCAGTTTTCTGGCACAACAATCTTGGTAAAATGTTGTGCATATATAGCCTTCCTATTTGAAAAGCAGTCTAGGAAAGATAACATTTGATTGACTGCTTATGAGTAAACCTCCTATTCCAGACAATGTAGCTGAACATATTTTATGCAAAAATATTAAAATGCATGGTTTTCTGAAACAAAGATAGGCCAAAACATCAGTAATTATAAAAGTGTTTATGCAATACAACAGTTCTCTTTCATTTGATAATTACCTTTTTAAGCTAGTGTCCAGCTAGCTCTGTATATTTTAAACAAAAATAATTTTCTTGTTAATTCATGGCAGAGATCCAGCACTCTTCATCAAAATATTGGTCTGAAATTTTGACTTAGTTTTTGATTTTCTGAACTGAATTAAGCAGCTCCTTCTTAGATTTCCTCTTCATCATTTTCCACTCTATTTTTCCATTATTTATTTCTACTATAATACTTCAAATTACACTGTATTAAGTTATAGAGTCACAGTGTGGTTTTTTTTTAAAGTGACCTTAAAGTTCATCTGGTTCCAACCCCCTGCCATGATCAGGACCATCTTTCACTAGACCAGGTTGCTCAAAGCCCCACCTAGCCTGGGGTGGGGGATTGAACACTTCCAGGATGGGACATCCACAGGTTTCTTTTGGGCAACCTTTTCCAGCATCTTACCACCTTCATTGTAAAGAATTTCTTCCTAGTAGCTCATCCAAACCCACCCTCTTAGTTTAGAGCCATTACCCCTTGCTCTATCACTACATCACCTTTTAAAAAGTCCCTCCCCAGCTCTCTTGTAGCGCCCTTTAAGTACTGTAAGGTGCTATAAGGTCTCTCTGGAGCCTTCTCTTCTTCAGGCTGAAACAGCACATCTCTCTCAGCCTGTCTTTATAGCAGAACTGCTCCAGCTCCCAGATCATCTTCTGGAGTTTGCCCAGGTCCCTCTGGATGGCATCCCTTCCCTCCAGCCTTGCTGCATCACACAGGTTGGTGTCATCTGCAGCTGTGCTGAGGCACAGCTCCTGATCCCACTGTCCTGATAAAGGCGTTCAACAGCCCTGGTCCCAGTACAGACTCTGAGGAATGCCACTTGTCCACAACTCTTTGAGTACAACCATCCTGACAACTCCTTGTCCTCTGAGTGCTTCATCCACCTAATCCATGTCTCTCCAGTTTAGAGACAAGGTTGTTGTGTTGTACAGTGTCAAATGCTTTGCACAAGTCCAGGTAGGTGGCATCAGTCCCTCTTCTCTCCTCACCAACATTGTAAATCACAGTGTCTGTGTCTGGCTGAGTTCTGCCCAGTGCTAGCAGCCCTACACAAATGGCAAGAATTCCCCGTCTCAGTACAAGCCAAAGAGTGTGATTTTTTTTTCTCTCTAACTCTGGTTGGTACAATTTTAAAAATGGGAAAACATGTACCAACTTTTTAACTCATTGCTTATTTTTCAGACTAATGATAGACAAGGATCATGTTACAGCAATGACAGATAACACAAAAATCATTTAACAAAACATGCAAATGTTTCCTTGGATGATGTGAAAATGTCTACAAATCCTCAAAGGGAATTTTCGGGTTTTTTCCTGTTTCAAATGTAGTTCAGACTTCTTAAGTGTGATTGCTGAGAACCATTAACAGACTTAGATCAGTGGAAACCTTTCTTAAAAGTTACATTTTCTTCTTTTTTTTTTTTCCAAAAGAAATCTAACTTCCCGTTTCACATCTCAGATGCCTTGTGCTCACTGAGAATAGCAGCAATCAGGTTTTTCCTGTTGCTGAACTGTCTTAAATACAGACATCTACAAAGGTGGCACTAATGAATCTCAGCTAATATCCTGTTTATTCTTACAGAGCTTTTGTAAAGATTCCTTTGCTGTCACTAAAGATGCTTTTATGATTTCTGGAATGTATTTATCTTTCAAAACAGCAGATAATCTTTCATCTGTCTGCTGTCATTGCTATTTACAATTGCAGTGGCACTAAAGATGATCCTCCTCAAGTTTCCAATCCACAGTATTTTCTCAGGTGTTTCAAAACTGTAAGAAGTTATTTCAGAGATAATATATTTCATAAAGACAATTAAATCTGATGCCTTGAATTCCTCAGGATGTGTCACAAGTGACTCAAGATCTTATTTGTTTTCCTATAGACCACATGAGAAGATCCTTTTATTTGAAATTAAACCAATTTTATCCATTGCTAAAAGTGCAATGAAAATTAGTTCAGGATGGTGGAAAGGTCATATATATATATATATATATATATCAGAGTCTTCCAGCCAGTGCTCTAGACATGCTGCAGAGTAGGATTGTCCAATTTTCTGTCTAATAAAAATAAAAAGGTAAGGGAGGACAGGTAGTGATGTTTCAAAGTCCTCCTTTGCTTTTAGTTAACATGACGTCTTAAGTAGTCAGTTCTGTTTTGACAGTTCTTTCTGGATAGCAGCTGAGTGCCCAGTTCCCGAACCACAGACTTTCACACCCTGACCTTCTGCATAATCTGAGAACATAAAAGTGGGAGAGGGCGGGAGGGGGCTCTGGCTGGTTGGATCCCCTCTGAGAAGGACTCGTTCCCCTGGCCAGCCCCTGAGCTGCCAGGGCACAGCACTGTGCTGTGTGACACCCAGGAGTGCCTCCCTGCAGCCTCCAGGGTGACCCCAATTCCCACGTGCTTGGAAGCTGAATTGGCTCCAGGAGCTGCTCCCTGCCTCTTAGTAGAAAGAACCATCTGTTTATCCTCTTTGGGAATGTTCACATTCCAGGTGTTGAGCCTACTTTCCCTCACCAGGCACTCAGGCTCATAGCTGCAAGGATCCCTAGATGATCTTTAAGGTCCCTTCTAACTGTAGCTGTTATATGATTCTATGTTCCTTGAAATGCTTTGAAACTAGGACTTGAGTGATTCATCCCACCTCACTGAGCCATCTGTTAGAAGATATCTGGATTTGTCTGGTTTAGAGTTTTAGGATTCTTCTTTTTTAAATTTCTGTTAAAGTAAGAAACTGCAAGATTCAGTCCAGCCCTTTTCCTGTTCACACAGCAATACACTGCTATGCAGAATTCTACTGAATACCACCTACCTTTCATCTGAAGTTTGATCAGATTCTGCTATTTCTATTAAGTTTATTGGGACACAAGTGTTCATTAGTACTACATCTCTGTGGCCAGACAAGTGTCTTTTGGAATTAAAAGAGTACCACACTTCAGAAAGTGTCTCAGTGTACAAATTTAACACAGTTGGGAACAGTTTTATTATTCTTATTTCTGTAGAATTTGGACATGGGAGCTGCTCCAAGCTGCTATTACCTGCCACTTCCTTCATCCCCTCCTCTTCAGTGCATAAAAAGAGACAGCAGGGGCCCTGCCACAGGACCAAAGTCTTCTAGCTGGAGACAGAAGGTCACAGCTGAGATGGGACCTGCACCTTGATGGGTGTCTGGAACAGGGGAAAATGAGGGTTTGTAAAAGTTTATTGTAGCTGCTGGGGTGGTAAAGCCAGCAGAAGGAGGTAGGAAAAAGACCACAAATACTCTTTTTAGTGAGTTTATTGCTAAAATGTAATTGAGGGTCAGAATTTGGCTTACAGCAGGTAAAAGCCATGCAGGGAAACCCAGCACCTGAACAACATAGTGTTGTTTAACATTGTTTAAAGCAGACATCAAGATGCGTTTGTTTTTGGGTTTTTTTTTCCCTCTCATTTTTCAGTGTTCTGAGGTTTTATCTCTTCTGGAAGACAACACATGACCAGGATAAGTAGTATTCTAAAAGTTCTGGAAATAATGAGTGCAATATGAATTGTCTTACTCTAGTTACATACAGATGACAGGAAGAGAACACAAATCCTCTGAGTTGTAATTCCTGAAATTTCACTAAAAAATCAGATTTTTTCTTTAGATCACCCTTTTTGAAGTTTTAAACAAGATGCTGTGTAGTTAGAAAATTATTTCTTTAGTTAACCTCTTCTTTTACTATTACTTATTGCTCTTATTTTTCTGGTATTGTCACCTTTGGCACATTTGGCCTCATTTTAGATAGAAGGTGCTGAAATAGCATGGGAACTGCTGTTTTCTCAGGATCTGGAAAATTGCCAAATCCTGTGCTAAGTTGTTTATTATTCCAAGAGATCAAATCTGGTTCTGAAATCAGGCTCACTAAGTTCTAGCTATGTAACCAGAAGTTTGAAAGCATACATGATCTAAAGTGGGCCTCTTGTGAGTTGTATAGCACCATAAATTGCAAAGCAAATATTTTTCTCTTGCTGTAAGTACTGTTTGAGGTCTGAAAAGAATTCACAGATCTTCCACAGGAGGAACAAAAATTCTCTCTTCCACACTGCCGTCATTAATCCTATGCCATGCATTTTCTAGGGCAAAATACAAATTAATTTTATGTAGCATAGAGCTAAAAATCAAAGGTAATAAAGCCTTTCAGGTTACTTCTAATCTGTGGTATGTCTGGCTGCATCATATTATCCATGGAGAAGAGACAGTTTTCATTTGAGCACAGTCTTTTCCTGCTTTAGTTTTTTGGGGGTTTTTTTTTGTTTTTTTTTTTTTTTTTTTTTTTTTTTTTTTTTTGTTTGTTTTTTTTTTAATATATAACTTCTATTTTTTATGAGGAAAATTACCATGCTTTCATTTATTTTGTCTCTGACATTTTTATTGTCCTGGAGGTTAAAAAATTCTATACACAGTGATTCCTGTCCAGTAGCTGTCCTGAAAATTTGTGCTTTTGCAAACTTTTTTCTTCTTTAATTCAGAACCAAAACCTGTAGACAACACTGTGCAAACAATGTATTAGCACATATATTGTATGTGTTAAATAAAGCTGCTGCCTTCTGCTGTGATTTGTGACTGAAGTTACCCCTCAACAAGCGTAGGTCTAAGCCATGCAGCTAACAGGGTCAAAATCTTGTCTATTCAGATTGTGACAGTTAATTCAGGAAAGATTTTTTTTTTGTTGGAAAAGTCGAGATGCTTTTTTGATTGCCTATCCTAAACACTTCCACACATGGGAGATGGGCATCAGGCAGCTCAAACTATCCACATGCACAGGTTCTGGGAGCCTCCAGGCTCATCAGAGTTACCTTCTGCACAAATAACTGCAAAGACTTTCCAGTTGACCTTCTTGCAAATAGAAGTCCAGAAGTCTTAGATGGAATTAGATGGTGTGAATTTTGGACGTGATGCTTGCAATGAAGTGTTTGTCTTTGCTTGCAACACACACCAGTTCTACGTAGATGTGTCCTTGTACCTCCATTCCTTATTACCAAGACAGCATTTGACAATTGTGAGGATGGTGAACATGGACCATTAATGTCCACAACAGGCTCCTGAATATGTCCTAAAACATGTGTCTAAGGCTATAAAAATTTGCCTCAGTTTTAAAATTCCAACACATCTAATTTTCCACAAAATCAGTGGAAGTTACTTGCATGGTTGAGGGGAGGATTGTCAAGGCATGCAGAGGACATAAATGCCTCCTGTGTGTGGCAAGCCACTGTAAGATTAGGTGGCTGATATTACTAGTGCAGTTGAAAATGCAGACTTGCATATCAAAGAACATTTAAAGAGCAAATCTGCGCCATGGAAAAAGCTGGTCCTGCAAATAGCCAGCATTTTCATCTCTTAAGTTTTTTGTCAGTCTGTAATTCCAAGTTTCTCATAGGTGAGAAAGCATCTTAGAGGCAGAAGATAAATTCTGTTCTCTCTCTGTTATTAAATATCTGATAGAAAAGGGCAATACTTATTGAAATCACATGGCAGCTGTACATTGGATTTGTGTGGCTAAACTGTTAGTGATTCATAGCTTTCTCATTTGGGGTAGGAGAAGTAACCTGCTATGTCCTTGGGAAAGACCAAGCCTCTCCTATGCCACTTCTTCAGTTATATCTTTTCAGGCAGCAGTGACAGCTTGTGTAGACTGCATCATCTTATCTTTGTCATTTGTCTTGTAACTGTTAGGTATTCCTATAGATACACGGCTAAAAAAATATAATTGAATGAACTATACAATAATTTTATTAGCTGACACAAAAATCAGCTTCTACACTTTTTCCCCCCTAGAGAAATACCATGACATTTGTGTAGATGTGAATTAAAAATGCCATATAGATAGGGCCTGGACTTCTGAACTCTCTTGAAAATGGAATATATATAGCTGTCAAAAACAGTAACAAAAAACAAGGCAGTGAGGAGGCAGATCTGTCATTCAGACTGATTGGGCTTACATATATTCACCACTTTCTGTATCTTGAACTATGCAGTACTTGATTGTCCAGATGGCTTTTATCAGCTGTTCAGCTGACAGAAGTCCATTGAAAACTGGCCTAACAGTGTTTGAATTACCTTGCTATGATTCCACAGGCACCTGAGGGCGGCTGTTAAAAGTTGAATCCGATTTAAGTCTGTGCTCATGTCAGACTACACAGGTGTTACTTCTGTTTTTATTTGTTTTATCTGATTATTCGTTTAACAGAAATTGCCAAATTAAAAAAAAAAAAAACAAAAACAACAAAACAACCCTGACAACTTCCTTTAGCTAAAGAGAAGAGAATTTGCTGGAATACAGCTATTTGTCTGTGCTTCTTCTGAAGCAAATTAGGCTTGAGGTTTTGTTTTATATATTTTAATGTAAAAAAAAAAAGACAGGAAGTATCAGAGAAAATGGAAACAGAAGGACCTTATTTACAGGAGAAAATTCTACAGATGTTACTGGCTTAAATCCAGTAAGTAAATTTTATTTTGATATTTCATAATTCCCAAATTTCTCTGGCTACTTCTGAAGTGCCGTTCCTGCTGTTTACCAACACTTAAAAATTTAAGAGCAGAGACTTATTACATTAGCAGATTCATCTCCATTTCCTTGTCCTTTTCTGCTTTCAAGGTCACCCACTGCCTGGCAGGGAGCAGGCTGTTACCTCACCCTGCTCCCTATGATGCTTGTAAATGTAAATGGCCTACTGCCTTCATGTAAAAGGTGAGGCTCTTAGGACATGGCTAAATTGATAGAATCTAAGTAGCATAATGCATGTGGTGTGGTACACAAGTTAAAAATCACATACAACATGAAATGTTAATGGTGTTTGACACAGAAACCTCTGTCGTGAATGTAAGACTCACTGTCAAGCCCACATTGAAGAAACTCCTCAGTTCTGAAGCCATCAGAAATGTGTCAAATTAAGTGCTTGTTTCTGTTCTATATTCTTTGTGTGTGTGTGTGTGTGTGTGTGTGTGTATGTGTGTGTGTGTGTGTGTGTGTGTGTGTTTGTGTATATTTTCAAGAGTCTAAAAGTCATAACTCATGGCTACAGTTTTATTTGCAAGACAGTCTTTGTGCGGACGAAGTTCTACAGTGCACAACATGAAGAGAGACATTTAAACCTCTCTTCACAAGTTGTAAGTCAGACTTGGCTTGAGTCTGTAACAAATCAGTTTGAAAAACTGAATTCTAGGAGGTGGCACCTCAATCTTACACCACCTTGGTTTCCCAGTGTTGTCGCTCCTTGGCTTGCAGCAAGTTGCAAGACTTACATCTGTGTGAAATGAGCATTAGGCCTTTAATGAATCTAAACTTCTTTGTCTAGAGTGGATCTAGATATATCATTTGGATATGTCTACATTGGATAATAAAATTTTCTCTGTTTGGCAAGGAAGTGGAACTGCAGAGCATCTCAGTCAATAACCTGAATCTCAAAAAATCCCAGTGCCTTCTAGGAGAGTACAGGCATAAGTTTAGCATCTGTGACCACTTCTCTTGTTCTGGGTTACATGTGGGGTTCTACAAAGGTTATCTACAAAGAAATGGCAAAGGCATCAGCCTGATATCAAACC
Organism: Melospiza melodia melodia; assembly: GCF_035770615.1. Taxonomy (NCBI): domain Eukaryota; kingdom Metazoa; phylum Chordata; class Aves; order Passeriformes; family Passerellidae; genus Melospiza; species Melospiza melodia. Next base: position 82,798,364 of record NC_086198.1, on the reverse strand, counting down.
AGGCACTGTAGTTCATTTTGTGAGGTTTTGAAATGGATTATGTGAGTACAAATATTTGTCAGAACTGGTCCTGGCTATTCACTGATTTTAAACAACTGGATGACTGTCATACTGCTTCCCTAGGTGCTAAAAATCAACGATAATGCCAGACTACTTCATTCATTGTTATTTTAGAAAATCCCTAATCAAAACAAGTATAAGTGCTGATGTGTGCTCAGTGGTGGAGTTTTGTGTGTTCCTTGGAAATATGATATTCCCTGGAGAGAGAGGAAAGGATTAGAAATGATAACCACTTTTTAAATACATCAGCTTGCTCATGTGTGTGGTGTTTTTTATCAGCTTTACAGCAAAAGCTTCATTTGATTTGTGCAGGGATGTGGATAATAGGGAGAGAGGCCAGCAAGCTGATTTTTATAGTCTGTTTGTAGCTTAAACAAAGATCTGGGATTTTGCGGATAAAGACCAACTGAAATACCACAGATTATGCAGCTTTGGTTTTTTTCAAAGATTTGTTAATTTTTCCCTCACAGAGCCTGATTTTCATGTGTCCACTCCACATGAAAACGTGGAGTTTTGAGACAGAATTTGTGTCAGAACTTTATCAAATCCCGCTCCTTGATTGTGGCTGATTCACTGTATTTAGGAATGTGTCATAATTAGACACTCTCGCTTTTGTCATAAACAGGGCTTGAACTTAGACCACAATGACATTAGCAGGCACAGTTCTCACTGCAAAATTGCCACTGTTCTGGATAAAATCTTTGAAGTCAAACGAGATGTGGAGCAAGCTGCCGTCTTTACTGGAAGGGGAATATAAGTCAGTGGCATGGCTCCAGTTTTGCTGTGACACAGTTAGAAAGCTTAATGAAAATCATAATACATTGTCTCTTGTACAGGACTGGAAGGCACAACCCTGCCAACAGATTTTTCAGTCCAGGCAGAATTTCCCTTTTTTTCCCTTTTTTCCTTTTTTTCCCCTTTGTTTATGGGAACACTATATCTAAAAAATGTGAACAACAGGCAAAGTTTACATTTTGTCTGGGGGAAAATAGCATTTCCTTTTTTTCATTTTATTTCTTTTGTGCAATGTATACCTTTTGCTTAAGTTAGGATCACTTGAATGCAAAGTGGCTTCTGGAGGCTGAGAGCTAAGTGAAAATTGCTGTTAAAGTCCAGCAGTGTGGCTCCTGCACAAACTGCAGTTCACAGCTTGCTCTCTTGTGAAGCTGAACCAGATGCCTTCACAACAGAGCTGGGGCCTCCTGCATTAGATGTTAGCTGGAAGTGCAAAGGAGCAGATAAATGAAAAGCATCACAGAGATGCTCTGTGTGAAAGCATCTGCGTTATTTTTAAATGCATAGAAGAAAGCCAGGCAAGCGCAAGGCGGAGTGGCAGGACAACACATCACTTTAGTGGTACTGCTCACTTTCTTATTTTGTCAAAGTTGTTGTTTTCACTGTTGGAAGAAATGGATGTTTTTAAAATTCATTTTTAGCTTGGTCTAAAATTTAGCTTCTTTCAGAACCTGTGATAGAGATGCTGGTCACATTTATTTTTAAATTCCAAGGGAAACAAATATAGAAATAAAATCATGTTTCCCTGCAGCACTTGGAAAACAGCTTTTTCATCCACCAGAACATGACCACTTGGAAATTCAATTGACTAAAAATTGACTAAACGAAAGAGAATCTGCAAGGAATATTTCCATTGCAGAGAAAACTCCAAGGAGTAACTCGGCAGCATTCTTGCTGGCATTGTGATATAGTGGGCAGAGCTCTGGCACAGCTCTGGGGCAGCATGTGGAGACATAGGTCTCAACTCCTGTAATTTGTAAAACAAGTAAAGGAATGCTTTTGACTTTCATGTTTTATTTTTTTCAGATATATGATTTATATAATTTACATTTTCAATGAGCTACCTTTTTTTCTTTTTCTTTTAAAAGCAGGAAATAGCAAATGGAAAGTGGTGGTACAGGAAAAATGAAGCAGTCTTAAATAAGCTAGAGCTACTTGTGGGAAGACTGAACCAGCTGTCAGTGGCTTTAAACAGCTAAAAGATGAGAGCTGATTTTGCTCTTAATAGCTAGACTGTCCCTCGTTTTAGAAGACTTCTACATATTGTCAGCTTATGTTTGAAAATGTGTCATCTTAGATGTACTCTTAGCACACCTCATGTACAATTGATGAGAGATTCCTGAGGACACCTCAGCCTGAGTGATCAATTGCTGCATATTCAGTCTGTAAAGCATTTTGGGTTCTAGTCCTCATGTTAGTTAGTACCTAAGCCTGTATCAGCTTCAGTGGGGATGTGTGTTGAATGCAGTATTATTCAACATGAGTTAAGGTAGATCACATAATCCTCCAAAGAATACATATGGGTATATAATAGATATGGTTTAAACAAAATGCCTTTATAAAACCATTGCCTATATGGGAAGAGGAGAATCTCAGAAAATAATATTCAGAGCTTTCAGAAATACAACTATTGTGACCTCTACTTCCAAATCATCAATACGCATGCTTTATTTTGTAGTGTACTTCTGCATGGTACCAGGCTGATAGTTTAGATCATTTTCAGTTCTCTTGCAAGTGCCTGGCCCCAAAACAGAGTTCTGAGTGACCTTCTTTTTATTTTGCTGATTTTAAAAGGACTGACGTGGTGCGGTTGCTGTTGAGGGACTGCCAGCCAACTGCCATCCTTAATTATATCTGGGCCTCTTCAGCTTCAGTAGGGTAAAGTCACAAAGTCCCTTTAAGAGCCTTTTTTGCTCTACAGGAAATGTCACGTGTAAGGTATAGCAGTGCATCTATCATGAAGTGTTCATTTATGGGGCAAAACATTGCTAAGGGAGGTAAATTTGGTCTCTGGGAAGCAGATGAAATAGAAAGCAAGCTAAGAGTCTCCTGTATAAATGAAAGAAGAGCATCAAAAGAGTAATTGTGATTGTGTGAGATAAACCCTGTGTTGCAGTGACTTTCTTACTGCTGGCTGTTGGATTTCAGGGTCAGGTTGTGCTGGATACACAAAGGTATGCACTGAGGACTTAATCCAAAGGGAAAAGCTTCCAGTGGGACTGGCTGCAGCCCAAGACTAAGCAGGGTTAGTATGGCCACATTCATGCCATGGCACCTGAAGCAGAGCAGTGTTGCACAGCCCAGTGTTTCCTTTTGTGTTGGCCACCGAGGGCTTTTGAACTGTGCCCACCATGCCTGGTGAGGAGCCCCTTGCTCTGGGCATGCCCTCCCTGTGGCATAAAGGCTTTTGGCCAGCACCAGAGGGAATTAATTACCAGAGATTTACCCTTGCTTGCTCACTAGAAGGCTCCTACAAAACTGTGTCCTGTTTTTTAAGAAGTGGGTTATCTCAGTTGGGCATGTTCACTTCAATAGGGGCCTTTGAAGGTATCCATGTGCTTCTCCTGCAAGTGGAACAGGGACTCTCTGTCTCCAGATGTCACTTCCAAATCATCAGCAAGCCAGAAGCAAAGAATGCCTCAAAATTGAGTAGTGGTGGCAATACTTAACCCTCTGTGTTTCCCAAGTGCTGCTTCCAGGAGTGCCAGTCTGCAGGAAACAATTTCTGTGTCTTCCTGTCTTGTTTTGTGCATTCCATTGATCTGCTCAGCACTTCAGAAATGGTAGAAACATGACCTTTCCAATGAATTTTTAACATAAGGGCCCCTATCTTACAAACTTGTCTGCATCTGCACACCCTAGAGGACTAAAGTCAGAACAGCTTGATAGAGCAGCAACATTTGTTAGCAGAGATCATCCTGGCAGAACTGAAGCCTAAATTCTTTCTGATTCTTCTAGAAATATCAAAAAAATTTAGGTTTTCTTTTTTAAAATATGTTAAGCAGAATCAAAATTTTAACCAGTACGTTACTTTCTGACCACATAGCAGTAATTTCAACCTGTCTTCCTTAGTATATAAAGTTAATTTTTATGCTTGAGTTTGTGATTTGGAATAGGATTTATGACATTCTATTACTGTGTACAAATATGACAAGATTCCGCTATTAAACTTAAATTTTTAACACACACTTATAGTTGGAAACAATCTCTGTTATCGTGAGACTGTTTAGTAATAAATACAAGCTGAAATAAGTAAATTTTATCTGTTGAGAAAATAGTCTGTCATTGTTAAACAGAATTTCTATTATACACATATTGTTTACTATTATTTGAATTAAAAAGAATTTATTTACATTACAAACTGTAAATTTAATTTACTGTTAAACAGTTAAATTACAGCATTTGCAAAGCTAAGCTGCCAGTAATTTGACCATAAATATATGCAATTTTTTCCCCGAATGCTTTACACAAAACATTATGAAAATTCATACATTACAAGAATCCAGACAGGGAGTTCAATTGAGCTTCTCCTAATTTTTATCTGAAAATCTAACCATTTTCAGCATTAGAAAGGGAGATGCAATAATGTATTCAGAGTGATAGAACAAGGGATTCTGATGGCTTTCAGCATCTAACACCCTTCTTAATGCTTATAGGTTTTGATCCTTTCAGATATCATCTTAAAAATCATTGTGAAGGAAAGCTACTATGATTTATGTGATACAATGCATCCAGTATCTGCTTTCGTGCTTTTTTTTTTTTAGCTGCCCTTTTTTCAAGTGCTTTAAACTCATACATATTTCTAAATTGCTTTCTGTAGTCAACAGTTACTACTGACAAGAGTTTTCCTATAATTCATGGAGGTCTGGGTCCTACAAGGTGTTGACTGCTGTGGTGCTGGTCTCACAAGGGTTCCCTCACCTTTAACCAGAGCTTTCATCTCATTTGCCCACTGCCTTGGCAGTAGGGAGGGCTCAGACCTGGCTGCTGGATTTGGGGAAGGAGCGGCCTCGTGGACAGCAAAACAAGAGACCTGTCTGAGAATTGGCATCCACAGCATGTGAGCCCTAAAAATGAAGAGGGTTCCAGTAAAGGCTCTAACCCTTCCTTGCTGTCCATTCTGACTTCCAAACTGAAGGCTTTCAGTTCACATTCTTGCTGGCATACACTTCTGGATGGCAGAAGGTGCTGTCATGTATTTTTCCTGCCCTATAAACATAAGCTCTTGTGATATATAAAAAGGAAGCATATGGTAAGACTAGCCAGTCACCAGCAGGACTAGTTAGTTTGCAACCCTGGTTTTTGAATGGTTAGTAGAAATTTTGAGTTATTAGTGGGACGTGGTTCTTATTTGATGTTTTCTTTGTCTGTTTTCTGTTACTGTGAAATGCTCAGAGCACATACAGATCATTTGCCACTTTGGCACTTAATTTAAGCAAAGATGCCTATGGTTATCAGTTAATTTGGCAGAGACTATAAAGACATACTTTAAGTGATCAATTTGTCCATTCTCTATCCCACGAACTTAAAATTTGCATTTTCCTATCTTAAGTGTGCATTCTGGACATGACCTTCATTTTTTCTGCAGTGGATGAACCCCTGTATTTAATTCTGTCCCTGCTTATACAGGGAGTGTGTCTCTTCTTTATCTGTCTTCATTTTCTTTGGAACAGAAGTAAGAGTCAAAATTTGTCTTACATATAACTGGACAAACAAGAAGATACTTTTAAATTTGAAAATAGAGAACAAAGATAATTTTAACATCTTCAATAAATGACAAACTGAATTGCTTGTGCAAGAGCAATTGGAGCAATTACAATTTCACCATATTTTTTCTACTTCAGCTGTTCTACCCACCAACCTCATTAAAACTCTCTGGTGAAAATCTCATCCTGTCTTTCCATTTCCTTTAAGGTCTGCTTCTGTACCCATCCCCTCTTACATTGAGGCACACTTGACAAACCAGAATAGGGTATGTCTTTACTGTGCTGTCACATCCAAGAAGTGTTTTGTGAATCTCACTGCTGGTTTCATTTCTACATGATGTGGTTCTACAGTGTGTTTGCGCAAGTTGTGCTGGCAGATAGGATGGAATATTGTATACTGACCTTGAACAACTGGTCTTTTCAAACATTGGTTGACTGTGGTTTTGAGTTATATCTTCCCCTGAAGAGAGTCACTCTGCGATAAACATGCTACATGGGCTCTTCACACGTGTTCTGAGAATTTCCTGTCTGACCCCAGAGGCACCAAGGCAGCTGAGTGTTCAGCTGATTGACCATGTGCCCCACTGGCCCATTCCCCAGCGGTCTGCAGTGTGCCTGCTGTCAGCAGATTCACAAGGAGCACCTTTGTGAGTAATGCTGCGGGCAGCTGGTGTGAGCCAGTTGTTCAAGATGCGTGAACTCCTTTCCAAAATCTGAAAGACCATTACCTGGGGTAAGAGGAGGTCAGGATATACCTATTACCAGCAGGAAAGCCTCTCATTTGAGTCATGCAAGCAAATTTACTTGGAATTTCTTTTTCCTTTGCTCGGTGCTGTTGAGTTGCATGTATTGAGTTCCTTGCCTCCCAGTAGTGTGCCATCAGTGCAGCCCTAAAAGGTCAGTATATAATGATAGAGCAGTTTGTACTTGGCGACATTTTTCACACTGAATTTTTTCTCCTTAACATTTCTGAAAAAAAAATCATGCAGTTTTTAAGCACTTCTGAGCTGAATTTGAACAAGCTGGCTTAGGAATTCACCATCGCAGTGCTCACCCATCCCTAACCTTGAAATGTTTAAAAATAAATAAATAAATAAATGGATTAGCATAAAATAATATAGTAACCCACTGAATTTATTTAGTTTAATTTATGCTAATCACGGCATATTGGTACTCTGGCAGATAAAATAAAGCTGGTGGAGAAGATTGCGTCAAGGAAACTATGACAATTAACCCTAGAAATTATCACTCTGAAAGTGTGTTCAGCTTTGCCATGGAAAGGAACAAGTCCAGCAAATTCTGTAAACTGCCACTAATAAGATTGATTTATAAATTTTAGAAATTTAAATTTAATTTTTTAATTATATATACACATATGTACACATGCATTTTCTTAAAGTTGTGCATATTCCTGTTCGATATTAGAATTTTAAATATTTGAATATAAGAAAACAGCTTAATCCAGAACAATGCTCAGGTTATTTTACATTGTTTTTAAATTATTTTTGGCTTATAGTTCTCAGAGGTTTTTATAAGGTTGCATAATATACCATGTTAGGAATAACTGTACATAATACAGAAGGTAATATTAGTTTAGGCTTTCAGTATCCTCAGAAATAATGAAAATGAAAGCAGAAAAGGTTGTATGTAGCTTTACTAGTGTTTTATCAGAGAAGGATAGATGGACTCTATCATGGTGCATCATTTATAAATGGTGTCTTGGCTCTGTCTACCAGAGGAAGAATACAGACTACGTAAATAAATAAAATTATTATCATAAACAAACAAGTATCTTAGGACTTCTCACATGCTTTAATTCCTGTGTTTGATGATTTGGTTTTAGATGTAAATTAACTCCTTTGGTTTCTCACTCAAAGCCTTAAATAACACTCGATGGAAACAGAAATGTAGTTGTAACTTTTTTTTCCACACAAAATGAAAAATTGAAATTGTGAGGGAGGGAATAAAGTTCCTTTCTTCACCTTAGACCACATCACATGAGGTAAATGTCAGACAGGACTTCAGTGCAAGCAGTCTCTGAAAAGGCAAGATGTACTAGGTTAGGCATTTTTGTTGATTTGATTCACTTTTTAAGGAGTAGAATCATAGGCTTAAAGGTGATGGCAAGGATTTTGCAAAGAAGATGCCTCAATTAGGTTTTAATTCTCTTTAGGACATAAGTAGGTGGCCTGATTTCAATACTGCAGAGCAAGCAATGGCAATCCAAGGCCCACGAGGACTGCAGGATTTTTAAAACTCACCCATTTTACTGCTGCATTTTGTGGCTTTAAATTGTTTTGTCCTGAATGTTTAAAGTGATCTTTCCTCCTGGTTACTGCCTGCAATGCCTGAACAAATAGGAGCTGAGCAAGTGAATGCCTGTGCAGAGGGCAGAGTAAAACTGAGGATTTGCAACTTCTGCCGTGCATGCAAAACAAACATGCAAACAAAGCTCATTTTCTCAAATGCCTTTTGTTTGCTTTATTTGAAGCAAGAGACACTACCAAATTTTCAGATGCTCTTATGGATTGCCCTGCATGTTGAACTGACATAGTAGTTTTCATATGAACTTGGTTTCAGTCAATTAAAACTTGCCAAAGTGTTCACTTGGAGGCTAAAAATATTCCTGCTGCACACCTACCTGGGAATCCCCTGTGCCTGAGCATGGGCTGAACCATTTCCTGGTATGGGCCAAGAAAAAACATACTTTTCCACTTTTACAGAGAATATTTGTAGACTCTGACAGCTTGTTCAGCTGTAGGTAAAAACTTGAAATTGGCATGGAAATAGCTCTCATGAAGGAGAATGCTATTAGTTTTTCTAGAGAAAATTGCTTTTGATTTGACTGAGCTGTAAGCCTTTGGGAAAGAGAACAAAATTTTATTCTCTGAGCTTACAGGATGTGTAGTGGAGGAAAGACTCTGTGCATATGGTTAATTTAGTGAAAGGGCAGAGTATAGTGCAACATGCTTCTGAAAATGGGAGGAGGCACCTGAGGCTGGAACTTTATAAGGTACAAGGGACATGTCGAAAGAACTTTCAATTTATAGGAGCTAAGGCAAAGGCACCTACTGCTCCTCTGCTCTCAGAGATCTTACTGATGCTCCTAGCACAAGCAAGAAGGCTCTCCTACACACAGTCATATTACTCTGTCCCAGAAAAGCAAAAGAAGGAAGAGACTTCAAAGAAGTTTTTTTAGACTCCTTTGGAATTAAAATGACATTATGGTTCACTACAGAAAATCCAGCAGATCTATCCTGCCATATACACCATGACCCAGGTAGCAGGGTCTGTATCTAATCTACCATTTGCCACATCTTCTGCCTCTGTTTCTTCACTTCTAGATAACATCAATCCTCCATTTAAGTATTTGAAATCCATCTTTGGGTATCTTCCATATTTTTAATTTTCCTCACATTAAAGATTAGTAGGGTTTTTCCCAGCCATCTTTCCAAGGTTGATAGAGTACACCCAGTTCTTTACCAAAGCTTATTTTTTTATTAATTTAGCTAGCTTTCCAATAGGGTCTCTACATTCTTCTCTTCTATAATCAAACTGGTCCTCAGGGTAAGATGACATAGGACAGAAGAAGGAATCTGTGGCATGTTCCTTCAAGAACAGCTTTTATTTCTTGGACAGAAAGCAGCTCTGCTGAGCTGTGAAAGGTTCTACCATGGCTCCAGCTCCTGAGCACCTCCTGCCTTTCTCCCTGACTGGGCCCTGGGCTTCCTTTCATGTGCAGCTGTGTCACCTGGCTGTCACTCCAGAAGTAGATCTTCAATCCCATCATCCATGAATCCATATCTTGTTGAACCCAAGATGTACTTAAAAGGCCAGCTCTGTGGCAGGTCCAAGCACTTCACACTGTGCAATTTTACTGTCTAAAGCCCTACCCAATGTAACTCTGACAGACAGTGATAGACACACCCCCTCCAACAGGGTCAGATCCAGTCTCCCTAAAACTTCCCTCCAGCAGCTCTGGCTTGACTCCCTGCCCACAGGCCTGGGTTCTGAAATCAGGTCAGTGCTTGGGGAGCAAGGCAACGTCTCTCTGGTGTGCAAAGAGGTGTACAAAACCTCCCTGAAGAACCTTCCTTCACCAGAGCTTCCTCACCAAAGGATGTTGGTGGAGACCAGAGAGATAGAGCAAGGGCAAATCCATCAAAGATCTACCTGTTGTAGAAGGATGCAGTGATTTTCATATTTCCACTGTCTTTATTACAAAGCTCTTTTCTCCAGAATAGCTGCCAAATAGACACATCATTCACGCTTGCTCAGGCTGTTGCTGCCTGTTGGCGTGTCCCGCTCTGTCAGAGCAGTAACGCTCCTGACCCCACTGGACTTGATCCTTGGAGATTTCAGAGAAGGGATACATTTTTTCCTTAGGCCTTCAGCTAGCAGGCTTCCCCAGTACAGAGCAACACAATATCAAAGCCATTTTATTCACTACTAAATTAATTATGTTGTTAATTGATTAACCTAGGGCCGAATGTATGGAAAAAATGCTTAATATGTGTTTGTTGGCAAGAACGGATGGAGCTGGGCAATGGAGATGCACAGATTATGACAATGAGATGTTTTCAGAGTCAAATGTTGGAAGATGATATACAGTGAAATGTTGTAAAGTGTTGCTAATATTATTTGAATATACAGCATTCTCTAGAATCAAATCACAGACACTTTAGGACTGAGTGTAAGTAGTTCAGCTATCTCTTCACTTTTTTATGCTTAACTGGCTATCTTACCATTGCCTTGAGTCTTGTTCTAGTAAAAGGACAGGATGCCACTGCAAGCATAAAAAAAATAGAAAGAGAAAAGAAAACTGGAAAAATTTCCAAAAGCAAAACATCTCCAGAAATGTGCTGCAAAGAAATAAAGCATAATTAAATTGCCCACCTCATTTTAGCCCCAGAGCTTGAAAATGTCAGTAAATAAATTAATTGTTATGTAAAGATTACTCTTTTCTGCTAATAGAAGAGAAGAAACAAAGCCATGAGGTGTTTCTTCTTTGATCCATAGCAGGAAATAAAAACATAGGCAATATCACCAAAATGCAAAACAAAAAATACATATCCTTTCATAGCTGTCAGTACTCTCCTTGCTTTGGAAGGGAGGAAGGCAGGTTATCGCTTGTGTATGTGTGAAATTCAGCCTTGTTTGCAGTATGATTGTATAAATAGCACCTTATTAAAAGCTAACTGTTATTTCCAGACTCTAAACTTAAACACAGACAAGTTCAGGGATAGATATAAAATCAATATAGCTCTTCAAGTAATGCAAGCAACATTTTGAAAGGCAACTCTTTAGAGTGTAGCAAGTGATTTACTGATAAGGTTGCTCTGCTGATCCGTTTGCTGCTGATTTGCTATACCTTGTCCATTAACATGGCTGCAAAATGGGACTGTGAGGGTGGTTTGATTCTGCTAAAGGACTTTTTTTCATCCTCTGAAAAAAACTGAAAGCAGCATATCTGATACTTTGTAAGAGAGAACTTGTGACACTTAATATGAAGCCACAGTGTGTTTTTGCACAAAGCATGCTGTGCATTTCAGATGGTCTTCTAATCAGTGTGCTAAAAATCTTGTTTTATTTTGGAACAACTGGGTATATACAAAACCCTAGCAGTGCATAAGCACAAGTGATGAAATAGAAAAAGACCAAGTCTTTAACTATCCTATTGCCTTTATATGGATTTTGATGAAATGATGCATTAATTTTGCAGTATTAATATTATTTTCCTTCAGTTACATGGACTGAAGTGAGCACAGTAGCCATTAAAGAAAGTGTCAATATTTCCTCTATGGCTCCATCTTCCTTCCTTGGTTTCCCAGTTTATCTGGTTCTGAGTACTATCTAATAGGTGAATGTCACTCATTTCAGGGACATTGGTTTGATGTCAAATGTGACTTGGGCTTTGAGGTTGATGGGATGATAAGCAGCCCACGTTTCCCCCTGTGGGAGAGAATGTCTGCACCAACCTGCCTTTTTACATTCAGAGGTCATGTCCAGTTGAGAGAGTAACATGTACAAATGGGATTTTAGGTACACATTACCTTTTGCCCCTGAAAGTACAGGGGGGTTGTGACACAATAAATATGCAGGTTTTCCTTCAGTCCTACCTGTTCCTCTGACTAATCAAGCTATCTTAAAAATGTACACAATTTAGCTTAGACATGCTTGTCTCTTTAATTAGATCCTTCACCAGAAAAGTCTGCTTTTCAAGGCACAAGTCAGTCAAAAGAGCAAAAAAATTCCACAAGCATAAACTGGACAAGTGGTTTTTTTTTATATATAATTGCTGTGATGAGCACAATAGAAGAACTCCTGTATGGTTTGAGGACAACAGATGGAATTGCTTCTGATTTTTTTTTCTAAAGAGCTTTTTAAGTGAATTCAATGATAGTACACTTTTGATCATATTTTTTATTTAGTATTTTTGGTCTCTTATTACCTACTCTAAACTAAAATATAAAAAAAGGACATATAAATGCATACTGATACAGTGCTGAGTATGTGATGGGAAAATATCTTACCACTTGGTAGTTCATATTGTGAAAATATAATTTTTTAATTGTGGTATTTATGCATAAGCACCATATTTTCAACCAGTGTGAGTTTTAACAGGTGAGACATCATTTTGCCCAAGGGAATGCAGAGTTTATGGCAATATCACTGCCAGACCTCTAACTGCTGTTACCCTGACACTTCATAGTGACACTAATGACCACCACTGTTATGAGTGTAAATTCTGCATGCATTGAGCTTTTATACACAAGTTGAAGGGTGAGGGAGGGAGGACAATACTTCATGACTGGCTTTAGGGATATTAAATCCTTGCCAACCAGTTAGATGGATAGAGCACTGTTTCTAAAATTTGCAAGTCAAAGTGAGACAGGCCTAAATTCTTTCCACTATGAAACCCCCACAGTCCTCTGCCTTTCAGGCAGAAGCAAAAAGGAATGGAAAATTCCAAACTAACGAGCGCTTCATTTTTTTTTTCTGCAGTGCTGTGCTCAGAAAAATTGCACTCTTTTTTTTTTCTAAGGCAAAGAAGTAAAATTAAAGTTGTATGACTGTTATAAATATTACATGTTCAGGGTATCAAGAGTACCTGTAGTTCTCTGGTTTCTGAGGGTGTTTTTGAATTAACCCTTTTATAGATACTGGCTGTTGGGAGGAAAGGATTCATTCTTAGGCAAATGTTACACTGTTAAGGAGAAAGTATCCTATCCTAAAGGTTTGTGGTATTTGTGTATATGTTGTTTGCACATCTCTTTTGTAGAAGTGGACTGTAGGGCATTGAGAGAAGTAATGACTTGTCCAAATTTCCCTGACAAGCCAGAGATGAAGAAAGAAATGGAATCCAATATCTTCATTCCAGATTCTCTCATGTTTTTTAATTCTTTCAGTTTTACTGAATATTAGAGATTAGTCAACATAAATGTTGGTTCTATATTAAATACATCCAGCAGCAGCAGAATTCAGGATTTAGAAGATGGTGAACTTTTACCAAATTTCTCAAAAACAGCAACAAATATGCTGTCTTGTTTCACTGACACATTTAAGAAGAACTTCTGACGGGTCTTTTGGGAGGAGTAATATAAGATGGAAGGAAATCGGAGCAGCCAGATTTCTTGGCTGAGATGTCCTCAGTCTGAAGGACCCACACAAGCAGGAATGGAGGTGCAGGAAAGCAGAGTCTCCCGCTGATCCGGCCAAGAGACGCGCGCTGTGCAGGGCACTGGCACTCAGGCTTGGAGGTTGTCTGGAATTCACTCGGTCATGACCTTCACTTTAGCTAAGTACTGCTCTTGCAGGGGATGAGATAATCCCAGATATCCTTCCTCTGTGGGTGAAGCACACTTGTAGCTTTCTGCTGGGTCTTGTATAAGCAACAGACAGGCTCTCTATGTCCTTAATTATTCCATTTGCAACATCTTCCTACATAAAATCTGTCTGTAATTTAACCTATACTGTCCAGATGACAATGATTAAGAAGAACTTCCACCTTAAGCCAAAGTCAAAAAGAGTACCATTCAATTTCTTGTATTTTTTTTCCTGTGGTACTCTGAATAATTTTTTAAAGCTGCTTCACTTCTGCTTCTTCATTTACTCCAGTCAATTTACTCATTGGATCAAACTCTGCTTTTCCTTTTCAGCATAATACCTCAGCCACACTAGCACCTTTGTGCCTGCCTCCAGTCTTCATTTTGCAAGCTGCTTATAGCCAGTAATAATGATGTTGTTTCATTTTCTTCATAATCTTTAGCTGTCTTTGGGCTGGTTGATGTTCCCATAACTTTGAGAAATGTTACCCTACTGAAATAAATAAACATATTAATTAGATTGTCAGGTATTAACATAGACGGGACATCCCTAATGTAATTATTCTTTTGTGCATTAGTGTTTCAGGAGTGAATCATTTTTGTATTGAGAATTACATATTTTGAGTCTTAAACTGACTTCTCTCTCTCTCCTGCAGAAGAAATCAGTGATATTTGAGAAAAGTCTACCATTATGGATAAACTTATACATCTTTAATAATTGTATCACAGGCAGGCCAACAATATGAAAATATATTAAGCTTTGAATTTCATTTATGTGGCATTTCTTAAACATTCTCCAACATGTCTGTCTCTTTAAAGTATTGACTTGTTCAAAGCTGATTTTCCCTCTGACCACTATCTGATGAGAAATTCACAGGTGCTAAATATACTTATGACAGTAATCTTATTTTCAGTCCTCCAGTAAAGATCCTGATGGTCTGAAAGGGATTTGAGTCTTCAATGGAGCTTCCCTGCCATTATTTTTTCCAGCAGATTTCAGGAGAAAGAAATGGTTAGAATGCTAAGCCATAAATACTGCTCTAATGTGGTTTAGCAATCATTTTGTCAATATAACAATAATATAGCAATAACAGTATGTTCAATGAAACAGTACAGTATATATAATAATGACAATTATGTTTGTCTCATAAAGGACTCTTAGAGAATAAGGGACTACAGAAAGGCATTAATAGAAATGGACTGCTCACACATACAATACAGTCCAGGTGTGAGAAGTATATTCCTCCTACATGATAAATTTGGGACAGCAAGGAGTGTTGAAAAATTATTAAGTTGTTCAACCAAACTTCAATTTGATTTTCACATCTCTGGGTTGCTTCTTGACATGCAGACTGTGGCAACCCTCTCTGGTCAGTATACATGCATTGTTCTTGGATAGAAGTCAGTGAGACTATTGCAAAGTCACCTCAGAAAGAGCAGACATTGCAATTCAGGTTTCTTGTGGAACAGATCTCAATGCCACATTTCATCAATCATTTTGTCATGTTTAGGGCAAATGGCATTGCCTGTATGGTTATGTGCTTTGTTTATATCACAGCTTAATTAGAACTCTTCTGATATTTCTGTGTTAGTCCTCTGGCTAAAGAAATTTTAGTTCCTGATGTAGCTCAGGCAGGTGACAAGGCTTAGGCACAACTAAACTGTTGGCAAGTAATTACTGGCGCAATGCCCTGCAGGGAGAAGGGGTCACCCTAGTACATGGCTCTTGGTTGCCTTAAAAGTATTTGTGTAGCCTACAAGTAGCAATGTCTGTATTTTCATATCTTTGCCTGAGCTGCTCCACACAGAAGGCAACAGCATGGTCAGTGTCCATCAGACATTTTTGCCAGTGAAACAAGAAAGCTGTAACGAGGTTCTGCGGGCTGTTGATGCAGACCTGTCAGATTACTGGTGAAAGACGAAAACAAAGAAACAAACAAAACCCCCAAACAGCAGCAACAACAAAATTATGAAACATAAAACCCCAAGATCTAAGAATCTGGGCATTATTGATGAAAAAAGGTGGAAGGGAATATATGTGAATGTTATACCAACAGTGATCTTAATACTGCATTGTTTTTTGAGATTAAGGCAATCTGTCAGAGTGGGATTATTTTTGAGAGTGAAAGCAATACCACAGATCTCAGCCAATATATAGAGAATACAAAACACTGGGGTTTTGAGCTCCAAAAAAGAATCAATTTAATGAACTTTCTTTTCCAGATGCAGTCATGCAGAGGATGAATTTTACTAGAAATCGGAGCAACACTGTACTTACTGCATACATATCAAAGTTAGGTGGAGTAATTTACAAATTAAAACATTGATCAGGAACTAAACTCTTACTTTATTGTAACTGAATTTTAGATTTGAGCTAAGACCTAGATTTAAGCTTTTGTAACTTTGAGACTATTATTAAAGATAATACCTGGAGAATCTTTTTCTGTCATGATTAATTTTTAGGTTTTTCAGAAATTCCTAGTCTTATTCTATGAGAGTCTCCACATTTACATCTTTATTCATGGTGGTAGTTCTCCTTGAAGATTTTCACAAAGTTAGGGTTGTATTTGCAAATTCCTCTCCATCAAAACATTTGAAATAGTAGTAGAAGTTACATAATGAAAAGCTTTATCTGAATATTTAGCCCTGAAATTAAATAATAACTCAAATTATAAGTTATATTTTTTTACTTAATTACTTATCATGTCAGAAGATACAGATAGATAAATTAACTTTTCTGGTAACATTTTGAATAAAAGCATAATTTTAGTGATCAGGTTAGCATTTTCTTCATTCTACTGTCAAACTGACAGAAAATTATAATGCAAATGTATTTTTATAATTTGAAGACGCGTTCCTTCCACAAATATTTGACCTGAGTTAGAAAGTGAAGAAGATTATAGCTATCTCTTGGTGTTTCATACTCAAGTGATGTTGGTTATCTAAAAGGAAAAATTAGTAATGTGGTAAAGAGCCACACAGAATTCTGTGTTACGGAACGACATTTTATTTAGTAAATCTTACTCTCTTTTATTTTTCTTAGGTGAAAACAAATGAAATTTGTTTTTTATTTGCTTATGGTGAACTCCACCACCTCACATGCAGTTTCGTTACAATTTAGCAATACCAATAAATGTTTGAGCTCATATCATTTTATCCTGTACCTTAAACTAAAACCAGATTTTTTTCATCTTTGATTTCATGTTTAAATGGAATATGGTTATTTATAGAAATATTTTTTGAGCATTTTTCTGATTCATTAACATACAAAATTCACTTTTGTCAATTTTGGGGATCTAATTTAACCTCCTAGTATGGTGTGAACTTTAAGAATGATGGGTTTATAATTCCCGTGCTTCAATTAATAGCTCAGTTTACAAACTCTGAGGATTGTCATCTTTAGGTAAGGAAAAATGGCATAGGCTTTCTACCCTTTCAAACCAAAATTAGTCAGTCAAGTGAATCACAGAAATATTTAGGTTGCTGGAGGTGTTTGAAGGCCATCTGCTCAGTGCTTTTTCTCAAAGCAGGGCAAAAAGTTCAAAGGTATTCTGAAAGATGCATATCTAGGATCTGCTCAGTGACAAAATAACCTATTCATTATTAATATTATTTTTTAATGTTTTTACTTTCATTTTCCTTTAAAAAGGAAAATAACTGCAGTTCTTCCAGAAATTAAATAGTGGGTCTTTAAAGCACAGATTTCTGTATTTTATAACACAATCTGGATTACAGCAGTTTTAGCTCAGTGAAATCCCATCATTTTTTATGCATAATTTGCTAGACTAGTGGTATGATTAACACTTCAGCTTGTTACAAATGCTAAAAGAACTAGAAGGAAAACAAACTGTTCCTTTTCATTTTATAGATAAATAATCTGAAAGGCTGCAGGAGATTTCTCCAGTCAGAGCAGTCAGAGATATGAATCGAGACGAGACACCCAACTTTTATCCACTTGTTTGGAAAACCCGTGTTCTTTCTGTTCAGCTGTCCTCCCCATATGCACTAAAATACATAATTCTCACATAGCTAGAAATAAAATGTAGGTTTCTGTTTCCTTCTAGTTCCTCCAAACTAGATGGCTTCAATACCATCTAGTAACTGTAACAGCAGAAAATTGGTGATTTTTCCATCTAGGTCTTAGTCCATACAGAAGCTATATGAGTTGTTGGGCATTACAATTCCATGGTCAGAAATTTAGAGTGCACGTAAGAAACAAGATGACCAAGTTTTTGACTGGACAAAACATCTGAAAAAGAAATCAAATGGAATATAGTGATTTGGCACCATGAACAAATCATCTGCAATGAACACCAATGTTTTGCAGTAAAGTTTTTTCTCAGTCTTTCATCTGAAATTATACAATTCAGTAGATGTATTTCTCAGACTTTGATTTCTCAGACCTAGATTTCTGTGTTTCTCCTCAGTGTCACTGTAGATGTGAGAAGCTGTGAAAGCAGTTACTCCTATCTTTTGGACTCAATGGTCATTTTGTACTGTTTTATATTGATTAACTTTTGCAGAGCCATCCAAAAATACCAAGGGAGATAGAGTCCATGCTGCTGATTTGAAACCACAGAAATTTTGGTTCTCAGGGACCTGGACACCAGTTTTCCTTACTGCACACTTCATACCAACCATATGAAATTTAACACAGACAAATGCCAGATTCTGCACCTTGGATGGGTTAATTCTGGATGTAGGTTCAGGCTGGGCAATGAGATGCTGGAAAGCAGTGCTGTGGAAAGGGACCTTGAGGTCCTGGTTGATGGCAGGTTAAGTCAGCAGTGCCCTGGCAGCCAGGAGGGCCATCGGGCACAGCATGGCCAGCTGGGCAAGGGAGGGGATTGTCCTGCTCTGCTCTGGGCTGGGACAGCCTCACCTCAAGTGCTGGGGGCAGTTTTGGGTGCCACAATATACAAAAACATGAAGCTGTTAGTGATCATCCAAAGGAGGGCAACAAAGATGGTGAAGGGGCCTTGAGGGGATGCCATACCAGGGGCCGTCACTTGGCTTGTTCAGACTGGAGGAGACAGAGGGGAGACCTCATTGTGGTCTTCAACATTCCCATGAGGGCAAGAGGGGCGGCAGGCACTGATCTCTTCTCTCTGGTGACCAGTGACAGGACCTGAAGGAATGGCATGAAACAGAGTCAGGGGAGGTTTAAGTTGGATACCAGAAAAAGATTCTTCACCTAGAGTGTGGTTGGGCGCTGAAACAGTGTTCAGGAAACTTCTCTGTCTAACAATCCAAAAGCCACTCTGGCAGTCTCTCACCCCACCTGAGCCAGGAGTGAAGCCCCTTTGCTACACACCCCACACTCCCACAAGTTTTGCTACCAGCTCAACCCCAGGTTTCCCACAGCAGAGCCTCAGATGTCTTGATCCTTACAACAGTTGGATGCAAAAAGAAAGTAGTTCAAGCTGAGTGCCTCCAAGGAGGGGCCTTTAAAAAATTAGTGCTTTTATACTCTTGGAGTTCAATCAGGGGAAAAACTTGGGTAGTCAGCTCCTGCTGTGTCTCTGAGTGTCTGTTCCACAGACCCCTGTGCCCTTTGTCACGCAGAGGGTTGGCAGTTCATGGCTTCTTGCCCAGGACTCCAACCCCAGAGTCAGACTGCAGCAGCACACTGAGCCACTGCACTGAATGCACTCCCCGACAACAGGAGCCCATGGCAGTGGTGCCAGCACCAACCTGACATAGTTCAAGAAGTGTTTGACAACACTCTCAGGTACATGGTGTTCTTGGGCCTGCCCTGTTCCAAGTCAGGAGCTGGACTTCTATGATCCTTGTGAGTTCCTGCCAACTCAGGATCTTCTATGATTCTTTGTTTCTGCACTGACTGCTTCTCCTCCTTCTCTTCTGCTTTGGATGGTGCCACATGTTTCTGTAGAAGTGATCTCCAGTGCATTGCCATCAGATCTTCGAAAACACTGGAGCAAGGCTTCCCCTTCCCTGTATCTTGAAGCCAAATGGGAGCATAACGTGGACAATGGGCTTGGGCAGTTGAGGCCTTTCCCAAGTGCATGTGAAAAAACAGAAACCTTGATATCAATCATGTGGAATGTTTTATTACTATAGATAGATACAAATCCACTCCCCCTCATCCCCCTTTCCTCCACAAGAAAGAACTTCAGGCTTCAGTGCATCCCTAGAGGATTCACCATCTGAAAAAAGGAAGAAAGCACAGATAATAGAAAAATAATTTAAACAGGCAAGAGGAAACAAAAAAAAAACAAAAAAAAAAAAAAAAACCAAAAAAAAAAACCTGGAGAAGTTCCCAAATCAGTGTATAAGCCTTTCCAAAATGTCGCTAAGTTATTCTCATAAAGCAGCTTAGCTCTCTGTTTTGGCACTCTTCATCCAATGTTTTTGTGAGAGAAAGCAAGAAGGAGTCTCAAGTGAAACTGGTAATTTTTGATTCCTTGGTCATTCCCTATCTAATGTTTGGATTATTTTTCTTTCCACACTTAAGAAACATGTAATGAATTCATTTACCTCATCAGAGACCTGGGAAGGAGGAGTGTCTAATTCCCTCAGTGAACCTGATCTCAGCTGGGAATACCTCTCCTTCTCTATCTGTTTTTCTCTTTTTTCAACTTCATATATATGAAGTATCTTGAAATGTATTTTTTAAGGCCAGGAAGCTCAACAAGGGGAGAATCATGTCTGCACTTGTAGCAACTGTTTAAAGAAATTATATCACAGAATGATATTCAGATTTTTCTAAAAAGCAGTATTTTAAGGCATGAACAGTTCTTTCTATTTTTTTAAAGAACAAGCAAAGAGCTGTAGTAATTACCTTCAGTCAGCATAACCCTCAGCGTTCATTGCTGTCACAGAATAGAAAAATATTTCTTCTTTGTATTTCTGGATGCAATGTTTTCCACTTTTAACTGCAGTATAAAAGGACAATGATTTCCTTCTACACCCCCAGAAGAGTGAGAGATGAATGTTTAATTAGAGCCAGAATTTGTAATGTTCACAGAACAATTTTTCCCCATAAGTGTCTTGGCTGATATGGATACTGTTTGTAGCTCATCTCCATGCATCCCTTCTATCTGCTAACAACAGAGCCCTGCTGCAGTTGCTGCATAAGCAGTTTTTGCCTTTTTAATAAGGAGAGGGGAAGTCTTGTGGTTCATCCCAGTGGTGCAGTTTAAGAGAAAAACAAGAAATGAGGCAAACAAGGGCAAAGAGAAGATTCTTTTAACTCTCTGATTGCTTTTGCCACATTGCTTAATTTACACTGGTGACAGAGATTTTGGCAATGTGTCTGGTGCACCTCATTCTCCCTCACTGCCGAGAAATATCAATTGGATGCTGTCAAATGACTTTTACTTGCCATTTTTTCTTGCATTACTTGTCATAGCTTGTTATCTCTTTGGAGTATTGGCTCCCTCAGGTTGCTGTGGCACGTCAAAAAGGAGGAGGAGAAATAACAAACTGTTCAAATGGGGTCTGTTCAGCAGGGGCCTGGTGAGAGAAAACCTGTAGAAAGAAACAAAAAAAAAAACCTCATGGGGAAAGCAGAGGAGAATGAAGACCAGGACAGTGACTGCCTTCTATTTTAAATTTTTTATAGAAATCACCAGTTGTTTTCCTTAAATTTTGGCCATTTAAAGCAATTATAATGGAAATAATCCTATCATGTTAAAAGGAGTTATTTTCTGCAATTTGTTCAGGAAGTGCTTTGCCATAGTCTCCTGAATCTTTCAGAAACAGGTGGGAGTCTAAGGGCTGTGTTTTTAAGGTGTGTTTGCCTGCCAGAAGCTGCACTGACCTGCACACTTTGCATCCTAATAGCCAATTTAATTGCTCTTCTCTGATTCCAATGAAACTACTTACAGAAAGACAGTGCACTGTTGCCAGGCATAACATCCAAACCCCAAAGAGAAGTGGGATATAGGAAAGGGTGTGATGTTCATGTTAATCACTAATTCCAGTAAAAATGAAATATTGGGGATGGAGGGTTATGTGATCACAGACATATTGCTGGAAGGAGCTGTAGCATCTCATTTATGGAGCAGTGAAATGTAGGAATGATAATAGCTTGAGTTTATATAGCGCCTTCCATCACAAAGGATTCAGAGGTGATTTAAAAACTTAAATTGTTACATAGATGGCACTTATAAAACAGAACACAATTGCTGTTTTCAGAGTAATGGTCTGAAACGCTACAGATTGCGTTAGTGCTACCGAAGTGATTTGGGCTGTTATTGGAGAATAGGTAGAATTCTTTGTTTTTGTAGAATAAAAACTGAATCATAGTGGCCAGCTCATGAATGAGCTACAACAGCTGTTAAAATGTGCTTGGAAAAGCAGCACAATGCAGGATCCAGCACATCTGGGGAAGGTCCCTTTTTACACAGAAACTTTTGGAGTGATTCAGTAAAAGCAGTAGCATTAGAATCCCATGGAAAAAAATCTGTGCGTAAGGGGTCCTGATCTCTCTGGAGTGACTTTTCAAGAAGTTGTGACTTCTGCATTTCCTGAAAAAGTCTGTCCAACAGCTTGATGTCCCAAAGCACTGCAGGAGGAAAACAGGCTTGCAGTCCAGGTTCCTGGGGAGAAGTGGCCTCTGCTGAATTTGCAGTCTTTCTCCTGCCAACTTTAGGCCCCCTTGCAGGTTTCCTGCCCAGATGCTGGTGCTGCCTGTGATGTTTAAATGTGATTTATAGGAAAATAAACTGAGGATATACTGTATGAGAAGTCCATATAGGTGTATCTGACACCTATAGGAGCTATTATTGTTTTTGTCACTCATTGTACCTTTGAGTGTGATTGAAGAAGTGGTCTGGGTTGGCTCAGCTAGAAGAAGGCAGATAGAGGAAACTGCTGTAAAAAGTGCAGCTCTTTTGCCTGACTTCCATGATGCAAAGTGTTATCTCCCATGCCTCTGTTACAGGTGAAGTTATAGCACCACTCTCTCCAGCACAAATGTATTTCAGTCACTCATCTGACTATAAATCTTTTTTTGTATAGACTGAAAGCACATGTAGGTGAAAAGTGGTTCCAATGACTTCTACTGCTTGGCTACTAATTCCATACCAATCAAGAGGAAGTGTGCTGACACCTCATGCAATTCATGCTTCTGTCCTGGGCCTGCATTCCTGTGCAATTACCACTGTACAATATTAAATGGAGGTAGTTTTCATCAGTGCTTTCAACAGTTTGTAAGAATTGTACAACATACACACTGTAAACTGTTACTGTGAAGTGTTTGGAAATATTTAGAAGATGGGCAGAGGAACTGTGTGGTTTCTGTTTCGGCAATAGATTTAGTCAAACAAGCTGTTGGGAAGCAGTGTCCATTTTTATTTTTGTTTTCCTGTTGTACTGATTCATTGCTGACCCATCCACTCCTGCAGTCTCTTCTGACCTAAAAAAAATAATGTTTCAGATGCAATGTATTCTAACCACTTAAAATTGAAGGAATGTGTCTTGCTGGCTATATGAAGTCTATTAACAAAGTAGCGATTAAAAAAAATGTAAAAAATTTCTACTGAAAGATGTGAGATCAACTTGATTCTAAGCAGAGTGTTGGTAAATCTCTGTGTGGTAACAACTGTAACTATGTGACTCTTGTGCAATTTAGTCTGGAAAATGCAAGTCTTAAACTTTGCAAACCAATCTGAAAATATATTTTCCTGTCCTATACTTATTCCAATACAGAGTGAAGAATAATTTTAAATGCAACTGTAGCTATACATACTGATCTACATAATGGGATTTGTAGATTAAAGCTGAATTACGACAGGTAGCTCATGAAAGGCTCCTCCAAAGTGCAGCTCTTTCCCCAAAAATGCACCACAGAACAACTGGTAGCAGTCTTTCACCAAACACTCCTGTATTTGTAGCTAAGTAGACTAAATATCAAAAGGAGTATTGGTCTGGAATATGTATCTTGGTTCTGTTAAATCTGGAGTAAAGAACCACTGAAGTAGATAAATGCTGTGGGCTTTTTTTCTTTTTCTTGGTGGAAAATGGAGAATTTGCTCAGAAATATTAAAGTTAAAATAATCAACTATATGTAATCCTTCTTTACAAAGCTTGTACAAAACTCAAAGCTGTTCTTAATTCTTCCCCAAGAGATCAAATACTCTGCTCTAGACAGGTTGCTTTTTGTGCTAGATAGACTATCAAGAGACTGTGCTTCTATTTTGTTTAGTTAGTAGTCTGATACATTTTCTTACTATTGTTTATGTCTTAATAGGTTTATTTCTTATATATGAGTTAGAAGTTGATGAGACAAACTAAGACAATAATACTCTTCTGTATATTCACATTTTATCAGTTCTGCTCAGTACAGCAATTCACAGAGATGCTTAAATTTAAGCCTGTGCATGCTTACTTTGCTCAAGTGTGTTCTTACTGTTCTTTTCAGATTTTGTTCACTATTTTGATAACACTGTTGTTGATGTCAGTGGATATTCTGTCTCAGAAAGAATTCACTAGAACAAAAAGGAAATTTGAAGGTCTGACACAATCTATAAAAGGTTGAAATTGCTTGCACCAGAAATGCTGGCACAGAAGGCAGCTTTTACACAAAGGATGGTAATAGTGAGCAGCTCTATCCAGCTGAAATTACAAGGAAAGGTTACAAAGACATAATGTGACAACCCAAATTAGATTTTGGCAAACTGGGCAAAACTAACACTTTACCCTCAATTTTTTTTATAAGATTTCCAATGTCTCCAGTGGTCAGGACCTTAGATTTATTTCTTGTAAGAAAACTGGAGTGTTCAGGAGTAACACATGTGAATTAGAAGAGAACAGGAGGAAAGTAAGTCAAACAGCAAAAAAAAAACCCAAACAAAACAACAAAACCCGGAACCCAAGATAAAAAAAAATTAGAAGTACTTCTATTTATATGAGAAGAGGATAATGGTGTGTGCCTAGAAAGCTAAATTTCTGTGTGTAGATCGGAAATGTTGCTGGTTTATAAAATTCAGTGTTGATCAAAGGGAGAGAATCAAGCTATTAGCTTCTTTGAATGAATGCTAAAATGTGTTTTACTACGGCTTCAGGTAATTTTCAGATGTGTGAATGCCATCCCTGCTGGCTGAGCTTGCTGGGGCTCCCGGGAGGGGAGGTGGGTGCAGGACCATGTGCTGCTGCTGGGGCTGAGGGGCCCCGGTGAGCTCCCACTGCTGCGCCACTTCGGTGCAAATGCTTTTCACCAGGCATCTCATCAAACACTTCTGATTTAGAGCAAAAATATTTGTTGCTGTCTGTTTCGCTGATGGCCAGTTTTTGTGGGAAGGAAGGGCCCCTTGGAGACTGTACGCCAGGCTGTGCTGCTACCTGCTCATGCTTAGTTAGCAGCAGGCTGAGGGAGGCCTGGGAGAAAGCTTAGCCTTTGCCAGGAGTGTTCTGGGGGAAAAGAATCTGTTCACTGATGCAGAAAGTCTTTTCTTGTGCGAAGTGCCCCCGGCTCGTTCAGTTTTGTTTCCCAGAGTGGCTGTAGGCTCTTCTGCGGCAGCTGGGGCACCACCAGGAGCCTGCTGCGTGTCCCCGTCGCCCGGCTGCGGCTCCCGGTGCGGCATGCCTGCCTGCAGGCATGGCCCGAGGGACACGGCCTCTGTCCGTGGGCTCTGCTGGCTGCGGGCATGGCTCGGGGGACACTGCCTCTGTCTGTGAGCTCTGCTGGCCACGGGCATGGCCCGGGGGACACGGCCTCTGTCTGTGGGCTCTGCTGGCTGCGGGCATGGCCCGGGGGACACGGCCTCTGTCTGTGGGCTCTGCTGGCTGCGGGCATGGCTCGGGGGACACTGCCTCTGTCCCTGGGCTCTGCTGGCTGCGGGCATGGCCCGGGGGACACGGCCTCTGTCCGTGGGCTCTGCTGGCTGCGGGCATGGCCTGGGGCACACGGCCTCCATCCGTGGGGCTGTGCTGGGGCTCAGCATTGCCCGGGGCGCACAGCCTCCATCCGTAGGGCTGTGCTGGGGCTCAGCATGGACTGGGGGACACGGCCTCCATCCGTGGCGCTGTGCTGGGGCTCAGCATGGACCGAGGGACACGGCCTCCGTCCGTGGGGCTGTGCTGGGGCTCAGCATGGACCGGGGGACACGGCCTCCATCCGTGGGGCTGTGCTGGGGCTCAGCATTGCCCGGGGCGCACAGCCTCCATCCGTGGGGCTGTGCTGGTTCTCAGCATTGCCCGGGGCGCACAGCCTCCATCCGTGGGGCTGTGCTGGTTCTCAGCATTGCCCGGGGCGCACAGCCTCCATCCGTAGGGCTGTGCTGGTTCTCAGCATTGCCCGGGGCACACAGCCTCCATCCGTAGGGCTGTGCTGGGGCTCAGCATTGCCCGGGGCACACAGCCTCCATCCGTAGGGCTGTGCTGGGGCTCAGCATTGCCCGGGGCACACAGCCTCCATCCGTAGGGCTGTGCTGGGGCTCAGCATGGCCCTGGATGCCGGCCCTGCTGCTGGCACCACCGCAATGCCCACCCTTGGCAGCGCTGCACAGCGCGACCCCGCCGCTTTACAGGCACGGCACTCCTGTGTCTCCACAAAAGCTGATCCACTCGTGTGGGTGCCCCCAGCCCCCCACTTGGGCAATGCAAGGATTAAAGTAGGAGCGCATTTCTTCTTCTTTTCTCTCTGCCTGCTTGTAAAACTCGCTACTGAGGACAAGGCAGCGGCTGCCAAATTGCATCCTACATCTGTTCTTTTCCAAATGCGCCTTTGTTAGGTGAAAAAGGAGGCCTCATTATTGGCTGTAAGTATGTAGTCGCTTAGGAAAATAAGTCAATAAGTAAACATCTGAGTGAACAAATTGGTGATTTGCATCTCCTTGTTCCCTGAATGTGTTCACAAGTGGTGAGAAAAAGAGCCAGTGTCTCCAAACAAGTCCACGTGGCATTTACCCACAATACAGTTTTTCAAATAGACTGTCTGGCTTTTTCAGCCAAATGATATGTAGTGAAGTCTGGAGAGAAGGAAGATGGATGTATTTGATTTAGCAATATGGAATACTGAGGTGCAGGTACAAAGATAACGTTCCTTCTGGAATACTTCTGATTTACTCCTAAACACAAAGTTGACCATATGGAGAACTTTCTGTGTATGACAAAAAAGCAACTCCCTATTTCAGGTCCGCAAGGGAAACTTCTGCTTCTTGTGATAGTAAATCTCTGGCCTATCCATTTTTTCTATTTAGTAGACTGAAATTTAGATTCAGGAACAGTATAGAATTAGAGGCAAATAAACTGTTAGAGAAACTCTTAAGTCATATTGACTAAAGTGATGAACTCATGCCAAGAAAGTTAATGCAGGCAGCTCTGGGGGAATGCTGATCAACTGATTTATTCACCTCTGTTTGTTTTAAGCAAAAACATATGTCTAAGGAGGATTTCAAAGCAGATGAAAAAGCTGAAAAAATCCAAGTTTCCTTTAGACCCTTGTCTTCACACCATTGACTATATATTTTTCATGTACAGATAAAACAGTATGAAGAGATGAAAATACAGCATAAATGCCTTTTAAAGTACCTCTTTAATTCTATATTGGCATTTATTAAAAAGTAACCTTGGATTCCAAGTTGTATGGTTCCACATCAGTAGGGCAGAATCTGGCTGTATGTTTTTGCTTGCTTTGTTCACTGCTGATCACCCTTGCCCACTTTGGTTATGCTTTCAGCCACTGCCTGTGGCTTTCTTATAAATTATTTTCTACAATTTATGCTTGACTGTAAGTTGGTACAAAGATAGCTTGATACCCTAAGATCTAAAGTAAGTTTAGGCTGTTTCAAATTCTAGATGCATGTTGTCCACAGAGACACACGGTCCCTTGTTAAATGAATGAATCCTTTTGGTTAGTACCCCCCTGCATGGAATCCAGTCTCACCCTGCTATATAGATTTTTTGAGTCAGTTAGTGTTTAAAATAAACTGGATCCAATTTTCATTTTTATAACAACTCTCTGAAATGGAACAAAACAAAAATTTCATAAAAACTTGCATGAGGATACACATAAGGATTCTAGGAACACAAAAATATATTTTGTTTTTAGACTAAAATTTTTCTTGGAAAAGAATAAATATATGATGTCTACAACAAATTTGTGCTCTCAATTCAGTATGGACTTTAATATAGTTAGTAACTCATCAGCATAGACTATAGAGCATCTGCACCAAGGCATTGAAGAAGCTTTTAAATATTGTATTTTTAATATATTTAATAGGGACTTACAGGTGGTTTAGTTGTGATTGACTACCAGGCAAATAGTGCATGTTGCACTTGCAAACATACAGCTCTGAGGATTGACTGTGTAAATTAAATTTATTTTGTAACTGTGATTGTGCATGCATCTGCCTGTTTCTGTGATAATCAGATGGAAAGATTACCACATCAACAATGAAAACCCACACCCATGAGAAATTTCACATCTCTGTTTTGAATCCTTTCTTTTAAGAATTCCTTGCATGTGCCTGGCTTTATTTATGTTTCTGCTTACATAAGAATTTAAAGGCTACCTTTTCTGCATCTGTATGTAAACATTGAGAAACACATTTAGCTCTACACACCACAAAGGAAGCATGCTTTTCTCTCCAAGAGCATATTTTTTGCTCTTAGCTGTTCAGATCATTAGATGTTAGATTATCAAAGTATTGAGAAACATTGTGTCTTTGCCCCCATATTCATTACCCCAACTCCTCTTTGCCGCAGCATAACCATAAAGCTGCTTAACAAAGAAGGAATCTGCTTCTGGGAGACTTTTCAAGAGCATTGTGATCGAGTGGCTATGGACTGACCAGCATTGCTTGAAAAGAAAGCTCAAGTCCATTTGTCTGAAAGGGAGATAAATGAAAAAGAGCAGGTTTAGGCTGAATGCAATGGGAAAATGTCATATGGGCCCAACAGTGCTCTCCACTGTGGAATGGTTAAATAAAACAGTTGAGCTGAATTAAAATTTAGGTAAATAAGAAGTTGAGAAAAGGCAGAGAAGTGTACCTCAGGGAATGATTTTACATGGTTTCAGGAAATGACCAAATAATACCTTCATTCTTATCTCAGTTATTCATCTTAATATGAGCCAAAAGCTCTCCAGGTCTCTGAAGAGGCACATGGCTCATCATTTTTCAGTGTATATAGATAGCAGAAATGAAATCCCAGATTCTCTTTTTCTCTCTAACTAAGGCACTCATTGTTAAACCTGATCCACTCTTAAGAAAAGGCCTTCCCCATCAGGCACATAAATCCTAGTGAACATAAGGATTCCCAAGTTGCAGCATGATGGAGAATTTCGATGTGAGAAGAATCAGAGGTGCCTTTGAATTCCTGAAGCAAAGGTCCTTGTTCATTAGCACAGGAAATACTGCTCAGGACAGCGATTTCTAGAGATGGACCAGGAGTTAACACTGAATATCTGAAAAGCATTTGTTGCATATGCAACTCATGATAATTATATATATGAATAAAAATTGTTGCACTGGACAGTAATGTCTACACTTCATACTTTAAAAAACCCCATATATCAACCACAGCTGAAATGTCTCCTGGCATAAATGATGGCAATATTATATTTAAATTTGAAATTGGAAGTCTTTGATATTGTTGAAAGAGATAGTTCTGGTGGATCCAAAAGCCATGGCTTTACAAACATGAAAAGCATTCTGAAAAATCCCTCACAGATGATATATAGAATCATCTTTAAAAAGCAATACAAATAAATATAGAAATAATGGGGAAAAGTGGAAGTAGAAGCACTGAATTTAAATTACAGGTTTAAAATGCAGGCAGCAAAGAAGAGGAGCTAAAGAAATCAATGAGATATAAGCAGAAATAGAATTAAAGATAGTAAGAAAGGAGGAATAAAAATCACCTTTATCCAAGATAAAGGATATGAAATCAAATAATACAAAAAATTAAAAAATACAGAAACATTCAGTTAATAATTCTGTTCAATGTTTGAAGAGAAGTAAGAGATGAAATGGTGGATGAAATGAGAAATTCACCATCTGCAGTGAAAGCGAATGTGAAACAGTATCTGTTATAATTAAATGCCATAGAATCAAGAGGCACAGAGAAGTGCAATTAAAATCTTAGAGGAATTATCCAAAGAGCAGAAAGAGCTGAGTCAGTGTGTGATTGAGACATAACTCTAGGACTGGACATGGATAATAACCTGTGTAAGACAGGCTTCTTGGAAGCTTAGATATCACAAACAAAAGCACATGAGGGTCCGCTGGGTAAACATTGGACTTGAACAAATTTGGCCTCAAAGGAGATAGACTTCTCCTTGTATTAAGGTAATTTAGCATGGGAACAGCTCACCAAGGAAGGTGGCAGACTCATCGCTTGGAGACTAAAATGAAATGAGATAACTCTTAGAAGTTGTATCTCAGGAAAATTCTATTCTGTGTATAAACCAGGTCAGACTACATTATTAGTGCAGTTCTTTTCATTCACAGCATATATAAATTATAAATTAAACTCAAACTAATTAAAAAAATTATGTTTCAACCCAAACTAGAAACTAATTTACTGTCTCCTGCATTAGACACTTCTCTCTTATAATGTCTCCAGCATAACTTCCATTGATTTTTTTATAAATTAATGGCACAAGTTTCTAATGTGGTCTGTTTAGTGGCCATCTTGTACTTAGGTTCCTTTTGTGGGGCTGATGTATATGCACATATAATTAATTATATATAAAAAAGGACTGTAAAACAACTTATTCTCAAAAGAAAGCATTGGAGACAACAGGTGGGCAAAATAGTCCCATTGAAGGGGGCTGAGGGGTGGTACAATACTTGGTGGAACTGAAGGGTTTCTATTAAGTACAAGAAGGTGCCATATGGTCAGACATGCATGAATGTGTTCTTGGGGCTTTTCAGCAAGACCGGCTGCTCTAGCAGAAGACTCACAATTAGCATTAAAAATTACTAGGGGGAAATTTTGATGAATTGTCAAAAAAAGCTAACTCAACAGTGGAAGGTACCACAACCCTGCAAATACAGAGAGCAGCTGCACTGAATCTAGGCCTATATAAATATTTGCAATATCCTTGTTTTAGAGGATGTTGACATCATTGGAGAAGCTGAGTTGAGTCAATAAAGTTATTCCTTGAAATCTTTGAAACATATACTTCTGTTCTGTGACATCTTCTTCCAAAAGTATCTGAGCAGTGAAGAATGTTTTATCATTGGCTCAAATAAAAGACAGTATGCATCTCCTAGCATTTAAAATAAATTTGGAATGGAGCTGCAGTAAGAATGCATGCACTGAGTGAACTTTTAGATTAAGAAGTGTTGTACTGCTTTCTTCCTGATCACTTGGAAGGGCAGAGTGAACCTGGTAAACCGTGTGAAAGATAGCCTGCTTTTAAACTCTTAGTGGCATTCTGTGCTTTACAGGTATATTTCACTTGTTCAGATACTGTTCTGTAAGAGTCTGGTTAATTATCTTTAAAGTATAAAGAAACAAAAGAAAAAATAAGCCAGATAAACATCCCTCAAAACAACTTGTAGCACTTGGAACATAGTGGGTTTCGTGCATATATACATACATATAGAATTATTTATAATGTGTATTATATAGTATTTATTTACTTATTTGTTTATTTCTGTAGCTAGCGGAATTGGTTGTGCTAGATAACTTAAAATGATTCCTGTATTTCTGGGAAAGTACACATGATGGACTGGGGACTAATTCTTTACTTGTAATACATGCAATGGTATGTATATGGATACTTTTGTCTATAGCTGAATGTGGGACAAGTGTGTAAAAGGTGATAGAAAGCTTCAAAACTTAATGTGTCATCTCAGCTGGCATTTAATGTGCACTGTATATGGTGCTCTTATCTGTCGCTCTCCATACAGCTTGTTAAGAAGCAGAAGCAGTGGTTTGCTAATATGCTCATATATACAAGTACTGTGCAGGAGTACACAGTGCAAACTGAAATGAGGATCATTTGAAAAGAGGATTTTGTCCAGTGATTTCAGTGGGCAACAGATCAGGCCCATACCATTCATCGTCATTTCTGTTTAAAGTCCCAGCAGCTGCTTCTGAAGAGGTGTGCAAACAGCAGCAGCAGAAAATCTTTATTTCTCAGCAACTAGTTAAAGTCATTCACTGAAGTATTGTGTCTGTCTGAGGGAGAGCAAAAGTGCTTGTGCTGCAGTAAGGCAAGGTAGGCACCACTGGGGATTTTGCCTGCACTGAAACCCCAAGACTGGGACAACACTGTAGTTTTTTAAACTCTGCATAAGTCAGTTTGTATTACCATCATAGCTCATGGTCCTTGGCACAGGAAGAAGGATTAATAAAAAAAGATTCTTAATACATTTCTCAGGGCCCATGTCTCCCTGACTCTCTGGATATCTAATTATCAGTCATAGCATGGCCTTCCTAGAATGCTGCACATATTTATCATTGGAGGTGTTTTTTTCAGTCTGCTCTTTTTCTTGTAGAAAAGTAATGAATTCATAGTGCAAGCTGGGATGTTT
This sequence comes from Melospiza melodia melodia, assembly GCF_035770615.1. NCBI lineage: Eukaryota > Metazoa > Chordata > Aves > Passeriformes > Passerellidae > Melospiza > Melospiza melodia. Next base: position 82,766,522 of record NC_086198.1, on the reverse strand, counting down.
CTAATATCCCCATAATCTGGAATTCAGGTGCGTTAGGAGAAACTGGTGATGCTATTCTTTGCCCAGTCAATTACTGATCTGGAGTAATTTTGTTTTTCCTAAAAATTGAACAGTTGCAATCTTAATACAAATGTTAGATGGTTTTAATGTATCATTACTTATGCAAGCAGAACTATTGATTACAAAACATAAGTGATGGCAGATAGCTTCTTTTATTTCTTACTGTGTTTGGCCTCACCATCTCAATTCTCAGACAGCAACTCTTTTCCTTCTTCTATGAAAGGCACATTTCATATTGTATTACTGAAATGTACAGCTGTGTTTAGTAGCTCCATTCTCACACATTTAAGAATAGCCATGCCTGATTTTTTTGAGATTGTGCCAGTATTCCAAATGGCTTCTCTTTTGTTTTGGAGAAGTTAAAGCTGAATTTTGGCATTTATCACTTATGAAGTTATGTTCGGTTTCAACAGCCTTTTTTTTTTCTATGATGCATCGTTTGAAATAACCCTCAGTAATTACAAGAATCAGTCAGGATGTTGCTCAGCACACACTCCTGTGTGTATTTTTGGAGAGGGGCGTGGGGCAGGAGGCACAGGGGAAGCACCAGCCCTGCCCGGGGAGCGCTGCCCGGCGCTGTCAGCACCAATCCACCTCGGCGCCTCCCCGCTCTTCAGTCAGGCTTTGTGGCCCCTCGTCGCTTGTTGTTCAAGCTGTGTGTCACAGCCAGTCACAACAGTTACTTCAAGCAAATTTTCACACTCTTTGGCTCAAACTGCTGGCAGCATTCCTAAAGACTCTGAGGAAATAATTCCACAAAGTGGCATAAATTAATGTGACTAATTAACATGATGTTAATTATTTGTAAATTGTATGTTTGGATACACATTACTTGAGAGGCATATGTTACATTCAATGTTTACTGAAACAAGTGACTGCTAATCGCATCTCCTGAGTGTTCCTTTCACAACAGTCAGCAAATAGAGGCTTCTCTAAAAGTAAAAATCGTGTCCTAAGGGAATCCATGAACTATAGCATGCAGTAAAATGAGGAACTGAAGTAGAGATTTACCTTGGTGGCGGCCTAAGAAGTGTGTTGAAATGAATTTCATAGGTTGTAACCACTTTCACATGTAAGTCAGGACATATTTATTATATTAGCAGAAGGTTTTTAAATGACCCTTTCCCATGCCAGTGGCAAAAATAACCAGAGCTCTTGCAATTAAAAGTTGCACACAAGGACAAGATCCCAATTTAGAGTTGAAAAACCAACAGTAACACAGTTGTTTTCTAACTTTTAAGTTTCTGATGTGATGCTGAGACACTCCTCCTGCATCACTAGCTGCAATTTCAGGCACTTGAGTGGTAAGTGCAAGAAGGGCAGAAATATCACCTGCTCAGTAACCTGTGACATTTTCATCAGGAGAGCCTCGTGTGGTGGGTGACAGTGTCTGCAGTCACCCGCTCCCACGGCAGCTGGCAGCAGACTCAGGTGCACGTTGTGCTGAGCCCACACAGGTTCTCCTGTGCTCTAGAGGGCATCCACAGATCACACTGGTGCTCATCAAGGGCCTCTGCTATGGTGACCAGGGAGTTTGGTTCTGAACGCCTTTACTAAAGGGTTATAACAGAGAAGTGCAGTAAGTCCAGTAGTGTGGTACCACAGGCCATATAATCACTTTATTAAATCGGTCAAGCTCAATTATTTAGAATTGTTTTCTCTGTGTGGCTGTCAGAAAATTATTTTAGAATACAAGGTGGTAATGCTTAAAAACTCTTTTTATAATTTCTAGCTTACATTTCTTCATGATTGCTTACAGGTATTCTTTTTGGTCATACCAACATTCTCTATTACATTAAGTAGCTCTTTTGCTTCTCCCACATTTCCTCTTCCAGCTTCATTTGCATCACATCTTTCAAAGTTCACATCCATAAAAGCTTAATTACTTTAAATGCTGGTCGTTGTCCTGCCATAGCAGCTCCCTAAACTCACCACCTGACTGCACATGAAGTAGAGTTGGTGCAAAGCAGAGGAAGGGACCATGTGTTTGTAATATACAGGCACAGAGAGAAATATAGAGAGAGATAAAAAAGGACAGGCATAGCATATCTGTGAATTACTTTAGTAATTAGAATTTTGAGAAGTGATTTTTTCAATCACAATACAATCATATTGTAGATATTAGGGAAACTTCTGTATTTCACCCTTTCTCTTTATCCTTCCATACTTCCCATTCTTGCTTCGCAGATCAAGATATGTAAGCTTCCCAGTAAAGAAAAAGAGTATGACTTTTTAATTTATTTTTTTTTTAACACAAGTAAACAACATGTTTTTCTAACATATTTTCTTCTTTTGGAGAGACAGAAGCTGCTTTTGTTGAAAGTTAAAAGATAAAATTTCATCTGAGGCAAACATCTAGCCTGGAACATTTCAATGAAAAAATTACAGCTTGGCAAAGACATAAGCAACTGAAACCAATGTATTATAATAAAAAATATTAGGCAAACTTAGCCAGAGCTCTTGTCTATAATAAAAATGTACGCAAGCATACATATGTATATACCGTGCTATTTTCTTATACATGTAATGAATAATGCAGTTCATTATTTTTGGAACTGTATCATTTGCAGTACTCTTTCAAACCAGCTCCTGAATTCAATGAAGCTTATTGTATATGTAAAGTTTAATACATGCATAACTCTTTTGCAGAATCATATCCTACAATATTAATGTGATATTCACATTATGAATTTGCCTGCCTGAAAATCCAGACCTTTTAAAAATACGGCTGCACACACACTGACAATAAAATTAGAAGTCCTAGCATTCTACATTTTCATGGTTTTTTGGTGTGTAAAACAGTTGCATATATTGAAAAAAGAAGTCAACATGTAACTCCTGGATTGGTTTTTTTCTTGTAAATTTATTGTGGTTAATAGGCTTTTTTGTCATTGTTTTTTCTTTCCCTGGAAGGAGAAGGGAATATACATGCAAACACAGATGGAACATTTTGCTTGTTTAGGGAGTATTTGGGTGCATTGGGTTCTCTACTGGCAAGGGTGGGGGGAAGTCCCAGTTGCCACTGTGAGGAGGTGCAGATGTTGAAGAGGCTGGTTTGGGGCGTGTGTTGACCTAGCTCTACTTGCATAAAGAGCCTTCCATGAGCAGATGCTCTGAGAATCTGTTTTGTGACCAAGATTCTGATCTGTTTGAACTCTCTCAGCTGTTAAGTTAAAGGAAAACTCAACTCTGGGCATGGATGTGCCACCTGGACTGGGATTTGGTGCTGAAATTGTACAGAATACAACAGCAAACTTCTTTTCAGAAAGTTACAAGTTTCAGGCACTTTTCAAAAGAAACTTAGAAGAGCTTTATTATGCTGCAGTTCGTAGTGACTCTGAATTCTCTGTACAAGGTATTTTCAGATAAATGGAAAAAGGTGAGTACTGGGAAAAGTTTTTGTTCCATAGAAACAAAAATACAATCTTTGAGGTTTTGCAGTTATGCTGAAATCATACTATGGTTTTTGAAAAGAGAAATGAGAAATTACATAAAAATAGGGACAAACTGCAGATCTTTAAGCTGTGACGTTTTTTTGATATGGAAATATTTATATATCTGTTCTTCAATGGAAGTACTTTTCTTGGCATTTAGGTATTTCCTAGATATTTTGACAACAAAAAACAACTAGAATAACTCAAGGTATTTTAATTTTTTTTTTTTTTAATAGAAAGTAGTTATGATCCCTCAGCCAGGCAGTTGCTAGCTGACTCTGATAGCAATTGAATCTATTACACTGACTAGGCCACTCTTAGAAAGGTGGGAAAGCATCCTGGCAGGTCCTGTCTCATGTGGCTGTGTTGAGTCATGTGAAGCAGAGCCACTACCCGCAATAAAATAATACAAAACGACCTTTGGCTAGGACCTTAGGAGGTAAATAGCGGAATTTGCCGAGGAGAAATTGCAGCCTGCAGGCAGAATTATTCGCCAGAGATGGTGCTGAAGATGCACTTGAAGTAAATACCAAGAAATACCACCTCACTTTTCACACCTGCTAAGGACTGTTTGTTTGGGGATCCAGTTTCCCCTAGGGCATAGTCCTTCAGGGCTGAGCCCTTGCCCAGGCAGCTGGCAGCTGAAAGGAAAGCTGTGGCTTGTTTGGCCACTCCACAGTGCTGGAGTCATCACTGGATGTTTCAGGCACAGTCCAGCTGGGATTAGTCAGAGGACAGGCCGAGAGCTTGTGGAATCAGCCATATACATGAATGTAACCTTAAAGACCTGACACAGACCCAGAGATCTGGTAGGGAAAACTGACTTCCATTCAACTGTTAGCCATTTGTAGTTTTCTTTTTCCTGGTGTCTGCACTCCCTGTGCTGATCAGCCCACAGAGGAGCTGTTGTGAAGTCCCAGCTGTGAAGGTGTGTGATGTACAGCTGACAGCCAGGGCTTGCTAATCCAATGGGTCTCACTGGGAGTTCAGCCGGAGCCCAAAGACTGCGACAACATAGGAAACCCAGTGCTCTTTCTGAATTCCTCCAGTCTTCAAGTTGTATTTTGTAATGGTTGAAGGAGAATTTTGGGAGACTTGTGGCTTTTTTTTTTAACTTAAAGGTCAGTTTTGTTGGTGAACTGGGAATCCAACAGATTATGGGGATCAAAAGGGTCCGATTAGGCCCCTAAAATTACAAGTACCTCTCTGGCTGGGTCAAGTGAACTGCTGTCTCTTAGGGAGCTTAAAACTGAAGACAGCACTTAGGTTACACCCTAATTTCCTACTGGGAAAAATTCTGCCAATACATTAGATGTTTTTAGTTTTAGCATATACCGATTCACAAAAATAGCCATCTAAGATTCAGTTAAACTCCAGGCATAAAACTTTTCATCTATGCATCACCTTTCTTTTAGGGGTGCTTCTATTTGTAGGTTTATCCCTGGGAACATGCATTTCCCATCCAACAAAACTGAAAAACCTTCTCTTACTATATCCTTAAGGGACATATTCTTGTTCCACCCTTCTCTGCCTGATGGGTGACACATGGGCCATATACACCCACCAGCCTCTTCAGTTTCATGTAACAAGACACAGTTCCAGCCCTTGTTAAGACACCTATTGGCACTGTGCATCTCAAACATGATAAGTATCAGAATGAAAATCCAGCCCAGCATCTCTGTGTTAAAATTAGACATGCACAAAAAGTCACATGAATGTGATATTCTTGTTAACCATATCCTTAAAAACGGCAATGACTTTCAGTGGTGTGTTTTAAGAATTTTGTGATAATATTGATAATTTTCCTATCCATTACTTAGGTATCTCAAATGGATGAATGTAATTTAAAAGTGCAACAGTGATGTATTTGCTTCATTTATAGTCCAGTCTCCTCTCTAGCTTTCTGGCCTCCAGTGGGATTTCTGTTTTTTGTTAAATCCCAGCATAATGGATACCACAGCTGCAAGGGACAGCTGTAATTTTTACTGACTTCTGTCTTGATGTGTGTGACTCAGCTATGCAGTTCTCTAGTTAGCCAATGTGTTTTGAAAATGGTTTTGAATAATATCTGTATATATTGTTTAATAATGGAAAATGTTTATTCTTTTGAACTTCTCACTGTTGAAAGAGAAAGAAAACGTGTCTATTTTGTATTTAATATTAGCATTCCCTAGGTGCTTAATGAGGGAATGTACAGGACAGCTGTTTTGGATGTACACAGAATGGAAACTCACAGTAGAGTATTTAACTTTTTGAAATTACATTTAATTTTAAAGTCTCATGAAAGATAAAGCAGTCACAAACCACTGAAGTGGTCATAAAATCTTATTACTAAGAGAACAAGATCCTTAGTACCTAACACCATGTTTTTGTGCTTGGAGAAGGGTTTCTTGCCATCATTTACTAACTCATTTTTCACCCCTGCACAAAAGCATTAGAAAGTACCTTCATCATCCCTGAGCTGAAATCAAATTGATATACCCAGCTTTTCACTAGAATATCCCAACACATTCAACTTGTCATGTTCTACCCTGGATCTTGTCCTTTGAATGACATCTGATACCTCATATAATTGAACAGGAATTGTGTGCTGCTATTGTTGGGGTTTGTACTTAATACCAGGTAGTACACACTTACATGTAACCTTCTTGAAAAGCTGAATATTTTCTTCCAAACAACTTTTACTGTGATAACATCTGTAAACACACACTAACCTCATGTCACTTTTCTGTGGAACCAGAGAAGAAGGGAGATGGTATATTTGCACACACTGAAATGGAGCAATGTGCCCCAAAAACATGCTAAACTTAGCTTTTTGCACAAAACCCTCTGACAGTAAGAGCTGTCCCTGAGAAACAAGACAAATATGTCATTCAGCAATTTGGCCTTTCTGGTTTGTACCTGATATGCCAATTAACATCTCATCATCTCCTAAAGGAAACCTAAATTACTAAATGGTTTGCAGATGAAAAGCACAGTGCAAACTACAGTTTAAATATTTAAATAATATCTCCTCCATTGCATTAGGTAGAAATCTGTTTGCTGTCAACATTTAAGCAGTGCAGCCTAGGATTTTATAAGAAATATCAGTTAATCACAAGTCTGTCTCTAGGCTATATGAGTCTCTCAAACATCCAGTTGCAGGAAAATTGCCACAGGGCTAATGTGTATCCAGCACTGAAGCATGTAGCACTCTCCATGAGATCCACTGTGATAGAAAAGTGGAAATAAATGCCTTAGTCTTTCCAGGAGGAGGTACATTAGTGTAGTAGTTGGCCATTTTTAATACCATTTGATATCTTGTAAGTGCATAAAAGTATTGGGAATTACTACTCTATCATGTGGTTTTCTAGCTCTTCTCCAGGTGAGAGCGTTTTGCTGTCAGCAGAGATATTTTGAGAGAAAACAGTGTCAATGCATCAATTTTTTTATCTGATTGCTGTAGCTATTTAACATGATTCTTTACACCCTTGGTCAGGAAGAATGCTAAATACAGTCTGCTAATTAAAACTGGAAGGGTTTGGGTTTCCTTGGAAACTTTTTGGTCAACTGCCAGGTGAGTGGTCAGCAGAGACACTGGATACTTATGACAATATTCAGCTTCTAACTCTCAGAGTCAAATTCTGTATTGGGTTGATAAAATTGAGAATTTAAGGCTGTAAGAGGTAATGTAATAATAAAATTAATAATCTTTGATGCTTGGAAAATTATGATATCCAAATACATTTTGAATATTTACAATTGAAAGTTTATTAGCCTTGGAAATCAAGTTTTGCTGTTATGGATCAGCATGTTGTTTACTGTTCCATTTAAAGGAGTTTGAATTTTAGATGGTTTAATACAAAGACTATCACTCTATGAAAAAAATCCAAACTTGTTCTTTCACCTAGCTATGATTTACATGACTAATGCAGTTAATGTAATAACACAGGTAAGGTTCTTCACAAATATACCAGCAATGGTATTATCCCTTTATTTATCTTTTGGTATTTACCTTTGCATCTGTGTACTGTTGATTTTTCCTGTTAATAGTTTATTAATTTTGTACTCTCTTGTTGAATAACTTTCCATTAGAAGAAATGCCTTGTGTGCAAGATCAAATACTGTGCTATGTACTCCACTCATTAAGGAATCAATAGCTGTTTTCTGTATTGTAAGTAGCTTGTTCAAAGTAACAGCTTGCAAAAGTAATAGTAAGACATCTCCAGTCTGTTTTTTCTGTTTCCCTGGATATAAAAGGAGCAGCTGGTTAGAATCTGTTCTACCATATTAAATAACATCCCTGTAGGAACCTCTTCTCTCAGAGAGAGAAATCTAACACTGACTTACCAAAATGTGCAGAGTGTTGATTATACTTCAGCTTTTACTTTAATTTGTCCTGTAGGTCATGTCTAGGTACATGTTGCTATTCTTCTACATATGATTATTGATTAATGTATTTCTTGATTATTTAAATTATAAGCTCATAAATAGCAAGGAACTTTAAAATTTTCAAAGTGAGGATGTAAAGCTCTGATCCTGAATTTGAAAAGTCCTTTGGGAGGGATAGAAATGCTGTAGAAATATTTTTGGTGGCAGTTACAATATGTATGTTCACATATTAGGTATCTAGGCAAAAGCAGTGTGTAAGAATTTTCATAAGAGCTTTGTGTATGGTGAGTCAGCAAATTAGATGCAGAGATTTATTTTATTTAAAGTGTGTAGACATTTGTCACATAGCTTGGAAATAAGCTCTAAGTTAGAAAGGCATGTCAAGTTTTACAGAGTTTGAAATGTCTGAAGAGCATTCTGTTTAGGTGACATCTTTGACTATTAAGAACAAAGAACTCATCTGAGTGCCAAATATAAACTGTTAAGACAGCTATTTGGTATGTTGGCCTGTTTTATGTAATTTTTCTAAAATTTACATGATAATACTTGTTAGATTTTTTAAGCTTTCCCTTTATTTTGTAATCAAGATTTGTTATTATATTTGGAATATGTTTGTGTAGATGTGCACAGACATACACCCTTAGACATAAGTATAAAATAGTGAGGTAACCATTCATACAATAGTGAGTTATTTAAGCTTAAACTTTGGTTACAGATTCATTATGCTCTTTGACATCATTATATCTGTATGAATAAACCATTAATTATTCTTCTTCCAAAGAAAACTAAGCCTGTTTTACTAAAATAATTAAAACAATTAAAAGTTAAAGTAGTAGTTAACCAGAAGCTCACTCTGATGAGTTAAATTTTATTTACTTAATATCCTCTCCACTGCGCAGAAACGTGGAGGAATTTCATGCAGACCTTTTCCTACACTATACCTGCAAGCAAGCAGTTGTTATGGCTTTCAACTAATCTAAACACAGGATTTTTTCCAGTATATTGTGTTGCATCTGTGCATGCTTGAACATACCAAGGCAGCCTTTAGAAGCTACACAGGTGACCCCATACCACCAAGGGCACCCCTTGTTTGTTGGTAGAGATAGAGAATCTGCTCTGGCAGATGTGAGATGCGTAAGTTGAGGCCAACTGAGATGCTTCATGAGGACCCAGGTCAGCACTACCTTGTGCCACCTTGCCTTGCTCTGGTGTGGGATGTGCAGTGCTGGGAACAGAAACCCTGCAGTCACTGAGGAGCGGCCAGGGGAAAGACTCTCTCATTCATGAAGTCACAGAAATGAAGGCAACGCGTTACAGAACAGATTCCTTTTTTTGTTTGGAGCCTTTCTTAAGATGCTAGAGCAGGTTTGATTGAGTTTTCTTTCCTAAAGAAAACTCAGGCAAATAAACTCCCTCTGTTTGCTTGAGTTTTCTTTAGGAAAGGAATTTTAAATAGGAGTGAGCAAACATGTACTACTGTCCATGAGAGAGGTCAGTAAAATATGTGTGCTCACATGATGGGTTACAAAGACAGCTTTGTCATTAGAGATGGTGCAAGTTCCAGTGATATGTGTACAGCAGATGAGAAATTATTCTGGCACCTGCAGTTCTTGTAGTAATAGAAGCAGCTCATGCAGTAGTGAACTCTGTTTTTTTAATATGTTTTGTTGCTGCTTTCCATAATGTGAAATATTGAGGCCCATCCTTGCTGACTTTCCTGCTCAGACTGCTGTAGTTCCATTTCTCCATGCTGGTGGAGAAATTCAATACCACATCATGGAAGTTGCTGCTCTAGAAAATGATGCACAGGCCAGCTCATCACATAGAAAAACATAAGTTATTATTATATTCAGCTGTATCTGTGGTAATACATATATAACATTTTAACATAAAGTAGAGAAGGTACTGTGGTAATATAGGAAATGGCTAATCTTCCTCAGTTTTTTCAGCTGTTCCTTACCAATGTACTTGGTACTATACCTTTAAACTTTCATTTCTGGTATTGAAAGTGTAGAGGAAAATGGATTCTGGCTGATACTCCTCACTAATAACTTCATTCAGGAAACAATAAGTTTCATCTTTTCATTAACATCATCGATTCAGCCTTCAGACCACTTTTTTTTGTCATACTTCTCTTTCTGTGTGCAATCAATTTTTTTATTTCTCCTTCTTGGAAGAATGTGTGGCTAGATTGCTTCTTCCCATCATTCCTCCTCTTAGCTCTAACTTTGCCTTCATGTATGCTACAGCATGTACCAAAAGGTCTTACTCATTTCAATAACCAAACAATCTCCAAGGTGGCAGCAACATTTCTTAGTGTTCTGTAACAATTTTGGGAAACAGGATTAAATTTGGTGCAATGATGACAGGAACCCATTCACTATCATGGATAGATCATATTTAAATTGAAGAAACATTTTACATTACAGGTTTATATTCATAAATTCCAGGGTGAAGAAAATAAATTCAAAACCTGTTCTTCAAAGCATGTAAGTGAGAGAAGAAGGTTCTTACAGAAACTAACTTTATTCATATGACAGACACTGCACCAGAGGAAAAGGGTCATCACTCCTGAGCTTTAAACAGGATTTTAAACATCCCACACCCAGACTTTAGGTCACTTGGATTTAAGGCTGCAGAACTGATCTTAATGTAATATTCTGGAGGGAACTGGTGATTTGACATATTCTTGGCAGTATTTCCAAACTTATGGCTGAAGTACCTACAGGCTTTCCTTTGGGAAGTGTTTGGTAACCCCCATTTCAATGTCTGACTACAGAGGGGATTGTCCTGTGATCCAGGTAAATCAGGACTGAACCACATGGCAGCCACACAGCTGTCATATTCACCTCCTGGGTCATGCTGGGTCATTTCAGCAGCCTCCATCACATCAGGAAGGGCAGGAGCACCCCCAGCATGTCCCAGATGGGACATTGTGGAATTCCAGAAAGCAGGAGAAGGCACTGAGGCAATCCCAGGAGGAACAGCTGGCCTCTGGTCTTGGCCTGAGCAGTCTTTCATTCAGAATATCCTTTCAAATGAGATAGAATACTGCCATATTCACTATTTGTGGTACCTTTCAATGTGGTGTTTAAAGCTCAGGCGAGCTGCAGTGTTAGAGCCCGGTCAGACCTTCCTTTCAGCTGTGGATAGGCGTGTCAATTTAGTTACATGCTCTCAGAAACATCCTTGTTATCAGTGCTTAGTGGTTGCCTTCTGGGCAAGTACAGCTCCCCAGTAAAGATCTGAAAAGCTCCAGGAAAAAATGGGTCTAGTGGTGCACATTTTCCAAAAACTCTTTCCACGGCCATATAATAACTACTGAATTTAGGCTAACAGCTATGTTCACTTTCTAGCAATAGCAAACTCAAAACCCTTGCTAGAGCCCAATGCTAATCAGTCGCTACTGAAGTCTCTAACCAGCCTGGGAAATGTACTGTTTGAAGAGCAAAAATTCATGTATTTGTAATTTTTAATTTTTCTGCCTAGCTTGCTATGCTCCATAGTCAATGAGAAAGATGCTGGATAGATTGTCACAAATCTGTGCTTTCCAATTCTTTTCCTGTAATGTGAATATGCTGAATGCTTAGTTTGTTAATAGCTATAGGAGGACAGTTATGTTTTAAACAAAGGTTCATAAAAGAATGTTTATTTCTTGCCACGCATTGTATTGTAAGGCTGTCTATAAAATCTGCAGCATAAATTATACTTTTTCTTACAATTGTTTTAGATTACTGCTGGTTAATAGCCAATTTTAAAGTGCTTTAGTTAATTTTTTGCATATAAGTTGTCTTTATTTCATAGGTTGCTGTGAAATAAAATTTCTTTAATGACAATTTTCCTAAGAGGTGATTTACTACAGTCTCATTTTGTCTGACCTTTAAATTAGTATTATACAACCACAGTATTAGAACATTCAAGCAAATGCAACATAGATTTATCAGTTATTATCCCAGTCTACATTGAGGAACTAGATATTCAGAAAATGTGGTATGCCTGATATAGTCAAAGTTCAACATCTGATACAGAATCACACATGGGAAATTATTAGTCCAGCTGAACAAGGTGAATGTAAGCAGCAGCATTGCAGAATGAGTAAAAAAGCCATCACAACAGGTTATGTTAAATGGAGAGCTGTCACACTAGAAGGAGCATTTCAGTAGAATTTTTCAAGGAAAAAACTAGACTACTTGACTTACTTAGCATTTTAATTAATGGTTTTGGCACTAAATGTAGAACTGGAGGAATGGAATTTGGTGTGGCAAATATATTGTGAGGCATCATTGATGTAAAGGATTAAAAGATGGCCAGAATATTATGCAGAAGAAATTTTCTGACCTTCAGGACTAAAGTAATAGAACTAAGATTAAATTTAAGAATACTGATGGCACTTAAGAGCTGCTGGAAAGAATTTCTGCTAGAGACTTATCAGTTGAAAAGAGAGGAGGCAAAAGACCTGTGTGTAACAATCAGTCATAGAACAGCTATGAGTCACCAATATGATACAGCTGTGAGGAAAGCAATGTGATTCTAGAAAATATCAAATGAGATATTTCCTGTGGAGATGGGGAAATCTTAATGTTGCAGCAGCCCTGGGGAGCTTGCTTTTTGAAAACTGTATACACCTGCTTTTAAGGAAGGTTAAATCCAAGTGATGCAAGTGATAGGAAGGGTTACAGGGATGATTAGAATGATACAGAAGCAAACAAAATAAAAGTCTGTGGCTTGTTTAGGGTAGTAATATGTGAGTGAGAGGAGACTAGATTGCTGTGCACGTGGTCTTTGGGGGGGAAACAGCAGGGTTGGAGAAAAGTGGCACTTGAGACTAAAAACAAGTGGACATGAGTGAATACAGGCTGGAAATTAAAAGAACATTTCTAGTGATCAGATCAATAGGGTCAGAATCAGCAGCAGCAGTGAAGAGGGGAATGGACTGGTTTTAAGCCAGAGCTCAGTAAACTCGTGGAAAGGTTTACATGGTATGATGTGATTTCATTAGATGTGATTTGCTGAGTCAGTTGGGAACTAAATCTGTATATTTATGAAGTCTTGCATTCTTCATTGCTTAATCACCTGTGTGTGCATCATATGTGATGCATGCAGCTTGCTTAGACTGTGTCAACTTACTCATCCTCAAACTGATATTCAACAGCAAGACAAATTCTCTATGAGAGGTACGGAAAGAGGCTCCTTATTCATAACTACATTACTCAAAAGTACTCATTCATACCTGCAGCAGTGCTCAAAAGTACTCAGAATAGTTATGTCTTTATACTTACTATAGACTTTAAAAAGGCCACATTACAGTCTAAAAAAATATGTAATTATTTATCTGAAATCCACATTTCATAATTTTGGCAAAGGAAACATAATGTGGGTGCAAACAAAAGTTCTGGGCTTCTAAGAGAAAGTAAAACACCTTTAATATCAGTAAAAATTAGTGATATTACTTACTTCTTTTCTGACGCAAATGCAAATCTTAAAAAAACCAAAAGCCAGTAGTATCTGTTCTCCCTATTGCATACATTCTTCAGCTACTTCACTGGAAAAGTGTAGTAGTAAGTTTTACTAAAGTAAGAGATTAAATTTGGCATAGAATATGAAAGGAACCTCTTGGATGTTAAGATCCTTGTAATGTGAATTCCATGAGTAGAAATTCTATCAGGATAATAATTCCTATCAGGATGCAAAGATTCTGGTTAGATAAAAATGTTGATCCTCAGATCAACAGTCTTGTCAGTAACAATTAAAAAATTAGGAAAGTATTCCCATTCAAAGTACTTGTAGTTGGCTATTCCAACCTTAGGAAATAATAATAATTTTTAAAATATATACAAGAAAAGACAGGGGCTCTGTCAAGCAAAGGTTACCTAATTTCAACCATGAAGTGCTTCTTCACTTTACTCCTTTATAGTCATGTATTGAGGGTGGGGAGGGGAAACAGTATGTCTTAATAGAGCACTTTAAATGACAAGAGTTGCTATTAAGAGGAAGGAGAAGAAAATTCTTAGGGAGGTGAGCATCTTGGATTTGCCTGGCTCACACTGCTGCAGAGTACTTGTCTTGTTTGAAAAATATTTTAGTATTTCAATTACAGAGCCCTCTGGGCTCTTTGCAGAGTACAGTATCCCCTGCTTTACCATTGCAGAGTCTGCAGGAGATTGTGCATATGTTCTGCAAAGAATCAATTCCTCCAGTATAAACATCCTCTTTGCAGAAAGTTGAAACAGAAAAAGAATGCATTACACTGACATGTTGCTAAGCAGCATATGTCAAGAACCATCCATATCTTTTGTATTAGTACACTTCCCTTCCTCACACCTTCATCACACAAGCTGTTATGGTTCTTATGTTCCCATAATATGGAGAGAAATTACATAGAAGCTAGTTTTTCCTCATTTCTTCTCTATTTCCCTTTTATAAAGATCCTGTATTAAAAATAAGTCCTTGGTGGTCTAATCTGGTTGAGACATTACTAGTTTCAGGTCAGTTCAAGGCTTTAGGCATTTTTGGTGGATGATTAATTCATTAGTTGATGGGCATCCTGTAGTGAAGCCTTTTGGGTCTGGGATACTTCCAGAAATAAAGTGAAAATCTTGCCAAAAGGGAGAATATTAACCTTAGAAATAAAACTGGCCTCTCTAGACCATGAGGAGGTCAGCAGTATTCTGCTGGAATAGTTAAGATCTACAAAATGTTGACTGCCAGAAATAAAGAGGTAATTAGAAAACATTAGCAAGTAGGAATTTTGAGATGGTTTGCACTGACCCCTACTTTATGTTGTTTGCCATATCTTTTATTCACTGGAGTAGGGGTAGCTTCTTCCTAGCAAGTTTTCATGGGTAAAGAGTTACAGTCTCCTTCTTGCTCTCCCAGAAACATTTGTGTGAGTAATTTCAGTGACATGTATTTGTAGAGTGCATTAAAGACCTTTGATAATTGCTTACAATTTTTGCAAGGATGTATTTTATGGTGGTGACATTCCATGGTTTTAAAAACATTTATTTACTGTGAAACTATTACTGAGTACTTTCAGGACACAGTGTCTTCCTGATAACAAATCTCTTCCAAAATGAATAAGAGCTTTCCTTAATTTAAAATTTCAGTGTTGAGATTATTTTTCATTATTACAGCTATTTAATAATCTCTTCCAAGTCCTTTCATATTTTCAAGGTCAAGAATTTTTAAAAGGACTTATGGGGCCCAAATTTCTTTTTGCTTCTATCAGACCAACTGTGATGAGGTAATGGTGTTCTGCAAGTTGGCATCGGAACAACAAATTATACATCAGCCAGGGCTCGTGCCTTTTTCCCTATGTGCCCTGTGACTATATGACTAATAAAATGCCTATTTTTATTGTGTGTGGTCCAGCTTCAGAATAATAATCATCCTTGAAGATTTAATTAATGAAAAATCAATTTAGCAATCAAATATTTCAGCCATAGTGGGTGGCTGAATTAAGAAGGTACTATAAGCAGAGTATAATTTGTTCAGACATATAGGCAGTTGTTGGATTTCTTATTCAGCCATCAATTACTGCAAAATGGTTAGCTAAAATTACAATTAAATAATGGTTGCAAACCACACTGTTAGAGCACAGTCACACATGGAAACAGCTGTAGTTATTTTAGAAATGGCCATCCCTGCTGTTTTTTACTGCTCTTCCTCTGGAGGTCACAGACATCAGAAGGGGCTTTTATCATGCCCTGCCTGCTCAGGCAGCTTCAGCCACCACCAGTCCCTGGTTTGGGCAGGAGCCTTCCCAAGCCCCTGTGGTGTCTCCTGCTGGGTTTGTAGCTCCCAGCAGGGTGACAGCAATCAGCCAAGGCTGGTCACCTCCTGCCCTGCTCCCACTCTGCCTCCAGGGGGTTTGCCTGCGAGCCTGGGGATTGCTCACGTGAAGAATTTGTCCTTAACCCCGTTCAGGATTAGACATTTGTAATGGCATCTTCCATGCCTGCTTGCAAAGAGGGATTACCCCAATAATATGTGTTTGCCCAGTCCCACTGTGATTGCTGCTGGAACATTCTAAGTACTACAGTAATATTTATTGTCCTACAATTGCACTTCTGTCCAACTGTGCCTAGCTTAGGAACTAGGCTGTAGGAGCAGTATTTTCAGGGAAAATATTTGAGGCTTTCTGTTTCAATTCCCCACGTTCAGTACCCATCTTCATGAAATGAGTGAAAATAATTAATTGCTTCTTGATTAAATAATTGCCCCCCAGTTTACTGTGTGCCATAGGACATTACAGAGGACATGAGAGAGGCTTTGAAATTTGCTCTCAAGGTTTCCAAGGGAAAATGATGATAAATTAAGAATTTGGACCTCCTCATGATTTTGTGATTCCATTCCAGACAAAAGCAGTGACTTAATAATCCAAGCCAAGTAATTCCTTTTTATTCATGGTACAAGGGGTTTTAGTACTTGCTATGTGTCTCACAGAGCATTATATGCTCACTTACATATTGGGTGGAAAGGTTGTTCTGTGCAGGCTTATCTGTTGTAATATTTCTAGATATCCTGTTTTAAAGCATGTGCTGGTAGCCATATGTATGCAATACTTCATGAACAAATGCCAAAAAAATCCCATAAAAACTTATTTTGTGTCGTGAAAAAGGATATGAGTTCAGATGTGCTCCAGTGCTGCACCACGGATGTGCCTTTTGAGCAGTTTTACATGTAGGCGTTTGCTATTAGGTGTTTGCTATTGTTAAAAGTGACAGCTACATCCCCCTCTTTAGGTGAGCCTTTTAAAAATAAGTGTAATCTACATATGGTTTGCATATTTTAATTTGTCATTTGCATATGTTAATTGACAGTCATTGCAGCAGCAAGTGCTATTGCATGTAGTCAGCCTGAGTTGTAAGAGTTACAGGAAAGTTTGCTCAAAGGCTCAGGAAAGACTGAGCTACCACTGATTGTCCCCAGTGGTGCTGAGGATGGGGAGGGCTCTGTACTGCACACTTCAAAAGTGTAGATGAATAAACACAATGGTTGATCTCCTGGTTTTAAAACATATCTTGCAACTTTGGAAGGGAATTATTCCCTGCTGTCAGTAAACTTTGAGCCAGATTATAGAGAAAAGTGCTCTTAAAGTGAGCCTCCATTTCTAGAACTTTAGGGGGGAAAGAAGATCCTAATTTTACCAGTTAGATAACACATGAACTAGCTATCTCTTGTACCCATGCAGAGGAGTCAGGAAGCAGAGCTGTGGTGCAGAGTGAACCACATGAACCCACCACTTTGTAGCACTGAAAACACGAGATTCATTTCTGCAGATCACCCATGAGTTTTGCAAGAACAAGACAGATCAGCATATTGAAAAACATCTATTGGAGGAGACATCAAAGTTTTTGCTCAAAAAGGTGTTAGATAGGAAATGACATAGTAGGAAATAACTACTTTAATGATATTTGGGTTGCTGAATATTGCAACAGTTGACCTGTATTGGAATAATCTTGTAACAGGAGTCCCCTGGGATTCTTCTGCTCTGTAGCAGACACACTGGCATCAGTTTATGTATTTTCTAGGCCACTACATTTCAAATAAAGGCAGTTTCATATTACTACTGTCAGTGATGCATTCTGAAAAAATAGTGAAAAAGACAAAAAGAAAACCTGTACAATTTTCCATCACAGTGACACCATTGTGATATCAATAATATGGCTCATCCATCTTGCAGTAGTGTTTTCCTGTGGTTAGCGGACAAGTGGCCAATGGCTCTTCCCTTCAGCATATCTAATGTCACCGGCAGTACAGTTTTTATTTCATATTTCAGTGAGACTTCAGCTTAGAATCACATTTAATAAAGGCAAAGTAGAAATTCCTGGTAAATCTAAGAAATTATTCATAGATGGGCAGGTAGTTGGAAGAATCCCCTATAATTATCATCTCACTGTGCCCTTTAAGGAACATCTATTGGTAGCCACAGTCTTGGAACTAGTTTGCAAATGCAGCAGGGGGAATGCTGCATTTGGCCTAGGATGTGTCACCCCAATGTACCACAGTCAGTACAGGCAGCATGGTGAACAGAAAGGAGATGATTATTCAACATCAGTTGGCTGGTTATATAAAGAAGTTTTTATTTAAAATAGATTACTGTACAATATATCAAAATATTCTTAACATCCAGAATCACTGGGGATACAAAGACACCTACAGCATAGATACTATAAATTTTTTCAATTACACTGGAGCGTAAACATAGATATTTCTCTGAAGAAAAAGAAAAAAGTAAGAATTTTTCTTGGTTTCTGATCCTATTTGGGTTAAAATTTACTCCTTATAAAGTAAACGCCGCTTCTTCTTGACACTGTTAAGAGTGTCATTCCTCAAGTGTAACTTGTAACTGATGCAGTAAACAAAAATGTTGTTTTGTTAATACTACCATTTGCTCTTAAATCTTCTCACACTTGCATGAAAACCTGTGTTTTGAAATTCCATCATTCTCATCACCTTTCTTATGATTCTGAAGGTTTGGGTGCATTTATCACTACTCAGAACACAGAGAGCACAATAACAAACAAGCAGCAAACACAAATTCTTCAATGAAATGCTTTGGGTGGCCCTGTGAGTGACTTCCACGTGAGTACCCCTTTGAAGGACATTGAATGGAGCAGACAGCTTACAACATGGGAGAGTAAAATGTGAATGGGATGACATACAAGTGATGAAACTCAAGGGGAAAAAAGCAGGTGGAAATAGAAGAGGAGGAGCAAAAGTTCAGCTTCCCCAGGCAGCATCCCCACGCAGAGCAAAGGCTTCCTGTGAAGTTGCTCTTTGGGGGTGTAGCCTGCCATCTGCCTTGGAAGTGGTGGATTTTTAGGAGACATTAAAGGTGACAAAAGTCATTCAGAGCCACTGTTTGTGACTATGCTGCACACCACCTCATGGGAATAGCTCTGGGAAATCAGACTCGCTGACAAAATGCGTGTGTGGTTGGGAGCTCCTGTTCCACCCCAGCAGGATACTGCATGAGTGTGTAGGCATAGATGATTTTCCTGGAGAAATTCACATTACTTTGCTAAATGTGTAGTGCTCCTGAAGTGGGCACATTGTGGACACAAAGCACTGGTGTAAGAGAGGGTTGGTATTTTCTTCTTTCAGAAATGTGGGGCCCTATGCCCTGTGCCAGTGTCAGGGCAGTGCCAGGGCAGACTCAGCTGTGTGGTGTGGCAAAACCAAACCACCCCTGAGTCTTGTCTGCAGCTGTGTGACATGCTCTGTGGAACATTGTGCAGGGTGGGCACCTTCTGGGTACAAAGCCTGGGCAGGAGATGTTTTATATCACACCAGTTGCTGTGAATTGTTTTCTATGTTATCTTGCATGCATTCAAATATTTGATGGGTTATTTCTAAGTTCAAAGCCACAGCTCAGCCCATCAAAGTAATTTCAGTCTCTTGCAGTGGCAAGGAAAATTGCCATCCCTTTTTAAGGCCGTCTTGCCTCTGAGGTTCTTGCAAAAGCAGGAAACAACAAGAATTTCAGGCTCAACAGCCTGAAAGAATAAACTTCCTCACATGATTTTTAGCACTTCCTAACTCTAACCAGATGTGAGGTATGCAAGAACAGCCTTTTAATTTATAATTGTAGTTGTGCTGATTCTAGGAGCAGGAGGATAGGAGTGATGTGGTTAAAGTACTGTATGAAATACAAGACTGCTGATCCAAAAAAATTTTAAATGTCATGTTCAGTCCAAGGCTTGTGCAGAGGTCTGGGAACAACTCCTATTTATCTAAATTGCTTTATGCTTCACTGTGGGCAAATTTTCCTCCATTTCTCTCTTTTTTTTTCTTTTTTCTATAGCAAAATGACATTTTAGTTTTGAATTAATCCACAATTTTGCTGAAAAAAAAAATGCAGTCTTCACTTTGTATTAGAAAGAAAGCTGCAGAGTAGAGCCCATGTTTTCAGGTTGTGCTCAGCGTGCTTTATTGGCATAATCCTGAAGCATGGGGAGCAGAAACAGTGCAGGCACCTGGCCTGCATCAGAGTACAGCACTGCTACTCTGCCCTCACCTCTTAGCTGACTAACTTCACATAAATGAAAATTCTTTTCTTTAATTCTCCTCATCATTATGCAAACAAAATTTCTGCTCTTTAAGTGGAGATCCGTGAGAGGCCAATGTTTGTGAATAACCAACTTTGTAGGATTGCTCTTTTCTATTACTCTTCTCTGTAATGGATGATCACAACAGAACAATTTTGGACTGGTGTTTTCTGCATTTTATTCCAGCATCTTTTATATTTGTCATATAATAAAAGTATGAATTGGTTTCCACCAAGCTTAGTCTTGCATGGTGTTAGGTTTTGTAAACAAATAAGTCAGCTCTCTATTCACTGCAGTAACTGGCACACAACTCTGTTTCCAGATCCTGAGTTGAGTTTGCAATGCTGAAGTTAAAAAAAAATATTCTTGGTTGTGAGATATGTACAAATTATTTAAAAGTCAGGGAGATATTTCAAATACTTATGAATACAGTAGTATATTTGCATGTTCACACTGCAAGGTGAGGTATCTTACTTTTTTATGCACAGTCTTTGACTTAATGAGTCTGAAGTGTACCAAATTAAATTAGTTTTCTCACATTAGGTGTTTCTGAACATTTTTAAAATTTGGTAGATTTTGAAAAATACATTTAATTTTTCAAAGAAGCACTTTGAATTGCATGGTCATGTACATATTAGGATATCAGAACATAAAGTTATTTATCTGGGATCATTCTCTTGGATTTCAACAGGGATTCTTATTGGGAGACTTCTTCTGTAACCCTGTCAAGCACTGCTGATAGATAAAAGTTGTTGCTAAACCTTTAGAAAAGAGCTTCCCACTTTGAATTTCCCTCAGAGTTCTGCAGGAAAACATGTTGCAAGAGAATTTTTTTATGCTTTCAGCCTAGGATAATAAAGTCTGTATATATTTTCCCATAAGTGAATTAAGAGGTTTTAGGGTGGCACCTGGAGAGTGGGGTTCCCTGCTCTGTCACCGTGCTTGGATGTCAGTAGCTCTTAGTAGCTCTGACTTCCATGTCTAACTGTAGGCAGCCATAACTTCTGTGACTTTCCAGTTATTTATTTCTGGAAGTAGATGTGATGGACCAGGGCAAGGGTTGTGACACAATTATTTTTTTTTAACATTTTTTTCTTAGGTTTCTAATTTGTCTGCTGTTAAGCAATGATGATGTTCTGGGTGGACATTTGGGTTCATCCTGTGCAGGGGTTGTGGTCAGGCAGTCCCTGAAATTGTTCGAAGAGTGGCAGTTCAAGACTGTCATGGGAACTGCATCTTACCTGTGGTAGTTCCAGAAAGCACAGTGAGTCATTGCAGAAAAACTCTTCCAAGAAGATAATATAATGACTTTCTAAGAAATGTGAAAAAATGTATCATACAGCTAAAAGGTGGTTGTTTCAACTTCAGCACAGATTTTTTGTAGTACTTATTACTGATGTTACCTTTTTCAAGTTAAGAGGATTTTGCATTGCTTGCATAAAATTTCATTAAAAACTACATGTAATGTGTGTTCCGACTGAAGCTTATAAACCTGCTACATTGCTTGTCCTTCTCTGAAACTGCTGCTTTATTATTTCATGTTATTTTGTCTGACATCTGATTTGTATAAGTGAGCATAGGGCACTTACCTTCATTTTAAGGGTAATAAACAAGACACACTTTTAAAACCAACAAAACATTTTTAAATAGTAGACTATTTTTCTAATTATCTTGTCCTCTGTGTTCAATCCCATTTTTACTTTCTCTGCAGTTAGCTTCCATGAGCTTGAAAGAGAAAGAGAGTGGGAAAGCAAGCTTTGCTGCTGAAAAAAAAAATCAAAGCCAACCTCCAACAGCTTTTTGAAAAAGAGTGTTCTGGTTGTTATAAAACATGTATATAACCGACAGCTGATATTATCCACTGGTGAGATATTGTTCATACATCTACAGCATAACATTACCAGAAAAATCATGCTGGTTATCAATCCACATGTGCTCAATGCAGTTTGAGGATTTTGAGAATGCCATGTATATCTTTTATCGTGTTACTGTAACCCCTCACCTCCCACCAGTTCTCCAGACACACTCCCCACCACGTTATCTCCTCTTTGATGCACATATCAACCCATTTCACCTCTGATATTTTTCACCTGAATGTGGACCATGCTGTGATGCTTGACTGACAGTGGTTGAGCACTAAGTCCTGTGTTAGAGGAAAGGATATCGTTTTCCTTCATATGGCCAGCCTGTGGGTTTCAGTCTTGCCAGGGAAATAATTCTTACAGTGTTGAGGAGGTCAGCTGCACCTGTGGGGCAAATGCCTATATGAGCCTGTTTTCCCCCACACACCAAGCTGACCAGATGCTGTGTGGTCATTTCCATGTCTCTGAGCTCCTTCTTCGTGGGAATGGCTTCCTCAGACATGATGCTGAGCTATACAAACATGTAGCTTTGGGGTTACTCTGTGTTGGTGTCTGCCTACAATATACTTACAGAAATATCCATGGCTATGTTTGCACTGCACCAACCACAGTGAAGGAACAGCTTTGAGTACTTAGTCTAGCTGCCAAAAGTACTGGTATTGCTATCCCTCAGTAGAAGGGAGCTTGTGGAGAGCTGCAGAAAGCATCCAAGAAGAAAAGTAAATTGTGTTTGAGCTAAACCCTCTGAGGCCCCAGCAGCCTGTGCTTGTCCTCAGACTTCACATCATGAGCGGTGTCCCCAGGCTTTTCATCGGGCATGGTGGTGATGACATGAGGTGCTATTGTGGCAGATGCAAACTGGACTGAAACCAAAAATATAATTTATCATAGTTGCAGCTAATTGAAGGTGCCTGATGTTGCTGATTTTGCCTGGATGAAAATCAAGAACTTTAGAAGTGGAAATGTCCTCCACTACACATGGTACACATGGTAGTCTGTCTCAGTCACTCACAGCTTCTCTTCCAACATTTCTAAGGGTGAAAGTGCATTTTTCAGATCAGAACTTTCTCAGTTGTTCAGTCTTCCCTTATATAGACTGCACATGTTTAACAGTATTTCTAAAATACATGTAAGGCTTTTTTTCCTGCCTCAGCTTCCCATCTCAATGTGGCTCAGAGGAGACACTGGACATGAGAAACCGGTAGAATTATATTTGTAGACATCTGTCTCCTGGAAAATTTCACTCCAGAAAATATAGCACAACAGATCTTCCCATGTGCTTTCGTAGCAATAATTGGAATATTTATACAACTTGGGGGTAGGAAGGGGAAATGGAAGGGAGATCCCCAGCATAACAACCAAGTTCTTAGCAAGTGGTAATTGGTGTGGCTCTAGTGAATTGCCTAATTTTCATTGAACTGTTTGGTTTAGACCAATAAAAGATGAATCAAGTCAATGGCTGTGAAATATGTGGGTTGGTCACTTAACCCACCACCAGCACCACACACCACAGAAAGGCAGACACCTTTGTTCTGCAGCACCCAATCTTTGGTTTTGAGGTTTCTGTCTAGGTTCAGACCAGCTTAGGTACCTGCCTAAAAGGATTGGTGGCAGATTGTGAGGGTATGGCCAATATCACTTTATCTTAACATCATTTTGCTTAAGTTTTTACATAATTTTTTTTTTTCTCATGCCATGTTTAGCATTCTGCTAGGTCAGATGAAGTCAGGGGTCAGGGATATGCTTGATTTAATACAACTGGATGGTTTCCCTGGTTTTTGTCCCTTCCTTTTGGTGTCCTGTCATTTGAATTTTATGGTTTTGTCTTTATTTCTTGAGACAACTTTTCTGGGTATCATTTTCTCTGCTGTGTTGGTCCTTTATGCTGGTACAGATTGCATTTGTTCATCTAAAATGCCTGTCCTGCACAATTTCCATCATTTTTACAGTCTTGCATTTTGTCATTTTCTGCTTGAGTTTAGTTGTGGTTTGTTATGTTTTGACAGTGGTTTGTCATACAGCTGTGAATAACCTCTTTGGTTTGCTTTTAAAACTTTCTTCTTTGCAGTTGTTGAACAAAGTTAACTGAACTACTCTTTCTTCAAGCTGAATGATTAGCACAGACAGAAGTGTGAGTGGCTGTGTACTGCAAGCAGGCAAACCATTTGTTCTGGCTTTATTTGCATTCAGAGTGTAGCATTTTTATGCAAACACAAATACTCTCTTTTCTAAATTTTCATCATGGGAGTGATGGTTTTGATTTATAAGACATGAAAGTTTTAGAGTTAAAACTGGAGCTTCCTCATCTAAGGTATATCTTTTTGTCTGTGGAACAAGAATATGGGAAACCCACCCATTTCTCACTTCCAGCCTAAAAAATGAGCTTAGACTGTATGCTTCCTTATAAAGCTGCCTACCATGACAAATTCTGAATTTTTAAATGATGTATAAGGGTCTGGCCTGCTCTGTACTATTAGAAATCTAATTCAGTTGTTTAAGCAATAAATTGTGTGGGCTCTGAGTTTTCATTTTAGGATCGAGTAGCAGGCTCCCTCAGTTATTAGTGTCGTCAATGGATACAGAGAAAAATAATTAAAGCTTGAAGCTGGTACAGGACTGTGCAGGGCTGGTGCTCTGCTATTTGTGCCTCAGCCTGAGACACTGGTTATGAGACCTGCAGGAAAGGAGCCGAGAGTTGAAGATGACTGTGAGCCAGCAATGTGCCCCTGCAGCAGAGAAATCAACAGCCTCCTGGGCTGCATAGGCAGAGTTGGAGGGAGGTGGTGGAGGTGATCTTTCCCTCAGCACTGGAGAGACAGGTCTGGTGTAGGACAGTCAGTTTGGACTCACCATTTAGAAGCAAGACATGGATATACTGGAGTGAGTCCAGAAACAAGACGTGAATATGAGTAAGGGCTTGGAGGATTTGCAATGTGAGAAGTGGCTGAGAGAGTTGAGACTCTGCAGCCTGGAGAAGCCCATAATGTGTGTAAATATATGATGGGGACAGAGTAAACAATATAGAATCAGACTTTTCAGTGTTGTGGAGTGTAGTGCAAGAGGCAGTGAGCACAAAGTGCAACGCAGAAAATTCCATTTAAACACAACAAAAACTGTTTTCTTTCAAAGGTGGTCAAACACTTGCAGAAGTTACCCAGAGAAGTTGTGAAGGCTTCATCTTTGGAGGCACTCAAAACCCAACTGGACACAGCCCTAGACAAGCCACTGCAGATGCTCCCTCTCTGAGTGGAGGGTGGGATGATTTCCAGAGGTGCTCTCCTAGTCCAGGTGCTGTCCTGTGAAAGGGATCTTGGACTCTGCTGCTTGCTCTCTACATTCCCTGGTCTAGATTCTCTTAGCCTGAGGCTGAAATACTCGAGATGTGCTAAATGAATTTTGTACTGAGCAGGTCTTTAAAGACTAGTGGTCAGCTACCAGTGTAATAGGAAAAAGGTTGGGAGGAGATTTTATTGTAGGGTGGCCTACAACAAACCTTAATTAAAAATTACTTTCATGCAGTTTAGCTTTGTGCTGAGACATATAGGGGATTTTTTAGTTCTTTTCTCAATGTTTTTACCAAAATGAATTATAGTGAAATATTTTCTCCAGAGGAATGAAGGATTTAATACTGAGTTGCAGATTATGTGTCTATTGAGAATAAGGGTCATAAGGTGCAAGGAGTAAAGCTGAGGTCTCATTGTCATAGTTTCTGTTACTTGCTTTTGACTCAAGTATGTTTTAGAGGATTGAAGTGCTGGTTACACTCTTTCGAGAAAAGGAAATACACTGTCAAGTGAATCAAAATTTACACACAAATCCTCACCAGGGTAAAATGTTGTTAGAAAATACTGCAGAAGAGGCACAGTCAGATCTAACATAATGATTGAATTACACAGGCTAGAAGGAATTGGAAAGCAAAAATCTATACATTTGCAACTTTATAAGCTTTAATATTTTAGTTTATAGCCTTTAACTGTAGGCAATGTTGTTGATATAAAATAAATAAGATACTGCAGACAGATCCCATGAAAGTGAAACGGATCTAAACAAAACCATTTTGGGTTCTGGCTGTGGGAAGGATTCAATTCACTCAGTAACAATACTGAATCCATGTTACACTTCCCACTTTGTAATTTTGACACAAAATTGAGAACAAAGGCAAATTGGTTAGAAACATTGGATTTCCACAATATCCAGAAAGTGCTGTGTAGATAATTAAAAATAAAAATGTAATTTTAAGTATATGGGAAAATATATATGTAATATGCTAATTTTACTCCTCAATAGATGTGCTTCTGCAATATGGAGGTACTATTTCTACTCTCTTCCAAATTTCATGGTGTTTAAAATAGATTATGCAGATGTTTTTGGAACGTGCAAATACAATGTAGCATATTACTAGTATAATACTTTTAAAAGCACACTAGTGTACTCTAATATAGTATTATCCTTATTACTATTGTATAGATTTTACATCATACTTTCACTTAATATTTAATTAGTGTAAATAACCTGAAATTTCTATTTGTGGAAATTAATCATACCTTCTAATTTTATTCTAAAAGTAATCTACATGATAGAAGCCCAATCTCACACTCTAGATAGGGATTTAAAAAGGACAGGTCTGTGTGTGCCAGATTCTGCCTTGGATACATGTGGGTGGTTTAATCAACATGGCCCACATGTCTCTGAGACAGAATTTGGACTTATTAGACTGCCTTTTCACTGCCTTCTGTTCCACACTATCAAATCTGACTGTAGCTTTTCCTAGGAATTCACAGATTTGTGCTGTTTGGGTCTGAATCCACTCAGCAGATAAGGTGTTACAGAGGTGGAGGAGCAGTCCCATGAGCATCCTGCCTTGCAGCTCCTCCAGAGCTGCAGATTTGCTGTTGTCCAGCTTCAGAGAGGGATTCCTCCCTGCACATCCCAGCCAGATGGACTGTGTCTGGAAGAGAACACAGCTGATGGGCTCTTTCACTGGGACAATTTTGGGCAAACAGAAGTGTAGGCAGAGCACCAACAGTGACACCACTATGTAACTCCATGGAGTTTTGCTCTGTGTGTACTGGTGTGTTTACTTCAGTTACATGTTCTGTGTGTACTGGTGTGTTTACTTCAGTTACTTCAGTTATATGTTCAGAAACATGTGTAAATGAACATGCCAAGCCCTGGCCCATGCAGATGTTAATTGGCTGTGCCCACAGATGTCAATTAACAATTAACAGAAAGCTCATGCTCTCTTTTGCAGTGCCTAGAAAGGTTCATTTGCCATCAGTGGGCTGTTGTCTCCTGGCTTCCCTAGTCCCTGCATCTGGCTGAGAAGAGTTAGTTACATTTCCATTTAATTACTGAGATCCAACTGTGATAATCTCTCAAGCAAGAGACTCTCATAGTCTGCCTAGAGCTTTATGGGACAGCTCAACATTTTGTGTTGGGAGCCAAAAAAAACCCCACAGCCCCAACCAGCAGAGTTCCTCAAGCCCATCTATAGTGTGTTGATGAGATAATCAGCTGCAGGCTGCACCAAAGCTCCTTTGAGCTATAGGCAGAGGGGTTTTTCATTCTGTTGCTGATTCTGTGGAACTTTTAAGGGCTTTTTATCTTTTATATTTTTGGGGTTTATTTGTTTCATTACTTATTTTATAACCCAGCTTTAATTAAAGACAGAGGACTTGACAGGATTCAAGCTGCAAAACACCAACCTGAAAGCAATAAAACCAATATTTTTGTTTCACTGATTAACACTTCCATTGTTCTTTGCTTTCACCAACTTGGCAGTTATTTTACATGGTATATATGCTAAATCCAAATGTCTGATCCTGAGAGCTTCTACTGTAAATGCAACACATGAGCAGTTCAGTGAGCAGGGAGGGGTTTGCTATCAGGCCCTGCTTCTGCAAAGAGGCCATGACCCTTCATTCTGTAGAGGGGGCACTGAGATTTTGACAGCCTATATTTGGCACACAAAGGGAGGAAATGTTCTACTATTCCTATCCCACAAATAATACCAGTTTCCTGTGAACTAGAAAAACATGTTTACTTTCTAATTTACTCAAATCTTCCTTGGGGGAAAAAAACCCCAACCATTCAACAGTACCATCACCACCACACTCTGTGGTGGTACCAAAATTATATTGTAAACTATTTTTTCAGCTGGCTTTCTGAAAAAAAGATAGCTCATCTGAGGCTTGGAAAAACCCTGAACTTCACAAGTTATGGATAATCCCATCTGGAGATCATTGGACTTTTTGGCTCAGTTTGGGATGGAATAATAATTCTAGAGTTAAACATATTCCTAACAGAACTATGTGTTTTATGCTCAGGCAAACGTATCTAGAAGGGAAAATAAACTAAAGGAACAGGGTGAGAGAGGGACATCCTAATCATCATTGTTGCGTGGCCAGGCCGAAAAGCAGGAGTGTGAACTCAGTCATCCCTCCTTGAGAGGCAGGCCTTGGGCTGTTTAATGTATCAGATGGTTTCATTCTATTCTTTAGAATTCCCCATGGGTGATACTTGAGGAATTATATAGAATATAACTGTTACTGACCTATAAAGCTTTTCACCTATGTTCATAGATTGAATTAATTGATTTCTGGACCATTCATATTTGGGGGGGGAAGGTCAAAAATCTGTTTTACTTCAATTCTAAAATTGCTTTTTTGTCTCTTATTCATGGAAAATTACATGGAATCACATTTAGCCAAGCTGTCACACTGCAACATAGGCTAATGTTACATAATGCCAGTGGATGACATAATTCTTTATTTGTGCAAAATATTCATTTCTGATATGCCTTTCTTAGAGACATTTTCATGTAAAAAAAAATATTTCTTGTTGCTAAATCCAGCTGATCTTTGTCACTTTGCTTTGCTATCTGGGCAACTGCTAGCAAAATCAAGCAAAGATTAAGTGGCAGTGCCCACATCTCATAAGAAATCCTCCTTCAGCCAGGGAAGGATGCTGCCCAGGACAAAATGATGATTTAAAGCAGCATTCCAGTGATCTGGACTTAATGCCTGAATGCTGAGGAGCAGGTGATTTTTCCTTCTGGTATATACAGTACCTTGCAACATGGGGTGTCACATTTCACACCATTAAATGGTAATGGTCTTTTCTGAGTAATGGGACATAAAGCCTGTTATTATTTGTATAGATGAAGGTGTTTTTTCCATGTTATGAAAGTATTGCAAGTTTGTTTTAAAATGTCTAAAAATCTGTATGCTTTGGAGTAGGGTTGCTCACCTTTGTGGTAGGGGTATCCCTTTGTCCTCTTTGTGGAAATCTGACTGAATTTAACAGATTTCTAAATATTTTTTGGGAAAAGAAAGGTACCCATTCTCAGGTATTCAGTACAAGCTTTACTAAAATTTGGCAGCTACAATTTCCAAGGTCTCCCTGCCCAGGAACATAGCTCAGTAGGGCATCCACATGCCAACTACACAGAGTAACTTGATATTTTGTAGGTCAGGGCTATGTGGAATCATGGTCATTTCCATTACAAAACCCACAGGTTTTGCAGGCTCAGCCAGGTGCATGCAAGAGCAGGAAACACTTTCTCCTACACTGCTGGCAGATGTGCCTGGGATCCAGGTGGCCTTAAGGAGGAAGGAACTTGGCCTGAATGTAGAGGAAAGGAAAGGGAAGAGGAGGGGGTGAAAAAGGAGGGTAAAAATCAGGAGCAGATGCCATTGATATGATAGAGGAGAGAGAAGTAGTAACTGGGAGATGAAAGGAGAAGATGGAGGATGATTGAGTAAGGGAGAGTTTGAAGTCAATGAGAGAAATACAGGGAATGGGGATATGTTTGGCTGGGTGAGGGTACACAGAGGAAAGAGGTCCTCTTGATGGGTCTCTGGCTGATGAGAAGCTGAAGGAAGCAAGGGAAGATGGGATTAATTTGGAGAAATAATCTGCTGTTACAAGGAGACAGAGTGGGAAAATGTGCAGAGAGAATGTGGCAGGGGTAACCCACAAAATCAAGATCCAGAAGGAGAGCTTAGGCTGCCAAGGCAGGGAGGCTGGGAAAAGCAGCTGTGGAAGCCTGGCTGGGTAGGAAGGGCACTGAAAAAGTGTATGTGAAGCTGGTATTTTGGGCAGTGGGGAGGAAAATGAGGAAACTGAGACTAAATAACTGGGCCTTCTTAATTAAGAAGAATGGAAAAAATAATGTAGATTTAGGGTAGGTTATTGAGTTTCCTTGAGACGAAGAGGCATCATTTGAGGAGAGGAAGAAGACAAGGAGGTACTGGGAGTTGAGCAGTGAGCTTGGAAGATAAGCAACCAACCATAAGCCGAGAAAACAGAGGACTGGACCATGGGGGTGGGTGGGGACAAAGACTGGAGAAAGAATAAAGCCTTGCTATTAAGAAAGGAAATTAAAATAACTTCTCCCTATTCAAACTGCTCTGCAAATGCTCAGTTTAGAGCTCCTGTGGCTAAGATCTATATGCTAGCTCTGAAGGCTCCATGTCATGCTCCTTTAAGGAAGAGTGTGGTAGGGAGGAGCCCTACAAAACCATGCACAGGCGCACATTCTTCAACATGGATTCTGTGGAGTAAAAGCCAACCTCTAAAATATGAAGGAATTCCAATAAAGCACATAAAGCTTCATGCAGCAATTGGATGTGCTAGAGACTATATTTTCCATTATTGCTGTGAGTGGCACTGGGGAATTGCAAACCCAAGGCCAGGCTTGCTCTGTGCTCTGCAAGGGGTGAGTTCATTTCAGTGGCATACGGATGGCTGGACCACATCCTGAAATGGCCACAATCATCCAGTTGTTCCATAGTTCTGCCTTCACATTGTTTGGGGTCCTCCTAGAAAGAATTCTGCTGTCTCCAGCAGAAGATATGTGGTGCTGCTGAAATCTTGTTGACATGTACAGTTGCAGGCACAAGTGGAGTGTGTGCCTCCACATGTGAGTGCATCCATCTACTGCAAGCAGGGAGAGAAAAGCACCATTGCCATGTTCCTATTCTTTTTCTCGGGAAAGGATTGTATGTATGCATGCAGCAGAGCAGGGAGTGCACACATATGTGCTTGCATGTTCATCTACACAATTATGTCTTGGAAGAGAAAAATTCGAGGAGTTGTCCTTTGCACTAAAAAGTGCCCAAGGATTGGGATGATCTCTAGGCCTCATAAGAGTTATTCCACAGTCCTTTATTGTTCTTGGAAATTCCATTTCCTGCACAAAACCCCTTGTTACTGCTGTAGAGTGTCATGTTTATCCTAGAAATGAAATGATCATTTTAAGCCACTGAGTGCTTCGGGAAGAGAACCAAAACCTTGAACATGCTTCAGTCCTTGGTGGCAAAGCTGAGGAGATACCTCAGCTGCTCATTAAAACCTGCTCATTAACACAGGTTTCCATTACTCTTTCTTCTGGAGCTGAATATTTATCTATAAACATTTACACTGGATATTTGCATCAGTTATTTTCAGTTCTGCAGACTGACAGGGTTTGCATGTGCATCTGTCATGGAAAATGAGGTTCCATGGAGCACATCCTTGTGTGCACCTCCATTCATCTTCCTCCCTTTGGTCTCCCACTTTGTTCTCAACAGCAGCATATCCCTGTGGCAAGCATAGATAACACTTACCAGGAAATAACTTTATTAAAAATGCTTACTATTAATAAGAATAAATTATTTAATGTATTTCTAGCCTTTTTTAATGTGTTGTAGCTGTAAATACAGGGCAAAAAGCAGCACCACATGACCATGCTACTTTGGGAACAGTCTATAAACTGCAGTTTAATAGTTTCAAGATATTTATGCAGTGCATAAGTCACAGGAATAGAGGTTTATCACAATCAGTAGGAATGCTGGATTTTCACATCACCCATTTGCTGCTTAAGATGATTAGCAGGAAATTTAATTTGCACTAATTAGCCTTAGGGGAGCAAGAAATTAACTTGATGGGTAAATTTCACTTTTTACTGTATACCACACCAACATGAAGAAATTTGAGTTGAACCATGAATTAAATCCTATGCTAATACACTGGACTTCAGTTTTTCTAAATTAAATTAAAAGACTGTAAAAATTATTCTATGCATGGTCACTGGGTGGGGTTTTTTAGGATCTAGTTGTACAACTTTAAATATATCCACTGAATTGTCAGCTACTTCCAGAGAGTGTGGTATATTTTGTACATTAAACTACATTGATATGTGATATTACAGCAAAA
Source organism: Melospiza melodia melodia (assembly GCF_035770615.1). Lineage (NCBI taxonomy): Eukaryota > Metazoa > Chordata > Aves > Passeriformes > Passerellidae > Melospiza > Melospiza melodia. The sequence continues at coordinate 82,734,545 of NC_086198.1, read as the reverse complement.
GCTTTTACAAGTCCTAATTTTCTCTATTTGCATATTTTCATTACACAATATGCATTATGACTGCCTATTCAATATTTCACATTGCAATGCACAGAACAAAAACAGTATTCACAGAACTACTGTGAAAATTCCCTATTTTTTAATTTGCAACAACCATTTGCAAATGCATTTTTAGGTTCAGGAGCCTTTGTTCATATGCTGGCAAAATTTCTATGAAACTAGTTTTTTTAGAAATCACTCTCAAAAGTATACAGCAAATGAGGGAGGCATGAGTCACCACATAGTCCTAATAGAAAAATTAGAATTAGGAACTAATAAACTCTAATCTTGCCTGTGGATGGTGACTTTTCTACCTCATTCTTCCAAGAGACCATTTAGATTGCTTGGTTTTTCCCTGTAAAATGAACGCAATTTTTATGTACCCACCACTCAAAATTACTGTGGATTGATTAATGCTTGCAAAGCAATGAGTCATTTGGTATGGAAGTATCCATCTATTATAAACTGAAATGTTCTCTTATACCAGGCTTGTGGTTACATTCAAATTTATCTGTAAAGAAGGAGATGGAAAGCATCAGTTGCATATGAGATAATTGCCTTTGATGTCAGTGCTGCTGCTGGTTTGTGCACACTCAGAAGCTCACTCTCACTACTACATTTTTGTAATTAGACCTTGGAAAACTTACCTAAAACTACTACTGAAGTGAGTTTTGCCCGACTAAATAATTCTGAATTGGGTACCTTCAGTCCATAGTTAGGGGTTTAAGTGGTGCCTGTAAGGGAGTCCCGGTGTCTGCTCAGACTTTCGAGCCTATTATTGGTCTAAAGAGAGATCTCAGAGAGATCTGTGAGTAGTCCTATATTGTATAACATTCTGGTTTTCCATTCTCAGTCCTCCTTCAACCCCCAGTACTCTGATTTCTGAGTAGCAGCCCTCCTGTTGAATCCAGAGTGCATGTGCATGTGTGTGTGTGCACATGTATGGGTGGGTATATATAAATATACACGTGCCCACACACAAAAACCATATATGTGTACACAACCCCCTTATATAAAAGTGCTTTGCTTTTTTGGGTGTAGAAGTATATTTCTGTCAATACCACTTGTATTTGTACACTTATGGGTAATATTCAGCTTTCAGTAGTAATTGACATCATGTGGGTTTCTGTGTACTAATTACTTTGGGACAAAAAACCCTTGCAGATGGTTTCAAGAGTGACTCTAACTTGCCATCAGTGTAAAAAGATTATATAGGATGAGCCCACTCCCTCTGAATGGAGTCAGCCGTTTTCATGGATTTTAGTGGGACCAGGCACAGCTTTGTCTATACAAAAGGGAGAGAACACGTATTTTATTCAAAATGAAAGTTTGATTTCATTGCACTTAAAATTATTCATGTGCTGTTAGCAAATGGTTTGAAATTTTATAACCTAGAGCATTTGCTGAATTCTGCTTTGTATTTTCCTCACAGCAATTGGAAGAACCCTCATTCCTCGTTATTTTAGCACTGTCTTTGAAGGAGGTGTAACAGACCTGTATTACATTCTCAAGCACTCAAAAGAGTCATACCACAACTCATCCATCACAGTGGACTGTGATCAATGCACCATGGTCACTCAGCATGGAAAACCCATGTTTACCAAGGTAACAGGGAAGACTCAATAAAGCATGTTGTTGGTTTTTGGTTTTCTTTTTCCTTTACAGTGTGTATAAGGGTGAAGAATATTGGCTGTTGAATTTTTCTGGTAGACTGACATTATTTCTAATACTGAAAACCCTTGGAGCCATTTAATTACTGTTTTCTATATTCATTATGTGACTGGAAGATTCTGTGGGTATCTCCTGTAATTCTCCCAGAAAGATTGCAAGAGAAGCACATAATGCCAGGTTGCCAGAACTATCAGTTTTATGTGAATTAAATTCAGTCTGACCATTTCCTTTTCTCTGGGTTTGATTTTAAAGCAACAATGAGATTTCACATTGCTGGTACCTACCATTTGGGATGGTATGCATTACATTTGATACTTACCTAGTACAAGGACTATAAATCTCTAGAAAAATACTGATTTAATACAGTAGGATGCCAGTCCAAAGGTCTATGAAGTCAATGGAAGGAATCAATTGAAACACACTCTGGATAAAACAGTTAGTGAATATTCAATATTTGTAATTGATAGTGAATTATCTTCACGCATAGGGCACATCCAGTCCTGTAATTAAAACGGGTGCCACATATATGTATAAAAAAGCAGTACCAAAAGGGTGAAAAATAAAAATTAAAACAAAATTTTTCTTCTATTAAAAAAAAAAAAATCAGTAAACTTGTTTTAAAGTGGTTACATTTTAATACATTAACAGTAAATAATGATAACAGGAAATGTTGATTTTCCATCTTGTACTTGTTCATCTTTAACTTTTTCAAAAAGAAAAGAACAAAGGGAGAAGGGGCAGCAGGAGAAGGTAGCTAATCTGTGTTGCCCTTGAATTGCAGCACCACGGAGGTTTTAATTTTAAGTTCCTGGCTATTGACAGCATCATGACCAGGCTTACATGGCTTTTGCTGTTTTGGCATGTGTGGGAGTCCCATCCCTCTGCAGGTCCTGCTCTGCCATCTGCCCTGGGTGGGGCTCAGAGGGAGCAGAAGCTGCTGGTGTGTGGTGCACGGGGGAGCCAGGACAAGAGAGCCCATCCAGCCCCTGAGGCCCACACAGACACAGGCGGACAGAGGAGCCCAGATTGGCGCCTCTTTGCTCCCTCACTGCTCACGGGGAGCTGTGAGTCCTGGCCAGGTGCAGGAGATGTGCCAAAGTTCCACAGTGGCTGCTTCATTGCTGAGCTCCCCACAGCGATTTCTGTGTCCTTCCCCTTTGTGCTGGCTTTAATGCAATAGCAAATGAAAAGGAGTTGGTGTGGGTTTTTTAAACCATTAAATACATAATGCTTTTCTCAATTCATTTAGATTATTTTACTTACCATGGCAGCACATGACAGTGTTGTTATTTTGGAAAGGAGGTTAGCAGTATGGGCTGGGCTGGGGCCACAACTGCCTCCCATGGCCCTGTCCTGTTGTGTGCAGTGAGTCCCTGTCTGCAGTGCACAGTTTGCCTCAGCCTTCACATTTCTCTGGCAGATTCCAATAGAAACCTGTGAACTGCTAGAAAGATTCGGGAGGGGAATTAATTTGGATTCTGGGAGAAAAATTAGGAAGTTTAATGCCTGCATGTTGAAAATACAACTTTTTAGTAAGAGCAAATCTGAAATAAAGCACAGTAGTTGATGGAATAGGGGAGAAGAAATAATACTCTCTCAGAAATAAGTTAGAGCTGAATGTTGTCTCAGCTGTGCTTATTTAACTTCTAGCAGAGATACCAAGGGCACAGATCTTGTACCCAAAGGTAAATTCCTACTCTCACAGCATCAGTGATGGAACAAAGCATACATCCCATAATGAGCACCACTGCAATGGGCTGTGTAGCTCCTTGGATCATATCTGAATTTGACCCTCTGGAACTACCCTGGAGGGGAGGAGTTAATGCAAAAATACAAGCTGTTTCAATTTCACAAGCAAATTCTGTGCTACAAATTCACTAACTTCTAATACAACAGACTAAACCACTTTTCATTGTGTATTGAATCAAGAATCCACAGAATCAAGAATCAAATGCATTTTATTCATTTGAACATTTTGCTAGTTAGAGCAACTCACTGCATACAGCAGTATTGGATGAATATATAAAATGGCATTTCCAGTTCTTTTGAAACAAAAATGGCCAGAACATGCCTAGCAGTAAGAATATGAATAGTCCAGCTTGTCTTTGAGGCTAAAAGTCCTTGTAAAATGTCACACACTTAAAAATTGTTTTATCAAGATGTAAATAAATAGTATAAAGAATTTATAATAGTTCAGTGGCATAAATAAAATGTTGTGAAACACTGGAGCCAAGACCACTATGTTTTTTTTACCTGGGAGATGCTCCACTTTTTTCTTCAGGCAGAAGAAAGTTTTAGGAGTCCTCCTAAGTCCCTGTTTTCACTGTGTTTACTCCAGCTCTGGCACTCCCACTTTATGTGTAGGCAAATTGTTTTTCTACAGTGATCAATGATTATGTGTCTCAGTGGAGTGGCAGGGGTGGGCATTGCCCTCACCACTACGGCAGTGAGTGCCCCATGTGCTCACTACTCACTTCCATCTCCCAGGAGTGCAGCCATCAGCTGGATTTTATTGGTGAAGCCCTTAAAAGCAGTGAATCTAATCCCTACTAATAATATCAGGCATTGCCCAGATTTGTAATAGCTTTAGGTTTCTTTTAAAGCAACAACTCATGTTTGAGAAGCGGTAGTTAATAAAGGGGGAACACTTTTAAATATGCCAGGTGTTAGGAGAATGAGACTGTGAGCAAGGAGGCACAGGACCAAAGTTGGTTTTCATAGGCACAAGCAGTTGAAATTCCTACAATTAATAAGTGCAGTTAAGGGGTTAAAAAGCTATTGGTTAGTTTGAGAAATGTTCTTTTTTAGTTTTTTCCTGGCCTAGTCTAGAGCAACCACGTGATGCACTGAATGCCTGCCAGCCTCTTTCTTGTTGATCCTCCGGAGACCATCTGTGCTGGGGGCATTGATTAGAGTGTGTCTGCTGGGATTACATCTTTTCTGTTGCCATGCCAACTAATCAGCTGATTTTGGTTACCACAGAAACAAAATGTCAGAGCTCACAGTACGGTAACATGAATTCAGCACAACAGAAAATGTTTTCTTAATTGGAGACCCTTTTGATTTTTTGGATTCTATGTAAAAGGCAGCTTTCAGGAGAAAAAATAGCCCTTTTAAAATAAGAACTGTGCCAATTTTATTGATTAAAAACAATGTGTAAAATTCTACTTTACATGAGGAAATTAAATTTCTTTATAAGATGCATAAATTTTTACCACTGTAATATGAAGAATGTGTTTTTCTATTAAAATTTGTTAATGCCAGTGCCTAAAAATCTGCTAAGAGCTTTGGTGGTGTGAGCTTAACAAAAGAAACATTTGAGAAGCCACTGGTATTATTATGAAAAAAATTGCTTTAAACCTGAAATATTTTCACGTTAACCGATCAGTAACCAGGATCTTTGGCCTCAACACAGCACCATTAATACAAAATATTTTCCTACTATGACTCCTTATGTGTGTGCATGTGTATTGTGTAATTTCTCATCATCGTGCAGGTAATGTGAAAATCAAAGGTGAAACATAAGGCACATTAAATATCTGAAGGCATCACTAAGGTGTGCTGAAAAGGGCAGATGAGAACCTGTTGCAAGGTTCTCCTTCCCAGATCTACAGGAATTTGTCCATATACTATGCCTGTTAAAATTACCTGTGTGTTTTAGCAGAAATAATAAGAGGAAAAATTGTAAGGACATTAAGTAGACTGTTAGCCAGAAAAGCCACACACTGACCAAGTGAGAGCTGGCCAAGTCTGAGTTGGAGCTGTTAAAAAGGCTCAACAGACTCAGATGAATCTGGGATGGTTATTTTTCAATCGAATACTGTATTAAAATTAAGGTTGCAGAAGCCCTCTCTTTTAAAGCCATTACACCCTGTTTCCACAATATCTCTGTACCCTGCACTTGCAAGTTTGCTAGGAACAGGGATTGTAAGTCTAAATCTACCATTTAAAAAAAAATCAACAGTGGTAGTTAATTTTCAAATCAGACATAATTTTGGATACTCCACAGTATTCTCAATCAAGATACCATGTTGGGCTTGTATTTTTCACCTTAAAGAAGACCACAACCATGTTACTTTTCCACAAAAAATTGTGGAGAGTTGTTTAAAAGTGCCCAGTAATTTATTTATTTAAATTACTGGGCACTTTTCACTTGCTGCATTTATTCCTCCTATATTTTCTGTTCTTTCTTAGACAAGATTTCTCACAAAGCTGTGTGAGCCACTTTCTGTGGAAGCAGCTCCATTGCCTGGCTCTCCTCTGCTCCCCTCACTCTCAAACCTGTGAGAAATGCAGCTCATAGGCCCCCATGGCAGGCACCCACCTGGTTTTCCTTGCAAGAGGGGATTAATAAAATTAGATAAGAGGAAAAGAAACACAAAAAAACCACAATAAAACCCACAAAAACAAAACAACAAAAAACCCAAAAATAAACAACAACAACAAAAAGCCTCACCATAAAAAGCAAACCAAACAGAAGAAAATGCTTGGAAAATAACAAAAATTATTTTTAAATTTATGAAAAATTATGAAAGAACCCAGGTTTGGCCACAGGCATTCAGGGCACTGCCTACTCCAACTGGACCTGAGAGAAAGGTTTATATGCCAAGCTGTAGTAAGTCTAAAACAGGTTGGGAATGACTGGTTCAGCAACTTGCCATCAAGTGTACTCATTTGCACCACAGTCACCTCCACTGCGAGGTTCAGTCATTAATTAGCAGTAGCAAACCATGAGGAAAAGAGAATTGATGCAATAAATAAGATTTAGTACACAATATTCTATGTTTGTAAAATGCTATAAAATCTATAGCATTATAAGTTACTGTCTCTGAGGTAAGGCCTATGAAGTAATTTTCCCACATTCGTTTTTTCTCTCCCCAAGAGGATGAAAAACAATTAATCTAGCAGAGATGAACAATAGAATACTGCTCTGATATTTTTGAATGTTGTTTAATCGATGATACCATACCAATGAAGACAAAATTCCTGGGAATTTATTTCATGCATTTTATGTATTCTAGGTATGCACAGAAGGACGTCTTATCTTGGAGTTTACTTTTGATGACCTTATGAGAATAAAAACATGGCACTTTACTATTAGACAATACAGAGAATTAGTCCCACGCAGCATTCTAGCCATGCATGTAAGTAATCCTTTATTCATTTGACCTAATGCAAAGAGATGAGATTAGGTTTATGAAGAACTCTGGCAAATTTCACACCCAAGGCAATTAACTGTAAATATTTTGGTTTGCCTACAACTACATCTATTCACAAGTTCTTTCTGCCTTGTTTTTCAGTGCTCTATTATTGCCACTGTTGCTATGTTTTCATTGTATTTTAGCACGTAATTTTCTTTTTAATCCCACTTGGTGCTCTGTATGATTTGGGTCCAAAATCTCTTCTTATTGACCTGAACTACACCAAAGTCTGTGAATTTTCGTTGTTGTACCAATTATAAGTCTGAAATGAAGCAAACTGATGCTACCCTTGCACAGACAGAAGAAATTGCCATATATTTACTTAGAAACCTTTAGAATTTCAATGCAGACCTTCTTTTTGTTTCACATTTCACAGCTTTCTTTTGTTGTTGAATGAAAATACACACAATGAAACATTAAAGTATTAAATATTCTGCAAGGTAAAGTCAAAATATAATAAGGTAAATTGTAGAGAAACAAAGAACATACTTTTATTGACACTTTCATTTCTTCAGCATAGACCCCCTCCTGCTAGTAGAGCCCTGATAAACAAAATCAATTGCAGGACTGTGGTTTTATAAAGGGTAAGAACACAGACACACAGATTTTCCTATATTTTGACATCAAGTTACTTAGACATCCTCAGATAAAAATATATTAATAGTGAGGAATTTTATATAATTTAAACTGGACCTTTTCCAAAGTGCTATTACAAGCCTGAAGAAAACACCTTCGAAAACCCACCCCACCATTTCTGTCCCAGGATTATCTGCTCTTTTAGGGAACTGATCAACTGAGCTCTTCAACAGTATCCCATTAAGGGACAATGAGGATGGCCATGATTGACATTATGCATTTAGAGAGGGGGCTGCTAAATTCAGAGTGGAAGCAGGTTAGACAGCAACCAGCAGGTATTAATTTAGTAATGAGATTGATCTCATTTTAAAGAGAAGGCTGGTCTCACAGGTAAAGCTCCTGGCTAGGGTCAGGGAAGGGCTATACTTGCATTTTTCCCCGTTTAATTCTGGGAAAATAACTTGGATCAGAAGGGTTCTCCAGACTGTGCTTAATGTCACATCTTTGATGAGGTCTTTCTGCTGTAGTTTCTTACCCACAAAAAGAAAGTGATATGTTCTTTATTCCTGTCTTTTTCTGTCTAGTCCCCTGGGACTCACAGCCAACAAATAGAAGCTGAAAGTGTTCTGCAATCCCTCAGGAAGCTCTTTGGTCACTTGCTCTCTTAGGTCTATCTTTTGAATGAGTGGTCAGGGATCAAAGGAACATATTGGAAAACAGTCTTTAGTCTGCTCCAATATCATCATGCTTTACATTTTCCCTTGCATATGGAACTCCAGCTTATTATATAAATTTAGCATCAATGTGTAATTTCTCCATAGCAGTGGCACTGCTTTTCAGGGAACCCTCCCTGCATTTCACAAAGCACATAGAAAAAATACCCCAGTGAAAAGCAAAGTGAAAATTCTTTTTTCCTTTGTTGTTTAGGCACAAGACCCTCAGGTGCTGGAGCAGCTGTCCAAAAACATCACTCGAATGGGTCTGACAAACTTCACCCTCAACTACCTCAGGGTAAGCATACCATAGCTGCATTTTTGTGAGCATTTTTTAAAAGGTACCACTGCCTTTGAGTCAAGATAATGACAGCAGAGCCTGTGTTGATCAGGTAAGAAATTGACCTAACCCTTAATGAGGGTGGAGGAAAAACAAAGACACTGCAGTGGAGATGTAGCTGATAACAATGGGCTGTTAAAAAAGCCAGGAATTTTATAATTCACTCCAAGCCTCGTGTGAGTAGCCCCTCTTTTTAACAGTCTTTCTTTTTAGTTTTGAGCAATGCCTTTATTTTATTGTAAGCAAGGAATTCCCAGTATTTTTCCACTCTGTTTCACTGTGCCTGAGAAAATGGCAGCTAATTCTTATTAAAAGCTGCCTATCTCCTCCAGATTTTCAACCTTGCCACCTCTCCCGGGCAGAGGCAGGGCTGAGGGAAGGTTCAGCTCCAGCTCTGTTTGCAGCAGCCCCTCAAAGCAGTCCTCACTTCACATGCCTCTGGGAGCCTGAGCTTCCTCCTTAGCCTTGCCCTGAATCGAGTGTGGTTTTTGCGATTAAATAATGCATTTGTTCCCATTGCTTTTTGACCCTCAAAGTGCATTCAAAGTTTAGATGTTTATTTTTATTTTTGAAAGTGTTCCCTGGTGTGGTCTTACAATACATACACAGAAATACAGATTTGTAGAGTTCGCATTTCAAGCTTAAAATTCAGATTTTTCCTATTTCTAGATGTGCCATTAGTGGATAAAATGAGGCAAATTTCACAATGATACATCAAGCTAACTTGGCCAGGACTATCTGGTTTTATTCTTTTTAATTTTATGAGTAATTATTCAAGGTACTTTTTAAAGATAACATAAACACTAGAAAATGCAGCTATTTTCAGCCTAATGTAGAGCTGTACCTAAGTGTGCAATTTAGCTGTACTTCATTCAGTTCTATGAACCTTGTAATGCCTTCCCTATGGATAGATGGAGTCCTGTCCCCAGAGTGTTTTGAACCCCAGGGAAAGTGTGCAAAACCAAAATGCTGTTGTGATCTCTCTCACTGTGTCCTTACAGGTTATTGATAGCCTGTAGTTTTACTTACCTTCCCAACAGCATAAGCCATTGCTGATTGTTGCTTATGTGGTGTTAATGTAAAGAATACTGTTCAAATTACAGCCTGAGTTGTGCAGGGCAGGTCTGGTTGTTTGTAAATGAAAGAAGAATACGGCGTAAAACCTCAGAGGAATAATGCATTGCATTGGGATTTTTCCATGTGTAAATGTAAGATTAACATGTCCATGCAATGCACGTTGTATTCTCATGGTTACTTTAGTTTGTGATTTGGTACAGAGAGAAGCTCTTGGGCTCTGGCAACCCTGCAGCCATGCTGTCAGTGTTTTGTGGTGGGGCATCCTAGAGCATGTCCTCGAGGAAATCCCACTGGGGATTCCTCCTCAGTCATGGCAAGTTTTGCATTACATGCTTGTGGCAAACTGGGCAGAAAGTGGCTGACTTTTCACGGGAATTTCCGTGGTTTCTTTGCAAACTGCGCAGTGGCACCAGGCATTGGCCACATCTGGGGTGTTTGCTCCCCTGGGTGTGATGGGATGTGGTGTCACACGCCTGGGCTGGCCCCAGCAGCCTCCACGAGGGCCAGGTGGGATCTGCAGCATCGCCTCTGTCACTGACCCCTTCTGTTTCTCTGTGAGACTGCTCGATGTGACGATGCCAATGACAAAGGCAGGGCTCTGGTTAGGAGGCAGCTGCCATCAGGTACCCATGCCGCTCCCTCTGTTAGCATCAAAAAAAAATGTAAGAAAGGAAGAGGGAGAGGGAGGGGAAAAAAACTCAGAAAAAGAAAAGTGGGATGAAGATAAGCACTAGGGAGATGAGCAGTGAAGTGGGAGGGGATGAAAAGATAAAGTCTTACTTTTTTTCTTCTTCCAGACTAGTTTTGTTAGCTTAACAGATGACATTAGGTCTCTGGGTGCAAAGCTTCCTCTGGCTCCTGCTGTGGTGATTCCAAGAGGAAATCTTTTTTTCTCAAGCCAATCTTTACATGTCTATTTTTCTTGTGGTGAGGGATTGATCATTCTGCTCTTTTTTCCAGATGTTTGGCTCATCATGGCAGCGTGTATTACATGGTGTATTTCCATTTTGATTTGCTTCTTTTCCAGTTACTTTCCTCTGTTAATTTTAACTTGAAAGTGTTTTCTGAGGTCATGCACTAAAAATCATGTACTAAATAATGTGGTAAATGTACTTAGATTTAAGGTGTTCTCTTTTGTCTGTTTTTAAGTCAGCATTTTATGATATTTTATTGTCTTCCCAGTGTTTAGTAATTAGCACTGTTGCATGATTTTGAATAAGGATCAGAAACTAGGCAAAAAATTTATTTTCTTTTTTTTTTCTGCTGCACACAGCAAAGGCTTGTGATACTCATAAGCAAAAACTTCAGTGATGGGCGGAATTAATCATTTTTCTTCTCCAGCGTGCACACAGCAGCAAGCTGTGCTGCAGTTTCTTTAAAGGCAGAATTTAAACCTGGATTTCAGATGGTTGTGATATAAAGGCATAGCCTGTGTTTTTTGGGCTCTAGATATCACAGAATGCTAAATCATTGCTAGTTGGGATAATTGCAGTTGCTGGCATGTAAACCTCCATTCCTGAGTGCCACATGCTTGTAGAGCCACAGCTTTGGATGTGTGCCCTGGTTTGTCTTCATTCACTGCAAGTAAAGCTGTCCAGCATAGAAGAACATTGATTTTTTAAATCATATATAATACAAATTTAAAATGTATCTTCTTGGAACCTGGAAATGAAATGTTTTGTCCTATGTCAATTGCCAAATGGGTTTTCTCTCTGTTTTCTCTGGCTCTGTATAAAACCATAGGGTTACTTTCTTTCTAGCTATGAGTTTGTTTTGTTCCAGCATAATTGATTACCTCATCAATGGGGTCAGCGTACTTTGCTGTAGCTGCTGACTAGAAGTTGAATGGGCTGTCTCAGAAATAATAAGAAAAACCTTGTGGGTTTTAAATTAATATCAAGCTTTTTAAAATGTAATTTCTTATCAAGTCATCAAGAAGTAGATATTATGAACTATCAGATAATAAGGCCAAGACCTAGTCTCAGTCAGTATGAGTCCAGGAACAAACAGGAATCCTGTACAGAATTTGGAGGTGAAGATAACATTCAGAAGAACAGTTTCCACCAAGCTACAATAATTTAGTCCCCACAGTACCTTATTTTTTTTCCTAATTTTTTAGTTGCTGAGCTATTTTATCTATATCTTCAATGCATAATGGATTTGAATGTACTCTAAAAACAATAGCTCTATACTAGCAGCATTATTGAAAATTTGGAACTCGGCTATATCTTGTTGCCATCTATAAAATGATTCATTCTCTTAAATTTCTGACATTATTAAAAAGTCATTCCCTACTGTCAATTAAGCAGGACTACCTGGCCTGAGCCTTGAAAGATAATTGTGCCTTGCCCAGCTGGTTTTCAAAATTTGCCTCTGCTTTCTTGCACTGGCTGGCTGGAGTGATTTCTTAGAGCTCTTGCCCAGACGTGGATGTTGCATGCTGCCCACACTGTGGCCTGCTCTGGTGGCCAGTTTATTGATGTTGATGGAGCCAAATCTGCACGTGCCCCTTGCAAAGCCAGAGTCAGCGTGGCAGAGCGCTCCCGCTCTGCGTCAGGAGAGGAGCCCGGGCAGGGGAATGCGCACTCCCATTGCCCCTCACATCCTGTACGGCTCCATTCACCAGGGCTTGCTTATCTGAGCTACAAATTATCCAATTTGTTTGTTCTCCGTAAAAGACAATAACGAGGTGTTACTATTGCTACACAGAGGACAATATTTTCTAAGTCCTCTCTTTCACTAATTTAGTTCCTCGCTAGACATTTTTGGATTTCTGCTGCTGGGAGGATAATGTAAATTCTTTAATGGGACACAATTTTCTAAAGGCACTACTTACACTGTAATCAAAAGCCATTTGTATGTATACCCAGTGTGTACACAAAATTTTCTTTTCCACATGCAAAACAGACACACATGCAACACTTTCCTTTAATGGGCAGTGAAATTTTATTTTCTAAATATGGTTTCAAGCACAGGAAAGATAAGAGCTGAAATCATTTTGGAGCTGTTTTGCTCCTAATCCATAACAGTCTGTGGCAGCTATCTGGCCAATATTTTATGGCTGTTGGTGTATCTTCATGAAGAAGAAGAAAGTTTACATGCATATATGTTCAGGATGCAAAGTCAGGTGCTTGGGGGAGAATAAATGCTGTAAGTAGTCATATGTGCAATATGAACTCATTTCCCTTTGTGAGTTATGTTGTGTCATCATCAAATGGCATCATCAGGCAGTGCAGGAAGTGCATGGGCTAACCAGCCCTCACTCAATAGCAAGTGCTCCAGTGCTACTCATTTTCTTGTAGGGTCTGCCCCAGTATCATTCTGCTGCCCAGGGAAGTGTGGAGTCACAATTCCTGGAGGTATTTAAAAGACTTGTGGAGGTGGCACTTAGGGACATGGCTTAGTGGTGGCCTTGCAGTGCTGGGTTAGTGGCTGGACTCAATGGTCTTAGAAGTGTTTCCCAACCTAAACAACTCTCTGATTTCATCTGAGCTGCAAACCTTAATGGCTGCATGGCTTCTGCCAGCTAAGCAGGCATTGTCTGCGTTCCAGTGTGCACATGGCATTGGGGCACATGGATGGGCACTGGGGCAGTCTGAGGGGACAGCTGAAGGGAAGTGCCCTTTCTGAGAAAGCAAGGGCTTGATTTTGCACAACACTTGGGATTTCATCTTGCCCCATATACTAACAATAAAACCATTGCTGTTGGATGCAGTCTATTGTCTAAGGCTGGCTATGTATGTGAAAAAGTAGATGGCATTTCTGGAAACACACTAGTGTAAATTCTTTTTCCATAACTGAGTATCACAGTGAAACTTGGGAACAAGGGCAGTTTGTTAAAGAAACTCTGGGCTACTCTAAAGCCTACCCTTTCTTGTTCTGCAGTCCCTGCTTCTGCCATATTTCCATGTCTTCATGGAAATACAAGTGAAGCTACAAGTGAAGCCCTACCCAAAGGAACTTCATTTGTTCGTGCTGTGCACTGAATGGGGTGTGCTAGGGAAACAGAGATGGGTTCAGGTGCTGTACCCTACTGAATGTGAATGACAACTTCTATTAAGGGCTCTCAAGCACCCAAAGGAGGGGTTTTAGATCATTTAATCCTCTTGGTGACTTTCATATGAAAGCTGCCAAAATTTTAAAGAATAATATGTGCTGTAGATGGTGAAAGCAGACTACAATATTTTGTAGTCTTAATTCCTTTAAAAAATGGAATTTTTCAATCTAAACCAATTGATCTTGGGGTAGCTCTCCACAGTAAAATACAGGCAAACCCAGAGGATTCTCACAGAAGGATTCAGATTACTGTAGCTGGCTATCCATAATCTATCTGTGCCAACTATAATTAGCTGATTCTGCCAAGGTTTTCTGGTAATGTAATTTCTTAGCATTTATTTTAGTAATGATCACAGTGGTTTCTGTTCCTCTCTTTCATGCATCTAATGCTTTAGGGATAGTGTTATATGTTACTTTCAGAATAATAATTGAGAAGGAATGTATTTGCTCATACAGTCAAATGTTAGCTTTTCACTTTTAATAAAGACAGAACACCACAGAATCTGTATATCAGGAGTTAATTCATCATAAGCATGGAATATCAGAGAGAACAGATAGTTGCAGAAGATGGGGCAGGTAGAGAATTAAGCACCAACTTAGAATTTTCTAAAGCAAAAATGGAATCTGAAGCAATCACTGGATAGGACATGGATTGGAAAGATAATATTCATATTGTTAGAAATAATACTGGTGTGCTTTTCATCCCTTGATTTCTAAGTATTTTGCTAAAACAAATGGGAAAATTGCAGCATATGAGAAACAAAAAATGATGGAGCAAGCCCAATAGCATTTAAAAAAGTCAGATGACAGTTTTAAACCAGACTGGAGAGTAGAGTGAGCTGGTGTAGTAGTGTCCTCTTCTGCTCCTTATGACTTAGAAACAGATTTTAGTGTCTGAGTATCAGAAATTTCAGAATTCAGTGAAAAGTGGGCAAGGGGAACAAAGAACAAGAGACAACAGACAGCAGAATACAAATTGGGATTTCAGAAGAAATGGCAGATTTTATCAGTGTTCTGGAGATGGTAATGGCAAGTTTTCACACAAAGAGCACTAACAGGCTCATGAGTATCAGTTAAGGAGAAAGATGTGTGTGTATGAGCACAAGCCAGTTACTGTGCTCCCTGGACATACAGACCATATGACCTTTGAAATAAAATTAAGGTCTGGGCTAATGGAAGGATGATAATCAGCAATGTGAGTCCTTGAAGCATCCATGAGTAAGAAATCAGAATGAAGTCAGGTTGGAGCAGTTTAAAATTAAAAATGTCAGAAGGGTAAAAGGGAGAAAAAGAAAGACAAAGCACTAGTCATATAAAAACAAGCTACAAGATTTGAACTAATAATGTTATTTCACAAAAGAAAAATGATGAAAAAAAATCCAAGAACACAGCCACAGGCTCTCTTTTTAGAAGACCAATTTGGACTAGTATGCAGTACAGTCATAAATAATAATAACTATTAATTAAGTTTAGGAATGAGACCTGCAGAGGTACAATTTGTATGAAGACCTGAAAATGCCCAAACCAGCTTCTTGTTCAAAGCAATGAAAACAGCAAAAAATTTTAATTAGTTGTTTAATATTGAATATCCATCAGTATTTGGTATGAATTGGTATGCAGGGAGGAGTGAATGCTCCAAAGCGGTCAAGAAATGGGCTTTAATGCAAAGCTGGTGGTTCAAACCTTTGTTCTTTGAAGGAGTTGTTTTAGAACTTAAAATATTTATTATGGAAAGCTTATGGCCACCCTAAGGTCTGATATTCATCTGGAAAGGGAATCCTGTAGCCTACCCAGTCATGTTTTATCTTCATGAAGATAATTTCTTGTCTGTCCATTGTGATATGACAAGCAACTAGCTCATATAACCTTGTAAAGTAGTTTTCTATACATAGTTACTGGTTAGGCTGCTTAGCCCCTTCCCTTCCCCTGCCACTCTTTGGATGGGAAAAACAGCATTACTGTTTGCTCATCTCTGCTGGAGAGATCTTTCATGCAGCTCAAGCTAAAATTTGACTGTTCAATAGAAGGTTTTCCTTGGCCTATTGAGTTTGATCCTACTTCTAGGAAATTTCTGAAAAGGCTTTGCCTTTCTTGTGTGATGTCCTGATCCTTGTGCTTATGGAGGATACCTACCCACTTTGTCACTTGATTCTGTCTGTATACTTCCATTTTATAATCTGTCTATTTAAATATCTCTCTGTAATCTCTCCATTTTATATTCACAACAGAACCCCTAAATACCAAAATCTGACTCTAAGCAGTTAAGTACTTTAGAGACTGTTAGTCTGGGTTAGATGCTGGCACACAGAAAGGTAAATTTGTCTTGGGCACCTTTGTGCTGGTGCAAGCACTGTTGGAGTCAGGTCAGGTGACTAATCTGATGAAAGAGCTAATTGAATCCTTTTCACCTAAATTATGACCACCCTTAATAGCTCCCCAAGTGCTGCTTGGGCTGGGCAGAGAACAGAGAAGCAGGATGGATTCATATCAGCTGGCTCCTGACAAAGCTGGACCTCATCTCCAAATGTGCCAACACTGATAGAAGATTACAAGAAAGAGCCAGGGAATTCTACAGATTAAGAAGGATTCCATAGAGGTGTAAATTTCTCTTTTATTCTTCTGGATCTGGAACATTATACTGCTGGTGTCTCATGTATAACTGTTTTAAATATGTTCATTTCATTAGAGTGACCACTGACTTTCAGCCATAGATTTTAGAGCAGGCACTTGCTCAGAACAGATTACCAAAATTTACAAAACTTGAATTGAAAACAAAATAAGCATAAAGAGAAAAGGTTGATTTTTTTGCACTACTTCTGAATGAAAAGCAAAATTCTATCTGTATACACACATGTATCTATATAAATGGAACACCCATTTCTGTAGTTATGCTGTGAACCATACTGTTCACTATCTTTGCAATTAATTGTCACTATTCTCCTACTGGAAACCTTCAGTTAAATTTTTCCTTCCTGTATGCACACATGCATGAATATTAGTGTCCACCATGAATGTGTAGATCTGTGCATTCCTTTTGATCTCTAAGCATACCTTTTCTTGATATTAAAGGAAATATCAACAGGTGTATCAAATTCATAAATGGAAGTCCATGATTTTGTGTTTACCCTGCTTCAGGCAGACCCATGGGATGTAATATGGAGGATTTACAGGCAGCACTAATGAGAAAAAGCGCTGAACCACACCTGTACTGATGCCCACATAAGGCTTGTGAGCACAGGGGCCAGAGGACATTGAGATTTGACACAAGAGCTGTGTCATTTCCAGTGCTGTGTTCTGCATGGCCAGAAAGCTGTGCTGTGGTAAATATTCCTCCTACTCTGAGTTGCTTCCCCAGCCTTGTGCCTTGTTACCTTTTCTGCTTGGTGTTGCTGCCTCACGATTTCTCATAAGGAAGTTTGTTAATCAAGGATCCAGTTCAACATCCATTAGAGTCAATGGGTATATCTTCTTTGATCCAAATGTCATCTCATGGTTTTTCATTTGTTTGGAGGTATTTTATGCACATAAAATCCAATTTATTGAAATTAATTTCTCTATTCCTTTAGGCGGTTTTAGCCATGAAAATGTCATGCTTTGTGAACAGCCACAACAAATGGTTATTTTTATTGCTTTTTTGTTTTTCTTTTCTTTTCAAATTTTGTGACAAAAAAAATTATCTTTATTAACCACAGATTATAGTTCTGAGGTGAGCCCAAAGGAACAAACATCAGCTTGGGATCTGATTTGAAGAAAGATTTTAAGCATAGAAAAGAATGGAGAAATACAGAAAATTAGAGCTTTCATAGCAAGACAGAGAATCTTCTCATTTTATTAATCATTCAGGCAAAACTTAGAGCTGATTTAATTAAAGGCCTGTGCACCATTTCTATCCATGATAAGATGGTTTTCCATAAAGTGAGTATGAGTCACATGAAAAAAAACTCCACAGCTGTATTCCTTAGCTAAGATTTCATAGCATTTCTTTTATAGAGCAGAATTGGACTCAGTCATGCTGGATCAAAACCTTCAAAGAAAACACAAGCAGCACCATTTTGTCTAAACAAAAGGTGATTAGGCAGAGATCACAGTACTCTGGAGCAGACCTTGTCTCATTCTGGTACTTTGCTAGTCCAGCTGTTCAGTAATACTGCTGCATTCCACAATGGAATGTAGGTCCCATATCTACAAGATGGCAGAGGTTTCTTTCTAGAGACTTTCCAATCCAAGTAAGGAAATAGAAAAGGAAATAATTTTTTAATAGTGATATGCAAAGGAAGGAAGTAAATTTCCATCTTCTAAACACTACACCAGACCTTTTCACTGATTAACTTTTGATGTGGTATATTAGAGCTATGGTATCATTTGAAATATTTTGGTCTATTTAATAGCAAGTCTGTATTTTATAACTATCCCAACATCATGGTGGTATTCTAGTGTATCTTGGGTACCTTACTGATTTTCTTTAGCAGTGTGTGAGATGAGATTTTCAGCCATACAAAGGACAGTATATCATATATTCTATTGCTAAGTGCTCTTGAACAATGTAATTTAAAAAATGAGTTAATTTTACTAAAATTATTGCAGTAAAAACCAGAACATGAAATATAGCTTGCTCTTTATGATAGTTAACTGTGTAAGAATGACAAATTATTCAGAACAAAACTTATATTCTTGAAGTCTTTCAATATTATCACCAAATACCATATTCATGATACTTTTTGTTTCTTTTACGCACCTTCTTAGAGTCTAATTGTATTTTGAAGGCTAATCTGGTATCTTTCTTTGAGTTTTTTCTAGTTTAGTATAAGGATAGGTTGATTCCTATAATCTTATTCTAATATTTAGATTCCTACTATGGGCCACTTTACTACCTAAGTAACCTTTCTGTTGATGTAATAAATGATAAGGAAAGCTTCTACTTTTAATCACACACATATACAAACTGGAACAACATCTTGGAAAGCAGTGACCTTTCTCCAGAGTGGCATCAGTGGGTGCAAAGCATCTCCTGTCATAGTTACATGTTTAATTACCTGTAGAAATACAAGGTATGAAGACCATCAGATTAATCACAGCAGTGAAGGACACATGGACACTGTCATGGTCTGATCTCCAAGGCTTGCTCCAAAGTCTTTGCTATCAGCCCACTTCTGCTGAGGACACAGGGCCCAGTTGAACATTTCTCAAGGCTCTTCTGAGTAGAAACCCTGTTTAAAGGGAAAAGGCTGCCTTCCATATAGACCGAAAAACCCACCACAGAGGCTTCAAGAACTGTCTTTTTCATTGACTGCTAGAGCAGAGATTAGAAATATATGAAGCAAGGGGAAACAGCAGAAACAAAATCTACCCACATAAACCAAAGCTCTGCAGCCCCCCAGGGGAACTGAGAAGGATGCTGTCTATGGAGGTGCTCTCACTTTCTGCTTTCACTGTCCTCCATCATTTCTTGCATCAAATTCTGCTGAAGACCACTTCCTTAAAGAGCAAAGGATACCAGAGAAATCATTGAAAGGGTCATAATATAAAGCATACTCCTTAAATGCTGAGTGGTTTGGGAAGATATTTTAGGCTTTTTTCTTGCCTTTTCCTTTAAGTGAAATTAAAGAGGAAAACAGCTTTTTTGATACCTGCTACGAAGGCTGTTACTGGCCATTGATAATGCCTTTGTGTAAGTAGAAGTTGTGATTGCTTAGTACTTCTCAAAATGGATGTATCATACTGCTTTTATTCCTAATTTATATTCTCAAGCAAACCTAAAGGGAGCTTACATTTTTAACTTTCAGTGTTTGATTTCATTGTTCAAAGTTTTATTCTTTTTTTTCTTAGTTTCTTTCTGAACAAAAATTAGATTAGAAAGAACTTCAAAGGATATCAGCTGCAAGAGGCTTGTCGATTTCAGTGGAATTATACCAGGTTATAAAAAAATCAGGTCAAAAAAGGGGAAAAACTTATAGAAGTATATGCATTTAATATTCTTCAAGCTTGCTTTGACAAAGCTTTTGAAAGGTGATCTGCTTGCATTTTGCTCACCCTCATTTCTTTTAGGTACGTAAATGGATGCTTTTCCAAACAATTAGTACAGTTCATCTTTGCTCAGCTTCATACTGGTAGGGCTGGAATCCAGTTCTTGAAACAGTGTCTGAGGTTAGTTATAGATGCAGTCCAAAAGGTGATTTATTCATCTGTATGTGTGATCATGGAAGGTGAGGTATAGAAAGGTGGAAACAACCATTTTGCATTGCATCTAGCATAAGGATGGTCTGTGCCTTAGGAATAAAGCAATATGGACAGATGTCATTAGCCACTTTATTCCTATCTGCAAGGGCTGTTAGAATCATCCATTTAATGACATTCAACTTTCTGCACTTTAATAAATAGGGTGTTATGAATCTAGAATAACATAGGAATTGTGATTATGCAGAAAATACTTTTGGTGATGAACAATTCAACTTCCCACTTGGGAGCGCTCAAAAACTTAAACAAAACCCCGAAGGGGTTAATCTGTCATGACATTTTTGGGGTTTTGCTTATCACATAGATATTTTTATATGAATATAAAATATTGTGTTTCCCTCAATTTAGTTGAAAAAAACCACCCCTATATTTGTTGGCCATTTTAGGCAGTGTGTTACTGCAGCAATGGGAAAGTCTAGAGAGTGCATCTCTGCTTGGTTATCAGTCTTAAACACCTTGAATAAATAGCATAGCATCAGGAAAACCAGATGACTTCAGCCATCCAAAAATACAAGAAAATGCATCGCCTGCAGCCTCTTGCAACTATTATAAAATAGAAATAATTATGGAGAGGGGGAAAAAGTTCAGCCGTGTACATTTACTAAAGCATATGTCCGTGTCATCATTTAAAATGTGCCTGAAAGTTCTAGCATAGTAAAGCCATTTCATATAATGAATTTTGTTATGCCTTCTCATTTTCTGTGGACTCTGAAAATCTAGATCTACCTGGACTCCCATCATCATAGTATCTCATGGGTTTGCAGTTTTATTTTATTTTATCAATGTTGTTGTAAAAGCTATTATATCCATTGCACAGCTGAGGAGCTGAGGATGCTTAAAAGGACATAAAGCCACACTCTGACATAGTGGCTTCACTGCAGCCTTCAGCTAGAGGCTTATCTTTTTGGATTTCATTGCTTGGGACACCACAGACATCTGTGCCACCCTAGTTTCAGCCATTCACTGTGTTTATTTTTACAATAAACACAATTGTGGCAATGAGTGGTGGGAGGAGACGCCTGGCTTTTTCTGGTATTCCAGAGCCCTTGCCCCAAAGTCTTGAAATATGGGTCAACATTTTGCTTAACCTGAGGGAGACAAAAGCCTCGTGTGCATACACACCAGGAACAGGCTAAAAGAAATATATTGGGTGCTGTGAGCAACTTATTAAAGCGGGGCCATGATGCAACCAGGAGGGCAGGACTCCATGGGTCAAAAAAGGAGCCAGGCTGATTCAGCTGCTGGAGAGTATAGTTGACTAAAAATAAGGAGTTATCTTCTCCAGTCTGCTCTGAGGATTCATTTTTTTAAATTGAAAGGTACAATTCAAATTGAAAAGCAGGTAGGAGTGAATGTGCTAGTGGTTGCTCTTCTCTACATGTGCACGACTTGTACTTCTGTGTGCTTAGGCCTTCCACGTCTGTCAGACTTAAAGCTCATTTGACTTTTCAAGACCCTCAGGTTTTGTCCGTCTTTGTATATTAAACAGCATCTAGTGGTGTTCTTGAGTACCTGAATGCACTGTCTATACTCTTTTAGAGCTGCCTACTTTGCTCACTCCCAAAGATTTCCTGGGCACAGTTCAGGAGTTGGCATGACAGTCAGTCCCCTGCTGGAGGGGAATTTTATGTAGGCTCCTGTCTTGGTCATAAGAAGGCTTAACTTTGTGAAGGTAGGACAGTCTCTGCCAGTTGGCCTCACTGCCAGAGAACAGTGCTGGCACATTTCATTTACTAGAGTTGCTGTCTTAACAGTCTTAAATATGATGGTTTTTGAATTCTGAATTGTTTGAGTATGTACCAGGCTCACCTCCACCAAAGCAGGTGAAACACAGGACTTTTGTGGCTCATACTCTTGGAGTCAAATGCTGAAATGTAGGTACTTTGGGATCCCTTTTTTCTGATATTTGATTTAGTGCTACAACTGAGGTCACAGACCAAGAATGATTTTTAAGATCAGCTCTCCTAATTTTTTTTCAGATATCTTCATCACCATTTCATTCAGCTATTTCTTCTGTATTAACAGAAACACATGCCTGTGTGTATCTTTTATTTCTGCCACTGGAAAATGCTACTATTGTTCTCCTGTGTACTGGGATCACAGTAGGAAATAACAATTTTCCCTGTCAGCTAGCAGGAGAAATGGCATTCTCTTTTTACTCCATTCCCATATACACTTCTAGAAGTGAAAGAAGCTTGTCTCACTGGAAGAGGCCTGCTGCCTAGACTGAAGGCAGGCATGTAGCAGCCAAGCAGAGTGGCCAGCTGGTGAGAATGTGTTCAACAGAACACAGTCCAGGATGTGAGGACAAGTCCTGAATGCCATGGAGAACCTACAACCCTTGGAAATGTGTACATGGTACACAAAATGGGGCTAAAAATTGAAAGAAAAAAAATTAGCAGCTCTTTCTTGAATACCTCTGGTCTTTGCATTTCTGTCTCAGTGGAGTAAGAATTTACCTTTTGATGTCTTCAGTTCGTGCTGCAAAGTCAGGCAGCTGGCACAGATTAGAGGGGCTCTTCCTTTCTAAGTCACATTTTACAGCAGAACAGGTAAGGGCCAAGTGCAGGGTTGATGCATGAAACAGAAGGAACACAGCTTGACTTTCAAACTCCAAGCAAGAGCTTGCAGTACTAGCAATTAGGAAAAAGATATTTGTACATGTAAACTGCAAGTCTTATCTGGAAATCACTGAGTTAATAATCTTGGGACCTTGTGACGTTTCCTTTACCAAGACACAGCAGTGTAAGGACACTGTTGTGTGAAACTTTGTACAAATCTGGTAACAGATCAGCTAGTCTGTTTTTAAAAGGAGGGAAGGAAGACTATTTATTTCCCCCCAGAGGAACTGCTACAAAGCTATTTTCCTTATCAGAAGAACACCTTTTTCCTGAATGTTATCTCTGACATTTGTTCTTTATAACCTAATGAGGGCAGGTGGAACACCATGAGAATGAGTAATTGTTGATTTGGTATAATTTTAACTTTTGTTGCAAACCTGCACATGGAGTTGGTATTTTGAGCCTTCATTTTGCTCATTGGTGACCTTGGGCTATTTTGTAGTCAATAAGAGGGGGGAAAATAGGGCTTCTCTTTACAGCTAGGCTGTTAGATGGCTCAAACTCTTGCCTAGAGACTGTGCAATGTTTCTATATAATTTTTTTATTTTGTGACCAGCAGAGAGTGTTCTTGATCTTCCTAAATAAAATTTGTATTTTAGGTTCTTCTCTGAATGTTTGAATTAGACCTCTTACACATCTTGTAACAAGCACACAGGGGCCTTCCAGTTTAAGGGCCCTGCTGTGCAGGGGAGAGAGGCAGCACTGTGGCCCTGCCTGCTGACCCAATGCTCAGTAGGACTGGAAATCAACTGGATGTTGCTGCCTGGGACACAACCTGACCTTTTTTCCTTAGGAAGGGTTCCAGAAATTCCCCCAGGGATCTTTGGGCATGGTCATTCCCAGGAGATGGACTTTACCAGACAGAAGGGTCTATGCAAACCTGTTACTCCACTGGTCAGTGGTATTGGCACAGGGATTGATCCTCTCTGCACTGGATGCAGAGTTGTGCTCGCAGTAAAATCCAGGGACTGGGAGAGAAGCCTGTGTGTCCTCAGATATGCCCATGCTGCACACATGGCCAGCCTGTTTTAATTTGCCTTCTTGGTACTAAAGAAGTACGGGTGGAACCTGAGGTTAAAAACTTTCAGCACAAAAATTAAAGCCATGAAAAGTAAGTATTTAACTTCATTTGTGCCCAGGTGCAGCCTCTTTCTAGCCTAGCATGAACCCAGTGGTGTGTTAAATTCTGAATACAAAATATGATCTTGTAGAGTATCAAAGCTCAGGGAATAGTCTGATAGACTCTCTTGAATCTGAAATGGCTGAACAACCATGGCATTTTTGCATGTCCCCCATACTTTACATGGTACTCTAGTACCAAACCCTAGATGGTGAATACCCAGTGTTGCTACTCTGCCAGGATCAGAGCACAGCTTCTATAACAGTAGGCAGAAAAACTGCTTTGGCTCAGCCTGGCAGTTAAATGACCATTCTTTGTATTTCCATCAGGAAAAGGGTTCTTCCAAAAAACACTTTCTTCTCTTCACTATACTTGGCTGCTGGGAAAACCAGAAGAGTCATACACAGATCAAAAGTAATTTAAATGTAATATAGAACTAAATGTAGTTCTTTCTATTGTCATCTCTCTTGACTACTGGCCAAAGAGATGTGGTACCCAGCTGTTATGTCATCTTGCTCATGGATGTGTAAGGGTGATCCCCAAGAGCTCATCCACGTCTGGACCTGAGAGCCACAAGCCTCCACAGCAACATCATCCTCTGTGCCAGGATGACCCTTTCTGGGGAGCTGTGACAATCAGCAGTAATAACAGCTAAAACAAGATAGCTTTCCTTAGAGAAGCCAGCAAGAATCTGGCTCAGAACACAATCCTGAAGATGCCTTTTTCTATCAGCAAGCACAAAACTGTCTCCAGTTGCTCTCAGAAACCACATACGGATTGTCCGTCTGTACCGTTTCTCAAGCAGCATGGGTCCCGGTTTCAGCCACACATTTCTGCCCACATGCTGCCTATTTCCTTAGTTATTTCTTGGACAGATCTCTTGCCCCAGCTGTTTTGCTGTACAGCCACACAAATAGCAGTGTTTGCACAGCAGTGGGACAGCATGGTGCTGCTTTAGCTGGCATTGCCACCTAAGAAACACCAGCCTTAGTGCAGTGTGCTTTGGATCCTGTCCCTTCCCAAACCTTCCACAGGATATTTTCTGGCCTTGCTTTCCAGAAGAGAGAGAGAAGGAGGAGAAAACAGTCTATGAGTACTAACATCTCTGAATTAAGGTTTTTTCTAAGTAGCAGGTTATTCAGCATATGATGGACCATTCAGTCACAGGCTGGATGCAAGTACTTGCACTCTTTTTAGAATAAAAGTTTAACTCATTTCTCCACTAAGCCCCAGATTAATGAAGGGCTGGGGACACTGGGGCATACTTAGAGAACATAAAAATATTGCCATAATTTTTTATGTTCTCCACACCATAAATGTTCACTTCATGGTGCACAATCCATATTGCTTTCCAGAATACCCAGTCTAGGGTTCTTTTGCAGTCTGCAAAACCAATTAAAAGCTTAAAAACAAGTGGTCTGAAAGAGCATATTCCTGCTAAACCTTTACTGGTCAGTGATGTCTGCAGAGTAATTTTTCCTCACTTCTTGATCAATTCACTCATACCATAATGATCTCATCCTTTTCCCATTCAAACTCAGAATGTTTTTAATGATTGAAAATCTCTGTCTCTGGCTGTGCTTTATACCCTGTGCCATTTTATAGATTTCAGGAAATTTCTTAGCAAGAGTTTCCACCTCTCATTGGAGCTAACTAAGGGGCACTTCAAGTTGTATGATTCTTCAGCAGCACCTCCCAGAGTGAACTTGCTCAGGAAGAACAAGACAAATCAAGGAATATAGGCAAGGACATAATGCAGACAATTCACAATAACAAAGTATCTGCATTAGTCTCAAAGCAGCAATTCAGAGGAGCATAGGATTAACCAAATACTCTATATGCCAGTTCATTTGCACCATCTGCTGAACCACATATCAGAAGGTGAAAGGATAATAGACACATGGGGCTGTGGTTGAAATAGATTTGGAAAAAGAAAATTGTTTCAGAAAGCTATGAAAACAAAAATCTGGGTGCTTACAAATCTGCAGCCAGGAGAGGGAAGAAAGAATGATGTCACTTTGCAGACCTCAGAGATTTGCTTTTTGTTGCTTACCATTTTTAGAAGTGGGGAAGGTTGTGGAGCTTGATATAATCTACTCTGGAGCCCAGTTCAGACAGAAATTGCTATTTAACTGTAGGAACTGTAGGAATCACAAGCATTATGCAGAGAACATGAAGCACAACTTTTGCAAATGTACATGGATGCTGTGAGTGAGTACGTGCAAAGCTGGGGCTTGGACAGAGCCCCCAGGATACAGCCCCAGACTGTGTTTAGATGGTTTGGACATTGCAGCCCCTTGCTAAGAATCTTCTGTGTTCACCAGAGCATGTGAGAGACATTTGGAACCTTTCAGCTGATCCTCAGATCAATAATATTACTGAGAATGCTGTCCTAGAAAATGTGATCAAAAGCTGAGAAATTACTTTGTTCAGTTACTGTTGTAAAATATGTGTATTAGTCAAAAGATGATATTGGATTTCTGCATTGCCAAACACAGGAACACTAAAAAAGGGAAAAAGATCCCTATATTCCAGAAGTCTGGGAAGTGCTGGTGGATCTCTCTGAAGTGTCATATGGTGTATTAGCATAAACCAACCCATTGCAAACCCTGAAAATATGTGTTTATTTCTCTTCATCAAGACTGCTTAAATATTGGAAGTTACAGTTTTTGCCTTGTAATATAAATTGCTACAAGAAATGTAAATTAATTGTTACTTATTTAATTGATAATAATTACACTTAACAATCTGTGCTGCAAAAGGTAATGGCTATAAAAGTCAAAAGGCATTTGCACAGAACTTTAACTTGGTGATGAATGGCTTCCTTTTGTGCGATTACACATAAGAGCTGCAAATACAGTCCCATCTTTAAAGACTTGAAAAATTCTAGTTTAACTGCAAGAAAAAAAAAAATTCTGTGTCTCTTCTTTTGGTGTTGAATAGGACAGTGTTCTGGAAGATGATTGTAAAAATTAGAAAGGTTCCTTTAAAATGCAGTAAAAAGTAATTATTTTAAATTTCAGCTCTTATAGTGTCAGAACACCCCAAAAATACTCATGAAAGCATCATTGATTCATAGAGATGGTGTTAAAGGACGTAAGGCATCAGAATAGAGTTCAGTCTGACTTTATGTATATCACAGGCCGTTATACCTCACTGAATTATGGCCAAACTGAGCCTAGTGGCTTCAATTTCACTGAGACATAACTGGTGTTTGGCAAGAGCAGAAAGTATCCTCAGAGTACCCATTTCAAATTATGGAATTATTAGTTTCCTTATTATATAGATGCGACACAGAGTAGTTTGGGGAACCATTGAAAGGTCTTTCTGGATGCTATATGCTCTACCAAGAGGCTATTTTCTCATGGAAAAAAAAAACCAAAACACCACAGGAATCTTGAGGTCTTACTAACTCCTTCTCCATAAAACTGACTTCTCCTGACGCTAAGGGTGATAATGAGAATTTGACGATTGTTCTGTGACTTGTGAGATATTTTTGTTCCTGGCTGGAACACATTAAAAAGCTGTTTTGAAGACAGAGGATACATTACTGTGATCACACTAGCAAAAAATGTTCAAAATCTCTCCTTGGTCTCTAAAAGCACTGAACTGCCTGAAGAAAATAGATGTGTTAGCACAGGCAAAATTATCCAAACCTAGTGCCAGAATTGAAATTCACATTGCCTTGCTCACGTAAGAAAGTGTAAATTGTATTTTTTCATATAAATAAAGTTTAAAAAGCCAAATTGTAGTTGTTTTTGTGGTCAGAGTTTCCAGTGACAGGCACCATGTCTTGTGAGAGTCTGAAGACAATGTGACCACTCTGAAATGAGTTGCACTGACCCCAGCAGCAGTGGGACCACTGCACACTCTCTACATGCATCAGTAATACATGGACAGTGCTATTTGCAAGAGACCACAGATATTGGCTTCCTCATCCAGTCTGTCCAATTAGTCCAGTTCCTCTTCATTATGGAAAAAAAGCAGGATATTCCAGTCACCAGAGCTGTGGCTGTCACTGGGTAGATGATGTGCCCTCCCTGCATTTCCACTGACAAATGAGATGGATCTATGGCACTGAGGGCTGGCATATAAGCGTCTGCCCATAAATGACCAGTTGGCACATTTTCCCAATTCATCCCATCCCACCTCACTGTCTCCCAAACTGTCTTGGCAGAGCAACCTGGTGATGGTGGTTTTTGGTAAGTGTGACTGGGGCCACCCTCAGCTGGGAGAGTCAGGGCTGAGCTGTGTGCACACAAGTGCTGCACTGGCACCCTCCCTGGGGCTGGAGAATGGGCCTCACCTGCTCCATTTGGGAATATTGCACTTTATAATGTATCCATAAGGTTTCATACCCATTAGCAATGTATCCTTGTGCATTGGATCATCAAGCCATATAAATTTAGAATGGCTCAGAGTAGAGCAAAATTATATTTCTGTTATCTTAACAAAGCATCCATTGTGGAACTGAGGCTGACTTTGTTGTCTGTGTTGGGCAATACCTGATCTGATGCTGGAATGGAGCTGGCAGATGATCCCTTGTATGCCATGAAACATGCTGATACAAAAGTAATTGTCAAATTTTCTTGAAAAATATTGAACTGGTCAAATTAATTTCTGCAAGCACATCCCTCTGCATCACTGATACCCAGGAGTTTAACACCAGGGCTGCTGTGCTGCTGAAGCACAACCTTAGTCACACACTTTAACAGCTTTGAGAGCAGTGCTGCAGTGCAATTGGTAGCACTGATACACACACAGAAGACCTTTCTCAATATTGCTGTTACTGAGAACTTCAAATGAATGGATGCATTTGAAAGGCTTCCCAGAAAATACATTTCCTTTTCAGCTGGCAGCTCAGTTATTCATCTAAGTAGTCTGTGGATTAAGTAATTTGACACATTTCTTTTGTGAAACAATTGTGTGTTATTGCTCTCTCCTTTTCCCATCTCACGTGTACAACTAACCCAGAAATTCAACACAGATATTTCAGGCACACGCCAGGACCAGCCAGCAGCCACCCCAAGTAGTTTGTGATGGTTCTGGTAGCCAGTACAGAGCCCATAAATGGGTTCACAAATCAGGGAGGGAAAACCAGAAACAGGGAAAGGGTTAAGAATGTTGTTTTTTCCTATTTGCTTATTAGCTCAGTTCTTGGCATAAATCTCTCTGGACACAAAGAGGGAGCACAGATTTTAGTTATTTCATGTCTGGGAAGATTAGTGCAGGGAGGTCAGATTGAGGTACAGCATCATGTATTATAACAGAGCAGAAGGATCTGGTATCTAATTTATTAAGTGACCAGCAGATTGGACATCCTGATTTTTCTATATGTGTAGGAACTCAGTTTGTTGCTACTGTTAGTACTTTATCTTTCTGTTTATGCTGTGCTGCAGGGTGGGGTGGGTGGGAGGAGGCTGGACTCTCCCCATTAGATGCAGCTGCCATGTCCTGGCACTTTCCCTGGGGATGTGTTTCCCTGGGGCTGATTTTCCCAGCACAGACACTCAGACCACGAGCACCCTGAGCAGGTGGTGTAAGGCAGTGCCAGCGTCCCCACACCATGTCCCCCACAATGTCCCCCACAATGTCCCCCACAATGTCCCCACAGCACTGCAAGAAGCAGCCGTTCTGGCAAGCAGAGGCCACACGTGCCATTGTGTTTTACCTCCACCTGATCATCATATCCACCCACCTAAAATTCCATCTCTGTTTTCTATATAGATCCTGACAGAACAGATCAAGTACACTGTGTACAGTCAGAGGACAAGTATTGATTTTGCTGTACCTGAATAAAATTCTTAACAGAAAAACAAAGCTAATGTTGGTGTTTCAGTGTTCCTCTCTTTTGACTTCTGTGCGTGGGTTTCTGTTCTCACCATACAGCATTTGATCCATGCAAGGTGCACAGTCAGACCCTGATTTTTAAGATGTGCACGACCCAGGCTCTGATCTGTGCAGGCACAATTTCAGAGCCAGTAAATAATTTTGCCCATGTTTTATTGCCTGTATTTAACTGAAGTGCAAAGCAATAATTTCCTTCCCACCGACAAATCAGCGAATCAGATAGACAGCTATTACATTTTTCTGGTGTAATTATGAAGAACCATACCCTTCCACACCAGCATTGCCCAAAAGTTAAAATGTGTAGATTATTTGCACTTCACTGAGTCAAAGGACAACTAGCCTGATCTGAAGTGTATCCTTATTTGTTTTGAAGATGTTACTGTGAATCAAGGTTATTAAGGCATTATTTTAATAGTAGGTATAGTATACATTAGTTGTGTTGCTAATTATATTGTCATGAAAACATTTGAAGCCTTATTAATGCACACACCATCAATACTTAAAAGCATCATTGCCTGATGGTGATAATACAGCTTCACTAGTGGATGATCTATGACTGCAAGCATTAAATACTCCCTACTTTAAAGTCATTAATCCCTACTTTCTTCGAATACATTTAATTAAAAAGTTCCATTTCCCAGTAATTGCTGTTTTTATATAACCTCAAAATGGAATTTTGTTTAGGCACAAGGTCTTTTATATAAACATCCATCTGTCCACAGCATAGCAGTGCTGGGACAAGTTTTGTGGATTGGGTGAGAAGTGAAGAGATTACAGAAGACTCTGTGTCCCTGTAAGAACTGTGAACTTTTGTCCTCTGTGTAACAGCTTTGGAGCATTTTTGCTTTCAGAATTTTGGTGCCAAACAAGGAACTGCAGACTCAATAGCAGAGAAAATCATGAAACAATGGGTTTATGCCTACTGGAGTTGCAATATTAGTTTATAAAAAAGCTCCTTCCTTATTCCTTTTTCTTTTCTATGTCAAGGTTTGCACTGCAAAGTGTCCTCCTTTCCAGTTGAACACAGAATTAAGCAAACCTCAATTGCATGTATAAAAATACACATATGTATGTATATCTATATCTATATCTATATCTATATCTATATCATCTATATCTATATCTATATCTATATCTATATCTATATCTATATCTATCTATCTGTAGATACATATAGAGATATATCTATCTTCTCTATGCTTCAGACTGAGAGATATCACTAATAAAAAGAAAATATGTTGGTATTAATAAGGTTGGCATTCAAAAAGTATGAAATAAATGCATGGAAGTTTGTTGGCTTATTAAACATTCCATTACAAGTGGTGTTTTTACTTTCATTGCTCTAACATCTAACCACAGTTCACTGGCTAAAGGCCAAGGTAGCTTTTGCACTGGCACATTACCATGCAGTGTACTTCTGTACTTCTCTTCCATTTATTAATGCTGCAGACTTCCTACAATTCAAGCTAAAAATAGAACTGGTTATGTGAAAAACACTGCATTTGTGCTTGAGCTGCAGTATAGAAACAAGAGGATTTTATATGGATGGGGGAAGAGATTCATGACACAGAAGAGCTAGCTGGTTATATTCTGGAAAAAGCTTTCTTTTTTCATGGTTGTAAATAAAATTAGAGTTGCTATGTACACGTTAGTCTGAGGGATGAATCACAGTTGTTGTATTGCCTCAGTCTGTATGAATCTTTATGTGTATCTTTTGTATGAAAGGGAGATGATTTCTTGTACATGGAAACCTGAAAATAGAGAAATGTATGGAAGAGAATTTGCAAAATCAAAGGTGAATGTGATGTTTTGTTTTTCAGTATAGAGACTGTCTTCGTCTGTGGCACGTGTTTTGAAGTAGCCAAAAAAATTATATGCAAATGAAAAACTTCAAGCTCGCCACTAAATGTTTGGACTTGCATTTTGGCCAGGCATAGCTTCTCCTATTGTTCTGCTTTCGGTAACTTTTAGTCAGCATTTGCTGTCTACAGACCACCACAAAAACATTTCCAAACTTATTTCCAAGCTGTAATACAGCTGCACACTAAAAATTGTCAGCATTCAAATGCAGTCCTTACACTCTTGATCTTTTTTATAATGCTGTGATTTGTTTTGAATCAACAGTAGTGTGAACAAGACAAACAACATCCCAGATTCCATCTGAACCTAAGGCAGCTGCCAGGGACACAGGTGAAGAGTGATAGTGGATGCATTTCATAGTCAAAATGAAAAGTGGCAAAACTGATAAGGTCTCATTGTTGCACAAACGGAAAAAGCTAACAGTTTGCATATCAGAAATATCAGGTGTTAGGATTTGACTCAGAACTGCTGAATAGGAGCTTGTTTGCCTTTGGAGAAATAGAAAGGAAGGAAATGTCATGCAGCAACCTGACACGTGGTAGTGGTGGGAGATGGCAAACAAGGAAATAGACCTTTCCCATGCTGCTTCCGACAGATACTGCTTGGGCTGGCTGGGATGGTGCATCATTAAGGAATTCTGATTATTAAATATCTGTGCTTGGCAAAGAATAAGAGAGCAATAAACCTCTCTTAAGTGCATGACAGTCTCCAAAGTCACCCTTGTTTTCTTCTTTTCTTGGTTCTGTGTAAGAAATAAAATTGGTGATCGTGTTAGAAGCAGAGGCAATAATATTGAAATGAGAACAAATTGTAAGCTGTGTGATTTTTGAACTATCTAGAGAAAATGAAATTAAGAAAGTTTTCAAATGCCATGTGCTTTTCACCAGGCCACTGAAACATAGTGAGATAAAGCAATAGCTACTGCGTTTCTCTGTCAATTCATAACCTATAATTGGACTTAAAAAAGGACGTATTAGTTCACAGGACAAGGCTTAAGTAAAAAAATTTGGTGCAAAGTGCTTAGTTCCTCCTCTTAATTACTACAGACCAGCCTTAAACCTTACCTAACAGTGGAACTCCATCCAAATCTAGTATAGACTGAAATTAATGAATCTGCTCCAATTTACATTAAAATTTAATTTTGTCCTGACAAGCTCTCTGAAATTGATACTCACTGCAATAGAGTGCAGTATAAAAGATCATATCATGCAGTCAACATGATGCACTTTGCAATGTAATTTAACACTAATGTTAAATTAAATTACAAAGATAAATTTTATGGTCTCTCTTAAAATCATTTAAGAGCTTAATTCTTATCTGACATGTGTAAGGCACAAATCTTTCCTATTGATCACTGACTATACAGATAATTGTGAGAGAATAATCACAAAATATGATGGGCTGTCCAAGGCTTTTCTTTATGATACAGACTTGTTATTTGATGTGTTAGTCCTTTATTGCAACTAGGACCTCTGCTGAAGGAAAAGGCTCAAGCAGGTTGTCCTCATTGAAGAAAACACTGATCTGTACAGTTTGGATGAGGCCAAATTGCATAATAAAGAAGATTTAGACAATGTTAAACTAGATTTGGAAGATTCAGATTGTAGATTTTCACAGTCCTCAGAACTAAGCCCATCAGGAGGAAGATGAGACTCATCCTAATTTTCATTAGCTGAAAATACATACAGCAACTGGATGCAGTTTGCCCCTGCCACTGGGATTCCAGGAATATCTACTTATGTTATTAAAACCAAGTGCCCTTACTTTCATTTGTCATCAAGGGAAGGGAAAGGAGGCAGATAACCTTCACTATTCACTTTGGTGTAGGAAGAACTGTGAGTCCAGCTGGTGGAAACAAAATTAAAAGTCCATAAGACTTGTGTGATGCTGTTGAAGGAAGGGATTTTCAAAACACCTCCCCATTGTACAGGAGGTGAATAGGAAAAAGAGCATTTGCTGAGAGGACATTCTTTTAATGTCTGGGTAACGACAGGAAGAGTTTAAAGTCGCAAAGTTCTTGCACAGAATAAAAAAAAATAGAAATAATAGAAATAATTTTTTAAAACTTCAAAGAGAAGCAAAACTACAAACAGTGGACCTCCTTTCTAAGCCCTTTCTAAACAATGGATCTTAAATAAAAAGATTAAGCAAAATCACAAGGAAAAACCTTTCAGAGTTTGAGAGAAGAGGGTTATCAAATAGTTGCAGTAATGACTGAGATCCCTAAAATAATTTTTTAATGCTTAAGAGTATTCTGAAGCAGAATTCCTTCCAGCACATGCTGTAATGATGAGCATACTGACTAAAGTGATAACTAAATCAGGTGTATGTCAAAGTCATCTCCACAAATGCACTCAGCTTCCCCTTGGACAAGGAAAGGAGAGCACATCTGTCCAGTTCAACATTCATTATGTGGCATCTCGAAGGTGATTCACATCACTCATTACTTACAAACTGAAGATGTCACTAAAACTGATCATCTCCACTGTAAGAAATGCTTCGTTCAATATGATGTGATGCTAAGTAGGCCCTCAAATTTGGTTCTTTTCAGGGAAGAATGGGCTCAGCTACCTGCAGTTCAGCAGCAGCTCTGCAGGAGCAGGGACTTGGACAGGAATGGTTCTGGGACTGCTGAAGGCAGAGCCCTTCTGCCAGCCTGGGCACGCTGCAGGGAGTGAGGAAGCTGCAGTCCTTGCGGGCATGCAAGGAGGGAGGCAGGAACTTTCTCTGCTGTAAAGGAGGTTGGGTTCCCTGCTGACCAGGTGCACAGTTCTGATGGTGCCACCACAAGGAAAGGCAGAATTAATAGCCACAAGATCTAACAAAGTTTCCATTGCCACCTGAATTGCTCCAGAGTGCATGGAGGAGAGGACAGTGGTGGAAGTTGTTATCTAGCTGATATGGAGAGGAGAGGAGAGGAGAGGAGAGGAGAGGAGAGGAGAGGAGAGGAGAGGAGAGGAGAGGAGAGGAGAGGAGAGGAGAGGAGAGGAGAGGAGAGGAGAGGAGAGGAGAGGAGAGGAGAGGAGAGGAGAGGAGAGGAGAGGAGAGGAGAGGAGAGGAGAGGAGAGGAGAGGAGAGGAGAGGAGAGGAGAGGAGAGGAGAGGAGAGGAGAGGAGAGGAGAGGAGAGGAGAGGAGAGGAGAGGAGAGGAGAGGAGAGGAGAGGAGAGGAGAGGAGAGGAGAGGAGAGGAGAGGAGAGGAGAGGAGAGGAGAGGAGAGGAGAGGAGAGGAGAGGAGAGGAAAGGAAAGGAAAGGAAAGGAAAGGAAAGGAAAGGAAAGGAAAGGAAAGGAAAGGAAAGGAAAGGAAAGGAAAGGAAAGGAAAGGAAAGGAAAGGAAAGGAAAGGAAAGGAAAGAAAAGAAAAGAAAAGAAAAGAAAAGAAAAGAAAAGAAAAGAAAAGAAAAGAAAAGAAAAGAAAAGAAAAGAAAAGAAAAGAAAAGAAAAGAAAAGAAAAGAAAAGAAAAGAAAAGAAAAGAAAAGAAAAGAAAAGAAAAGAAAAGAAAAGAAAAGAGAAAAAAGAAAATGGAGGGGAGGAAGAGATTAAATTGGGGTGCAACACTCTAACTGGAATTAGCTGCAGTGCTGGTGATGGCTGTGCTGTGTTAAGATCTGTTTCATATCCACTCATAGTTATTTGCCTGAAAAAAAACATGTTTTTCAAGCTTAGTCTTACCTGAAATGAATGCTGCTTCTTTCCATTATCACTGTTGCTGGGAATTGAAATGGCTGCAGATACAGAACAGTGTAAAAACATGATGAGCTATGTAGCTTGGGAGCAATTGAGCAGCTGAATACTGCATTATTGAGAAATCATTCGCTACCTCTGGGTGTTAGTGAGAAACTGGAGAGTCCTAGACTGGCATTCAGGGCATAGCATAGGATGAATAAACATTGCTGAGTGCTGAGTATTTGCTAGTGAATCCAGCATGGAGCTTCAGCAGTTGTGTGTGTCATCCCACTGCTTCCTCCAGGACTGGCAACACACACAAAAGGAACAGTGAATGCCAGGAGCCTTGTGGCAGGATTGTTTCCTAAAAAGCCAAGTTATCAATGAAATTAATGAAACATTTTATATCGTGTGCAGCAGGCAAAACAGCCATATTTTCAAGTGTCAGTGTGTGAGAACCATTTAAATATATATCAGTAGTCCTCAAGGGACTTGTAGATAGGTGCATGAAACTGTTATTTTTATGTGCATACCTGTATATTGCCAAATTATTCCTGGCATAGTATTTTACCTCCTATCTAGTTAAGATAGGAATCTCTTTAGAACAAGGTGCTCAGTATTTTGTAAAATATATATATATATATCTGTCATTGTACAAATAATAAGCTGTAGATGCAAATGATCACTAATATTGTGAGCTAGGAATTCTAATCCCTAGCTTCTTAGGTGATTGCAAGTTTCTTGACTCAGCATGGTGTCACAAAACATGGAACCTTCTCCCATGCTGAGTGGGGGTTATTAAGTATATCCTAGACCCTGTAAATCTCAGGTTATGGAATTCGTCCCAGAAT
Organism: Melospiza melodia melodia; assembly: GCF_035770615.1. Lineage (NCBI taxonomy): Eukaryota > Metazoa > Chordata > Aves > Passeriformes > Passerellidae > Melospiza > Melospiza melodia. The sequence goes on along the minus strand of NC_086198.1, from coordinate 82,698,671 downwards.
CTGCTTTTGCAATGGTATTGTGCTGCAGAAATTCATCCTGTATTTTTTAAAGCTAACACAAAATATCCATTCCATATGGTTTTGGAGATGTACTTAAAATATGAGCCAAGTTCAACCTGATGCAGTGCTGTCTTGCTGAGCCCTGAGCTAGTCTAAAGCAATTTCTTTCAGAGGTGTGATCCCATTCATGTCAATGAGATTTTAAGTCAAAGCCTAAAGAAAGTATTTTTAGTAACAGCTTTGAAACCTTTTCATTACTATCTGTTTAAATAAAATGTCTTTAATTTAGGAGTAAATACAGTAAATATGCCTATACCATAATTCCAAGCAGTTTCCCACCTCCTTGTAGATTTCAAAACTCCTATTGTTTGCTACCTATGTAGCAAACCCAAGAACTTCAGTCTGTTTATACACAGCCAATTTAAAAAATCTTTGGCACAGAAGGAATTGGAAATATAGAGAGAACAGTAGTCACAGTAAACAAGCTAGGGATTACTCTGTGGTATTGGACTACTTAAGCTATTGAGGTTAAGAGCTGGCTTTTCATTCTGTCCCAAAGATCATCTAAGGTTTCACTAAAATAAATGACCCCGTGCAGACTGGATTTTGAATATACAGGTTAAAATGACTGGGTGTATAATTTAAGTTGAAGCATTTACTGTATTTGCTGCTTGCTACACTAACTACTATCAAAATTGAACATTTATTTATTCCATGTATGTCATTACATGGGGTGTACAATGAACATTTATTAGTTCCACATCTCAGCAGGAGTGCACAGTGGCTCTTCAAAAAGGGAAAGCAGGCAGCAAGAATAGTAAGGTTGAGTGATGGCAATCTCAAAACCTCTTCTTTTGGCTTAAAGTTTACCTTGCAGGGAAGGACCCTGCAAGGTAACTATGGATATAGTTGATCCACTGAAATGCATTGATGGAAGAGACTTGTATTTGCCTTGGGCAAGAGCTTAAAACAAAGCCAAAGCATTCCCCCCCCTTAGAAAACAAGTATGTAAAAAACCACCTAATTTCTTTCAGTTCATAAAAACCCCAAAACATTTCTCATTTATATCTTCATGTTTTTAGTGGAAAACAAAGATGGTTTTTAAGATGAAAATGTTCTGTATTCACATGTGATCCTTAAAAAACACATGCTATTTTGAGCAGTGAATTGCAAGCCGGCCAGTGAAAGAAGCAGCAATATGTTCCTAGGAAATTTTCATTCCTCCCTCTGTTCTGCAGGGGAATGAAACTTACATTAATTCTGAAAAACAAGCATGAGCAGAGAAATTTAAAATCAGCCATCAGCTTTCTCTGTTTCTAACTCCAGAAATGAACTGTATTGAGGACTGCAGCAATGCTTTCCTGTTTCAGTGCCATGCTGCTAGGGGTACAGGGAACTCATAGAGGGTTTTGAAACCATTCAAGGAAGACAAACTTCCAGGTATAGCTCTTTTACAAGAAAAAACATCCCTAGTGTGTCCCCTTCCTCACTGCAGGTGTGTCAGTAACATATTGTGGACATGTGTACCTGTGGATGGACATAAAACAGTGGATGTGGATGTGCAGAGACATTTCAGTTCTTTTCAGAAATCCTGCCCCTCTGAAGAAATGGGACCTTTCCCAGGGAAATGCCCTGGGGCCAGAATTTCTCTAGCAGCATGAACAGGAGTTGTTTTCTCTAGAGCACATAGAGGGTGTGCAGAGGGAAGACTGCATTTCAGTGTACAAATAAAATGTTGTTTTGTTTAGATTTGTTGGTTGATAACTCAGAGCCTTTGTGGAGGATAAAAAATGAGCTCTAAAAGAACACTGAACCTCTTCAAGGCTGCACATTGTATTCCAGGTATATCTTCACTGTCAACATCCTACCTGAATATTAGCCAATGATTAATACTCCCATTCAAATGGGGCTTTTCTCACTTTTAGGAAGGGCTGTAAATCAACATGAGCTCTGAATATGCAACAGTTCCTATAATTTTCAAGTGATTAATATAGGCATTTGACCAGGAGAAGTTTCAAGCATCAAAGAGTTAAAACTACATTTCAGTAGAACTTCAGGGAACACTCTCATTGCTGCCTGGTTCCTTGCTGGCTCATTCAGAAAAACTAATGTTACATTATACATTTACATTCTTAAGTGTCATCTACATGAAAAATTTTAGCTCTTTCCATTTTTTAAATTGTAGTTAGTGAAACTTTTATGTATTCAGACAAAATAGGCAGCCATAGGAAGAGAGTTAAAACTTGCTTGTTTTGGTAGACCGTGGGACTTGTTGGCCACCTGGCTTACTGACCAGATATGTTTCCTGATTTAAAGAAGCTGCCTGGGTGATTATGTAGTGTCACCAGCTAAATACGGCAAGGCTGGAGGCTCACCGATTTCTCTTTAAAATGCAAAAAGCGCTGGGAAGCGAAGGGCTGCCGCTCCCTTGTGCGGCGGAGCGCGTTGGCTGGGGCGGCTCTGCCACCTGCAGCTCAGCGCCGGCAGCGCCGCAGCCCCGGCCCAAAACGCTCCCGAGCAAGGGCTGCAGGAGCAGGGAATCGCTGCTGACACTGGGAATAGAATGCCTGAGCTCATGGTACGCGGAAGGTAAAAGAGAGCTTTCACATCGGTGCTTCTTGCTATATTCGCTGCTTCCAGAAAGAGCATCTGTTCTCCGAATGGTATAAAAACCCGGCATAAGAACAAAAATCATAAGGATCACAAGGCTAAAACTATTCTTGGTGTGACTGGACTGATCTCAGAGCTGAATATGACCCCTTACTGATGAAGGCCAGTTTGGGCTCTGCTGATATCTGAGGTATTACAGGAATTTATGTGTGGATCCATATTCTCAGAACCCTTTAACTCTGTCTGCAGTGCCACCACTATCTCCTCATATAACTCCCTTCTTGAAAAACACTGGGTTTTGAAACCTGTAAATGCTAGTTTTCTCCTCCAAAAAAAAAAAAATCATTAAAAATAAATCCAAATCTTTCAGATGTGTTTTACTAACACAAAAAAAAAAAAACGAAAAACAAACCAAACAAAAACAAACAAACAAACAAACAAAAAACAAACAAACAAAAAAAAAACAAAACACAAAAGCAAACGTTATTATGTTCCCTATTTTCATTTCCCTCAGCCCCAAGGCTGAGGGTATAGCATTACCAGGGTATAGCAAGGGTATAGCATTACCACTTTGTCAAGTTGGACCCAAGCCCTCTAGCTGATGAATTGTCCATAGGATCCATATGGAAGTCCAGGAAAGTCCCTGCCAGTGTATATAGTACCAAACCATGTGGATGGGTGTGCACTGGACACCCACAAATGCAGGCTGCTCATGCCAGTGATCCCTCAGAGTGAAGCACTGTGCTCATCCCTAGAGCTGCCTCCACCTCACAGCTCTGACAGTGAAACAGCAATGGCTCTGAGCAATGGTCAGACATCAACACAACAAGCTCAGATAACTCGAAACTAATTTTAATAATATTGGGTTACTAGGCATGATGTGGAGTTCTTTCAGTGGGTTTTAGTACTGCAGAGGGAAAGTACATAATCTATTATGATACACATTTTTCCAAATACATTTTAAAAGCTAAAACAAACATAAGTTTTTTCTTTGAACTTTAGGCTTTGTTCAACTGCACACAAAATTAAGACACATTCTAGTGCCTGTGACATCCACAAGGAGCTTTGTGTCCTTCTGGGACAGCAAGAGCGATCTGGTGGATCGGATCCAGCATCATCTGGGGCATTTCAGCTGGCTCTAGACACCTGTGCACAGGCATATGGATCCCACCTCTCGTGCTGCCTAAGTGTGGAACTCAGAAATATCTCTCTTGTCAAGCATTGCCATTAAAGGTTCTGTATTCCTAGGAATGTAGAAATTATTTCTGCAATCGTACATTGTCACTGCACTAAATTCTTGAAGTCTTTAGGCTATTTTCTTGGGTGACTGATTTCAAGCTGTGAAGAAACTGCTTGTAGAAGAGATTGGTTTTGTTGGCGTCCCAAATATTATTAATATAGTACTGAAGTAAAAACTTGTACATTTTGGTATTATCCAGTGCTTGAAAAAACGTTAAAATGGATGTTGTGAAAAAATCTCACAGAGGGAGACTAGATGATCTGTGAGGAATAGACAGTTTAGGCCTCAGGCTTCTATAAGCCAATGAATGCAGGAGAATAAAACATTCCATTAGCTTTGTTTTAAGAACTCACTCTGTCAACCCAGCCTGCCAGTTACCTGCTCACCATTGTTTAAAGACAGCAGGTGGTTTTGGCCAATCAAGCTTTTAAATGCATCTTGTCCCCACATTTTTAAACTGGCTCTTTTGGAAAAAAAAAAAAAAAAACAAGTTACTGATTGTCAATGACAAGTTCTTTGGACTTAAGATAATTGGAGCACAATCATTTCCTCTTTCAAGGATTTGGGTTTGAGTTACTTTAGATTTCAAGTAGGTCTCAAAGGTCACCAAAAAAGACTGTGAGATTTGACATCAATCATTTATAATCCAGTTCATTTAACACTTATGCCAAAACTATAGAGTTCAATGCCCCACTATTACTCAAGTATCCAAAACTGACCTTACCATTTTAGAGGAAATAAATGGTTGTGAATTCCCCAAAAACCAGAAGAAGAATTCATGTGAGTGGGTACAGCTCCCAAGTATTCAGAAGATGAGATTTTCCCGTGTCCTGGAGTAGGGCCCTCAATGCCCATATATTTTTTTCTATGCAAGAGATCAGTCAAGCATTTCTACAAATTGGGTCTGTATTCCATTTTAATCTTGTGTGTGAAGTGAAAGAGGTTATACACAGGATTAGCAGTCAAGATATCCACAGGCAGCAGGGACAGCACAGTTCTCAGTGCACATTACGGTTAGAGCACAATAGCAAACATCTTTGCCAAGATGATAAAGAAGAAACATTCTCTTTGTTGCCAATAATAAATATCTAGGGAAGAGTAAGTATATAATGAATAAAGTGTCCTTAAGGAAATGTTTGAAGAACCTACGTATATATTTCTGTATTTTTAGTCCCAGCAGCAGTAGAGCTGTGTGAGTCTAGTGCTCTGCTCAGGGTATCTAGTTTGCTCAGATATATCACAAGTATTTTTTCTTGCTTACTGCTGTCAGTTCATAGTGAGAAAAATTTAGCCAGCCATGCCATAAACCCAGATTTAGAGAGTCAAAACAATGGTATCCATTATGATCACAAATCTCTTTCTCGCTCACATAGACACACACACAAAACCTGAGCAAGCACCTGCAGGTTTCAGAATAAACTGAATATCAACTCAAAATACAACACCTTTTTCACAATATAAACTGGATCCTGCATATACTTTAGGACCTGATGATCTTAATTTTTGTTGAATACTGAACTAGATGAAAATTCAAACCCAGAGTGCACTATGTGATAGTAGCTTTCTGTCTATTAGATTTTCTTGCAAATATTTATTTACAAAAATATAGTAAAAAAAACATAGTAAAAACTATGTAAGAAAAACATCAATGAGGCAACTGCAGATTCGATTTCTGCAGTTGGAAAAAAATAATTTCTCATAGTCAAGCTCTTCATTCTCCCTGCTGCTTTATGTTATCTCTGTTTTAACTGCTGTTAATGGAAGGCTCATCAAACAGCAGTACCAATACACAGTAATATTTAAATGCTGAATTAGACTCAGTCCTCATGGCAGTCCTCACCCTTTCAACTATTTTCCCTGCATACTTTGGATCTCCATTGATAGGAATGAGAGAAGGGTGCACTTAGAGAGAATGGAGCAAGCGTTGCTCAGCTCTGCAGCCCAGAGAGAGGAATTTGTCTCCTGTCTTATATATTTGTCAAAGAACAAAGGGAAAACATCTCCTGCTGAAGAAATCCAGGACACTCCTTCAGCAAAACTTCCTAAAATTAAGTAAATAATTCAAAACAAGATTTGGTTTAAGTTACACCTTTCTTCAGTTGCCATTCCAACTTCCAATAATTTGATCAACTTGTTGCCCTACTTCTGTTGGGAAAAAAAGCCAAACCTGCCCCTGCTTCTAAATGCAGTTCTGCTTTGAAAAGTGACTAAAAATGGCATGCAGGCTCCATGCTTATTCTGTGCCAGCTACTTCCTTATCATATGTGCTCAGTAAGGAAGCATTTGCAAGTAAGGGACCATTTCCTCCCATGTGCCGGCCCTGCAAATTTCAGGCTGCACCTGTAGGTCAGCCTGGAGTTTTTCTCCTCGTTTAGGATGCCTAAAAACCAAGGCTCTGGCAAACAAGAGTAAGCCCTCAGTCACAGGTGTGCAATTTTGTAGCCTTCTATGGCTTTGAGTGAGGTTTAAATGACTGGAAATGGTTCTGTGGGTATAAACAGGAGAGACTAGAAAGCAGCGTGGTGCTCTTTCTGCTGGATCTGCTGTGCTAACAGGAGTAGAAAGCAGTGAACAATATTTAATTATTAAGTGAAGAGGTAGAAAATATATGACTCTGTTTTAAAAAAGAGGTTTGAAATTCCATACTTTCAGAAATCTGTATCCTATATATTCAGCATTCAAGCAGACAAGAAAAATAAAATGCTTCTCTTTTTTTCTCATATGGGTCATGCATATGATAAGAAGAGAGTGTATAGTCCTCAATATAACAAAAAAAGCCCAAAATTACCTGGATTATTTTGCATGAAACATCAAAATAAAAGATCGTTTATAAGTTCTCATTGTGGTGTGCAGTAGGTCAGAAGAACATGTTTTGCTGTATGTGAATGCTAAACAATGATGGGCATTTTATTATTTATCAATCTTTGCAGCTTTGGCAATGAAGCATGAACATTTTCTACTCTTCTGAAATCTCTGTAGCCTGGAAGATTAGAGTTGAAGTTTATCTGATATATCCATAAATTACCTAGGATAATAAATAGCAAGAAGTTTTCCCAATTCAGAGTTTTTATTTTGCAATCCAAGTGCAGATTAAACTGAACTGTATAAGGCATGCTCCATTAGCAAGAGTAAAAAAAATCCAAAAATATAATTTCCAGCTATGTAAATACTGATCAATGGAGGCTTTGCTTGGATGAAATTGTTCTATTCTGTTTTTTTCTTCTAGTTGTGTGTTATACTGGAGCCAATGCAGGAACTGATGTCAAGACATAAAACTTACAATCTAAGTCCTCGAGACTGCTTGAAGACTTGCTTATTTCAAAAATGGCAGAGAATGGTGGCCCCACCAGGTATGTTTCACTTCCAAAATTCTACTTATTTTATAGTAAAATTAATAGAGAAGCAATGGGAAAGCTTACTTATAAAGGAAAGTAATAAAAATTAACAATGTTCCCAAAGAAAGCCTGAAAATTTTTCTGATATTTTATGATTTCAGTCTGGCACAACTGATTTATAGATGTGCACACTGAGATGGCTTCACTATGACTAGGATATAATTTAGTACAAAAATATGTGTAGATGGAATGCAAAATGCCTACTGGCTCCATTAGAATTCATTGTTTGTGTAATCCTGCTTCCTGCTGTGACTCTGAAATTACAGCTACAATTCATAATTAATTATCTTTGAGACTTATATTAAGTTATTTACAGGCCTAGACCTAATCTCATTCCTCTTACACTTCAAAATAATAATTCTCTCTTTTTTCAGATTATAAAGATTTTTATATCTTAGAGTGTTCACATGGGTGCCCAGGCCAAATTTTGAGAAGAACAATTGTCCCTCTGTACTTTGCCAGTTTAAGCAAAGCTGTGTGATTGTCCTGATTCAGTCTGAGGCTTGCAGGCTTGCAGGGCAGTGCCATTTGGCACATTCATGGGTTCTCCTGGGAGCAGCAGTTTTAATGTGAAGCCCACACAGATGTAGAAGGAGCTCAGAGGGTGGGTGGTTGCTTGTTGCTTGCTGCACGGATGGCAGCAGTGGGGTAGAGCTTGAGGCTGTACCCTCCATCACAGCAGGACCTGCCTTTTCATTTAGCAGTTTCTTGCTGTGTGACCTTCAGCAAGTCCCACAGTAACTCTGACCATCATGATCATTGTCATGATACTCCCATCAGTAAAAGGCTTTTGAATACCTGTATTGACAAAGCAGGGAAAATAAACTTTGTTAATCCATCAGAAAAAAATGAAAGCAGATTCCATTGGTTTGAGTACAAATATCATTCTATGGTTTTTATGTTAAATCTAACACAACTGCTGCTATTAAACTTAGCAATTCAAAACTAATTGAAAAAGTATTTCAGCACCACTTCTTATGGATCATTTTAGTTCTTGCTTAACAGTATCTGCTATTTGCTTTCCTTCTTATCATTTTATTGCAGCAGAACCCACAAGACAACCAACAACCAAACGGAGGAAAAGGAAAAACTCTACCAGCAGCACTTCCAACAGCAGTGCTGGGAACAACGCAAACAGTACCAACAGCAAGAAAAAGTCAGCTGCTGCAAACCTGAGTCTATCAAGTCAGGTACCTGTAAGTCTCACTTTCCTTTTAGGCCTGAATCACTTATGGTGCTTTAATTCTTTCCATACATTGTAAAGAAGGTGCATTCTTGAGCCAAACTATCACATGCAAAAGGCAATCTTGGACAGAGTGCTGTGGAAGTGAGAATTAGTGGAGAGGTGGGAAGAAGCTGTTCTGCAGTGCAGCTTTAATGCACTCAAACAGAAGTGTCCTGAGGATCAGATGTGATTTTTTAAAGGCCTGGGCCAGTTCCCCTTTTTGTCAGGGGGAGTCCCTTCAGTAGTGGTGGGACTCAGATTAGGGCTGGTGTTTTTAGACATAGCATGAACTTTGCAGACTTCACCTGCCAGGTGCCAAGCAAGGATGTGTCCCAGTGGTGCAGGAGAGCTGCACCTGAGAAGCTGCTGGTCTGTCTGTGTTAGTACCTTACCTCTAATTGGTGCCAGGTTCAGATGCTGAACAGGAACAGGTTATGATTTAACTTCTCTGCACATTTTATCTCTTTGTCCAATCACTCCACTTGCAGAGTAGATACCCTGGAATGTGGTACTCAGCTTATCCACCCTACTAGCTGTAACTCTTGACATCCTAATTGTATAGGGACACACCAAGTCATTTCCAGAGTAACACCTGTATCAGCTCTTCAATAATGTCACATTTACTGCATTAGTCACAGTACAGGGGTATTCAGACCCCAAATTGTGACAAAGTGTGCCTTAGTCAATAAGGAGATAGCTTATGCATTTAAAGGCTTGGGAAATTAGTTTTATATTATAGGAACCATAAAGTCATATCCTGGAAATAACATGCAGGTATTTTTTACTGGATTTTTGATCACCAGATAGGAAGGGGTATGTCTCCTCTGAAACTTAACAAAGAATATAGGCATTTTGCTAGCACAAAGCAGACACTTCCTAGGAAGCTTGAATATCCAGATTTAAAAAAGAGGAGTAGACTAACACCAGTGAAATGAAATGAAGATTTTTGTTTAGCAACTGATTTAGCAACCCACTAGTTTACAGCTTTGGGCTTCAGTACATTAAACTCATATTTCCTCCTTGTCATATTAAAATTGGCTCGCATCCCCAGAGTCAGATTCTTTCCCTAATATAGGCATCTCTGTGTTTTTCTGGCAGCACAGAGCAGTCAGAAGGCTGAGTACCTGATCTCCTGGTGGCAGGCACCACTCTGCCCCACTGATGGTATCTGCCAGGAAAACCTTTGGATCAATATTCAACCATATTTAAGGAAAAACTGCAAGGAAGTGCAAAACCAAGCAACCAGCTAGTTCCCTGCTGTCTCCAACTTTAAAGACAGTAGTCATTTTCTGTCAGCTACACCCTGCTCAGAGTTCAGCAGGACCAGAATCTGACGCCCTGGCTCTCTTCAGCCTGCTCCTCCCTGGAGAGAGGATTTTGTGGCATTCAGTGGTAGCTGTGTGTATTTGACTGTTTGAATGTGGTTGAGCCCTCTGATAGTTTTACCTGTCACTCCCACTGATAGTGAAAGTGACTTCAGGTGCTGAAGGCTGCTCCTGACACATGAAGCAGTCAAGGCTGCTCTTGTGATGGAGATGATAGTTGAGCATCTGAGAACTATTGGTGAAGTTTATTATGGTATGAGGAACGGATTTTTACCCTTCTTTTGCTTTCAGGATGTTGCATACTCAATAGTTTTCAACATTCTTTGCTTTCTGTACCAGAGTAACAAAATGGTCCAAACTCTTTTGTATGGAGGATCAGGTTCCATTTTTAGGACACTTTTCCTTTCCATCTGCAAAGGGGAAAATGCTTAGCTGTTCAATTTGACATACTAACAGCTCTTCCCATCTTCCCCACAGCAAAGATAGCAAACCAGATGGAATTGATGGTTTGGCCACCCTGTAGAGTAGACAACTCAAAATAATTTTAGCAGGAGGATATTTTGGTGTAAAACTATTCAACGCTTTTCAGTTTAATAAAGAGATGTTATCCCACGCTTCTTCAAAATTATGCATTCTTTGAAGTGGACCTTGTTGCCATTGCTTTCTGAAGATAGCTGCAGGTAGCAGCAACTTGCTTTCTGTTTCTTCCCCATAACTGTACCTTAAAGTGTATCATTTGATTTCCCTTACATGCAATAGAAGAAAAGAGATCCTTGAACACAATTTGGCAATTTTCAATTCACTGAAATATTCATTTGGCTGTACAGCTTTCTGTGAATGGGACTTTCCTGCTCAGTAGAAAAAAAACCCACCCTACTGAAATCATTCACTTGCCGTGTAAAAAGCATTTCCCCTCTCTTTATTAGAGAAGAGGAATGAAATCACTGCATCTTCTATCCAGATGACTCAAATAACCAGAGCTAGTTTCAGTTCCATTTTTCTCATCCTCCTCTCTGGAGAGCCCCACAATGAGCTCAAATCTATATCAACCCTGGATTAATATGAAGTCCTGTATTCCAAATTTCTCTTTTTCTCCAATGATTTCTTTCCTGCCAGCAAAGTCAGTCTCTCCATCATAATCACATCTAATTTCCTGTCTCTTTTATGCTTCTGTGTTGTTTTAACTTTGATATTAAATTAATCCTGATTAAAGAGTGTTTTCTTGGCCTCTATTCTATGTGATGTTCTTGGTTTAGGACATTAGTAATTATTCCATTTTGCTCCTACATTAATGCTGCATGCAGTCTGGCAAAGATGTGAACCTACCACACACCTCATCCCCATTTCTCACTCACACCATTAACTTCTGTTTCTTTAATGAGGTCTTCATGCCTAGAGAGGCAAATGTCTCATGTTCAGGATAGTGTCCAGATAACAGAAGCACCATCAGCTATGGAAAATCTTGAAGCTCCAGAGTTTTGTCATTTTCCCCACAGCCCCTTTCAGCTCTTCAGATCAACACATTGGGAAAACCTTGATTAATGAGGGAATGTTACTTGCCAGATAGACGTTCTTCTACTAGTAGAAGGAGAAGATTGTGCCATTTCCTCCACCTGCATTATTTTCTGATCAGTTGTCCAGGCAAGGACAGTGCAGACAATACAGAGCCAAGCTCAGAAAGTGAAATGATGTGATTGTGTTTCCATGCATGGGTCAGGTTGGCACTGCATCCTGAAGTTATTGAAGCCTAATCAATCAGTATCATTTGTGCTTCTTGCATTGCCCTAAATTTATTAGCATTTCCACAGTGCTGACACATTCTGGTACATCTCCAATGACAATCCATAGTAGCATCTGAAGGGTGTCTGCTAGTGGGTGGGCATCTTCCCTTTCATCAGGAATTTGAAAATGTTCACTCTCAGTCCATCCTCTTATTTCTAACTATGTTTATACTTTCTCAACTGTGGTAAATAAAATACAAATTTTTGTCCTTTTGACAGTCACTTGCACTCTATTGTATCAAATTTCTCTTATGATGGTGGGATGAACAGTGGTTTCTGTGATTCTGTTCATTCTCAGGCTACTGATTGCAGACCTTCAGGATCCCTTCAGGATCTCTTGTCAACATGACTCTTCTGGCCCAAGTCCCTTGTTTAATACCTTTTCTATGTACTACATATTTCCTACATATTTCCTACATTCTCAATACAAATGCAGTTAGCCAGTGTGCCACATGATTGCACCACACAACTCATTCTTAGCTTGGCCCACTGCTTGTCCAGTGATGCTTTTGACCCAAATCCTGTAGGTGCTGAGGAAACACAGTGTAGTGTGGTGGAAGTAGAGCTGAGTGCTGCTAAAGTCAGCACAAATACAAAAACATTTTTCTCACCAGAAGCTTCCTGTTCTCAGGCTCTCCTGGGTGCAGGCCCAGTACTGCCAGTGCTCCCCACAGGTGCATTGCCTGATTTTAGGGCATAAAGGGGACAGACAGGACAGGGACCCAGAATCTGTAGTCTGCTAAGCTGCCTTAGTCTCAGCAGATGCCAGTAACTTAAACTTGGATCTGTTCATATTCTCAGTCATATCTGATCTTTGGAAGGCTCATTGGGCAGAAAATGGAGTTACCAATTTCCTCTAGACAAAGAGCAAAGATGGGCAAGATTCTGCAAGGTTCATGGAAAACCTGTCTTTCTGATGTTGGCCTTCCTATCATTTTAAAGAAATTAGTTACCTAATTTGGGTATGTCATTGCCTTACCATTTACACAGTACTAATAATTTCCTCTAGTATTTGAAGCTGGCTGCAATATTTTCCCAAATCTTTGCTCAGTTTTCAAGCCTTCTCACTGACTAAAATTGTATTCCTTAGAATTTTTCATATTCTTCTGTTTCAAATACAACTTTCCTGAAAGCCCAAACCCTTGTATTGTAGAGCAGTGATTTGTATACTGTGATCTGTGGATTACAGTTTTGAGCAAGGTCATCAGAAGGGGTCCATCCAGCTATTTTCACTTAAATATCACTCTCTGTTAAGTTTAATTTTAAAAGGGCACATTGATCCATTTTCACATATTTGAAACTTGATAGCAATCCACAACTCTCACAAACTCTAAGAACCATTGCTCTATGCTGCTCCCAGTCATGACCACAGAAATTAATAGGTGGATTTTGCTTTCATTTACTAATGAAGATCCCATTGAGTGCAGTGCTGTAACCATAAACCCAGTGAAATATCATGTGTTGGAAAGAATAAAGCATCACTACATGCCACTGAGTAAATGAAACATTCTTTGTTACATCCAGAGTCTAAAGTAGAACCTCCTTGCACTCTTTAAGCAAGTTACATACTTCAATAACCTCTCTTTCTCTTTGTAGCTTCTGTAAGCTCAGAAACCAAACCCATAAATAAACCTGCTAGTGTGGAAGGGAGCAATGCAGTCTTTTATGTGTTTGAGAAACAGGGTAGGTTTAGGAGGTTTGTAATGGATGTTGTAGAACCAGAGCTACAGTGCCAGGGCCAGAGATTAGTGTCAGAAATTATCTCATGTCTCAAAACCATGCAAATCAGTCTAAGATTTAGTGGTAAAGAGATGAGACAGAATAACTTTGTTTTCAGTTTTTGTGCTTTAGGAAAAACATTCCAAACAAGAACAGAATGTCAAGTTAACAGTGAGAATTATGATGAGATGTGAAAGATTTTTCTCTAGAAAGTGTTTACTCTGAAACCTAATTAAAAAGTCAGTTCTGTTTCTAAAGATCATTTCAATACCAGTCAGTCTGATGTTTTTCTCATGGAAGCAGTGACCATTAGGCTGTGGGCAGCAGTGGGGCTCTCAGTCATTAATAATTTTTGTGCCAGGAAGCTAAAAAGTCAATTATTAAAATAATTACCACTAACAATAATTTTTGTGCCAGGAAGCTAAAAAGTCAATTATTAAAATAATTACCACTAACACAATTCCATAAGAAGGAAAGCAGGAGGAGGAACCCTTCTTCCTTTGACTTAGCACTTAGAGGTGCTCCAGCTGCTAAAACTAGTGCAACTTTCAGTCCTTGGAGGATGAGATGTGCTTGAATGATACACTTTAGAGTGCCAGGCATTTTTAATTACCTTGGGCTTGTGAAGCACTGTTTGTCTTCTTCTGGGGGCTGTGACAGCAGAGCTACAAACTGACCCCTGTAACAGAGCTACAAACTGACCACTGTAACAGAGCTACAATCTGACCCCTGTAACACACTGAGTGAGGCTATGTATTAACAGCAGCAAAGAGGATGGGGAATTTTACATGGGGAATTTTACATTTACAATAGATATTTTTACCTTCAAACTTCACCCGGACATTGTTTAGACATAGGATGACCCCAAATTAAAAAGTTTAGTCACTTAACTGGGCAGGGCAGAGCTAAAATTTTGAGGCTTGGTATAAAAAAAAAAAAAAAAAAAAGAAAGATAAAACCTAGAAACGACCAGTCTGTTAAATAGAAGTGCTTGCATTTGAGTGTTGTGTGAAGTGATCTCTGTTTATATAGCTTATATGCATCAATTTAAGCTTGGATGGCAACTAGGGTTATTACAGGATGAAAGGTATGATATACATGAAAGCTGCTTTTGTGGTTATATTATAAAATACTACATTTCTATCACATAATGTAAAACAACCACTGCTTTATTTACAGTGCTTCACTACAGCCATATTTTACTATCATGAGACATTCCTTGACCAAAAATGTTGTTTCTAATCACAGAGTAAATCATTAAGATTGAGTGACTTCAGTCTAAATCTTTTTTAAACTAATTTAGTCAAATATGTGCTACCATAACTAGGCCATAGCAGTGTGTGCTGCCATGCAAGAGACTAGGGTTTAATTCTTGGATTCTGCTTCTCACTCCATGAGCAGGAGCTAGGAGCACTCCAGAGCTGCAGCCTCAACCCTGGGAGGGATGGAGCCTTGTGTCATTCAACAGCAGTGACCCCCACTGGCCAATTTAAGGAGAAGCATTGAGGGGCTCTAAAAGGAGTCACTTCCAGTCCTCCTCAGAGGTTGGTGGTCATTGCACGGGATCTAGTGAGTGGAGGTTCAATGGGGTGCACTTGGTGGGGTCTTCAGCTTTCAGTCTGAGGAGCAGAATCCTCTGGGGAGGAAAGAGCATGTGCGCTTCCTGAGACACTATTTTTGCCTGATGTAACTGTAAGTGGCAAGATTGTCAAGAATTTTTTTCCAGATGTCCTGTAACGAATGCTGTGATATCTATCTTTTAAATAGAGTGAGGGAAAACCCCACTAACCTCAATATAATTGTAGTTCAATTCCCAAAGAGAGAGAGAGAGGGACTCAATAGCATAGAGGGAAATACAAGTGCAAACTGTTCTCTCAGTGGGAGTCATTATATGAAAGGAATAATATTTGAAATGAACCTGAGAAATCAGAGGTGGAAATACTCACAAGGTCATTGAACATCTCCCCACTGATGCACAAATGTTACCTTCCACAGACAGAGATTTTTTCCCAGCCTAGTGTTAGGGGACCTGAGCACTAAAACTAGCACTGTTCCCATGGGATGGTGAATCCTCAGCCTGCCCTTATCAGGAACAGGAATATTGTCTTAGGAGTGGGGATTACACTTTTGTTTACTTAATGCCATCTTAGTACCCTAGTCTACATCTCCTCAGATTGGCCTGGAGTGATTGTCTTCCTTTCAGCACTTGCAGCTGTTGAGCACATTTCCCCCTGCCATCATTTGGTGGATGTAACACATATTTAACTCTCTCACTGCCTCCCCAGCCAGCTGCTGCAGCCCCACAGTGACTCTGGACGTGCTTGTCTGAGTCCCATCCCAGGTGCTGACCTCGTGCTGGTCTGGCAACAGAGAGAGCTTCAGGCCTGTCTGTGACCGTGTTCACAGGGGTCTGAGGATGAGGGAAGAGATGAGGATCTGACTCCATGTTTCAGAAGTCTTGATTTATTATTTTGTGATATATATTATATTAATACTATACTAAAAGAATAGAAGAAAGGATTTCATCAGAAGGCTAGCTAAGAACAGAAAAGAAAGAATGATAATAAAAGCTTGTGTCTCAGACAGAGAGTGTGAGCCAGCTGACTGTGATTGGCCATTAATTAGAAACAACCAACATGGGCCAATCACAGATGCACCTGTTGCATTCCACAGCAGCAGATAATCATTGTTTATATTTTGTTCCTGAGGCCTCTCAGCTTCTCAGGAGAAAAAATCCCAAGGAAAGGATTTTTCAGAAAATATCATGGCTACACCTGTCCTTGAGAATGCCAAAGTCAAAGGAGCTGTTGCCACCTCGGTGTGTGACCCTGTGTTCCAGCCCCTGTGGTCCTTTTTGCCTGCCCTGTGACCCTGCACACTCACACCCAGCTCGCTGTCCTCTGCCAGGGCTCCTTGGTCATTAATGCTCTCGCCACGCATTAGGTCTGGCCCAGCAGGGCACACTGCACATTGCCTGTTATTTAGAGGGATGGGATGAATTAGAATAAACTTTTGCTTATGAACGCCTTTGTCTTTTAAACTTCTATGTCACAAAGCTGTGGGTGAGGTATTTTTAACCAAATATTTTATGGATATATGGAGTAACAAAACAGACAAAGTGGACGGGAAATAATGTAACAATTTTCATATATTCACTTTTTTTTTTACATAGCACAGGCTGAAAATGTGATACAAACATTCTTTTGTAACATGCCAGCCTTTGCTGAGGGATATCAAGAAATAGTGTAAACACTTGCAGGCAATAATTTGTATTGTTTTGTGGTGAAGGAAGTAGATATCTGATTAAAAAGAAACCTTATTAAATGCAAACATTTGTCTTCTGTTTGCTATTAACATTCATAAGGAGGAACAGATCCTTTAAAAAGTGAATCCATTGTTCACCAGAATTCTTGGAAGGGCTTGTTAAATCAGCAGGAACAAAGCTATACATCTGGAATTACTGCACTTCTACCAAGCACTACCTGATGCCCTGACACCTGAGCTGCATGAAAAGATGCATCCCACATATTTCTTTAGCTGTTAGCACAGCAGCCTGATTCTCCCTTGAACAGAGAGAACAAGAGAGCTCTCTGGCTTTGCACCTTTGCTTTCCAATCTCAAGTTTGCACCTTTCTATCCCATGCTGCTTAGGTTTTTTTGCAACAAATCTGTGATGCACTGGAGTACAGTAGGCGGTTTACTTGTTTTCATGGAAGGACAATTTGTACTTAAAGCAGTGATTAGATGAATTCTTTCTTTCTTGCATGCTTTAGTTTCTGATGAGTACTAGCTTCATCAGTGTAATTATAATTAGCACTCTTCATCTTGCTTTTACGGTACCAGCTGGACAGATTGGTCCTCTTACTGCACAGATTGGCGGCAGGGTTGCCTACATGGAGTTAGGTGACAGGCACCATGAAATAACAGATGGTAAATTCAGGGCTTGTTGGCAATCAGCAGGTTTTTGCTAATGACTTAATTAGCTATGCAAATTGTCAAATCAGTGTGAACATTGTTTTTATCGAAAACTTTACCTAAATTAATTACCATAATTAAGTAGCAGAATGTCAAGTATATTGGATGCGTAAAAGGGCTTGGCTGGCTATGGATAAGAGAGTTACCATCTTTATTAGAGTGCTGTGCTCCACGTTTGAGAAGTCTGAGGATAAGAAATGTGGTTTCTTTTAAACTACTTTTAAAATACGCATATCACCAAGTTCCTACTGAGATACACCCTGGTGCCTTTCCAAAGAAAATGGCTCAGGAAGGATTTACTGGATAAAGGCTAAATATTTTAAGGAGAAGTTTAAAGGCAGTTTCACAGCCTGTTTGTTTGCTAAAATCAGGCATACTTTTCAGCCTACCTGCTTTTCAGTTCTGGGGTATCTGAGATCCAGAGCCATGAGCATGCGGCTACAGAGATGTGTTATAATTTTTAATTAAATTAGAAATAAAGTGTAAGCCTCTCTCCTTGTTCCTACTAAATGGGAACTTTTAACTCTGTTGTTCAAATGTCACAAAGTAAAAGAGATGCGAATTCTCTAACATAATTTTTTTAAGTTGATTTTTTCTCTCTCAAGGTTTCCATATAACAAATATTGGGTGCTGTTCACAGGATGTGATGGTGGTAGGAGAACCAACTCTGATGGGAGGCGAATTCGGGGATGAAGACGAAAGGCTTATCACTAGATTAGAGAATACACAGTATGATGCAGCAAATGGCATGGATGATGAAGAAGATTTCAACAATTCACCTGCACTGGGAAATAACAGCCCATGGAACAGCAAACCTGCTGCTAACCAGGAGACTAAATCTGAAAACCCCACACCACAAGCTTCCCAATAGGTCATTCTGCAGCAGTGCCCACTGCAATGTACCTCAGTGGGTTATTAATTACTGTTTCACAGCATTCTTCAAAATAAAATTTAAAAGAAACACCTTTCAAATGATACAGTATCTATTTCTAAACTAAAGCTATCCGACTTTTTTCATTAGGGAAAACTCTTGTATAAGCTTCCGTATACATTCCTTGGAAGTATTGTCATACAACTAGATACTGGCACTGACCTCAATTAAAATAATTGAAAATTAAACAGCATCTCATGGCAAATTTCTGACAGTGCATTTTATTGGAAGGGGTTGTTTTTTTCCTCATCAAACAATGGCCATATTTTAACAAGTCATCAGTGCTCAGGATCTCATTAACATAACTATGTAAAACTTTTTACAATTGTAATATATTTTCTGCTTTTCAACTTGTACCTGAAATTTCTTGTTTCAGAAAAAGATCAGCTTTTAAGGAAAAGTAAAGTAACTTTTGTTCATTCTTTAAATTTTCTTTCATCAGTTAATCATTTAAAGGATCCAGCATTTTTAATTTACATTTAGCTGATGCCAGTAGATATTCTATCCATCATTTAATAAAAAATACTGAAACAAGAAATGTCTTTTTTTCATCAAAGACATGAGAAATATTTTTATGTGGAAAAAGACACCCAGTCCTATGAGAGTTTATGCTTTGTAAAATTGCTGTCGATCCAGATATTTTAAAGCCATGTAATCCATTAACTTTGTGGGCAGCTTAATAAATCTAAAACTTTTTTGTTTTTATTATTGTATCTGAGTTGGCTTTGTTGTTATTTCTTTTCATAGTATATTTCTTGTATAATATTTTTGTAAAGCCCTCATTTTTTTGTTTTACTTTTTCATTTTGTTTTGTTTTTTATTCTGGTGTATTTATGTGAAACTTTATAAAAGAAACTAATTTTTTTTCATTTACATATTAATATGTTCAACTCATCATGTAAAGACACAGTGAGTCAGTGTGTTATATAATACAACTGTATTTTATGTATGCTTTGCCAATAAGTGTGCCAATAAACTGTGTTAACAAATGTGCTCTTATACAGCATTTACTGTTCCTTGTATGCACAACAACACACCCGTGTTCAGGATCATGCACCAGGGGTTTCTGGAATTAGTGTTTCACTGAATTGCAGTCATTTTCCAGCTAAAGGGAAAGCCTATGGGTAGATGTGAATCACTTGCAGCTCAATTTGGTTTGATGCTCTTTTCCTAACAAGGATGTGCAGCACCACAGGTGAGTTACAGCACTGAGAGCCAAGTGTGAGGGACTGCAGGGCATCCAGCCAGAGAAGCTCCATCCTCAACTTTGCATCCCTTGCCTTCCAGGGCCAGGGCTTATCAGAGCAGGGATTTCCACTCTGCTGAATACTGTCTGATAGTTTTATGATGAGAGGATTTTAAAAATCCTCCTTTCTTTGCTTTGCTATCATATCAATTGTTCACAGGCACCAGTGAAACCCCTGGAGTTGTGCAGGTGCCCCGAGCACAGCCCAGCCTGCAAAGCCCTGGGCTGAGCTGCAGGACTGAGACACACATAGCCAGGCACCCTGCAAGGTGCCCTGAGAGTGGCAAACACAGGAAGAACTGTCAGCACAGAGATGCTGAATCCACACAATCCTGCCTTTTGTGCAGGGGAGTGGTGTTTTGTTCTTCCCTGAAACTCTACTTTCAATATTGCTGACACTGTAAGAGCAGCTGAAGAACTCCTGGGTTTTTCAGAGTGGCTGTATGTATACCCAGCAGCCAGCCTAGGCAAACGTGTCTCCTTAGCATATATACATATTTTTTTATTCATGCTTTTGCTGGATGTGATTCCACCAAACAGGTTTGAAGCCACCGCTGCAGAAGGAGTACAAGGCAAAGCACCCTGTGTGGCCACTTGGTTCTTGGTGAGACACAGCTCCCTCCCAGCCCCAGGAACCAGCCTTGGCCCCTGATGTCGGGTCACGCTCCTGCAAGCAAAATCCTTGTTCAATGAATTTTGGTACCTATGGTGCTCCTTGCAGGAAGATAGCCTAAAAGACATTCCAACGCTAGAGCACAAAGCATATCAACTATAGAATTTAAAACTAGCTAAATAATAAACATGGATAGCCATGCTGCTCCTTTGTAACACTTTCAGATTGTAGGAAACTGTAGTTTTATCATTCAGTGTTTACATCAGCCCCGATTTCTCCATGTAAATAATTAAATTCACAATGTGTTCCGTTAGGGGATCTCTGGCTTCTATATAACCACTATAACATTACAATTATACACTGTAATTCTAATGTTCAAGAACACTAATCATTCATATTACATCTCCATGAGCACACTCTAAAAGGCGTTCCTTATTATTAATCTTTCAAGACTGGCACTAGTATTTCCATTTTTAAAAGATTTATGATGTCATATTACTCCTGTTGTTTCAGTAAATAAACACAGGAACACTTGAAAAATGGGCAACCGAGTCCTTAGAGTGCTGTCCTTGAATTAATCTCCAAGGACACTTTCTCCATATCTCTTCAAAACCCTCATCTACAAGCTATCAATCCACCCTATTGTGGTTAGGGTGAGCAACAGATACAGCTAGCTGATTTTATTTATTCACTTATTTATTCATAAAAGAAATGTCCAAAACAGACCAGCTGGAGGAAGTGGTTGAGATGGGCAGCAGCTGGACTCAGTCTCCTCACTGCTACCTCCTCCAGCCCTGTGCCTGGGCTGCTGCATGGGCTTTTCATTTCATGTTTGAAATGACATGGTAGAGCCTGTGATCCCATTTCTGGTCCTAAGAGCTTATGCCCTGTCCTCAGGGATGCTCCCCACAGGCTGAGGATTAAAGAGCAGTGACCACATGAACTTATGGGTTTTATGGCTTTTGTTTGTGGGTTGTCAATAAATGACACTAGGGATTCCATGTGCTCCATGACTGCCTGGCACAGAGCAGTGGGAAAGGTGAATAAATACCACAGGTGAGTTGAAGCAACAGACTTGTAAGGGCTGAGGTTGCAGCCTGAAGAATGAAAACTGGAAACCAATAGTTAATTTTACTGTAATCTAATCTCACCACCTACCAGAACATTGTATCTCTCAGAATTTGGAAGGAAATAATATTTTTGGTACTTCCCCCTAGGGAACTCTGAAGCTATTAAAAGGAGGAAGGAAACTTATCTCATGATGTTGAACTACTTTCAAAAAGAAAGCTCTTGTTTGTTTTAGCTAAATGGAGGGAAATACTGGCCCTGAGAAGTGCCTGCACAAATCAGAGGGAGGAAATTCCAGGAGTTTACTTGGAAAAGCTGAATCACATAATTAGTAAAGTGACCAAATACAAACACTAATAACAAAGCTGGTTGCTGTTATAAAGAACTTAAATCATGGAAGAGTCACAAGCACTGGTGGGTTTTGATGGTTCTTTGAATTGCTTTTTTTGGGAATTGTTTTAGTTTTTGGGGGGTCTTTGTTGAGCAAAGCCCATTTTTTAGAGAACTTTCAACTCCTGTGAATCACCAGCTGGTCTCACCAGCTGCCCCTTGTGAGAACATTTCAGTTCCTAAAGCTCCTTCTTTCTCTCTTTCCACAACAAGCAAAAAGAAGCAATATTTGCAAATTTGCAATCTCTTCAGAAAGCAGCCTTTCTCAGGTTTCATCATCATTGCATTGATATGTATGGGTCTAATGATGTGGTAGGATAATTGAATTTGGAAGGAACCTTGTATATAGGGTATAACTTGTTATAGGGTATAACTAACATTTGCCTTCTCTCAGCATCACAGCACTGTGAAAATCATGACTAACTTTTAGCCTTGGTCCTGGAGGGGTTACTGCTCTCAGAGATTTGAGAAGTAACCAGCTTGTGTCCTTGGGGAACAGAGCAATAGCACCCCGTGCCAGAGAGCCAAGGGTGGTCAGTCAGAGTGTGCAGGAAGACAGAGGGGTTAGAGGGGGAGGAAACTTCCAAAGGAAAAGGCAAAATACTGAACACCACTGGGTGTTCTCTAACACTGGGGTGGAGAGAGGCTCCCTACCCAGCCATGGCTGCAAAACACCATTAAAGGAGTCTAAATGATAGAACAGACTAAATTTTGCAATTTCACAGCCTCCATGAAAATCCCATTTTAGCAAAGACAGGATGAAAGAGAAAACATGAATGATTGATATTGAAGGAAACCCAGTTTGTGTCTAATATATCCTGGAGAAACTGCTAATGGAAATTGAATAGTCCTGAAAATATTTCCTGAGACTGCAACTCTGATCAAGTAGCCCTATGGTGATATATTGCATGTCCAAATTAAAGCTGCCCTGGGGCACACAGAACCCCAGCAGCTGGTTTTACTGTGCAGGACTGGGTGATTTGTATGTTTTTTCTAGCTTTTTGACAGCATATTTTTATACAAGGCTAAGGCCTGAATCTTCTACTATGTAAGAGGAGCTACTGAATATTTAACATCCCATAGAACTGATGTTACTCCAGCATGTCATTATGCTCTATTAGGAAGCCTGGTGGTGCCCCACTGCAGAATGGCAGATGGCACCTTTAGATAGAGAGTCACTTATGCAAGTCTCTAAATTTATGGACCATACTCATACATTTCTTGAGAAAATATGTATTTCCACTGAATGCTCTCTGTATTAAAATCTGTTCTAATTTACCATGTTATTTTGACAGCAACTAGTATCAATTCTTTAAAGGGGAGAGGTTTTATTGGGAACGGTGATGGAGCAATCTAACTGTAAAAGCATTTCTTCCATGACCCTGGGAATCACTTCTGAAATAAAAGAACTTTATCCTTCACATCAAGAAATAATTTTTAATGGGTCTGTGGGCAGTCTTAATTCATAAGCACATTTTAAAACACCATTATGCACTAAAGATGACATCAGGAAATAATTCACTTATGCATACAGAATCAAAAACTTTATAAAAAGCATCCATCTACAACAGAACACAAACACTCCAGCTGCCCAAGAAATTCCCAATTCTGCTTCCATCAATTTTACAGGGACCAAGATGAGATTGATCAGCTTTAGTTTGAATAAAATACTGAATCCATCCCTGATAATTAATATTACAGGTTACTGCACATTAGCAAGGGAATGTGCTTCTGCCAAACCAGATAAATGCCAAGTGTACCTCTATGCAATGTCCAATTTGGTTGGACAACCAAATTTAGGATCCTTTAGGTCAGTGCTCATGACTGGAGTCCAAATTTCTTCAGGTTCATTCTCTTTTTTTTTTTTTTTTTTTTCTGTGTATGGTTGTGGGGATTTTATGAGCGTGGCATTTTTAATTTAGGAATATTTGGGGTCTTTTTTTTTTCTTTTATCTGTTCAGTGCCCTGTAAGTACTTCTCCGTGTCCAAGACCATATCAGTTGGAAGGTGACAAGCACAGCACTTGTTAGTGTGTGTGTAGCAGTATTTTATATTATGTTAAAAGAAACTCTGTATGATCTCTGGAGATCCTCAAGTTGTGTATCACCCCAGTTTAATTAATAGCTCTGTCTCAACAACTCTGAATTCATCTAAGTTGCTATGCATAATTTTCGATTGAACAGCTGTAATGTATAAGGTTAGCAATCTCCTTTGTAATGCATTAGGAGACATTCTAGCAAATGCTTGATATAAAGCAGGCATTTAACACTTCCTTATCGCATTCAACTGCGACTCTCATTTCATCACATGAAGTTTCATCCTCCCTGAGTAATCTCTTGGGGGGTCTAAGTACTGAAAAAGCTTTTAAGAGCTGGTGTTTTGTGCTTTCAGATGCTGGGGATTTTTTTTTCCCATTCTATTTTTTTCCATCTCTCTTTGATAGCTTATGAATATTTGTTTGTCATTTTGCACAAAGTTTTTTAACTTTCCATCTTCTTCTGGCCATGTGCAAAACAGAACTGAGGACTCGCATGTGCTCCACACAGACAAACCCATCAAAACCAAGGTGGGTTGCTCCTGCCTTGCCAAGAGAGATCAAATTCAGCAGACAGAAGGTGTGAAATTTAGGAACTGTGATCGATACTGGGGCTTGTGTCTGTCTTTGACTGCAAACTCCATTCTGAAAGGGAATTTTCAGCAGTTTTCTTTGAAATCTCCCCTCCAGGTTGAACTCATGTTCCAAAGGGTGATAACAAAGGGTGAGCTACTGAGACAGCTTTCTTTTCATGTGAGTTTGTCAGCAGCTCTGCGTCTGTGTCTGTGCTTAGACCACCAGCTCCTCCAACGTGAATCAGGTGGGAAGTGCTGCAGGAGCTGGGCTTATTGCTAAGGTGTCCCTGGACAGCAATCAGGAACCTTTATTGTGGTTCCTGAGCTCTGCAGCAGCAATGCAATTTCATTTTTGCATATCACAGAAATCTCCTCTGCTGCCCTTTGTTCAACAGGGATGGGGAGCTTCAAGTTGGCTTTGTTTTGCTGCTATTTCAGCCTAAAAGCTAAAAAAATATAACCTGTATCAGCCTTCTTTCTTCCAGAACATGTATTATTTTTAAATATAACCCTTTTATCAAAGAAGTCAGGACTTCCTTGTGAAGGGCCTAACTCAAATTTCACGCAGCAGGATTTGGCTTTACTGTAGATGCTGGTTGCATTCCTGAGAGGGAGGAAAAAATACTAATGGCCAGGTTATAATGAGGGGCTGAACATTGGCACTCCACAGGGAGGCAACATTTTTGAGCTCAAGACCATGTAATAGTAGGATATGGGCTTTTAAAATGGAAAGAGAGTTGTCGAGTCCTATGATTTTTCTGTGAGGCCCACAGCATGGCCAGTCCTCAAGTGGGGAAGGGAACTGCTGGGGGAGGAAGGAGTGGTCTGGATAATAATTGCCTTCAAACAGGCTGAGGCTTCTGAAAGTGGCAATCTACCAGACAGCAGTTTCCAAGGAAAGGCCATATACAGGGGGAGAAAACTGCAATCAGTAAGGAAGGAAACCTTCCAGCAGTGGGCCTCATGCAGGCACTGCCACGTACCAGGATGGGCACACAGCTGCAAGGTCAAGACTCGAAGGGGAAAATGGAAAATTGATCTTATTTAATATGTTTCTAATTTTATTCACTTGTTTTATTTTTTAATAATCTGTGACCATGCTGTTCAGTGCCAAAACTTCTGATTTCTTAGCTACAACAACCTCCTTTAACTGATTACCAGGCAGATTAATTTGAAATATCCTTTGGGGTAGAAGAAAGCAAACACAGGGACAGTCTACCTTAAAACCAGTAGATTCATTGTGTCACATAAAAGCCTGGCTGCAGACACAGCTTTTATGGGACTGTTATACTCATTTACCTGCACCTCACCCTCCAGCCAAGTACCCTACAATCTCCTCCACACCAGTGCCTTACTTCGGAGAAGGTTTGTGGCAATTTGGCTATCACTGAAAAATGTCTGCCTAAATTGCTGCAGGCTGTAGTGAAACATTCAGAGTAGATGAACAGAAATAATGATTTCTCAAAATCATGATTCTTTAATATTTTGTTTTGTTGTTTTGGGTTTTTTTTTGTTTGTTTGCTTGGTTGGTTGGATTTTTGTTCAACCAAAACCTTTTCATTTGTTTGGAATGTGTTTTTCCTTTTGGTTCCTTCTGGGTATTGAAATTTTAAGTTGTACTTCGATAATTTTATCTCCAGATGTCATTGTCATGAAATTACAAGCACCAAAAACTTGTTTTCAGTTTAAAACAAACAGTTAAAATTTTCTGGAGCTGGAAGTAAAGTATCAAACACAAATAGCTCTGAACTAGCCAGGGGTGGGCTGATGAGGTTCCCTTCTCAAGGCTCCTGACTAAGCCACAACATTTAACAATGTTAAGTGACAGATTGTGTCCTGCCCAGCTCTCTGCAGAAATATGCTTGTAAATGTTGCAGAGAGATAGCTTGAAGGACATATGAATGATATAGAATGATGGAGATCACCCAGAGTATCAGTTGTTCCATCTTTCTGCTCCTCTTCCTTCCCCAATCCCCTTCAGTATTTGAAAATAGACTAATCCAGAAGACTTGCAATTAAAAAAAAATTTTAAAAAATGGTAAAGACTTGTCAGCTCTGGCTTTCCAGTTACAAGGGCTGGTCTCAGGATGCTGATGTGTCAGCTGGTGCTTTACATCACCAGAACTGGACAACCCTGACTGGACTGTGGTCACTGTGTACACGTGTGGCTTTGGGGCCCTTTCTGTGCATACAGCACAGCAAGCAGCTCCTAAAAAACACAATTTCCTATAATTACCACAAAAAATCTGCACTTTCTGTACAAAAACAAAAGGCTTCAGAGCTTACCTGGCCCTGTGGCACATCCTTGGTCCCTGATGAGGAGCACAGTGCCCAGTTCATTCCCAACCCCATCCCAGCCCTGGCAGCAGGCACAGTCCCTCTGCCTGAGCATCCACAGTCCTGCACTGAGGCCACTCAGCCTTTTACACAACCCAAGATATTTGTGTGTCTTAACATTTGTGAGTCTTGAGTGGAGCTCGGCCAGTTTGGATCCCTTTATTAGCGGTATTAAATTCCATTGTGCAGGTATTTCCACAGCTGTGAGTTATTCAACATAAACTACTGAAGTAGAGAAAAGGCTGCAAATAACCCACCAGGGAACAATTTCTTGAGTGCTAGTCATCCAGCAAATTCCTTTATTCTCAGTTTTTATAGCAGGACTATTTGATGTAGAGGATATGTGCAGGTTATAATGGATTTGATTATTTATAGTAGATATCTTGTGTCATGAGCTCTATTTTAAAATGGACAAGGATTATTGGAACTAGACAGATGTGATGTTAATTTCCAAAAGTAACCTTATTTTCAGTGGAGCCTGTGCTATTGCTTGTACTTTTGAGAGTATCACTTTTCTGGTAATTTGTCAACCCCCCTAGTTCTTTTGCTACTAAGCCTACTTCATCCTGTGATTTTTTTGTTTCCTATATGTTTCCTTGATGACTATTCCTATTTCCTAGTGAAGTATTTCCCTCCCAATGCCACCAAATGGATCCCCTTGTATGGGAAAAAAAGCTCTTTTTCTGTTCCACTCTTCATCAACACTCAAGATGTGTTTTCAATTCTGTGGAGGCCCGAAGAGCAGGTGTCAGCTGCCTCATGTCCTCCTGAATGGAAACTCCCTCTTCTGTGTCACCTGCCTGAGTGTGGTCTCTCTCCTGGGAAATCTATTTAGAGGATATACACCTTTTTTTAAATGCTACTCCATTGCCCTAAAGACAAGGAGACCTTTACACAATTCTTGCTGGTGTCTCCAAATCCAGCTGTTGGCACAGCACAGCTGTTGTGGCTTAACCCCAGCAGGAAACTGAGTGCCACCAATCTCCCTGCTCACACCTCACCTACCCTTCCACACACCCTTCCTCTCTGGTGAGATGGGGAGGGGAATCAAGGAAAAGAAATATAAAACTCCTGGACTGAGATAAGAACGGTTTAATAAATAAAAGTAAAATTTATTAATATTAATGATAATAATAACAATGATAACAATTGTAATGGAAATGAGAGGGGGAAAGGAATAAAATCCAAGATAAGCAAGTGATGCCCACTGCAATTGCTCAGCAGTCACTGCCCCATACCCTGTCCATCCCTGAGCAGCAATTGGTGCCCCCCAGCCACTCCCCCAGTTTATATAAACAGCCTGTCCCGTGGAAAGGAGCAGCCCTTTGGTCAGCTAGGTCATCTCTCCTGGCCATGGTCCCCCTGGATTCCTGTGCACCTGCTGGCTGGCAGAGCACAGGTCACTGAAACTTCCTGGATTTAGAGTAAGCACCACTGAGCAGAAGCCAGAACATCAGCATGTTATCAACATGATTCCCACACTGAATCCAAACCACAGCACTGTACCATATGAAAAAAATTAACTCTGTCCCAGCAAAACCAGGACAATGGTTCAGTTCCTGTTGGAGGCTGTTGTAGCTCTCTCTCTTCATCCCTTGTTTACTATTGAAAATATTTTGACTGACACAGTCACCGAGGGCATCTTGTACCAACAGGGCTGCTGAACACCAGCTCCACATTCAGCTTCTCTGCCACCCCCTGCTTTCACAAAGGTGACCAAATTTCCCAGCTTTTCTGCCTGCAGCTTCCAGAGCAACCCATCAGCCCGAGGCTGGACTCTGCCCCACCATGAAAATGCTCAGCAGGGATGGCAAGTGTGCTAGAGCAGTGGCCAGGCAGTGAAGTCTTAGCAGATGCTGTGCCTCTCTATCTGCAGTTCCACATGCCCCTTTCTTCCAAGTGATGGAGAAACCAGCTCTGGAATGTATTTTTGAGGTTATTCCATACTAAGCAGAGCCATTAAAGTGCATTGCCTACAACTAAGGTCCTTTTATATTATTTTTGTTTAATTCCCATGCATTTATGGTGTCACACTGGTGTGGTTTCAACTGCTGTGCATGGTTTTTATTTGCGTAACTTCCATTGATTTTTTAATTTATTTTTTTTTAATAGAAACTGCAGCAAAATCTTTCAAGTGCCTCTTAACAGTGCTAGGATTTCATTCCTGTCATCCTTATCCTTTTTTTGCAGACTATTCAGCCAGCAATATTCAGAGCTTTTCTTAATGCCTTCCATCTCCTCTGTGCTGCTGGGAAGGGGCCAGCTATCAGCCAAACAGCAAGTAAATAGACTGCCTGCATTTAGGGGAGTGACGGGCACATATGTTTTTAGTGAAGAGTTTATTTGCCAGAAGAAAACTAGTTTGAAAATTCAGGTCAACTTTTGGTGAATAACTTAGAGCTAATAAATATCAGAGGTGAGGACAGAAAGATTTCAGAAGTGCAAGAAAAGCTCATATCAATTTTGCTGGAACCAATCAGCTCTGTTTAGTTGGGCTAGGCTACTCCTGTTGCCAGCAGGAAAAAACCAAACAAACAAACAAAAACAAAACAAAACACAAAAAACTCCCACCAAAAAACAAAACAAAACAAAAACAGGGAGGGAGGAGAAGGAAAACAGGGCAGGAGATTGCCCCAGACACAACATCTAAGTCAGGGGTGTTTAACGAAGCCATTTCCTTTGGCGCCCATCACCCTCCCTCCCCAAGCCTTGCCCCAGGTCTCCCCCTCTCCAGTGACAAATCTCCTGTTTCTGAACCTATCCATTTCAACCTTCCACATCCCTTGGTCCTTTCCATGGACATGCCCCGGTGCCAGCTGGAGAGCCCCCAGCCCCTGCCATCCATCCCCATATATTTCCAAAGCTCTGCATTAAATTCCCCTTGTCCAAACCCACCAAGAGTTCCCCACATTGAAGCACCTCCAGAAACCCTCCCCAATGCCCCTTCCTGGTTCACTCCTCGGTGTCAGAGCAGGCACTTGGCTCTCCCCAGCACCACTGGCTGCTGCAGCTCCCTGTGCCCCCCTTGCCTCCTGAAAAAGCCTCAGCCAGAGCTCCAGCAGCAAGCCAAGGATTCCAGAGGGGTGCTGTGCTCACTAGCAACACAAAGTCCAATCCTAACAGGTCTCCCAGGAGTATTGGAAAAGAGAATTGTGATGAGGGAATATCAGATGTACAGAAATTCTTTTTTCAGGATATGTTCACAACAGAGTGAAATGTCACCTATATATTTAAAAATATTGCCCTTAACACTCCCTTAAGATGTAGAAGAGCTGGATTCAGCCTCCCATGTTACCTGAGGGTTACACTGAAGAGGGGCCAATCTCATCTCCTGCGGAAGGGTGAAGGGGATCTCAGTGGTATCTGGGCCAGAGGACAGTGAGTGCCTCCAGAATGTGCCAATGCTTTCTGCAGAAACTCAGTCTGTATCTATATCTATCCCCAAAGCAAGTTCCAGGGAATGTGAGCTTGGCTTTTGTACCTCACAGAATACACTATCCTGTTTGCTATTCAGGTGCCACTGTGATCATGACCTTATTGTCATCTATAAATCTCAAGTTTCATTTTTCTTAAATTGCCTAAAGTGAAATAAATAGGGCAGGAGATCTTTCTCTTTTTTAATGCCTTTATTAAAAATCCGCTTGGGTGGGGAGAACCGATGGGTTGAGCTCACGCCGCCGCTCCCAGGATTGGCATGGAGGAGGAGGAAGAAAGGTGCAGCTTTGTCCACTGGTCTGTGGGCAGAGCAGGGGCTTCCACCCTCGCAAGAGAACCAGGAGATTCCCAGTTTTTCAGTTTGACATTTGAGGCCTTCTTTCTAGCTGACATCTCTGGTTAGGGTGAGAGGTAAAAAGGGTCTTAGCAGATACTGAGTTCTGTTCCTCACCTCTAGACATCACTTCAATCTCTAAATTTCATGGTGGCTCATTGTTTTAGGGGTTTTTCCTGCTAGATTTGGTGAGGGGCTTCCTCATTTGCATGCCAACCCCGATGTCACCTCCTCCTCACAGTCCTGGGTGCCATTTTCTAGGAAGAAGCAGGGTGATGCTCAACAAAGGGGGATTTCCAACCATCAAGAACAGGTAATTAAAGGAAAACTATTAACAACAGGGGATTTCAACATGAAATTATTTATAACAAATAGTTAGAACTCCAACTTGGCAGCAATTGGTTTAACTTGTGAACTCTGCGACCTGTAAAAAAATGGACAACTTTTCTACTCATAACATAAAGGACCAAGGGAAGTGAGCATGATTCTTTCAAGCACACAGAGAAATTTTTGTAAAAAGCTGATTCAAAACATCCATACTGAATTTAACTTTTTTTTCATTTAGCACATTACAAAGTACTGCTACTGAGAGATCTCCAGCCATGTGTCCCTGCCATGGAAGGACAAGGGTGTTTTGGTCCCAGGGGAGCTGCCTTGTTCATGCAGAGGAGGGAGTCCAAGGTACCATGTAACAAGGTGGCAGTTTCCCACTGGTGCAGGCACTTCCACTGATTTTGGTGAAATAAAAAGCTCAGAAGCTCAGACTCCTGATGTTAACCTGCTACCACCACACTAAATCCTTATTCTGGCTTTTTGAGGTCGGTGAATTCAGCTCATGCAGCTCTTGTCAGCCACAACTGGTGCAGCTATTTCAGCACAATGTTCCTTCTTCATGGGCACAGCAAAGCTGAGGGGATTTATGGAGGATGCCATCACAGAGAGCTGAAGGTGACAGCGGTGAATGTCAGTGTGATGGACCACAGCCAGAACGCCACAGCACGGAGCAGAATGCCTCTCCTGCACAGGCAGCTCTGTCTCTGCCCTGCCTCCCCCCTCACCTGGCACTCCAGCCCAGCTGCAAAGCTCCAGCCCTCTCCAACACCAGCCACGGCGCCCACCTCGAGCGGAGCCCACGTTCGGCCTCACCCCCGACTCACGAACCAGCACATCTGCAGCCTGACTGCCGGCCATTCAGCGAACCCCCTCATTTAGAAACCTCCCCCCTCAGCCCAATTATCCCTCTTCTCCAGCCACACGTCCTTATGTAGCAGCATTGCTCATTTATATGCTAATTTTGCTAAGTCTACTTCAAAGGGGAGAATTGTTTGTTAAAAATCTTACACTCCAGCCTGAGTTCAGACCATCTCATTATTTACCTGCAAATTTAGGGAGATATGGGTAAAAGCTCTGTTCTTTTATGATCTATTGTCTAGGTGATCAAAGGAAACCATTCAATATGAAGATCAAAAAGAGTCTGGCTCCCAGCAGCCCAGTAGCTGGCTCTGCCAACTCCCAAAGTCCACAACCTCACTTATAAGTAAAGACTGATTCTACTATTAAATAACTTTTGATTACAAATTGGGGGGAATAAAAAAACCCAAAAAGCAAAGAAAAAAAAAAAAACAACCTCACATCATAGTCTCTTTACTAAGGTGTTAATGAAACTAGGCTTCATATTGATATTATCTCAATTATTAGTCCAGGAATAATAACTATGTATATAGCGTCTCTATTAATAATCCTCAGATAATGAAAAATATCCCACAGACATAACTAATACTGCTTGATAAATTGCTGGTGGACCACAGCTAACCCAGATTTTCTTTTTTTATATAGATGTGCTGCTCAAAAGATTTTTTTTAAACAGGAACTCAGTGACAGAAGTGTTTATTATTTAGAGGAGGCAAAAGCAGTGGCTGTAGGTTGAAGTATCAAAATGGGACACCTCATGTCCCAGTCTGTTAGGGAATTATGTCAACAGAGTAACACGATGTGAATAATGAACCCATGCTTTTCAGGGCTGACATAATTCCTCAGCCTAAGGAATTTCAAGAACCATGATTTGTAGAAATCCTACTTGTCTTGAAAAGATAACCCACAGAGACGATTTTTCATCTTTGCCACAAATAAACATTAAATAGTATACAGCTTGCTTTAGAAAAATAATGTGAGAAGTGAAAATGTATGGACTTTCAGGCTTTAATCTTCCCTTTAAAGTCGACACTCTGCTGTTATTCACTACAGTGAGTCCCTTTTCCATGCTACAAATGGCAACAAACAAGAGGCTGAGCACTGAGGTGTATCTGGGGCTTGTGCAAGAGGGGCACAAGGATGTTTTGACTGCTGAGATAATAAAATATGTTTGTTTTTTTACTGGATGCATTTCTGAAAATACACTGAAAATTCTCCTAAAAGCATTAAGCCTCCAGTGCTGGATGAGAGATATTTTGCTTGCTGTGCTCTACTTTAGCTTGTTTGTGTGCATGAGTATGTTGGAGCCTTCCTGTCAGTCAGCAGTAAATGAACACCTTAACAGGTCTGGGATGGCTTCTAGTGCTGTTCTCATTTGGAGCAGATCTAAAGCTGATGTTTTGAACAGTTGTTAGTATGAAAGATCCGATGGCATTTTACAGGAGGGTTGGGGTGTGAGTTTAGGTGTCCTGGCCAAATTCCAAAACGTGTAATTAAATTCTGTCCATCTAAACTTCCCCCTGTGGTTTTAGTTGGCTCAGGTATTCTTAATTTCCTGCCTTGAAATGTTCCACAGCGTTGCAGCGGTGCTGTTAAAGAGTTGCCAGGTTTCACCTCCGATGTGTGAGATGATTCATCCCCTACAGATCTGCAGATAGCAGCAGGCTCAGGGCAGCCTGTGGGAGCTGCAGAGAGGGCAGAGCTGGAATGACAAGATGTCAGAGCGGCTGCTCCTTCCATTCATTTCCTAATTTTGTGACGCTTCAGAAAGATGTAATGAAATCTCTCTGGTTGTTAATGAAATAAGCTCCTCTCCCCCTCGACCCTTCCATTCCTTGCA
Source organism: Melospiza melodia melodia (assembly GCF_035770615.1). Classification (NCBI taxonomy): domain Eukaryota; kingdom Metazoa; phylum Chordata; class Aves; order Passeriformes; family Passerellidae; genus Melospiza; species Melospiza melodia. The sequence continues at coordinate 82,665,406 of NC_086198.1, read as the reverse complement.
TCCCCAGGAGAGAAGAGAGAAGCTGAAGAGATGTGTACAGGGTTAAATGCAAACCCAGATCCCTGGCTATGCCAGGATGTGAGGAGAACTGATGTCTACATTTGACCGGCTTGGAAGAACACTTTGAGAAATTTCAATTCCACATCAAAGCTTTATGCCCTTATGGTAGTTTTTCTTCTTAAAATGTGGCAACACAGCACCAAAAGAGTGCTGAAGGAAAGATGAGCCCAAGTTAATGTGTCTTTTAAGTTGCTCCCTGTTTTGTTCTTTCGCTGGCAGTTTAAAAGCTAAACCAGTCTAAATTGCACACACACACCCGCCATAAAAACAAAATACAGCCTCCAGAAAATCCTTGTTCAGAATGGTGTACACAAGGCTGTTATTTGCCACTCCTGCATTGTTATCTGCCCTGTCTTTTCCCTTAGTTTTCTTCGGTCTTTCAAAACTTCTGAACTCAGTCTGGATATGAGGAAAGAGCTTTTAGTATTCAGTCTTTCATCAAAAATAAGTTAGGAGGTGATAATGTCTTTGATAGGGAAAATAAGTTTTTCTATTAGCTGATTCAGCCCACCCAAAAATCCATTGAGTGCCCCAGAGACATCTCCCTGAATCCATTGCTCAGGTAAGAAATACAAAATGAGGCTTTTAACTTCAGCACCTGACTTTATTGCCTAAGGTGGGAGGAATAGCCCTGCCATTTTAACACAACATGTAACATGCCTGTCTTGTGATATGGCTCATGAATTTATCATGAGGCAGCAAAACCAGAATAGTAATTAGTGAAATTTCATTTCCATACAAATTTCTGAAAAGTCTCAATAGCTATAAAACCGCTGTGAGCCCAGCAAACTATCACTAGTGTCCTCTGCAGTGTCCAGGATTACAGCAAGAGCAGGGAAGCAGCTGGGATGTGTAAGAGCTCAGTGCTGCTGGTTTTGTGGCTTTCCCCACAAGCCTGGCTCCTGGAATATCAGCAGTGCAGCTCACAGGGAGAGCTTTGTCCAGCCTGTCTGTGAGGAGCTCCTGGCTGGGTTACACTGCTGGGCTGCAGCTCTGTCAGGGAGGGATAATGGACACACTTTTAAACTTTTTAAACAAGGAAAAAATCTCTTTCAGAAAAAGAAAGCAAATACGCGCCAGGTTTTTTAATGACAAAACCAGAGCAGTAAAAAAGGGGGGAAATATTAATGCAACCTTGGGATAAAGGTGCCTTGAAGAGGCACATCTTTAACTAACCAGGAAGCTCTGGACAGTAGGCCTAATCTTTTTGGTATAAGCAAAAAATCTATGCATACAATTTTTTCTGGTAGAAAGCCAGTTTTTCTTCTCTTGAGGGTTCCTGAAATAATATCAACTGGGGCTTCATCCTGGAAACCTTGGGGGAGCTGAATCCCCAGGAATCCCTGTGTAGTAGACTGAAGGGAAAAAAAAAAGTTTTGTGACACCTTGAGTGAAAAAAAGTTGAGCCCTTCTTGATGGGGATAATTATTGGCTACATAAAACCAAAAAGGGATGAAAAATGTGGTGTAGGGAGCCCCAGTGATAATGTTTGAAAGTCAAGAGTTTTCATTTTTGTCCTCGTGAATGCAGGCAGGGATCATTTGCTGGAGCTGCTCCAATCCTACTGCCCTTACACATATAAAAGTCCCACTTCAGTCAATGGGATCTGTGCATGCTGAAGAGCAACTGGACTGAGTTTGCAAATGTCTGACAGAGATTGTGTGACACATGGGTGCTCTCATGGCTGATTGAAGGAACAAAGCACCAGCAGCAGACGAGACCTTTGCACAAATAAGATAACACCATGGCAGAATTTTCCTAATGTGTGAATAAGTGCTTGAGGGACAGGGCATACAGGACATCCATATTCCAGAAACTGGAGCGTGGGAGATGGCTGAGAAAGCTTGCTGAATTCTTATTTAAACACCAAAAAGCCATATTAAATATTAAATCAAATTATTAATATTAGAATATAAAATGTTAGCATGACACTTCACCCTCTCTAAAGCTGTGTGTTGCCACTTGCCCTTGGTGCAAAATCATGTGCTAAATGAGTGATTTTCTGTTACTGCTTTCCAGTGAGAAATCAATGGGGTGGAAAAGGTATTGTTTTGTCAGAGAGGAATTCCCAGACAGGACTGCACGGTGTGGCTACTGGAAGTGGCAGCAGTGGGGTCCACGTGTGACACTTGGCCTTTGCAGTGGATGAGGACAGGCTGTGAAATGGTGTTAAGGCAGCCTGAAGCCCTCCAGCCCTCGGGTTCCAGCCCCAGGACAAGTCCTATGCAAGCAGTGAAGCAGAGCTGCTTTCTTCTGCTTTATGCCTTGTTAAATTCAGAAACAGCTAATTGTGGAAGGATAATTCTGCATTTCTGACAGCACAAACTGATCTGATTCTAACTCATTTTTTATATGTGTTTGCTTACTTCAAGCTTAAACAGAAACCTCCAACATGTAGGTGTACAAGTGTGTTTGAAGAGGCTTGTGTGGTGTCTGGGACCACCTGGGCATCCTACAAACATTTTATCCTTGTTCTTCCAGTACCAAAGGCAGTGTTACAGTTTATAGGAGCAGTTCAGAAGAGACAGAAGAAGAGAAGTGGTAGTCTGCCCTGAGCACATACAAGGGCTTCCCTTCCCAGGAAAGCTGCTTCTTGCTACTTGACTTGCAGCTGCTTTGTAGCCCCTAACAGGGCAGGACATCTCACCTGCTTTCTCACAAACTACAATGTTGTATGTTTATCAACTTTTTTCAGTATTGCCATTTTATTGAGAGGTGGGTTTTTAATTTTTCTCAAGTCCAACACAGTGAGAGTGGCTCTTGCTTACTCCATTTTCCCCCTCTCCTTAAAAGGGATACATGCAGGAATATGAATTCCTGATCAGCTCAGTGTTTTCCTCCCTGGTGACCCTGAGCCCTCACAGTGACACCTCCTGTGCAACCATTCTCAGGGTATTTAGGCTCTCTAAAGACAAAGCTGGGTAGCAGTGCCAGGTACCTGAGCTACTTGCATGGTTGTGACCATGGCAGACACAAGTCCATCTCAGCCCACAAGAATTCTTTCAGGAGTTTTATGCAAACAATTTATTGGTAACAAAAAATGGAAATAGGCAAAAGGAACCAAGCTAGTATTGAAGCCAGGCTCCCTGGAAAAACAGAAGACAGGAGTTACAGTTGGATCTACCCTGAGCAGGAACTGGACCAGAAGACCTTCAGAGCTCCCTTCAAAGCTGCTGGAGTTGGGTGTGGATGGAGGGATGGAGTGGAAATACATCAACAGGTTTTTGCAATGGATGTGCCCAGTTCAGATCTTGGACAGTCATAAGAAAAGGAACGTGAGGCTTCATGACTCAAAATGGATCCCAGACCTCCCAGAAATCTGTGTACTGCTGGGTAGGCTTGAATGAGCTGCTTTAGTTTCAGGACATAAGCACAGAGGCTCAATCTTTAAGGGAAATACAGGAGGCCTTCAAAGTTCTTGGAGTGAGCACCTGATGTCTTAAACTCAGGGCAAGCAGCTCTGGGGAATTTGGAATTCCTCAGCAGCAGACTGAGAAGCTCAGCTATTTCATTGCCAGATTATTGGGGATTTCTGATGATATGTGGGTCCTACAAGAGATCTGGTCATGGTTCAGCAGTGTCTGTAACAACAGGACTTTCACATCTGTGTGTTTGCAACAGAATTTCTAATTCTGTAAAGTACCTCAGCGCTTGTGAAGCCCATTGCATGAATTAATAAATAAAAATATCTTGGAAACTGCAAGAAATTCTGCCTCAAATCTAAGAGGACTCTAATCCTTTCATGCTAGGAGGACATCTTTTCTATATTCCCTTTCTTGGGACGTCAAAGATAAATTTTTCCAAAGCATTTGAACAATTTGACTTGGACCCAAGGGGAAATTATGGATGCATTGTGGTAGAGTAATGAGTCAGAAAGTTTTCTTGCCAGGGATTGAGAAATGCCTGACCTCATTCCTGAGAACGCTGCATGAGAGAGAGAGATTTTGCCCTTAGTGGAATTCTAAATGTTTAGTGTAGACCTCTGAGCATAAAGCAACAGCATTCCTGTTACAACAACAACAAAAGGATCTGTGATTATTCTTGTATTTACCTCTAGAGAAATAAATTTTTAGGTCAAATTTAAGACTAATTTTACGTGTCAAAAGAATATAACAATGAGCACATTCTAATTATTGTTTATTGAATATATAGCTTTCACCTAAAGTGCAGCTTTATATACATAACATTGTCTTTTAAACCCAAAGTCTGGGAAGCCAACGGGGGCAGCCCCCTGCACCAAGGCAGGATTAGCCATATCCATCACCTTTCTGACAAGTATTAATCTAATTACTTCTTAGAGATCTCCCGCACTGAAGATGCCCCAGAAGCCTGTTTCAGTGTCTAATCTGAGTCCTCCTTGCTCCAAAGGTAAGCCCAGGGTCTCTCAGATGCAGAGAACAACAGGCACATATCAGCCCTGTGACTACAGGGCACAAGTTTTACTGAACTGCTAGCAATTAAAATCTGGGGCATTTTTGTGTTGGGTGTGATTTGGCCTCTTTTATAGTCCCTGGGTCTGTAATCAATATTTCTGTTCCATAAAAAGTATTAATACTGTGCCTAAGTATATAAATAATGGCACATTTTGTAGCATTTTCTTCTGCAGAGGATGCTCAGGTGCACAGCAAAGCCTCTGTGGCTGCAGCTGCTCTTTGGGTGCCAGGCTGGCTGCAATCCCCACTGGCTGCAGGCAGCTCTCTGCTTTGCTTTCTTGTTTCCTTTCCTTTAAGGTCTCCCTCTGGAAGTCAATAAACAATATTATTCACCAAATTCCATTTATTTGCCACAAATCTGTTTAAATTGACTACACAAAGGATCACTGCCATCGTACCTTGGTATCTGGTCATCAGACACACCCAGGTGAATAAAAAAAATCCATGGAAAAGTTACCAAAGATGACAGCTTATTGAAGTTTCTGAATGGTAATTGTTCCAATCCATGATAGTCTACAAAGGAAGCTCCTACATATACAAAACATTTTATTATTATTATTATTTTATTTTTTAAGGCAGTGGGTACCACCGTCTTTAATGAAAATCAGTCTTTTTATCCCAGAGGCTAATAAACTCCTGGCCCTGGAGTTTGAACCCTATCTCCCTACACTGCCAGAGCATTCTCATTTTTCATCCCTGCTGAGAACACAGCTACAGCACATTTCCTAATTTCTATCATATGTTACTGTATTTTGCGAAGTGCAGTTCCTTTTTTTTTTTAATAAAAATAATCAAATAAAACACTTTTGAATGAATAGATGTTTTTCACTTTTTGCCTTACTTGATCAACTCATTTGAGAAGCCAGCTATTTTCACTGAAGCTAGAATTTTTAAGACTTCAGTCAAAAATGTGACTTTTTTATATCTTATTAAATTTCATGTGGGTTATGTAGAAAATAAGTTACATGCAACTGTACTACCTAAGTACCACTGCTGTATTTTTTTTTCACTGAGCAATTTTTGAAAGCAGTATAAATCATAGGCTAAATTTTCCTGCCCTTCCTCCAACCTTGCTCAGCCAAAATCCCATTAAAGTTAACTTTGAGATTTGGCCCCATGACTGGATGAGTATGGGAAAGCCTGTAATTTATAAGGCCATATCCAGACCATTATATGTCTGGAAAATGTGCAGAAATATATTTTTAAGCAACTTTTCTCTCCAAGTTCCTAAAAAGGCCTGAGTAATTTCAGGGAGGCAATCTGATAGACAGATTTGTATGAATATTTATATAACTAATAACAGAGCCAATATTTCTAAATATTTTCTAAGAACGTTCACTCAAGGAAAACAGTGAATGTGTCTTGGCTGTTTGTCTTCTTTCCATTTACTTTCTTTGACTATTCCTGCAGATGAGTTCCCAGGCAGGAGTGTTGAAGAATATTTGAGAATAATGACACTATTCACCAAGTGAATTTAAACTTGTAGTTCAGAGCAGTTTCATCAGAAATCTCTCCTAATTTGCAAATAGAAATAATGATGTGCAGCAAGTGAAGTTCAAAATTATCTTGCGTTTCAAATTTTGAATAGTAAATCTTTCAAACATAAACAATCTACAGGTGATATTAAGAGAACCTATTGAAAGAGTAATTTCCACTAATTTAAGAAAATTATAAATCATCCTCAGAACATATGCAAACAGAGAAAGGTTAAAACAATTAATTAGGTTATTTACTACAAAATAATCATTCAGCCGTGGAAACTAACCCCAAACAGATGCACACTCCTTTGATGTACACTTGTGGTCTATTTAAACACAAATCAAAATGCTTCTCTTAATATCAAATAAATCCCCTTCAAAATGCTTCTTCAGATCTTCAGTCATTACCATGACCATGTGTGGTGCAGAATCAAACACTGCAAATATGTGCAGCTTGATGGTCAGGATTTGAATGGTGGTGTCTGTATTTACAATGTAGAAATTAATAAATTCCCACATATCCTACATGCCTGACATCAAGTTCTTCATTAAATGCATTGAATTTTGGTGACTGGGATGGAAACAACCCAAGAAAAATGTAGGAAGGCCCTAAAAGCCATTTCAGTTGTAGCTTGAGTCCCCACTGATGGGCAGGTCCCATAAAGCTGGGGATCCACATTTTATGTCCTCCTCACTGTTTAATTAAGGAAAGGAAGTCCAGGGAAATGCATCAGTTAGGTCCATTTTTCTCCCTGCCTACTGCCCACCAGCAAGGGGGGACAGACTAAAGCTTCTCTGTCTGAACAAGCAGTATGGACACATTTACAGAACATGCAGAAACGCCGGCATTGATTATAAGAGTGTCTTGGATCCATTAACAGTAAAGTTCAGTATAGATTTTAAAACTGTAGGCTGTTCAAGTAACAGGCATTTACAACAGAGCCAAGTACTTAATTCATGGAAGTTTTATATTCTTATATATTTAAACTGGTTGCACATATATATAAAACCCCAGATACTTAAATGTGCACATGGCCTACAATTGTTCATAGAAAAACTTCCATAACTTGTCAGACATAGCTGGTTATAACAGTGTGCAAGCACTAATATGACTGATTGATGTTAATGTGTTCTGATTAAATTTACTGCTGATTAGTTGATCATCACTTGGAACAACAAGAAATTATATTTCACTGTTTTTATTACACTGATTGGCATTTAGTTTATCAGCCATGGCACCAATGGGAATTAGCAGAGCTAAGTGATTTCTAATGAGGATATATTAATTACATAAATGTAAAGAAATTCAATCAATTATAATCTGTTTTATTTTAAGATGAGCAATCATGAAACTAAGAAAAGGAAACATCCTGAATCCTACAGTAATCCTTAAATTCTACACAAGTACAATGAGTTATACTTTGTCTGTGTAATGGATATTCAGTTCTGAGGCTTTTTCCTCTGATTCTGACTGAAGATTTGAAGAACTCTATCTTTTTTCTTTTAACATATTGTGTTTTTTCATCAAGGAGTAATTCCTAATGGGAGAAATAATTATTTTGGGTTTATGTCATAGTATTTCATATCTTCTGGTGTAAGTAAAAATTATTTTAAATAACACAATTATTAGTATAAAACATTAATAGAAAAGAATCAAGGACATAAAATATAAAAGTTTTAAAAAATAAAGCAATTAAAAACCTCTTTTGAGTCCTTGCTTAAAATCTCATATATCTGCCTTTCACTGCTTGTGGGGGCCAAGACAAAATGCTAAATAATTGTGCAGTTTTTAATACCAGATTTCTGAGTTTTGGTTCATGAGTCAATTACACTCCTACTCTCTGGTTTCACATTCTGATATCATCAGTGCCATTGGCCCTAATTCAGAAAAGTACTTGTGTATATGTACAAATCCCACCCAGAGAAGGTTGCTCTCTGCTAAATGGGGATCTGCTAACATCACAAATTAAATGTGGAAAAAACCCTATGGTCAAGGCTTTCATATATAACCAGAAACCTACCAGCTGTGCATGTAGACCTCAGCTTGCATTTTCCAGGATACTGTCCCAGCCAGCCTGCTTTAGCTGCTATGGGCATGCAGTATCCTCCCACCAATGAACCTTCCTGCCTTTGCTCCACATTTTCATTTACCCTCTCCCTCTTTTTCTTTGTCAGATGAATTTTGTGTTTCACAGGCTGTAGTCTCCATCCTGCTTTAATGTCTCCCGAAAGCTGCTTGTTGCAGGCTCAGGATCATATCCAACTTGTTTTTGAGTATTATCTTTAATGCTCTTGCTATCTTTTAGACCTGGTAATGAAGGCTGAAGTGTTTTACTTAATGTACACAGAAGGATTTTTTTTTAAATGCATTCTACTTGGGGAACAAGTCAACAGTTTCTTATGAGCACATGCTCCAAGAAGAAAGCACATACACTCCATCTTTAGGGAATTGCTGGCTGTCTTAACACCTCTCCAACATGATTAATGCTAAAGCTCTTAGAAATATCTGTCTGTCCATGTGTCCAACTTCCACAGGCTGTGCAGAAGCAGCAGGAGTGGCCTATTGGTATGAATAATTTATGGCAGGGGGTAAAGCATTTTTGCGTATTCATATGTTCACCCATTAAATGGAATTCAAAACCCACAGGAATGCACAGAATTTAGGGACTTCACCAAACTCCAGAAGCCTTAAAGGAAAAGAAACTTATCTGCCAACACTGAAAAAAAATTTAGGAAAACTGTTTCTAATGTAGTATTTCAAATGGAGGATCTTAAGACACTTAATAGTTCTTAATTATTTTACTGCCAAGGTATTGACCATAAGATAGATGCCAAACTGACAGCACAGTTACTACCTGAATGCTAAAGTTCAGCTTTACAGATGGATGTGTTTGCAGCATGCACTTAGTAAAGAATACATTTCCAAACAGATTTAACTCTTTATATTCTTACAAGACTCCTGAAATAAGAGTTTATTATTCATTGATAAGATGCTTACAAAGCACAGTTTGTTTCCATAAATTCTCACCTTAACTCACAAAGCCTTTTTTTATTTTTTACAGTAAAATAGGAATATGTCTTATTTTCAGATGTGTGCAATTTATTAAAATGCTCAAATTCCATATTTAAATATGCTTCTGCTTTTACAAGATTGACATTCAACTAATGGTGTTTAGCCATTACTAAATACTACATAAGTGATGGAAAAAGGAAAAATACCCTCCACTATGTTTATGGGGCCTGTGACATCTTTCCAGATGGACTGAGTTGTTTGGAGAAGGGCAGGCATTAATATGAAGAGCTTGGGTATCTCAAAAGTGTCCGTCCAGAGCTGAAGCAGCAGGTAAACAAACCCCAAAGTAACCATAAATTCAAGAGATTCAGGGTTGACAGTCCTCATCCATCTACAGGAAGATGCACAATTGCTGTAAAAGGGTCTTTGAGAGGCAGCCCCTTGCTGGTACGGACAGTGCCAGAATGATCACTTGGCAAATGCTTTCCACAGAGCTGCAGCCTTGCTGGGAAGCCTGAGCAGCCCATAGCCCATATTTTGGGTCAGGCTGGGGGATGGTTCAGATCAGGACAGTCTAAACTGGCAAACAGGAGCTTCAAGAACACGGAGTCTGCACGATGTAGGAGAAATCTACTGACAACTGGTCAAATCTCTGATGTGTCACAACAGGGCAAGAAGCAAACACATGAATTTTCATGAGCTTGAAAAAAAGGAGTGCCACTAACACCAAACCAACACCCTTGGCCAGATTTCAAACTCCGCAATAATTATGAGCATGTTAGAGACTTCCTTAAAAAGTAGTGTTTCAACTCTAGAAAGGGAGTTCTACCTCTGGAAAAGCTGGAAATCTGTCCTAATTCTGGAAAAGCCATCTGAATACTGATTCCCAAGCTCTCCAAAAAGTATCACATGGCACAGAACATTTCAGAGCAGCTGCTGTAGACTTGACAAAACCCTAAGAACTCACAATAGGAGGGGCCAAGCAAATCACTGATGAGGACAGAGAGAGGCCTGAAGAGCTCATGGGTGCCAAGCCAAGCACTGAGCAGTCAGAAAACCAAACTTTAACTTGCCCCATGTCACCTTCAAACACTTGATAACACATTTCTCTTGCTCCCTCCCACTGAACCACCACCATCTCCAGTGCCCAGAACGAGCAAGGCTCAATTGTTGAGCAGATCTTTTCTGGAGAATGGAGTTCAGTATGAGAAAGACAAGTTTGCACTTTGTTTTTGAAACTTTTTTCATTTCCATGAACAGAAATAAGTGGTTTCAAAGGAGTATGCATTCTTCTGAGCCAACCATTCAATGATATCAAACCAGCAAGGTACCACAAACTTAAAGGCATCATGAGGAAGGTAAAAAATAGGTAAAGGTACAACAGGAAAGCCTGTGGAAGTGTAGCAGCAGTGAAGTTAGTATTAAAGAAAACCAACCAACCAAAATTTCTCACAATTACCTGAAAAACAAAAGCCTACTTATTAAGTTTACATGCACTGTCAGATTTAGAGGTTTGTTGATGCTAAGGAAAGCCCAGTTTACTTCTTTAACAGTTACAAAAATATGTTTACAGCTAAAAGATAACATTTTGTGAACACTTGCTATTTTAAAAAGTGTAAAAAAACATTTTTCATAAAACATGATTGATAATGTTGATAATTGTTTTTTATAATATATTGAGTTTAAAAACAAATACAATTGGCTGAAAATTCTTCAACAGCTCCTTGAAACAATTAGTCTTGGCTGCCATTCCTAAAGGAACAAGAAAACTCATGCATTTAGGGTAGTACAGACCAGTAGTTAAACCTGGTACTTTGCAGGACTTACTACCATGAACAGAATGCCAATAGGAAGGGAAGGATGCTACTGCATTATTTTCTGACTTTATCCAAAGCAATACACTGGAGAAGGTGTGCGAAGGTAGGCAGCCCTTACTTCTGAAAGGGGAATAGGCATCCTGGAATGTATGCTTTGCATCAAAACAGCTTTAGGAACAAAAGCTGTTTCCCTGCAGACTTATTTCTGATTCTCAGTCTTTTATTATGAAGGTTTTTGTTCCTCTGTTGTGATGCTGAAATGGTTAACAGCAAACTTTTGAAATGAGATTTGAAAAGCTTGATGAAAGAGCCTGATGTTTTGCCTGATTTTTCTTTTCCTCTGCGGACAAAGGCCTTGAACGCTGAAGGCTGAAAAGCCTATTATCACCAGAAAGAAATGTAAGTAAACAAGGCATTACAATAATGAATTCTGCAGTTCACGAAGGCAAGAACCAGTTCTCTGCAGCAAGCAGTGAAAGATTTGGCTGTATCTTGGCAATTTTTCAAAAATGATAACAATAAGAGGTTTTGTTGCTTCAGACATGTAAATCAAAAGGATATTTCAGAACTAAAAATGATACTGAGTTTCTAACCATTGACCCCAAACCAGCATTCAAAAATAGACATTAAAACTAAGAAGCTATAATCCCACAAGCCATGCACAATCAAACCTAAAGAGCTAAAAAAATTGGATTTTTAAAGTCCATTTGAAATTAGTTTGGCAATAACTACCCTTATCCACAGGAGAAGAATTTCTGATATTCAAAGTTAAGATGTGATAAAAAGGAATAATCCAAAAATTATACCAAGAGTATGTTTCAAAACCAACATTTGAAATGGTCTAATATTCCCCAAGCTTGCTCCTAAATAAACAGCAAATACAGAGGTCATGCACAAAGGTAGTTTGGGCTATAAGATGCAGAGCATTTTATTTTTATGAAGTTTAAGGAAATGTGAAGATTGTGTAATTTGATATTTAGGGTTTTTATAGTGTATTAACAAACTGTGAAAATGTGCCTAAAAGTAGATAAAACCAGCAGCTTGGCCAAAGTGGGGCAGTAGAGTTTGTGTGGAGCAGAAGGGACCCAGTTAAAATTTATCTGCTGGTAGAATTTAAAGCTGCTTGAAGCTCCCAAGGCAGAAGAGAGCATCAGTGTATGTGAGCAATGCCCCACAAACTCGAAAAAAACATAAAACGGAAGGCAAAGTTTGCAACCCTTTAATGGTGAAAATGGTGAATTGAGCCTTTTGCACTGCCTGTCTCATCTGTGAGGGAGGGCAGGAGCCCCTGCTGCAGCAGCATAGCTTTTTAATGCCACTGACAGCAGAGCACTGCTGACTTATCTGGGGCATCCTATGGGAACGAGCAGTGTCACTTCCAGAGACACATCCAAACAGCATCCAGGATTGGACTAGGCACTCGCTCCTTTCCTTACCTAAGCCCTCCTCACACACTCACATGAAGACAAGCAAACAAAAGAGCAAAAGATGGCTTAAACCAAGCACACACCCAGGTGAAGTGAAAATTCAATGCAGATGGGGTGCAGGTTGGATTCAGGTATTGGAACCAACTCCACTGAGGTCCACACTGCATCTGGCAATGCCTGGGCCTGCAACACTGCCCTGCTTTTCTCTCACATCAAACTGGACAAGTGTGACAGACTCACAACTTTCCCTTTGAGATTTGCCCCTTGATTGACAGCCTTCCCTTTGGGATGTGCCCCTGGAGTAATTTGCCAGAGCCAGGTTCACAGAGAGGGAACACAGGAAGTTCAGGTGACAAAACCCCTCAAATCTCAGTCCATGACTTTGTGGTTTTTGCATCAATCTTCCCCGCAAAGACAGACCCAAAAGACTCCACTTGACGAGCCAGATGCCTAAAAGAGAAGCACAGAAAAGGCCGAACAGCCTCTGAGGATGTTTTAGCATAGGAGCTCGGCCGGGAAGTGTAGCTGAGAGGATTTGATTTGGGTGAAGATGACCTTTGGGGTGCAGAGTCCTCTTGCATAGATGGTCATCAAAGGGTCAGCACCCAGGCTGCAACATGAAGAAGACAATCCCAAACTAAGGGTTTGGTCCATGGGAAAAACTTTCACTCTTGGAGGGATCAGACTGGGCCTATATCCAGGCTTGGATCATCCCAAGCTACAAGTATTTCTGTGCAGTTTCGCAAATTCCAGTGCAAACCGTGCACAAATCAGTGTCAGACCAAGGATCAGAAGTGAGAATAACATGCCATAAACACATTAATGTCCCCTCACAAGTTCAGAAATTTCTGTATGGTGGCAGAACACAGCATGGTCTCATGCAGCTATCAATACTTTTGAGTAGAGCAGGAAAGTTCAACATGTTCTGAATTAGTATCTTCTAATCTAGATTCCCTAAAAAGATGAGATCTTTCAGTAGCAGAAGTACAGAGAAAAACAAAGTAAAAAACTTCCAAAGAAACAAACTCCCAAACAAGCAAAAACAACAACAAAGAAAAAAACCAACAACAGAAACCCTTGACCTCTTTAAGAGCTACAATAATAAATATACTTACATGAATCATGACATTAGTAAGCTGTAAGACCTTTGTTAAGTTTCTACCACTGGCCCAGAGTAGAGCTGAAAACTTTATTCTCCAGGGCAAAGCCCACATTTGTTGTCATCATACTTCAAAAGTTCTATACCTTCTCAGTGATTTCACATGGACAGCTCCTCACGGCACAGCCAACAGACTCCATCTCTCTTCACAGCCCAACCAACAAACTCCAACTTTCTCCTTACACAGCTAACCCACTCTTTTGTAGCACTCTTCTATTTATTGTACACAGCTGTGGCCTGTTAAGGGCAGGGCTGTTCCTAATCTTTGGTGATTAGTACAGCTGCAACTCCTCAGGTGTGAGACTACCTTCTGCACTATCTTTATTTCCTTACACTCTGTCCCTCCACACACTTTCCTGAGATTATCTTCTGCACTATCTTTATTTCCTTACATTCTGTCCCTCCACACACTTTCCTAAAGGTCTGCCCTGGCTTCAGCATGGAGCTGAACAACTGACAAAGCAGCTCCTGATTTCAGTTAGCACCAAAATAAGAATCAAGACCAAAGATCTGGTTCGTGATTTGTCCCTGCTAGATCAGCTCTGCTGACAGCAAGAAAAGTTAGTTTCAGTTAAAGCTCCAGCTCAGGATATATAAATGAAGTAAATAAAATGTCAGATACTATGATCTCTTTCAGTGATAAATAGTCTACTTGGAGTTATTTTACTGATTCCTTCTAATAAATCAGTTTAATATACATATGAGGTAATATTTTCAGGCCAATTTAAGTTGCTTGGTGCTGACTACCATAGGGTATATGTACATCTACACAAAAATGAGGATGAACTAAGTAGACAAATAAAATAGTATCAATATTTGTACTGTGAAACAAAACTTGATTATTTGCTGAAACATGTAATTAGGTATTAATCCTTCATAATGTGGAAAAATTTATTTAAAAGTACCAAAAAAATTCTATTTCTCCTATTATTGTTAGAGACCTAACATATATAGGTCATACATATGTAATCATATACTGCTTTCAGAGACAGAAATTGCTGCCATAAATGTGAAAACTCTTGTTTAAATAATGTGCAAGGCAAACAAAAATAACAGTGTAATTTTCCACATAGGCCTTTTATTCAGAGCTAGTTGGTATTTAGTGCACTTACTGGAAGCACTGGGATTACAGGTGATCATGCAACTTTCAGCAGTATAAGTTACTAAACTTTCTGCCTTATCAGCATATCTCATGCATGCAGAAAATTTATTGCTGTTATAATGAAAAAGTTGTTGCAATAGCCATTGGGCTGGTATATTTTTTCTCAACATATAAATGGTTCCTCCAGAATTTTCTACTTTTCCCGTACATAATTAATTCCCTATGGTTTGAAGTGATTTTAGTAATTCATTGACAACATCAAAATACTTTATGTATCTAGAAGTTGAACCTGATAGTTGTATTAAATTACTGCATTTGGATTAAAATATAGGTAGTGAAATACAGCTTCCATACACATTCCACAATGTTCATGCTGAGCAGGTCACAAAACCATTAAAGTGTTATTTAATGGCTTAAACTCAAGAAGGTCTGGGGGGTTGGGAAGGGTGGTGGGGAATGGGAAGAACCAGAGTGAGAACAACCAAGTCAACCTAGAAAAATCCTCAAATTTCATAGACCATACAGCCTTAGTGTATGTTATTTATCCAGAGAAGAAAATATTATGAAGAAATGAGGAATAACACAGCATGGTATGAAGAGGAATTGCATGGCAAATCAATTCAATTTTTGAAAGAAAAGGAAGCTTTAAACGGTTGTCATTGGACAATTAATCCAAATAGGAGAGTGTAGATGTTAGGCCATGCGCCAGCCTGGTTACCTGTGGAAGTTATTGAGTGTGTTGAAGACAAGAAAGCATGACATATCTGGTTTTGGGGGATTTTTTGGGTGGCTATAATTGTACCCTTTCATTTCTAGCCTAAGAACAGACTCATGGAACAGAGGAGCTGTGCTGAGCATTGTGTTCAGATTAACAAACTATAATGAAATTTTTTTTTCACTATAAACTTGTTCCTATAAATATTTTCCCAGTGTGGGAAGTCCATTGAGCTCACAGTGAGCACTCCCTTTCTAACAGAAGCTGAACCTGGTGCCTGTTTAGGTACCAAGCTCTAAGCTGCTTGGCACTGTCAGGATATATTTCACACCTAATATGAACATATCTGATGGGTACAGTCCCTGTTGGCCACCTGCCTGGTGCCTGGTCTAATAGCTAATTCTGACTACCCCAGAGGGTAACAGTGCTTTTTCTGCTTGTGCTCAGCTTCTCTTTCCATTTTCATTGGCCAGGGCCTTAAATTATGCCTGTCTACTTCATATATCCTGGTCAGTTCCTGCTCCATGCAGCTGCACTTGAGAAACCAAAACCCTATTAGACTTGGTGCTATATAAACATCAGCTAAAAAAAAAAATAAAAAAAAGGGAGATTGATCCTGGCATAAGGAATTAGGCAGAAAGAGTATGCCTGAGGAGATGCAGCAATGCTAATAGATGCTTGCACATTTTATAAGACTTTCTTATAGAGTGTTTTAAAAAGTAAGTCTATTTGCCAAAATTAGGTCAGAAGAGCTGGCCAAAACAAAAAGAAAACTCAAGGTGAAAAAAAGGAATAGCACTACCTGGATTTTATGTTCTTTATAAAGAATTTTGGTGTTAGGCTTCTTTCTATTACATTTATAAAATTATGCTGCCTTTTACATATTTTATTCAGTATTTTTGTTACAGAGATTCACAGAGATCTGGTTTTAATATTTCCAGTTAACTTCTTCTAAAATGAGTGCTTTGAAATGCTTTACTTTTTTGGACTCTTTCCTGGAAAGCTGCCTGTGATTTCCAGTCAGGTATGGAAGTCTTCTGCCCCTTTGGGAACATATCTCCAGTGTCTGACTCCTCCCATTCATCACCTGGTGTGTCAGATCTCTGAGATGGGAGCGTGGCAAGGGTGCTGCTACAGCTCTCACCATTACAGTGTTGGAGGTGTCCCCATGTAAACACTGCCTAGCCACAGCAAAGATCCTGGAACAAATCCTTCTGCCCAGGCAAGCCAGGAGAGCTGAGCTTGTCCCTACAGACTGGATGCTGCCAGCTTTCTGCATGTCAGCTAACTCAAACATCAGGGAACCTTCAGCTCTGTGTCCCCTGAGTATAAAAAACACTGCTTTACTCCCCCATCCTATTCCTTAGACTCACTGAAAAAAAGTCCCTGCAGACATTTTTTACTTATATAATCAACGTATGGGTTAAACTCATCAAGGAATAAAGAATAGGTATCATATCAACAATTCACTGCAGTAAATCACTTTTGTTAAAATTAGGAACTTGTTAAATAGGGCCTTGATGATAATTGCTGACATTGTGTATTTATGGTAAAGTGACACAGACTTAGTCATTAGAAAAGCAAAATTCAGCATTTTGAAACTGTGGGTTTTCACTGACTATTGAAATTCAATATGCTATCACTGGAATTATTTATTGATCTATTAAACAGTTTTACAGACCCTTGCTGTATACTTGTTAACCATCTTTTATGTTCAGTCCATCTTGTACTATGACACATTTCCTGGATGAACTATAAGCAATAAATTCCATGTTTGCTACGTGTTTTTGCAAAACTATAAAATCTATGGAGGCATCAAAAATAAAATTTTATAACACAGATGATGCCCAGACATTCCTTTCCCGTTGAAAATCCTAAGGACTGACTTGCAGAGGAATCTAGATGAGCATTTCCCCCTGATTTCAGTAAAAGCAATGAATAAATCCTCAAAGTAACTTAGCCACTGAAATATCTTGCTCATAGATGGTTGCCATCTAATACCACCTCCTTTCCTGATTTAGGAACCAGCAGAGAGCACTTGTGGGAGAAGAGAGAGCAGCTTTGCCAGCACAATTGCAGTTCAGAGGAGGAGACCAGCCCCAGGAGGTCCAGAGGCTGAGGCACCTGGATCTGGGCACCTGGCTCAGATCAGGAGAGCTCCTGCAGCAGGATCCCAAGGAGGGAGAAACATCCTCCGACCACGCTCTGCTCCTGCTCACAGCCCAAACCTCAGCCAACATTATCCATCCCCTGGTCAGTTTAGGATGGAACTTCCCAGCTGTCCCACTGCTGCTGTTCACTTGCTATAGTTAGCACAGGAACAAAGAGAGGGAGAACACATAGGATTCTGTTCATTAACATAAACAGAGTGCTCCTGCTCCCAGGGATATCCTTTATTTATTCATAATAAAATATCTCTAAGAAGCCACATTTGGAAAGTATAGAATAATCAAATAACTTGCCCATGGGGGATCTAGGAGAGCTGAATTTAAGCACATTCTGTGGATCATAGAGAAGAAGAGTATGAATCCTGGTTCTTCATCTCCCTAAGGGATGCTCTCACTACCCAACTCCTCGGGACATATGCACACAGTCTCTCCCCCTCTCACTCCCTCTCCCTCCTTCTGTTTCATGCTTCAAGCCCACCCACTGACTCTCCTCCTGTTTCTTTGCACAGACTGAGATGTTGGCTTTGGTGCTGGGCAGCAGTGATAGCAAACCATATGTAAGTTTCTATATGCTAAAGAATGGAAATATTTCGTACTTGAGTCTTGTCCTAATCGTTGTATCAATTTTGTCAATTACAATTCTGATATTTTTAAAATATTTGGTAGAGTTTTCTCATTATAATTTTTGCATATTTTAACAGAAGCAATTAAAGAGAGGGTTGAAAGATACAGATGCAACTGAAAATGTTTAGAAAATGAAAATGAAGTTTTACATTCCAGTACCCAAATTCAGCTCACACAGACTTGGACTGGGACAATTAAATTGCCACCATTTGTCTGACTTCAAAAAATTTTTGTACAGTATCTCCATACGTATCTCTAATTTTTTTATAATGACAAGAATAGAGGAAAAAAAAGAGCTTGTGTGTTAAACTTATCCTTTTTACCACATTTGCTAAAGACAAATAACACAGCATCAGTATTGGATTTACTTGGAATTGAAGAACAAGGTCTTCAGATGACTATAAAGCAGAGGTTAGGTATTTCAGCTTTAAATGTAGTACTAAAAGCCAAAGGGAAAGTCTTGCAAAAGAAAATGAGAGATGAGTCTTTGTTATCCATGTGGGTGGGTTTTCACCAGTATCTGCTTTTCCTGGTCCAGTGACAACCAGGAAAGAAAGACTGGTGGCACTTAAATTCACTAGTTGTCCTTTACACTGGGACAGTGCTCAGCATCTGGGCCGGGCAATCAGTCAGCTGGGCTGCAGGCACAACAGCTCACCCTGAAATCTGAAGCAAGGACAGCCAAGTGCACACTGAGCTGTCCTCTACACTTGAAAGCACATGACCATTTGTCACAGCCTCCAGGAAAGTATGGATATGAGCAGGTACATCATCTTTTACTTACAACCCTGGACAATCTTTGGGTAACCTTATGTGGGTGCCAAGACCTCACCGCTTTTCTGCTGGTACACCTAGCTGCAAACTGACCAGAAATTAGTCCTCAATATTTTAACAGGATTAGTCCTAAGATTTTAACAGCAAATCTTTTCCAATAACAAGAAATAGTATTTTATCCTTTGGTCAATAAATATTTTCAAGCTCTGATAAAGCTAAACAAGAGAGCTCCAAAGGTTTGGGAATACTAAGCCCTGATAGATTAGAATTAAGCATTTATAATGAAAGAACTGATTGCTTCATTCACACCTCAGAGTCCTGCAGTACTTCATGAGGTATTTGAGGGATGCACATTTTAAATGAAAATATGACATTTTTAAATGCAAAATTCAACACAGTAGTTGCAGCTAAGAAGTGTGAAATGATGAAGTAGGCATTCTCTTTTTCTGTCATTTTATTTATAAATCCATAGTCTCTCTGGTGGGTCAGGTTTTGTTTTAATGCATTTGAATATTGTGGCACATCACAAACATTATAAGATGGGGCTTAACTGCTAGAATGGAAGAGTGTTGATTTTATGCCATGCCTTGCGATAAATGTGCCTTTGTGTAAAGCAGTAAAAATTGGTAGAGATGGGATACAAGTAGCAGTAAAAAGAAAAATGTTGAGACTCTTTTAAAATACATCCTGCAGTTTAGCTATAAAGCTCCTTATTTTTAGAAAACCAGTAGAATTGTTCAGGCTCTGCCCCTGCAGTTTCAATAGCAGTCTAGTGCTTTAAAACCCTGACCTTGAAAAGAAAGCGTTTACATTGTAAATGCACTGGCAGTATGGAGACTATTCTATGACTGAGTATCCAACTGCAGCAAAAAGTTCAGAAGCAGGTTTTCTTTCTTCTGAAAGGCCTAATCCATGGGGCTTTTTTAGTTGGTAAAAGCACTTGGCACTAATTGTGACTTACTTCTAGCAGTGAACCTGTATAATTCTCATATTTCACACAGCCAATTAATTCCCATGAATACCAGGAATCACAGACTTTGATAGGTTTTTATATACAGCATTTTTTGATGCTTAGATTTTCTGCAAACATAGGGGACCTCTCAAAGCTGGTTCTTGTGTCTAAAATGAAGCGTGGTTTCATAGCTTGGGGTCACACACCAGTTTGTGATGACCAGAGTACTTAAAGGATGAGCAGAAAACAACCTGTGGAGGTACCACAGGGATGAAGTGTGGCGCTGGAGGGATGTGCAATCCCCTGGCTCTTGGGCTGCCTGTCAGATGAAGGAGGATGGAGAAGAGACAATGCACAACTGCAGGGACTCCCTGCATTGAGCCCAATTCACAGCAAATCCTTTGTAAAATATCTCAACTTCAAGAATCTCCTTGAAAAAGGCTCACTTGTCCCAACTGCTCACAAAGTTAACAGGTCCTCAGTTCTGGTCTTAAGACCTTGGGCACAACCCTATGGTTTAGGGAGACTTCTCTCTTGCTTCCAGACCATAGAGCTACCGTTTTTATTATGGACAAAAAGTGAACTCACCTCTCCAATCTTACAATTCTCATCCTTTAAAAACAGGTTGAGTGTTCTGAGCACTAATAAGCAAATCTGTTAATTTGGGCTAAAATTATACTGGTTATTTAAAGAAATTTAACATCTGTTCTTTGACCTGAATAATCTCAAAACTACAGACTCTCTCAACTCCCCATGAGTTAGAATTAATCAAAAACTTGTGCACAAGCTGTACTGTATAAAAATAGATTGCAGTTAAGATAAGTTGCTAATTATTGTTTTATCTAATTGTTTTTAATATGCAGGATGCAAGGAGGGTCGGGTCAACAGTTAACTCTTAAGTGGAGCTACTTCAGCGATGCAGCTGGTCACCATCCTCCTCTACAGCTGCTCTTCACTAAACAAGTCTGCTAGATATGACAGGGATCCAGCTCTGGGAGGTCATGCCAAGTCTCCAGTACCAGTATATCTTCTTGCACCAGTCTTACTGGTTAAATGACTGAAAGGTCTCTTAGCTGGCATTGTGCTGTGTTAATTAATTAATGACTGAAAGGTCTCTTAGCTGGTATTGTGCAGTGTTTTGGACTTAGGATGACAATAATATTGACCTCACACTGATGTTTTAGTTGTTAATGACCAGTGCCTGCACTAATTCAGTGGCTTCTCAACTATTCAGACCACCTGTCAGTGAGGAGGGTGCAGGTGCCTGGAGCTGGAGGGGACACAGGCAGGACAGCTGACCCCAATGAACCCAAGGGTTCATATACAATATCATATGGCATCACAGTGAGCAAAAACCAGAGGGGAAGTCGGCTGTGGGGCAGTGGCTACTGCTTGGGGACTGGGTGGGTATTGGTCAGGGGGTGCACAATTGCGTTGTGCAGAGCTTGTTTTGTATATCCCTTTATCATTATTGCTATTTTCCCTTGCCTTTCTGTCCTATTAAACTGTCATTATCTCAGCCCATGAGTCGTACCCTTTTTCCAGTTCTCTCCCAGATCTCACTGGAGGAGGGTGAGGAAGCAGCTGTGTGGGGTTCAGCTGCCTGGCAGGTCAAACATGCTGCACCAATAGCAGTTCTCTTCAAGCTGCAGTGGTACCATGACTGTGCTAAAGAGCCCTGATGAATGCTGTTGCTGGGCAAGATCTAGAGATTCTTTAGTTAATCATACCCTGCTACATTGAATTAATAACTGATGAAACCATTGAAAATAAAAACCCACCAACTGTGGGCATGTTCCATGAATTTGTGCTAAATATGATATAATCATGACCTTCTAGAGCAGTGTTGTGAAAATTTGATATCCTCAAAAAGACTACTGAGGCAGCAGTTATTGCTATACAGGCTCTCAAGCCTCTCAAACAACCTCAGCACTCTGTGTTTGCTTCTTAAGTAAATAATTGGTGCACTCTTCATATCACAGCTGGACAGTTTAATACAGAGCTGGTCATATTCCAGTGTCAATGGCAGCTTGATAGTTATGTCCAGGGACTCCATTTGACAAGATAAATAATCAGGTCACTGTACACTGCTTGCTACACATTCAATTGAATCCCACCTGCAAGAATTCATCAAATGAAGCCAACAAGACAATGTCATTCTAGCAGTTGATATCCTGAAGTAAAACAGTGTCAACTCAAAGGTCCATTAAGGAGTCAATGAAGACCTCAAAAAAATTGTAGTAGAAGGTCACAGCCTTGCCAAATGAACCCACCTTGTTAGCAAGGAAAGCACAAAATAGCTATACATTTTTAAGGTTATATAAATACACCAGGGTAGTCAGTTTGGGAGTTAATTTTCATTTAAAAGGTTATCTTGAATAAAAGTAATGCTCTGTTCCTCTGATCTCAGTATAATAGAAGATTCTTTATACTCTTGAAGTACTTAAAGCTGTGCCCTATCCTCTATCATAGTGTTGTAGGATGAACAACTATTTCCCCCTCTAAACATGGTTTTTAGAATTTTTTTCTGCAGAAAATTTCATGGACACTGTGAAAAACCTCTCATTCAAATTGGTTGTTTTTTCCTTAATGGAAGTGACTTTGTGGTATGAAGCTGCATCTATACTCTGCTTAAATAACCAGAGTCAGAATAGAGCCCACCAGACTCCCTGCCCTGGCTCCCTGAGGGCGCATTTATGGCTATGGGATTGGTTATGGCTGAGCCCCCAGTGCCCAAAAATGAAACACTCAGGCTGCCCATCAGTCCCAGCTACCTCTGTAGCACATGGCATGAGGTACAGGCGGAGTGCCTTCCTAGGAAAGATGCCAAGAATTCCAGTCTGCAGGCTGCTGGCCAGCCCATGGCACCAGCATGGCACCAGCCGTGCAGAGCAGCAGCCTGGTCACGCTGCAGCTCAGCCTGCAGGCACCACCAGCACAGCCCCAGCCCATGGCAAGGGACAGAGGATTCCAGCCTGACCCTGCTCCTCCCTGCCCTCTTTGAGGCTTGCAGCGCTGGTGTGCAGAGAGCTTATGATGAAAAAGCAGAGCAGAAGAAGCTTAAATCCACAGAGGCATTTTGAGAAGAACAGCATGTTTCCATTGTTCTTCCTGCAGCTGAGATCACAGGCTTCTCTTAATGAAAGTAGCTGCTGGCTATATTCTTAATGGCAACACTATGATGACACAAAGAGAAAAGAAAAAAAAAAAGATAATTTCTATTTTTAGGGAAACATTTGAATCTGGAGCTAGAAACACAAAATTCCCCTCACTAGAATGATTTATTTTATTTGATAAGACAGCAGAGCTTTCTTGGATGCTATTTCTGAGCATTTCTCATGCTATCTTCCACATACTTCCTTAAAAGGTCAATTTCCTTTGAAATTTTAGATACTGTATATGTTGGATTTTGCATAATTACATGATTTCTACAAACCTCTTGTTTAGCTTGAGCTGAAATTGAACTTTATTTCAATGCAATCGGTCTTTTTCCTTGACACAGAATGTTTTCTGCTCTTAAGCACCTGCCGCTAGTTGCACACAAGTCCTTGAAAACAGAATAAATAGGTCAGCCTGTCAATTTCTCTGCCTCAAGGAAGAATCAACCATACCTATGTCATTCCTGGCAGATATTTGTGCAACTTGTTCTAAAGAGTTCTAATGATTTAATTTTAATAATTTCCTTATCTATTCCAACACTTAAATATCTTCTCAAAATTGCAATTCTTACGAGATTATTGAGAATTAAACCATGCCACCACATCTTGCACTGGAGTCCTTTAAATTAATGTGAAATGACATCTTAATGTAAAAATGAACAACTGTGCCTAGCAGTTTGTTCATGATGGGTGCCCTCTCACTCACACAAGAGATAAAGAATGATCCCTAACCTTCCAGCTCTACAAGCAATTGCAAATTCCTTCTCTTCATTTCCCTTTTCCTAATTCTGTGAGCAGGCATTGCATATCTTAACTACCTGCATGTCCCTCAAGGTTCTTCAGGAAGCCTTTGCCAAGGAGATGTTAGATGTTTGTGCAGGAGAAACCTGGTGCTAAGATTAAAATGATACAGTAGGAACCTAGATAGTGTATCATGAACACAGATCTCCCAATTTTATGTACTTGCTCTTTGAATCATGTTCTCTGCCTGAACTATTATTTGAGACCTTGGCAATGATCTCGTGTCTCTGGGCCCCACCCAGGTGTTTCATGCAGTACAGAGCCTTTAAGAGGGGCACAGCTTTCCACAGACTGACTTTGCTTTTGCCAAATCCCAGCTGCTCAGCCCATCCTGCCTCCTTGCAGGACTAAACTCTGGCTGTGAGCTCCTGGAGAAAAGCTGTCTCCTCACCACACACTGGTATGCCTTGTTGAGCAGCACCTGGATCCTTTCACAGTGCCAGTAATGAATACTAACAAAGCATTACTAAATTCAAAATAATGACAGTATATCATCAAAAGCTGTTTCGGTAATAATAACAAACAGTTGTGGGTATTTCATGTAAATGGGCAATCTTTTAAATTAAGCTGCTCTTCAGAAAATATATTGCATTTCTTTAGAGATTCACAAAACAATGTTTTCATTTAAGAACTCTCTGTAACATAGAGGTCTTTGAGGAAATTTCAAGGTAGACATATAAAATTTTTATTGTTGAGTTTTTTTCCACAATAGGGGCAGTAACTGGCATGGTCCCTTCATTCACCCTCCTGCCAGCTACTTTATTAGCTGCTTTAGCTGTCGTGGTGCAGGACAAACAAGCCACCAGAGAGATCAGTTGAAAGGCAGGTTAAGCAGCTGAATGAAAAAGGGCTGGAGGAATAGGGAAGCATAAAGCAAATACCTTTAAAAAAAGTTAAATATTTTGTTCTGCTTTTCTTTAAAGTAAAAAATGCTGTGGGATTTACTGAGGCACCTGTTCTTTCTCCTGAAGTGCAGAACTCTGATTTTCTGAAAAGCTGGAGTCTGACTAAATCTCTTGCACTCATAACCTGAACAAAGACTGACCCATCCTAGGATTTTTTTTTCCCTGTAAGTTGTAACAACCAAGCTTCAATAGGCTTATTTATTATTATGCAGGCACACTGGAAAGAGGAAGAAAATGAAGATAACTTTTCCTTCCTCCATTACTGCTGGTTGCTGGGTCACATTCTCCATCCACCCCCTGCAAGACAGTGGTGAGTTTGCAACTCTCCCTTGTCTCCAGCCAAGGTTGCCCAGGGTTGTGCATCATATTTCCCTTGGGCACCTCTGGAACCTCTGCAACTCTGCACAGCTAAAATCCCTTTGGGTTTTATCTGCAGAGCACAGTGGGAAGTCCAAAGGGACTCCTGCTGCAGCACAAAAAGGACCCAGTCCCTTATGGGGTACATCAAATTGAGTGCCCAAATTGCCTGTGAACCTGACTTTTTATAAAGAGAAGCTTCAGAAAAAGCAGATTCAGCTCCTCAAAGGACAAGCCCTGGTGAGGTTCTCCTGAATCTGTGAGGCAGTAAGGCACCTCCTGTCCCAGCAGAGCAGCTCAGAGGCAGATAACCCTGCTCTGCACACACACAGCTGAGCACAACTCCAACATATGTTCTTTGCTTTTTTGGCTGAAGTTACTGTTGTCTTTGCTTTCCTCCTTCTCTCCCCCCAACTCTCTCTCGCTCTAACTCTCACAGGAGCAATAAATGCCAGCAGTAAATATTCTCAGCCTTACAAGGATTTCAGTAAATTAAGGTTCACATCCAAGCTTTGGGCAACTTCCTGTGTTCTAAATGGGATCCAAATGAAGGTTTTCCAAAGCGTATACACTATAATAATAATAAAAAACATATCTAAATCATTAAAATGAGTGACAGCATTCCCTATACTAGTTCTAGGCTCCATAAATAATGTATAAAACCAATCTGCATTATATTAGCAAAAGATAAAAATTAGAAAAGGGTGAGAGTAAAACCCCGTGTTTAATTTTTCGGTGACACAAAGAACATCATCCCCGCTCCTGAGCTGCGAGCTCCATCTTGTGGGGGTGGTGGAGATGCAGTGGTTTTCCGCTTACCGCAGTACTATTATTCTTTACATTTTCAGGCATTTTGAATAAATCATTATGATAATACAAGCTTTTTATTGAAAAATAACAGCAAATCAAAGGAGGTAAAGCAAACTAGTGCAGCCCTATGACCTGACATGCCTCTGCTGAATCCCACCTTTCCTTCCAAACTCACTTGTTAGAAACAGACCAGTAATTTGCTCCCATCACTAGTGGTTCCAGCCCAGATGAATGCACTGTGGTTCCAGCCAGATGAAAGCATGCACTGTGGTTCCAGCCCAAATGAATGCACTGTGGTTCCAGCCCAGATGAATGCACTGTGGTTCTAGCCCAGATGAATGCACTGTGGTTCCAGCCCAAACGCATGCACTGTGGTTCCAGCCCAGATGAATGCACTGTGGTTCTAGCCCAGATGAATGCACTGTGGTTCTAGCCCAGATGAATGCACTTGGGTTCCAGCCCAGATGAATGCCCTGTGGTTCCAGCCCAGATGAAGTGCTGTGGTTCCAGCCCAAATAAATGCACTGTGGTTCCAGCCCAGATGAATGCACTGTGGTTCCAGCCCAGAGGAAGTGCTGTGGTTCAGCCCAGATGAAGTGCTGTGGTTCCAGCCCAAATGCATGCACTTGGGTTCCAGCCCAGATGAAAGCACTGTGGTTCAGCCCAGATGAATGCCCTATGGTTCAGCCCAGATGAAGTGCTGTGGTGCCCCGTGTCCCCGGGGTGAGCACCACCGAGCGCTGCCCACGGTGCCTGCCTCAACAGGGCTTCCAGAAGGGCTCATTGGGGAATGAGCCCCATGGAGCACAGCTCCACCCGCTCTGGGGTGGCAGAGGATTGGCACAGGGCAGCTGTGCTGGCCAGGACAAGGGCGCTGCTCAGCCTCCCCTGCCTTCTTCCATCCCCACCCACACCTGGCAGATCTCCGCTGGAAGGAATCCTCCCCCAAAAATGTTTGCAATTGCTATTTCATTTATGCAACATCTGGAATGTACTTCCAGGATGAAAGACTACTTATCTGGTTAGCTTTATTGCCTAATTTCATCCCATTATGACTTGATAGATACCCTTTGATGCCAGGAGTTCCTGTAGGGCAGCACTATCTCTTTGAGCCACTCTTCAAATATTTGTGAATACATTCCTCATTCTCTTACCAAGAGACGTGAGATAAAGCATTAAAAACCTAAGCTTTTCTAGTGATTGCCTTTTTCTTTTCTTTTTGTTAATGCACTCTACAGAATTGGAGAGGCTTTAAATATAACCATTATTTTCTAGTCATTATTAACCAACAAAAAGTGCTTTGTTACAGGCAATGGTGAATAGAAATGCAGAGTTTACAAAGCAATACCCTCCTAAGCACTGCCAAATGCAGCAACCTCTGCTCTGTCAGTCTTGGAATTAATAGAAATTTGGACACAGCCTTGGCTTTTAAAAACTGCAGACCAGAGCTCAGAGGAGGCCTAAGGAATGAGACAATACCAAAAAAGGGAGGACACAGATATTTCATCAAAAATGGACAAAGTCTCCTGGAGGGCAGACCACAGCAGAAATGACACCCAGAGTAAGCACATTAATGAAGTGTGTGGTTTCCACAGCTGTTGTGCCACCAGAGGTAAGAGCACAGGTAAGGAGCCACTCCCCCACCCACTGCTGAGAATGGAGCCAGATGTTTTTGGACTCAGGACACACACTTTGCTACTGGGGCTGAGCAGGGGGCTCCCTCTGAACATCCGGGTGTTTCTAAATTAGCTCTACCTGGGTGTCCCAGCTCCTAGGGACCTGCAAAAGAACAAAATGCAAATCTGGTCTCCTTCCTTTTTCCTTCCAAAGCAATTATGTAGTTTGGCCATGCTGGGCACTTATGCCCAAAAGGATCTGCACCAGATCTCAAAACTCCAAATTTCATATGGGACAAGTGGAAACCTACAGAGAGGTGAAGGACAATAGGCTGGAGGACCATGCCATTTCTTTCTCAGCTGAGGCAGGAGCTCACCTAGACAGCAGTGGAAGGTCTGAGTGCTGATCCTGCTCTTGAGCACAGCAAAGCACAGACTTTGAAGCAAGGTGGGGAGCTGCAGGTCTGAGATCAACAATGCTTTTTGTGATGGAGGAGGAAAAAACAAGACATGAAAACCAGAGGAAAGGCAAAAATTAAGGAGCTTACAAATTTAACCTTGTATATACTAGACAGAAGAAAATGTTGGTGCTCTGTAACATTTATACTAAAGCAGGAGGAAGTACTGTTAGGTGGATTCTGCGGTTCAATGGCCATCAGCTGTTCATAAATCAAGTACACAGAAAGACTGCAGACTGCCCTGCTGCCATGACAAAGACAAGATGATTAATGCTTCTGTTGTGGATTAGGGAGGCACTGAGGTAGTATTACAAATAATACTGAGATGTTGCCTTTTTTTTTTTACTTCTCAGTTGAAGGCCAAGCAAAGTTTGGTCAATATTGCTTAGAATTAAACTGTTAGGGGATTGCTATATGTTTTATAACATACACACATGCCTGTACATGCCCATAGTTTCATAATTTTTTCTTATTGTAGTAAATTCAAGAATGATGATGCAGTAAATTTGTCAGTATTTTCTTGCACTTATTTCCCTATTTGTGTTATGTAAGTTTCTGTACAGGCTGTGTTTTAGCATATATGTATATCTAATTCCATTCCCTTTGCTGAGGCAGTTCTTCAGTCTCTGCAATGTTGCATCAATCTAGTAGCTACAAATCATCTGGTCTTTTCAGCCTGGAGAAGAAAGGAATGGCTAGAAATCCTCTAGATTCTTTAGGGAGAATGAGCAAAAAGAGTCTGAAGGCTTTCAGAAGGAAGGATCATCGTGCCCCAGTTTGCACAGAGACTGATCCTCCTCTGCCAGGAGGATCAGGAGGGGTCTGGGACGTGGTGGATACAGCACACACAGCTGTCCTGCATCCTCCCTCCCCTCCAGACCATAAGGCTCTTTTCTCTCATATGCTTTTTGTCTACAAACTCCTGCGAGTAAACTCTGACTAGCCTAGCCCATGGAAGGGAAAAATACAGGGGTGTAGCATGACAGTTTTCCCACATTAAATACATTCTGAAAAACCTCAAGAAACTATAAGATCTGTAAGAGCCCCTCCTCTCCAATGCCCTTTAAATGCCTCCTCCTATTTTTCTCTGCCTATGTGCAAAGACTCAGAGGATTCCACAATGGCATTTCCCAATCTCATTAACTGACCAAGTTGGGGGGAAAAAAGTCACAGACACTGATAAAAGTAATATCTGAGTCTGGATTTCCACATTTTAAAATGTAGCAGATCTTTTGTTACCCATGCATCTGCCTTGTGCCCATGATCGTGGGATTCCAGTGTTTTTAGCTGAAGGCACTGTCTGATAGATGGCAGTATTCTAACCTAAATTGAAATACATTTGTGTGAATCATTTTAAGGAAAAAATCTAACTCTAAATTTAAAATCATACTCTTCTGTGGTTTCATTTCTTGGTGAAAAGTAAGTGAACTGAAATTAACTAAAATGTAAAACATATCCATCCCTACAGTTATAGAAAAAGTCATTTGCAGCTATTTTAGCAAAATGCTCACAGAACTCATAGAACATATTTCCTCAGTTTCTTGTTATTGTAGGCCTTGGTCCATGTCTATCAAAAACCTTGGAGAAACATCATGTTCTTATGTGATAAAAGCACAATGTTAGTGGACAAACTGTTCACTTTTTTTTTTTTTTTTTGCTTCACAAGAAAGGTAGCTGCTGTATTTTGAATACATGCCATGTTTCTAATATATTGCTCTGTGCACATCTCACTGTTTGCCTGCTTAATTCTGTCAGTAGGTATCTTGAAAAGGGTACAGACTGCTGCAAATGATTCCAAATACTTTGAAATTTATTCACCCCTTTCTTTTTGCCTTTATTTATTAAAAAGGCAAGAACACTTGTCTTCCAAATCTGTTACCGACTTTAATAGTTCAGCTTTTATGAAGCACACAGGTTTCATGAGAAAAGCTCATAAAAGTCATTCATATTCTGTATTTGCATCAATCAATCCTCAATTAGCCATTTATATATGCTAATTTCTTCTTCATACTCCTCTATTATCCATTTCTCCCTTGTACAATTGATTATGTTTCTAGTTTAACTTTACCAGGCAAAGTCAAGACCGTTACAGAGGGTCAAAATTAAAAATAACATTATTGATGCTGTTTTTTCCCTTGGTAAAATATTAAAAAACATATCTTATTCACATTGATCTTTCTTAGCATACATTTGCTGGTTCAGTAGGTTTCAGCTATTTTCCTTTTGATTCTAAATAAAGCTTTTCCGTACAAATATTTCTTTCAGACTATTCAAATCCTTTATCATGATAAACAGGCATTGAAATTTGAATGAATCACTATATAGGTAAATAGTTCTTTATTCCACAAAAATTACAGGAAATGTTGTGACAACTATTTGCATTTTCATATACAGTTCCAGCTCTTTCAGATACTCAGGAAAAGTATTTACACTAAATACTTTGCAGTTAAGTCATAGGAAAGGCTCTTTCTTAGGCATGAGTCTCATTTTAGAAGGTCTCATTTGGGAATTACTCTATCATCTAACAGTAGTTAATCAGATAGGTGTGATTTTAAGTAACTTCAGAGCCTGAGAAGACAAAACATTCAGGCCTTACTCTTACTGTGGGTACACAAAAGTCTTCCTCAGACTTCTCATATGACTTCAACATACCTGTTCATGATCTGCCGAGGTGCAT
This sequence comes from Melospiza melodia melodia, assembly GCF_035770615.1. Taxonomy (NCBI): domain Eukaryota; kingdom Metazoa; phylum Chordata; class Aves; order Passeriformes; family Passerellidae; genus Melospiza; species Melospiza melodia. The sequence goes on along the minus strand of NC_086198.1, from coordinate 82,634,902 downwards.
GGAGCTCCAGGATATAGAAATGTACCTTAAATCCTGATTTTGGGGCCCTAAGCTCTAATTCCTGCCTTGGAGATCCTGGCAGTTAATGATTCTGTTTTCTATACACAGAAATGGTCACTACACCCCTGCAGTGTGGACACTGCTTTTGCACACTGGTTCATCACTGCAGGGCTCAGAGCTCTGTCCATCTGGCACCCAGATTTAAATGGTCACTCAGCTTTCCAAGAGCATGGGATTCTCTGCCAGGCATGGCAAAGTCTAAACAGGGGTAGGAAGGAGTCTGTTGTTACTGTTCTTTACCCAAACTAGTTTACTAGGAGTTTGTTGCAAGAAGAATATACAGTAAATCAAAGTGGTTCCTAATAAAAGTGAGCAATAACATTTCTCATTTGGCTTTTTGCCCTTCCCTTTGGCAGTGTCTTTTCCTGAATAAATTATGCTCTACCTCATCAGCCTTTGTCTTTTTAATTTTCCTTTGGTAAAAATGGGTCCTTGGTTCTATCAGTACCAGTGGGAGAGGTGTGGATTATGGAACACCTTTCTTCTCAAGAGGAGGAACTTCTAATGTGGTTTAAAACTGCAAGTGTGAAAACCTGTCAAGTTTTATCAGCTACATGCTTTAATTATTGTGACTCAAAGTCTTGTGATATCTTACATCAAGGAATAAAGACATTTACAAACCCCCAGGTCTTTTTGTTAATGATCAATAACTGATCAATAAATACAAAAAATCCACTTCCCTGTGATGTAAAACAATGGCCCAGAGGAGACCAATAGTTTAATGACATTAAACTGCAGCTTTCCTCATTAGAGCTCTTGGTAAGGTGTGCCCTGTGATTAATGACAGATCATTTATACAGCATTACCAGCAGCAAATAATTCTAATTACCAATAACATTAAATCCTGATCACTATGCAAATAATTTACATAATGTAATGGAATATCTGGTCATTACAGGGCAAACAATTCACAATGTTAACTGAGGTTAGTCAGTTATCACAGAGTAAATAACATTAGAAATTAAACAAGGCCAAGCTAATATCAGGTTTTATCCAGTTAATAAGCAGTGAACATATCCCTAGCAAAGCACATCAGACCATGTAAAAACACATCAGACCATGTTACTTTGCTGTCTAATGCAATACAAATTTGAGATAACATAAAAATATCTTATCTAGCAGGATTTTCCTGGCTATCAGGAAGTGTGTAAACAAGGGGGTGGAGGGATTCATGGTGAAGCTTTCTGATTTCTATTGCTTCATTGATTATATTTTCCTGTCTTTGATGCTTTGCCTTTGATCCTGTATTCAGATGCAGGCTACAGGACCCTTACACTCTGAAGGATAAAGCACCATGGCAGTCAAAACCAGCCCAGATGAGGCCATTCTCATTCAAGTGTTTATACACTTAAAACATAGCTGTAGAGGTAGCATTATATGAAATCTGGCATTGATCTAAATCTCTTAACAGTTATTTATAATTATGGAATCAGATAATGTCCTCATCAGGCACATGAGGCATACAACATTCCAGGAATATGGTGGAAAAGAAGACAACACAATACACAGGAGGTAATATATTTGGGGGGAAAAGGGCAAAAGGCAGCCCAGAGAAGGCTGGAATACCACAATTCTGAAAATATGCATGAATATATGAAAATGTGGCAAGAATTTAATTACATACTTGACTAAAGAGATGAGGGTGGAGGGAAGTAAGAGGAATGGTTGGGTTTTAGTTTTTCATTTCCCTACTGAGAGGAAAGGGTAAGAGACAGGCATTGCTACTTGAAATAATGCCTGAAACCTAACCGCTGTACTTGTGAGCTTCAATAGAGAAGATTTTTTACTAAATATATATTGATTTTATTTGTTTTTTCTCATTTTATTTTGTCTTCTGAAACGATGAAGCAGAAGAGGATACTTGAGTTAAAATGTCAGACACTCAGGTACTCTAGGTAATCTTAGGGGCATTAAAGAATTTTTCCCAAGGGACAAGTCTCCTTGTGATGTTGGAGGACATTTGGACATCAGCAGTGAATTCTAGTTGAAAACTCCATCCATGGCAATCAAATGAGAGACAAAGCCTTGATTTGGCCTCTATCCTTATTTGGCATTGCTCTTGTGACTAGCTTTTGTTTTTGCAGCGTCTCAGGTTAGGACAGACATTGTCTGCAAGGTCCCACATGCCTGTTCAACCATTCCACCCCAGCTGCTTGCACATCCAGCACTATCCTGGAGGCTCTGCTCCTGGAAGGGATCTTGGTTAGATTTGCTAAATTGCTTCTGGCAACCTTGGCCCTGCTTGTGCAAACCAGTGTCATCAGCTGTTTAGATGAACCCAGTTGCACAGCAAAGGCTGACAGGATTCCTCCTGAGGTCAATAGCCTCTAGCATAAGCAAGTAGCCACACATCTGGGGCAGAGAGAGTATTTCCAATGGGCAGAGCTGAGTGAATGCTCACCCTGATCTTGGCTGGCTGCGAGGAACAGCTGTACAGCAACTGAGCATATTGAAAGCAGGTTTAAAAAACTGGCTCCACCAAAGGGATGAGAAATGTGGGGCATAGTCTTGAGGTATGGCATGTTCAAGGTCCTACAAAAAAAGCTTAGTTTTCATACATGCTGCCTGGTTTCTGCTATTATGGAATCATAGAATACGCTGAATTGAAAGGGAGCCATCAGGATCGTTGAGTCCAACTCCTGGCCCTATGTAGGACACTCCAAAAATCATCATGTGCCTGAAATCTCACCTTGTCTTTTTTCTTATACACGTGCAGGATAGTGAATACTGCTTGGAAGTGATTTATGGAAACATTGCTGCATTACCTGTGATCCACCTATGCTCCCCCAAAACCAGGGAAGAACACGTTCATAGAGCATTGCTGTATCTACATGTTTACTACATGAGCATTTGTATTTGGTGATTTTCTCATGGGAGAAAAGTTCCTGGATTTCATGCATATTCACATATTCTTCTTCCTAACCCTAATGTTGAGGCCATCACCTCTTTCATTTAAAACAGCATTGAGCAGAAGATGGAAATCTCACCAAAAAGTATTTATTTGCTGACCCCTCTGAATCTGGGCAGAGGAGATAGTGTTTGATGGATTGTATGGAGTAGAAAAAAATAACAGTGTTTGCCTCTTGCAAACTGATATAAGGAGAACATAAATGAAGCAGGAGTAAAGCAGCAAAAGAGAAAGGAAAGTGGCAACTGACTTTAGAAAATTACTTTAGAAAGGGAAAAAGTACATAGACTGCCTATACTGAACATGAAGGAGACAGCTGGAGTAAGCAGCAATAGAAGACTTTAGGAAAACTTCAGGTTATGGAAGTAATTTTCATGGAAAGGCAAACACAAGCAGAAATGGGAGACAAATCTTGACAAGTTTTTAACTTGAGAGAGCGGTAAAAGCACAGCAACCTCCTCTGTTAAATGAGTCACAGGTCAGTATTGCAAGTATTGAAAACTTTTAGAAAACTTGAGAGAAAAAGTTATTTTAAAAAAAAGACATTTATTTTGCAAAGTCAAAAGAATGGGAACAGTGATACTGAAATAACTGCATGACCTCAAACAAATCAGGTCTTTTTCCTGAGTGTTGTCAAACTTAACTATGAGTATCTAGTCAGCTCTTAGGCAGTATCACTATTGTCTGTGATCCTTAACAACTGAAATAAATTTAACCATTCAATGCAAAACAATAGATGAAAATACATTAGAAAACCCTCAATTTATTTGAAACCTTTTGGTTGATAAAAGATATATTACTTTAACAAGTCATTATTTTAACCAAGGGTGCCCTGTTGTGGTGATTGAATTAGTCAGGAAGGCCCACAGCCAAAAATCATCCATATATGATTTTAGTTATTTTTCTAAAACCAGCAGTGCCACTGAATAAGTCAAACACAGGCCAGCTTTCCTACTGTGAGTCCAAGCTGCTAGGGAAGCAGCAAAGGTAGAAGCTCCCCAGTTCTTCCAAAGTGCAGCACATGCAGACACAGCACAGCCTTGTTCAGACAAAGATGCAGGGATCTGCAGGGGCACATGCAGAGAAGTTTGGGTTCTGGAGATGGCTGCAACTTGCATGTCACCTTTCAGCTGGGTTATTGAGGTATCCCTAAGGTACAGAATGCAGGAAGTGTGCAGAGCTCCCTGGGGAATGGTACAGTGTGAACAAAAGGTTTTATGGCCATGAGGACTTAATAAATAGCACCCAACCCAGTTTTCTTACCACATGGCTTTGCCTTCTGACCACAAAGTAGGTTCAGAAAAGGATGTAGCTCTTTGTAGTTGGTATATCAGCCATGTGCATCACCACTAGCTCATTGCACTTCAAAAAAAGCAGGTTATGCTGTTATCATTTGTCAAAGCAAACTGTGAGAAAGCAGGAACATCATGGCACATACAGGTTCAAGAACTTAATTTGTCTAACACTCCTCATCAATCTCCAGCCTGCTGTGCTTTCTGAGCACCCGTAAATGACAGTGTATTTACTTTTACTTTGCTACACCCAGTGTAATATTCAAAAGATTGCTGTGGTATAACTCAATAATTTCAAAATATCTGTTACAGCAACATCTGGCTCCCTGTGCAACTTTCCTCAACAGTCAATCTTCAATGCAGTCTCCATCTCTGCCACTCAACTAGCTGCCACTGCCTTATCCATCTGTCTGAAAATACCTTCCAACAGGAAAAGAACTACCACTCTGCCCATCCACACAATGTGGTCAGAATGTCAGCTCAGATACATCATGAAATGCAGCACTGCATTCACTGAAGTGTAGCAAATGTGTGAGATTAAATGTGGGTAATACATGCATCATCTGTGTACATAAAACATGTACTTCATCCTGCACACAGAGTGCAACATACCAGACTTGCTGCATGTGCTAAAAAATCAGCTCCACATACTTTCAACAAAAATATTATTTGTTAATTCACCATGTACATTCACCATTTGTTAATTCATTCATGTACTATTTGATCAAAACTGAACGTGAACAAAGAAAGTAGAAAACACTTAAAGCAATTCAATACCATGGTGCTTTCTTAACTGAACTTCCCACCCTTCCCTATGCAATCTTCCAAACTGGAGCTACAAATTCTTCCAAGAGATGTTCCTCCACCTTCCAAGAGATGTTCCCAGGCGCATTTCCCTGGGAAAAAATACCTCGGATTTTGTTACACACCAGCAGGTCACAGGAACAGTCACAAGATGGCAGCAGAGAATTAAAGATGTCTGATACCTTGTTTTTGGAGTTATACGATTTGGTTAATGTTGATTTACACTATAAACAGTGAGATATTTTAGCAGTGCCCAAACAATTTTCTCTTTGGCGCTAAATTTAATAAATATTTTATAGAAGCCTAGTTAAATATTTAGTTTACATTTTCCTAAAGAATTTCAGGCCTCTCTTTAAAAATCTACTTACTTTGTGATTTTCTCAAAGAGAAATTGTTCTTATAAGCAGAAAAGCACACAAAATTTATATCCATGTCAGAATTAGAGAATTAGTGATAATTCAATTCCTGGCAAGAACTCTTTACTAGCAGCTATGTAGATCAAAGTCCACACTGGAAAAAAACTACAGTGCAGTGAAAGATGCATTTTTAAAACTCAAGGAGTTACTCATAAATAACTTACACATCATTAAGACAGAGTAGTGAACAAAGTTCTGAGTTGAAGGCCTCTAAGATCAACAGAGAGCAGCCCCAGGAGTACACTTGCCTAATCTAAATGTCTCCCATAATTTGTGCTGTCTGCTTATTTTCCCCCCATAAAGAGCCAAGCCACAGGTGGAATGACAGACTACCCAGGGCATATTTTTCTCCTGCTTCACATTTTCCCCCAAGGTGCCTTTAACAGACCCATCTCACAGCGGCTCTGCCAGGGGTGTGTCAGTGCCACCAGCTGCACACTGGTGTGTTCTGGAGCCTCTTGGTTTGGCCATGCAGTCATTCTTTGTTAACCTAGCTGTGGCAAGTCTCTAGAATACAAAATATAATTAATTGCTGATTGTTTCCTCAGATCACAAAGCTTTGTATTATTACTAAAAATGTTAATCACTTAATGCCAACAGAGATTGTGGGCTTTGTACCATTATTAGAGGTATGCAGATTCAATAGTCACTATGTCACTAATGTTTCCCAAATACCCATATAATCCACACAGACTCAGACTCAATGGAATTTCTTCATCACACACGTGATCAGTCCCTGCACATTTTTCACCTCCAAAATGGCTTAAGCTCACAACTGACAAACGAGGAACATGTGAGTGACCCAGAAGCAATCTTTCCTTTCTGATGCCCTGGTCCTGCCTCCAGTGAAGTCCAGGTTATAGCAGCAGTGTGAGGGCACAGACCAGTCAGCATCACCAACCAGCGAGACAGGAATGATCCCAGCCAGCCTGAAACACTGCTGAGCCAATTCTGCCAAAGCTGCAAAAGGGAGTGAGAGCAGAATACAGCAGAATCATGGCATGTGCCAGAGCTACTCCACTACCTGACCCAGCTCATCCACAGGAGTGCAACCACAGAAAGGCAGCACCCAGCCACCTGGGGGCCTCTTCTGGTTTTAAGTGGTGAATTCTTTTCTGCTACTGGTAATTGCTCATTGTGTAGTTCTAAAAAGACCTGTCACACTGGAATGCACAAAATCTGTGCGTGTTTTGGATAAATAGATAAGCCCAGCCACAGCTGGTGGGATTTCTCCTTACCATGAGGCACTATCCAGTCTCCAGCAGCCTATCTTCAATCTCAATTGCTTTCTTCTGAGGAAAGAGCAAGAAATCCTGAAGCATATGAGTCTGGAATAAAAAGTGGTTGTATAGGCAGATTTCTCTAACTCTCATCAGTTAAATTTGATTCATGTCCAAAAAAGTGAAAATTCATTCTTACGAGAGAACTGGATTTTAGCCAATTCAATTCTGGATATTATGACTTCATTTCCTATTTGAAGATGTTGAGCAGCATACCTATATGCTATTAAAAGAGCTTTTCTTTATCCCCATTTTGATCCAATTTCATTTGGGGAGATATTCTGGATGCTTTTCGCAGGGTGGGGGTTTATATATGTGTGTATATATATATATATATATATATGCATTTATTTCTGACAGGCATGATTACACAATCGCTAGATGACAAAGTGAACCCTTGCTATCCTTTTGCTGAGTGTTTATCCAACACTGACATGAATGATCTTATATATTACCTTTTGTAAATTTATTGTAGCTATATGACTCTATGAATAATGCAAAAGTAAAATTTTGTGGGGCCTATATACTTTAAATCCAAGCTTAAGTTAATTAAAAGATTTTAAAACTGCTATTATTTTCAAGAATAACTAAAAGTCATTGTACTTTGGATAATTCATGTAACCCTTCATTTGCCTGTTATATCTGCAAGCTTCACATCTATCTTTTACTCAGAAAGAAAACCCTCTGGCCTGTAAAAAGCACCTTGTCCTTCCCTTCTGTTTCTTGAACAAACTAGCAAAATGTGTTATCATAGCAACTACTTTTTTACCTCTCACAGCTGTATTTTTCATTTCCTCGTAGTTTACTCCTTTTTCATTGTTATCACTTGATTTGTATTTATTATAATCTCCTGTTCAGACAGGAAAATTTTTGGAACAAAATTTTGTTGTGCTTTAGTTGTGGAGATGATGCAGTGAATTTATATGACCACATACACCACTATAGCCATCATGCAAAGGAAATCCAGATGTAAACCAAAGCTATGCTATTTCCCTTCCTTTTTTATTTCCTATTTGAGGATTTCAGAGGTTTCACAGATACAACACTCATTATGCACATCACACACAAACACACACACCCCACCCCATGGCAGCAGGGTTGGAACTAGATGATCTTTAAGATCCCTTCCAACCCAAATTGTTCTATGATTCTAAAAGGTGGCACATGTAGTAGTATCCTCATTTATACATAGGGGGAAAGTGCTATAATGATTCCACATCTGGAATAGAGAAAGAAACATGCTCATTCCTTATGCCTTAATGATACACTGTTGTATTTTTCTTCTATTTTAAATTGTCATTGTGAGTCTTCTACTGCAGAGAAATCTGTTATTAGCCCCTCTGGCTGGGAAGCAGAGATGCTTTTAATTTGTATCCAAATTGATGAGATGGCTTTTTACTAAAATACTCTACTTTTTGTTCCACACATTTCATTTCTAGTTGGACTCAAATGTCAACAAATTGATCCTTGGCAAACTAAGCTTTCCACTATGTAATATCATTTCCTCATGGAACTAATTACTTCATCATCTCATTGCTTTTAAAGTAATTGGGGACTCATATATCCATATTCTTTATGCAAATTAAAATTAATAGCTATCTTTAACAAATGGGAAAACTGCCTTGTTCGAGTAGTTCCCAACCTGGAAATTCATTTCCCACAAGAGACAAAGTCCAGTTACTAACCCACACCTAAATTTAAGTTCCAACTTTTAAACCTGGGTATCCAAAATGATCTTCTACAACGCAGATCTAAAATTTTAAATACAAATGGCTCCCTTGCAAAACTGCTTGCCACCCCCAACAGGACACAGTGCTCTCACATTCTCAGCACTGAGTTATCTGCTCAACGATCCCTGAAAGCCCATTGAAACTGGGCTTTGCTGCACAGAAAGAGCTGGCCCAGGATCAGGGTATTCCTTAGTTCTGCAGAACAGAAGGCTTCTAGCACAACAGTGTTTGAGCAGCCATTGCAAACAAATGGGAGGGTGCTCCTCTCTCCCAGGACACCAGTTATTTTCCAGAGTGAAACACGCAGCTCCTGGCTGTGCCTGCTGGACACTGGGGTGCTCATCATGTGGGTGATTCAGCCAGGCATTAAATGTGCTCACTCAAGTTGGGCTAGAGGTCTGAAAAGTCCACAGTACTGTTCAGGCAAAGTAAAGTTTGGCTGCTGAAGACCTGAGCAAAACGTGTTGAAAACAACAAGAAGTGTCCTGGAGGCACTGCAGAAAAAAAAAAAAAAAAGGGTGATTTGACATCATGAGTAATCTGAAGTCACAGCCTCAGAAATCAAGAGCATGCTGTAGTTAGGAAAGAGTAAATAAGAAGGCACAGTAGTTCTGTGAACATAATTAACTTTTTTTCTGCCAATTCTCAGGTATCTCTTAGTCCATATCAGGGACTCCAATTTAAATGTACACTAGTGCTCTGTGGATAATCAGAAGGTGTACTTTATATATTACCATAAAGTGTGCTGCTTTCAATTAAGATGATAGCTTTGCATTCATCCAAGGGGCAGCACTCAAGCATTCAACTGTTCTTATTTCAATTTATAAATCTCCTGATTTCATTTCAAACAATCTCACTTAAGGAAATGGGAGAATGATTGTTATGGATTGTGAAATATAGGAGTCCTGGGAGGGAACTGAATGTACCAGTTGGGAATATAAAAACGAGGGAATGAGTCATATAATTTCCAGTCATTCGGAAAGGGTCATCCTGACTGGGCAGGGCTACAATTATTAAAATTTATGTATCAAGCATTTTATTCCTGGGTTGAATGAATAAATGATCTTCTAGCAGACCATAACGATCCTAAATGACCCGTTAGCAATGCTGCAATAAAGGTTCTGTCAGCAATTAAATGATAGGATTTATAATACAGAACTAAAATAGTGCACCCTGGTCACTAAAATAACTCCAGAGTCAGACTTTGGATCAAGTTACCACAACCAAGCAACTGACTAATGCCCACAAAAATATCCATATCCACGGGAGTCATCTTTGTGCAGGCTGGTTGGATAATTGCACGTCTAGGCTTGTTTTCACCAACACCTCCATGGGATGTTGGGTACTTGGTCAGGGGAACACACATCTCTGTGTGCAGGTGCTCTAAATAAACATTAACATCAATGCATATTGCTGCGAGTTTTTTAGGCCAGAACAAGCCATTAGAATGTAAAGAAGCATATATTCATAAACCTGAGATAGAAGTAAATCCTGCTAACTCAAATATTGTCAGAACTTTAAATGTAATAGTGTTTAGATACATAATTTACATTACTTTTACTTAGTCATCTGCCTGTGTTTGAAAATGTGATCTCATTTTCCAAAAATGAATATATTTCATTTTGCTTCAATTAAATTGCTAAATTTTTTAACCTTTTCCTGAACCAGTAGGGTGAGGGGCCTCTTGAATCTGCTTTCTAGAGGGACCGCTTTGGAAGTTTCCTCCCAGATTTGCCCTAGACCAGGACAAATGGTTTCCCCAAGACATATGTTCTGGTATTCCAATGTGAACTCAGCAACTGACAAATAGAATCTCAAGTTTTACACTTGATGGCTCTCCAGGAGTCCTGCTAACTCAAAATGTGACTCTGGGGCATATAAATTGTTGAGAATTACAGAATCTCACAACAAAAATAATTTGAAAATGGAAAGGAAAAATTATGTTTAGTTATAGTTGTGCTAGTTGATTGAAATACAGGGCAGGTAGGGTTACTCTGAAGGAATATTAAGCATTTTCAGTGTCAAGTGCCTTTCTTTATGATCTGTCAGTGCTGAAACAACAATCCCAATACATTCCACTGGATCTTGTTACTCACCAAGGTAGAGCAATTCCAACTCCTGCAGTTCCAAATGATAATTGGACTTGTAAGGAGCCTGCCAAATTAAAATTGCCTGCTTAAAATATACAACTTGAGCAAAAAAAGGACAGGAAATTTTGAGTTCAGTTGATGATGCGTTCTTATCTCATCAGGCTACTACAGAAGGTCTTCGGCACATATGAAATCATTCCCTTGATGCTCTCACCATGCTTTTGATAGACACAATTTGATACATTGATGGATATACTTTGTAAATGTATCAAAACTCTACACCTGCATGCTAACATTTAAAAAAAAAAAGATCATACAGACTATATTGGTGTTACTGAAATTAATTTAGAGTTGAATTTGATCCAAATTCTGTTCTCACATTTGGCAACTGAACTGTAAGTGTTAATAACAAAACCAATAAATAAAGCAAAAGCTTATCTAAAGGGATGATTATTATTAAAAAAACACAACACTGAAGCGCTTCCTGAAAGAGAATAGCTGATCTTTATGTTAAAAAATACTTAAAATTGACCTTGATTCCAGCTCCTAAAGCTGACCTTGATCTCAGTATTTCATTATCATATATATGTAAAGAAACATTTCTGTGTCTATATATGTAAAAAACAACGTGTGTTCATGAAGAACAGTTCTGTAGAAAGTTTCTCACCCTTCTTATATGGATTAAGTGGATTAAGTGTACCTATGCTAGCATTGTTTAAATAACAAATAACAATTAAACAATAAAACATTTATTCTTTCAAACTCTGAATATTTCAAAACCAGTCCTGACCTCATGAACACTGCATGAGTACAGTAAAGGTCATGACTTTATTTTGACTTACAATGACTGAATATTTAGTCTAAAAGCCATTCATCCTATATTTATAAGCAATACATTTCCTTTACTGTGCATGCTACAGTTCATGGTTTTCACATGCAAGTATAATTACACAATGAATGATAATTTTTCACACTTAGAAATCTAAGCTTAGTGTCCCAGAACCTCTTCATTGATTCAGTTAGTCCTACAGGAGGCACAATGTTTGTGAAGAACACACGGGCCTTGGTGGGATGCATCAATGAGTGGTAAGAGAACTGGCAGACACTGAAGTGACACCATTCATGATCATCTTTGAAAGGTCATGGAGATCAGGAGAGGTGGCTGAGGACTGCAAGAAAGCAAATGTCACCTGGTCTTCAAAAAGGACAGGAAGGAGGACCCAAGGAACTACTGTCCAGTCAGCATGACCTCTGTCCCTGGAAAGGTAATGGAGTGTCTCATTCTGGAGGCCATCTCTTCTCGTGGACAACAGGAAGGTGATCAGCAATAGTCAGCCTGGATTCATTGAAAATAAATCATGCTTAGCCAACCAGATTGCCTTTTATGGGAAAACCTGGAGGAATAAGGGGAGAGCAGCAGATATTGGCCATTCTGACTTCAGCAAGGCTTTCAACACTGTCTCCCACAACCTCCTCATAGGGTCAGGATTTGTGGACTGGATGAGTGGACAGTGAGGTGAATTGGGACCTGGCTGAACAGCAGATCCCACAGGTTTGTAGTCAGGGGCACAGGATCTAGTTGGAGGCCTGTCACAAGGGGTGTGCCCCAGGGTTCAACACTGGTCTTAGGATTGTTTAACTTCTTCATCAGTGACTGGAATGAAGGTCCAGTGCCTCCTCAGCAGCTTCACTGACAACACAAAGCTGGGAGGAGCTTTGGGCTGGTCCCCTGAGTGCAGTGCAGCCCTTCAGAAGGCCCTGGGCAGGGTGGAGAGATGGGCACAAAGGAACCATCTGGAATTCAACAAAGGCAAGTTCAGGGTCCTTAACTGGAAAAGAATGAACCTGGGCACCAGCACCGGCTGGGGGCTGACCTGCTGGAGACCCCAGCTCTGCAGAGAAGGACCTGGGGGTCCTGCTGGACAGCAAGCTGTCCCTGAGCCAGGAGTGTGCCCTGGGGGCCAAGAGGGCCAATGGTGCCCTGGGTGCATCATGGAGAACATTGCCAGCAGGGAGGGATGGGATCCTGCCCCTCTACCCAGCCCTATTGAAGCCACACCTGCAGTGCTGTGTGCAGTTCTGGGCTCCTCAGCACAGGAGAGACATGGAGCTCATGGAGCACACCCAGCAGTGGGCAATGAAGATGATGAAGGGACATGAGCATCTGTCTCATGAGAAAAGGCTGAGGGAGCTGGGCCTGTTCAGCCTTGAGAAGAGAAAACTGGGAGGGGAGCTCATCCATGTCTGTCAGTGTGTGAAGGGAGGGTGGCAGGAGAATGGAGCCAGGCTCTGCTCAGTGCTGCCAAGCAATAGGAAAAGCAGCAGTGGGCAGAAACTGAGGGCCATGTAGTTACAGCTGAACATGAGGAGGAATTTCTGCACTGTACAGGTGACTGCATGGAACAGGTTGTCCAGAGAGGTTCTGGAGTCTCCCACACTGGAGATATTGAAGAAGTGTCTGGATGCAGCCCTGTGCCACATTCTCTGGCATGGCCCTCCTTGAGAAGGGAGGCTGGACCAGATGACCCACTCTGGTCCCTCCCCGTCTTACCTATTCTGTGATTCCGTGGTTTTTACTGCCCAAAGTCAGAAAACACCTTTATGTTCAAATCAAAAACACATTTGAATTCTCTTCTGAGTAGAAATGTTTCCCAGAAGTGAGAGACTTAACATCTAGAGATCTCACAACTTAATTTTAGGCACAAAGCTTGTACATGTGTATATTTATACATATCTGCATTTCTATACCTATATGTCTTCTTATACTACCATAACAGAAATGCTCTTGCTGAATTGAGATCTTCAACTTGTTAAAATCAATAGGACCATTTACAGCAAACCTGATTGCTAATGATTCTTATAACAGGGATTTCCATCTCCACTCGGGTTTGGCATGACTGAAAACTCATTGTAAATTCAATCATAAAATTCTGGACACTCTAAATTTGGGATTTAATCTCTGCTCCCTGGACCTGAAAAATATGAAGAAATGGTAGACTGAAACTTATACATTAGAAAACCCATTTTTAGAGGCAACATTTTTTCTGACACCTAAACAAAACACCAGCCAATTTCTGTAGGATTCTGGAAGTTTCATTCAGGAAACTCATGTTTAGGTGCTGAGACCCTATTTGCCAGGTGCTCTCCTCAATCCTTGGCTTTTGGAGCTCTTTATAACCATTTTTCCATCAGCATTTTCTCCACCGATTTCCTCCCACCTAGTCCTCTCACACTTCATGTCTGGCTTAGCTTTCCTGAGGAAGCAGCTGGGGATGGAGTCAAAGGCAGCTGCACTTATATTTTATAACACTTAAAACTCTCTTGTCATGTATAGAGCCATCTTTGAATGTTATGAAGCTACAGGCGCATAATGTGGGAAAAAGAGAAAAGAAGAGATTACAAAACCTTTTTTCCAACATCTCAGGGTGAAGGTTGTGATAAAAGTAACTTGGAATTGAAGAATCTTTGTGCTACTCTACTTTCAAATTTTACTTTACTTTGAACTTCGTGGAGAAATGCCTCATCATAGAGTTCAGTGATGCTGATGTTGAAAAGACACTTTGTTGCTCTTCTTACATAAAAACTGTCAGTGGTTCAGATGTTTGCACTCCAGCAGAGGCAGCAGTTTAAGAATTAGTTGTGGCATCTAAAACAAGATATAAAACCTGAAGAAATCTTGGCACTGAGAAATGGAGATCAGGTCATGGGCAGGAAAGCACTGTCTCTGATGATCACCAAAAAAGTATTGCCTTGATAAAAAAGAATCATGAAATTTGAAAGAAAAATAAATATAAAAATATTACACTGGGAAACTCTTAGAAGTCTTAAAAATCAAATAATTATATCACTTTTATTCTTAAGATAATGTGAGCATGCATTTAAAGACCTGTAATACTGAACTAACTTTCTGCAACTCTTCCCTTCAGTCCTGCTTGAACAATGGTCCCACAGGATGAAATGTCATATAAAAGCATCTATTTCCCCAAAAATTTCAAAGATGGCAGGTGTGGACAATCATGATGCCACTGGAAAGCACCACTGATTTTTAACTGTGCAGTAGCTCCCGTGCTACTGCAGTATATAAGGAGGTATCCAGAGCAAACAAACAATGGAAATGTACCACTGAGAAGTCAAACTCGACTTTCAGGTACTGTAGTATTGCATAACATGATTTGTACTTTCATTATTCAAGGACATGCTGATGTTGAGTAATGCCTTTAGCTTACCTAGGAGTCAACTTAATCTTTTGCCTACAACATAGTAACAAATATGGTAAACCTTAGCATTGTAATTTTCTATTGAGATTTTTTTAAAAAGTGATACAGCATATGAAAATTGCTTATACAGACTACTTTTCGTATGTGAGGATTATCCCATGCAAAATTAATGTGCTGCTTAGATGTTGAAGATAAAATGGAAGAAAAAGTCTTTACGGGATTTTTCCCCTGTGGGCGTAAACAGATATTTTTAACTTCAGCTACCAAACACAACTGACTGAGACAGAATTAGATTATATTTCCAACCAATACTTTTGTACCTTGCGAATATATGACAGCTGCAACTCTGAAAGATTTAGAACTAAGTTAGTTAATATCAGTTGTTGCTAAGAGATGCACTGCCTTTAGTAGAAAAATGAATACACACTCACATAATAAATAGATAGATGAACCGAAAGTCACAAACTCAACACAAAATAAATTTTATATTACAAAAGGGGCTAAAAATGTTTTATTGTGGAAATAAGTCAGCATTATTGCGCTTAGAATTCAACATTAATTTTGTTAACTAACCTCCTCAGAGAAAGTGTGCACACCAATGACACTTTTAAAAATGAAAAATTATTCATAATCACATTCAAGATCACAATTCAAGATAATTCTTGCAGGAGACTCAAGAAACTAAATAATTAAACCATACATTTTTACTATCTGGTCTGTTTTGAATGCTATTGCGAAGTCTAAAGAAGTTTGAGCCCCACTAGCAAAAAGCTTACAATGGAAAGAAAAAAGATGTTTTGACATAGTTATGAGTATTGCAGTTACTTGTAACTGTTTCATATTGCACTGCTATTATCATCATTTCAACACCTGCCTCTTCTTTATTGTTACTTAATGTATTCTTTTTTTCACTTAACTCTGCTTGGGGCAGTACACTGAGTTTCTCTAGACTTTGTTCACATTTCCTAACCTATGTCCGCAATTTACCTCTCATATGAAATATAATTTTGGTGATAGATCTTTTTTTCATGTTTCTATTACTACCTAAAAAGAAGATCTTAGTTTACTTCTTTTGAACACACATCACTGATATATCATCTTTCTTAAGAGGGCTGAGTTGGTGGGCGTGAATGACATAGATCTGACAAGACAAGGTCTGAAAAGACAACAAAGTTCTGCCAGCAAAAAGCACTTACAAAAAAAATTATTATGCATTTTCCAAGTCTTCTTAGTGACCTTTTGTTGTGGCTTTTGGGGGGAAAATCCACTACAAAAAAGGAGGAGTTTTAAACCATGTGAAATGTTCTTCAGAGTAAAAGAACTCTCCTCAGTCAGAGAGAGTAATGAGTACTCAGGGACTAAAGCACAGCTGAGCTGGATAAAAGTTTTAATACTTAAATACACTATAAAAGTTTTAATACTTAACAGTGCCAGAAAAACTTTTCTGATATCAAATTGGTAAAAATCCCTCTCTGATGATTATGTATAAGATACTTTTTGTGTTGTTTAAGCATTAGTCTACTGTATGTATGGAAAATTTAGGGCAAAAAATGAAGTAGCTTGTGCAAAGCAAGCCCCAAAGATCAAAAGAGCTGGCATTCCTACTAAAATTTAAGTAGCCCTTACTTCTCCGTCTGTATTCACTATCCTAGTGTTTTTTGCTGTTCTATGAATGAAACTGGGTTTTTCTCCTGGGAGACAGTCATTGTTTTGAAACAATCCTCCCTCTCCTCCCCACCTGCTAATTATCTCTTGGGGAAAAAGGTGGAACTGCAGCTGTGGGAACATTGACAGGGCTGTGTCTTGTTCTAAGAAAATTGTTTTAGGAAAAAGATTCGTGAACAGCGCTGCAGAGTCACTCCATAGTGTGTCTCAAAGCAGATAAGCTTTGGAAGGCAAAAAAAAAAAAATCAGCTTTTCCTGCCCAAACAGCAGATGGTTCCAGATAATTCCCAACAGCAGATATCATAATTAACCACTATTTCCAATATGAGCATTGCTAACGTTTCTCACCAAGCAACTTTTCTCCTCTGCCTTGACTAGTTCAAGGCCTCAAATACCTAAACACTGGATTTTGCTGCAGTTGGGTTGACCTTCCAGAAATGGCTTCTGTGCCAAAATATCACATGTAATATTTGGAACACACGTATTTGCAAGTGGAAAAAAACATACTAATCATCCAGCAAATTATGTTTATAAACTGTATGTAAAAACAGAAAAGAAAAAGCAGAAAGACTCACTGGGTAGAAACTCAAGGATATGTGCTCAAAGTGCTTTTGAAGTGTCAAAAGTAGAGTGAATTCTTAGCTGAACCATACTGCAGTCATAACATCATCGTGCCTTCAGCTGAATTACTTCAAGCAGAAAACTGAAGATCTTGTAAATGAAGCAAGATTGTCTTGGGTCAACCCCTGAAGACAAAAATGTATGTGCTGTCACAACTGGTGCCAGCAACTCATTAGATAGCTTCTCAGTGGGCCTGAATAAGATGTAGATGATGCTGGATGCTGCAAGCACCTTCTTTTTGGAAAGACTGACACAAGGTTCTGACAATTTGTTGTCCTTAAATATCATGCAATGCAGCTTATGGTTGGATAAAAGTTTATACAGTTGGAAGGAGAGAAGCAGAACACCTCTCAGGGCATCATGTAACTTTGCATAGACTGCACCAGCCCTTCAGGTGAGAGAATTTTTCAGGTTTTTTTTAAACTTTTGTTCTGCATCCTATTTTTCCAACTGCTTTTTACATCTAAAGAGAAACTCCAGACTGAAAATGTGTAGTATAGTAGCTATTACTGATAGCTCCCTCTCTGATGCTCTTATTACACAGTATCACTTTCTGCAAGAAGCACTCCCCTGTCTGAAAACACAAGATTTGGATACAAAAACTGGATTGAATACAAAATTGGCTTGGATACAAAATTTTGATTGAAAATACAATATTTGGCTTGAAATGCCAGATTTGGGGCATTTACAACTACTAATGGCAATGGGAATGGGCATATCCAGTCTATCCAAAGACCAAAATGCTCTTTGAGACAACAGTACAATTAAGTTAGAGTTATAGATGAAGACTACTATGGCCTTCCAAAGAAAGAATAAAGCATTCTTTGTTTTCCCAGGGTGAATGGCTAAATATTAAGCTGACCGAATCTGGCCTGTGAATATGTGATAAGAACAACAGAACTGAATGTGAAGGAGATCTTGTACTTGAAATTCAGACCAGGTATTTTGTCCTCGTGCCCACGTGAATTCCCTTGCAAACAAGTGCTTCACTGTTACCTTGAGCTGCCTGCTTCTCATACTCACCTTTGTGTGTAAATTACAAACAGCCTGTGGCAGGAACAATTATTTTTCATTAGGACAGTGTCTAGCGAGCCTCATCACCGCCAGTACCACGCTGCCAGGACCGAATGGCATTTCCAGCACTTTCGAGCCACGCCATTTCAGGCCCTTTTTTCGGGCTGGTGGGGCTCGCTGAGCTTCGCGGGCTGTCCGAGCGCTGAGGGGCCCGCTGAGCTCCGGGCGGGGCAGGGCAGGGCAGGGCAGGGCAGGGCAGGGCAGGGCAGGGCAGGGCAGGCCCGGCAGCCGCGGCTCCGCCAGGGTCGGGGCAGCGCGGGGCTGTGACCTCCGGCGCCCGGCCCGGGCCAACTCGTGCTCTGCAGTTCACCGAAGCCCTGTTGGCTTTAAAGTTAATAATTCACCACTCGCTTTCCATTTCTGAACAAGGTCTTTATTTGCGTGGTTCAAGGTTTAATCACCTTGTTAGCCACCGCTTTGAGCTGCTGTCCCACGGCCCGCGGGGAGGGGAGGGGGGCGTGAAACCGTGACTGTCATACGCGTTTTACGAAAAACGGAGGAGGCCCCACTGAGTCCGGCCCCCGACACAAAGCTGCCGCCTTCCATCGCAGCACACTCAGAGCCGCGGGAGCCTCGGGGCGGGGCAGCGGGAGGCGCCGGGCCAGGGCCCGTTCCCTGAGGGGTTAACGGCGGCAACATGGCGGCGCGCCGGCCCGCCCCTCTCCGCCCCCCGCGCGCGGGGCAGTGGCGCGCGGCCGGGCCCGCGGCTGTCGCGCGGTGATGAGTCACCGGCAGGCGCGCGGCGCGGGGGCGGCGGGCGCGCAGCGGGCGGCGAACATGGCCGGCGTTGCCGACGCCGCCGCCGCGCCGGGCAGCGGCGGGGAAGGGCGGCAGGACAGCGGCCGCGGGGAGCCGAAAACTCTCTGGGGGAGCAGCGAGCCGCGGCCGCCTCCCGCCGGCCCGGGGCAGCCGTCCCCGCAGCAGCGAACGGAGACGTTGGGCTTCTACGAGAGCGACCGGGGCAGGAAGAAGAAGCGGAGCCTCTCGGGTGAGGGGCGGCGGCGGCGGGGCCAGCGGGCTCCTCCTCGCGGCAGAGGGGGCCCCGGGACAGGGTGGCCCGCACCGGGTACCGGGGTGGCCGTGGCGGCGTTGCCCGGGGCGGGCGGCTCTTGGTTCGCCCGTGCGAACTTGGGCGAGCGACTTGAAAAGTGCGCCGGGAGCGGGCGGGCCCCGGGAGCGGCGGGCGGCCCGGGAGAGCTCTCCCTCAGCCCTGCCGTGGGGTCGCTCCGTGAGGCGGGTGCGCCTGGCCGGCCGCGCCCCGGTCCCCGTACGGGAGCTGGGGTGCGGAGCGCGGGCGGCCGGGTCCCCGTGCCGTGTCACGCAGTTTGTCAGCCGCTGCTGCTCGGGAGGGGTGCGAGCCCCACGGGCACCGTCCCTGGAGCGGTGCTGTGCCCCAGGGTGGGACTCCGGCTGTCGGGCTCGGTACCTGCCTGGAGCGAGCGGGGCCGCTCGGAGCGCTCCCCGCGGGCCGGGTGGCTGCGGGCTCGCTCGAGTTTCTTGCTGAAGTGTTAGAAATGTTTGGTCGTCTTACCAGGTCTTGTTACACGCTCACAGCTGCGACTACAGTGGTCTTTGCCTGTGCTACTGGCATTGACGATGCTGTTAGAACTTTGAAGTTGTGCCCAGATTATTAAAAGTTATTTAAAGTAAATTAAATTTGCCAGCTGGGGATTTATAAGGAAAAATAAGGGGAAATGTCATGGCCTTTGTTATCAGTATGAAGCTATATTTACATTCAGGCTTCAACCGGTTATTTCAGGTACCTACTAAGTAACTTTTTAAAATACCCCTGCCGTTTTTGTAAAAAACGTCAGTCACCGTGTCAGGATTAATTTAATGTTGTAAGGTTATAAATAACTATATTGCTACTGTATTCTTGAATGATTGGCTTGCTTAAAATCTGGAAAGTGCTTGAAGTGTAAAACTTTCAAGGCTTTTTCAGTCTTGGCTTGAATGTGGTAACACAGATCTTATAAAAAAAAGAAAATAAAATAATGGGAATTAGGATTTAACTTTAACAATGTGTCAATAATTGTATGCTTTCCTTCGAGTTTGATGGGTGCAGTGTCTGTTTCTGATGTGTTAGATCATCAGACGTGCAGCATCATTGACTGCAGTTCTGTGGTGCTGATGAACACTACAGAATGTAAAGGTGATGTAATTTTTCATAGTTGTAAAGGAATTAGCTTGATTGCAGTAGTATGAATTGCTTTGAGGTGAAAAAAAAGAATGATCAAGACACATACCCATGTGCCTGAAAAACAACTGAACAAATAACTTTATAAAAAGAGGATTGTTACTGGAGGTGCTGGAGAATACTTTACTATGTCCATGAAATTGATTTGAAATTTTAAAATAGTTAAAAACCTTCAGTGCTCTTTGATGTTTCATGGCAAGAAAACATAAGAACAGGCTTCTTGATTGAGCAACTAAAAATCCCAACCCGTCTAAGGGTAGCAATACGTTAGTACTGTAAAGAGAAGTTGATTAGAGGAGAAGAAAACTTTTTAAAAGATACATTTTCTTGATTAATTGGCATAATTATGGAAGAAGTGTGTGTATTTAGGATTGACAGGAGTGAAGTGAGCCTGGAACTGCTGTAGTTAGGATTAAATTAATGATTATAGAGTAGAAACTTACTGAAGTGCAATACATTTCACATTTCCTCAACTTTTCCTCTCCTTTCTGGTTAATGGTTGTCCTTTGTGCAGCTATGCATTGAAGTATAACTTAGCTAAATCACTGTCTTCTTACCTTGAAGGAATTTGTGTCTTTTGTGTTTTTTGAAGATGCTTATGCTCTCCTGTCCTGAGGTGTGGAGGTAAATGAGCATACTGTAAGCATTAAGAGTATGAATCTGTCTGAACAGATTAAACTTGGACCACAGTCTAAAACTTTGACTGCAAAAGAGGGGAATTTGAAGTAGGGAAAGAATTTGAAGTGGGAGGTAGAGTTTACTCTTAAAAGAAAATGTTGCTTGATGCTTTGATAGCAGAATTAAGCTGGTTTTGGAATGATTTATTACTTTGTTGTGCCGTGGTGTCTCACGCTGTTCTTTTGGTTACTGTGTTTTTCCTACAGGGTCAGCCCTGATCTGTTTCACAGCTGGCACAGAGCTGAGGCTGCTGCTGGGTGGCAGGAAGGAGGGAGGTGGCTGTGACTGACTGTGTGCGCCAGTGCATCCCTGGCACTGCCGAGGGGACTTTGCAGTCACACTCTGGAGCTTGTGTATTGATCAGGCTCAGTCAGGAGGATTGATTATCCCTCAATATCTAGGGCATGAAAGTCTAAGGGGTTGGAAACTTAAAATAATTTGGTTTCCAGCGATAGACCTCTAAAATACTTTGTGTTAGGTAAGAAGGGGTGGGAACAAATAGCTCATTATCTAAATTCTTAGAATATCTGAAGTTGGCAGGGACTCATAAATTACCCCATGGTACTCACCAAATGCATATATTTACTGTGCAGGAAACTTCAGTTGTTTGACATTGGTCTGTCTTTAAGTTAGAGAAGGTTGGTTATTTAAGGTGGAAGAAAAAACACCTGGGCATTTTACAGAGTTATTATTTGGTGTGCTTATACATGCCAGGTTTTACTTTCAAGTTTTTAAATGTTGAAGAATTGGCATAACCAAAAAAGTTTAAAGTGATAGTGTTAGAAAGGGAGACTCCAGAAAACAAGTTTACAAGAGGTCTGAGCAGTGATTTCACAGATTGAACTTTGTTTGAGACTTCACATGTAAATATTAGTTTATTATTACCCATTAGGCAACATGTTGTTTTGTTTGTTTTTAAATGCCTTTAAGGCTTTGAGTGGTTTTGGCCTACTTAGTGGAAGTGGATCATCAAAATCACTATCCAGTGACAAGCTCATACACTGGAAAATGGGTCAGTTCTCATAGTTTAAAGAAAATCATGATTTATTAACAATACATAATTAACAGCTAGTTAGTGAGTTTTACAGCCAGTACCAGCAATATGCTAAACCACAATAGCAGATACATGGAGAATATTAATGCAGCACCACAAACTACAAGGTGCCTCCAGGTTGTAATCACACCTCCCACCCAAGGTAATGCAGGCTGTAAGCACACCCTCTTTTGCTTCTTTTATATTTCTGCTTGAGCTGATTCCTTCTTTGCTTTAAAACTTTGTAAACTTCTGGCTACTGTGAAAGGCTTCATCTTCCATGTGATGAATATTGAGAAGGCATTGCCTCAGACAGTTCTGGGTGAATTCTTCATGCAGAGTGTCAATACTTGCATTCCACTCTTAACAGCTGTTACCTGAGTTGTTTTGCTAAGGATGTATATACAGCCTCTTCCTGCCCTGAAAAATGCAGAGCATTCTACCATGCAAGGTTACTTCTCCCTCCTCTCGTCCCTAAGACTTTGGCTGAAATTTGAATTTACCATTTGTGAACATGTGTGTGTATCATAGTAGGTGTCTCTAGCTTTTCATTTGTTTGTCTAGATGAGTGATTTTCATCTTCTGGGTATTGTGTGAACCAGAGTTTCTAGTTTTAAATGCCAGTAATCAGAGATGTTGAACTTCATTGTAGTGTTCTGTCACTTCTGAAGTGTTACAAGGAGGTGGTAATGTCAGACCTTGGCTGTGAGTGTTGAAACTTTAGTTCAACCTTCTTTTGCTAACAGCCTGAATTTCATAATTATAATTTCATATGTTATAAATTTTGTAAGACTCTTCCGTGCAAAGTCTTTTATAGAAGCCATATGAGCTGCTTAAACACAGGCCAGTCAGCCTTCAGGTTATTTAGGTACAGCCATTAAAGCAGAGGAGATCTGTATGTGCCTGATGGCTTTTTGGTGGTGAAAGACCTGATCCCAGAGGTTTGTGTGTTTGTGCTGTTTGTGCACTGAACCGCTTGGGATCGCACGTCTGTCAACGCTTTGCTGTTGTGGACAGCTATTCTTTAAAATAAAGAACAAGTTGCTAATGTTGCCCAGTGAGAAAATAGCTTTTAAGAAGTCAAAAATAGAGTTTAGTAAATTTAGGAGGTCTGATAATACATTAAGGATTAGATTCACCCAGCGTGTTGCATTTTGTGTAGCAGCTTTGAGTAATGTTTTGTAGAAGTGGATGTCTGATTGCCTGGGAAAAGCGGCTTGTTTGTTGGGAGGCAGCAGGGAGATGGAGTGGAGAGCATTGGATTGCATCTCCTGTAACTCCTTCCGTGCAAAGTTATTTAACCATCAGCAAAACCTTCTGGGTTAGAGGCTATGCAAATGCAACATGTAACAAGTAATAAGTAACAAATGTTAGCAGCTTCTCACCCTCTGGAGGCCGTGCCTGAAGTGACTCGTGTCTGTGTGTGTTTGTGCATAGATCTTTCCTTGCTGAGGTTCATCAGTGCCGAGCTGACCAGAGGTTATTTCCTTGAGCACAATGAGGCAAAATACACAGAGCGGCGGGAGCGAGTGTACACGTGCATGCGGATACCTAAAGAGCTGGAAAAGGTGAAGTATGCTCTAACTTTTGATTCCATTTACAGATGAAATATGTTGAATTAAATGATTTAAAGAACTGTTTATTTTTAAAACACTTTTGCTACAAAAACAAGATGTAAACCTCTATAATGATATTTTTCAATGTTACTAACTTAAACATTTTTGTTTCAGCTTTTTTTTTGCCTGTTTTCTTGTTGCTGCTGGCAACTCATGCTATTAGCAGAGACAAAAGACAAACAAGTGCAGATGATGACAAATTAATTCAAATATATAGATGTCACTGATCCTTAAAGGAATAATCAAGAAAAAGAAAACTTTTTACAGCAAAATGTAGTTTTACATTTAAAAAAATCTTTTTTTCAAAGATTTTTTTCCAAGGTAAAGTTCTCTGACGATGGGAAGGTTTCAGTCTTATAAAAACAATGGTGACAGATGAGTTTTTCTACGGTTTTTAACTTAATTTTTGTAGTTTTTCTTTTCTTTTGTTTCTTGCCACTATTTGCCACATCTCCCCTCTCTGTCCCAGTGTTATGGCCCTTCCTGAGGGATTCTTGCCACCTCCTCTATGTCAGCTTAGATAATATTCTGGCTCTGCAGTGAGCCAAGGTTTTGTTCTGGCTTAGCCATGTTGATTTGGGAGCAGCAGCAGCAGCAGTGTGCTCAGGATTGATGAGTAAGGCACCATTGGTAATAAGGTTTGGCTAGGCTGCAGTGTAATGATAACATTAAAATTAATACTGCTGAAATTCCCAAAATCTCTAGGGAAGGGATGAAGTTACATAGGGCTAAATCATTTTAATTTAAACTGAAGGAGAAGAAGAAGAAGAACTGAACTGTTCTTCTCCCACTTCAGTCTCCTACTTTATGCATGCTGCCTGTTTTGCATGAGCTGTGGTTCTTGTTGGACCATTCCAGGAGTTAAATCCACTCATAGTTTGGCAGAGAATGTTATACTTCCCTTGCTCTGTTTGCTCTCTGCTAGAATACTGCCCTGATTTGCTCAGCCAGTATTCTTGAGAATCCAGAGTCTGCACAAGGACAGAAGGGGAGCTTCATAACTAAGGATGAAAGAGCAGTGGAGGAAGAAGGAAGGGTGGGCAGGATTCCCTTGGTCAGTAGTGTGTTCATGTTCCCCCTTCAGTATCATTAAATTCATCCTTCAGCCATGGTGATGCCTGGCTTTACCAAATTAAATTCCCAGTCAGTTAGTGCAGAAAATCACAGAATGAATGGGATTGGAATGGACCCATGGAGTAGTTCATGCCCTTGCCTAAGGCTGTGTGACCTACAACAGGTTGTTCAGGATTGAAGGCTTTGGACATCTCCAGGGATGGTGTCTTCACATCCTCAGTATTTACCCATTCCAGTTCATGATAGAATATTCCACTTATGGTAGAGACTCAGTTCAATGACAGTGTTTTTACATCATCTCCATTTTTAATTATGTAGATTATTACATGCTGTCTCCAAAGCACAGAAATTATTCTGAAGGATTGTCACCATAGCTTTTCAATAAAATTTTTGGTGTATGAGAACATGTAATATCCAGTAGTCTTTTTATAAATAAGATTAATGCTGTAAGTGGTACAACTGATGGGTTTTGCATGGTAAATCAAACTTCAGTCTGTGCTTTGAATATGAAATATTATGAAACTGAATAATAAAGAGATTTTTAAAATGATAGTTATCTTTTTACACTGAGATGATGAAATAATTTTTTAGTTCTTTTCCTTGGCTTAGTCCATGTTAGTATGCATACTAACTTTATCAAATTGAGCACGTAGAAACCAACTAAATAGTGCACAGATCATCACCTGTTGCAGAAACTGCTTACCAATGTGATACAAAAATCCACTTACTTGAAATAAAGCATGTGTGGCACTAGTAAAGGAAGAGAAGAATTTTCTTGATAGTTTGTTTTGTTTACTACCTAATAGTGTAATTACAGAATAAGATTGAAAACTATAATCAGGTAGAGTCAGAATAAATTGGAGTAAATTTATCAAAGCCTAATCTTGGGAGATATTACTTAATAGGCACTTATTTAAATTATCCATAATTTTAGACAGGAGAGTAATGTTCAAAGGGTGGTATTTTTGTTGTTGTTCTGAGCACCCTTTCTTTGTTTAGAGAAGCGTGATAATTCACCATGTAAGTGATACTTCCACTCAGGCATTTTGTGTAGTTTCAGTGGGAACTTTTCATTTAGTAGGTTACTTATACTAAATAAGGTGATCTGGTAGTCTCTGTTCCTGCCATCTTAAGGGAACAGGTTTTAGTTGATCTCAAAGTTAAACTTCGTGCTCCTGTGTTAAATTATATTTATGATAATGGAAAAGCTCTGTAAGCTTTTCTGTTAGTTCCCTAATGGAGCAGCAGAAATAATGTTTACAGAAAGGAGTAGAAGGTTCAGCACTGATTATATTTCATTGGGTGTGTGTAGCAAAAACATTGGGAAAATGAGGACATTCAGCAATAATTGCAAATATTAATGCAAGCTTATAAAATGTGAAAAACAGTCATTGCACTCAGGGGGAGAAGAAGTCTGTCTAAATCTAAAAGAAAAAGTAGTGTTGTTTTTGAGATTATAAAGATGTCCTCAAAGAACACAAGCAAAATGACAGGCTGTCTTTCTGTTTTGTTGGAGTTAAGGAGTTTAAAAATACTAAGTGTTCAGTTCTGGTCATCTTTAGTGCTTGAATATTCAAAACCGAGTTTAAAAGTTATTTTAAAATAAATAGATAGCTTAATGACATATTAAGGCAGTGCATAAATTTATCCACAGTTCATGTAACCACTGCTCCTGATAACTTTCAATAATAACTAAAAGTGATGACATTTTAGAAAATACTACTAGAGATGAATGAGTAAATATCAGGAAAGAGACCTTAGCATCATGATTGTATTGAAGTATTCTACCACTGTAGAATTGGTTGAAATAATATTATAAAGGAAAATAAAAATTGAGGAATGATGGCAGTGCTGTTGGCCTAAGTCAGTTGTTTTCATGGCCTGTAGATAGTTGTTCTGGGGTGCAGTCTGTAGGATTGCTTTTGGAGTTACAGTGTATGAGGTGTAAGAGTGCTCACATGGGACTGGCCATTGCTCAACTAACAAAGAAGGTACTTTGAAAGGCAAAGGGACTGTGAGAACTAAAAGTAATTTACTTGTACTTTGGTTTACACCCTCACCCCAAGTACCTTCCTTTCCCATCAGCAGTACATACCACTTTCACATGTAAATGCATATCTGACATGGTTATGTGGGTCTGCTTAGATGTTGCTAGTCTTAATTGTGTAGCCAGTTAAGCTGGCTTCTATGGGATTATCCTTGCAGGAAAAAATACTGCCTCAAGTCTGACCAAAGCATAAAACCATATTTCTAGATTTCCATTTAGATAGAACACAGAATCATCTAAAGAGTAGCTAAAGAAGGAATGTCATGTGGGCAGAGTCTGATCTATGGGAGCTTTGGAATTGTGGAGTTTATGTCTAGTTTAATTATCATATAGTTCCTTGGCTTGTAGCCACAATGAATGGCTTTAATGTTTGTGTAAATTAAGGATAAGACATTTGAACTTTGTGTGTTATGTTCTTTGTATGAAAAAGGTAGTTATTCTTTGAAGGAGTTCCACCACAGCTGTAATTTACAAGGTAATAGAAAACTTTTTGGGGTGAGGAAATAATGTTGAAAAAGGAGATAGGAAGAAAATGGCTGTGCACATTTACACACAACTCTATTGGTTTTCCCCTAAGGTTAAAACATGAACTTTGTTAACCTTACAGGAAAGTCACCATTGGAAAATGAGCTGCAGGTATATTCAACTGCAGTTTATATATTAAATAAAGACTAAGTTCAGTGAGCTGTGAAAGTCTACAAAAGCCTTCATTACTTGGACCTTGTGGTGCAGAATTGCTGAACAGTCTTCAAATGCATAACATGTTAATTTTTTTTTATGGTTCAGCTGATTGAACAAGTGAGCATATTGTGCTTATTTGGTTAATTAGTCTTATGTAAATGTATATTTCATAGCATAATTCTTTATAAACTTCTTGTGAATTTTATAAACTAATAACGTACTTCTGTTTATTTTTGTAATTTAGTTGATGTTTTTTGGAATCTTTTTGTGCCTGGATGCTTTTCTGTATGTGTTCACCCTGCTTCCTTTGAGAGTTTTTCTGGCAATGTTCCGGTTCATCACTTTGCCTTGCTATGGCTTACGGTAAGTTGATTCAAGAGAAAGGTGTTGATACCCTTAAATGATATTTCACCATTTATGTGTATGCTTCATTTTATGGCCTTTCAGTGCTGTTTGAACTACTAATGGCTTCTTCCACTGAAAAATAGAAGTCTCAGTCTAAGCTAGCCAAAGTAAAGGTGTGTATGTGACCTTTAAGCTTTACCAGCAGTCACTGTCACCATTGCTTCCCTCAGACACAACAGTTTGATAACAGCACCACTTAGGCATATCCAAGTTAGTAAAGGAGAGAGATGTAACCTTCCCTTATAGTTTTGTTCTTTTACCTGACATCTATGTGAACATTTTAAAAAAATTTCTTAGGATTGGCTCATGTGTTTTGATAGGCTCTTTGATATCAAAACAGAAGTTGTTTATTTTTTAACAGTTAAGGCTTTCCTTATTTTTATGGAAAACTTTGCTGAAAAGATCCCTCAATAAAAAGTGTTCTTTTCTTTCATCTGAAGAATCCTAGGG
This sequence comes from Melospiza melodia melodia, assembly GCF_035770615.1. NCBI lineage: Eukaryota > Metazoa > Chordata > Aves > Passeriformes > Passerellidae > Melospiza > Melospiza melodia. The sequence continues at coordinate 82,606,564 of NC_086198.1, read as the reverse complement.
AGTGAAATGTGGAGAGGACAACCAAGCAGAATATTAAGAAATATTAGATCTTCATGCCTTGATTTTCTGTTCATGTCAATACTAAGAAGTTGCTAATACATAAAGTTTTTAGTTTTTCTGGCATAGACATCAAAAATTGGATAGAATTAATCTCCTTCATAAAACCTGCTACTTCATGGTAAAGTTGGTTGTGTAAGCCTTAAGTGTAGTCTAAAATAAAAGGAGCAGTTGTATTGATGTAATTTTTTCTCTAGAATGAATAAAGACTTCAGGATCTTTATTCTGAATTTGACAAAACTTGAAGTTGATTTATGGTTACTGAATTTTTTTAAATTATATTGTTTGTATTTGCATTATCAATATTGTCTTTTATATGTGAAGATCTTTTAGATGCATAGTTTGGAAATGTATGTTCTGATTACAAGCAAATGCTAGTTAGTTGCAAAAATATGATATTGTAAAATATAGTCTAAAGCTGAATGTTTGTGTTTGTGATGTTAAACATAGGCACTAGATGGCAGTCTCTAGTGTTTTATTGTGCTGTTAATTTTGAACTGAACTTCAGAGTTAGTAGGTCAAGACAGTTTTCTTAGCTGTGTAGAAATAAGTTATTTGGTTTTAGCCTGATGACAAGGCAAATTCTGTGCCTATTTGTAGATATCTGTATAGATGCTATTACTAAATTCAGGTAAATGTAACAGAGTTCAGTTTATCATTTGAATCTTACTTTTTTCTGTTTTAGAAGTGTTCTTCCTTGTTTATAAACTCAGCTTTGCTTTTGGCAAAGAAATTTTCTGCTCTTCTGAAATTACAATTAAAGATTTCAAAGACCAATTACTGTTTTAGGTTGTTGCTCAGTATGCTGACAGAAGTGACATTTGAAGCACCATATGCACTCACATGCATGTGCTATGTGTATATATGCGTTCATGCACCTGCAATGCTAATATTTAGTCTGCTTGCTTGACAGTATTTTGTGTGTCAGGGACAATAGAAGGTGGTTTAATCTGTTGAACTTTAACACAGTCAAGTGTTATCAAGTAAGATGCTGTGAAACTGAGACTGAGTGAAGAAGTCTTTGTTTTTGTAACAACTCCTGAAGCAATTTCTTCCAATGTGTTGGAATCTAGTTCACTAGAATCTCTACTTGTTCAGTAGAGGCTTTGTTTAATTCATTCATGTTCTAAAGTTTGTGGCTTTTTACTGAAAATTTTAGGACTCATGTAATGGAACGTCTTCAGATGTAATAATTCTTATTTCCAAGTATTCAGAGCCTGCACTTTGAATTTTGGGGGGTTTTCTTGGTTTTTGTAGTTATGCTGATTTTATTTGTTATGGCAAAAAATATTTGTGATTTTCTTCCAGCTCAAGAAATACAGTTTTATGTATTTGTAACAAAATAGAGTTGAATAAGTAAAGCACATTTGTAATTATAAAAGGTACTTACAAAGCAGGTGGCTGTTTATCTTCTGGCTTGTTCTTCCTTGCAAATATCAAATAAATGTTGACTAGTTGTTATTTGAACCTGCCACATCATATTCCATTCTGTGTAGTAAATAAAAGTGCTCCTCCCTTCATCCTGACTTTTCTCTCAACATCTCAGTGGAGTAATTGAGCAGTGACTGTTCTGTTTCTCTTCCAGTTTACTCTTCAGCTTATTTATTTCCTCATAATTCTACCTTCTCTTTTCAGTGTAGAGAAATATTATATTACCCTTTTTTTTTTTAACAATGAAACCACATTCTATATAAATGGGCTAATTCCTGTCTATGGTGTATTATGCAAAGTGCTTAAATATTGGGGAAGTGGTTTATAGCCTCTTCCACATGTTGGAATATTTCATTCTACGGAGTTCTGAAAGGAAACAAAGAGTAATGTATCTCAAAGAAAATAGTTTACTTTTTCTGCCTAGACAGTGTAAGCACTGTTTGACTTCTGTCATCCTTCCTCATCACTTGATCTTTCCTTTTGAGCAAATTTAGTTCTCTGTTTTTGTCAGAGCTATATTGGCGCTGACAAAGCAATCTTTTTAAAAACTTCAAGAACTTCAGTCAGAAGAAACCAAGATTCTATCATTGAGTGAACTAAATGCTTTGTTTAATTACTGAGATCAAACTGGCAAAGGCTGAATCATTGCATGGTTTTGGTAGTTTTGGCAGGTGCAATTGCATTAGTCTGTGCTCTATAAGTGACGGGGTGCTTTTAAAAAAATTAACAAGCACTTTACAAAATTAGATAACATCTTTTGAAATTAGAAAAAAACAGCTCTACTGTATTTGAGACAAGAACTTTCCTAAATTATTCTCTTTGAATCTTTTAGACTATTCTCACCTTATGAAAACATTCTTTGACAGCATAAAAGATTCATTGTTCCAGCCAAGTATGTGCCAAGGTAGACAGAGCAGTGTACCTGGTGGAGTTCTGTTCGAATTAGGGTCCTTGGTGACAGGTTCCTAAAACTGACTCTACCCAAGGTTGAAAGTCTCATTTTACAATTCAGACAATTTTTTTATCAATACCTCAGACCCAGAGATTCTGGGTAGATTCATATCACTTCCTCTTTTGAAGCTCTTTCACAGAGCTAACTTATAATTTTTCTTGAAAATATGTTGCATGCCAATAAAGGGCAATATGGGAATGTGGAAAATCTCTTCTGTATTATTTGTGAGGCACCATGATATGAAAGCTAAAATTGCACGTTAGTGAAACTCTGATAAGACTCCCAATTTAATTATGTTTGAAGGCATTTTCCATCATCTCCACAAAGCAAGAAAGGATTTGGGAGGGAAAGTGAGGGTTTTTTCTCCAAATTGTAGTTTTCTCAAAAAAATACAGTAGGAGATTATGTATTTTCTGACATGTAAGGATAGATTGACAAAACCTTTACAAGAGACCTCCCACACACACCTCATCTGCAGGGGTTCCCCACCCCCCCACGGGCAGGAGTGGGTCCAGGGATGAGGGCAGCACCTTGATAGTGGAAGCCCAACAAGACCCTGCTTTGTGTGAGCAGCACCCACCCACCCCTCACATGCCTCAGCACCTCCAGAGCTGAATCCCACCAGGAGCTGGAGCCTGGTGCCAGTGAACCACAGTTGTGAGTTCAGTCCCTGTGCAGGCCAGGCATTTAAGAGTTGCACTTAATGATCCTTGTGGGTCCCTTCCAACTCAGAATATTCTGTGAATTTTTCCATGTGGAAGTAGATATAGGTAGATTATAAATACCTGTTCAGTATTTTACTTTACTCTGCTCTCTAAAATAAGTGACTTAAGGTCCTGTCAGCAATAACATTAATAACTTCAGCTATATTGCATGTACATCTTAAAATTCTCATTGGCCTCCTGTGAATTTACAGATTCATGTTTTTCAGTAAGAAATAAATAGAACAGCATTATTCCAAGAAAGAAACTGTAGAAATAAGGCATATCTGGAACAATAAAACAAACAAATACAGTGGCATTCTTTTTATAGACATTATTTATCTATTTGTTCATATTATCAGGCTAGTAAATAATTTTGAACCTCTGTTATACACTTACTCCCAAGCCTTTTTTGTCTTTGAGGAACTTAACTATGAAATCCATAAACTTCCTTTTGTCACCTGAAGTTCATTTAGGAAGTTGTGCATCTGCCCATGGAAATGTTCAGCTTTCTACCAACCAAAAAAGGAAGATGCATTCAATTTTTTTCTGTAGTATACTCTCAGATCAAGTGCTCCTTTCTCCTTTCCATAGCAGTGCATAGTGTAGCAACATTACAACCTTCTCTTTCTTTCTTTCTTGTAAATCAGACCGAAGGGAAGAGCACTTTCACTTCCTTTATAGGATGGAATGTGGTGTCACAGGATTCCTCCTTGGTGAGTAAATCCTGATTTTCTTTTTATTTCTGTGCTGTCAGGTCAGCCAAATTCGCACATCTACAGGTAATCAGTAAAAAGCCTGGTTACAAATGAGTAGTATAGCTAAATTAACCAACATACCTCAAAGGAGGAACCAACACTTAATTTTCATTACAAACACATGAGATTGATTCAGTGCAATTTGTGGTAGGTGTATTTTTGTGTAACTTAACTTATTTCCACAATGATGTAATCTTAGTTTTAAAGTAGAGTGCCTGTGGACCAATTTGGCCCAGTATAAAAAAGGCTGTCTTGGAAAAACTATAGCCCCTGCTGTACTTCAGTTTATAGTGCCTTAACCTTTTTGAGGTTTCTTCTAAGTACTGCTTCAGTCAGGTTCATAGCTATATTTTTGTTTGTACTTAAAGCAGGTTTTTTTGTAATGCTTAACCTCAATCTTAGGGGGTTCAGAAAGTTCATTGCCAGGTGTCTTGGTATTAGACTCATAGATAATTCTATGCGTAATAAAATACAGCAGTTTCGCATATGTTTGTTAACTATCTTCAGTTATATTTGATTCTGTTATTTGAAAAATAAAAGCCTAATGAAAGCTTATTCTAGCTGTCACTTATTTGAAACCTCGTTTTGTTTTTTTTATTTTTTTTATTTTTTGAGGCAGCTCTCATCGGGGCCTAACAGCAAGGTTGGTTTTGTTTCATTCTTAGCATGGTCTCGTGCTGTATTGTGTGCATGTAGCAGCTTTTTATTGTTTGAGAAATGCAATGCCACCTAATCTTGGCAAGCTTGGCTCTCCGTTTCTTAGAAGTCCACATTTGGGATGTATTTTTTGTATAATTCTGTAGAATCACAATTGTACATGAGTGAAGTCCTGCATAGTGTATGGTGTACAGCTTCTTAAAATCTCAAACTGGAAATTAGATTTTCTCAAAATAGCCTCTTTTCCTGAAGCCAAACTTGATCATAATTGTAGGAAAACATTTCCAATAGATTGCATAGTCCATTTAAAAGAATTTTAGTGTGTATTTATGTGGGCAAGTATACACTTCAGACAACCTCACTTGGATTTTATTTTCCATTACATCTTTAATTATGCTAACAGGAAAATATACCTTATGTGTTAATGTGACAATTTTAGTTAGTGCTTCATGTAAAATTAGAAATTTATGACACCACAATTCTTTTATGAAGGATATCTTGAAGAATAGAGAGTCTGGTAAAAACTACACATAAAACAAACCCCATTGTTCAGTTTCCGTCCAAGTATCTTCAATGTAAAATGGAGAGAGAAAAGATACCTAAGCAAAATTTTAACTAGACCACAATATCAATAACTGAAATATATTATATATATACTCCTCAATGGTTGCCTGTTTGAAAATGTTAGCATTGAATAAATAATACAGTTAGAAGAGGTTTGCTGTAAAATACATTCTTAAACTGGTAAAATGCTAAAAGTCTTCTTCAGTGTATTAGCAGAACAATAAACCCAAATAAAAAGGACTTTTAAAGCGTCAGCATTATTATTCTTACAAAACCTTTAAAATATGTATTTGTGTATGTTATTAAGATGAAAATACCCGTCTAAAACATTTTTGCAGTGACACTGTATTCATATCTTTAAATTACTGTATATATGACATCAGTATCGGAAATTTTGTATGTGTTGACTTCATAGGAGTAATTGTTTAGAGTAATATGAGTTATTTGGATGAGATTAAATAGTCTAAACTAAAGAAATCCATTAAAATGCAGTGAATTGTATCAATAAACAAGAAAATACATTGACTGCCTGTTGATTTAAAAAAAAACTTAACAAAACAATCAAAACCCAAATGACTCTAAAAGATGATTGGAAAACCATATGTAATCAGGCTAGTGAAGAATTGAGGAGCCCCAGGAGTCATGTAAGATAAAAATAAAGGAATCATATGACATCATGTGACAGTCTGTGCAGTTAAGTTTAAAATAATGTATTCAGAGTGCATATGGGTTGGATGCCAAAGTAACTAAGTACTCAGACAAGTGTACTTGTCTGCAGATTACACAATGTAGTGAAAGCATTGTTCATTTTGTAGTGTTAGTTGCTGAAAAGCATACGAGAAGCAACTGTAGTGACACTTCTTTTAAGCTTTTTTATACAGCAAGAACAAATTTATTTTTGTCCAGGTTGCATTTCATGTTCCAAATGGTTTAACTACTTTAAATTCAATAAGCAAATCTTATTAAAATACCCGACACACAATCTTGGTTTTCTTGGAAATCACTTGCTTAAGTAATCTTGTTCATTAGCTACTTATGATTTTGAACATATTAAAGATAAATATTGGTAAACTGTGATTTATCTTTAATAACACTCGTGATGCTGAGTAAATTCAGTTGTACAACTTTTGGAGCAAAAACAAGTTTGGAGGGATAGATACCAATGCTTTGAAAACCTTGAGCTGCTTTGCTTCTTTAATTTGTGAAAGAGAAACTAGCAAACATTAAGGATCAGTAGTGTGACCATCTGTGCAGTCACAGCCCCTGTGGATGATGGAACCTAATGCTTTTCCACCACTAGATGGAGACAGAAGACTTACTGCTGTATAAGATGTGGATCATGGCATTTTGAGTATGATGTTAAATAGAAATACCTTGAAATTTACAGACGGATAACTAGTTCAACTAGTTCCTTAAACTTTCACTTGAGTTTGCTTATGATGAGCACTGGTTTTCACACTAGAATTTTCTTCATTGGGTAGGTGTTTTACATAGATTGCGATATAAGTTTGACTTGATTTTGTAACAGAGGGGATTTTTTACAAGAGTCACAAGTCATCTTGAAAAAAAAATTACTGTTTTTCCTAAAGCTTATCCAAGTTTGGGGGTAGCCAGTATATTGGGTAACATTCTAATTAGATAGTATTTTAATTTAATTTTATAGAATATACCAGTATTCTAGAAGTAATTCTACATATTTGTAAGGCAATTTGCTTGCTTTTAGCTTTCCAAAGGGAGGGGGCATACATGGATCCAGTGGTTTTCTAAACAGAGGAAAGACTTGGATTTACACTTTCTAAATTTCTCTCATGGTTGACAAACCATGAATTGGAAAGTTTGAAGCATGAGTATTAACCCTTGCTTTTTATTGTGTTGTAAAAAGTGGGGTTTTTCTGTAATGCTGATTTGCTCAGTTCCTGGTTGATGCCAGTCAGTGCATTGTGGAAATTTTGTCATAGTCTGACTTTGAGCTGCTGTAAATACTGCGGGGTGAGCATTGAGTGTGCCATGCTTCTGCTTTTTAACAACTGACTGGGCTGAAACAGAAGCATGCTGAATAGAGAGGTATAGTAGTGTGGCTTGCATAGTATCACTATGTCAAATGAATAATAAGCTTATATATCCCCTAAAGTATGGACTTCTTTGTTTGTGGTGTTTTTAGAAGTAAGGCTTTGTCTCAGTGGAGGTTTTCTGTCAATTAGTAGATGTAAAGATAAATATACCCAGAGGCTGAGGAGTATAAACATCTTGTTAAGTAGATGCTGTAGAATGGTGAAGTCTCTGTGTGAGTTTTTTTCTGTATTGTCATAATTTGTTGGTTAAATTACAGTGCAAGAGAGTTTATCTGTAAAGGAATGCTTGGATTTTTACTGAATTCATGCAAATTGAAGGATCATCTCATGTTTAAACATTTTGCTGTATTCTGTGTTAGTAATAGTAAAGCAATATAAGATTTAACATAGTGGATAATAGAATGGATAAGTCTTACTCTTTACTATTAAGATACTTGGCTGTTTGAAGAAGCTTTAAAATTTGATTCTTTGATAGTCTAGCCTATACAGCTAACGTGGGAACTTAAGACTTACCATAATGAAACCACTTGTAAAATTCCGTAAAGAGCATCTTAGAGAGCATGACCTAAAGCAAAAAAAAATTTGAAGTAGTAATGGAATAATCATAGAATCATTCAATGTTTTGTGTTGGAAGGGACCTTAAAGATCACCAGTTCCAACCCCCCTGCCATGGGCAGGGACACCTTCCGCTAAACCAAGTTGCTCAAATAATCCAGAAAATAATTAGATGAGAAGATATAAGTCATGTATCGTAACAAGGTGCTTATGAAGGACAGTCCAGATGCTCTGGATCATTTTATTTACTAGTTTGAGATGTGAAAGTTGTGAGGTAAATTATATCCAGCTAAATTTTGAAACCATGTAACATTATTTCTGGAATCTGGTAGGACATTAGAGGAACTACATCTTGGACACAGGCTGTCATGATACCGTCTTTCAAGAGCAGAGTTCACTAAAGCCAGGCAAGTGTTAATATTTAACTCAGTTGTGCAGCATCACTGTGTGCCTGGGATAGCTTTGAAGGAAAAGACTAACTGCTTTCTGCAGAAAAATTGTACTGCCCACTGCTTTGTTACCTTGCTGCCAGAATGATTGAAGTTGCATTGTTGTAGTGCTCTTTAGTTATTGTTCTCATTTTGTCACTCATGAGAAAAAAGACCCACATGTAATTTTCATCTGAAATCTTCCTGTCTGTATTCTGTCATACTTCATGCACAGCTGTAAAAATGTGAAGTGTTGGAAGTGAGCTAAGCTGTTTCAGCTTCTCATATCTCCATTCAATGGTTTCTAAAGTTATACAATATCACACTCTGAGTTATCTCATCAGCTCAGTAATGTCTAATTCTTAAAACTTGGGTCCCTGCTTTCTAGTGAGGTATTGAAATTACCAGCACTATGCTATGTTTTTCTTGTTTGCTTTTTGGCTTTTTTGTAGTTGTCATAGCTTGGCAAATGTGAGCTTTTAATTTTGTTTATTTGAGATTCTGTAGTACTCATGGTGTGCATGACTGCAGCAGTATGAGTTTGTGTGTGATATTAATCATGAGGTCTGATTAATTAGTGCTTAAGATGTCCTGAAAGTACTTTTCAGTGTTGGCAGTGAGTAGTTTCTGGAGACAATAAGTAAAAACACATATTGAGGAAAATGAATGCAGAATGCTGGGATGCTCTGACAGGCATGAAATCGCATCAGCCTGTGTTTGTTTCTGTGTGTTAAATAGCTTAATGCAAAGGAGAGGAATGATTTGTGACAAATACAGATTGAACTGTGTGCCTGATGGTGCAATAAAACTGCAGTGGTCAGCTCTCACTGAACAGTGACTGCATCATTTAATTGCTGCAGGCTTTGCAGTCAGTTCTGTGTATTCACCAAAAGGTGACACATCATGAGACTTAATCCATTTACTTGATTTCCTTGTCTTTGTAGGAAATAATTATCCCTTTATTATATGCAGAAACACACCTCAAAATCCTTTTTTAAATGTTATTAACCAAAGTGGAAGATGATTCTGCTACAATAAAAATGCTTCTGTGGATTTATGGAGGAGACATGTTAATCTCTCTCAATTGGAAACATGTTAGTGGTACACTGTAGGTTACTTGTTTAGGCAGTATGAAAGGGTCTTTTCTAGTGTACAGTGAAAGAAAACTGGAATATATTTTAAATGCTAGGATCGTCTTACTCTTCTTACTTTGTAGAAAGCAGTCATCTGTTGTTAATCTTTGCAGTAATCCCTTGTACTGAGTAGAGGGATGCTGGCAGCTCTTGTGTCATCAAACTGAGGAAACTGTGAGGATATTTTTGTGACTAAGATGTTGTGGTTTAGTCCCAGCTGGCAACTAAGTACCACACAACCACTCACTCCTTCTGTCTTCCACCCATGGGGAAGGGAATTGGAAAGTTTTGGTAAAGCTTGTGGGTTAAGAACAATTTAATGGTTGAAACAAAATATGCTAATAATAATACTTAATATGATAATAATAATAGTAATGGAAAGGAGAAAGAGAGAATCTAGCAGAACCATAAGAGAAACAAGTGACAGAGTTGTCCACCAACTGCCTGGTACCCAGCCAGTCCCTGAACAGTGATAGACCCCGTTCTGGGTAAGTGTCCCAGTTTATATACTGGGTGTGATGCTCTGTGGTGTGGAATTTCCCTTTGGCCAGTTTGGGACATCCTGCCCTGGCTACACTCTGTGCCAGCCTTCTGTGCACCTCCTCACTAGTAGAGCAAAGGACACTGAAAAATCCTTGACCCAGGGTAAGCACTTCTTAGTGACAACCAAAACATTCAGTGTGTTGTCAGCATCCTTACACTAAATCCAAAAACCAGCTACTGAAAATAACAGGCACTGTGTCCCAGCCCAAACCAGGACACTTGTTCTGAAGTTGTCACAGCATTAGTGTTGGTTCGGCTTCCTGTGTGAATGAGAAGTGCAAGAACTTATTTAGAACTTTGAATAGAACATTGACAGATTGTATTTTTAGTTAAAATATCAAAAAAAATATTGTTTATTGCAGGTTTTTTTCGTAGTCACACAGACAGACTAGTGAGAGACTAAATCTAAGTTAAGACAAGGGGACAAGAGGACTTCAAGTTTTGCCAGGGGAGGTTTAGCTCAGATATTAGGAAAAATTTCTTCACCAAAATGATTGTAAAGCAATGGAGCATGCTGCTGCTCAGGGGAATGGTAGAATCACCATCCTTGGAAGTACTCAAAAGATGAATAGACTGCTGTTTAGTGATGGACTTGGCAGTGATCAGTTATCTCGATTATCTAAAATGTCTTTTCCAAGCTAAATGATTCTGAAATTCTCTAAAAATATTTGAATGGGATCTGTTCTACAAAAGTTTAATTCCTGTAAAGCACAGCAATCAAGAGTAGTTGATCTGACTCTTTAGGGCAGCTTTTGAATTTCAATGATAATCAAGTTTGTTCTGTACACAGCACATTCTCCAAATCTTTTATAGGATGCTGTGTGCAAGTTGGTATGCAACTTGATAAAGAGTTAGTCTCTTGTGACAGTTTTCAGAGTTGAGACCACCTTTAGAAGAGCAGTTGTGCTCCTGGTTTTATGTAGTCAGAATTTGTAGTGCCTTGTCATCGTTGCTGTGTGCATTTACATTGACTTCTCCTGAGTTGGTTTTACTTGAGTGTAGTCAGGTGAGCATCAACAAAAGCAGAAGAGTGCTAGAGTTATCAGTACAGAACATCTGCAGCTTGTGACTGCTGGTTGAGCATCCTTGATGTAACTTGTAAGCCAGAAAATCTTTGATGTGATATTCTCAGTCTGTATTGACTTGTGGTCATCAAAGCATTTTCCTTTGACAATCTTTCTGGACTCCTTCAGAAGCTTTATAATAAACAGATTCTACTCACTAGTGCATTTCAGTGAGACCATGCTATTGTTAAAACTGGTACCTTAAAAAACTTTTAAAAGACTCTGAGTGAGATTTTCAGGTGGGCGTCTCTTTTGTTCATCAGGTTTTCTCTACCAGGTATTCACTACTTCTCTAATGATGAGGTAGTTGTTGACTGGAAGAATGAAGATACTGATATTCTGAGTAATAAATTCTGATTCTCTGTTTCATGTGCTAAGGCCTGGCATTACTGTTATGGCATAGTACCTTTATGACTGTGTCCCAATCTGTATTTCAGGGTTTGAGTGTTGGCTGAGAAGCTTGCACAGAAATGACTGAATGCACTTCCAAAATGGAAGTAGATTGGAGGAAAAGGAATATGCTGTTACTCAGCCTATGAACAGTAATCATAATCATGGACTTGTTTAACTCTTGTAAATATTTCAATATATACTATTTTAATAACTATAATCATTTAAGTCAGATGTCATTCAATAAGGCAGTAAATCTTCGAAGTCTGATTCTACAGGTTGAGGAGGGTGCATTTTTTTGTGTGTCATGCAAAGACAATCATAGCCTTTTTAAGCAGTGGGCAAAAGGTACACATTCAGTTTTCTTTAATTTTTTCAATTGGTGTTTGCAGTTAAAACTCAGTTTGAGGGCTGAAGAAAGGAAGAAAATTCACTGAGGCATTTTTTCAAGGACTTAGGCTGAAATAAGATATGGTGTGAATATTGTTTGTTACTGGAGCACTTGTGAAGGCAAGAAAATGTCTCTTAGGGAGAGAAAGCCCATGCAAGCAGTTCTGGTATGCTGGACCAGGTTGAATTTGTTTATTTAGAATGTAATTGTTTTTAATAAAGTTTATGCAGTAAAAATTATATAATAAAAGGAGCAGTTGCTCTCTGTTCAAAGTGCTATACTGTAAATCTGAGAGTTCTGGAAACTTTCTTGCTCATACTCCCAGCAAGAGCAAGGACCTCTTTGCCCATTGTGGAATGTCATTGTGTGGTTCCTGGAGTGATATAATGTGTGAGTGTTGTTTTCAGGGTGATTTCTTTTGGATAGAAAACAAGAAATCCAAAGTATAACACTCCAGGTGTGATTAAATAGAATGAGTGAGGTAGCAGGGATTTTAGACTTCTCTGCAGGGTCTGTAGAATTACTCCAGAGGTCATAAGTAGCTGTTTGGATGTTTTTTACAAATGGCATACATCTTTACAAGATAACTCTTAATTTTTTTTCTAAATGTGTTATCAGTTCATGGGAACATTGTCTAATGTCTGGATGACTTACTGATTTAAGAATACAGAAACTGAAAATTCATGGCTTGAATTCTGCTAATTGCTTGCAACTTCTTTGAAACATTAGCTTCTTTAAAAGCATTTCAGTATATTTAAAATATATATATATTTAATAGAAATTATTTCCTCCTTTTTTGTATTTAATTATCAACCTTTTGATGTAATTCATAGGCTTTTTAACTGCTTTGCATCCTATTAATATTAAACTAAATAAATAGACATGTGAATATGGCCTTGTTATTTCACTATGCTTATGTATACTGTTGTAGCAATTGAGATAAAGCCATTTTCTTCCTGTAGTTTTGCTAGGTAGGAATTGTGTAATGATTCCTTTAGCCTCCTGGGTTACTCATGGAAAACTTCTGCATTTGTTTCACAATCAACTTCCAGCTCTGATGTCAAATTATTTGCATTTACTGCTGGAGAGCTTAGAGCTAAATGAAGATACAGAATTTACAACCCGTTCCTCAGCACCTGCTTCATTATACTGAAATAGAAGATGACTGTTTCATATCTTTTTGATCATAGTGAATACAATTTCTGTGCCTGAGGAAGTCAAAATCATAGAATTGTGTGGAAGTGGGAAGTTAAATTAGAAACCAAGGGCATGCATACAGGTTATTGAAAAGTGGAAGCTCTAAACAAATATAATGTTTTAATTACAGGGATGTAGCTAGTAAGAGACTGTGATCCTGTTTGTAAGTGTGATCTATAAATGTGGTGGTGGAGTGAGGGGCAGGGGAGGAGGCATAATAAACTACATTAAAATATATCCATGAATAACAGCTGTCTAAATTCATAATGTGTTAGTAGCATCTGTATTTTGTGGGTGTATGACATTTAGTGGAACTTTCTGCCCTTTGTATTTCAGTGACAGACGTTTGCTACAACCTGCTCAGGTATGTGACATGCTCAAAGGAGTGATACTGGTCATCTGCTACTTCATGATGCACTATGTTGACTACTCTATGATGTATCATCTGATAAGGGGACAGTCTGTCATAAAGCTCTACATCATCTATAACATGCTTGAGGTAAGGATGTTGACATCAGAATATGAAACATGCTTTTGTCAAACTATTAAATATTTTGTGTTCCAGTATTGACTTACAATGTGGCTCATCTGGTATTCTCACAAATCTTCACATAGATAATAAGCACAGATGCAGTGAAACAGGTTTGTGAAAAATCAGGGTTTAGATACTGTTTCATAATGCCTAATTTATGGAGCTTATTAATCAATTTCATAGCAAGAAACTTGAGGAATGGAAATGAAAGAAATGTCTTATGAAATGCCAGATAATGAATGAGGTTTTGAACTCACCAAGAAAAGTAGAAGCTGTTGATTTGAAATAATGATAAGATCCTGAGAAAGAGGAGAGAAGGAAGATAATAGAATACATGGAATTTGGGTTTTAATTCATCATTATGGAAATATAGCTTTCATTGTATGCAAGGACACATGTTACAGCTTTACCTCAGTCCTGGCTAGCAGACACAAGCCTTTAGGGTGAATGAATGAATGAATGTAGAAAATGAAATTCTGTTTTGGGAGGTAGATATAGAGAATAAAGAGAAATTCTGTCAAGAAAAACAGTTTCTGTTTTTCTATTAATGTAAAGCATAAGATTTTTAAATGTGCTTCTATGATCAGTGGTTCACAAAGTAAATAATGTTTTCATGGGCACAATCTTATCTCCATCCTGCAAATATAGGACATGTAGGAATACAACCTCTTAAACGGACTCAATCAGAGCTTTGTGCACAAAAGTTATTCTGCTAGGTATCTGGGATTCCTGAATGATATATTAATCCTTATTTGAACATCTGTTGTACCCTTGTTTGAAGACTGCTGAAACAGGGTGACATTCTGCAAAATCTGAATATTTTTTCTGAATTTCCTAATAAAATATGAAAATATTGCATAAAGAATACACTTTGTTATAGTGAGTGAAATAAATATCATACAAGCCACCCCAGTTGTTTGCTTATGGGTTTTTGTTGCTTTTGATTTTATGTTTGCTGGAAAATATGTATAAATATTAAATTGGCACTGAGTTGCTATCTAGATTTTAGTTGTGTGGGGAAATACTCATCCATATATAGTTTCATAATTGATGAGAGATTATCACTTACTAAATAAATCCATGTGCTTAAAATAGTATTTTCTCTTTATTTCAAGACTACAAATCACTTAGTGCTGTACTTTTCTCAGCTTTATGTGCTTACCACATAATTTGAAGCAATACTGCAGTGTTTGCTGTGAATTGGAAGCCATGTGACATTCTGTTTGGAATGAGGAATTGAATTACTTTGCTATGTTTGGCAGAACCAAAATTGTGTGTTTAACTAAGAAAAGTGCTGCATTGTTTCTTTTAGGAAAGGGGGAAGTTTGTTACTACTTGTGGTTATTAGAAAAATTATGTTAGACTTTGAATTTGGGAACAGTATTTAATTTCCATGGTGTCTCAGGAAACCCAGCATGCCAAGCAGAGTGTGTGTTTCTAGGGGACTTTTTTCCCATGACAGGTTGCAGCAGTATTGGCAGAAAATGTATCCCACTGAAAGCCTTGGATAGTCAGCTTTCAACAGTTTGAATATTGGCTTGCTTAGACTACTTTGGTGATTTTTATTAAAAGTCATTGCTACTGATGCAAGCAATTTTTTTAAGGAATTCTTAATATGCTCTTTTTTAAGCAATATGCTTTACATATTTTCCCAAGTTTTCAAAATAAAGAAGATCTTTTCAGTCTAGTAAATCACTGAGCAACAGAGATGTTTACAATGTCCTAATGTTTTCGGCTGTTGGCAAGTCCAGGGAGTATTGTCCTGGACAGATATGAGGAATGCAAAATCTTCAAATTATGTGCTGAATGCTCCCAAGTGACAGGCTAAGGGGAGCATTCAGCACATTTGGCTTAAATGACACTTTTCTTTTGTAGATTCAGCCCCACCGGCTCCTGCTCCTTGTGAAGCCCCAGTGTGCGTTACGCTGGTGACAGCACTCACCATGGAATTCTGCTGGAGCCTGGAGCCGGCATGTAGGGTTTAGGTAAGTCACATTTGGAAAAGCAAGCAACAATATTGTGTGCTGGGTTTTAATATTTTCCATCCTTTCAGCAAAGAACCAAGGACTGCTTAAATAGAAAGGAAAGCAAAGCCACCATTTTATCTATTAAAACCCTCACAATATTGTGAACAAAAACTTACCAAACTCTTAAGTTCTGTAGCTGGTGTTACTACACCAGGTGTAATTACTCAATGGGTCATCACAATGAGCAGGAACCAAATAATGCAGACAATCTCAATTTACAAAATCTAAAAGCCGAAAACAATGCCACTGTAAATATCTCTCAAACTCATGGGGTTGGGAACTTCAGATTTATGATCATTCATCAGCTCATGGCTTTGTTTATTTTATTTCATAGGTGATTCTTAGAGCACAGCACATTGTACATTTGCTTGAGGCATCTTGTAAAATTTTGTTTTAATTCAATGTTCATATTTTAGGAAACTTCATTCAGTAATAGTGTCAGAAATAAGTATGACTTTCCTCACTTCAATATCTTTACCTTGACAATTATGTAGTATAAAAAGTTGGGAGATTATTTGAAGTCTAGGTTTCTGTTATCCCAATAACTTATTTTCTGTCTAGTAGGATCAGTATTTGCAGGGACATTGTGCACCTGGTTCTGTACTGCTGCATGTTGATTTAACATGTCCAAAATTGTTGTTTTACAGAAAGACACCAAGAGAAAATATTCCTTGTCTTTCTTAAGTAGAGATAATCATCTTTACCTGTCTCCATTTGGTTGAATTAGTAAGCAATGAGAGATAGCTCTTTTTTTAGCCAGACATGCCAAGTTTAATTTAAGTTCTGGTTTTGCTGCCCTGTGCAGCTTGGTCTTAAAATTATTGAACAGCAGTGTATAGACAGAAAAAATGTTGTTCTGTGTGATGATTTTCAGTTTTATATGTTTGTTGCTGATGAAATGTTGGGAACTGGTGGAACTCCCTATGACCTTTCTTGCTGTGGTATTAAATTACAAGTTCAAAATGCTGTCCATACGTTTTCTATCTTTAGAATTGCTGCTGGAGGGTTTTTTTTTCTATTTGTGTGTATATTCTTTGGACTATACTCCAGGTGTTTGTTGTTTTTTCAACATATTTTCCCTTTTTGGCAGACTTTCAAGTCCCTCTTAATCACTTGTTTTTGTGTTATAGTACTTTTAATTTTGAATTCTGCTTTATGTAGACATTTGCATTAAGTATATACTTCAGTGTATAGAAAGCAGTAAAGACAAGTCTAATTTCAGGCTTTTTGCACCTGTAAGTTAATGTCCCCTGTCATCTGGAATTCACTGTTTTATTGTTGAGTTTTTTTCTATTAAACCCAGAGGGATGGGGAAAACATTTTAAATGGTTTGATACAACATACATGCTACTTTAAAAAAGGCTGAGGTTTAAGTTGTACTTGAGTATGTTTCAAGAAAGCATATAAGATAACAGTATATTATTTTTTATTCCAAATACTGTTGCAAAGGGGATAATAAATTTGAAAGGGAAAGTAAACTGCTTAAACAAAAGGAACGGTGTTGCTGTGAAATCCAGAGAGAAAATGGAACAAGTAAGAGATCAAAAGTGATATATACGTGAAACCTTTTTTAGATTGGGCTATACTTTTAGTTTGAAGTGTTCTTGACTTGGGCTTACTCAAGTGTTGGAGAGAAAAAAGCAGTAAAGTTGTTCTTGTTTAGGTGGCTGATCGTCTGATTTCTTCATTTGGACAAGATATTTTGGATGCTCTTTACTGGACAGCTACAGAGCCTAAGGAAAGAAAAAGAGCTCACATAGGTGTGATTCCTCACTTCTTCATGGCAGTGTTCTATGTCTGTATCCTTTTCTTGGATAAATTACAACATTTTCTAAGTTAAATTACAGAGTAATTGCTCTGAATTATTTTATTTTAATACATTTGAAAAATTGATAGTATTCCTAAATCAGTCTTCCTTTACTTGAAAAGTAAGATTGCCAATACCGCCTGCTTTAAAAGAAATAATCCCTTCATGATGGTGTACCTGTAGTAAAATGAAAAGCCATAGTTGGATAGTTCATGGAAAATTTTATTTCTATTTAGTTTGGAGTATTTTGGCTCACAGGGCCTTAAAGATAGAGAGGTTTTGTTATTTAATGGTATGTTAAATGCATCTAGCATGAATATATTTTCTTGAAGTGGAAGGATAAACTAATGCATATTCAGGATGCCAATGTTCTCAGTGTGAAATAATCTTAAAATGAATTTATGAATCTAAAGAGATACTGTAGTCCAGTAGTTTTGGTAATGAATTTAAAATTCTTAAAATTTTTCCCTATTTTGTGTGAAATCTTTAGGCTAATTCTGCATCTTTACCTGAATTTTTTTCTTCAGATTGTATTGATGTTTCTCACAACTAATGTCATTGGATTCTTTTAGAGCAAGAAAAATTAGCATCATTATTACATGCTACAAAGCACTGTACATTTATTACATACATGTAAGTATTGTCTTGCTGTAGGTCTGGTTTACAGGAATGTGGAAGCTTTCCTGTTAAACTTTGAAAGCAAAATAGGAGATCTGTAGTTCACTACTCTTCAGTACTGTTGTGCAGAAAACCTATTTCAGATATTGTTCCTTAACCCTGCTGTGCAGTCCTGCATGCTATTCTCATAATGGTTCAAGCAACAACCCTTAATGTGGCCTTCAACTCGCACAATAAATCACTGCTTACCATCATGATGTCCAATAATGTAAGTATCTAGCTTTATCATATAGCTGCCCTCATTTGTTTCAGAATCCTATGTCTTTGTGTATCATATGTCTTAAATATTAATATTTTAAAATTGCATCTTTTTGATAATATTATTTGTTTAATGTCAGTTTTTTATGAGTAAAAACTAACTCACTGTTTCTAAAAATTGCAGTTCGTCGAAATAAAAGGAAGCGTTTTCAAGAAGTTTGAGAAGAACAATCTTTTTCAAATGTCAAATAGTGGTATGTATAGCAGTGCTGATCAGGAGAAAATGTGAGAGAGTCTGTTTATTTAATTCATTAATGTATTTAATATAATCAATGTATTTAATATTATTCTTACTCTAAACATTTTACCTTGGTGAATTTGAGTGTTCTGACTTGCATTCCTCATCATCCATTTTACTCATTGGTTCAGTAGGATGAAACTGAGATCCACTTCAAGGAACACTTAGTCCTTTTATGGCAAGTTTTTATTTGAGGTGCTAAAACAGCCTGCTGGCTTTGTGCTGAAATGCCCGTGTATCCAAGTGATCAAGCCTTCTGTTTTCAAAAAATTGACTTTATAGTGTGCTGTATTGACACAGAGATCTCAGAATGCATATTGTTAGGTGGCTGTGAGGGTGGATCTTGAAATACCTCCCCCCAACCCTAAAACAAACAAAAAAAATCCCAAACAAATAAAACATCAAATCAACAAAAAACCAGTGCAACAAAGTAGCTGATATATGAGGGGCATACCAGAGATTACTCTAATTTGTGATGTGTTCCCAAGATATTAGGTAGAAGGTACTTAAGAAGCGTGCTTCTGGCACTTCTTAACTGTGTTGCTGCTTAGGATGAATTTTGGGCACTTTTACTCAGCGTGTCTCATGAGTAAAAGCTGGTCAGGTACCCTTTGATGGAGATTCTTCCTAATACTGATATCAGCCATTTGAAATATTTATTGAATTCTTGATTTTAAAGCCAGTAGGAATGGTTGCACTTTAAGGCTCTGCTAGAGCTTCTTTGCTTGTACTGGTTTTGTAGAATCTCAGAATGCCCTGGACTGGAAGGGATCTCAAAGATTGTCTCATTCCAACCCCAGCCATGGGCAGGGTCACCTTCCACTAGACCAGGTTGCTCAGAGCCCCATGCACCTTGGTCCCCTTCTCCAGAGGGGGGACATCCACAGCTGCTTTGGGCAACCTGTGCCAGTGCCTCAGCACCCTCACAGTGAAGAATTCCTTCAGTATATCTGATTGGAATTTCCCCACTTTCATTTATACAGATGAGCACAGAAAATAGAACATATTCTTTTCATTACAGCCCGAAGTTTTTAAACCAGATAACTCAAATATGCAATAGGTTAAAAAATAGCTACTTATTTAAAAACAGATTATTCATATTTTTGTATCATAAGTTAAATTTTCAATAGGCTTACATCAGGTTTTGAGTTCTGACTATTGATATGACCTCTGTCTAGTTCATCTGCAAACTTCAATATTACGTGCAAATATTCTGTAATTCTGTGGATGAAAGACTACTTATGTAAAACCTTAAATATATCACAGAGAATTATATAACAGAAAATTAACACTTAATTTTAATCTTAAACCTCCCCAAAAAGATCTTCCCAGATAGGTTGATAATGTTTATTCTGTGATAATAGTATTATTTTCAGTTCCAAGATCTAGTTAATTATATTTTTAAAATCAGACATATTTAATTTTACAGTGAGAATGCTAAAAATGAAATTTACCTAACTATTGACAGAAAACCTAGATAAGGTTTATTATTAGTGCAGAAAATAGTTATAACTATGCATCTAGCTCTCCTGCCTAAAGGTGTGGCCTCTTTCATGTTGAAATAAGCAAGGGACTGATATTAGAAATTGCTAGCAATTTCCTCCATAAAAACAAAAGGGTATCAATATTTTATTGCTGGACATTATTATTGAAGACCCATAATAGCAGAACCAGGTCATCCTTTATCAGTTGATGGAAGAAGTATTGCCATTCAAGAAGTATTGTGGGGATGGAAGCAGTGAGTACATACATAGAAGAGTGCACAAAACAAGCTAATCTATTCCTTTCAAACAGATCACTTTTCCTGGAACACCTTTCAGTATGGTTGTAAATAACAGTGTTTTTCTTCTCAGAGATAAATAACTGACAGATTTTTAGTAGAGCTTTTCACCTCTTTTGAACTTGAACAGATTTACTGCATCACAGCCTCAGTAAGGATGGAAGAGTTTTGTTTCAATTCATGTATTCTGATCACTTTAGTGTCCCTTAAATGTTTTATTTCATGCAGCTGAAATGGTGGTGCATCTTTTGATGGTGTATCTTTATGATGGTGGTGGCATGGTATGCCAGTACTTCATCCTATCCTGGAACTGAGGCTAGTCTGCTCCTGTCAGCTGAGCTTCCAGTTAGCCTTTGGAGTGTCTTGTGTGTCCTAGAACACACTGTGCTCAAACTGCATGCCTGGGCTGAACTAAACTAAATCTAGGCACTCCCATATATTCCCCACCTTTCTCTGCTTCTTTCAGTAATTTTCTGAGGTCTGCAATCATCTGTAGGGTAATGGTGGCAGCAGTAGCTGATGAAGCTTGGACACACTGAATGGATTCACCTTTTCTGGGCTCAGCTCAAAGTATTACTGTTATTGAACAGTATTTAAATAGTATTTAAATGTTTTCAACTCAGTGTAAATGTACCGATTAATACACAGTAGGTAAATAATTTGAGGGGAATAATAGGAGTCTCACAGAGGCATCTGAGGAATTTCTCATGAGTAGGTGAAACTTTCTTCTTATTTAGCATGTTAATCAAAAGAAAAATATGACATAGCAGAAAAGAAAAGCAATGACCACAAGAGTAGATATTGTGTTCAACAGAAGTTACTACAACTAAAACTCAAAAGCAAGTTTTCTTGTGAATAAAAGTGTGAGAACAGAAATGAACTGTGCAAGCTGTACTTTCTAAGAAATGCCCTGTATCACACATTGAAATACCTTGCAGAGCCCTGCCTGGCTCAAGCTTCTACATAGTATGACATCAGGATAGGAAGGGCCACCAAGCTACTGGAAATTGTGAAATCATTTTCACTTGGCATTGTGCTCAGCACCAGTTGGTGGATAGCAAGCTGATGTGTAGCTGTATTATTTTTCTCAGTGTTTACATTTCTGGACTTAATGGAGTCAGTGATCCTTCTCACCTTTGTATGGCTATTTGAAATTCTACTGTAACTGCTAATCCACTAAAACTTCAGGATTAAAATAACTCTGAATCATCTACATAAAAATAAATTGAACAGGACATGAAATACACATAAGTTAATTGTTATCTAATAAAACTAAACCTGTTATCTTGTAGGGGCAGATCAACAAAGACCTCGGGGCTTCTATAGCTGCTTTACACTGCAGCTACAGAATCTGGGACTTCAACCATGCTATTCCCAGAGCTTTGATTTGTCAGCTGCAGCAAAACTACTTTTGCATTGTCACCCTGACTTTTACAAGGAAATTTATGTACACCCAGGCAATCTAAACACTGCAGCCATTGGAAAGCACTTCTATACAGAAAGCCTTTTATTTGTTGTATCAGAAAGGAATATTTCCCTAAATTTAAATAGTATATTCTCTTTTTGAAATAGTTATCTGTAAACTAATTTTGTAGGGTCAGTATTAGAGAACAAGGAGACCAAATTATAAAGAGAAGTTCTTTCATCATTGTTGAAAGCCCAGTGTGCTGCCTTCCTTTATGCTTTTAAATGTCTTATTTTAATTTCAAGCTGTGCTCTAAATAGAATTTTTTCACAAAAGTCAATTGTACCTCATACAAAGAAGTGCATTAGATGTAGTGCATTAGGTTATTTCCTTCAGTTCGTTATTAGGCCTGACTCTTCCTTGTTTTTTAAATCTCCTGTCTCAAAAATTTAACATATTTATTCTAAAGTTTTAGGAACTTCAGTTTTCTTCTTTATAATTCTGTACTTTTTCTTCTCTCTTCTTTGTTCCAAATTTATCAGTCTCTGACTTTGATCTCAATACTGAATAGCCTTTATTTTTACCTTTGGTCTTTGAAATTTTAACTGCTTTCTTGTGTGGCTTTGGGTTTCTTTAATACCATTATTCTAATCAAGTTGTTTATTTTAAGGATGAGGGATTTGGGGGCAGGACTGTGTTTGAGATTGGTGTGTCCTTGATGGTTCCTTGTTCAGTGATTGATCCTTTCTTGTGCTCTGGTCACTTGTTAAGAGGTAGTTGGCACTACGGCTGTTTAGGAGTTGCTGAGATGTAAACCAAGAGATCTTCTTTCACTTCTTACATGCTACAATTTATAACTAGCTTTTGATCTAAACATATAAACAGTGGGATTAGCATGATAATTTTTTTTTTCTTTCTGGTTTGGAAATCCTGCATAATGTGTCAGGAAATCTGGAAGGAAATAGCTGTGTGTTCTAAAGACTATTTACCCTACTTCAGGATCTCTGTTCCTGGGCTCTCACTATGATGCAGCCCAGGACACATTTGGCTCTCAGGGCTGTGAGCAGCGTTGCCAGCTTGTGCCCAGCCTCTCATCCACCAGAACCCCCAAGTCCTTCTCAACAGGGCTGGTTTGATCTGTTCATCCCCAGCCTGTGTTGGTACCTGGAGCTGCCCCAGCCCAGATGCAGCACCTTGCACTTGGTCTCATCACACCTCTTGAGACTCCCATGGGTCCAGTTCTTGAGCTTGTCCAGGTCCTTCTGGATGACATCCTACCCTTCTGGTGTGGCAACCTCAGCACTTAGTCATCTGCAGTTTTGCTGAGGGTGCACTCAATTCCTTCATCTGTGTTGTTAGTGAAGATACTAAATAACCCTGGTCCCAATATGGACCCTTGAGGAGCAGCACCTGCCACTGATATCCATCCAGATTTCATGCACAATATGTCATCAGCACTGTGCATGGCATGTGCTGACAAGAGACTGGTCAAGGGAATAAATACATCTGAATTAGTGCTACATGTCAGGTTTTTAACACTTCGACTCATAAACACTGAGAAAGCAAGCTTCTTAATCATGTCCTTGTGGAGGTAGCTGAAGACCATTTAAAATGTCTTTGGCCTGACATTTTGACTCTCATTTAACCCTGACTTATAATGGCAAGGATTATTGAAGCTATACTGTATCCTGACAGAAAAACAGTTATGTGCTATGCTTATCATATATATTTAGTGGAATACATGCAAAAGTGAGTTGAAATGGCTTATATCAATGTTACTAAGCATTGTCACTATGGAGAATGAAGAGATCACTTTTGTTTCCACTTTACTCTTTGTTATGCTGAAGCAGAATAGAATGATTGCCTCCTGCTACTACCTGTGCTATCTGTAACTAATCACTAACACTGGTGGTTTGTCACTGTTTTGCCAAATTAACAATTGCATTGATATACTTTACCTTTGTTGTTCTTAAGAGCGTGAGCAAGTGTGGAGCCAGGGATTTAGCTTCACTTGTTCTGTAGTTCACCACATCATCCAAGAAGTGGCAATACATTGTAGAGGAAAATCCCCTCACCAATTTAAAAAAAACAGATGAACATATACAACATCAAATTAGTTCATAATAAATGATGAAACATTACTGTACATATTTTGTATTCTGGAATTTTAATTAATATTTAGGACTGATTACCAGTGGTTGTTTTGGATATCCTGAAGCCTTTTTTGTCCTTGTCCGTGAGGGTGAGAAATGAAATGAATTTTTGATTTGTTTGAGTTTGCTGTTGAAGCTGCTGTAAAGTGCCCTGTCTGCCTTGCTTGCAACTCTGACAGTTGATGAGAGGGATGAGAATGAAGAGCAGCAGCCACAGTTATTCCTTTCCCTCCTAACAGCCTTGAACAGCTGTGGCAGAGGAGATAACAGATTAGAAGGGAGGCCACTGAGAACATGGGAAATAAGCAGAGGGGGGAAATAGGTATCAGCCTGTCACCCAGTCTCAGAAATTAGTGGAAGAAAAATTGGTATTATTACAGCATTATAAGAAGAAATTTAAAGTCCAAAATGTCCTTTCTCAATTTAATCCTGTTGACTGGTGAGCTAACATATACCAAGCAGGTAATAAATGTCTGGAGGATTAGCTTGAGACATGCTTTAATGTTAGGCCTGAATTAATGTCCTTGCTTCCCACTTGAGAATATCTCTCTGTACAGGCCTCCATGGGACTGGAAAAAATGAAGATGAGATCTGTGTTTGTTCTTCATTGCTGGCCAGTGGTGTGTCATGGCAGTGTGGGAAATAGAAGATAAAACTATTTTGAAATTCAGTGCAAAAGTCTGAAAACTCGGTGGTTATTTCCAAGTCACTAATGGGCATGATAAAGCATATAGATCAATGAGTGCTTGACTGCATTTTCATCCATTTGTGACAGCGTCAAGTGGTGCCTTGTCACTAGGTTTTTCAGACAATACTCTGTTCTGGTCATTTGGGCAGTATTTTGTGAATTCAGAAGCATAGAAGAATGCACTTCACTTGTTGGAGTGTTATTGGCAGGAAATGAGGAAATTATCATTAGGTTTTACTTAAGTCCTTTTTTCTGCTCTAAGTTTATTGTGCTAAAATATTTCCTTTTTCTCCCCCCCTCCCCATATATATGCCATTCATTCTATTTTAAAAGCTTGTGCTTCCTCTGTCCCTTCCCCGGGGAGAGGAAGGGACATACTGACAAATGAATTTATGATACTGTGCATGAAATCTCATTCTTCTTGAATTCTGTGTGCTTTTTCTTTCCTTCTCCTGGAGGATTTCTTCTATTATTTTTGCTCAATTTTTCAGAGCTGCCAGTATTTCCAAACTTCTATTCTAAAGTGAGGGATATTATTATACTGTAGTAACTGCAGCCACAAGCACTGCTGGTGACCTGTAGTCAGTAATAGATGATGGAAACTGTTGACACAAAAGTCAAATTTTTTTTTGTCCAGCTTAATCCTTGTGTGTTCTTCTGAACATTTATATTTCTTGTTTCCCAAAATCAGTAGGTAGAACCCCACAGAATGTTGGAGGTGCTTAAGAAAATGAACCCTTGGGCCCACAAAGAAATTACTTTTCTGGTTATTGGCAGGTGTGGCAAGCAATGAGTGTCTTCACAGATTTTCTCAGTGGCTCTATCTTCTAAAAAGACTTTTTTGGACTTCCTAAATTGTGATGACATTATGTTTTAGGTTTTACCCTGCTTTTTAGTAATACAGTTTCAGGAGGGTGTTTTTTAGTAAGCTAAAAATTGTGATGCTTCCTGAAACAAGCTCTGGAAACAGAATACCAAGGTGGAGTAAAAGACTGCCTTGTCTGGGGGGCAAGGCATAGGACTTTGTCCCAAATTAGATTGCTCTGGTGCTATGGTGCTTACAATTTTGATAATTCTGCTGACATATCCTGCTGTTCCTTTTTAAGAGGGCAGTGTGAAAGACTGTGAAAGATGTAACAGTTGTCTTCAAACATTTTTTCTTCCTTTCACTGAACCCAATATACAGCAATTTGGATATCTTTGATCTTGCTAATAGCTTGCTAATAGCTTGAAAGGACAGATTGGTACATTCTCTTCATTTTAGTAACAGGAAGTGCTGGTTCTTTTTGAATCACAGAAGGAATGCACAGACTTTGTCAAGAAGAATGATGATTTTATTAATGTATTAGAAGAGGTGATAGTAAGTCACAATTCCCTTCTGCTGCTGGGAACTCCGAGGTGGAGTTCACATTGGACAGAACAGTTCACAACCTACTGGGAAAATGCTCTCCATGGTGTGGTTCCCAGCATTTCCCCTACCCCTTAAATCCAGTTAAATAATTTGTGGAAAATGTTATCTAATCCAAGAATTAATAGATGATGGAACCTCAGAATGAGTAGATATCTTTGTATGCAAATAAATGTTCCTTTGGAGCTGACAGATTTTGTGGTTTTTTTAATCCAGATATAAAGGAGAGGTTCACTAATTACGTGCTGCTACTAATTGTATGTCTAAGAAATATGGAACAGTTCTCATGGAATCCAGGTGAGTAAACTAGAAGAAAAAATTCTGTGCTATCAAGAGCTGTATTTCTTACTTCTTCCTCCAATCTGAAAGAGAAGAGTAATCAATACATTGAATTAACAAATCCTAATTTTATCAAATACGTTAGATTCTTATTTTTCTATTATTAGTATTCTTCTAAGAATGACAGTGTTCCTTCTGCTAGAAATATCTATTGTTATGCTATAAACATGTGTAGTTATCTTTCAAGCAGTGTCTGGAACAATTTATTCCCAGCCCTTTCCTTTCCTTTGAATATGCTGTGAATGAAGGATCTCCAGAAAGTAGATAATGAGATTGAAATGTGATAAAGATTATGTTAAAATACAATTCTTAATCTAACATTGATTATACTGAAGATTTTAATGACATATTAAATAAATATTGTGTAAAATAACAATTTCATTGTTTTAATAATTTTGACCCCTGCTCTGTGTAGTATATTTTGCCTGAATCTTACCAGTCTACCTGAATTTTACCTTAAGCATCTAAAACTGCAGATGCTTTGTCTATGTCTTACACATACTGAACACATTGTATCTAGTACTTACAAAGGTTATCTTCCTACTAGAGGTAGAGGTTTACAAAGTGAAAAGTTTAGAGCCTGATCCTAACTGTGGTGTGATAGTGCAGCATTGATAAGTTTTTAGGACAGCAATGGAATAAGCAAGAATTTGCACACTGCATGCTCAGTGATATGTCAACTTACATATTCTTCAGACTCATGAGGATTTTTCATTGTTGAATAGAATTGTTATAATTCTTTTTGTATGCTGACATTAAATTAAATGGCCTAACTTGTTTCTTCACAACCTTCAGATCACTTTTGGGTGTTATTCCCGGATGTTTGCATGGTGGTTGCTTCAGAAATTGCAGTGGATATTGTGAAACATGCCTTTATAACAAAATTCAATGACATCACGGCAGATGTAGGTATCCTGTTTGGAATGCTGGGTGCTATTTTAAATTGTATTTAATTTTGCTAATTTTTTTTTTAATATTAATTTTTTTCCAGTGAAGAAAATGTAAAAATTGTTATTTTCATATGTTTGATATCAATTGGGAAAGCTTGCTAGTTTCCTGATACAATATACTTTTGAGGACCTTTTTAATGTGTAACTAACATCTCTACTAAATTAATAGCTCCAGATCCATAAATTATTGCAAGTTTTGTATAACAGCTCACATAATAGCTACAATTCACATTACTGGCAGATCATTTTGTGAAGTGATTTAAACTGAAAGAAAGTTACTTGTTCTATAGTCTAGACAGAGCTTGTAGCCTTCCCTAACAAAATGGACTGTAGGTTAAAATTCAGGCTTTTGGAAAAACACATTTTATTAGGCTGCTTTACCTCTATTATTGCATGTATGTTAAAAGTGGAATCTGAAATCAGAGATCTTTTTTTCCCCACTGTCCCTAGAGCACTAATAGGAAGTAGGTTATGTTAGTTTCCCACTCCTGAAATTTCTTAGGCCGCATATATTATCCAGTCCTTCTTTTAAAGCAGTGGATGAGGTTGCTTCTTGTGTGTTGCAGCATTACACATGGGCCATTTGTGTTCCACACTGTGAATTCAAACACACTCAATAAATTTGTGAAGATATGAGCTAGTGTCTTTTCACTATTAAAACCACTTCTCAGAAAATGAGATCAGGACTTGTGAGGTGCTTTCTTTTTCAGCATCTCTAAAGTAACTGTGAGGTGTAGAAACAAGTGTAATAGATGCACTTAATAAGCTCCCTTATGCCTGAGGCATTTATGCATGCCCTACTTTTGTATAGAGAGCATGGAAAAGAGCAGTAATGAAGCCATGGTAGCCAAAAATGTGGCATGCTTCAGAGTGCTGAAACAGCTGGAGGATGGGGGTAGTCATTGGCAATTTTGCAAGGTTTATTAAATAAACTTTGTGGGGTTTGTGTATGAAGCTCTAAAGATTTATGGTTGCTACATCAGACTTTTCCCAGAATTTTTAACACCTGCAGTGCAAGTTGTCCTGCCACTTATCTTTAAGATAGATGCTTTTCTTTCTTAATATGCTGAACTGTTTTAAAGAGAAGGAAAAAATTAATTCATCTTCAGATGCAGTTTGATTTTTGCATACGATCATTTGCTTAGTGTATAAGAAAGCTGTCTCATTTGTTTGATTTGATACCAGGGCTAGCTTTCCTGTAGCTTAAAAGCAGTTGTGAACTGTGGGGGGGAAAAACTAAATGTGATTAATGTGATTTCTTTTATTTCATGTTTCTCATGATCCTAAAATTCAGTAACTTTATGAAGTCTCATTCAATTCCTAAAGCATAGCATAGTGTTGTTTGTTGTCTATATATATATGCAAATTACTTTACTGCAGAAATAGAGGTTCATCTCTTGAAGAGTGCCATTAGCCCTCAGAAAAACTGGCTTTGAGTCTTTCAGCAAATGCATAAGTTCATAATACTTTATGGAAATACTTTATTAATATCTGTGTTGCTTTTATAACATGTGATAACAAATTAATCACACATCTGATGTGCTGGATTTTTTCCAGGTCTACAGTGAATACAGAGCCAGTCTTGCATTTGACCTTGTTAGCAGTCGACAGAAAAATGTAAGCCTGAAAATAAAATGCTCTTTCCTGTATTAACTAAGACAATTGTTACAAGGAGGATGTTGGAACAAACACTTAAAGAAATACATACAGTACTGTTACACTCCTGCAGCGCTGAAACTCTGCTCTGCTTTCTTTAATAAGAGATAACAGGAATGTTTCTTTATGATTTATATTATATCCAGTTGTTCAGGTCAGTTTGAGCTTCATTTAATATACTGCTGAGTAATCTCTTCCAAATATACTTACAGTAAGGGGACAGTTGTAACAACCTCACATTTTTGACATACATGGAAGTAAGTAAACTTAACAGGGTAATTTCATATTACTGTTCTTTTCATGGTATTTTAACTGTGTTGGGTTAAAGCACAGTATTCATTAGGAATTTATGTTTCTTTACAGATAGAGTGAGTGCACAGATGTTTAGAGATGTTTGTACTGTGCATATTACTGTCGTGGCATGGGTATTTATAGAACACACAGACCACTTGTTTTTAGTTAGTACCATTTTTTGGAAAGCTGTTTACTGCACACCTTTCATGGATGAGGACTAGGTTTGACTTGTTAACATTTCACTCCTTGGTGCTTTAGAAGTGTGCTGTAACTATAAATGGACTTCTTTACTATGATTTCTGTAGTTTTCTTGGGCTTGTTTCTTGGGCTGTTGTGAGGAATACAGTACTTAAACCTTATAAAGAAGCTAGACACCGACAGCTACAAATAATAATAATAATAATAATAATAATAATAATAATAATAATAATAATAATAGTTGTTGTTATTATTTCTTAGTAATAAAAACCTCAGTTGATAAGTTTTGAAAATTCCATTACTTTTCCTAAGGATCATCTGTGAGAAATAAAATAGCATCATTTAGGCACTGACTTTGGTGTGATGTTCAATACTGCAGGCAAACTGTCATGTGAAGTACTTGTGTTTTGAGTACAAATGTAAAAACATTTTCAGAATAATTTTAACGCGGTTATCTTAAGGTTAATTATAGATGTTTGTAGAATGATTTAAAATTGCTAGTGTGGTGGATAATTGTTCTTTTATCCCTGTAACAGGTTTTTCTATAGAGAATTTGAGGATCAGTCAAATTAATACAAAATGTCTCTAAGCTGGTAATAATGTACAGATGAAATATCATAGTGGCTTTGGATTCAGTGTCCTAGTTGCTCTCAGTTTAGACATTTGTATTATACTCCAGTTGCTCTTGATTTAGGGCATTGAAGCTAATCTTACTGGTCATGGTAGTATTTATTACATTTTTGTCTGAGAGTGCAGCTATCTCCATTTGAATTCCAAAATGTGAATAGGTACACTTTATACCAGTATAGTGTTTGTTAACAGAGCTTTATTCTTATCTGGAGGGTGTGCCAAGCTAAAATAAGCTCATTCCTTTGCATAAATAGTTCATTATTCTTCCTCTTCTTTTCCTAGGCATATACAGATTATAGTGATTCAGTTTCCAGAAGAATGGGTTTCATTCCTCTTCCACTGGCTGTTTTAGTAAGTAGTATCATTCCTATCAGTTTTCTGTCAATAAAATCTCACTTTGAGAATGTGTCCCTCTGAAATAGCTGGCTGGATGTTTTGAGGATGAAATTATCATCTGAAGTAACTGAAGTTATGCTGAAAGGATGAGTTAACACTCAGTATAACTTGTATCACATACTACTCATGGCTTCACAAATGCCTTAGTGTTTCCCAGCCTTTCATAGAAAATCAAATATATATTAATTTTGTAGAATTTGTAGGAACTTGAATTGTACCAGTGGAATTAAACTAAATCTGCATTTACTAAACATGTATTCCTTTTGGCAGTTATCCTATTCATTCATTTGGAATAGTCAAAGCAGCTGGTTGCCAGAAGGTTAGCAGTAGTGCAGCAGTTTATTGAGGTTTTTCATAGGAGTCCTTGTGACTGTCCCTATAATGATGCTTCATGACTCAATATTCTTTTGCATGGGGCACTGAGCTCCTGTTGAGTATATCACTCTGAAATAGTTGACTTTGTTACACATGCACATTGCTATAAAATGAATGACTTAATTAATGAAACTCTGTCCATGTGCTGTCCTGAATTAACTATTGCAGAATGTTGTCTCTAAGTAGCTGTCCCAACTTTCCCCCTACACACATAAGATACACACATACAGACAAGCAGTAGTTATAATGCTGGGGATCTGTACATGCTTTGTCAGCAAATATGTTTTTTTCCACTTCTTACTTTACTTGAAAGTCAGTGTTAAGGAAACATTGTCAAACTCTGGTTTTGGAAAGTTGCAACTAAGTGCTGGTATAATACTCATTCCAATCAAGATCTGGAGTAGTTAGTACTGCCAAGGGGAGCATTAGACTAAATTTCTGTTAATGTAAATGTTTCTAATTTTTCTTGAATTTTCTTATTCACCAAATAAGAAATGTCTGTTACAACGTTCTGTTAATAACTGTGTGCTAAATTTTAACTTTTATCCTTAAAACAGCTCATCAGAGTCGTAACAAGCTCAATAAAAGTACAAGGAATCTTAGCTTATGTTTGTGTTGTGCTGTTCTACTGTGGGTAAGTAAATCCACACAATTGAAAAGTATTCACTATTATTTGATTACATATGTGCAAGAAGTTTCTGTTGATATGTCTGGATGTAAGGATAAACAGAATTTATATTCAGTAGAACAAAAATGTAAAACCCTTATGCTCATAATCTGAAATTGACAGTGCAGATTTGTCCCTGAGTACTGTGACTACATTGGGAGTTTATAGCCCTCAATAACTTCAGTAATGGAAATAACTCATTGCAAAAAGACTGAGACAATCTGAGAGACAAGCACCATACTTCTGTGTATAAAGGGAAATTGAATTCCAAGGAATGAAGTTTTCTGTAAAAAGACCAAAAGATTCAATAAGTGAACAAAAGCAAGCAGTTCAAGTGCTCTGAGCAGATAATGAATTCTTCTCTCAGGTAGTTAAATGCAAGGTTTACTTTGGTCTAGGAAACTACTGTTAAAAAAAATAAATGCAAGGCTCACATTTCCTGGGAAGGGGGGGTCATTAAGTAATCTTAGTTAAGGAATACAATGTTCAATGGCAGTTCATTTCCCATACCAAATGTGTGTGATTATTCCTTCAGCATCCCTTCACTGCCAAGTCAGTTTATACTTACCTTACCTTTAACTTCTCACCAGTTGATAGGTATTTCTAGACTGCATAAGTGTACTTTACATCCAGTTTAGTCTGCCTGTCTTGAGACACTTGCTGTGTACTGTCTGTAATTTCTAGGAAAGCTGTATACTGCACTGTCATTGTTTGCTGTCTCTCAAAATTGATGACAAGCAATGAAGTGTTTCAAGTTGTTGACAGAAGAACCTGCCTGCAGTGTTGTGGGAGTGCTTCTTCCAGTGTCCTGCCAAGTTGTGTTTTAAGTGAAGGCAGCAAGGCTTGAGAAGCATAAGACTGCTAAGGCTGAGGCAGTGGTTCAGCAGGAAGAGAGGAGACCATGCTGGAAGGGAGGAGGCTACTGTTCTACAATACCTTGTGAAAAGAGCAGGATTACTACTACTACTACAGGATTACTATTACATTCTTAATTAATAGGTAGACTGTTATCTCTAATCTGACACTAATCTGCAAAAAATGGAGCTCAATCAGGAGTGTTTTGTCTACATCAGTGTAGGGACACATCTGTTCAGTGTCAGATAACTAAGACTTTGAGATACTGCATATAGGCTAAATAGTAAAATTTTAGCCACATTCCTCTGTACCATACTTTGACTTTTTCCCCAGCATACTTCATGCTGTGCCCATGTTCTCCCTAAAGCTAGCTTTGTATTCAAAGCACTCTGCCCTGATCATCACATTCAAGCTGTGGTACATCAAGGTCAGCACTTTCATCCTGCTCAGTGGTTTTTCCTTTTTCCCAGTATGTGTAAATATTTTCCTACCTCTACCATTCCACTGCTGCAACCTAGGATTTTTCACTCTCTGTGGCTTGGGGAATGGAGGGCAGAAGGAAGTAATGTGATTAACATGAAGTGTTAAATGCTGCTTTTTAAAGACATAGGTCACAAAAATAAATACATTTTGGTCTATTTTGTCCTCATTGAAAAGTGAGAAGAAATTTTTACTCTTGCTGTGATCTCAGACTTGGAGCTAGCTCACCTCCTGTATCTTTCAAATAATTTTTATTCTGAACATAAATTTCAGCTTTTCATCAGATGTTAGACTATATATAGAATACAAACATAATAGCATAGATATGTGAGAAATGGCATGGTAAAATCTGAAGCAGTTAGCTGGGCAAAGAATTGAGCCTATACTATGGATGGATTAATTTTGTATTGTCTATTAAAAACTCTAGTTAAACTTTAATCATAGTTAAAGAGTCTTGCCAAAAACCCATGAGTTTTCTTTTGCTAGAATTTTGAACAACTTCAAACTTCCATTGTTAGAAATTTGAGCCTGAGATAGGCTGGCAGAAAAGAATAAAGGAGAATTGCTAGAAATGCTTGCATAATTTTCTGTGAGAAGCTGGAACTGATACAGGGAAGTGGTGATTTATGGCCTTTTCAACTTCTGATCTCATTAAATTAGAGTCAAACTATGCTGTGGAAACCTGTTCTCTCAGAACAAAAAACACGTTACATAAGAAGCATAAGAAAAACACCTCTAAAGCATTAAAAATGAAGGAAGCCTTCTCAACTGTCTGAAATAAAATCTGTCCCAATAATATAATAAAATTGAGGAGAAGCACAGCTTTCAAATGATATAAAATGATATCTTCTTTGTGGTTGCTTGGATACTAAAATGTCACTTTCTCCTGAGTACTGAAAGTGGTGTGCTCTGCACATTCTTCCATTTCTCTTTTGAAATAGAATAAACTTACTTTTTCCCTTAAAAGTATAGAGTAGTTTATTTTTTTGTTTGACAAGTTCTGATTGCATTTACACAGAGAGATAGGGGAGCTGCTGCTGGAGTGTGCCTGAGTCACTTTATGATGAAACAGTTAGACCTGCTCCATGGGTCTGTGAATGCTCATTTCAAGCTGTCTTTTTAGTCTTTTAATGATGTACATGATAAACAGACTTCAGAGAGTAGAGAATGAATTTAGAGTCTGCATTTGGTTCACTCATTTGCATAGAGAATATTTCATTCATCTTGCAGAGAACAGATCACTCTGTCCTTGTTGTTCTGCAATGAGCCTTCACTCCCTGGAGTGGACATTGCTCTATGAGTCAAGTGTTGCTAATAATGAAAATCAGATTTTGCAAAACTTAGTCGAATGGTAAAAAAGCACTTGATGGTAGATGAGGCTTTCCCTTTCTTCAAACAAGGAGACAGGTGGGAAGGGGAGTCAGTGATGTTTGTGCTGCATTTTAGTCACAGTAGAAAAAGAATCTGCCATCACTTGGACTGTGCTATGATGGTAATGCAGTGCTACCTCTTTGGATTTGTTGAGTTTTATGGACTGTCTCCTATGATGTGAAAAAAGACTTTTCATGATTAGCCTGTAGTTTATAAAAGCTAGATATAGGACTTGGCAGTGCTGGGCTCATGACTGGACTCAATGAGCTTGGAAATCTTTTCCAACCTTTATGATTCCATGGTTCTGTGTTTGCTGTGTTGTGGTTCCTAATCTACTAGAGATCCTTGGCTGGGCACACTTAATTTGGGTACATTTATTTTGGACTTGCAGTGTTGAGGGCACTTTTTAATTTTGTGTTTAAATATTTAATGTCTTAAATGGCTGCTTAATTGTCCTTGTAGTCCTTTAGTTAAATAATAAAACTTGCCGTTTTTTCTAGATGCTTTCTGGAAGAAAAAGAAAATAAAGCATTGAATCTGAAACAAATTGTTAGGAAACCTTTTGATCTTGATATTGAAAGGATTTAACTTGTTAGCTAATCCTTCTAAGACAGCATTTAGCATATGTAATTATTTTCATATGAATAATTGCAGTATGAATAATATGCAATTATTTTAATGTGCTAATGCAAATATGTAAACTATTTTTTTTCCAGGTTAATATCTCTCAAGGTCCTTAACAGCATTGTACTGCTGGGGAAATCATGTCAATATGTAAAGGAAGCAAAAATGGAGGAGAAATTATTCAATCCTATCCTGACTGCCACCCCAGGGAAGCCAGCTGGCAAACAGCAAGGCACATTTAAATCTACCCAAGGTAAGGCCAGCTGCCTTGATTTGTTTTTCAGTGAAAATTTTTCAGACTAAATTTGATATTAAACCAGATGCATGACAGTATTTGCTGGCCAAACCCTGTTGCTGGACCCTAATTGTGCCATAGCACAGCTATGAATACAAGTCTGCAAATATAGTAGAATTTTTTGCTTTTAGTTCATGCATCTTCTTTAGGTAATAAATTCTCATATCTCTGATAAGATGTCACTGTGATATGTGGAGGTGATAGAAACAATGGAATAGAAGCATGCTTTTGTTTTAAAATCATAACCTTAGAATGGTATGGTTTGGTTTGGGTTGGAAGGAACCTTTAAAGACCATCTAGTCCAACCCCCTTTGCTGTGTCACTGTGCAAGTGAATATTTACACATCATCTGTGGCAGTGCTTAAGCTCAGTAGGGAAGCAATCTGTATTTCTCATGGAAATCAAAGTAAAACATGGTAGATTTATGCATAGGTGTAGTTAATTGTAGTTGTCATGAGCACATAATGGAAAGCTTTATGAAATCCAGATAGGAATTTCAGTGGGTCTCTACCCTATTTCCAGTCTGTGCAGCACAATTTCCTCTTACAGGTCCTCAGCATCAGCAGTTAATTTATAATGGGAATATGGCAGTATTGTGTTTGTGTGACACATTATAGAAGGAAACAGAAACCTTCATTGTTCCTGTCAACTGAATTGGATTGCATCTTCCTGTGGGAAAAGCTCAATGAGAGCCTTAGAGAACCTAACAGTGGGGCTTTTATTGTGTTCACTCCATGGCTTGCCAACAACTCGAGCAGCTTGAAATGCAAGGTGCTCGTTAGTCGTCAGAGTGTCTGGCCAGCAAGGGGAGAGTTAAGAATCTGTCAGTGTTTGGCTTAACCTCTGTATCTCATATGTGTCAGATCACATCAGGCACAAACTTGGTGCAAATGTTTACTTTTAGGTTCATACAACTGCTTTGCATTCATGATGAAAGAATGTGATCTGAATTGTTCTGAATTCATATTTGCAGTCAATTTTGCATTTCATTAGAGTACTATAATGATGATAATGTTTTAATTAAACATTCTATTACTGCATTTGTAAGTTGTTCTTACTTACATTGAGCTTTTAACTTACAGTATATAAATCCTGAAGACTCTTTTGAGCTGAAGTAGCAGGGATGCTTATTTTCTCCAGCAGAAAGCTTTTGAGCAAAAAGTAGCAACCAAAAAGCTTTTATGGATTTTATTCAGAGTATTCCTGGCTTCCAGTGGTGATGGGAAAAGCTCAATTTTACAGTTTTTTGGGGATTTTATGTTTTTTAATACCTCTTTTTTACTAGAATTCTTGATTACATGAAAGAATGATTTTACCTTTCCCAGCTTTTGCCTTATTACTGCTGGATGGACTCTGCAGTGTTAGTCTCTGTGCCCTACTTACCAGGGTTTTACAATACAGTCTCTCAACCCATCTCTTCTTAGAATGAGGGTAAGGGAATTAATTAATCTGGTCTCCTTTCTGCCAGCTTATAGTTTAAGTCAGTTAATTTCCTAAAGAGTTTTCACTTTGTCCACAAAACCAGTTGAATTTTTGAATAATAAAATTCTAAACTTGCTCTTGAAGGATGAAAGCTCTAATTACTCGTAATCATTTATAGGCTGACCAGCTACATCTGGAAGCTGCTGAGGTAGAAAATATTTATGCTTGTAACCAAGTTCTAGAATTAAAATACTTGTCTCCTTTTTCAATGCAAGTTTAGTACCTTTAATTTCTGTAAGATTGTAGAGGGCAACTCATGTCCCTCCAAGTAGTAGATGGCATACTGTGGATAGATGCTCTGCAGAAATAATTTGGTAGTAATTTGGATAATGCTGCCATTCTGACAGGTAACATTTCCTTGGGCTGGTCTGCAGTACTCTCCACATCAGTCAGATTTTTTCAGACTCCTTTAGAAACAATAGCTCAGTCTTTACTGAGGAGGAGATATTTTTTTTTCTTATCTTTTTTCTTCTTTCCTTGTGATTCGCTTGTGCATTTTAATTCTTTAAATGTTTTAACAAAATATGGAAAAAATACATGGATATAACTGACCAATATCCTAGGTTAATTAAGCCAGTGTTTATTTCCACTGAAGTAAGAGACAGGAATAAAAATAGACATCTTTAATAGCACTGCTTTAAAAGCCAGTGCATAGCAGTGCATGAGTCATTTATTAGCTATCCCTGGAGAAGGCAGGTTTATTGTACTTATCAAGAGGATTAGGCACATCTACTTCCTGCTACAGAGATTCCTTTTGTTCATTTCAGTAGCAAACATTTGTGTGATTCACACAAGGACTGTCAGAAATCTTTTTGCTTAAGCCAACAAAAATAAGCATGTATGTCCTAACTTCTGCTGCTTATTCTCTGGCTGATTATTTAAACTTCTGTAGAATTTGTTTTTTCTGTCTATTTATTTTCTATATGATTTCTAAATCAAAAAAGGAAATCTCTTAGCATAAAGCTAAAAAGAGGTAGTGGCTTCCAGAAAGCATTTTTCTGCTGTTCTGCTGACTTGCTGCAGCACACTTTTTCAGGATAGCTTTGGACAAATCTGGAAGTTGCACATTGTATCGATATGTCTGTGTTAAATTCATTATTATCTTTGTAACTACCTTCTGTTCCCACAGGAATTTCCACAGATGAAAACGGTTCTACATCAGTTACCAATCAACCAGTGCATCAGAAGGAGAATATGCCATCTTTACTTGTAACAAGCAATTCTGATCAATTTCTGACAACTCCTGATGGAGAAGAAAAAGATATAAGCCAAGACAGCTCAGAATTAAAACACAGGTCTGCAAAGAAAGACTTGTTGGAGATAGACAGGTTTACTATTTGTGGAAACAGAATTGACTAAGAATTTATTTTTTTTGAAATCTATGTGCTAAGGATACTGAGCTGTTGGGACAGCAGATGCTACCAGAATGGACAGTTGCCAAAAGGCAAATAAATATTTATTTAAAAACTTAAATTATTAATGGCAAAAAAGTTATTAATTTCTTTCTACAAGTAACTTGGCTTGGTATCTGGTCAGGTCAAGGAAGTGATCTTTAACTTGCCTCTTGGAAAATGTGGTGGATCGTGAGTCTCTAGCCTGGTGGCAGAGCTGCAGTATCACTTTTCTGGAACACAGACTGGAAAAAAGCATAACCCTGTTCTGCATTATGCAACCATGCTTCCAGAACACTATTTGTCATGAAGGTTCCTCCAGTGTAAGGATATTCCTGGAAATGTTTGGTGACTTGACCGGAAGCTTGCCTATCCAGTTACCGTGTTTTATTAAACATCTGCAAGCAGAATTCCAAACTCGTGCTTATATCAACAAACACATAAAGCATTGGTACATAAAACAGTAAGTCAAGACAGTTATTCTTGTCAACAAAAATATTTTCAAGATGTATCTTGAAAATCTTGTAATCAGAATAAAATTTTGCCTTTAAGTGAAAGACTTACTGCTTAGTATTTTATCTGAATACTAAACACCAAGGAAAGATCACAGTAATGAAGGTTCTGCTTAACTGGGCAAATATGAAGCATATTCATTTCATGTGTTGTGTGTCCTGCAAGGCAAATTATTTAGAATTTTTTTTTAAAAGCTGAGGATTTTTTGTTGCTGTAGGAAAAAATATTAAGGGGCACTTCTAATGTTAAAGAACAGGAGTGTTAATTGCAGCAAGCAAGTGTTGTGTTGGAACTGTAGGTGTGGCATTAACACAGCAGTAAAGAACATTGCACTGCATTTTGCATATAACTGTTAGGAGAATGACATCTGTGTATTAACTTGCCTGAGAACATGCCTATAAAAGCTCACACTGACAATCAAACCATAATTATCCATTCAATGTAATTGATTGGTTGTAGTCAAACTTAAGTAGATGGACTAGATCTATAAAGAGCATTTAAGCATTACAATGCATCTTAATTTCTGTGTGAGATGCAGAGTTCGGAGGGTTGACAAAAGAAGTTTTGGAATCCTCAGACCAAGAGTGGATTAAATTCGAGCTCAAAACATAGGCTGGAGAGTTTTATCAGAAGAGACCCCTTAGTTAATGATAAATTCTTCATATGTTGTTAAAACACAGCATTAGCTTCCAAAATGCCTTTCAGACATTCAAGTAAACACCAATTTTACTTTCCAAGGGAAGGTATCATAAAAGTACTTCAGTACTGAACAAATGAAGACAATTTGCTCTTTGCTAATTTTCATAATTTGTCAGAATGGGAAAGCCAAAGTTTCTTTGCTGTAGGAACATGTGAAAGTTTAATGTATCTGCTAATCCCTGAGACTTGCAGGACTACAGTAATATAGCAGATGGAGGCAGTTGGACAGAGTTGTGTGTCTGAGCAGACTGATAATGAGAGAACTCTGCTGTACAGTTTGGGGTTGGCTGCTCTGGTGGGAACTCCCTGCCGCAGCCTCTCCTCTCCCATAAGAGTAGTGGGAGTAATGGCCAAAATCTGTCGTTATGTTTAGGGATGAAGTAAAAAGAAGAGGACTTGTGCTGTGGAAAAAATTTGAAAATCTTTAATTTTTGATGTATTTTATACTAATTGGAGATGTTCACACATTGAAATTAAGATTATCTGTCAATTTGGTGTATCTTATTTTATAATTATTTAGCAGTTGCTAAAGAAAGCTTGAAATTGCTTTAATTTTTTTTCTGTTGAATGACATTCTGTATCAATTTTATAAGTGCATCTTGTGTGAAACTCAATAAAATTCAATTTTGTAATATTTGTTTAAAAAAGGAAAAGTACAGTGTCGACATTGCTTTTTTAAAATTCAGAGTTGGTGATCTTGCCAAGTATTTAATGTGTTAATTTCCAA
This sequence comes from Melospiza melodia melodia, assembly GCF_035770615.1. Taxonomy (NCBI): domain Eukaryota; kingdom Metazoa; phylum Chordata; class Aves; order Passeriformes; family Passerellidae; genus Melospiza; species Melospiza melodia. The sequence goes on along the minus strand of NC_086198.1, from coordinate 82,566,755 downwards.
TTTCCATAAAGTAGGATTCTTGCAAATGTGGGACACGAATGAGTGTAAGAACTGGGTTATCAATGGCTTCAGATCTGTTTCTGTAGCAGTTGGTTGTTGCTACTTGTAGAAAGAAGATATTGATGCCAACGTATTATTAATTTGGTTTTTAAGGGCACACACCATGTGAATGAAAAAATCCCATGTCTCAGGGAGTTGTACTTTCTGTAGTCAGTTACTACAATTGGATTTACACCTCCCCTGCAAAGCCAGGTGTGAGTGCAGGAGCAGCACAGGCAGAGCCCTTGCTGAGCTCTGGGGCCTGAATCCTCCTGGGGCTTGGTCTGGCACTTGAATTGTGGTTCCTGCTCTGGAGCAGCCCAGCTGGGCTTTGGCTATGGCTGGTGCAGCCCTGCCTTGCCCTGGCATCCCCATGACACCAAGGTGGGCTGGAGGCACTCTGCAGGGGCACAGCACACACAGCACTTCCCCTGAGCTCCCCGGTCTGGTGGGGGCCCTGCTGGGCATTCCTGCCTTTGCTGCAAGCTCTGACTGTTCTCATTTTGTGTGCATGATTTATAGGGATTCCTCGGATCTCTAGCAGAGTATCTTTGATGAAAAATCACAGCTGCTTTCTGACCCTGGGTGGTCCTCTCAGAACTGTAGAGGTGGCTGAGGGGGAACAAACCGCCAAACAAGAAAAAACAGCAACACCAAATTTCTCATCTAAAGAAATTATTTAGGTTTTCTTGAAAAGCTTCTGTCTTAACAGTGATACAGATAAGAGCATCACAAGTTAAGTAGTGAATAAATTAAGTTCTTCAATTGATAAATCCCTCCAAAAATAAAATCTAGGAAACATTTCAGCTAAAGTCACAGTTGCCAAATTAATTCCAAAAGCACACATCGAGTACAATGTATATTCATAATTGGTAGTATTCATTATGGGAGCATTAAGAAACAACTGGTTTTGACAGGATTATTTAATTAATCTTTTCAAGCCTTTCAGATGCTCATCAGCCGAGCAGAATTTCCCCTCAAGCATAGTAGTTTTTACAAATACCCATGCTGTTAATTTACTCTCCTCTTAATTTACAGTGAGTTTGTGAAAGCTTTTCAACTTTGTCTTAATTTCTTGTGGTGCAAAATTTTAGTCCACTAATTTGTTCCAAAGTCTGTTTCTGTGACTCAGCATAATTGGTGAGGTCACTGTTGTTAAAGGCAGTGTTTGCCCAGTTGTGGCTGCTGTGCCAGTTCAGCTGTTGGGCTGGAGATGTGAATCTTTTTGGTGGTGGCGAGCAAGAATGGATGCAACTTAATTATAGCATAAATATAAGCAGACTCTGAAGCTTCTGAAACATTTTGTCTTATAAACTGGGCTCTTTCATTGTGAGTAAACTAGGTGTTGTTCAACTCAGTCTTGGGGAGTCATAGCTTCAGAATGCTCTTCACAAATGTTTAACAAAATTTGCTCTTAAAACTTCTTCAGAGTAAGTGCTCTTTCTTAGAAATTTGGACTGGTTTAATTTTGCTGATGCAGGAAAGCAAATAGCTTTGTGTAAATACTGAGCAGCTGTCAGGGCAAGCTGCAGTTGGGACCACCTTTATCTCAAAGAAATGGTATATAATTATATAAAATGCTTAGTCTGTGAAGGCTGCTAGAAAATGATGTATCATTTCTGTAAGTCTTTTTTGTAGTAACTTTCATCAACCATACCTACCAAGCCTGAGTCTAGTTAGGCTTTTTTTAGAACTTCAATATACCCTGATTTAGTAAAACACTGCCAGCAGAGTTGTAAAAGATCATAAATATATAACACTAAAGAACATTTATTCATAAGCTCACAGTTGTAATAACAAAAAACATCCAAAGTTGCAATAGGTTTTAAGAAATTTCTCAATTTTTACCGAAACACTTATATTTGTGATGATATAAACTCAACTTTTAAAACGTGCCCGTGTTGTAACTCTGCTGCCCACCTGTGCCTCACAGCTGCAGCTTCAGGCTGTGCAGGCTGTCATTGCTCCCATTCATCACCGCTGCCTGGGAGAGTGATGCTGTCAAGCAGAGCTGAGGTTCATTCCCAGCTGGAGGCAGTTCTGTCTGACAGATGAACTGCAAGGAAATATTGAGCATTGTGGGGAGAGTGAGACAGAGGAATCAATTTTTGTGGGTAGGAAGAATTGGGTTCAGCAGCACTGCCTTGGGTTCTAGTTTTTTTGGGTTGACCTGAGCAGTTCTATGACAAGCTTTGCTAGATAAACCCTGTATTGTAAAGGCAAACACGTTGCATGCATTATATGTTGTGTTTGCTGCTTCCACACTTTTATATCAGAAATTACTAATCTTGGAGTGGTGGTATGACAGCTACAAGGCAGTATATTTTTAATAGAGCAATTTTTGGTGTTCAAGAAGTCTCAGGTTTTGTTGGTTGTTCTTTCCATCCATGCTCAGTTTGCTGGACAAGAGCAATAACTTTATTGACAGTTTTCAGTACCTCTGTGATCTAAGCACCTGTCAGGACTGGGCATCCTGTTCCTATGATGCCCAGTCCTGACAGGTGCTTAGGTCACAGAGTCACTGAATGGTTTGGGTTGGAAGAGACCTTAAATATAATCTAATTCCAACCCCAGTGCCATGGGCAGGGACACCTTTCTCTAGACCAGGTTGCTCAGAGCCCCATCCAACCCGGCCTTGAACACATCTGGGGATGAGCATCTCCAGCTTCTCTGGGCAACCTGTGCCAGTGTCTCACCAGTCTCACAGTAAATAATTTCTTCCTAATGTCTAATCTAAACCTACTCCTAATCTCTAATCTAAACCTACTCCCAGTTTGAAGCCATTCCCCCTTGTGCTGTCACTACATGCCCTTGTAAAAGTTTCTCCATCTTGTAGGCTCCCTGTCTGCTGTCCCAGAAAATACATTATCAAGGTAGCTCAGGAATGACTTGTTTGATACTGACAGTTTAAAGTAAGTGGAATTGCAGATTCTTAGGAAGTGATGCATTTGATATACTGAAGTGTGAAAGGAAATTTAAAATGCAGCGCTGCACAGCATATTCTTAGGACTGATACACTAAATCAACACAGGAAAGTGTGTGAATTGATGCTACCAAGTACAATCCTGGTACAGCTCTGAATGTCAGACCAAAATTTTGCTGTAGGTTTGATTTGAGCTTGGCACTCCTGTTAAAGGCAGCAATTCAGCCACCAGCCACCTTTCTGTAGCCAAGGCAGCAGGAGCTGTGATAGGTGAGTTCCTTCTGGGAACAATTCCTGAAGTACCATGTGTATCTAACCTGGAAGCTCTGGGACACTTTTCAGGTTGATGCTTTCTGCCCTTTGGAGTCTCTTGAGGTGTAGCTGCAATGAAAATGAACCTTGTGTTGAACCTCTGATGGGAGACAATGTCCCTAATGCAATAGCAGAGGATACACCTGTTGGGCTGATGAAAAAATCTGACTGTCTTTAGTCACTTTAAATTACTTTAACACTGGAGTAAAGTGAATTCTGCTGCATTTGAGGCGATGCTTTGTGCTGCATGTTCAGCCATTCACTGACTGACCACGAGCTATTTGACTTCCATGTGGGAACAAATACATTCTCCAGCCAGTTTTTGTGCCAGACCCTCATTTCTCAAAAGCAAGGACCAAAGCCCCAGTAGTGATTCTTTGCATGGATGCTCTGCTAATGGCATCAGAAGGCAAAGGAGGCATTGAAGTCACCCAACATCAGCTCCAGCCCTTCCACTGCTGGGCCTTTCAAAGCCTGGGCTTTGTAAAGAATCAGGGAAGAGAGTCCAGTGCACTAGGCCAGAGCAGCTGGAGTGCCCTGGAAAGCCAATGTCAAAATTCTGATCTTTGTGGTTCTATTCTGCTGCTGTTCCCCCTTGTTGCTGTGTGTTGGTGCTTGTCACACAGTCCAGCACCAGTGGCTGGGTTCCCTGCAGCTTGGTGCCAGAGCTGAGGTTTGTCCTGTGCCCTGCTCAGCTGTGTCTGCTTGTTTTGTTCCAGGGCTCACTGCTCACTCGTTTTCCCTAATTTTTTAATCTTGTTAATCAAGCCTGTTTCACAGTATCAGAAGCTGGATAGAGCTACTGATTCTAGCTCAGGTCCTGTCCAATGCAGTGTCCAATCCTGATATTAACATCTTTCTCTATCTCACATTACAATATTCTTGAACAGTAAATATGTACATTGCAAATGCTGTTATTACCTTCCCACTATCTACTTTTGGTTTTCCTTACTGAAATTTAACCCTCCCTACTTTTTGTCCATCTGTGGCATGGAGAATAGATTTTGCCTCTCCCTCTCTTTTCTTCTTACATCCCTGGCAGCTGAGACTGCTTTGTGTTTCCCTTCAGGCTCCTGCTGAACCCCCACAATGAGTTCAGCTTCTGTTTGTGTGGAGAGTGTGTCCCATGCTCACTCTGAGCACAGAAATCCAGCTGATACCTTCCATAACAGCTGAGCTGAACCTGAGCATTACATCAGCCAGCTTTTAGCTGCCATATCCTGGTATGGAAATTCCCTCTTAAAAACAGGATGCCACTTCTGACCCAGGAGAGTTTGAATGTGCTGCAGGAACTAGATGCTTCCAGTGGAACTGCCTGATTATTCCCAAGCCTGCACTCGTGCTGTATATACTGCTGCCAAAATGTAAAATCCTGTATTAGAGCTGCTTCAGTTCAAATTTTTTACCATCTGTTTCTGTGGTCAGTCAGGTTTGTTTTGAACTCCTGTTAGGTAGTGTATCCACAGCCTCTACCTTTCTCTGGCACCTGCCCAATATTACTGATTAAAAACACTGAGTGGCAATGGAGCATGAAGAGACCCCTGCAAAACCTTACTGCTGTGTGAGGATGAAATGGTGATAAATATTCCCCAAGCAGGATTTCACAAGAAGCTTTATCAGCTGCTCCAAGCAATTTTAATCTCTACTATGTTTCCTTAGTTTGGAAAGATCACATGAAAGAGTATCAAAAGCCTCATAAAAGTCAACATATGTGATTATCTGCTGCTTCTCACCTTATGGTGTGCTGTGTTGAAGGGAGATGCACTGGTTTGAAATGATCTCACAAATTTATGCTGGCTTTCATTCATCATCACATTACTCTTCAAATGCTGAAAAGAACAAAACCCAAATCTGATTATGTGCCCAGAAAAACTGTGGAAGACTGCAGTTGGTTTGATCTATCATTTCCTTTTTCCCTTTTCCAAAGATTGCTCTTTTAAATCACAAGAATTCTGCTACCAACTTTGTTAGCCACTTTTCAGAGTTTTCTGTTTTGGTGCCAAGGATAAGACCTAAGCTGAGTGAAAAATCTCACATCCCTCCATACTGATGTGTCAAGATCCCCATAAGTTCCCATGAGATTGCTGGTGGTATATTTGGTAGGGAGAATGGTGGGTTTGAACTGCTGTGTTCTGTCTTAGTGTGGGGTTTCTACAAAGAAGGGTGATATGAATAAGGTAAGAAGCTCTCATGGTGTGCAAAGCCCTGCTAATGTGCCTTTGATTACCTCTAGGGGTAAAAGGAGAAGGGTGCCACCAGAACTGATGTTTTCCAAAGGCCCTCCAGCAGTAGAGGAGGTATGAGATAAATCTCTGAAGCATTTTGTGATGTCCTAAGTGCCCAGTGATGAGAAACAAGAAAGCCAAGTCAAAGTCAGCTACCATGACCCTCAAACACAGGGTAAGGGCTGTGGCTCTCCCTCTGTCCTGGTGCTTTGCTGTCTCAGGGAGATGGAGTGGTGTGCAGCTCAGGCAGTATCCACAAGCACCTGAAATGTTCAGTGGAGGCACATTCCTACCTGTCCTTGCCTTGGATTTACAGGAACTACCTAATTTTTTTCTGGTCCTTAGGCTTTAGCTGGGATTGAACAGTTACTGCTTACCAATGGGCTCCTGATATTCTTTTCCTCCCAAATCTGACTAAAAGCCTCCCCATCCTGGAAAGCCGACAGACAAAGCTTCCCTTGTCAAGAGGGTTCTCATCTTCCTCAACAGCTCATGCAATGCCACCCCTTGGCTGAGGGTGACAAAGCCACCTTGGGAACATCGCCTGTGTGCTTCCCTGCAGGAAGCTTTTGGCTTCACCTGACCCTAGAGCAGAAGGCTCAGGATTCCCAAGTCCAGAGCAGCATCCCTACTGTTTTCTCCCCTGCCCTCTGTTGGCCAGGGTCCCTTCCTGTGTCACTTGGCTGTCCTTGTGCTGCTTGGGTGCAGAGAACACATCTCCTGGGCAGGAGCCCTTACATCACACCCATCTGAACCTTTCACCAGCCCCTGCTGCTTTTGCATTGCAGTGGTGACTGTAATTTGTTTTTTTGGCAAGCCATTTGTTCTTTTCTACAACAAAGAATGAATTCTTACTTGCTGGCAGGATACTGGAGCAGCACAACAAACCATCTTTTTTGTGGTGAAACCTGCTAGGAGCGGAAGCAGAGGAAGCCTGTGATGCATTAATTTCCTTTCTCCTTACCCTAGCAGGTAGAGTGAGCAACAAATCACTTTCTTCCAAATTACATTTTCAGTGGAGAACTGTAATAATAACTCTTCTTCATCACCTCTTTTCCTAGGCTAAATAGCTTAAAGTTCTTTCCTCTAGACTCTTCCTAATTTATCTGCATTGGTCCCAAAACTGGAAGCCATCCTCCTGCCAAGGCTTCACAAAACCCTTCTGTTGGAACAAAACCAACAGTGGGATTCTTCCTTTCCATGTTTTGCTCCTATTGAAACACCTTACAGTTGATAAAGCAAATCTGTCATCAAGTTGTCTCTGTCAGCATAAAGTCTGGATGTTTCTCATGTAGCAGCGTGGCCAAATTGAACCAAGTCTGAGCTGGACTTTAAAAAGATTTAGATGGTAATTAATTTTATTTAAACACCTGAATAGTTTCATGAAACTGATCTCCTGTATATTCTGTTGAGATTGGCACTTCTTATTATTAAGTTGTAATAGCCATAAATATGGATTAATGGTTTGGCTTTGGGACCCTGACACCTTGATTACAGATAATCAAACATCACTTTATTCCAAGACCTGGAGCAGGCAGCTGAGGTGCAATATCAGCTCCACTTACAACGCCACTGTCTTGACATGAAATCCTTGATCCTGTGAAGGGGAGAGGAAAGCTGCAAGCTTTGCCCAATTTCCTTTGCACTTCAACAATCTTTACATTTACACTTCCAGCGAGGTGACAAAGATCTGGATGTTATATTTTTGGATGAGAATTGAAATAAAATACTTCAGGCATGAAGTTAAGTCCTTGAGCCTGAATTCTCAGTGAAATACCAGCAGACCACAAAGAATCAGAGACATACCTCACCCTGACAGGTTTTCTGTGCATTTAATGTATTTTTATACAGTGCTAATTTAGTGTAAAGACTCCAATCTTGTGAATAAAATAAAATGGAAAAAAGAAAATTAAAAAAAAAATGTAATGAAAAAACCTAAAGGCAAATACTTGTTAAAAAAAAAGAAATAAATTCCACACAAACAAAAAAAAAAAAAAAAAAAAAAGAAAATTATAACAAAAAAGCAAACAAAAACCCATAAACAGCAAGAGCCAAAACAAACAAAAAACTCCACAAAACCCATCCCACACTAGGCAAATGATAGCAATTTCAAGGGCATTGCAATTTACAAAAATCTTCCAAATTATGTGGGGCAGCTCCTCAATTGTAGCTGACTTTTCCTAATTAAAACAAATTCAATTAGTAATTTCTAGGTTGCAAGTTGAAAGCACCATTTTAGCTTTCCCTTCAGTGCAGTAACATTTAAATATCCCTTTAATCTGAAGTAATTATTTAGGAAATACACTACAGATCATCCTGGGACACTCCTCTAGCAAACAACTGTTGCTGCTTAAAAGTTTGTGTCTGCTTGAAAGTGATGCACTTACAAAAACCTACACCTGAAATTCTATAACAGCTTTCACCTAGGCCACAGTCCTTTCTGCTTTGTGAAATGTGCAATAAATCCCTGTGCAAATGTAATATCACGCTTTCACATTTCAGTCAATAATCTCAAACCCAACAAATCTCAATTGAGCCTGACAGCAGCACGTTCTCCCACGGTGGGACACGGGAGACTATTTCTGCTTAAGGAATCCATGGAATGAAGAACGGAGAATCTAGCTCACCAACCCAAAATCTGACTCAGAGAGAGGAACAAGGCCAGAAGGACTTATAGTGCTGGACCATCCTACAGAACAGCACTTGCCTGAGGCAAAGAAACTCTTTATTTACTTTAGATTTACTCATTGTGTTAGGCTTCACCAAGGGAATGTGCAGGGCCATTTCAGAGCAGGTCTCAGGATTACCCATTCTCTGGGGATAAACTTCAGGGCAGGTTCACCCCTGTCTGAGGCACCATGATTGATGCACACTGTGAGGTTTGAAAAACAAAAAGCTTTGCATGCCACTTTCTTTTCTTGGACCTCCAGGACATCTTTTTTATTAGTGGTAATTACTTGGAGGCTTTTGTCTGTAATCCTAAGAAGTGGAGATTTTTTCTCTAAAATAAATACATAAATTGCAGATTGCTGTACAATCAGATGACCCCAGGAGTTCCAGCCTTAGGAAATACAGCAAGCACAAGTGTTGAGAGACTGGAGTGCAAAAACAACCCTTGCCACCTTAACTAAACATTTTCTCCCAGGGTGAAATGCTCCTTTAGTGCAGAGAACCCACAGAAGAAATTTTGCATCATATTATCATATAATTATATGGGCTTATTAAGAGCAATCATGGTAAGAACTGAATACCTCCTAATTCCCAAGTCTGTAATGAGCAGGTTACAGAGCTGCCTGGGCTGTGCACAGCTTTCTTTGGAGGCAGCAATTAGAGCAGACCCAACTGGGAGCAGGGTTAGCTGACGTGTGGCTTGCAGAACAATTTACTTTGACTGAACTGTTGTCACAAGTTGTTGAGTTTACAGTCACATGCAATTCTCTAGAGCTAGTAATAATCTGATAACACAGAGAACACTTTTTCTCTTTCCTTCTTTAATGCATATCTGAGGATTCAGAAATCTAAGTTTAAAGAATAATCTTCCTCTGTCCTGACCTTATGGTTTCTCTGTGTCTTTGAATGGTACAATTAGAAGTGAGAAGGCAGCTCTGCTCCAGATCTGATGTACAATTAGACCAAATTTAGTATAGCAATATTAAAATGATTGTGCCACTTTGGTGAGGTAAAGTACACATTATTTATACCTAGCAGTGAAATTCTGGCTGGCAGCTGTGGTCCACTGCAGCTCCTCTGTCCATCTGGCAGGTGTCATTGTCTGTGCTAGAAAGCAAAGAGTAAAATTCAGGTTGGGTAGCTACTGAAAAAGCATCTTTTACTTTATTTTCATTTCATTTGAGCAACATTCTCCAAAACACACCAATGTGTATGTGTGTGCCATCCTAGGCATGGTTCTTTAGCATTAATGAATTCAGCTCTGCTCACATGCTCGGGGATGAGCACTGAAGGCATTTTCCTCTCTAGCAGGGGCATTTCTCATCTGGTGACTACAACTGTACTGAGTAGAGGCCAACACTGTGCTACAGTTTCAGGGAACACTTGAGGACATAACTGATGATCTGAAAACTTGGTTTGGGCAAGCACCATTTGCTTCTAGCAATATTCACCTGCAGAAGTTGAATGGGAGCATGAAAAAAATAACAGCACAGCAATTCTCTTGTGTTAAAGAGGGCAGTTTTTGTCTGTCCAGGTGTTTTAATAAACCAAATCTCTTCCATAAACTCTTAAGTAAGTTGTAGTTCAAATTTATTTGTTTTCAAGAAAATCACAAAATGCAAATCAAATGCTTCTGTCTGAAAATCCAAACATAATACATCTCTAGCTTATAGAATTGATCAAAGATGTACTAACACTGTATGAAAAAAATGCTGTTTTTCACACATTCCTCAATGCAAACACTAAAGATTCCCTTAATTTCAGAGAGCTTTATTAGGAGGCTTTTTTACAAGAGTCAGAAAGAAATATAATGCTCATCTTTATTTTCTTGTTCATGGTAACACACGGACAAGCCCTAAAGCCGTGCAGATTGTTGTGCAGATTTAATTTGTACCTCAGGGAATTTCTTAACATCTTCATAGGTCTCACTCCGGATTGCTGCACTAGTGAACCAAGACAGTGAGAGATCAGAGAGGTGTCTCAGGCTGTTTTAATTGCAGGAGGGAGCTGAACATCTTTAATGGGATGCTGGCAAAGACTGGCATTGTTCAGCAGAGCCTGAAAAAGACCAGAGGGGATGGTGTCCTTCCTAACATCTCCTCAGCCCCAGTCCTGCTTTTAAAGACTCTCTTTCAGGGCCCTGCTATGTGTGACTCGCTGAGCCGCCCGTGGGTCTCCCAGCGCAGACGGTGCCCCCTTCCCCCCATCCCATGGGAGATAAGAGCAATCTACTGCAAAGGACAGCGAGATAAGAAAACGAAAGTAACATGTGGAAAATGCATGTATTTTATGATTGGCGAATATTAAAATGAATATTATACGGGTTGTGTTAGAAAATAATGCTGTATTAATTTTCTTAAGTACTGTGTTAAATATAGTTTTAGGTTATAAAAATTGTTAAAATAGAAGCTATGCTATGTAAGATGCTTTGTTTAACAGAAAGGGCTTGCAGCGAGAGAGCAGCCACAGGACACCTAAATCTTTCAGAGAAAGGGAATTTATTGCCCTCTTATCAGAAGAAACGAACTTCTTCCTGCCTTGGAGGCACTGTTGGGATTAGAAGGAAGAAGTTGACACTGACCAGACAGAATCCTGTATTTGAATGGAATTTATGCATCATGTATGAAGTGTATGAATATGCAACAGGCTATTGCTTTTAAGGGTCAATCCTTGTTAGCAGGTGTCCTTTTTCGGGCTCGTGCTGCCCAGAAAAGGTACCCGGACGTCCGTAACTCTTTGTTTCCATTGTCTCATATTGTCTTCATTCAATTTGTCCAAATTGCTATCACTCTAATTGTGTTACTATTTTTATAACCATTTTATTACTATTAAACTTTTATAATTTTAAAAACAAGTGATTGGCGGTTTTCACATAACAGCAACCATATTAATAATAAAAGCTACAAGACAAAGAGACTGTTTACACAGAAAGAACCACGACGAAGTATCAGCCAGCTCTTCCCACCACACCATTTTTCCCTGCCCTGAAAGAGGGAGGCATCCCTTACTCCTGTACCTATCAGTGATGTGAGATGGTACCGAATGGGCCACCGTAAAAAATTAACCCTTCCCTGGCCGAAACGGTGTGGGATCTCAGCACCTCAGGACTGAGGTGCAGAGTGACCAAGACCACCCTTGGGGGGCTCGGAGGTCCTGGAATGTTGCCAGAAGTGTCTGGTGGCTGGACTTTGATCCTACACAGGAGACGACACCTGTATAAGGATAGGAGGATTTCACTGGGTGAATGGTGAAGGGATAAGTTAATTAGAGTGTAAAACACAGGGTTTAGGATTTCTGTACAGGGGGGTCTAGAGAAACAAGATGGAGGAATTGGGGCGTGTCCTGTCCTTCTTCTTCTTGGCCTCCATCTTCTGTGGTGATGGTGGCACTTTGGGATTGGTTATTACTAGAAGTGCACCGGTTAATAAGGGTAGAAGGCATTGGGGAAAAATTATAAATATTGTACACGTAACTTCGGGTATAAAGATAGGTGACCGCCCCGGGGGCTCTCAGTGTGCTCATGGCTGGCTGCTGTGCAGACCTCTGTCGGGCTGAAAGAAAATCTTTTAGATAAACAATTAATAAACACCGAGACCGAGAAAAGATCAGAAGTCTCTCCTCGTCCTTTGAAGCGCCGGGCTGTCCAAGGCCACCCTGGGCCTTTCCAGGCCACCTAAACAGCCGAGAAACCGACAAAACGGGGGCACACATCCACTTTACTGCAGTCACTTTACTGCAGCCGTCCTCCTCCCTTGCTGGGCAAGGTTTCAGTGCTGGCAGCTGATGGAAACAAGGGAGCTTGAGCTGGACTGCCAGCGCTTGCTGTGGGGCTTCACACACATTCTCCTCGCCAGCCTGTGAGCCTCTTTTTAACATCCAGCCCCTCCTCTCAGTTTGTTTATTTCCTGCTACAAGACCCTTCTAACACCTGAATGACCTCATTTAACCTAACGGGGTCCTGTTTAACCTGTGGGTTAACAGAAGGACCCACATGGGAGAGCGAGGCCATCAGAGACAAGGACAGAGCCCTGGCACTCCGAGGAGCAGCTGCTTTCCCAAAGAACACCCTGTTTCACTGGCACCAGGGAAGGAGATAAAGGCAACGTGAATTAGTGTACAGACCGGGCTGTCAACAATTTCTCATTTCCAGACAGGACCACTTTTTCCAGAACATCTGGTATTGATACTAATCAGTTCTCCATCTTTGATTTTCCAATATTTTTTACTGTTTTACTGCTATCTCTTGCACAATCAATGCAGGTTGTTTGTCCCCGTTTATGGCCGCCGTATGTTGGGAATGAGAGCTCCGAAGGCAGGCTCAGGGCAGCACAATCTGCTGCAGAGTGCGAGTGCAGCTGCTGGAGCTCGGCCAGGGGAGGCTCCTCTGGGCCCGTCCTGCTGCACTTGCTGCTGCCTCTTTCCCAGGTTCAGTAATATTCCTGAGAGCTCCAGTGGTCGGGGAGAACACTTGCACAAACACAAGCAAGTTCCTATAATCCCCACGGATTGTCAACAATTGAGAGACTGAGCTGGAATTTGATATCTGTAAAAGACTCCAGTGAGAAATTTTCCAGGTTTATGTGCTGCTCCGTCCAGCAGTTGTTTGATGTCCAACTCAGAAATAAAAAACACCATTGTCACCAGAAATTCTTTTGATGAATATCTGAAAAATGCTTCTAGCAGGATCACCATTTCCTCTGATATCTCTATTAAAAAAATAAATAAAATAAGGCAAGTTACTCAGAACACAAATTAAACTTCTTGTGTATTCTTTTGACAAGAAGCCCAGTCAATTCCCAATGTTTATGCAAGTATTCTGTCCAGAAAAAAATAGTCTTTGCATCTGGGATGTATAATTTCCTGGCTGGTAACTGGTCTGTTTTCAAGCTACAGTACAGGAGATTTCCTGTACAGGCAATTTCAGTGTAACTGCACAGCCACAGTGCCTGAATTAGAGTCTTGGATTCCTTCTGTAACAGGGACTGCAGTCCTGCACAAGTGAAGGCAGCACCAGCTCTGCCTGTCTTAGATGCTTGACAAAGGCACAGGTGAAGCATTTGGCTTGCAATTTTTGGATATCAGACATCCCTTCTTCCTGTGGAACTTCTTTTTGATGCCCACTGGCAAATAAAGGAAAGTCCCTGCTTCAATCTTTTTTAGAGGTGTCCATACTTTTGCTTTGGCTATTGGCATCAGAGGCTTGGAGTTCTTTTCCCACTGTATGAAAAAATACCTTTATGTAGAACACAACTGTGTAAATAGAAATGGTTGGTTTGATTCTGAGAGCATGGAGGAGATCTCCCTGATCAATGAATGCCCCAAGGGATCAATATTCACCCAGCAGGGGGAATAGAGGGATGCTGAGTGATGAGGGCACAGCATGATATGGACTATGACATTGAGTAGAAATATCAAATGAGTGCAAATAAAACTCAGATTTCTCCAGTCAGCCAAACTGAAGTAGTAAGAAAGTAGTGGCCATAGGAGATGAAACACCAAATAGCTAATTTTTGGTGGGTTTTTTTTGTCATGGCATAAGTACAACTGGGTTCATCCAGAAAAAACTGGGAAAAGATTCCAGGCTGAAAAAAAAAAAATGTTTCTTTGCAACTGGAAATTGAAATAACTGTTTGGTAGGGTTTGTTTGCTTTTTGTTTTGTTTTGTTTTGTTTTGTTTTGTTTTGTTTTGTTTAATGGCTTCAGTGTTCCTGTTACTCCAGGAGGGAGGGTGTCATCTTCTGCCTTTAAGTGATGGTGAGCACAATGAACACTGAAAAACAAGACTATTGCAGCATGAACCAGTTGTCAGCTTGAGGATGGACTTTTCCTTTTTTTAAATCTTTCTCCAAACAGGTAATGGGAGAGGCTTCAGCATTGACATTTTTTTGGGGAAGAAGTAGTCCTTCCTGCTCAGGAAGAAATCCTGAGGAATTGCACGAGTGACACTTATTATTTTTTTTCTTTTCTCTCTTTTAAGCATTGTTATTTCTGTGTCTTTAAGCAGCTTTGCACTGTGGATCACATCTCTTTTGAAACCTAGAGACTAAGTTATGTCTGAACATCAGTTAGAGAACCTGAGTCTTTATCAGCAAGACTCAAATCCCATTAGTATTACATTTTGCATAAAATATTCAGAATGAATTACATATATTTGTAGGGCAAAGGAGCTGTAAATTAGTAAATAGGAAAAAGAATGATGTGGGAAAGCATGGCCTGAAGTGTGTATCTGAGACTTGGGAAGTTATGCATAATGAATATGTAAGTGTGCTGCTGAATGTGGATAGTTTCTGTAGGTGGATGATGGAAATTGCACAGCACTGATGTGTAAATAATGCACAATCCCTGAGTGACTCTGACCTGTTACTGATGAAACAGAGGAGAATGTGCCGGGAAGAGCCTGACAATAATGCTCAAAATCAGTCTCTGCAGGAGCATCCACAGCTCCCAGCAGCCATTACAGAGGCAGAATGACAATTTGGGGATGTATTTTGATGATTCCTTCACCTCTCCTGCCCTCACTCATCACAAGGGGCTTCTTGCAATTCCATGGATGAGGGCTTCCTTTGCAGGATGTTCAAATAGTGAACTTTTCAGTTGCTGGAGGGAAAATTCACCTAAAATGTGTGTCCTCTCTATGTGCAACTGAAAACAAGTATATGCACAGTCTAATTTATTTATAAAATTTCAGAAATGGGCATGTGCTGCTGTAGATGAATCTAAAAGAACAGCTGGCTCAAGCTAGATGCTGAGGATTGAAATACTAATTAATATTTTTCTAAAGGCTGTATCTCATACTGCAATTCACCCCAGGACTAGGGAAAAAGATATTCACAGCAAGAAGCTGAGCACTGCCAGTGTTTGTGTGCTATTGAAACTTCATTCAAAAGCAGCACAAAGTTACCCTGCGCTCTTCTCTGCTTCCACATCCCTAAGTGGCTCTTTGCAATTGACCACAGTGTTTGTATCTGGAGCAAAACAATTGTAAATACAGAAGCCAGTAAGAAACTAGTGTTTTCTACATGCTGACATTTTATCTACTGCCTCTCTGCTCTGGTAACTGCCTTGGTGCTGGCAGTGCAGGGACCCCAGCAGGAACATGTAAAGTTGTGTTGTCTCCAAGAGGGGCCACATGCTGGGGAGTCCTACATGCTAAAAGTAACCAGATCTTTTAAAATCTGGAGGAAATAAATCCTCTACATATTTTTTCAATTACCGAGGACAAGAAACCCCCTTTACCTTCTCTTTGGTTTCCGCAAATTAACTGGAGGGGACCAAGTTGAAGGCCTGGGTGTTTCTCCAGTTGGCAGCACTGTTTTGGTCTTTATTTCAGCCTCTGAGGCACCAGGACTCCTGCTGTCCTGGCAAGACACTCCAGAATAAAATCATGCTGTGGCTTTGGTAGCTTCCCATTGGGCTTTCTATTCCCCCACTGTGAAGGGTCCCTTCCTTGCTTGGGGAGCCCCAACAGCCTCTCTCTGTTTGTTAATAAGCTCAAAGGAAGATCTTTCCACAGAACCCAGAGCTTTGCCCCTGTCAGACATGCTGTCTAAAAAAATCGATAAAGGAATTAAATCTTTCGGGAGACACCTTAAATATTTGTGATATTTGTGCTTGAAGGTGACGTATCTTTGTCTCTGAATATGGAAAGCTAACTCCTGTCCAGTGCATTCAGAATGGATAAACAAGTTGTCATGCATAATTTTAATGGTGAAAATAACTTTCCATGGGTGACAGAATGAGGATAAATGCATTTAATATGAAATCCTTGTTTATATATGGACAGATAGGCTATATTTCTGATACATGGTGATGTATATTCTAAAGGGTTTTTAAGGATTTTATAGCTCCAGTTCTGCTTAAGAGAGAACTCACCAGACCATATGGAAACTCTCCCCTTCTTTGGGAAGTTTAATACATGGGCAGAAGAAGCAGCTGCTGAAGGCAGAGGCCTGACAGGGTCAGCAAACCCGCCATGAGGCAGCCCCTGCCTGCTCTGCCTGCAAGAAGAGGAATTGCTGCTGTGGTGAGGGCTGGGGGGCCTGGCAGTGCGGGCAGGGCTGCTCCGGTGGGGCAGAGGCAGCTCTGCCCCATCCTCCCGTGGGGCTCATCAGGAGGGTTCAGCTCCCACTGCGAGGAAATGAAGTTCAGCTCTTTCTGCCCTGCCAGGAAAACTTGCTCCAGTCCTGTCCTGTCGTGACCCATGTAACACTGAACCTCTGTGGAGGATGAGGCTGTGCTCTAACACGACACTCTGATCTCAGCTGAGCTTCTCTGCCATGGTGGGGGAAGCAAATAAAAGCATGGAAAAGGGAACAAAATATATTTGTTATCTTCTACTCTGATGTCAGTGGCCATGATAGCTGCACAGGTGCCATGCTGAAGGCAGCCTCTTCTCAATCAAAACACAACAAAAGGGAACAATTCTCAATGTCAACACTGTAATTTCATTTCTCATGGCTTTCCTACTATCTGAAGCGAAAGCCCAGCACTGCCAGAGTGCTCTTGAATGGTTTTGAGTAATATAAACAAGTATTCAGATGTGATTCTTCCTTTGCAAGCTGATCCCATCGTGTATTTACCTAAGCCATTCTCTGCTGGGGGTAGCTTGATGACACACTTCCAGCATAAGAATCACTAAACTAGATTTAGTCATGCATACTTGAGTCACAGTCTTGTGTTACTTAATTTAGTACAGGCCATTAAATATTTTTACCTCTGTATTGGGGTCAGGACAGGAGAGCTAATCAAGAGAGATTCACAGAGGCTTTATGTGTCATACAAAGCACTCAAGCTAATCTTCCACACTCAAACTTACTCCTCACCACATGTGACTGAGAGAAAAACCCACAGAGGTCACACATTTCATGTACATACACACGTATTTACATGTGAGTTTGCTGAGACAAGCGTGCATGTGTGCAAGGGAAATATTAAACATTAAAACCATCTTCATTTCAAAGCAAAGCATTTCAAGGTGAGAATAAAGATGTTCAAGGTCAGCCAGAGCAGAGGCACAGAATCCCCAGCCTGGTCTGACCTGAAGATGTGTTGTTGATACACCATGGAAGTATTGCAGTGGCACAAAATACTGCTTAATTCAGCATTGCTACCTTGGAGCAGGATATGCTTGTTGGGGTTTCAAAGCACATGGTTTATTAATATGTTAAGAGATAGTTACATGGTGCAAACATCCTTGCTACACAGAGGCCCAAAGTAAAAAGACACATTTGGCATAATCATTTTGGAAATCTTAATCTATTTATCCTCTTTAGTATTCATCTTGTTAAACATGTACAGCACTAGATAAATTGGTGCTGCTTAAATATTTATCAAATGTCTCCCTGCATGTTTAAAGAGCAAGCAGGCAGCCAGTCATAAACATCAACATTTTTTTTATCATTCCTCCAGGATCATCTACATTCCTTCTTTGCCCCTCAAAGGCTCAGCATCACAGCCAGCCCAGTGCCACAGAGCAGGGAGAAGGCAGGCAGGGTCTGAGGGCTGTGCCAGAGGGGTGGGAGCAGAGCCTGGGACCCCCTTGGGGCTGAGCCCCGGGTCCCTGGCACAGCAGAGCAGTCCCTGAGCGGGGCTGTGGGGCTGGAGCTGTGCTCAGCCCCTTGCACAATTCCTGCTGCTCTGTGGGGCTGGAGCTGTGCTCAGCCCTTTTCTCAGTTCCTGCTGCTCTGTGGGGCTGGAGCTGTGCTCAGCCCTTTTCTCAGTTCCTGCTGCTCTGTGGGGCTGGAGCTGTGCTCAGCCCCTTGCTCAGTTCCCTGGGGCTCTGTGGGGCTGGAGCTGTGCTCAGCCCTTTTCTCAGTTCCTGCTGCTCTGTGGGGCTGGAGCTGTGCTCAGCCCCTTGCACAATTCCTGCTGCTCTGTGGGGCTGGCGCTGTGCTCAGCCCTTTTCTCAGTTCCCTGGGGCTCTGTGGGGCTGGCGCTGTGCTCAGCCCTTTTCTCAGTTCCCTGGGGCTCTGTGGGGCTGGAGCTGTGCTCAGCCCCTTGCTCAGTTCCCCACTGCTCTGTGCTCAGCCCCTTGCTCAGTTCCTGCTGCTCTGTGGGGCACCAAGCAAGCATTCCAGCACATTTCTATTCAGAACAAGTTTTGTTTACCCCCATGGTTCCAAATCTCACTCTGGCTTCAAGCTGTTGTATTATCACAACCTTTTTCTGCAAATAAGCATTAAAAACCTGGTTTGCATCACTATCAGGGAGCTTAAAAGCAGAAGGGAAAGAGGAGAACTGTTTTAATATGAATTACAAAATCATAGCAACAACCGTGAAGACAATCTGATCCCACCCCCTATTTCACTGGTGACTGGTACATTTCAGCAGTGCTCAAGTTTGTGCCAGGTGCATGCAAGGAATTGCAATTAGAATTTGCTTCCAGCCACGTTTCACACTGCACCAGTGCCAGCCCAGCACAAACATGCATTCCACTGCTAGAGAGAGAAATGGAAGCAGAGGGTCCTGGGCAGACCAGGGCATGGCACAGACCTGGGCTCTGACACCAGCACTGGATGTCCCACAGCTTCCCCGGGCCCAGCCTGGTTTGTTTCAGCTGCATGAGTGATGACAGGGCCAGAGCACAGCCAGGACATCCTGCACTGCAATAGCATCTCCCCCTGAGGAGCCATGCACTGCACAAGCATCTTTGCTTCCCTTTTCAGACAAGGAAATCGGTGAAAAAGAGATTACAATAACTTTCTGCCATGTATGTATTAACAGCTGGCGAACCAACAAAATCAAACCTCTATGACTCCTAGCTTTGTGCTATTCCCACAAAACTGTGTTTAACTGTGCTCCACTTGCAGCCAAGAACACTGATGGTGCAGTACTCTTTTCATTGTGCACAACAGGACATTTAGTATCAATGGCTTAGTGACAATATTTGATGTGGTTTCAAGTAGATTTTTTGGAGGCCCAATTCTGTACCTTCCAAAACTTTCCTTAATGATACAGATAAAGGAGTGGGGGGTGTCCTTATTAAATATGCAACTGATGCCAATTTGAGAGACAACAGGAAGCATTTTGGAGACAGAATTATTCAAATTAGTCCTTAGAAACTGGGAAAGTTCTAAATTAAATATATGAAATCAAATAAGGCAAAGTGAAAAGGAGGAAAAAATCAAACACACACCCAAAAAACCCCCCAACCCTGAAAATACATGCCTTACCAGCAGTATTGCATAAGAAATTCTGGATATTGCAGGAACCAACACACACTGAGTATGTGCCTACCAAGAAGGCAGATTCACCAGTGCATGAAGAAAAGGCTCTTTATGATGTGGGATGTTGTTAGGATGCTTTCCTCTCAGCTGGAGTAGCATGTTTACACAGGGGAGCTATATGTTTTAAAGGACACATGCAAATTAGAGGTCACAAGACAGAAATGACAACATGACTCTTAGGATAGCTTTGAAGAACTGGGCTTTGATCCAGAAACCAGAAGACCAGAGAAAGGACATGCTAACATGTTCCACTGCATGTTTCAGTATTCCAAATACTGTTGGAAAAAGGACAATCAATTATTCCCCATGTCCACTGAGGGAAGGATGAGCAGAAATTAACCTAATTTTCAGCAAAGAATATTTAGGTTAAATATTAGGAAAATTTTCTTATTATGAGCATAATGAAGTGTTGGAGCAGACTGCCTGAGGGACGCAGTGTGAGGCACTGCCTTCCATGGAGGTGCTAGAGTGCAAGTTGGACAAGTGCCTCAGGATGTTCTGGGAAGAGTTTGCAGCTGGGAGGGGGGACTGGGGACCCTTCCCACTCTGTTTCTCTACCCATGTGGCAATTCTCCTGTTGTGAGATCCACTGGCCCAAGGAAATGTAATATTCTTGACACCACTATCTGTCCTAATAGTCATCTGGTCTTCACAGCAGCTTCTGGAGCAGGAGAGGCTACAAGTTTGCTCCAACTGATTAAACAACTCAGTTAATAAGCTGAATAAAAGTGCTCCAGACAAATTATTTTGGTCACAAATAAGTTCAAAATGACTTCATACTATGATCAAAGCACGGCACTGCTAAATCTGTGCTAAACCTCTTCCTGCCCACCAAAAAGAACTGACATTTTGCAGATTTGAAATACAGTAACTGAGGCAGCCTGGATACAAAGGTTAACCTAGACAGATTAATATGAGCTTGCATAAAGCTCTTAATGCTATTCCAAATGCTAATAGTGACTGACATTATAGGGTTTCCTGGAACTGATTTAGAAAGACAAGAATTGTTTGCAATAAAGTCTGTTTATCTTACAAGAAGAGCAAGAATTCCTTGACTACCCCGCAATTTAACCAATTATGATCTCATTTAACAGAAAATTCATTTCTAAACATGGCATTTATCTGTCTGATTTCCCAAGACACTGTACTGTACCATGCACTGCCCTTCAAACAGGGCTCCAGAAGCACTGCTGAAATATATGTTGGCAAAAAGCTGTGGAAAAAGCAAATTTTATTTTAACCATTTTATCAGGCAGTAAAGTGAATTGTTTCCTCGAGGTGAGAATGAGTGGGACAGACATTCCTAATGAGGGGTTTCAGATTCTCAATGTCTGTTCCACACCCTGGGGTGGACAGCTCCTGGTTAAGCAGTAAATGATCCTCAGTGCTCTTCAGCACACAGGTGCTCTATGGAGTTGCTTTTGAAGATTTTCAGCCATGCACATTTCTCCTTTTTATTTCAGTCAAACTCATAATTTTCCCTTTTTTTTTTTTTTTTTTTTTTTTTTTTCTTTTTAGTGAAATAACACATGTGAGACTATTGTGAATCTGGCAAAGGCATAAGAGGAATTTCGAGAACCTCAGGGAGCTGAGCCATTTCACTGAGAATAATCTTAGCTCACAAATAGAACAGCAGTCCCTGGTAGTATTGCAAATCCTGCTTCAGCAGCAAAAATATCTTAGATTTTTTTCTCCCTCTTAAAGAAAGAGAGGAAATAATATACTTTAAATCTTTAAGTGTCTCTGCCAAGAACTTTAGACCAGATGATCCTTGAGGTTCCTTCCAATCTGGTATTCTAGGATTCTGTGATTTAGGCTGCCAGTTATGAAATACTATCTCCCCTCCTTCATCACAGAAGAACCTCAATGATAAAAAAGAAATTAAACTTCTCAGAAAAAAATCAAAATACAAGGTACTTATAGAAAATAAATATCAAAATGGCTATAATATAAACTAACTTAGGCTGGAAATTCAACTGGAAGAATTTTTTTAGTGTATGTGGTATTCTGTGTCATTAAGTACAAACTAATTACATTTGATGTATACCAGAATTCAAATTTGGCCAACAGCTGAACACACATTTATCTCTTCTTGTTGAGTTCAGAGTAAACTGTATTCATTCCCATCCAAGGGAATGTTTCCTATTATTTCTTGGAATTTTCATACATTCACATAGGCAGGAATTATTTTTGATGTGATCTCTCTGCTCTTTCTTTGCCAACTCTTGGGCAGAATTACTATGCACAGTTTTTTTAATATTTTGCTGGATTTTGCTCTGTGTATTGAGATATTCTGCAAACTACTTAAATCCAATTACAAAACCACTGCACTGTGCATGTTTCATAATATGAAACAGCTGCTAAGGAAAGCTCAAAATACATCTCATGTGCACTTTTTAATTACATGCCTTTACTGTACCAACTCTCAGCTCATACACAATATATAAACTAATACATTTTACTGCAGTGAATTGTGGATTACTTTTCATAGGATGATTGCTTCTACAACTACAGCACAAATTGGGAATTTGTTTATTTCCATACTACAAATAGCAGAGGGTAACAGCTACAAATCTGAAAAAGCAAACATTCAAGCCTGTAAATGGCAAATGCTAGGAGGAGCAAGGTGCAACATAAACAGAGAAAGCTTAAACAAAACATGGTGAAAATTACTACTATTTGGACTCTAATTCCCTTGTAAGGTCTTTCTGTGGTTGCCTCATCAAATGGGCAGAAATAAATGCAGAGGAATTTAATGAAGTGTCCATGTAGAGAGAGAAATAGGAACAGGAGTTTGGAACCTAAGCTCTAAGCTATTAGACCCAAGTATCTGTAATTCAATGTACAGGGAATTAAAGAGCAGAAGGACTGCCCCAGTATCATTGAGGGTCAGATTTATAGATAAAGCATTAGAATAATAAATAATGGCTTCCAGATTTGTCAAAAGGCGTTTTGCAGCTGTGGAGGATTTGCAGACTTTTTATGCTGAAGGGAATACTGCTGCTTTCTAGTTGGAATTGGCACCAAAATCCTAATCTTTTATCTGTCATGTCCACTTTGGACCACTGAGTGTTCCAAGAATAGACCCTCTTTTTAAAAATTTGTTTCATTATTTAACATGTTTTTTCCTAATACATTATTAAGAAAAAAAAAAAAAAGAGAAAAACATAGACATTCTACCTGGCAAGATTCAAGAATGGTGCTACACTACTATAATATCTTCAGTTTGTCAAAAGACAGGACTAAAATAACCTCATAAAGGTCAAATGGCACCACAAAGTGTTGGGCCAAGATGTAGAGGTCAGACTTGAAGACTGACTATCACCACTGAGTGGTACCACACCTAATTCTTTGGTATTGCCTGGTACTGTGGACCCACACACTGGTCATCACTATTGTGAGGCTGTTCAAAAGAGTGAAAAAGAAACAGGAAAATTAAATTAGACTACTGAGGTGAAGGCTAAAATTTTAATCTTTAATGATGAGAGAAGATGTCTGTTCAGACATTTCACAGTACACCAAAGTCTACTCTCATCTGACACCCAGGTACCTCTTCCCAGGAGTCTGCCACACCTGCTAGCTTAGTACTGAAACTAGTATAAATCTTCATGGATTTGTGTATGTTGTACATATGAATCACATGCAAGGTAATCAGAACAGTCCTATCAGGCTCAAAGGAAAAAAAATAGGCATTAAGGAGCCTATGAAAAAACACCTGACCATTCCTTTCTTCACAAGATGCAGCACAGACCAAAGAGTGCCAGACTTCCTGCAGTCCCTTTTATGAAAGCAGGTGATGAGAAAACTCGATCAAAGTCAGTCTCTGTTTTGCTCAGGTTATGGATCATGTGTGCAATGTCTGTTTTCTGTGTATGTGGGGGCCTCTATTCCCAGGCCACAGGGTGCAGGGTGTGCTCAGGGGAACGACCTGCGCCCCCAGACTGCACTGTTCCTTGAACTGCACCAGTCTGGAGACTCATGTGGAATCATGGAGGCAGAGACCAGACCCCTGAGCACAGCTCAAACAAGATAGCAGAGTGGATCACCGTGGTGCACCCACCAGCCCCACTGTGAGCAATGCAGGGAGGGAGGCTGCAGCAGGGCACAACCAGGAGGCAGAACTCTGTGGCTCTGGGAGCATGAGGCTGATTCCTGCTCTGCTGCCTGCACAAATACAGCTGTGTGCTACCTCAGCTCAGGCCACATTTTAAGATTACAGATTAAAGCAAAAAACCTCAGGTGTCCTCCAACATACATGTTCTCTGTTCTCCAAGGTTTAATGTTGCCATGAAATACTTACAAAATGAAAATCATTTGATGTTCTGATATGCAAAAAGACAAAGAAACAGGAATAAAGGGCAACTTTTCTCCTTTATATCTTACTGCTTCAACATTTGAAATACTTGACAATTTCTTGGTCTATAGCTTATTTCTTGGCTTATTTCTTGACAATTTCTTGGTCTACAGCTTAGCAGCAGGAAGGTAAAATACAGGAAATAAATTAATGTGAACATTAGGGAAAGAAAGAGCCAATCTTCACAAAATTCTAAAAATACCTTCCTAGGAAAGGAAAAAAAAATTCATTATTTTATAGGAAAAAATGTCATTTTGCTTGGGTCATGTTATCATCAAGGCAGGAGTCTTTTCTCAGCCATAATGAATGGTTTTGTATCAAACTTGAGAAGACGAAGGAGGGAGATGGAGCTGTGAGGTGGCAAAGGGGACAGGCTGCATCCCTGTTTTGTGTGATAACAGATTGTGGATAGTAGGCTGCTAACCCAGAGGTTTAGTGGGAACTGGGATCTTGGGATGGGAACAGAAATGTTGGGGGAATTTTTAAGAGTGGAGCTGAACACGAGGAGAGGGAGGGAAAAGTTCATCACCTAGACCATAAAACCTGGACAATGATAAAAATTGCTCTCTACTCACAATGGAAAAACCTTAGGGATCAGGTGCTCAGCACAACTCTGTGAAGGACTTTTAAAACCCCAGCCTTTACTATCCTGGTAATAAATTTACAGTGGAGATATAGTCTGTATCAGATAAATCGTTACACCTCATATAGTTCATTTGAGGAGACTTGCAGTAGGTGTAAAGTTAATAATAGAAACTGGAGCGAAGGGGCCCTGTCAGGTTAATCCTATGAAGTGTGTTGTTTATGAGCTTCCTACAACATGTTGTAGGTGGTGGTGTCATTCTCCCTGAAAACAATAAATGAATGCCTTCCTTTCTTGTGTTTTGTTGTGCTACAGATTATTTAATACTGATATTAAAAATAACCTTCTTCCAATCTTCTTTACTCACGTCAGACAGCATTTACTACAGAGCAAGCAGACAAAAGAAGGTCACTGCAGCAGCTAAGCTCCTGAGGTAGGATTACATATTGTGGAAAGCATGGGATAGTCACCCTGTGCTGAGGGGGCTCCTGCTTGTCAGAGAGTCACAAATGGAGATGAAAACCAATCTTCTTTTTCCTGAAAAGTGACCATCCAGATCAATGCCTTTGCTTCTGTGATAGCATTCACGTATGTACTTGGTTTAGCTGATTAAATCTTTTTGTACTGTTCTGTTCCTACTGATATACAGATACCTTTATTGGATTCATAGTTTGTGTAAACAGCCTTTCTGGCTTCTGCCCAAGCAGTCCATCTCAAATCCTGGCTTTCAGAAGAAATTTATAAATGCATTCATTAAAAAAACCCAAAATAAGTAAGCCACAAGAGAGAAGAATCTATCAGTTCTCATCTCCAGGTGCCCATGCCAGTAGCCTGAGGTGAGGTCACTGGCTGGGCTCGTGCTGTCCCACACACAGCTGCTGGCCACTTGCACCATCTGATGAACTTGTTAGCCAGGACTGGGCTTGGTGACTGTGTCTGTGGGACCCAGCCCAGCTGAAGCCTGTATATCCCCCACAAGATTTCAGTATATCACAAGAAAGAGCTGTACTGGTAGCAATGCTTAACAAGCAAGGAAATACCAGCATTGAGAACAGTCCTATGTCCCATGGCAGTACCCCGACTTCTGAAGGGGAGGGAACCAAATTTGTGTGTTCATATTTGGTAAACAGGAGCATCCTCACTTAAAATCTCTTTATCAGGTGAAATTACACATGTGCAGGAGGTTTGCAGGACTTCATCTGAAAGCATTCATCCAAAACCATAAGTTGCCTTCTAGCAAACTGAAATGCCATTGCTGATATGGCCATGTTGTCCTCTATCAGACAACTCATTACATCCAGCTCCCACAGCAAGAACCTTGGAGATGCTGACCAGGACCATTTGTCACCTGAGAAATGTAAGGTGCTGGAGCTGGAACCAAAACCCGGAGTGGTAGTTGGCCATTTCAGCCCAACCTGTTACCAAACAGCATCAGAACCAAGTCAGGAACTTGAAAAGAATGTGAAAATGCAGACAAGAAGAGCATGGAATGAAACGGCAGAAAATCTTCACTTGCTGGAGCCAAAGACATTTCGGTTTTCTTTTGGGTTACTAATTTTGTTCTAGTGTCAAAAAGACATGTGCCTTTTCCATTTTTGTTTCAAGCATTCCTGACTTTGTAGTTTACCAGGATGCCAAGAGGCAAAGCTTGCAAGCAGAAATAAAACATAGCAATGATGGAAAAATGGAGTGAGTCTGTATGGGGGTGTGGAGGAGCTCATAGAAGAAGATAGAAGCTCCAAGTACACGCATCATATAATCCCTGTCATTTTGTATTTTTGTTTAGCTGTGAAATCTGTTATAGCAACTACTACTGGTTTGTTTCCTCAGATGAAAAACAACAAATATAATTTTTGAGTTCCCTGACGAGTTGACATGCAGATTTATCACAGTCACAAGAAAGGGGCACAACAGAGAGTAATGGCAAGACATGTAGCTGACAAAACATCAACTCTCTGAAGGGATCCTAAAGTGATATAAATCTTCCATTCAAATGAAGGCAATCCTTACAGAAATCATACCCTAAAATGGCATGAATCAAAGGTGTACAATGAAATATCACACTGTTTTCTAAGCCTGAGAATTAATGTGAGTAACATTGTCCTTTTCATGTTTTTATTTTTCCTTGGGAGTAAGAAATTAAGCAAATACATGGCAGAGTATAGCACACAGCAATTGTAGTTTCCCATAATTTTTATGGATTCCAATAATTCTTTCAAATTTTGCATGCTTTGTGTCTAATACAGCAAGATGTTCCTCCTGCTTGCTCTAACTCAATTTTTCTTCTCTCACAGAGCCTGCAGAGCCTGGGTGAGGCTGGCTGCAGCCTTGAAGAGCTCACAGCTTGGAGTTCGGGTTGTGAACTCATCCAGCCTGTAATCCTTTAAGCCTTGCATCCCACAGAAGAATTAAGGATGAGGAAGGCTGCAGCTGTGGATGTCAGAGAGGAGAGAAAGGGTGAGTGTGGGGAGCTGGGCAGAAGGAGGCCATGGGCCATGCAGGTAGCTGGGCAGTGCTGCTGGCCAGCGTCTGCCAACTGGGAGGGCTGGCAGAACCCAAAGGGCTGAGCCAGGCCAGAGGGGAAGCGTGGTACTGAGGGGCAGGAGGAAGGGCAGAGCTAGGCAGGGCACACAGAGGACAGGGAAGGACTCAGGGGTGGTAACCCACGGAAAGCAGAGCAAAGTGGGCAGGCACTGGGCTAAAGGGTAGAGCTGGTTCAATTTTGGGATGCTGGCAGAATGCTGGCTGCTGTCACTCTGACAAGTTCTTGGCAAAGGGTGTATGTAAATCACATTTCTCCACAGCCCTGGTGCAGAGAAGGCATGCTGCTCCTCTCCCACACTTCCATGCACCCTTCTCTCCCTAAACAAACATCCAGATGAAACTCAACACAATATAAGAGGTCCTTATACCTTGTACTTTGTCCTTTTTCTTTTTTGGGAGGTGGAAAGTTTGCAGTTATGATTCAAGTCTCTTCAGGGAATACTATACCTAGCTGGACTCCAACTAATGAAAAAGGCTATTTATCTAATAGACCTTTAATCACAAGCTCTACTTAAAAATCAATTACATGATACAACCATTATAGTTAAGCTCTAAATCTCATGTGTCTTCCTGTTATCTGAGGATTTTCCTCTGAGATAACAGAGATGATTGATATGCAGCCAGATTTTCAAACGCTCACCACAGCGTATGGGTCAGGTTTTATTCTTCCAGCTGTTACTGTTTTGGATGCTTATCCAGCAGGTTTTCAGAGGCCTTATCATCTACTGTGCTGTGGTTTGAAAGAGTGCTTCCTATTTATGTGAGCAATTAGGGTTCAGCTGCCTCGGGAGCCTGACCTCAGCTCTGAGTGCTGACATAATTTAAAAGTTCTGGCCACAAAGAACAGAGCTAGAAGGCATTCTGATTAAATTTAGCCCAATCACCCTAAAAAGGCACAAAGGACCACAGAGAGAAGATGATGCATTCCCTCAAGGACAAGTTTTCTCGATGTCTCTGAGCTTGCTAAGATTCCATCGTGTTTTCACACATGGTGCCTCCTGAATGTGACTGCTCCACATGCAGGCAGTGCACAGGCCAGCACATCCCTCACCGTGCCCACAGGAGCGTGGGCTGAGCCAGCCCAGGCACAGCTGGCATTTGGATGGCAGGGACACAGCAGGGAAAGGGCTGCACACTGGTGCAGTATTTCCCTCTTTACAGCTGTCTGCCTCTACCTGACGTGCAGTTAGCAGAGAAGAAACATCAAGGAAAGGTCAGCAGCTGCTCAGAGCAGTTTCAGGTCAGACACATGCTTGGGGCTGCCAGCAATGCAACGGGAGGCAGCTGAAGAGGTCATGCTTCCATTTGGCAGCTCACAGTGACCAGCTCTGACATCCTAACTAGGTGCTACTCAGACAACACACTTTCAGATATAAATTACCTTAACTCAATCACTTCCAGGCACCTTAGGCAAGCCCTTTATTTCAGGCTAGATCCCAATAGCACAGAGAAACTCAGAAATGACTGGAAAGCTTTCTTATATTGATAGGAACATCCATGAAAATAAACAGGAGATCAGTCATACATGGATCATACTAATCATAAAATAGGTGTTGGTTCAGCTCTAGTTTGCTGAAGAAATGCCTCCATTAGTAGTGTTGGTCTTGATTCAGGTTCAATTTTTGTCTGAAAGCCAGTATCTTTTTCCTGTTACTCTAGTTTCATGTCCTTGTTTATGCACACTACAGACATTTCTCATCCAGAAGTACTGTGGTAGCCTACCATAAATGGTAGAAATCACTTTTATCACTTGTTTCACATCACTTGTATAAATTAGTAACCCAAGAGAAAATCTAAATATCTTTGGCTCCAGCAAATGAAGACTTTTTTCACAGCTTCATTCCACACTCTTCTCCTCTGCATTCCCACATTCTCTTTGAGCTCCTACAGACTATTCCATCCTTGCAGATATCTATCACTACAGCCATATGCTTTCACTCTGCATTTTAAAATCAGTCAGTGAGTCACTGAGGTCAGCAGGATTTGGCCTTTCTGGTTTAACTCTGAATGGAAGCAAGGGAATCAAACTCACCATATTGTCTCATTAACAGTGTTGGGCACTCACAGCCCATTATCTGGAGGGAATACTTTCTTCTATTTTGAGAAAGATTCATTCAAACCTTAAGACAGGCACTGAAATTCTCTTTGTCAGACTCACTAATTTAATACATTCGTCCATCAGTCAAGGTGTTCTGTTTTCCCCAAGACTCTTGTTGTTCCTCTTTGACATCTGGCTTAGGGTGCCTATGACAACTACAACAAGAACTTGGAAAAGAGCCTTTCTCTGAGCTCTGTACCACTCCATTTTGGGCTGTGCCTTTACATATCCTCCTGCTGAACAAGCTAAGATTAGCTCTGTTTGGGATAACTGTTCTGTGTGCAGCCAGTGTAGCAACTTGTTCTTTGATGTGCATTGCTGGCAAATGCCCTGAGCTGAAATACAGGTAGAATTCAGCAACACGGAATACTGCCTGTGGGAAAACTGTTCGATGTTTAGCCAGGCTTCAATTAGCAATGCAGAGTGGTGCCATAGCTGTAGCCTTGATTTGTTTCTGCCTGCAAAAAGGAGACTGCCTTCTCCATCAGTTTTTTTTACTGATTTCCAAGGAATCAGCATAACCTTGGATGTCCAGCAAAAATTCTTGCTTTGTCTTGCAATGCATTTGTGATGCTGAATAACAGAGGTTGTAGTAACAGAGGCAAGAATCATGTTCATGTTTTACTGCTGCAATAGAGGAACCACATTAATACACCAAAGTTGCAAATAAAAATCAAAAGCACAAACAAATCTGCACAAGGCAGAAGGAAAGCACAACAGCCTTTGAAAGTGTATATTACTGTATTGCAACCTGTAAGAAAAACACTTCTCATTTTACCAGTAAATCACTGGCCTTCGGGAACAGAGAACACTTAGGAACATAGATAACAGCCCTAAAGGAAATGCTAAACACATCAGGAAATCTTGAGAAGAGTAAAACAAGATTTATTTTTTTCAAAAGCTAACGGAGTAAGTCATCTTGATGCGGAAAGCAAACCCGTCTGATGTCGAAGGAACCCCAGAGGCACTGGCCAAGGGGAGATGGCCCGGCCATGCCCGGGGCGGTGAGGCGGGCCGAGCCTCGGCGGAGCCGGCCGGGGGTGCGGGAGTGGCGCAGCACCTTGCGGGCCGGAACAGGGGCCGGAACAGGGCGGGAGCCGGCCCGGGATGCAACAGGTCCCCGACCGCAGGCTGCGGGCTCAGCCTGCCCCGCTCGGCTCCGCCGCACCAGCACACAGCCTATCCCGATCGGCACTCCGCTCGCCCAGCACATCCCGCCGGGGTTAAACCCCTCACGCTCCTCCTCTTCCTCCCCCCCACCATCCATCCCGGCCTGTCGGGGTGGTCCTGCAGCCCCGGCCCGGGGCAGAGCCCGCCCTCCGTAATCCATGCGCGGGTGGCACCGCCACCACGGCTGCCGCGGCGCTCTGAGGCGGAGCGGGCTGCGCTGTGCTGGCCGTGCCCCGCCGTCTCCGGCTCGCTGGCCCCTTTCGACCGGTGAGTGCTGCGGGCGGGCGCGTACGTGACGAGGGGTCCCGGGCAGCTCCGGCGGGGCCGTGGGGGGCAGCAGGCGGGGATGAGGCTCCTCCGCCTTCTCCCGCTGCGGGCGGGAGGTCGTGGCCGGCAGAGCGCGGCTCCTTCCCTCCCGGGAGAGGGGTGGCGGGCGGGGGAGCTCCGTGAAGCCGAGCGACGGGGGGAGGCGGGTGGCCGTCGAGGGAGGTGGGTGCCCGAGGGAATGGGGCTGCCGGCGGGAAGGGCTCCCAGGGGGCTCAGCAGAGGCTGGGAGAGCGACCTGTGGGAGCGGCGGGATGGAGGCGCCCTGAGAGCGCGGGGTGAGGCGGGGACAGAGGAGCGGCCGGCGGGCAGGTCAGTGCTGCGGGGGGCTGGGGAGCGGATGGCGGGAGAGACGGGTTTGGCCGCGAGGAGGGGGCTGCGGCACGGCGGGGGATGCGGCCGGTCCGCGGGGAGTCAGGGCGGGTCCGCTCGCCGAGCCGAGCGGGGCGGCGGGCACGGGGTGCGCATTCGCTCCCGGGGGTCGTGTGAGGCGGCGGCGGCAGGGGAGAGGTCGGGGACAGCTGTGAGCTACCGGCAGATGAACGGAGAGGAGCGGCGGGAGCTGGGCGGGCAGAGCCCCTGAGATCTCCGGAGGGAGGGGAAGCCGCTCCACGGAAAGGAGGCGGAGGGCACCTGCCCGGGGCGAGGCGGGCGGTGGGGTCATCTGAGCCGCCTCGGGGGAGGCGGACGGGGCTGTGCTGCCCTCAAAATCGGCTCATCAGGGGCGGGGGCTGGGGGAGCAGGGAGGCGACCCCCGCCTGGGCTCTGCGGTGGATGCGAGCGGGGAGAGGGCCCGTGCGCTCCTGCGGGCTCCGCGCTCCGCACGGCAGCGCTGCGGCGGTGCCGCCCGCCTCGGAGCAGCTCCCTGAGGCGCTGCTGCCGCCGCTGCCCGCTGTGCATCTGGGCAGATCGCGCCTGCACACCCCGGCTGGCCGAGCGTCTCCTCGGCCGAGGTGAGCTCTGCAGTGAGCCGGGGGCCTCGTCCGAGAGCTGGGGAGAAGGGGCAGTGTGGTGGTAAACACGGGCTGTGTCTTCTGCACGGAGATGCAGATGCGCCGGTGTGAAACTACCACATCGGTCGGTATTCCAGCAGAGGCAGAGCTGCGGTGCCCGCGCTCCTCTGCAGTTTGCAGATAAGGACAGCCTGTTAGAGGAAGAGGTCTCTGAGTAATTGGAAAGAACGTGAAGGAAAGGTTTGGTCTCCGCTACTAGTGGGAAACGTGCGTCGTGTTGCGGTACCTAGGTGTGGGGACACGTACACAGCGCTTATCAGTTCACACTTCCCAAAAACTGCCTGTTATGGGCTGGATTTACTGTGTTTTACAGTTTTCTATGTGATGCTGGAAAGTAATTTAACAAAGAATGATCTATGGATTCTGGGGTAAATGCACCACTTAGAATCAAGTTAAATAAATTATTTGGTTAGTGAAAATGTACTTTAAATATTTATGCAGTCAGCTGAAAATCAGACCTGCTTATAATTGG
Source organism: Melospiza melodia melodia (assembly GCF_035770615.1). NCBI lineage: Eukaryota > Metazoa > Chordata > Aves > Passeriformes > Passerellidae > Melospiza > Melospiza melodia. Next base: position 82,534,803 of record NC_086198.1, on the reverse strand, counting down.
GGAAAGGTTTCTCACCTGGAATTTTTACTTCGGCTTGCAGGTGGCTATGACTTGTAAAACAGAATAATTTTTTGATGTTGCTTTTTTAGTTTACTATTTTGAAATTAGTGAGAAGCTGTTCAAAGCAAACTGGATTCTGAATATTCAAATTTTCCTGACCCAATCCAATATTTACTTAGTTGATTTGAACATATAGCATGCAAGTCAGATGGGTACCAAGGCTTCCTTGTGTGGAAGATGCTATTTGTTTAGTTTCTCTCAGTGCTGCCAAGCTCTGTTCTGCAGTCCCTGGTGTTTATTATGTTTATCTGCTTCTCTGTCCTCCTATGGCAACAGGTTGCGATTGTTGGTAGGCCTAGGCAGATTTTGTAACAGAAAACTGTACCTTTTTAACCTGCCAGTATCTAACTTGGCTTGCTGTGTTGAGTCTCTTGAGTGGGAAGGTGGTGGTGTGGGCTTGGTTGTTTTTTGGGGTTCTTTTTCCATACTCAGGAATTTCAGTCTGCCTGTAACTCTGTTTTGTGGCTGTTTTAATTTCACTTCTGGTGGTTGCTGGCATGGTGGACAGGGATTATGGACTTGGATTTTCAAATGTGTGATTGAAAAAATGTAACAAATGTACTCAGAACCTTTGTGTGGGTTTCCTGTGGCCAACTGCACCTACCACCACCGCAGCCCAGCCTGGTTCACTGCCAGCAGGTTCCCCCACTGAGCCTCAGCAGTGCAGCCCTGGCTGATTGAGTTTCAGTTCACAGGGTTAATCATGGTTGCATCGCTGCCCTGCAGTGCTGGCTTTGCATGGATTGTGGTGCTAAACAGGAGGCCAGTGCCGTTGGAACAAAGAGCTGCGCATCATGCTGCCTCTGAGCTCTGTTACTCACAGCTGGTGTATCAGGGACGTTGCTGAACTAAAGCATCTAGCTCTCTCTCATCTTCTCCTGTTAAACTTAAAGCAGAGGTTGGTTTTGGAAAATACTTTTAGTAACAGGATAGCATTATCATCTCATATCTGAGATGATAATGCTGCTGTATATTTGAGTGATGACTTTTCCACAGGTAGTGTTTAAAAGCCCAGGAGTTATGCTTAGTGATTTGCACATACAGAATATTAGTGTCAGCCACAGAATAAAATGCAAAAGCTTGAGTCTCTTCCAAATGGACATTTGCAAACCACACACAATAATGAAAATCTTTTAATTTATTTTAACTTGTTAAGTACTTCACAGGGTGTGTAGTAATGAAATTGGTAGCTTGTTTGATAATTACTGTAAGCATTTGCAAGTTTCACACAGCTTCTCTTCATTCACTGTTTACTTGAACTTGAGGAGGGTTGTACTGGCAGTTGCTGTAACTCATTGACTGCAGTGATGCCACACTGTGTGTGAGGAAATGAGATGCCCACATGCTGCAATGAAGATTAGCATAAACTACTGTTCAGTTCTTTGTATTTGTGTCACTCCTGCGTATGTCATTTCTGAAGTTCTCAGAATTACAGATTTCAGGGATAGATTTTACCTCTTTAATGCTGTTTGTCTAGCATATTTAACTACTGATAAGCTCCCAGCTAAGTTTCTTTTCAATATCGAGAAAAGGAGAAATGCTGGGAGCTTTTTACATCTGAGTTATTTTTAGGTAGGTTGAATACATATTAGGTGCTCAGAGGCATCTTAAGTTACAGGTTTAATAGTGTTTCTGCAAGTTCCTGGTTATTATTATTAATGTAACCTTGAAAACATGAGTGTTTTATGTGGCATAGAGGAGAACTGGTGTCAGTCTGGAGGAATTGCCCAGTATAGATTGTATACGCCATGTTTACTGTGATATATTTGCCAGCAGAGGGAGAGGAAGAGAATATGGTCATAAGTCTGCAGATTTATTGATTTGCAGGAAACTCACTTGAATTTTATTAAAGCCTGACTGAAAACTGTGTAGAATTGGAAACTTGGGTTTTTCCACTGAACATTGTTAGTTTCGCAGTACAGGAAGTGTCTTTGCCATTTCAATAGTGTCCTTGTCTTAAAAATGCCCACTTGGTTAATGCGTGACTACTTACTTCTAGAAGGTGTAGTGATTGTTTTCCTGTGTTGGGAGAACATTTTAAATACTTTATTTGCCTGTTTGTGTAATTAGATAGACTTTAAATTGTCTTTAATCTAAAATCTTGCAAGAAAAACAGTTGTGTGTGTACTTCATCTTCTTCTGCCCTCGCTCTCTAATACAACAGGACACTACAGAGAGCTTTGCCTTAAGACACCAGTTAGAGAAGTCATCATCTTATAATTTTCATCTTTCTCAACCACACCTAACATTTCACTGAAATGGATGCTTTTGCATCTGTTTCCTAAACTTTTGGAATCAAGGTTCAGCCACCATGTGTGAGCTTTTTCTCCTGACTCACTGAAGTGCTGCAACTTCAGTACTTCAGAAATCTCCAGAAAACTCAACCTGACTTAGAAAAACTGTTGAAATCTCTTTTTAAGGGGAAAAAAAAGAACTGTTGCCTTTGAGTCCCTAAAATCAAGATCCAAACAAGGTTAAGGTGATAAAAAGTGGTTACCATTTAATGAAGGCCTCTCCAGGTGCACAACACACTGTCATGCATGCTGAAATTACATTGAAAATGTACATGTGATATAGGGCTTTTATGTGCTGTAGGGCTTTTACACTTTTACAAGTTTAGCAAATTAGCATAATTGACAAGAAGCCCCAAATAGAAATACAGTTAATGAAGTAATTTCCCCTCTTGGTTTGACCCCTTCTGAAAGCTACTAGCTGTACCTTGTTTTGTATCTAAAACACGAGGAATTGTCTTGAGAGGGTGGCTCAGCCTTGATTGCCAGAAGAAGCAAGATCAGAGCAGGCCTTCAGGAATTTGTGTGTAGGAAAAGCACTGGAGTTAGCTGGGAAACTATACAGCTATACAATAATAGTCCACAGAGCAATGAAAGTATATGAGGAATACATGTAAAAACAAAGGTGATTTTGGCATCAGAACAGTAGTGTGTCAAACTTGCACAATTTTCAATGCTCTGCCATAAAGCAAAATGAATTTTTTCACCTAGTTGTGGTCTTGTGATGTTTTGTCCTGTAGGTCTCTCGAGGTTTGATAATAAACTGCAGCCTAAGCAGTTTTCACTTTTCGACCATTTTTGTGTTCAGCCTTATAGCAAGATGTGCAAAACTTCACAAAAAAGTATCTTCTAGGCTGAAGAAAACTAGTCTCAGTAAAAAATTAAAGGAGGAAAATGAATATTTTGGATTTGAACTCTTTTTTCCTTTCCTTAATCTTTAAGAGAACATTATTTTCCATGGTAATAGGTGTTCTAAATTAGTGTGTGCTTGTGTTGAGCATATTTCAGAAGGGTTGCTAACACAACCTTTCTCAATAAGGGCTGGATAATTGTGCTAATCATAGCATTATTACTATTCATTCTTCTTGGTTTTCATAAGCCATGAGGAAGAAAGATAGGTTTGAGTGTTCCCTCCTAACTCATTTGAACAGTGGAGAAACAACAGTCTCTAGGTCTTTGATCTGATCCTGTATTTCTTTGTTCCATGTTTTTCTTGACCTGTCCTCTGAGTGCAGCACTGACTACTAAACAAGCTTGCAATGTGTTTTTGACCTCTTGCAAAGTACTGGTTTTCAGAAAGGTAGCTGGCATTTAACCAGAGACTGTAAAGCAGGGAGAGATTTAAGTCTCACCTTACTACAGGTTTGAAGTGTCTTCAGCATCTCTTTGACCTGGAAGTACCTTGGAAGCCAAGGTGTTGGTGCAGCATTGGGCTGGCTGGAGCCATGAGGAGTTTGTGTATTTTGCTGTCGTTCTCACTGGTGAATGGTCTGAACACCAAGGTGGGGATGGAAAGCTTTTCCCTTGGGCAGTGCTGCTGGAAGGGGCAGCAGGTGCTGTGCAGCTGGTGCTCCCTGGGTGGGAGAGATGTCCTGCCAGGGGCAGTGAGCTCCACAGGGCCCTGCCAGGGCGCTCTGGATCAGCCAAGACCAGCCGGGCTGAGGGTGGGGAGGTCAGTGCTGTGCTCCCTGGCACACCCATCAGGTGTGTGCAGCCTCCAGGACCAGAGAGTGGCAGCAGCCTCTCTGTTGCCTTTTATTGGGTTGGTTTTGGTCTGTTTCCTCAGACACTGCTGTTGCAGTGAAATCAAGGAGTCTTCCCTGGCTTCTTGTAGATGAAGACATGGTCACTTCATTTGTTGGGAAGCCAGGAGTGTTTCTGTTACGTTTCTTAAGTAGTGGTAGATTAAGCTGATGTGATTTCATAGATTCAGAATATTCTTAGACATTTTTTACCATCCAAAGTCATCTTAATGACACTCAGCTTTAGCAAGCTGTAAATAAAAATAGTTTACTTCTCCAGTTCCTAAGGAGAGCTTTGAGATAGCTTGAATTAATAGAAAGTAATTGCTGATGCCCATTGTCATCTGTCAAGAGGGTGATGTCTCGTTGGTTTTGGATTTTAGTTTTGTTTTGGTAACTTTTCCGTGCTGTATAATTTCTTTCCTTATTCTTGGAAAACAGTTAAGAGTATCTAGTACTGAAGGTTTTGCTGAAAGGTGTAAATTCAAGAAATACAGGGTATGACTTGTAATAAGTGTCATCAACTACAGAACCATCAGGTGGTAATTAAATGCATTGTGTAATTGTTGTGGCATGACATATTGTACTTAGTCAGAAGCACAATTCATGCAATGCTCCTTTAGTTTTGTTTCCCTTGGAGCTGTATCAACGTTCTCTTTGTTTGTGAGAACTCACTGACCTGGAACTGTGCATAATTCTTTTTCCACCTCTTTCAAGTACAATGTATGTAGTATAACCTTATTCACAAGCCTCAAAATGCTTTTCTTCCCTGTCCTGTCAGGCTCACTTTTGCAGCTGTTGATAGGTTCAGTTTCCACAGGAGGTTGCAGCTTGTCTTGCACTTTGCTGTTTGCTTGCACACGTGTTATTGAGCTGTTTCTTCTTTTTGCCAGAGATGTGCGCCGAGTCATTTTCACGAGAGGCTGCTGTTCCACTCTGAAGTAAAAATACATTGAAGAATTGCAGGTGTGAGAGTGCACCAGCACTGTCCTGGCTAGACAGCCACTCCTCAAGTGAATGTACTGAAGATTTCTAGACTTGGTTGGACAAATACCTCTACCTCTAGTTTTATGAATACTGCTCGCTATGGCTGTGGAACTCTGTTTGCTGCTGCTGCTGTTTTGTGGAAGTACAATTTCAGAGGTACAGCCTATATACAAACCACCTCCTGGAACTTTGGATTTCGGATTTGTACCAGCCAAGACCTATGATACAGGTGCATACCACGAACCAGGGGCAATAGGAATTTTGTTTAAAATAGTACATGCATTCCTGTACTTGGTGCAGCCAAATACTTTTCCTCAAGGTAAGTGGATAAACTACTTCTGTTTAAAATACAGATTTGTTATTGATGTTGTTATATTGATTTGTTATATTGATACACCCTGTCATAGATATCAAGGCCATAATCAGGAGGTAAAATAGATGAAGGGCTTTTTATGTAGCATGTGCTGCAGCTTAGAAATCTGTACAGTTGTGTATAAGAGAATATTTTTCTGCTAAGCATAATGGGGAGGAGGTTGTTAATGAAAATGAAGTGTTGGTGACCTTTCACAGAACTTTGGTTACATATCTCAGAGCTGTCACTGATGGGTTTGAGGCTTGTTTTCTTAACTGAAGCAGCATGAGATAGAAGTATAGGATAAGCTGCTTTGTATTTACCATTAAATCCATTAGAGACAGCTGAATTTTTCACACTGTGATAAACAGTCACATGGTTATAATATCATAAGATTTAGCCCAGGAAATTTGAAATAAATTTCATTTGTTTCCATATATTTCATCCATGGTCAAGTTTTATGTAAGAGCAGGTCCGTTACACAGCTGTGTGTAGTTTCTTGTTCCTTTGAAAGCTGTCAGGTTAAAACTTGAAACTGCACTTGTTTTAATGAGACTTTTTTTTTCCCTTTGTTTCTTACTAAGCTGTCCCTTCTAAAGGAAAACTTAAGATGTTGGAAAAGTGTGTGCAACTTTATTGAGGTTGCATTGATTAAAAGGTGCTTTTGGAAATTGTGGATTTGGTAGTTTTATCAACTTTTCAACATGCTTTTTGTTTCACTTTGCTCTTAAACGTGCTAATGCTTCTGTATAATACTGGCATTTAAAATTGTATCAAGGTGAACCTTTAATTAGATATAAGAATGGCTTTGGTTAGAAACTGATTCCTTTTGGTGATTTAGCTGCAACTGTGTATAAAAGGTGTTTCTAGTATTTTGTAATACAGCTTTCAATCTAGAAATTTAAACTTTTATTAGTCTAATGGGTCACATATCTATATGATATCTGTGAACTGCTGTTTGCTTGGATTTTTGACATTTCTTCGTGCATCTCTGGCATAACTGTAGAAGAATGAGCTCAGCTGAACTTGAATGAATGAATTCTATTTAGGCAAAAGCTCAGAATCTGAGGGGTTAACCAACAGAATATTATTCTGCAATGGGCCAGAAAAAATGGCCTTTGTGAAAACAGGCCAGCAAAATGGCCTGTTTTCCTGCAGGATGTGTTTTGAGCAGATCTTGCGCAAGGTGTAATGAGAGCAGTTGCATGAAGGTGACAGTAATCTCACTTTTAGGAGGCACTGTTTCCAGATACCTCTGCTTCTTTTGCCTCTTTCCTTCTGTTAAATGATCAGGTGAGCTGTTTGTGTCTCTGTGAGACCTGATGGTGAGCATTGCCATCTGCATTCAGCTCCTGGAGGCAGGCCTCTACTCTGCCTGAAGCTCTGCTTGGATATTTTGTTCTGTTACGCTTGTGGAAACTTGATTTCACTGAGACATCTACTGTGCCTTTATATTACCAAGAATTTGTCTGTAGTCTTGTATGTCAGAATTAATATCTGATGTCCTAAGCATGTGAATAATTAGTGAGTATAGACTTTATGGTCAAGGTTATTTTCTGGTGGGACTGCTCGTAGTAACTTCTACATCAAGTTGGTATTGTGACCTCCAGCATTAAAGAAGTAAAGAATTTGTTCTTAGCTTGTAAGCTTTGAACATCTCATACTTCTCCCTACTTGCTTGAAGATAGTTTTTGCCAAATCAGGTGTTTTCAGAACTTTGCCTTTGCTATTTGCATTAAGTGAAGTCATGTTCCCATGGCCCCACATGCTGCACTGCAAAACACAGATTTGGCAGATCATGTCAGTTTGAGTCATACCATTTAATTGGCTAATCCCCATAATCTCTTTTGCCATATGCTGTTCTATTTTCACATTCACTGTATTAATGGTGCAGTTACATATTTAAAATGGGTGTTTTGTTTTGGTTTTTTAAAATTGAAATAGAGTTAATTCTGATTCAGAGGTGAAAATAAACATGATGACAAATGGGCACAGAAATCAAGCCTTTTGATGTTTCTATTTCAGACTTCATGGTTCTGGTGGGACTGGTGCTTCAGAACAGTTAGCTCCAGGTTGATGTCCCAATCTATTGCATATAACCACAACATAGAGAAGTGTCATTTGTGTGTGAGCCTTGGCAGCAATCACTTAGACCTTTGATCTTGGTAGTCTTTGATTTTTTCCTAATATTTGGGAGTACTCAATGTTCAATTTTCCAGTGTGTTAGTACTCTTACCTGGGAGGAGAAGTGATAGGATTGTCTAATTGCATGTAGATAGTCCTGCCTTTGTAAGTCATCTTCTGATAGTGCTCGGATGGGTAACATCCACAGTCCTTCAGTCCAAAGTATGCCTTTATACTTCATGCTTTTATGCTTTATATTGTATAAATATATACTATATATATATATACGCTGTATAAATATATATAGTATATATTTATATATATATACTATATGCCTTTATGCTTTATTATTGTGCTGTGATAAAAAAAGATTTTAAGTAGATGAGAGTCTTTGGGAAGTGTTATTCTTAATGGCATGCTGCTAAGACTCAGCAGTTGAAAGGAATCACTTAAAAGAAAAAATCAGTCAAGAAATATTTTGTGAGGTTTTTTTTCTAGTTACATCTAGATAAGTAATTATTTATTCCCTTCTAAATTTGTTCATGCCATCAAGTTTGTGGAAATATAACTTTAATCTAGGTTTAGAATTAATAAGTAAGTTATGAATCAGATTAAATATAGTTCTCATGTAAAATACAGTAACAGAACCAGGGCAAGGAACTGTAAAGCCTTTAAGATTTTTTAAATTGCTGAATCTTTAAGACCAGCACTGGGCTCTTTGGATATGGCAAGGAACTAGCTCAGAAGAGGTGAATTAGGATATCTGATTGCAGTGCTTCAGTGAGTCTAAATAGATTCTGCTTTCAATTCCACCATTCAAATATTTTTGTACTCATTACCAGATGATGCAGTGCTGTAAATGGGAATGAGTTAGCTCTTGTTCAGGGAAGCAGCCTCCACTTTGGTTAATGATACACTAGAGTGGAAAGGACTGGTCACTGGTTTGCTACCTGAGGCTCAGTGGGTGACTTTAATCTCAGTGTGCCTTTGTTCCTCCCTGGTAATGATTGTGCTGCTACTCCTTTTGTTGAGGGCTGTTTAGGATAGAGGCATCATTTTCCTTCTTGTTAATAACACCACTCAAAATAAAGAGATGATAATAGGAAAATTACAAGCTCCTTCTATCACTTAGCTAAGAAGGAGGACGTCTAACAAAACGGATAATCTTTCTTACATAAAAATTCTCAAACTGTAGCATTGATCTGTTGATAAAGTTGTCACTGCATGGTTGTGAGATGGTTCGTGTCATCTGTTGTGCTGGAAACCATCAGATATGAACTTGGGATGGACAGGGCATGGTCAGTATGATGCTGTGGCTGCTGTGAATTATTATAGTTTTGTCTTTGTTCCCATGCAAACAGTTGTTAGTTGTAATAAGGGAATGTTAATCTGAGTTTCCAGTTGCCAGCAGAGTGTGCCCAGCAAATCTTTGGCTTCCCAACTTGTAATAAAAATATGAAGCCTTCACAAAGGAAAGAAGCAGGGAATAAAGCTCCTGCTCCTGTTTTTAGGAGAAATATGACAGAAACTTACAAGCCTGTTTACCTTACCCTACTGTGGCTGAACATACTGCAGAAAAATGTTACCAGTTACGTTACAACTGCTTTTCTCCAGCTTCTGACTTTTCCTCTGGATAAGCATTTCTGCTGAAGCAGGAGTTCAGCTTTGATGCAGAAGTCAACTGTTGAATGCAGGTACATTCTGGGCAAAAGATAGTGTGAAGAGTTAAATGTACTGTTTGCTGTGGGGAACAAAACCAAGATGATTTTTAGACCTGGACTAAACCTCTCAGTTCTTTCTGACTGCAGAATCTTGCTTGCTGAACAGTTTTATCAGACTGATGATCAGAACTTGTCAGGTTCTGTGTCTGACCCCGTTTGGTCTTTTCCTCCTCATCTATTCAGCCTTTAAAGCAGCTGCAGATTGTGAAGTTCAGCAGGTTGGTCTTGTGTTATCTCAGTAATAAATCATATGAATGTATTCAGTAATTAAATTATTTCTAGATATTTTAAAGAAGAAACCTGTAACTTGATGTGAAAATAAACTGTATCTGTAGCTAGTATAGCTGTTACAGAAAATGCATATGCAAAACCCTTCTGTTTTGGGTAGGTTTGATGAGCTCCTAGAATACTGACTTTGTAAATCTATTGGCTGTGTTGAGGCTCTAAAGCAAGTAATCAAAACACTTTATCACCCCCTCACTAAAACTTAGTAAGGCAGAATTACTTTGTATGTGCTTGTGTCAGTCTTCTCTGCCTTCTGGAACTAATTCTTCAGTGCTCATTTTTATTTAGTTTCCTGTTAATAATAAGTCTTCCACAGCTCCCCTACAAGAGCAAATGTGTATGTCTGGATGTTGGAGCTAAGCCCAGTTATTTGTACATGGTAGTGCCCTTTTAAACTTAAGATTTTTCCCAGGAATGTTGAGCATGTCTGCACAAGGTGAGAGGAATTTGAGAGGATTGTGGTCTGGCTCTGGCTCTGCAGGTGCTACATTCCAGCACCACAAGATTTTGCACAGGTACCTACAACCATTATAACATTTCATAAAAACATAGTTTAGGATATCCTTTTTTCCAGTAGTGTGAAGACTCAGTTTTAGTTTGGATGTGATAAACTCCTTTTTTTGAGCTAGTGTTTGATAGCAACTCCCTTATGCAGGTGGGCTAGTTTTCTCAAAGCTTACATCCTGAATCTGGGTTGGGAGCACAGGTGGAACTGGTGCAGGAACTGAGAAGAGCAATCTGCCCATTAGTAAGTTAGCTGTTGGATTGGCTCAGTTCTGTTGTCAAGTGACAGTCAGTGCCTTCCCTCCATCCCTCTGGTGTTTTTCCACAGCTGTGAGTAGAGCTGTGGTGGGAATTTAGAATAATGCCTTAAATGTGAATATGAAAAATGCAGGTGTGACAGGTGCACTGCAAAATGCAATGACAGGTGTGACAGTGGTGGTGGGGATTTGGGATAAGTGTTCCTTCAATTGGAAATACAGGTATACATTGAAAGAAATTTCTTGTGTGCAATGTTGGAAATACTGGGGAAGATGGAGCAGCAGGAAGATATGAGATAACTCAGCCTCTTCTTTTCTCTGCCCACTCATACGCATTTAAAGAAATAGTGTTAAAAAAAAATCACTGCTCATTTTGTGTTGGGAAGTTAAGAGCTGCTCTGCTTGGTGACATGCCCATGTAAGTGAGGAGCAGTCTGAGAACATTTCTGAAGCAGATTTAAGGCTGGCTTTTTAATTTTCTTAGGCATCAGAAGAGTATTTTTTTCCCCCCTGATTTATTCAGAATGGCAGAGTAACAGATTGCTTGTCAAAAGGACTTTCTGTGGGCAGGGAGGAGACAGGGGTTTTAGGGAGCAGAGGCTTATATAGATGATCTGCTGGAGGTTACCACAGAAAACTACAATTGCAAAGGTTAAGGCTTCTGTGATGCCTTCCTGCCCACTTCTTCTGGATTATGTAAGCAAGGAATCTCTTTTGCAGAGAGGCATTTTAGGGAAAACACGGAAATAATTTGTTAATCAGTATAGCATAGTTGATAATTTGATATTCTTGTTCTTTATGTCCAGCTGGAATTCTTTCTCTACAGTATCCTCACTGCTTGCCCTGATCTGGTGTAATTCTGCCTGCCAGCTCTGCCTAGGGAGAAAAACATGCTTTGACAGCAATTGGAAAACATCAGTTCAACTTTACAATTTCAACACTTAGGACAGAAGGGAGAAACTAGAAAAAACAAACCTCAGGTAGAGCTTGAGGGCATTGGGTTACTTTCCATGGGAAGGGTACTTGAAAGTGGCATTAGCACAGATGGCTGTGGTAATTCCTGCAGGGTACCTCAAACAGCCACGCCTCTTGGAGTTTAATAATAATCAAAATTAAAGAGGCTTGTTCTGTGCTGTTCAGCTCCTGCTTCCCCAATCTAAACTGCCTGCTCCCCATTCCATATGAGGCAGCCCCATGCTTTCTGTCTGTGGGAACATCTCTGGCCAGTGGGTTGGGCATGTTCTGTGTGGAGTACTGAGGAACTCAGGAAACCTGCTGATAGTTACAGCATGGACAATCCTTGAAGCTGTCCTGACCCTGTTCTGTTTGTGGATGTTAGTGGGAGACACCAGGTATAGCCAGAGTGCTGATCAGCATTCCCTGCTTCAGCATACACACACACACACACACATATATGTATATACACATACGTGTGTGTATATATATATATATATATATCAGGGGATACGTTCTGGATGCAACTAAATCCAGGGGTGCTGACTACAAGGAAGGGAGGGGTGTGAGTACAGCATGGTATTGTGAATGGACATGGCCTTGTTTGTTTGTCATACTAAGTAGAGTCTTCATTGGTGGAGTTTGCATTTTTATTTTTTTTTTTTAAGCTGAGGTACTATGTTCTGGAAATTCATTTATTTATGTAATTAGCACTGTTGTACTTTTAGTACCACTAAAAGCATGATAGCTTGTGTGAGACTTGCAGAGCATACCTGCAGCACCTCCTGTAGTGAGGAGTGGGACAGAACAGGTTTTGGATCAGCCACATTGTCTGGCACCGTGGATGGACCTCTTGGAAAATCACCAGCAGCTGCAGACATCTTTTGGGTTTTCAGGCAGCTCTGCTGAGGCACCATGGTTTTCCCAGCTCAGCAGTGGCCACTGCTGTGCTGTTCATCCTGCCTCTCCATTTAATTTTTACAGGCTTAGCTATCCACATAGTGCTGAACCTCATTCTCATTTCTAACTTACAGCTCTGGAACTGATGGGGAGAGAAGGGGAGGGGGAACATCACTGAATTTATTGGAATTATGTTTGCACAAGCTTCCAAGGGACTTCTCAGTTCTTTCATCATCTTGGCTGCTATGAAGCATTTGGAGTTAATCATATGAAATACTGTACAGAGACTGCCTGTTATTGGAAAGACAGTCATTTGAGCTCTCTTTTCTTTGTTACAGACCATCATAATAAGATAGCACAGCCTAGCACTATTATATTCCTCTGGTGATTTGCTTAGGTGGTTGTTCACAGAAAAATAAACCCCTAAGTCTTGTTCAGTGATGGCTTTTTCTTGAATGATGTCAGCTGAAGTAAGGACAGCTTGATGGATCTGTGCAAGGAATCTTTCCACAGTCCTGCTGGTCAATTTTCATTACATTGAAAATGACAATCAGTATTTTTTCCTCTCCTTTTTTCTCATTATTGTTTTTGCTTCTCAAGATGGTCTGTGTAACTTTCAGATTGTAACAAAAGTGGTGCCTTTTCCAAGTGAAAAGCAACATTCAAAAGTTGCTGGAGCAAAATAAATGTGTAAATGTGAATTATACTTTTAACAGTATTGAAATTTTCCATATATGCTTTTCTTCCTTTTTCCAAAAGTGAGTTATGTTAGAAGAGAAACCAGGTGCCACAAATGTCAGTCAGTGTAGTTTAAGCTCAATAATCTATCAGTATACACATTTTAGTGTAAGCCTGCCAGTTATAAAAAAGCCCCACAAACCTACTTTTACCTTTTTTTTTCGATAAGCACATAAATTTCTTACCTAAAAACACTTGTGTGATTAAGTTATGACTTGTATTGCATCATAACAGAGTCAGGATCTTTCTTTTGACAGAAAATATACAAAATTATTTTATTTTGGTGAACTTCAAAATGTGATTAGAGTTGTGAATGTGAATATTGCTACTACTATCAAATATTGCTTTGGCAGTTTAACTCAGCTGAGAGATACCTGTACCAAATAAATCCGAGCATCAGGCCTAATGAGCTCTCTTCAGAGTAGCAATCTTTGCTTTTTCTTTGATTTTTGAGTGCAGTGATGGTCTCTGTAGTACTTTGAAGCAATATGTATGCCCCAGTTATCAGACATATGTGGAAATTTGTGGCTCTTGCAGAAATGGGGAAGTGGAGAAAGGGAATTCTGAGGAGTCTCAGGGAAGGTGCCAGAATGCCAGTCACTGAGGTAATCTGGTCAGCAGGTCTCCAGCATGTCATTCTCAATTAATTATCTGTGTTCATATTTCTGACAATCCAAGTTATGCAAGAGAGGATTTTCTGTGCTTTCCTCAGTTTACAGCAACTCCTGAGGAGATAAAGGAAGAGAAAAAATGTTGTTCATACAGTCCAAATATTTCCAACTTTGATCACCAAATCCATTATGTGCACAATCCCAACCTATGCAGAAGTTGCTGAGCCTGTGCAGCGTGCTAAAGCAGACAGACACACAGTGCACCCTGTAAATCTCTGCCTGTAATCTGCTGTAAATCCTTACCAGATGGTGCCTAGGGAGAACTTGAGGTAGCTCCTGCAAGCAAAGCAAGTGGCAGAAAATAGCTGTCATGGCACAAACAGTGTGCTACAGAAGTTTTGTTGCCTTCAGAAAAAGAGAGAATGTACTTTCTGTGTGGAAGACTTCTTCAAAGCTTTCAACTTCATTTTGTGTCTGCGTGATGCATGCAAATTCATTGCAGCCTCCTAAGGAAGGATTTTTCTAAAGGCTCCTGTTTCTTTTTTCTTCTTCCAAAACTTCAGCAAGAACAGAACTTCCTTTGTAGCAAGGAACAACTGGAAAGCCTCTGCAAAGGTTGTTTTCAAAGGAGAAATCTTTCATTCCGTGCATCCTGTAACGGTCGATACTGTGGCTGTTCCTTTTTTCTTCAAACCTTTTCCTTGGCCAGGCTCTTTAACCTTGTCTGGGAGTGTCAATGGAAAGCAGAATGTGCCTAAGGAGAAAATGTGACTGTGCTGAAGGGTAACCTCAAGTTTGGGGCAGCTGTGTGGTGTGAGGATTTCCTGTGGAGTTTGGTCCTCCTACCTTCCATTTTTGGGAATTGGGGACCTTTTTCTTGTGTGTGCACTAAGTTCATTAACTGTAACTTTTATCTGATCCACTGCTGTATAATTTATTTCTTCAATAGACTAGTGTTGTTTTCTGTTAGGAAGGGTGTAAAGAGAGTCTCCTTAATTTCACATTCCAGTTACCTTGGAAGCTTTGCTGCCATGCAGTTCCTTGTCTTCAGCAGTTCCACCATGCTTGGTCCTACCTGTGCTCTGGCTAAAGCTCTCCCTGTTAGGCCATTTCTAAGGCTTCAACCCTGCTCATGGCTTTTCATCTGCTCATTACCTCCTTCATATTGCATTTCTGCTGTCTCTCATATCCCTGCACTGCATGCAGTGCAATCTAAGGTGCACTTCTAGGTCTGGTAGCTTGTCTTTGCAGTTTTGAATAAAGCAGAATGCGCTTTACAAATCTGCTTAGACGTTAAAAAATGTATTTATTGTGTTTTTACTTGTGTCATATTGTGTGTTGTTGAATTTTGTGACAGCCAGAGTGCTGTAGGACAACAATATGTAATTAAGGAATGCAGAGTCAGAGAATGGGAATAGACAGTGGTCATGTTGATGAGAGGAAACTGCATGCTGAAGGCATGAGGAGGGTGACAAGGCAGATTGCCATAGCAGATGACAGGTTAAAATACTTAAGCAATTTAGTATGTACTTGTTGGATTTTGAGGTCCATTCAAACAAATTTTTCTGGGCATGGTGTAATAACAGGTAATAGGGCTTTATTTTGCACGTTAGTGATGAAGTACAGCAGTGAAGTTCCCTTCTTAATTGTCTTTTTCTCTTGTCCCAAAGACATGGTGATTTTTTGCTCATTATTTCTTTAATGCACATGAATAGGTGGTTGAACAGAGAATTTCCTTTCACCACCTCTGTGATGGAAATGGGTGATGTTGTGTGTGGGCTACTGAAGCAAGGGGAGATCAGTGTGTTGCTCAGGAGTTGTGCTCAAAAGGAAGAGGGTCAGAATTGCCTCTTCAAAGGATCACGAGGGTGGAAGCTGAACCAACCTGATGTTCCCAGTAACTCAATGGAAAGAAAAAAAAGTGAATTGTATATAGAGAGACTTTGCCTAAAAAGAGGGGGAGAAGTTGTCTAAGGAGGTTGGGTTTTTTTCTTAGTTCTCTTCTAAGGACAGGAGCTATGTTCCAGGGCTGTCTAAGGACAATACTGTGAAAAGGGGAGTGAAGCTTTTCAATCTGAGGTTGGAAAGGAATAGTCTGGACTATATGAGTGGATGCCTGGATTAGATTCCTTATCTGTGCACCACAGTCATCTCTTGCTGTGTGGGAATTGGGAAGATCTCCTTGTCTGTGAGACTTCCCACCTGTCCTACAGAGTGAGTTTTCTTCCTGCTGTGCGCAGAGGGGACAGAGCACACGGGGTGAGCAGAGTGAGTGTGCCAGCACCTCCCTCCCTGCAGTCACCAGCCTTGCATGATGGATCCTGCGCTGCCATCAGCATTGCTGAGCTCTCACCTCGCCCTGCAGTGGGACCAGAGGGGAGTGATGCTGTGGGGTTAGGGACAGCAGCAGTGAGCAGAGCCCTCGTGGAGGCAGGGACAGTAAAGGGGACCACAGCTAACCTTGGATTACACCTAAAAGGAGACCTCTTCAGTGGAAGCCAAATCTGGCCATGGTAGAGGCTATGGCTTGAGCCTTTGGGGAAACAACCAAAGCCCCATTCAAGTCAAAGAAAGTATTTTAAAATGTCAGTAAACTGAACTTGCTGTAAAACTTGCTTTAAGATACCTAGAAGGTTTTTGTCTCTGATAAGTCTGAAAGGCTTTCCTGGTTTTCTTGGCTTTGCAGGAGATGTTCATTAGTGTGACTCATAATTAATAAAAAACCACAAGTCTGAAGTAATTTTAATTCATTAATGTCAGACTAATTGACCTATATTCAGAGAGGTTCTGAACTGTTCAATGTGTATGTAGTCCATTGACTCTATCTGTTATAGGTAGACAGGAATGGACTGAAATACTGTTTTATGCATAGAATGAGATAGGAATAAAGTAGTTACTAATTGATCATTTGTATTATCTACATAATTCTCCCTGTTGTTTGGAAAAAAAATCTTATTGTAGTGCAATATGAATGCTTCAGTCATACTTCTTATTGGCTTGTTTGAAGACCTTTCTGAGTAGAAACCTAATATATTATATCATGTATAATTCTCTAATATATTATATTTGTGCACAAAAAGACATTAATTTCTGGCATAATTTGATTAATGCTGGAGTTGCACTACATCTGAACTGGCTCAGTGGAATTTTTTGAGTGAAGTGAAAGCATAGCATTCCCAAAGGTTTTACTCCAGCTATTTTCCTGTCACTAGATATGAAAAGCTTCCTTGGCAGAAGAATTTGTAATTAATTTATGTTGGTACTTAATTGCCAGACAGATTATTTTTAAATCTCTATTATTTTTGCTATCCCTTTCTGTAGAGCAGTTCTAAAAAGCACACTTAGTGATAACCTCATTTTCCTGCCAGAGTAATGAGGTATTGGTCTGTAGACACAGCACTCTTGCAGTGCAGGAGTTAGTGATCATGTTTTCTTAACTGGAGATCCTCAGAGGTTCTTCACAAATTGCATTGGTAAATTAAGAGTTCATCTGGCTAGTTAGATTTACTAGGGCAGATGGCATTTTGCATGTGTGATGAGAGCAGGAAGGATTCAGCAAAGCAATAATGTAATTAGCTGTGTAAATGAGCCTCACAAGGTAAATCTCTTTAACCCCAATGATAAAATGTGTTTTGTGCTAAAGCTGTGGATTACTGGTCCTGTGAAACAATGTGTACAGCTAGTCAAGCCAAGATTTCAGGAGTAATCCAGTTAATTTGGAAATGCAGGACACTGCTTGTTATCACACCTTCCTAACATTTTCTGTTTGAAACAGAAGCAGGCCTCAGGATGGCACTTTGCCATAACACGAGAGAGTGTTGTGTGGAGTTACCTGAATTCAGTTGTAAATAAAAGCTTATTTGAATGCTGGAGATGAGATGTTCTAGCTAGGGAGGAAAGATGCTTCATAAAAGCAGACCAAAATCCCAGGCTGAATAAAATGTGAGTTGAGCTGTCTTTTCACTGTGCTGCCATGACCACTGTAGCCATATGTAGCTCCTGTTTACACAGTACCTGGCACAGGATGTTCCCCACTTCACCCTTAAGCTCTGCAGCAGTAACTGTGATTATCATCAATGTGCAATAAAACCTGCAGAATCACAATGGTTGGGTTGCAAGGGACCTTTAAAGATCATCTGAGCAGGGAGGATTTTGTGCTGTGAATTCACCAAGGCCTGTTTGTGCCTGCAGGTATGTGAGTAGCTGCAGGTAATCTCACATTCAGTTCCAGCCCAAAATATTTTTATGGGAATATAACTTCCACTTTTCATTTGAAATGAATCAAAAGAGGATATGTCTAACAGTGTTGATATAGGAAGCTATTGAAATAATAAATTCATGGTAAAGACTGGTCAATCACTGTGTGCTGCCTGGTTAGAAAAACACCCTGGAGCATCATGTTACTTCTGAAAAATCACTGCAAAGTAATCTAAGTAGTGAATCTTTATTCAGCAGGGCAGTCTCACATTCTGTAAAATTAAGGGGAAAAAATGGTCTGTAGCAGCCCTTGAGTAGTGCATGAAACCTGTGCTGTTCCTACTATTAAATTTACTCAAACCATGTGGGAACCTTTTGTAACAATTTTCAGGCTTTCTTGTTTATTAACCTAAAGATGTTTTACTTTCTGATGAGAGTCTCTAAATTCCAAAAAAGGTGTGAAGTGCTATTTTCTGCATGAGTTTGTTATAGTGTATTCAGGTAGACTTGTGTCATTTTTTTGCTCACAGCCTATAAAATACAGAAACAGTATAAATAAAACTGTGAATCAGGAACACTCTGAGCAATTTAGGCATATCACAAGAAATCAGAGCACGTTTTGGGTTGTTTTGGGTTGATTTTTTAAGTATTGTCTCTTTTGCTTGCAAACCTGACTGGGCATGGCCCTGGGTGACCTGTGGGGGTCCCTCTGTCCTGAGCTGGGAGGTTGGACTGGATGATCTGAGGGCTCCCTTCTGTTCTCAGCTGCTCTGTTTCTCTGGAGTAGTTACTTGCATGTGCATAAAGTGTACCAGCAAAGGTCCATAAATCTGTGTGGGTGTGGCTGGGTGTTTATACAAGTATGTAAAACTTCATGTAACATGTTTGAGGGTTTGGGTTTTTTAATGTTTGACTTATTATGGGGACAGACACTCAACTAGGAGAATGGGTAAATGCCTTCAATTTTTATTTAACAGGAAAAGCTAGTATTTTTAATATTTTCTTGTACCAATTCTCAATAGTAGGAAATGTATCAAAGTACATTTTTGTCAGTAATAAAATCTTGCTTTCTTTCATGCTTCCTGGCAGTGTTTTCACTACTGCACTAAATAATTTATAATGGAAAGTCATTATGATTGCAGGATAACTTTGGAATAATTCACACTCGAGGGGACCTTCAGACATAATCAAGTTCAATGTTTTACAAAGCAAGATGAACCTCAGAGTTAGGAGCAGCCTGGAGATGAGAGCAGGTTGCTGGGGGCTCTTCTGATTGCCTTGAGAGCAGCATCAAGGAGAGTGATGCCACAGTCTTGGGCACTTGGCTCCTGCGTCTGATCCTGCACACAGGCTGTGCTGCTTCATTCATGGAGAATCACAAAAGCTTTTCCTTTTTATTCCTTCCTATCACATTCTGATTGGAGCTGGACAGTTTCTCATCAGTGGCTGTCAAACAATGCTAAAGTTGAATCAATATGTTAACAAGACAGTTGTTTTACCCCTTTTCCTGTATGCTGAAAGCCATCTAGCTGCAAAAAAAAAAAATTATTGTGTTTATTATTTCATGCAGCCATATTTCTTAAATTTATTTATGTGGCATAGAAGTCAGCAGGAAGAAAGAAATGTTACCTCTGCTGAAGAAGAAAAATTTGTCTAACAACCAGTGTGAATTACATCTTTGGGGTTTGTGAAGTTTTGCCTCACTTAGATTTGCATCTCCTTGTTACTGAAACTTTCAGAGGAGCACAGATGCTGCCTGGGATGGTTGCCATGCAGGGGGGACTCTGCTGGTCCCGGAGTGAGAGATGTTCCAGAGCTGCAGCAGTGATCAGTTGTGTGTTGCCCATGCAGTGGTGTGTGCCTTTTCTTTCAGCAGTCTCATGACTCCCAAGATGCAGAGTGTGAAAGGAATTGCAGGGATCATAACTCTTTTGTGCTTCCCAGGTGCTTATTCCATTGATGTTTTAGTTCCATTTCTCTTACTGTGGGGTTCAGCCTTATCTTGTACTTTATGTATGGGCTTTCCAAACTGAGGTTGCCTCAGAATAGAGTCCTTGCTCACATACCACCAGCCCTCTGAGTGTTTTGGAATCTACTCCCTATGCAGGGAGTGATTTGTGGCTTGGCACTTCACTGATGTATTAACAGATTTTTGTTTTTTAATTGGCAATCTTGCTGGCTGCAGCTCCCTTGCTGGGACTACCTGCCTTAGAGCAGGAGTTGGTGCTTTGCTGTTGTGTGTTTTCTTTCCTTGGACAATTTTCTGTGAGGAGGTCTTCAGGATCTCTTCCATCAGTCAAGTCCATGTTCCCACTGTGGGGTGTTGAGGAGGGAGAGCTATGGACACTGCTTGCTTAGGGATTTGTTTTCCTGAGCCATGTGTGGGGTGAGAGGAGTGAGATCACAACCCCTAAGAACTCCCCAAACATACTTTATGAGTGCTACAATAAATTCTGAGAGGCCTTGTACTTTTGGGAGGTGAACAGTCAGTTTTACACCTTCAGGTCCTTTATAAATCCCCAGTTAGGTAATTACTGGGGGTTTTTATCCTCCAGCTGGAGGTTGTTTATTAACTCTGTTAATTTGCACATGGGGAGACTAAAAACAAGACAGTAATAGGATGAAGTCCAGCTCTGTATGAGCATAGGGTGTAGAGTTCTTCCTTGAGCTGTTTGAGGTGTAGTGTTTGCCTTCCTGACGTGCTTCCTCCTCATCAGAGACCAGAAGTTTGGTCGGTTATTTCTCTTGAACATGCAAACACTGTTGTTTTACACTGCCTGGCATGGAGCATGCCCAGGGCCACTGGTGCTGCCCCTCTCCTTCGAGTGCAGGGTGACACACAAGTGGCTGGGAGCCACAGTTCCCAACTTACCTTCCATAGGGTTGTCAAAACCTTGGTAACAGTAGGCTGGTGGTGTCCCAAAAAGGGGATCCATTTGTTGCAGCTGCCAGGGTTTACTGAAGATGGCACTAGTTGTGTTAAATTCCTGCCTTTTTTTGTGATTGCTGTAATTTTATATATTGTGAGTAAGTTAGAGTGAGTGTTGGACCAATGCACAGTAAATAGTCATGTTAGGCTTTCTGATTTGTTTTGGTGGTGTTTCATACTTCCTGTTGATCCAGGGATCAGAAAATAAAATACAGAAATAAAAAGTGGGGAAAGGATTGGGATTATGTCAGCAAGATAAGGATCTTCTTTGCACCCTTGAGTCAAGAAGTCATTATTGGCATGCTTGTTTTGCACATTATGTATCTAATGCTGTGTATATCATATGTGTATTTATGCATGTATGTACTTGGCATAAACATGAAGCAAGACTGATACCCAAAACATTGTCCAGGTAATTGATACATATGTGATAAACTTTAAATGATTTTATTGTACAGAGGAAGACCTCAGACAAACCTTCACTGTATTTTAGTAGCAACTGAGCTCATAAAACACTCAGTTGATTAGAAAAGTTGTTACTATACAGATTTATGGGGACACTTACATGCTTGCCTATGCTATTGATTGCTGTTCCTAATTTCATCTTGCCAACCTACCAGTAAAATTAATATTATTCTCTTTCCTCCGCTTTTATAAAATATGTTGTTTAAAACTGTGGAATATTCTTGCTTATTTTCAGATCTCATCAGAAAACTAGCACAGCAGCAGTTTGGAAATACACAGGGCGATTATCAAAAGGTAAATTGTCTGTGTGTATCTGCATAAAATAATGAAAATTATGACTTTGAAATTCGGGTTTTTTTTCCTAAACCAGGAGTTAGTGCTTTAAAAGTATATGAGCAGAATACAAATATGGATGTTTTTTAATAATAAGTAGGATGTTTTCCTGAAAAATGTAAGACCAGTTATAAAGAAAATTCCACAAGCCGCTGCAAAGAGACTACTCGTAGTTAAAGATGACTTAAAAATTCCAGCTGTAATGGGATTGTTGCACAAAGACTGATGGCTCTTTGTATTGAAAAATCAGTTTGTATTTCAAAAACCTTAGGGAGAAACATTGCTGCTTAGCTCTCATGCAAATTTCACCTCTTGTTTTCAAAAAGCTGAATTTGTATTCTAAATATACTATTTATATATTAGCAAGAAGGAATGGAATGTGCATCTGAGTTTGGGCTGTTCTGGAGCAGTGTTCCACTTCTGGATCAGAAGTTGAGTTTCTGCAGTGGGAATTGATGTGCCCAGGCAATGGACAAGTTCATTCCTATGAGTGACTTGCTGCTGGTGCCCTCAGTGTGGTGTGCCCATCAGCTCAGACCCTGAGCTGTTGCTGGCACCAGGATGGCCTTACTGGTGCTTCTGGGTCTTCCCAGCAGCTCATGCCTGTTTCTCCAGTAGCTTGATAAGCTCTGCATGACATCCTGGTCTGTGGGTTCTGTCGTTATGCTGCATCAAGTGACTCTTTCTGATCCCACCTGCTTGCTTGGTGGGACTCTAGAGTGGGGCAGCACAGATTGTTCCTGCATCCCCAGGGGAGAATGTAAGGGTAGGGCTTGGAGGGAGAGTCTGGGAACAAGAGCATCACACTCTAGGTGGTATCCCTGACCACAAGCAGAGTATTTAGTAACTAGTACATAAGTCATGAGAAACCTGAGACTAGGCCTGTGCAGGGGATGTGATTAAAGAGTGGCAGTTAAAATAGAGGAGGGCTTAAGAAGCAGAACAGATACAGGACATTCATCACTCCAAATTCTGATCTGAATATAGAGCAAAAACTTGAAACAAATTAGGAAAATGAAAATACATCAGGACAAGTAAGAGTGTGCTTCAGAAGACAGAAGCATCAGTGAAAATCGGCTGAGAAGCAGGCAGCATGGCTGTAGATATGTCCCTGGAAGAATTTCCAATGGAGACAGGGAAGTGTGAATGTTGCTGAAGGGTGTGAATAAGTAGTTAGAAATGTTTTCCTGTGGTTCTGATCACTCAAATTCAGGAAGAATGAATTCAGACTAGGATGACTTCAGGAAGTGTCTGTTAGGGTGATCTGGGAAACTTGTGGATCTTCAAGTGAAACAGGAAGAGTTTGCTTAGCTTAGGAAAAGAGTTGAAAAGGGATGTGTTTACTCTGTTGAAATATATATGGAGAGGAAGCACAAGGAAGAAGGTTCTGCTTCTTGGGCAAAATACAGGGCTAGCACTGTAGCATGAGGGCCGAAGTGGATGTGTGAGGAGAACTCAGTACAGCCAAGAACTGAGAACAGCCCTTCAGTAGCAGGAACAGGAAATCTGCTTCCCCTGCTTATCCTGTTAAATTTCTGCTGTTGTTCCTTTGTATCATTTTTGAACCTATTTATAGAGTGTGTCAGTGACCCAGGAGACCCTTCCCACTGCTGTGCTGTGTGTCCCAGTGCTCCCAGCTGGACTCCAACCATGAGCACTCCCCATGGCCTGCCAGGGGCAGCAGTGTGCCAGGCCAGCCTGCAGCTGAGCCGTGCCTGCTCAGGGCAGCCAGCTCACTGCTGTGCCACTGCTCTGCTTCTGCTGGGAGCTGCACGCCCGAGATGTTCAAAATCATGCTTGGTACCAGATCAGTAGGGGAGGGGAAGCACTAGTCATCCTCCCATTGATACAGGGGAAAATGTGGTAATCTGTTCAAAATATGATTTTGAACATTTTAAGTAGTACTGTACAGTAGAGGTTTCAAAAGGATGTGTGTGATGCGGATTAAAGAATAGCTCAAACTTGAACATTTCTGATTCTCACACATCAGACTTTGGCCTGAGGGGGTCTTGCCATCTCCAGCTTGTCTGCTTTTCTTCCAGTTAGGAGAATGGGGAAAGCACTGTCAGCTGTGAATTTGGCAGGCAGAGATGAAGGGGAAAATAAAAGAAATTAATTTTCCATTGTGGGAGACAAAGAGGAAATTGAGTTCTTCTGAAATCCTGTCATTGACTTTTTAGTTTTCAGTGTTTTTCTGATTCTACAGATTAGAAAATAGGTAAGCACTGTTAAATAGATTTCTTCAGTCATTCTTGAATGTCTTTTTTTCTTTTGAATAGTTTAAATTGAACATCTACATGGTTAATTGAAAGGGAGAATTAATTTTGTGTGTAATGTGCTAAGATCCCAATTTGCTCCTGGAGCTACTAAAATAAAATAAGCACTGAGAAGAAAAAGTTAGTCAAGAATATCATATCAGTTATGACAGGTAGAATTCATGAAGAAATCACCAAACCAAAAATAATGCCATCTCTGGCCATCTGTGAGATATATTGGGAATTATATGGAATAGATGCTCAGTGCGGAAGTATCTGGTCTGTCATTGTTTTAAGATGAAAGTATTTGTTGGGCAAATCCTAGATTCCTTTCATTCATCAAGGAAACCAGAAAATAGCTGCTATGTATTTTATTGCAAATATTTTTTCCATAATTATTTAATGGTGCTTCTGTGCATTATTTTACTTTAGTGGCTTGTTTGTTATTGTTTCTGTGTTGTTAACTGTTATGATCTAGTCATGGTTATTTATTCATTATTCATGGGATTTGTTTTTTGTGCATGCTGCCTGTGTGTTATACACATTCTCCATTTGTTTTGACTTCCACAGCCAGAAAATGTTGTCCTGACTCTTCAGGTAATGTCTTATGGTAGATGTACAGCTTTGAAAAGAAACTAACCTTGTCTGCACTGCTGTTAAAACACCGATAGCCATTTTTAATGTCACTTTAAATACTGTTTTTCCATCTAAACTATCTTAAAATAACATGCTGTCATTTAAATTTTGAAGTGTTCAGACACATAGAAAACAGTGATTCTTTTGCGAAATCCAGCCAAATTCTTCTTTTAAACTTGCACTTCATAGTCTTCAGAAGGAAGCACAGGTTTTAACAAGCAGTTAATAATAATAATTAAAAGAGTAGTTTCCATCCTACAATTGTTAATTAGGGCAGAAATTTGCAACTCTGCTTATGGTGGTAATTGCTGTGTTTGGCTCAGTTGGTAATTAGGGATTGTGAGGAAGGGCATCAGCAGAGCTGGAACTAGAGCATGATTGATATTTTGTGAGAAATTGTAACTTGTTTTACAGGACAGTTGTGCAGCCTCAATTTCATCCTTTTGCTGCCGAGTTGCCCTTGTGCTGGTGGATCTCTAAAACAGCAAAGGACTCAAAGTACTAGTGTGAGAATTAGTTCTCCTTCGATTGGGAAAGGAAAGGAGGAGACAGATTTACCAGGGGAGGAGGACTCCTGGGGCATCCCACGCTGTGCCGTCTCTACGCACATTCACCTCCCTGGCCTGCTTTTGCCTGGGTTGTGTTTCCAGCAGAGGGAACAGCAAGGCCAGCTCACAGAGTGTCCCCTGGGAGCCACAATGCCTCGTGCAGGGCCCTGCCAGGGCTGCCTGGCCCAGCCTCTTGGTCCCAGGGCTCTGCCTGTGAAAGCAAGTCAGGGTATTGCCTTGCATCGTTCCCTTTCACTCCTGCCAGCTTTGGAAAGCATCCTTTTAGCTGCTGCTGCCTTGCTGTTTGGCAGCAGAATGAATGCCTTTACCTGAGAGATCTTAAAATCTGTCTGCTTCTGCATGTTTTGCAGTCCCTAAGCAGGTTTAAATTCAGCCCTTTGGAGTAACCCCTGCCATTGTAATCGATCATCCAGTGAAATACTTCCCTTTGGGGTGCAGATGAATTTTTCTACTCTTAGATGAATAAAATGGAGAAAAAATGAAGCCTCCTTTTCCCCCCTGATAAGATGTTGCTCTAGGTAGCCTTGCTGACATTTGTGGAGCCTTTTTGGAAACAGATGTGATAAACAGTATATTCATGGTCTGGGAATTCAGATGTGTTCATTTTTAACCTGTTTCCATTGCACTGATTCATATTTATTTTTTGTGAGCCTACTTCTCTCTTAGCACTCACTCTTGTAGTTTGCTTAGCTAATACTCTAGGAAAATAATTATTAGCTATCAGTATCTACAACAATATGTATCTTTTTGTTAGAAAAGTTGTCACTTATTGACAAAACATACCAATTCCATAACCTCAGTAACTCAGTAGATGGTTTAGTCTGTAGTTTGATTTTGAATTCTTTGCTCTGTGTTGATTGCAGTTACTGTGTGATACCTGCTGTTACCACTATTTTTGTCTGAATTACAGGCCATCTACTATGAAATCGGTTTTATAGTCTCCGCAGCCTTGGGATTGCTATTTATTTTGTTACTGCCTCTTGTGGGACTTTGCTTCTGTATGTGTCGTTGCTGTGACAACTGTGGTGGGGAAATGCATCAAAGACAGAAGAAAAATGCTGACTGTCAGAGGAGCTGTTTTGCAACATTTCTTTTTGTTGCTTCTTTAATAATAAGGCAAGTGTGATAAAGAGAACAATATGAACCTTGGTACAGCACTTATTTTGCAGTGTCATATGACAAATGATATTACTGTGTTAGCCTACAGGTGCAGAAATTATTGATTATTAAAGAAAATCTAACTGCATTATAAAAAATGCTGCCACTGTTGCTATCCACAGGTACTTAATTGAGCAGAACATAGGTGTGAAACAAACAAAAAATTATGTATGTATTGGACAAATGACACTTTTGCCAGTCTCAAAACAGTAGTTGTAGAATGTTGCATTACACTTTTGAACATGAGAGACTGTACCCTGTGTTCAGCCCCCATCCCATAGAGAACCTGAGATATCACATGCTGCTGTGTTATTGATAGTGCTGGGGTGGTGAAAAAAGCAAGCAAGTGATTTCCTCCAGTAGTTGCTAAACTCCAGATATTGATACTAGTTCAAAACAATGGGTTTTCTTCTGGGTCCTGTGTTGTTTAAACCTTGCATGCACTCCCTGTAAATCCTGGAGTTTGGAGACATTTTTGCACTGTTGGTGTTAGGACTATACTCCTCTGCTGGGTATGTAATGGGTGGTGAGGAACTACAATCAGGATTTCTTCCTACTTTCAGAATACATTGTTTGTTTTCAGGCTTTCTGTTTTCCTTTAACTTCTTCATGTTTTCACCTGCCTACTATCCTTATTTTGTGATTATATTAAAGAAGAAAAAAGGTGTTTTGATCTATACAGTGTTCAGTCATATGGGATGTACTTTGTCACTTTGCTGTAATCTAAATTGTTTTTTTTCTGTTACTGTGTATCATGACAAATGGTGACCTTGCTTATGCTCCAACAGGGGATGGGCTGATATCAGATATGGGAACATGCTCTTTTCTCCCCAACATCACTAACAAGCATGACCCTTAGGAATTTGAAAACTCAAAAACTGAATGGTGTAGGGTGGTAAGTGCATCCCTGCGATGATGACAGGACAAAAATCCTTTATGGTTCAAGTGTGCCTTGAAGACAGTAAGTTATTAAATTACCACTCAACATGTTGAAACTGGAGGTTGGTCACAGAGCTTGCCAGCTGCCTTTCCACCACATTGCAGATGCTGTGTTGCAGCATGCTGCTTTCTGGCTATTATGACTGGGGAATGTTGCCTGTTAGTAGAAAAACTAAGATTGAGCCCCTTGTTGGTCTCTTTAACCTGTGCCTTTGCTGCCAGCTATCCTTGTGGGATTAAGCACAGCCAGCACACCCAAGTGATTCTTCCCGGGTCAGGACTGGCAGATCAGTGATCCCTAGTTATATGCTCTCCAGAACCAAGGAAATTGCCTCTTTAGTGTCTCCTTCCCCCCTCCCTTTCTTTATGAGACATCATGGTATATCAGATGCTTATCCAAAGTGGGCGTTGTTGCCTGAAATCATTCTGAAGGTTGAGTAGAGATAATCTCATATGAGGACTCCCTGGTTAAGTCTCTAATGCTGTGAGTGATGTGCAAGGCAAGATAGAACTTTATAAGGCTAATATTACTGATCCCAGACTGACTGAGGGCTCAAGTCTCCAGTGTGCCAAAGAGAGGTTCTCCTGCCCTTCCTGGATCTTCTTTAACAAGTGACAAGGAGATGCTGTGTCTGTTTAAGCCCCTGTCAGGTTGCTTACTGCTGTGCTGTGACACAGAAGGACAGTCTTACTGCTAGCCATTGCCCCAGCAAAAAATACTGGAGGAAGCCTGAGGTTTACTTAAAACTGTTGCTACATGTCTTGTACTGTACTCAGAAAGTATCCTTGTGAATTTTTGGGGAAATTTTATTACCTGCTTTTCTTCAAAGTTCCTATGCAATTTCAGCTTAGGTGGAAGGTTTACCTGTAATTCTTTCCAAAATCACACTTCTCAAGGACTGTGCCAGAGCTGAATATGTAATAATAATAACAACCAGATAATAGTGTAATAATAACAATAACCAGAAGAGTTTAGTCCTGTGTGAGTAAAATGCTTATGGATACCTGCAGACAGAGGCAAAGGAATGAAAACTTGAATGATCTCTATCAATACAGGGTTACATTGAGATGTGCAATGAAATTACTGAGGCAGACCCTGTTATAGTTTGGGTATAATTTAAGTTCATGAAGCATGGGAGACCTTCTTTGGGAATAGGTGTCCCAAACCCCTGCCAAGAGACTGGAATGCTACAGACTCCTTTACCCTGAGCTGTGCTGCTTCAGAAGATGCATTTGGCAAGGCTGACATCCCACAGACAGAATTTATAGGGAGTGGATTTCTTCAGGATTACCATCTCAGTATATGTTCTCCAGCTTCTCCCTCTCTCATAGTGCACCAGATATTCTGGGATTCTCTCATTGAGCCATTCTTTTTCTTTTTGTTTTTTTGTTTTCCTGTCCTTGATAAGGAAAAATGGTTTCAAACTGTCTTTCCTTGGGTGGGAGAGGCAGGTTAAATGCCCAGTGGGGAGAGTATTGGTAGGGGAAAGACCCTGACTGTGGAGCTTGCAATGGACTGTGTATCTAGGCAACAGCTCTAGAAAACTCCAGGAGTGTGGGGATGGGTTTCCTTGTGTGTCAGGATGCAAGTTCACACTGACATACGTGTGCTCTTAATGCAGATTTTAGAATATCTCAGCCAGTAGATTTTAATCACGATGAACATTTCTTCTCACTTTTCCACTGATGTAGTGCTCTGGTAATTAGAACGAGATTTTAGACTAAGCTAACTGGAGTGGTGTGTACAGGAAGTGTAAGTTTGGGGATTTTTCTTTCAATTCAAAAAAAAGGCTTCAACTGGATCTGCTTTCTGCAGGTGGGGCTTAAGTGAGAAGTACACTTTCCTCAAGGAGGAGTATAAGAAAGAAGTCAGAAAACCTGTGATTATATATGCAGATGTTTATCTTGATAAGCCTTTAGGGTGTCATTTTCCAGAACATACACTTTCTGTTTGAAATATTTCTGTATAGATTTAGTTAAAAATACATGCAGTTTTTTTGGTAGTTCACAGCTTTTATACATGACTGTTTCCCTACAAAGTAGGATTCTATTGCTAAAGAGCAGAGGATGTAGAAATAATCTATCAAATACCTAGCTAAGTAGATTTGGTATTCCAGACTTATGTAAACAATTACATTATTTTCTTCAAATGTTAACTGAAAGTTTGGGGACAGAGACCTGCTATTAGATTTTACTCACTAGTCATCTGCAAGCTTAGGCAAGGATGCTTTCTCTGGGAAAGAAATGTAATTTCAGTACATTTTTGTACATTATAAAGGCAAGGGAGGAACGTTTGATTTTTAAGAAAGCATAAATTGTGATACCAAATTTGCTGGTGATAGAAAATCTCCTGGATATTGCATAGAAAAACACAGTCAATTTTGTGTGCCTCCAAGAGGGCTTGTGTTATAACCTCTTTTTTTAAAGTAATGGATGTTAAGGAAAGCCAAGTCTGGAGGAAGGAAGTGGTGTTTGGCATCTTGGCAGGTTCCTCATCCAGCTTCACATTTGTCCTCTTGGCTTTGTAGGGTTGGTAATACACATTGTTCAATACTATAGTATCTGAATTGTTCAGTCAATAAAATCTGAAAGAATTGGTGGAAAAGTTGATACAGAAATCTCTGTCAGTTATTTTTTAAAATTCTTTATCTGGTAGTGAGGAAGGGGGCTATTCTTCCAATATGTGAATGAGCTCAAGGTTTCTATTTTGTGACTTGAAATTTTTTGCAAGCTCAGCTAAAGGAAAAGCTTGCAACTTGGTTTAGTAACATTTGAATGCATCTGTGAAACCTGGCAAGAAACTTGAGAGTGGAATATTGGACTCCTGAAGAATTGTTAAAACAATTTTCTTAACCTGTTACAGAAGTGGCATGCCCTTTTTATTCCTGCTTTATGACTTTCTCCTCATAGCTGCTTATTGAATGTTGACTGAAGGCTCAGTTACATAATAAATAGATTTTTCCTCTCATGTTGTGTGTTTGTTTAGTTACAGTCAGAGTGTAGTCAGAGTACCTTGGCTGCTTGAAGTATCTATCTTGTTTCCTCCCACTCTTTCCATTTAGGAAGCTGAAGAGAAAGATGTGCTGAGATCTTACAAAGCACTGTTTTGTTAGCTCCAATTGACCTTTCTGATCTCTGAGCGTAGAATCCAAAGGATAAAAATGCTGTCTGTCTAAAGAATGAGGATGTGGTCATAAACTCTGAGCCTCAGAGCAATATACATGTTTGCTTTTCCTAATACCTTGAGATTGTTTGTCTTCTGATTAACAAAGAAAATCTAAAAATATTTTGATAGCAATTGACATCACAGAGTGAAAAGAAATAATATATTGCCTGTATTCAAAATTAAACTGTTTACTATGCTTGTCATAGAATTATAGAATGGTTTCAATTGAAAGTTACTCAGTTCCTTGGTATTTAGGCATTCTGAGTTCTCAGTCCTTGAGAATGGTGGTAATAGTGTCTCTTGAGTGTTGGTCATAGTGGCAATTTGCTGTAGGTTAAGTAGAAGGATAAATGTGTCCCTTTGTTCCTTAGTGACTTCTGGGAGGTTAATTAACAGCCAGTTTTGAAGACAAAACTGTGAAATTTTGAGTAGAGAAGCTACCACTTTATGTCAGTCTCTGTTGTCCTGTCATGAATATTTTTGGATATGGAAAGAAATGGTAATTCAGGAATCCTAATAGATCTGACCTGTAGCATATAGTCCTTCCATTTCTCCCTGTGAGCTGCTTTGAAATTGAAATTAGAATTTTCTAATTGAAATTAGAATTTTCCCTCAGAAAGTATTTTTCAGAGCAACAAATCCTTGCATATGTGACCAGTTTTATCAGGAGAACAAGCCTTTACATTGTTTGGAAAAGCAACATAAAGATGAAGGTTTGGTATTGATTCACTGAAGAAGGAGATGAGCATCATAAATCAGAGTGATGAGCAATGAACAGTGATCAAATATAAAATAATCATCAGTGCTGACAAGAAGTCTAGCTCATTTTCCACCTTTTGTTTCAGTATCAGGAAATGCATTATTTTAGCATTAATATGGAATATTTGTGTGCTTTTGAAAGATCCATGCAATTATGTAAATAAATTGTGTTGTTATGAATAAACCTTGCTGAAGTTATCATATGAAAAATACTGCTTTTCACAGTTAACTGGCAAGCATTTGTTTACAGCTGTGTCAAGGTTAATGCTACTTGTAAAAGACCCAATGTTTCTGAGTCTCATACAACTTAGGCTATATACACATTTTCTGACAGCACCCATGCAAATGGATTAATAGTTGTACATTAATAACTCCAGAAGATTTTGTTCTTTTTTATTAATTAGTAATGCAATATTGGCCCTTTTGGCTCAGTGTTACAGTCTGCTTCATGGTGTATGTGAGAACCTGTCGTAGTTTAGGGAGACCTTTCTTTCCTTTGATAATACTGACCTTTTTTTGCTGTAATTTTTTTATTCTGTCTTATGTTAGAATATGCACTTACACTAACAAATATCTGTTATCTCTATTTTTTGTAGTGTTGGAGTGCTCTGTGCATATGCTGCCAACCAGCATTTAACTAACCAAGTCCGAGGAGCAAAGAAACTGGTTAACAGTAATTTTAAAGATCTGAAAATTTTCCTTAACGACACTCCAGCGGTAAAGAACTTTTTCTTTATGGGGAATGAGGCTGGGAGGGAAGAGGTGTAAATGAGAAATACTGAAGAAAATAATTCTCTCTTTCTGTATACCAGCAGTATTTTCTTTATTTTTGTATGTCAGTCTCACTGAGTAGAATAAATGGTGCAAGGTAAGATGTGTTCACACAGCAGTCAGTGCTTGAGTGTTACCCTGGTGGATCAGCATTGCTTGAACAACTCCTGAGCTGCATTTTGGGAGTTAGCTGCTGTGATGCTTGTAGGCCCTTTTCCTCCTACTGAACTAGTGTAGATCACAAGCAGAGGATAAATAATTTGGAAAAAAATGGGGTTTTAAAAGAAAAGCATTAAAAATGTATGACATGAAAACTTTGATTCCTTGTTGCTCTTTCTTGTTTCCTCGTATTTTGGGCATAGTTTTGTGGGCTTTGGGACAGAGCCACAATAACTTCTTTTCCAGGAATATTTTGGACTGTTTCTTCTGTAAACCAGAGTCACACTGTATCATACTGAACAGGAAAGAGTCTTTTCTTTCAAATTTTCCTTAGAGTTCCATAAGCAGTCCTCTGCATATCTTGTTTTGTGTTGGAAAAAAAAAGCTAGATAGGAAGAGTTGTAGACAATGTGCAATTTCAATTCTTAGTGAATTTACAGGGGGCACAAAACGTCTGACATTTCTATTACCTTCATTAGTTTTAATAATTTGAATTCAATTTTATTAATCTGTTTTACTTCCATGTGACTGATACATTAGAAATAGGTGGAATTCATGCAGTTATGTGGAATCCACAAGTGTGGTAGCATCCCAGTCACAGTAATTCTGGGGTGCTTTTCTGCTCACCAGGGCTGTGTGAGAACAGGAGACATCTTGGGAGAGGCCTCAAATGTTTTCCTACCTGAAGTTTTTCCCCAGATTTTTTTGTGTGTGGTGTTGTGACAAGTGGGTGCTGGAGGTATATGGCAAGAAGTGGAGATCATGCCAATCAACAATCCCTCTTGAAACAGAGTGCTTTTGGTCAGTGTGGAGCTGATGCTGGGCACAGAAGGATCAGTGCAGTCACATCAGAAACCACCAGGGTCCCCTTGACAGTGTTCTGACAGTCAGGAACTTCAGGGGAGAAAATCTGTTATGTAGAAGTAATTGCTTGAATAGAGGAAAAGAAAATAGATACTAGCTAAAATGTTAATAAAAACACTTAATTATTAAATTTAAAAGTGTCAGGACTTGAACACTTCTGCCTGAGGTTAGTCAAAGTCTCACTTAGTAGTTTTTTAGTTTCAGAGTGGTATTATTACCTTTTCTTTTTTAGACTTGGTGTTAATGCAGTCATCAGCTGTATCTCATGAGTTATTTTGTCAGACAAGGTGCATGAGTATCATGTATGCACACACATTTGTAAGAATTTCTTGAGGAAAGGGGAAGAGCTACAATTTTTAGAAAAAAGTTCTAAAGTTTAATTGTCTGTAAAGCTCTGAAATTTGAACTGATGTCCTTGACTCATCAGTATGAGGTGTGTACAGCACATAAGAGGATTTGAAAAAGAAGTCCTGTGTTAAGAGTTCATGTCACAGGAGATTTGCAGACTATGAGTATTGAGCAATAACACCATTAGTCATACAGAATCACCTTTGTCTGGGACATTGCTGGAGACAATGCAAAACCTTTGAGACCTGTATCCCTGCTAAATTTTATTTCTTTGGTTAACCTAGGTAGACCAAAATAATAAATAAGCAAAAATATACCTACAGCCTTCTCAGTAAGAAACTCAATTTTTTTCTCCTGTTAGAAGAAGGAGATCCACT
The DNA here is from genome assembly GCF_035770615.1 of Melospiza melodia melodia. NCBI lineage: Eukaryota > Metazoa > Chordata > Aves > Passeriformes > Passerellidae > Melospiza > Melospiza melodia. Next base: position 82,501,352 of record NC_086198.1, on the reverse strand, counting down.
CCTCACTTTGTCATTTAATTAGATTCACTGATCAATAGGATCAGTGTTTCGAGGGTGGATTTTTTTGTCTTTTTTTTATTTCACAGAAAGTTTGAGACTGCAAGCCAGATATACTTTGTACACATTTGAATCATGCTTAAAATTGGAAATCCATTTCTCAAGTGTTTTAACCATTACACCACTTTAGCTTGATTGGGGTAGAATTCATTATTTTAAGCATGCAGAAATCAATAATTTCTTTTCAAAGTTAGTGTCATTTTTCCACTTGGGATTGTTCTTTACTAGCTTTTTCTCCAAACCCAGGACTTGGTGGTAATTGAGGTGCTGTTCTACATTGTTATGGTGTTTTGGTAGAGCTCAGGTCGAGACTGGGCCAAATCCACCTGGAGGTGAGGAAAACTACTTGTGTTCAGACAGAGCAGCTGACTCCTTTCCACAAGAGAAGCTCTGAGAGGCTGCCCAAACACAAATCCATTCTCTTGGTGAATTGTTTCAAAATTGCCACCACATCAATGCCATGCCTTTCCATGAAGGAGGAACTCATGCCAGAGCAAATCAAGTAACAGAGTTGAAGACATGGAAAACCTTATTGGCCTGACTGACTTGAAGCCTCCCTAAGGCCACTGAGGCTGCTGGTTGATATTTTTGAGCTGAATCATTGAGCACAGAGCTGTTCCAGTTAAGTGGATGTCCCAGTCAAACACTTCCTTTATGTGCAGTTCTGTTAGGCAAGTAAAATACTTGGTTAGTTGAAAACAGTAGAAGGCCAGTGTTTGGAGGGGTTTGCACACTTTGGTTGTTTCAGAGTGACTATTTGACACATTCAAAAGTGTTACTTTTTTCAGTTATTTTAATAGTTTTTTAATAATTTTCTTCTCAGCAAATTGATTATTTGGTGAACCAGTACAACACAACTAAGGATAAAGCATTGTCTGACCTAAATAGTAAGTATTTTTATTTAAAGGGGATTAGCAATGTATATTTAAAAGCTTCAATAGGATAATGTAATTAGCTCATAGTGCAAAGTGAAATTTCATTTATGAGAATATAGTTTTCAAATAGAAGTGCAGTTCTCAGTGGTAAATGAGACTAAAATCCTTTTCACATAATATGTCTCAGAGCTGGTATAATGCATAGTATTTCCCAAAATAAAAGTATTTTATTAAATTATTATCCAATAAGTCAGGCTAATATTTTGTTTCCCTTTTCAGTTTTGTAATATTTTGGAATATTTGTCCTCAGGTCTTAAAACTGGAGCCAAATATCAAGGAACAGAGCTACTAGCAGTGGTTGATAGTTCCAGTGAGAGAGATCTCTGTTTATTTTTCTTGTTCTACCTTTGTCCTCTGTTCAGCTAGGAGTTGAGTTTTAAGCTTATCTTCTTTCTAAAGCTGCTTAATGTATTTGCCATTTCAGAACAAGCAGTTGAAGAGCAGGAGATAAAATTTGAATTAGAGCTGCTGCACTTTCCCCTTCAGCACAGTTACAATATTAGGCATCATATTTCAAGCTCTCAGTAAACAAAAACAACCAGAAAACTGACTGGGATTTTTTTGTAATTTAAGATTCACTTTCCAAAATTCCTAGTAGAAGGAGCTGACCATAATCAGTACACACAATGATTCAAGGTGCATTGTGTGCCAGGTGTTTATAAATGCATACAGGTTTCATTGTTGGATTGAGGGATTGTTGCTGGGATCAAACTGTGCAGCTGTGGCATTGTGCCACTTATAATAGATTGATTCTCATGTCCAGAATCTCTGCTTCTGTGTAGGTTTAAAATGTATATTAAAAGTAGTTTTCAATTCAGCCAGCTTTGCATACCCTGAGGTTAATATGTCTTGTCTATGTGAGGCTTTATTGCACATTGAATATGCCTGTAAAAGTAGTGGTAGCAGTAGGTAAGTAGTCTTCCTACTTAATTCTCAGCAGGAGCACTCTGGTCTAAAAAATATATGTAATCTTTAAGTCTATGATAATAATAACAGTAATAATAAAAAAATTGATGTTTGTATTTCAAGTATTAGCTTGAAGCTTCCCAGCCACTCCAAACTGAAATTTCAAATTAAATGCTTATTTGTTCTCAAGACAAATTTATAATGTTAGTTAACAGATCCTACAGGGTCTGTGATGAGAGAATCATCAAATAAAGACAGCTTTTATTTTCTTGAAATATCAGAATTAAGTGTGTGATGCCTGGGTACAGAAGGACTTTTTCCTAAGGGAATGAACAGCAGTAGGAATCTCCAGAGAACTGCAGATGAGTTCAGTTTGCCTACCTTAAGGAAATGTGGAAAAATGTTTAATATTTGGTAGAAGTTCTCAACCCTAGCCAGATGTGATAGTGCTGACAGGAAGGGATGCTTCTGTACCAGGCAGTGTTCCCATCTTATCAAAAGGAAAACAACTGAAAAATCAGTTTACTGTGATCTGATAATGGAGAGGTCCTGGTGATTACCTAAAGGATGTGTCACATCAGAGTGTTTCACCCAGCTCTGCTCAGTGTTTCTCTGTTGCTTTGCTGCAGCAAGGTTCATTTGTTTGTGGGCAGGGAGACTGGAGGGGCTGGAGGTGGGAGGAGCTGGGGCTGTGGTGTCCGTGCTGGATGTTCTGCATGAGGTGCAGGGGCTTAATGAGCTTAAGGGATTGCAGCAGGGCTGGCTTGGGGGTGACCTTGATGCTGCTGGACACGTGAGGAACAGGGGAAAGGAAAAGAACCCACTTCCTAGTTTCTCTTGCAATATGACAGCATAGTGTGTAGTGAAAGACTGTGCCACAAAATTCCTGTCCAGATGCTGGACCACCTGAAGATAAATCGTGGAAAAAATCCTTCCCAAAAAAGTAGTAAATGCAGTGAAATACACATTGTGGAATTTGTTGAAACTTATGTGCCTTTACCCATGTGGTCAAGTGTTCATGAATATTTTCCACCATATTTTGATTTACTTCTTTCATTTATGAACTATAGCTAGCTAAAGCAGAATTGTGTCTCTGCATTACCTTCTGTCACTTAAGTTCTGACTGTCAGGCCTTAGAAAAATTTCAAAAATTTTGTGTATTTATTTAGATGTATATGTATATATGAATGAAATTGTACTTATATGTAAGCATACATATATATATATTTATACACATAATACATGTATTTGTTAAGTAAAGAGTCTGATAGCAGGTAGTTTAAGAGACAGTTGAAATTGAGCTAGTGTGTGATGTGTTGGTTATCTTTATCTCTCCGTATTGCAGATGTTGGACCTGTGCTTGGAAGCAGAGTTCAAGAACAGCTGGGAAAAGAAGTGCGTCCTGCACTGGATGCAGCTCTGACAATGGCAGGAGGTAAAGATGTACATGTTGTTGTATAATAATATTCTGTTGCCATGGTAAAACAGACACAGCATGGGATAGCTTTGTGCAGTACCATGAGTCAACTTACCATTCTTCTACATGCCTGGATATTTCTTTTAAACAGAGGATTTCACACATCTTAAGATTAATAAATACATTTAAAATTTAAATAAAAATTTATGTGCTATTGTTGATACTTAGTTTTGGCAGTCATTGAATAGGGATGAAATCTGAATTTCCTGCTCCAACTTGCTGTCCCTTTCTGCTGAATATAAGGGAAACTAGGAAAACTGTCCTTTTAGAGTTGCATTATTATTATAGCCATAAGTATTTTCAGATTAGTCAGGGATTTTTTCCTGTACACTGCCAAGATTATTATGAGAGTGTTAGCCAGCATTTCTTCATTATATCTTTGAGTTTGGCATTGCTCATTATTAGTTCTTTCTCTTTTTAGAGAAAATATTCCTTTATTATTTTTCCATTTAAGGCTTCTTTTTTCATGAATCAGATACAGCTTACAAAGCAAAGGGAAGGCATCTATGGACTTGAGTCACTTTGGTTTTGGTTGTTTTTTTTTTTTAACCCATGAATTCTCTCTCATTCACTTGTCATCATTCTCCTTTTCTTTTGCTTTATTTCTCTTATTTTTCTTGAAGTCAAAGTGGAAAGGGCTATCAAAGGTAAAAAGCACAATAAAACCTTATGTGGTGTGAAGTGCACTTTGTTTTTGTAACTTTGTGTATTCTTAGTTGTGTCTGTGTGGTTCTTTGTTTACCAAACACCTGCTCAGTGTTTGGGATTATTTTGATTTTCTTTTGGTTGGTGTGATTGGTATGGAATATAAAGCCAGGCAGTGTGGAACACTCACTAATGCTTGGCTGATGCAACTTGATCTCCTTACCTTTCAGCTTGCAGCCGTATGATTTGTGAGTTGGATTGTAAGGAAAATACTGAGAATACAATTTGATTGATATGAGCTTTTAGTTTCTAGTGACCAAGTGTTAAAGTTCTTTACTGAATCCACTGAGAAGGGAGAGGTAGGGAAACAGTAGAAAAGAGGGAAGTGGATGAAATACCAATAAAAGTAACCTGAGCACATTACTTGCTCTGTGTAGAAAAGCATAAGTGATATATTTTTATTTGCAAGAAGTACATGTTCTGTGCTAGAATTTTCTGTGCTAGGATGTTTTCTGGGAAGGAGGCAGTAATTAAATCAGTATTTTTAAGATGATCCTATGATTTATGCATGTACACTTTCTCTTCATGTCTGTACCTATAGGCTGCTTTCTAACAAAAGTTGTTTTTTTTTTCTAAATTCACATCCTTGCAGCCATCAGAGAAACAAAGGAAGCACTGGAAAATGTGAGTGTCTCTGTAGAGGTTTTGCAGGAGGGAACAGAGAGACTTCATGCAAACCTGACAGATGTTAAAATGCACCTGAGCAACACCCTCAATGACTCTGCGTGCAATGCGGCTCAGGCTGCCTCAACCTGCAACATCATCAGGAATTCATTAGCTCAGCTGAACATCAATGCCAATTTTAGTGGGGTAAGATCTTTTAATAATATTTTTCAGACTCTCAAAGTGAGAATAAGCCCAGTAGTGGGTCTGACATTGAATAAGCCCAGTAGTATGTCTGCCATTCAGTGGCTTGGTGTGTGTTGTCACTTGTGAGATAAGTGACCTTCCATTTTTCTGTGTTTCTAGGTAATTCCAGTCACTCTTTTAATCTTCTGTGTAGAAAAGGATAAAATGTGTGTCAAGCAGCTGTGTTAAATTGCTGCTCTGGGCTGTGAAATAATCTGCCCTCCCAGAAATGCTGGGGGTTAAGCTTTGCTTTTGTACAGCAAAGGTTTCACAAGTGTTTAGGAAGATTCTCCTAAAGATCACTTTAGTCTCTTTACCCTCTCTCCTAACTTTGAAATATTTACTGAATTTGCAAAACTGCTACTTCTATGTGACTCAGGCGTGTTTTCCCTTCCCAGTTGCCAGGTGTGAGCTCACAGCTTGCAAAGATCAATGATGTCCTTAAAATAGACCTTTCTAGTCTGGTTCAGAAGGTATGTTTCTTGACAGATTTTTAAACTCTTAATGAATAACCTGGGATATGTGTATCACTTGACTCCCCTTGGTTTCTCAAGCAGAATTCTTTTGTTGCCACCTCAACCTGCTTCATGGTTGAATATCTCTCATTGTTTGGCCAGGATTTAACATGTGAAAGTATGAATGCAGTGCTTTGTATCTCCAGGGTAATACAAATCTAAAATCTTTCACAAGTTGTCTGCTTGAAAGAACAGTCCTTGATAATGAAAAGACGGAAATGTGGATCCAGTAGCATGCTCTCTACTTTTTGGTTCAAACTAAAGAAATAAAAAAATCCATGGTCTCTGAATTAGTCTTATTGTATTCTGGCTATCTTGAAATATTTATTTCAAATTCTTTATGTGCATACATCTGGTGCAATGGACCAAGTGCAATGGCTATTAGTAATTTTGCAAAACTTTACACAAAAAAACCCATTATTTTCACCTAGGAAAAGAATGGCTTAGTTTGAGAGGTTGAAAAATCTAGGAATCTGAAAACATGTGCTAGGAGTAGAAGGCACTTTCTGAAACCAAAGGCTGTGTAGGGGTTGAGGCCCCTTCCTGCTTCTGCATGATCAGGCTTACAGGGAGTAAGGCTTCCCGTGTCCACTGCAATGGTTTGTCCTTCCTGACAACTGAGCTGCTGAACTTGGTCCCCACAGTGTGGGCCCCTTCTTTCCCCTTCTCACTGAAGAAGGCATTGCAATCTCTTTAGAGGCAGTTGGATTTCATTGTTTGTAATATGGATTTTGTGTTTGGAAGGCCTGAACTTGGAAACAGGAGGTGTTGGGCTGGTGCAGAGTAACTCCTTTCACTTTGTGAATCTTCATATGTGTGTTTTTGGATTTTAGATGAGCTATAAGATCTGACAGGCAGCAAAGTTTGAGATCTGTGACTGATTCATGTGTATTTAAATATAGAATTTTTTTTTTCCCCAGGGAATATTCTGGAGACCAAACTATAGCTGAAATATATTTAGAGTTTTGCTTTTACCTTTTCTAATATGCAGTAATAAAACCATGTTTTTCTTAGTATTACCATGTACATTTTAGTATGTGTGTACTTTTGATCTTTTGATCCTTAAATAAAAGGAAAAAAACCTGCCAACAATTTGACAAGGAGAAATATGCCATAATTTTTAATGTGTTTTTCTTAGGGTTATGCAGCATTTAATGATACTCCAGACTTGGTAGTGAATCAAACCAGGAACATTTTATCAGGTGAGAACAAACTATCTTTTCGCTTTGCTTAATGTTTTTATTTTCTTTTATTGGTAATATAATTTTTTTGCTAAATATAATTAAAAATGAAAATGTGAAATTTTACAATTTTTTAAAATTTGGTGCCAGAGGAAAAAAAACCATAGAAAGCACTTTTGTGATGATGACAACTCTAAATTAAATCTAAAAATAGACCATGTGGTATTTTATTGAGGAGTTTCATCTGTTAGGCTTTTTACTGCTCAAGTAATGAGAAATCTTGTGATCCTCACTTCACACTGATGCTTTATTTGGTTGAAAAACTAATTTTCTTTGACCAGTGTGTTTGTGAGATACTTAGGAGTGTGATGTTAGGAAAGCTGACCCCCTCCTGCTGCTGAATTAAAATGTGGTAGATGGTGAAGTGAAAGTCAAATACGCCTTTAGGATAACTGAAATGGTGTCTCAGTTGTTTTGTTACTTAGGCTTTACACTTTTTGCTCTTTGCCTGTACCTGTATGGTAGTATAGCATATGTTTACTAATTTGTTCTAATTTTTATTCTTGCATTGTGGACCTGTTCTGCATTATATATAAACAGCTGTTCCTTGTAAGTTGTTCTGGTTTGTTTTTTTTTCTTCCCCTCCTGGGCAAAATGTGGCACAGTGTACTTACAAGCATAGTGTACTGTGTGAACTTGCCTGTAATGAGCCAGTTTTCTAAAACTGATATTATACTTTTCATTAGGAAATCTAGGGCAGCCTTACTCATTTTCCATATCTGAGATGTTAAACACAGACAAAACATCATAATTTATCTATTTATAAATTGTTGGGGCTTTGTTTGTATAAAAACTGAATTTGAGTTAAAATTTGCATTTATCTGTAAACTTCTAAAACAGCTGTGATTTATTACATGGTTGAATTTGAGGAGTAATCATCAAACAGACAAAGGCTTGTCCAGTTGTGTTTTGAGAAAGAAGAAAGTATTGCCTACCACAAAATTACAACCTGTAGTTACACATCCTGCTTTTTTCAAGTATGTTTCCAGTTGAAGGAAGGGAAGAGCATAGAGGAACTGCATTTTACGCAGAGACAATATGAATAATAAGTGAATTAATCACTTTGAATATCTAAATAATGTCTATCTAAACTGTAAGTAGAAGGCAGCATTTTAGGTCATAATCTGAGGGGAAAATAGCTTAATGGATTGTTACCTCAGGAGTGTTGCTGACTAATTGGAATGAGTTCATTTAAGTAATCTCTTTTAATAAGATTGAAAATAACTAGTATAGATTCTCAATATAGGCAGTCCAATTTCTGTGTTGTATTCCCAAGACATGGAGTTTAAATAGATTCTGTTCTTCTCTTTTGTAAACTTGGTGGCTAATTGTCTTGCTCAGTGTTGACATTTGCAATATTGCATGAAAAGCAAGATTTAGGTTGGCTAGATAGAAAGTGACACTTTCATTATAATGAGAGGAAGGAGGAAGATCTCTGGCTCAATGTCTGCATCTTGAATCATTAAACTGAATGCTAAAACACAGTGTGCATTTTGAAATGCTGTTGTGCTACTTCAAAGCTTGATGCTTTTGTTGCCTGCTTGTGTTTTCCTCACGCTTGTCTTCATGGCTTGCTTGTTTCATGTGGCAAATGGCTTAATAACATTTTATAATGCATAAATGGAATGTGAATTTCCTCTAAGAATCTGTAACAGTGAAATATGTTTGTTCTTTTAGACATCAAAAGTGTGCTGGAATCCATTGGTTCAAACATTACTACCTTCACAAGAGCACTCCCTGTTCAGAAGATTTTGGCAGATTTGATGGTGCATCTTACACAGAGTGAGGCATATGTTCAAGATTATTTTCCACTAGTGGAGCAGTATGATTTCTACAGGTATGTACAAGAAGTAAGGCAGGACTGAAGTGCTACCCGTTGTTAATACTTTGTATCATTTTAATGTTCTGTAAAGGAAAGTAAATGGGTAATGATGAACACAGTGAAAGAAAGATGTATAAAGCAGTTGTTTGTAACTGGCATTTTGATAAAAGCAAGAGGCACAGCTAATCAATAACTGGATTGTATAATCAGTTAGTGGATCACAAACCACCTCTTGTTTCACCGCAGATCAAGATGTGGTTTCTGCTCTGTAGCCCTTCAGGTCTTTTCCAGGAAGGATAGATACAGGTGGATGTCAAAGACACAGCACCCAAATGAACTGCTTATTTCATAATGCCAGGGTGACCTTTTATCTAGGTCTTGTTCCCATTGAGTCTCAGGTGAATTGTGAGGGCAGAGGGCCAGAAAGGCCTTGGAGCCAATCCATTGTTACTGCACCTTTTGCACTGCAGAGCAGGAGTGGGAGGGATTCTGCTTCACACCTTGTAAATCCTCGTGCACCTGTGCTTCTCCCTACTGGCCTTTGTGATTGAATGTACCTTGAGAAAAACATCCTTCTTGAGACTTTTTGTTTCTTACAGTTGAGTAACCTCATATTTTGACTTGTAAAACTTTTCATTTCATACGATCTGTCTTTGTCCAGATTTACTCATCTCTGTCCACAAGCTCATTAAATTCTCCCTACAGTTCATTTGATACTTTGGTTGACTTTATAATCAATATTTGTTTCTGTGTTTGTGCCATAATTGATTTCACTACTACAGAATGTGTGTTGCTGGCTTTAATGCAGTGATAAATAAAAGTGAACAGAAAACTGAACTTTTAGAACCTTGCTTAGAATCTTACCTTTAGCCCATTTCTTATCTGACTGTTTTTGTGGTGAACCCTAATTTGACAAATTTATTGATATTTTCATTGAAGCTCATATTGCATTTAATCAAATATATTGTTTTATTCTGCTACAGGAGAATATATCTCATCTGTATGGCATTTAAAAACCTGGTTTGTCAAACCTAACCTAACAGTTCCTCAAGTACAAATGACACCAGTAAAGCCTGTAGTTGCCCAAATTACTTTCTATCTATTCCTTTCTTAATTACAGGTGCATTATTTGTAGTTCTTAATAGGCATCCTTTTATAAATATGCCTGTCAGCATTTATATTTTTCTTTTTATTGTCTGTACATGTTCATTGCAATAATTCTTTTACAGATTTTTCTCTACAAAAGTACAGGGAAGAGAAAAGGGAACTTTAAAAATAAAAGCTGAAGAAGTGACGACAGAAGGGAAAAATTAGTGCAGAGGGCATTGGGAGAGTAAGAAAGGATAGATGTGTAATGTTTAATAAATGGCTATGCTCCGAATACCTGGACACATAAAACTGTTAGATGATGTAATTGATAAAAATGAAAGTTCATTTCCTATCCAAGATTTTTCTCCTGATCAAGTTTCATTAGCTGTTCCATACATTGAAAGCAGTCCAGCCCAGACACATAAAGCTTAGGTTTTTACAGCCTTAAATATATTTATTTACAACTACAAGCCTAGCACAGTGTGCAAAATTGTTAATAAGTCTCACAGTAAGAGCAACTTTGTACTTCATGACCAATGGCTAGTCCACATTCACAAATGTCTCCATTTACTAATGAATAAATTGCTGATGAACATCTGCTTTGAGTAACTGTTTGCTCCACTTGGAGCACTTTGATGCTTCAGTCCAGTTCACCTGCATTACCTGGGGAGCACCTTGTTCTGTGTTCCCCAGTCCTTCAGTAGCAGCTGAGTGCAATCCAGTGCCTGTGTGCTGGCCCAAAATATGTGCTAGGGTAGCAGATATGTGTATCTTTGCTGGCACTGGTTGCTCAGACAGAACCACAAATGGGGCATTGGGGAATATAGTATTGCATGATGTCTCCTGAAGGTCTCAGTGTGTTCTTCATGTGAAAATAACCAAGAATTTATCTTTTATTCCTTAGATGGCTGGGTTGTCTCATTCTTTGCTGCATGTTGGTCCTGATTCTGGTCTTTTATTACCTTGGATTGCTGTGTGGCACCTGTGGGTATGATAAACATGCTTCTCCAACAACCAGAGGCTGTATCTCCAACACTGGAGGAAACTTCCTTATGGCGTAAGTTCCACTTACCAGGGAAAGAGAAAATAAAGGTAGAAAGTTGGTTTGGTTGAGTTTTTGAAAGACGTAGATATGAAAATTTGGTTTGTGACCTAAGTGTATGTGTTGAGAATAGAAATAAATATTGATCTCACTCACTCAGATTGGGGGACTTGGGGATTTGGAGTTTTTCTTTCATTGAGGATCACAGCTAAAGGATAAAACCTCTGAATTGACCGTTATAAGGCAAGTTCTGTGGCCAGTGAATTTCTGTGCAAGTCCCTTTGGAAAATGAACAAATGAGAGAATTCATAACTTTCTAGTAGACTTGGAACATTTGTTCAGTTTCAAAAAAAGTCATGCAAGGAGACAGGGAACACTTCACCTTCTGAGAGTATTTCTGGATGTTTTAGGTTGAAAAGTGCCTAGGAGGGGTTTAATGTCATTTCTGCTGGGTGCAGGAGAAGATTGCATCTGAAAGTCTAAAACTTTTTTGAGAGCACAAGAGAGTTGAATTTAAAAAAGAAAATTGTATGGTATTTTGTCCCTTAAATATAATTCTTAAAACAGTTTGCATGCCCAATGCTAATGTGAGGTTTCAAATGCATTTTAGCTGAAGACTTTACAGGGCTGAAACATTTAAGATGTTTCAGAGGGCAAGAACATATTTGGAAAACAGAACTATTTTAACCATCAATCAGTTTTCATATTTCTGTATAGCTGCTGTTAGCTTCACTGTTGCTCCCAGTATGTGTGTGTATATATATGTGTGTGTACACAATGTATTCTTATAAAGCAAAAACTTACTCAACTTTTTTTTTCAGTGGTGTTGGATTCAGTTTTCTTTTCTCCTGGGTGCTGATGATTGTAGTGGTGCTCACTTTTGTCACAGGTGGAAATGTAGAAAAATTGGTCTGTGAGCCCTTTGAAGATAAAAATTTATTCAAGGTGAGGTTAATCATGTTATTAAACAATTAATAGAATCCCCATGAGTCCCAAAGGTCTTGTCCTTCGTTCTGTATGGCATATCATTCACTTGAAATGAATTTGGATCTGGTTTTACTTCCTCCTTACAAACCAAATAGAGACATTCATCCTTTCTTGGTTTAATTTGCTTTGCAGTGTTAATACTGCATGCATGTCTTCCTTTGGAGACAGATTTTTCTGATTCAGTTGTTCCTTGGTGATGGGGAGCTTTAATATTCATTTTATGCTCCAAAGAGTTTGAATTCACTGGTTTTGCTTGTATTTTCCTTAGTGGGTGATAAGCTTAGGTGTGTTAAAAGACCACATATGAATAAATACATAAAGAAACTTGGAATTATAGTAACGTTACTGAATTTTGTCTTCTAGGTTTTGGATACACCTTACTTACTAAATAAGCACTGGAAAAACTATCTTGCTGGCATCATCTTTAAAAATCCGAATGTTAACTTAACTTTTGAAAAAGTGTACAGGTATTAGAGTTATGATTAAGATTTAATTCAGTTATATTTACCTATTTTTTATTTCATTCAATTTATGCATACTGGTTTTGTGGTATCTTCTGTGCTTTGTATTTTGAGCACATCAAAATATTGCACATGTTCCAGAAACATTCTGATTCTAGTGATTCTCAAGCAAAACCAATTTGTTCCTATGTATGAGTTACTAGAGATAGTCAGCATACTACTGTATGACAGTATTAGTCAAGCTAATTGATAAAATACTTTGCATCTTTCAGAAATTGTTAATCACTTCTCATGTTGACTGAGCTTCAAAAAATATAGTCAGTATTTTGCTTTCTAAGGGATTGATTTTCTTAGAATAAGAAAACATTGTTAATCATTCTGTTAATACTTGTTCTTCAAGGTGGTTTTTAGGCTGATCTGTGTATTTGTATTCTTTCAGTGATTGCAAGGAAAACAAAGGAATTTATACTTCCCTTCACCTAGAATATCTGTTTAATATCAATGAGCTTTTAAATATTAGTATGGTAAGTAAAGAAACTTATTGAGTGCATGAGTGCATGATTCTGAAGGATGTTGGCTCTTGAAACACCATATAGCATGTCTGGGTTTTTTATGGGATTTTGGGTTTTACATACAAAACATCCTACAGGGAGGGAAGAGCTGCCCAAGCTAATCTGAAGGAAAGAAGTTGATTTACAAATAAGATATTTTTTACCAGTCTCAGTGGGTCAGGGAAGATTTTCTGATGTGCTTTTTAATGTGCTGATAATAACATTTGTTTTAACTTTGAAACTTGTGTGGAAGGTTGGATTCTATCTTCCAAAGACTGCTTATGGTGCTCAGTGACAGTTTTCTTTTTATATAAAAAACCCCTGTGTGGGTGTGTTATCCTCTGATTCCAGTCAGATTTATGTTGATCCAGGATATTGTGTACCTTGGTTCTAAGAATTGCTCTGGTTTGGTTGGAAGTAGTTGGGGTAAAATAGTATTTAGAGAAGTCTCATCCAGTCCTGTGTCTGTCCTGGCCACAGCTGAGATACTGACTTCTCTAGGTTTCCTTACTGAGGGCCAGGGATACAACTTGACATTCTTAAAGGACAACATTTCCTGGAGGGATGTTAGTTAAAGCAGAATAGAAGGCAAGTAATCTGTTGATATGAAAGAGACAAAGGCAGGTTAGAACTTGGCCTGGTGGATTCTTTTCAAATTCATTGAATTAAACTGATGTGAGCAAAAAAATCAATGTGTGCTTCTTCATGGAAGTGAGGAGTCAGCAAAAGGACAGGATGCTTTGGGCAGGGGCTGTAGAAAATGTGTTCTGGTTGGAAACTACTTTTGTACTTTCTTTTGTTTCTTTCTCAGTATACAGAAGATGTAGCACTTAAAATTGAACATATTCAGATAAACCTCAGCAAAATCATTCTGCTGGATGATATTGGGAAGGAGAATCTTCTGAATTTCAGCTCTTCAGGAATAGATGGGATAGACTTTTCAGCATATTTGACAGAGGTGAGACTGTATTCAACCACAGACATGACTGGGACAAAACATATAATAAAATGTTTGTTTACCAATGGACAAAACAGCAAAATCTGCTTATGTGTGAAACACTATGTTTTGAGGGTTCATACAAGCTGGGGAAAAAAGCACTTAAGAAGTTCAAGTTAATAAATAAAAAATTACAGAGTAGACAAGAGTAGGTGATATAGTTAAGTGCAAACTGTCTGTAAGTAAAATAACACCATAATCCTTTTCTTACTGCTCACATCTTGTTTCAGATCAATAAAAGTGTTACCAAGGTTGATCTTCTCTCATTTGCTAATGATTTAGAAGCAAGAGCAGATCAGCTGGTAAGTCCAATTCAACAATATAATAACACATAAAATATATAATTTATATACCTTATGAGTATAAATACATAGCAAGGTGGACTTTATGTGGGAGAATTTTTGTACTTCAAACCTTTACTCACATGCTGCAATGTCATGTAAGGAAAAATATTGAAGAACAGCAGGAGCTGTATTTTAAATGTTGCTAATTATTGATTTTTGTGTATTCTTTCATGCTTTGAAAATGTATTTTCTTAAATTCCACTCTGCTTGGGCAGTGAGGGGAATGCTCCATTTCAGTATTTCCTATTACATTTTAGGGTTCCAGTTGGAAAAAATAATTGGTTAGATGCAAAATTAATACTGTGGCAGCTTGTAAGGACTGTAATGAGAACTGGAGCTCCATTGTGGAGGGAAAATGCACAAAGGAAACTCTTATCTGAAAGGCTTTTTGAATGCAGGACAGTGGTCAGAGGGTATTGCTACAGCACTGCCCACCAATGAATCTGCAGGTGGCCCAGGTCTGTGTTGGCAGTGACTGTTCAGCTGATCTGTTTGTTGTGCATGTCCAGGTCAGGTCATGCTCACTTTTCAGAATGAGGGTCGTGGTTTGGATGGGCCCAAGACAGATTTCCTGCACTGCAGTGCAGGAGGAAGAGTTTATGTTGCACATGTGCAATTGCTTGGATCACTGAGGGATGATCAGAGTGAGACCACCTTGTTGGGAATATATCAGATATCCATCCCTCCTCAAGGAGGAGGCTCCTGCTGTGTTTGCTCTATGTCTTGCATCATTCAGTCATGCTTGTTGCTGGTTTTTTTGTTGGGTGAAGGGTTTTCCTGCCACTCATGCACTCATGTCAAGGTTAGACAGCTCTGGGTTTGAGTGAGAGCTGGGGTTCTTCAAACATAGTTCCATAAAGGAAAGTGCATTGTGCTGGTAGGTTGCTTTCACTGTTTTTTGTCGAAGACTCTTAAGGAAGAATCAGACTTAAGAATAGATCAGACAGTAATTTCTTCATATAAAAGAAAGAATTGTGTAAATAAGTAAATGTGTTCACTGTTACAGTGGATGTTTTTATTTCTTCCTTTAGCTGCTATCTTGTGTGATCTGTGAGATGTCTTGTTAAAAGAGGCCAAAACCCCAATAATAGAATGTTAGATTACTTTAAAAAATGGTACTGATTTCCAATGATATTTTATGATCTCAGTTTTTTACTAGTGATAGCTCTTAGAACCAATCAAAAAAAACCCTAAAAACTTATGGAATTAATTAATTTTGAGTGTCTAGTTTGCATCTTTTGGCACCTAACACAAAACTGAATGTAGTGTTTTAGACTGAAGGTAGCAAATTAAATAAAACCTGGATCAAGCCAAGGGGTTCAGAGTATGGAGGAGGAAGCAATACAACCAACATGTGGTGTTAGGTAAAGGAATTCACTCAGTTCAGGAGATGAAGCATCCTGAAACTGCTCAGTGACCCCAGCTGAGTGCTCACATGAACACTTCACAGGAAGCAAGCACATCTCTGAGCACTGAGGTCTGCCATTATTTCACATCCAAAATGGAGTTAGCAGTGTGTATGCAGGGAACCAAATGGTTTTGCCACGAAAAGGAAATGGAAAATAAATTTTTATCTAAGAGTAAAACCAAATTTTATAGTATTTTGCAATGGGCATGAGCTCCAGACAAGCATTTGGACTTAAAAATCAGAGCAGAAACTCACATCTTCTGGCTGAAAGGTGGGAGCCACAAAAATAGGAAATACTCTTCACAGGTGCCTTTCCAAGTGACTGGCTGACAATACTTAGAATTCTGTGCCCTCACAAAGCAGAGGGTGCCTCAGGGTGATGTCCACATTTCCAAAACAAAAGCAAGTAGCCATGACTGGGAGGTGCTTGTCCCAGCTGGGGTGCAGTGCTGCAGGGTTCTTGCAGTCAAGTTTCTGGTGAGTTCAAGGGAGATGTGCTCACTCTTCTGTATTTAAAATTAATTAGTGCATCATGTGACAATTCTCTTCAGTTAAATCTGTCCTGATAATGTTATAGCCAGATAAGCAGGGTAGTATGTTTGGTTTGGTTGATGAGGTTTGAATTATTAATACAGTGATTTTTTTTTTCCCCACCCCTTCTTGTGTTGAGGAATTCAGTTTGTCATACCCCATTTTTAGCATGAGCTGTTCTGGAGTGGATGTCTAACTTTCATTGTTTTTTGCTTTGTTGGAAAGCTTTGAGGTTATTGAACAATAGTGCATAATTGCATTTTTTGCAGCCAAAAGGAGCCCTGGAAAACGCCTTAAAAGGACACGCAAACAACATTCGAATGATTCATAACCAGCAAGTTGTTCCACTGGAGCAAGCTATGGTAAAACATTAAAGCAATACTGAAACATACTTGTAGAAAATGCAAATCTCTAAATATCTTAAAGAGGTTAGGAAGCTGGACTTCTATAAGCACAGGTTGTGTCAATGAAAAGTAATCTGTCTGTCTGAAGTATATGTTTAATAAGTTAGGAAGTTTTTTTACTTAAAATGCTGCTGTTTTATAATGCTGCCTAAATTAATGGCCTTTTCCCTATTTTTTCTATAGCTATTTGTGATTATATATGAATAGAAGAAGAAGCAGGGGAGAACCTTACAAAACTCTTAACCCTAAAGCCCCCATAACCACTCATTTTCTTTTTTTGCTTGTCAGTGGTCTTCAGTAATAAAAGCTATTATCACTTTGACACTATTTCTTGGAGTTAGCAATCACCTAACAGTATTGGAATTGGAGACTGCTGGGAGTAGAATGTAGAGCCAAAGTTTTTTTATTGATGCTGTGAAAGATGCAAAAGAGCTGCATCTGCCTGATTTTGACACAGTCTTGTGTAGTGACAAGCTGTGACTCTCCTGCATGTTAGGTGTTGCTTTTTCCTCCACACATCATGAAGACTTTTAGTTTATCCTAGCATCAGATATTGTGTGTCTGTATCACTTGCAGAAAAAACTAGGTCTTCTGGTCCACTCTGATTCTATGCTGTTCTTTCCTAATTAACTCCTAATTATTCTCATCTCTTTTTTCTTTTACAAAACTGACTGTCAAGAAATATGTTAAAGCTAGGGTAAGTGCTTTTTCCCTTCAGAAATTGCACAGTATAGAATTCTCTGAACATTTGGGTCTGAGTTTTAACTGTTCCATCTTCCCTCCAGTCTTAATTTATTATAGCATCTAACTTTAGTTCAATCACTGCTGTTGGTGAAGTACTGATTCAATGATTAAACCCACAATGTATTAATTTTGATGCAACTGTTGTTACTGTTGTATACACTGTGATATGTAATACTAATAACAAAATAATCTGTGGAAGATCAAAGCATGAATATAAACTTAAAACAGGTGGGCTCTTACCTATAATAAGTACTTGAAGCTTTTTTTCTCCCCTCCTTTCCAATAGAGCACTTTAAATCAGAGCATTAGGTTACTCAAGAGGACATCATCTGAACTTATGGTAAGCTTTTCTTTCTGGCAACAGGAACATTTTTGTGTGTTAAATCCTTTTGCCACATATGCAGGGCATATATTTTCAGCAGAGTTTTCTTCTATTTCTAGGTGTTCCATTATTGCAAGAGATTGTAATGCACTGAGGAAGTAATAAGGATTTAGATCTCTCTCCTGTGTAAAGGAGTATAAAAAAAAAGGAAGTTTGAGATTGTTTTGGGAGTATGAATTGTAACCTGAACTGTCAGGTGATAAAATAGGCTTCAGTGCCAGTCTGTATAGCGTGTTATTCGTTTTCCTCAGAATGTAGGGATTTCTTTTCTAGAATCCTTGAAAGCAAAACCTGGAGGGAACAACCACAAAACACAATGCAAAAGTACAACTGGCATAAGAGAGCTGTGTGATTCACATCCTTAACCAGCTTTTGTTCCATGCCCAGCTCCCACTGGGATCTGTTTCTTTAGGTTTTACTCATTGTGTTCCTGCTTCTGCACCATCAGCCTTGCTCTGGGGTGCTGGATCTGTAGAGAGGCTTTTCCAGGGCAGCTCACATTTCCCCTCTCAGTAGTGCCTGCACCACAGTGAGACCAGCTGGCTTCACTCTGCCAGAGAGTGAGCAGCAGGATGATTGCTTTCCTGGAAGGAAAGCTTTCAGCCACCAGCCTGCCTTGGCTCTGGTAGCAAGAATACAGCCACCCTGTAGCACAGTCAGAGTCTCAGCAGCTTTATGGGCCATACCTACCTTAGTGCTTCTCATTACAGTTTTCACCCATCCACAGCAGCAGAGCAGCTAGGTATCTGTTAGAATCTGTTACTTGAAACTGGGTCAGGAGGGAAGAAGCCATGATGTAAAGTGTTGAAAAGAAAGGGATGATGTTTGACTCTAAAGTATATTTAAGAAACATCTCTATGTGTTCAGGCTCTGTGTACACTGTCCTTTGTGTGTGTTCTGTGAGAGAATTTATGGGGGTGTGAAAAAATATCTCAGTCCTTCAGGTAGTTGGAGGCATATTCTGGCTGTAGAGAGTCCTAATTCAGTCATTAAGAGTTGTTGTGATGGTACATGGCCCACTGTTTTCTTCCTGTGCACTTTGTGTGTCTGTACTGTATATATATATACAGACATTGATTTAAGGAACGAGAGTGGAAGATAAAACCTATCCTAATATATAAATTAGTTATGTAGGTTCCAGGAAAAGATGCCACATCATAACCGCTGACTCACCCTTTTTCACAATGAGACAATATTGAGATGATCATGAGTCCTTAGGCAGGCTCATGTTCTGTCTGTAATTGCAATTTTGTCAGGTTTTGACAAGACAGTGACACTGGTTTATCAAGAGAGTAGGTTCCTGGCAGTGGCCATAGAGCCATTGCAACAGCCTGAAGGGGATTTGTTTGTTTATATTAAACACCATCTCTTCCTGTCCAGGTTAAGGTGAAAAATGTCATTAGTGCTGTTAATGCTGCCCAGGATCTCATAAATAACAATGCTTCTCAAGTTATTGTCCAGGTAAGCTCCATTTGGTCAAAGTACATTAATTTATGATGTCACAGAGCTAGAGGTTAATTTGCTTTTGTTCTTTTTGATCTTGTCCTAGGAGACAAAAAAGTACATGGATACCATAATTGGCTACTTTGAGCAGTACACTGAGTGGGTCAAGGAGTCGGTAAGGCGCGTTTACTTCATTGAGAGAAGCTGTGTTTAAAAATAAGAAAGCTAAATAGTATTAGTAATAAAATCAATAATAATTATAATAATGATAATGTTATTTTGATAGTGTGTTTTATTGTTTCAGGTTTTAATACATTTTTTCTTATTGTGAGTGGGAAAATCAGTCTCCTATACTTTTGTTGCATTTACAGAATGAAATGATGAGTTATGTTGGTTGGAATGAAGTGCAAATTTAACAGTATCATTTTCAGGGCTAGCCTGAAATCTACAATTTTTGCCAGTACTTCACTCAACCTGACCCTGCATAGTTCAAACTGATGTCATTAGCATCTTGTTTTATTTTTCTCTCTTCAGCTGCAGCCTTTGAGAAAGTAAGCTGATGTTTAAAAGACTTTCAGTTGATAGCATATCCTACTGTTATTTATTTTGAATTTGGATAGGGTAAGACATAATAATTTAGTAAACTGTAACTTAAGGAAATTTAGAGATTATTATTTTATTCTGTTAGATACTTAAAACTGTAATTTAATTTTTTTCAGATCTCAATGGAAGTAGCAGCATGCAAGCCTATTGCCAATGTGATAGATACAGCAGTAGATATTTTTTTATGCAGCTATATAGCTGATTCTGTGGTAAGAAACATTTTTTTACTCAGAATTTGGGCATCAAGGGAAACCTCTGTCAACATACATCTGCGTTTAATTATTCTGGCTCGACTATTCTGAAGATAATAAATTATCACACAAAAAGTTATGCAAGGACAATGTTCTGATCTGGATCAAGTCCAAAGTCCACAAGGCTGGACTTTCTGGATTTTCAGTAAACTTAAGCTTCTATTAGCAAGAATTCTGTAAAATTAACTGACTCTGAAACACTCTGAAATGGAAAATGGAAAAGCATAAAGACATGAAGCTTCATTTGGAAATGTTGCTAACTTACAAAGGTGAGGTGTGGGCAGGAAGTAAGTAGAAAATACCAAGGAAAAACTTTTTCAGGTATCTTTCCTGAAATCTAGAAAACCTGAACAAGTTTTTATTACTAGACTTGTAGCAGACAGATCTTGATTAATTTCTGTATGTTGGGGACATTGAGCATGACTTGTAGCAGGATAGAAGGGAAATACTGCCTTTTTTATCTTGCCAAAAGGACTTGGAAAGATGACAGCATGTATTAAAAGTAAAGTAAGACCCACGTGCCTGGAAGGTACCTAAAATGCCTCCTAAACTATTACTTAGCTTTATGGCACGTTAATCAGATCCTAATCCCACTAACAACAACATATGTAATCAGCCAAAGCCAAAACACTCTGGCCTTGATAATGCTTAACTGAAATGTTTAGTTTTGGCAATGCTTAACCATGAAAACCTCCCAATCTGTGTTATACTCATTGATTAGTTCAGACATTACAGAGCTTCTGTTCTCCTTTGTGGAACCATTACTCCTCTGGTGAGAGATGGACCATGATTCCCCTGATGATAGAACTTAGCTGAGTCACTCGGAAGTCAAAAAATGCCTCCAGCCAATACAAATCAAATTTGAAAAATCATCATTTTAACACCAGGTGATAACTCAGTTCAACTGTATAATAATGAAATTAGTTACACAAACAGGGCCGCAGTTTGCAATTTATGAAGCACCTTAAAAACGTGCTGGAAACTCCTGACAAAAACTGCAAGAACTAATTTCTACTGTGTTCTTTTGGTAACAATGGTTAGAATATCAAGCAGGAGTTTGGTACTTTACAGATTAGTTTTCTCCATGACCTTTTTTCCTTGATTTTTCTATTGCTTTTATTTCAGAATACCTTCTGGTTTGGTTTGGGAGGCTCTTCAATGTTTCTAATTCCTGCCATAATTTTTGCTGTAAAACTCTCTAAATACTATCGTAGGATGGATACAGAGGATGTTTATGATGAGTAAGTATATATTCCAAAACAAACTAAATGGCAAATGGATTAAAATGTTTTTTCTAGTGTTTCATGTGAAGGCTGTGTAATTGTTAAACCTGTGCTCCCAGATTAGAGCTGCATGTTCATATGTAATGCTGCAGGTTTGGGCCAGTGCCTGCAAAGTGCTTCCTGCAGGGGGCCTTTGGTAGCCGGGACTTGCCATGAATGCAGATAGTGCTGGCTCTGACTTTGAGAGTCTTATGCCAGAATGAGGTCTTGAGAGCTTTCTGAGCAGCATTTATATAAATAAGCTCCAAATGTGCAAGTTATTAGCTTTGCTAAGTAACCTGTTAAAGTGAATTGTGCCTGATTTGTAGTCTCCTTTAATTAATTATTTGCTTTCTTGCTGTCTTAGTTATTCCTAACCAGTCTTTCCTTTTTCAATTGCAGTTCCTCTGTCTCAGGGACTTGGCATTTTACTTTATGATAACTATTCTTACGTATTTTCCTGTCAGTTTTTTACTTTTTTCTTTTCTACTCCTTGTTTTGCTCATTGTTCAGTTAGCCTGTGCACTGCATTTCTCCCATTTCACAGTGGTTGTTTTTCATTGCACATTCACAAGTCAGTAGAGCAGAAAACAGGCATGTACAGCTGAAATTACTCATTTATTAGAGTCTAGTTAATTACTCCTCCTTTTCTGTGTTTTTTAGTTTCAAAAATATACCCATGAAAATGTAAGACTTTTGCTGATATTTATTGAAATTATTTTATTAATATGGGAGGGTTTATATTTTTAATGTAACTTGTTACTTCAAAAGAGGTAACATGTTCTGTTTCTCCAGACTTGATATATTAGAGTCTCCAACTCAACAAGAATAGAAAAATATTTAATTGATTTTTGGAGAATATGAAAATACTATAAACTATAAAATTATAATTATATCATAACTATTGAATGTTACAAAGAAAAAGTTATATTCTATTGTAAAGACACAGTTTATCTTTGCATATAATACCATCATCCATGTACATGTCTTAGAAGCCATATTGTACATAGTGCATCTTATAGTTAACATGGTTTTTCTTGGTGTATTTATTTTATTACAGTATGGAAAATGGTAATAATGGTTATCATAAAGAGCATTTATATGGTATACACAATCCTGTTTTTACAAGGTAAACCAAGTCTGAAACTGCATGCCTTCATGTGTCCTTACTTCAGCTTCTCTTTTAATCACATTTCCAATTTTCTCCTTGCTTTAAAGTGAATCTCTTAATTCTCTGGGGGTTTTTTTGCATGATTATTCCCTATAGCAAATGCAGTATAATGTATATTTCTCATATATTCTTTACTTAACACCAGGCATAGAAGTACTTTCCTGCAATTTAACAAAGTAATTGGTAAATTTGATCTTAAAATCCATGTAATCAGGTATTTAGTCAGCAGAATGGTTGGTCCTAAATTGACAAACCTATTAAAATGCTCCGATAGCAGATGAAAGTGATAGGATGGAAATGCATCCTGAGTAGTTTTATTTTGTAAATGGTGAGAAGAGATCTCCTGTGTAAAAGGCACGTGTTCCAGGTATGCAGGAAGCATGAGCATAGAAAATGGGTGTTTGTGCATGGGTAGGACTAGAATGTAGGAGAAGCTCAGGTTATGTTCAAAAAAAGGAGGGTGTTGGAGTTAATTTCTGCCTCTGCAGCTTCTGTGCTGTAAAACATGAGCTAGCTGTAAGACTCAGTTTCCAGGAGGATAATACTCTATATCCCACAACTTCCTTATTTAGTTTTGCAAAATTTGCAAGTTGCTTAAGAGCAGTTTAAATTTATTATTAAAATCTGTAGCTCACCGTGCCTGCCTTTGCAATTTCATTACTGAAGGTATAGGCTGAGTGTTTGTAGCACTATGCTTTAAATAAGAGGTGAATAGAGGGAGCTCAAAGTTTGGGTCTTGAAGAGTTCATGGTTACATCTGATGATGATTATGATAATGAGGATGGCTATTACTATTATTTGGGACTGTATTTTACAATAATTATTTACTGACCAAATCTGCATTCCCTATCTCCTTCTGAAGGAAGTCTTCATATAAGAATATTTTTAGTGATATTTATGATCACAATTGTTATGGTCTGCTCTGCAGCTTAAGGGTGCTTACTCCCCACATTAACTGATGAGGAGTTTAAGTCCAAAGAAATCTCCATTGGCATATCTAAGGACTTTCCATATTTTACATAAGAGAAAATTAATAATTTCCCAGGCCTTAGAATTCCTTTTCAGATCTTTGCATCTTTAATATGACTTCTAATATTCTTGAGGTTCATAGCATGTTTTCTTAAAATATTTCAGTCATTGATAAATAGTTTAATTCAGCATTGCTGAACAACCTCAAAATTACTAGCATAAAATGATCTTTTACACAAAGATCCACTAGTTCAATCCTGACTTATTTTGATAAAATGCTAAAATTTAAAGATTCAGTTTGATGCAGTGCCGTCTTCTGATGTGCTAATTTGAGGTAATTTGAAAAACTGCTAATTATGGCATACATGCTTTGAATTTCTCAGTGTGGCATTCCCATATGAATAAAATCAAATTTCTTTGCTTTTATGGTATCCTTGATTTTTCTCATTTCCTGCAAATTATTTTTGGATATACTTTGAAAGACATTACTTTGATTAGATCTCTGTACACCTCTACTTTTGCAGGTTTAAGGAGTGCCATAGGGTTGGGCTTGGGGTTTTTTTATCCTTCAAAATCAGCTGGATAATTTTGCTGAAAAGAGATGCAAATATTTTTATAACAGTAAGATATCTAAGTACAAGTAAGAGCTACATGAGGTATATATGTCTCACACAGGTATTTTTAGACACATGTCAAAGACACAAATAACCTCAAATGCAGCCACCATTTTTGTGAGAGCAAAACATGAGGCTGGATTAAATTTACAAAAGAGGGGTGTTGAATGGGCAATCCAAGTATTTATTTCTACAATGAAAGAAAAATAACCTGAGAGGCTGGTGGAGAAAACCATGAATGTATTTCCTCTTGATTGAAAAATACTTGATTAAATGAGTAAAGCACTGAGACTATCTTAGGCCAACTGAGCTTGTCTCACCCAAGTTAGACACAGTATTTCTGTTCCATTTGTGGACAAAAGAAAATAATGGGTTTATTTAATGTGTTTTTTCTTCTTTTTCTCGTGTAGCTCTGTGGAACAGTGGTAGCACATACTGGAAATGTTGAGGGGTAAGTAATAAATCAATTCTAGACCTATTACTACTTTACTGTTTTAGGAAGGCTGCTCTGATTGCTGTAACAGGAGTATGCTGTAAGGTCTAAACCCAAGAAAAGTTACTCAGTCATATTGATGTTTGTATTAAAATATATCCCTTCATTGTGTTTAAATTAGATAGAAATTCTGTCTTTATAAATTTTTTCCTGAATTGTTTTTTGTTCTTATTTCCAGGCTATATAAATGAGGCTCAAGACTCTTCCATGGGAGTACATCATTGTTCTTCCAAGGGTGTTGGCATTTCCATTCATCGACAGATCCTGAGCCACTTGTTTTATGTCAGCTGTACTGTAAATCCCAAATGTACTATTGAATGTTATGCCATAAACTACTGTACAGAATATTTTGTGATCAGAGCACTGCCTCTCAAATACCACTGTTCAAGGCTTGGATTAAAATGTTTTTTTGGTTTTTTACTTTTTTACACTGGGCTTTCTACCTTACATCACAGTATGTAAATTAATTAGATTAACAGCCTTTGCCTAGCAATTCTCTTAAAGTTGTTCAAGTTCTTATCTTAAATTGTTGATTTGTGTTAAATACAGTACATACACGTTTACATAAAAATACATTTTGTATACCAGAGACTTTTGTATATACATTTTTCTTAAAACTTCTAAGTGTTTAGTTAAGATTTTAATATTGTATAATATTCTTCACAAATGAATTTACCAGCATGATCAGTGTTGCTATTTGGTGCTCTTGAATGACTACATTGGACTAAATTTGGGTTGTAATGGGGTCCACAGTGTCTCTTTGTGTGTCTGAGAAGCTCAGTTGCAGTTTTGTCAGTTTTGTTTTCTCCCTCTATTGTTTTCTTTTTTTTTTTTTTCTTTTCCTAATTATTTAATATTTAGTGGGTTTTGCTGTATAGACCTGAAAGGGCCTTTTTGGAGAAGTTTAAAAACAAACTTTGGGTGGGAGGGTTGGGGGTGTGTGGGATGCATAATATAGTGAAAAAGCTAAGCTTTCTAGAGTTCAGTAGTACTCAAAAAGAGCATGAGGGATGTCCTATGTTGGCAGTTTTTGGAATGCTTTACATTCTCTAACTTCCTTTTCTTCTTTCACAGCCACTTCTGTAATGTCCTTAATAGTATCACTGTGACTCTTTTGGAGGCAGTGGTAGTATTTTTGCTAAATAATACTATACTGTGATTTACAATATTGAAATTCAAGTCTTTTAGCAATTGGAGTTAACATTTGTACTGTTAGAGTTATTTCACCGAATTTAGGCAAATGGTTGAATTGCTGAATTAGTTAACAGTAGACTTTATCAACAAGGCCAAAACTGTTACCAGTGTAAAACCTTCTGGCAGGTGAAGTAGTCAATATACTGATCTAAAATAGTATCTCTTCATCTATCAGTATTGTTAACTTTGTTTCAAACAGGGTTCATTGTCTTGAAGTAGAGATAATCCTGTACATCATTATTATAATTTTAAAGAAATGCTGAAAAATGATACCAGTCTCTAATCTGGAATAACCTTAAATTTTTCATTTTTATGTCATAAATGGAAACATTTCTAATTGACAGTATGTAGCATATGTGTATATGTAATGTTCAGAATTGCAGATTTTTAAAAGTTTCTATTTTTAATTTGAGAAAATATTCCCAGTTCATTTAAATAAAACAGATCTTGCTTAACTACCTTATGCTTGGTTCTCCCTTGTTTTGTTGCAGAGCCATCTCTCAGAAGAGCTGCACAGAGTTAAAAATCTTATGAGAGTGAATTTCTTTACCCTGATTAAAAATCTTTGCTACATTTGACTTTTACAGCAGGAAGGACTGGAAGAACTTTGGCTCTGGGTGAGGGAGCTTCCAGCTTCCACCAAGAATGTGAATTATGCAAAGGTGGTTGCATTCAAGCTATGAGCTGTGCAGGATACCTGTTTCTGTAGGGCACTGGCAGCAGAATTAAACATTTGCTAGTTCTTCAGCTCTCACAGTTCACTGCTGGCATCCTAACTTACCTTGTTAAAGCTCAGTTGTTTTCTACTCATATGAGAGATCACAAACTGTTCAATCTGAAGCACAAGCAGACAGGACTGAATTGTCAGATTAGAATGAGCCAAACACTTGGTGGGAACATAGCAGCTGTAGCACATAAATATATTTGAGTCCAAGCTTTGATATTTCTCCTTATCCATGTGGTTTATTTGTTCTCATGATTAGACTTGAAAAACTTTGAGAACAAGAGATCTGAAACTGGTATAAATTAACTTTTTAATTGCTTTGGACTCCTCAGCAAATCTAAAAATTCTCAGTGCTGTTGTGCATAACAAAGTGTAAACGATACATTTTTTTTGTCAAATATTAGGAGGCATTCAAGTGCATGCAGTAGGGATTTGAGGTGGGTAACAAAATTCCTCTGGCTGGCTGGCAGTAGGGTGAGAAGACTGCCCAGAAAACAATGGAAGAGTGAATGGTAAATGCCATTGTTGTCCTAAGACTTGGCTGGAGCCACACCACTGTGCCTGGAAGGAGAGAGGAGAACTAATGGAAAGAAGCTAGAGATGAGGTTTCTGCTAAAAAATGTTATTAAAATAGCTGTGGAGAGGAAATGAAAAGAAATCAAGGTTATTCTCTCTGTCAAATGGTATTTAGTCATGGGAAGCTGATGGCACACTGACTGGAAGAGCAAGGTTAGGATACCCAGAATGGCTGTTCAGGTGGCTGCTTCTTCAAGCAGGCAGCTTTCAGGTTATCCGGGCTGCCACTCTTGTCCCTCTTCTATTAATGAAGCTTTTGTTGCTGTTGATGATGTTCTGCTTTGCCATCTGTGTTAAAAGGAATGGTTTTGTCTCAGTATTTTGTTTAGCACTACCTAGTGAGTGACTAAATACACAAACTGCTGTTCTGTTCCATTACGTATGGCCAGTCTCAAACCCCGGGTTTGCAGCACCCCACAGTTACTGCAGCATTCCTGAACAATCCAATAGCCCTTTCCAGGAGCTGTCAGGTCAGGCTGGCTGTAGCAGAGATGTCTTTGGAAGAAGTGCCTAGTTGGGGGTCTCACTACCCAGAAAAGTACTGTGGATTGCCACAGCAGGAGAGGGATTTTTCCTCATGGCCTTCTGAATGCTAAGGGAGTTACAGTGCTTTTTCTTCCTTAGCTCTGTTTTTAGTTAGTGCAGCAGAAACTGCTAGGACAGGATTCTACACTCTACAGTATTTCTGTTGTCCTGCCTTTGTTTTACAGCATTTTTACAGCTCACTTGTTACAAACAGGAAAATATCTATTTAAAAAAAGAAAGTGATGAAGTGCAAATACCTGTCTGACATGCTCTGTAGTCTGTTCCCTGCTGCTGAGAACTGTGATAAATTATTCTGCTGCCTTGCTATGTTGGCTAAAAGTGACTGTGAAAATGATCATAAAACTTCCAGATGTTTGGTATTTTTTTAGACTGGTAATACCTTATTTTGCTTAAGCTTTATTTCTTTTCTGTGTGTACATACGTGGCTCAAAGAATGTGCAGCTGATCCTTCCATGCATTCCCAGTGCATGTCATGTGTGGACAAAAGGAAGAGCTAAAGTTGCATCCTTACTGTGACAATCCGCAGAAAGCTCATCCCACAAATCAGCTTTTTTACCAGGACACTTACACTACCAGGACATTTATAATCATCCAGATGCAGAGATTGCTTTGGTACTTACATCTTTTTTTACTTTGATATCATCTTACAAGCTCTAGCATGAAGATGGCTATAAAGCAGCTGGAGAATGGAAAATATTTGTTAAAAATCAAATATGACATGTTCATCCTGCATAGGAATGTGCTTCTCAGTTATACAACTGTTCTGTGTTTTAACTGCATTTACAAGACTTGTCTTGTTACCTTCTTGGGACTTCACACTCCCAAGGTTATTTCACACTCCTTCAGGCTATAAATGATGGGCATTTGTCTACTGAAGTGTGATTTATTATTTTCATAAAAAAGCCCAACCCTTACATCCCGTGTTTAGCTGGAAAGAGGCTTCCTTGTACCCCAAGACTTTAAATTGTGAGCAGCCATTTACTCACTGCTTTTACTTCTTTGGATCGTGCTGTTCAAGGATCACGGTTCCCTCCTCTCACCATGAAGAGTTTTGCTCTCCTTTTCCTAGTTGTGATCTGTGGCATGGGAGGACTGGGACAGAAGCTGAAGCCAAAGAAGAGAAGCAATGGTGAAGAAATCAAATTTCGGACTAAAACCAAAGATGTTTGCACAATAACCACGAGTGGCGATGTCGAGGAGATGAAACTTAGAATTGAATGCAAAAGCCAAGGCTTGTCCTACTGGTGTGAATTCAGTGGCAAGCCATCAGTCTGTCGTGCTTTCAGAAATAACCCAAAGATTTACTGGAATCAGATCGCAGCAGAGCTCAGAAAGGTCCCGCACGCTTGCGAACCCATGGAAGTGTTGAAGACCACCATGTGCCAAAAGGCTCCCCCAGAAGCTCTCATGAGGCAAATAGCTGCTGGTATGGAGCCAGAAGAGATAGCAGACCAGGAAAAATCAGTCCAGAAAGCCTCCATTCCTATGAGAGAAGCAGGGCAAAACTCTGACCCAGCCCAGCGTGGTCAAGGGTCTGAAATTGAAACAGAAGCAATGAAGCTGGCACGGGAACACTGCTGGGAATCTCTGCATGGTGTCTGCTCCTACATCATTGGCATCCTTAGGGGCTAAGGGTTTACTTCAGGTAAAACTAATCTGGAAGCACAGCAGAATATCCCTGAGAGTAATTCTGTTCTATAATTTTTTTATTTATTTTGGGGGTCTCCAGGATGTGGACAGCGAGGTGCTAAGCTCACTTGCTAAAATCTAGCATTACAAGGCTTTTGGGGGCTGGACAGCTTAAATTTCCAGTGGTCCATATTGGTTCAGGACTCCTGTAAAACCTCCTGTGAGGTCTTCAGTATGTACTGACGTGTTTGCCCTATCTGTTTTTAATCTATGGTATTTCAGTTCTAACTGTTTGAATTGGGCTGATTTTTGCCTTCTGTCACTCCTTTCCTCTTGTGCTGCCTTCTGGATTTACACCAGGGAAGTACAATAACTAATAAATGCATCATATCCAGCCAACTGCCTCAGTTAGAACAAACTGCATTCAGAGGCTGAGGGAATAAAGCTTATTCATCAAAACTGCTGGTTAATAATGAAATATTTTAATCTAAAATATTAGTTCATAAATCCCTTGCAGAAAACCCAAGTGGACTGTCTTGGTTTGTGAGTCTGTTACTGTAGAGCAATAGGGGATCACATGCAGGCTCTTGTTAGGTAAGTCTCAGGTTTTCAGCCAGCATTTAAAAAGGCAAAGCCCTTTATTGCAGAAGTGATTGGTTTTATATCCACTTCTGTTCCAGCTCAGAGAGAAAGCCAGGAGCTGATAAGTGGACTTGGCAAACTTGTGAGAAATGGGAATATGTGCAGTGTGAGCTGGCAAGTGTTTAGGCTGCTAATGATAATTTATGCCTAATACAGCGAAGTGACTAATTTTCTTTTTTTTGTTTTGTTTTGCAGAGCAGTGGTATTACAGCTGAAGAAGGGTCCTTGCTGCATTGTAATAATTTAGACATAAGAATTTTGGTTAAAATCAGTGATTTCTATAAATCTCCTAGCTGTTTCCTTTTTAGAGAAAAAATGAAACTTTTTAACAGCTCTGAAAAATTCACAAAACTGGAGTGACTGTGCTTAAAGTGTAAGGATGAACTAACTGCCCTTTGGTTTGTGACACACCTGGGTGTGCTGCATTTATGTAACCTAGGATCTGCTTGACCTTGTGTATGTTTTTGTGTGTATTGACTTGCTTAGTTTGTTAGAGATGAAAGCTGTTAATGATGATGCACTTAGTGCAAACAATAAAAATGAGATTTTTTGAAAAGTTACTTGGTGTGATTTCTTGAAATTTTAACAGGTGCTTTTTGTATATAGTCACAGTATTTGACACTTGTTTCTTAAGAGATTGTTGGTAGAATGTGTAAGAGAAATGAGGGGTCTGAGTCACTGCTTTCCCACTGTGAACAAGTTTACATGAATATTAATACTTTCAATGTTATGAGGTTTATATTGCAATAATGATTTTTGGCCAGCAGGAAAAAAGACCTGTTGAAATCAGAGAGTAATGTAAGAATATATTTTTGAACATAGCAGATGAAAAGTGTTCACCAGTGATGCATCCTGCAGAGTTCAGTGTTACCAGGACCTGTTAGTGGTACTATTAATGTTTGGTTTCAGTAGATATTCTGAAAAGTAACTTACCTGGCAGCTTGGGCACTTGCCTAAATCTCCTAAAAAAACAAAATGAGATCTAATGGCCTTTTGTCATATTACAACACAGTCATGTTCAGGTTATTATTTAACAATGATTCCTTTTGTTCCCAAGTGAGTTTGACAGCAGGGATGTGCCTGGAAATTCTTCATACTGTAGAATTTAACAGTGCTCTGTGTTTGCCTTGCAATGTTTCTGCAAGGTATTGTTGACTGAAGTACTTCTGCAGCTTTACTCAGATTTGTAATTTTCACTACACAATTCCAGATCATGATTGTCCAATCATTAAACTTTATGCCTTGTACCAAAAACTTGAAATCAATTTCTTTCACCTAACCTCTTGATAAATATGGAAAAGAATAGCAAGTCAGGAACACAGGATCAGAGCAGGAGGTTGTATGCACAAGGCAGAAATATAATTTGAATGCAGATAAAATGTGTAAGCTGTGTTTTTCTCTGCCATTAATGCAATGTGGTTAATTTTCTTTTGTGATCTCAGTTACCATTGCCAGGCTCTTGTGCTGTGAGTAAAAAATGTAGTAGTACACCTACTCACCTAATTCTGTCATAGAAATTAATATAATTGTCTGATTTGCAAACACACACAATGCATCAAAGTGACACTAGGGAACTGTTTGCAATGTTGAGGGGAGGAGAGGGTTTTCTTGAGGTGTGCTTTTAAATATTTTTAAACGCCCATTACATATGATGTAAAATCCACTCTGCAGAGTGAGTATTTTGCAGTACTATCCACAGCAGGAATGACTTCAAAAATGAGACAGTGACTTGCATTGGGAGAAACCTGGGACAACTGGTCACCCACCATACTGTTAGTGGGAGAAAAGAAGAGGTTTCACCTTCACCAAAAGAACATTTTCCCCTTCGTGCCATCTTCCCTTTGTGTACACAGTGAGCTCAGGAGGCAGCAGAGTTGTCTGTCACTTTGTAGAACTGTTGATATAATCTAAAATTTGTGGCCATCACTAATTGTGCTCAGCAGAGGACAATGTCACATCCCAGCACACTGTTTCCCAGGGAGCTTGTGTGTCATTTCAGTAGACCAGGGCTCTGCTGCAAAGGGCTCCTGTACTCTGCTGACTGGAATGACCACCTGAAATTTCACTGTTGAAAGCAGAAATTCAAGTCTTGCACCAAAGGCTTCCCTTTAACAAAATGCTTTCTGTAACATGCTCAGGACCATAGTTGAACACCACCTTTTAGAAAGAGGTGAAGGTGATGCATGCCATGGATTGCATTTCATTGACAATGCTATGCAAGCCTCAGCAAATCACTTAAATATAATGATCTTGTTTCAAAATGTTTAAAAATTGGATGTTAACTGAAATACCCCATTTCAGTGTAACAGCACTGTGACTGTATTGTCTACATTGCCATGTAATTGTGTTTAGCACCAGAAATGTATAATCATGACATTTCAGTTTTCTTCTGAGTATGAAAGTTCTATTCATAAATGAAAGGATGAATTGAGAAGTGTTTGTGGTGAGTTTAGTGCAATCTTTGGGTGCCTCATGAGAGAATTCATGAAACTTGCTGATTCATTCCTTTTAGGTGAACTAGTTAGTCCTGTATATGTAAGTACCTCAGGAAATCCATTCAAGTGGAGGTGGAATTGTGTTTATTTTCCTGACAGAGGAGCAGCAGGCAAAAAAGTTTGTCTGGATTCCTGCAGGTGGGGAGACCATTGATACCCAGGCCTGCTATTTCTGCTGTTAATTCAGTGCAATATAAGGTATCCACCTGCCTCAGAGTCCTCATGTTCAGGTTTCCAGGGAAGCATCCCAAGTACTTGCTACTTTGATAATGGAAGTCTCCAAATAAAAAAGCAAAATCAAGCATTTGGAGAACCTGTGTATGCAAGGATGTGTGTTTGACACACTAAGTTAAGATCCAAAAAAGACTGGAGTGAGTGTAATGGAGAGCTGTCCAGATGGTCAGGACTGGAGCACCCTCCTGTGAGAAAAGGCCAAGGGAATGGGTTTGTTCAGCCTGAAGACTTGGGGAGGAACTTAATAGCCAGCCCTCAATCCATGTGAGAAAGCTACAGAGAATATAGAGCCAGGCTCTTCACTGATGTGTGTGATAGGAGGAGAGATGCTGGTCAAAAATTCATAGGGGTGAGGTTCTGATTAAGTGAAAGGGACAACATAAGGAGGATAAATGCAGGATTCCTCAGAGCTGCTCTGGAATCTCCATCTGTGGAGCTTTTCAAGTCCAACTGGACAAAGTTTAAAGCAGCATACTCTGAGTTGATGTCAGCTATGCAGTAGTGCACTCTGGTGTTTTCTGAGAGAATTGTTTAGGTGCGTTCTCTGGTCATTCTTGCACTGTAATTGCAAGCATTTGGTTTTGCATTCTTGATTTTTCAGTAGATGTCAGAGTTTATATTACATGGATTTAAGGCACAGATACCTCTCACAAAAGAACAAGGGAAAAACTAAAATTTCCCCAAAGTTTCCCACTGCTGTTCCTGCTTCTGTAGAAGCTTTGTGTTTGTCTCTTCTGTTTCTCTTGCTGTTGCTGTTCCCGGTCTCTGCTTTCTCCTTGGAAGCCAGGCACACCACAGATTTTTTTTGAATTCTCTGCTTTTCTTCTTGCAAGTGAGAATTGTTCTAATCAGACTTCACAGATCATTTTACAGTGGCAAAAAGTTATGTGGTGCATACATAGAAGTGGTATATACAAGAACAGGAGTAAGAACTCAGAGTGGAGGAGGTGCAGTCAGTAGATGACAGGACATTGATATTATCTCACAGACATGTTGTTTGCTTTCCCATCTTGAATACAAATTAAACTGCTTGAATGACAGGCAGGAGGCCAGGTCTGGATTTCCAGAGCAGCTATGCTGCTGTATGTACAGAGCAAGAATAAATTAGGCAGATGGGTGATGTGGAGAGGAAGTTGGTGCTCCCCTCCCTGCCCTCCTCAGCAGGTTGTGGAAGTGTTTGTGTAACCCCTGCTCACCACAGCCCCCCTCCCATGGGGGCTCCTGCTGCCCCAGGGCTCACAATGGCCCTAGTCAGGCAGGGAAACAGAGGTGTCCTTTGAGATTCTGCTGGCTGCAGATGTAAAAACCCTGCATTGCTCTGTCACTGCTGCTGTGACCCCTAAAAATTAATGTGCTGGTGCTGACATTGGTCGCCCCTTTATTTGTCTTACTGGTGTAACATGAGGGCACTCCAACAAATGCAGCCGTAATGAAGTGAGGAATGTGCCTAGGGACTAGGCTAGGAGCTCCACAAGGAAGGAAATGGTGAGAAAAATTCAGGCTCTGACCTCTCCATTTCCTCTGCCAAACAGCCCAGCAGGAGGGCAGGAGTGCTGCCCCCATCCTCCCCTCTCACCCCACTCCAACGTGGGTGCTCTCAGAGAGACACTGAGAAGACCCCCTGTTTCTTACACTCCAGAAATTTACAATGGCTTTAGTACAAATCTCCCATCTGAATGCAGCAGTATTTCTCTGGTTTAGTTAAGCTTATACTTAATTAAAACCATTACTCTTCACTTCTTTCCGTTCATTACCTTGAATATAATGATTTGGAGAAGGAACAAAAAGCTGATAAGGAGAGGAACAAAAATAATATTTAAAACCTAGTGGTTTTATATTTTAAAAAAGCTTTGTACAAATACTAAGCAGCTAGTCTGGAGTAGCTGGCTCAACAGAGAACACAATGATGGGTTAACAGGAAAGGGCCTTTGATGATGCCAAGGTTTCACTGATTATTCCAAAACTAAAATTTACAAGTGTCTATATGGCAAGAAGACAGCAATGAATAAAGTGGCTTTTACCCTTTATGTAATACTTAAATAAATTATGGTTTAAATTATTTTGTGAAATAATTTCATTAGTTTTGTTGACCTTCAAAAATCTCTTTTTGTCTTTTCAGAAGCTGTCCAAATGTTGCAGTTTTTATTCTTGACCCGTCTCACCACAGCAGTGGGTCAGCCATTGAGCCCTGTTCAGGTGTAGACCATACAGAACACTTCAGTCAGCAGCTTGACCTACTTTGGAGCAGTTTTAGACTTTTAGTGGTGCTGAAATGAGGCAGGTCTAAGGGTACTTTGCTGAGCTCAACTACACTGTAAAATACCATTGTCAAAAGGAATTGGGTAGCTCCATTTATTTTCAGATCTGAGGTGAAGACCTGACCTAGCACCACTGTTCACCAGTAAACCACATCCCCAAGTGCCACGTGACATGGCTTTTGAACACTTTCAGGGGTGGTGATCCCACCACTTCCCTGGGCAGTCTGTACCTGTACTGTCTGTACCTGTACCTGACCAACCTTTCAGTGAAGAAATTTTTCCCAATATCCAATCTAAACCTGTGGCAGAACTTGTGGCTATGACCTCCTGTTCTGTCACTTGTTACCTGGAAGCAGAGGCCACCCTCACCTGGTTACCACCTCCTTTCAGGGAGTTCTAAAGAGTGATAAGGACTCCCCTGAGCCTCCTTTCCTCCACACTAAACACTCCCACCTTCCTCAGCTGCTCCTCATGGAACTTCTGCTCCAGACCCTTCCCCAGCTCCACTGCTCATCTCTGGACATGCTCCAGCCCCTCAGCATCTTCCTCGCAGTGAGGGCCCCAAACTGAGCACAGGATTTGAGGTGTGGCCTCACCAGTGCCCAGGACAGGGACAATCACTGCCCTGGTCCTGTTGGCCAGATTATTTCTGAAACAAACCAGGTGTCACTGGCCATCTTGGCCACCTGGGCACAGCTGGCTCGTGTTCAGTCACTGTCACCAGCACCCCCAGGTCCTTTTCCACCAGGCAGCTTTCCGGCCACTCTGCCCCAGCCTGTGGCACTGCCTGGGGTTGTTGTGACCAAGGGCAGGACCTGGCACCTGGCCCTGTTGAACCTCATAAAACTGAGCTCAGCCCCCTGATCCAGCCTGTCCAGATCCCTCTGCAGAACCTGCAGTCATTTGGCCTGTGTCATCAATCATACACATATAGCACTCACTATCTAGTAATTAAAGATTGTTTTAAACAGTTTATGACTCAGATTCTGAAGGCTGAGGATGGAAAAAGTGGGAAGTGGTTATGGGAATGCTGTTCTTTAACAGGTACAGCCCTCAGCCCTGTTCCCAACCAACAGGTTTGTTAACTCAGGTCCTCTTTACCTACTGCAGGAGAAAAGTCCCTGAATTTCCTGATGGCATGAAGCAGGACATCGATGTGAGATTCCTCTACACAGAAGAACAAATAGAATTAAAAATGAGTAAAAGGACACTTGGTGCATTCATGTTATATCAGAGGGGAAAGTGGTAATTTAAACTGGAATTGAAATTGCAATGCTGCACCTTCAGCAGTGATATTCTGATGCACTGCTTTTCACTCATTTTCATAAAAGTTCTGGCTGAAAAGGACTGAATTATTCCTAAATACTCATAAAAAAATCCTAAATATTTAGAATATTTCTAGCTCTCTGCAAAACCATTAGAAATGTATTAATACCTAATGTTTAGGATTATTAATTTCTTGTCTGTTGATGGTCTCCACATGGAGGAGCTGTAGAGTTAGAAATGATCCAAGAGATGTCATGTCTTCTCTAAGTTAACTGAGCAACCCCCAAATCTATCATAAATGTTGAGGTATGTGCATCCTTTCAGCTTTTGCTGACCCTGACAAGTTGCATTAAAACTCAGAAAGATGGATGAGGAAACTTATTTACTTTTTTTCTTTGGCTTCTATTCACCACATAGCTGAACCTGCTGAGATCAGTAAAATGAGAATGGCAAATAAGATTTTTCCATTTCCTTGTCCTTTCTTTGTGCTCTCAGAGGCTGTGTCAGATGTGGAAGTGCTGGGAGCTGCCAGCCCACACAGCAGCTGTGAAATGCAGACTCTGTGGTCTTTATTCTGCCTTGCTGAGCTTCCAGCAGGAGTTTTCAGAGCCCCTTCCAGATGTGAGCTCTGGAGCCTTGCAGCTTATGCTGGGTTTCAGGGAAGACCCAAGGATCATGGAGGATGAACTTCATGGCTAATCCTGCCAGTGGTCAGGTCACATTTTGGAGCTGACCTGCCTTGTGGAGGGATAGCTTGTGTTAGCCCAAGGCCACTTTTTCTATGGAGCTGAAATAGCTTCTTCAAAAGAAGAAGGAATAATCTAACTCAGTCAAATAGTTGTTACAACTGTGACTGCACCTTCCTGTTGTCTTTGCTGGGATAATGCTGGGGTTTAGGAGCCAAGGCAGTGCCAATGCAGCTTGGACATCAGCATTTTTTAGTGACAGAAAAGCTCTGGGAGTGAACCCTGTGTTGGTTCCTTTTCGCCTGGAATCCACTGAAATAAAAATTCCTGTTATTTATTTGCAGGATTTATGTGTCTGTGATGGGTGAGCCCAGGCATCAGTGAAGCCTCCCACAGCCACTCACTCTCCTTCTCCAGTGAGATGGGGGAGAGAACTGGGAGAGAAATAGAGAGGGAGGAATGTGGGCAGAGGTAAATACATTATAATAAGTGAAGGAAAAGGGGAGAAACAACAGCAAGTGATGCAAAGACATTTTCTTTACACCTCCCCCAAGCAGGCTGGTGCCCACTGAGTCTCAAGCTGGGTTACTCTGGAGGGACAAGCCCCAGTTTGACTGCTGTGGGCAGTGACCTGCAGCATGGAACATCCCTGGGGTCAGCTCTCCTGCCCTGGCCCTGGCACACCCCTTGAGAAAGGGGCACAGTGGGACACAGAGAAGGCCCTTGTGCTGCTCAGTGACAGCAGAAACACGGGCATGCTGTTGGCACTGCTCTAGTCACTCACTGAAACACAGCACCATATGGGCTGCTATAAAAAGCTGCATCCCTCCCAGCCAGACCCAGCACAGTCTCCTACACCACCAAGTCCCTGGTTTTCCTCTCCTCTTTCCTGGTTTCCTTTTCCTGGAACAATTTCTTGGTTCCTGTTTCCATTTTCCCACTGTACTTAAAAAGTGTGCATGGAATGCATGTTTATTCCATAGCAAGTGCTAGAAACATCTTGCTGTGCTTGGAACCAGTCCTAAAATTATAAGGCAGTGATAAACTCAAGAGAGTTTATGCAGTATGGTTTCTTAGTCAAGGTGGAACCATCCATTCTTCTCTCTCCACACAGAATACGCAACAGTCTTTTCAACAAATTCACAAATAAAAGCACTAATATTGATGACCATAAAAGAAAGAAAGAATTTGTTCAATGCCTATTACATTATAGATATAATATAATATAATATAATATAATATAATATAATATAATATAATATAATATAATATAATATAATATAATATAATATAATATAATATAATATAATATAATATAATATAATATAATATAATATAATATAATATAATATAATATAATATAATATAATATGTTATACATTACATTACATTACATTATATTAATTATATATGTGCACATATATATTTATTGATACAGCTTAATTTATTTACAGACTTAAGCTATATAGGAAGGGTCATGAGAGTAGATGAAGACCAGAGTTATCACTGATATAATTACCAGACTTTTGAAAGTCCATGTATTGTGACCAGGACTGCATTAGAGTAAAACTAGAAAGGAAATCCAAGTGCCTTTGATTTCTGAAAGTAAAAGGTTCAGATCACATGTGGTTTACAGATCAGACACAACCTCAGAAGAAGTTGTCAGCAGCTATGGAAGAATGTCTCTCTGTTTTACCACATCTTGGCCTGTACACACTCTGTCTTCAACTCCATTAATGTTGATCCTTGTGTCACTTTACAACAACTTCACAGTGTGGAAGAATTTCACCACTGATCTAGTCAGTATTTGAAATGTTCCATACTTCCTTTGCTGATCTTGGTTCCCTTCACCTAGGCAGGATCAATTAGTATTCCTGCTGTGTCTACACAAAGTAATTCAGTACTGACCAGTGCATACATCAGAAAAAATCCCAAAACAAATACCTAAGTAATTTAAATTTCCCACTAAGAAAAATAAATCTTACCTTTATGAGAAGCTGGATTGTAACTAGAAGAGGGCTGAATCTCATTTCTTACCTTCATCCTCCTGAAGTAACTCTACAAGCATTGCCTTAATGCAAAAATGTTTTTCTGCTTTTCAGCTGGAAGCATATGGGCACCTTTTCCCTGCAGTGCTTTACAGAGAGCTCAGGCTCTCATCACAGCTGGAAGGGGCTGCAGCAGCACCAGGCTCAGGGCTTGGGGGGAGCAGGACCATCCCTTGTGTTCCACTGATGCTGTCTGATGATTTCATGCAATGTTTCCATTTCTGCCTTCTCATAAGTGCATGACTTGCAATTACCCTGAGCTGACTAAAGTCAGTCAATAATTTACTGTGGCATCTTGTTGTCATTTTACTCACTTCATCTCATCTCTCTGTAAGAGTTCCATCCTTTGTCTGATTGTATTTCTGATCAGACAGAGAGGCTCTTGCAGTGCTCTAAGCTGTGGAACTCTTAGCAGAGCAAGACAGCAATCAGTGTTTTCCCCTGGCTGCCAAACCAACTTGAGCCTGTCCTGAATATCATGAATCTGTGCTAATATATCTAGCAGCCAACCTGCTCAAATAAAACCACAGGACTTTGAAATTACTGTTCTTGGAGAATGTTTAGCTGTGCTTAAGGTAGAGATGTGATTAACTTGTATTAGAGCCAAAAGTAAATGAAAATATACAAATTCAGGTTTTCAGGTAAGTCCTTACAGATATTGGAAAGATCACTATGAAACACATTTCAGTCTAATAGCCTTTTATTTCATGTTATTTTTATTATGAGACTTTTTTTCTTTCTATATAAAATGTATCCCCTGTATTCTGTGAAAGATAAATCCTCAGAAGAAGAAAAAACAGTTCTGGGTTTTTTATCTATCAAATACCATCTCTTATTTGGTGATCCTGCAGCATTATCAGAAACAATCAAAATCTTAGGCTCTGCTTAGATTTTAATATATTTACCACCAACTCTTGTGTCTTGTATACCAGCAATCATTCTTATCATAGCATCAGCATTTAAGGTCCTGTATAGAAGAGGATAATCATGTTTATTTAATGGCAAATATTTATACTTCTTTGAATTGTTTCAATGTCAAGCAAACTTTTATAAGGTCAGTCTGACATACTTCCACAATAAAATTAAGGGAGAGGAGACATTTCAAATTTTCCTTGTTTGAATTCAGAAGGCCTCCTCCTGCCAAGGCAAAACCCTTTGTAAGCTCCATTTAGCATCAAAATTTTGGGTGTTCTCTTTAATGTAAAAGTTTTTTTCTCTGTATTATCTCATTAAACAAGAGGAATTTCCTCACTATTTCAGAAACATTCCTGATGACCATCACGGGCTTGGATCTGCTTGAATGAGTCAAACCCAGCTGTGTTTTTGTGGAAACCCCGCTGTCCTTGCCTGCAGAGACAGAGCAGTGCTCTGCAGGTCTGGGAGCGAGCTCTGCCTGCTCCAGCAGGGTCAGAGAGCAGCTCAGTGACAGGTCAGCCACTGCTGAGTGCACACAGGAGCTGGGAGCAGAACCTTGGTGGCAACGAATGCCAGGATCTCTAAATCAGAACGCTGCCAGGATAATGCATCACGTAAATAAAGAAGCACCACAAGTAAAAACTACTGGCTTCATAGATGAAGAAGGTAAACAGTAATACTGGGCTTAAAAATGACAGATAAAATTATTAAGCTGCTAATTTCACATAGAGATAGCCACTATATGAAGCAGCAGCTTTCACTGAATTTACTAATGTTTGAGGAATTTAGTTCTTAAATGTAAATGTGAACCTCTGCATGAACTGGAGTTTGCTATAAAATAACCTTACTATTTAATCTTGTAAATTGCTCTTTTAAAATTAGCTTAAAAACATAAAACAATCATTTGATTTCTGTTGTTCTTTGATTTACTTACAGTTAATACTTGTTTGAATTAAATAGTGTTTGTTTCTTTTTATTTGGGTTTCATGATATTGGTTTTCATGTGGGTGCTGTTCTGCCAAATTCAGTTGTCAGTTTTGGCCAGCTTGTGAAATAATTGGATGGTGTTAAAGTCTCAATGAAGAGAGGCATCTCAATGATGCCTTTTTAAAATCTTTATTTAACTAATATGAATTTAATCCCAGGTCAGAAGTAACTGAAAATTGTTAACTGATGAGTTTGCTTCCACTTCTTTCAAATAACTGTGCCTCCATGTAGAATAATTAATTAGCAGACCTCAGTGGACTGAAACCATCACTACATTTTAAATTAAACAGCCCCTTCCAGAGAAAGGCCAGTAGGCCATGGAATCATTTTCTGCCGTGTTGGGCACAGGCAGGGAGATGCACAAGAGCTGGTGAAGGTGTCTCTGCCTGCGAGACAAGTATTTTATTGCTGTGTGACAGGGCTGCGGCACTCAGGGCTGATAGCTCACTGCCTTTTGTTACTCCTCAGCTCACACAGTCGAGCAGGAAATGGAGTTTCAGCTCCTTGCCTGAAGCTTGTTCACCCAGGGATGGGAGAGCCAGAGAGCAGCCCTCAGTCCTTGTTCACCAGGGATGGGAGAGCCAGAGAGCAGCCCTCAGTCCTTGTTCACCCAGGGATGGGAGAGCCAGAGAGCAGCCCCCAGTCCTTGTTCCCCAGGGATGGGAGTGCCAGAGAGCAGCCCTCAGTCCTTGTTCACCCAGGGATGGGAGAGCCAGAGAGCAGCCCTCAGTCCTTGTTCACCAGGGATGGGAGAGCCAGAGAGCAGCCCTCAGTCCTTGTTCACCCAGAGATGGGAGTGCCAGAGAGCAGCCCTCAGTCCTTGTTCCCCAGGGATGGGAGAGCCAGAGAGCAGCCCTCAGAGCAGCCCTCAGTCCTTGTTCCCCAGGGATGGGAGAGCCAGAGAGCAGCCATCAGAGCAGCCCCCAGTCCTTGTTCACCCAGGGATGGGAGAGCCAGAGAGCAGCCCTCAGTCCTTGTTCCCCAGGGATGGGAGAGCCAGAGAGCAGCCCTCAGTGCAGCCCTCAGAGCAGCCCTCAGAGCAGCCCTCAGTGCAGCCCTCAGAGCAGCCCTCAGAGCAGCCCTCAGTCCCTGCACACAGTGACTGCTCGGGGGGCAGAGCTGGGGCCGCCACTCCTGTCCATGGACACACTTGGTCCTTCAGCAGGAATTCCTGCAGAAGTGATGGCACCTACAGCCTGGGCCTGCTGTGTTTGGTTAGTGAACAGCAC
Source organism: Melospiza melodia melodia (assembly GCF_035770615.1). Classification (NCBI taxonomy): domain Eukaryota; kingdom Metazoa; phylum Chordata; class Aves; order Passeriformes; family Passerellidae; genus Melospiza; species Melospiza melodia. Next base: position 82,459,670 of record NC_086198.1, on the reverse strand, counting down.
CAGAACTGGCTGCTTGGTTTTAATCACAGCCAGAATTCCATATTGATGATGTATGTGCCTAGACACCACAAATTGAGTGCTTGTATTGAATTGAATTGACAGAACTGATGGACCTTAATTTGAAATGTAAGCAGCTCTTCACATCACTGATCCTGGGTCTGTTTTAATTCATTCTGCCTGAGCATTTGCACAGAGAAAAACATCTTGTTGCCACACTGATGACTGACAAATGGCTGATATTCTATGGAACCTTATTTTTAGATGGTCAAAGGAGTCCAATCAACCATTTACTATTCACAAATAAATATTATAAATATAAATTTTATAAATATAATAAAATTAATATAATATAATATAATATAATATAATATAATATAATATAATATAATATAATATAATATAATATAATATAATATAATATAATATAATATAATATAATATAATATAATATAATATAATATAATATAATCAATATACTATATATTATTATATATTATATATTATTTATATGGTATTATATTTTTATATTATATTTTATATTATTTTATATTATATTTATTATATTATTTTTATATATTATATTTATATATTTATATTATATTTATTATATTATTTTTATATTATATTTTTATATTATATTTTTATATTATATTATATATAATATAAAAATATAAATTTTATATACAAAAGTTTTACTGTTTGTTTATAAAATTTAGTTTTTATTCTGTGAGGAAAAAGCTATGAATGAACAGGAGCCTCTTGATGTCACAGAGAAGACACCACATGAAACTGCAGTTTGCAAATAATGCACCACTGCAACTAATAGTATAAATGATAATAATTTCCTATATAAAAAATACATATATGTGGATAATATTTAAGCAGCAATAAGAACTAGCTGAGAAAATACTGTGCTTCTTCCACACCAATGAATCGTAACATAATAATAAGCATGAAACCTCTTCTTCTCTTTGCTTAAACAGCAGAATTTAATTATTGATTTAATTATAACACTTCTGATGAAAAACTAAAGATGCTAATTACCTGTCTGAAATTTGAGACAAAAGGCACAGGAGTATCTCTGGTCTGAGATTTTCCATACAGAATTTACACTGGGATTTGAGTGTCTATGTTTGTAATTCTCAATGACTACATTTATTTGCCAGTGTTGCCAATTTTTTCCCATGCCTTTTTATTTTAATAACTAAACAGCTTTCCATAAGTTTTACCTTGCCAAATTGGCTGTTCAGCTTTGCCATTTGTTGCATGGATCAAATTGTCTTTTGATGAATTGTCTGCACTGTTTGTTCTGGGGCAAATCTGTGCATGCAGTTTACAAGCAAACAGCATTTCAGCCCAGCAAAGGGCACAACTAAGGGGTATTTTAAGATGTGCATGACAGAAAGGACAAAATGCTTTTTTGGAAATGATATTATAAACAGGTTTTTGCATCAACTTTTTTGTTGGCAATTAGGTACTAATTAAGCATCTAAGAAATTGAGCTCATAATTTAATTTTGTGTACTTTCTTTTAAAGATGAAAATTGAAGGAAGTGGCTGTTCTGATCACCTGATAGCACAGCTCCCAGAAGGATTTCTGAGGTACAGGATGAATGTGTACTACATGCCAGGTAAGTAGGAGACATCCACAAAGCATCTGTTAATATCTAATAACAACCAAACAAAAAAGGTATTCTGAGGGCATAGCAATAAAACTCCCTGATGTCCAGACCAACCTCCATAGGCTGAGGCTGCTTTTTATGCACCTAAATATGTAAATCTTGGTTTCCTGAGATTTTTAAATCATCTAAGCAGGTCAGGCAGGAGCTCCAGCTGGCTCAGACAGATTATCTCAAAGATGATGGTGCCCATGTCAACAAACACCTGACTGCAGAACTCTAGAGAAGCTCCTGCACACCACAGATGGGAAGAGCTGACATGTCCAGCTTGCCACAAGCTCAGGGAGGGAGCACCAAAGGAACAGAAAGCAGATTTTCACTTTTGCAGCCTTTTCTCCACCTGTCCTCCCCCATTTTTGTGAAGTAGGCTCATATGTCCTATTGAAAATGGAGCAGCTGAACTAACACTGACATTGAAACTTATTTTGCTTGTCAAAGCCATCAAAACAGGGAATTTTGAAAGTGATGAATGGTGGAGTGCTTAAATATTTTCAATACCTTGTGGTTAATGTCACCAATAAATGGCATTTTGTAAATGCAGACAAAAAAATTGTTGCAACATCACCTGCAAGAACATTCCCTTTCCAGGTGAAGAACATCTGGCATCTCCTAGTGAATATCTCTGAGAAAGTGTGTGACAGAGCTGGAACAGGAACACATAGCTCCTTCCTGTAAATCAGCGCTTGGTCACATTTCCCATGGTTCTTCAATACTTGTAACCTCCCTCTCTTACCTGTCTGGACACATAGTTCAGCTGCAGTAGGAAGGTGGTTTGGTGAGGTTTTTGGCTTGCTGAGGGTTTTGGCAGTTTGGTGAGGGTTTTGGCTTTGGCAGTCCCTTGCCAAAAGAGCAGCTTGCTCAAAGCTCTCATAGCTGAACCTATACCCTCATCTGCCAATATTTTAATTTATACTATGTTTACCCAAGTAATCGGGCATGTTAAAACTGCACCTAAATTAGTACCAGAACATGAGTTTAGCATGGCCCTTTGGTTTTATGCTGTCCCCAGGGTAATTAGCCCTGATGAGAGGCTCATTAGCTGCAGCACACAGCCACACTAATGCATCTGCAGTTTTGAGGATCCCACAATATACTAAATGCTTCAGATGGTGCTGTGCCTACTGTGGGGTATTGGTTTAGGATTCCTGGGCATGACAATGTCTGCCTTACTTACCTCTTGCATTGTCCTACTTCTCTGATTCCATTCCACCACACATTATTATTTATTTTCTGATCCCTGAGTCATCCCTGCCCCTAATTCATCATCCCTTGCCAGTGTTAACTACAAATCTTTCACATTTAGTGGACTCTTGCAAATAGTTTCATACATACTCATGCCAATCAAAAGTTGCAGGGCACATGTGATGGCTGAACTCAATCAAAAAGCAGACGTGTCTTGGGAGATAGCTCTGATATACAGATCAAACTCTTTGGTTTTCAAGTAAATGCATCCCATTCTCTGCATTTCTGTCCTGCATGAGTTGCAGAATTGCACTCTCTCTTCCTAATTTTTGTTTGTGATTTTTTAAAGAAAGTTAACAGTCTCCTCATTGCCAAACCAGTCTAGACAATGCCTTGCCTATAGCCCTGTCCCTTCATATAATTCCATTTACACTGGATGGGAAAGAACCAAAGATGAATGCCTGTCTATATCTTACACCAGTTTCTGCTTTTCTCTCTTCTTGCAACCTTCTTTTATTCTGATATTCCCCAAGCACGTACAACAAATGCCTCACATTTCTTCCATAAACCTGAAGCAACCAAGCTACAAAGAGGGACTCCTCTCCCCAGCTCTGAATGTGTTTTTAGATTTATCTAATGCTTTTTCTTTCAATGTGGTCCCATAATGATGTAACACACACCTTTCACACACAAAAGCTGGCAGAGAGGGGGGAACATAGACCATTGCTGTGCAGCTGAACCTTAGACCTGTCTGTCACTAATTTTGCAGGAGTTTGAATTTGTTTCTGAGTTTCATGCTTATGGACACTGTCCTAAATGCAGTCATACAATCAGAGAATCCTAGAATGGTTTGGATTGGAAGGGACCTTTAAATGCCATCTAGCTCCAGCCCCCTGCCATGGACAGGGAACCTTCCCCTGGACCAGTTTGCTCAGAGCCCATCCAGCCTGGCCTTGAACATTCCCAGGGATGGGAAGTCCACAACCTCTCAGGTTAATCTATCCAGCGTCTTACCACCCTTATAAAAAACTTCCTTCCTCCTATTTTATCTAATCCCACACTCTGTCAGTTTAAAGCCATCACCCCTTGTCCTGTTATTACATGCTCTGTACAAAGTGCCTCCCTGGCTCTCTTGTAGATCCCCTCTAGGCACTGAAGGGCTGCTGGAAAATCTCACTGGAGCCTTCTCTTCTCCAGCTGACTCTCCTGCCCCAGCCTGTGCTCTCAGGAGAGCGGCTCTCTGATAAACTTAGTGGCCCTCCTCTGGACTGGTGTTCCTTACTACTCAAATAGTTCCTTATTTTGGGTGTTTGAAGTTCTTCAGTGCCAGTTTTTGCGACACGGGGTAACAAAAGGTTCAAAAGGTAACTTAGAAATGCTTTGTGGTATTGTTTTCATTATCATTATCAAATTCTGCTAAGCACAATGACAGTGCAACATGTTGAGGGCATTGCAGGACACATCCCTCAATAGCTGGTAAAAGAGACTTTAGAGAAGCTCATGATCTGATAAAGTTCTTATCATTGTTCAAGAGCAGGGAAGGACTTGGCCAAAGGAACACCCAAATTACGCAAGCTCACCTTGCCGCCCCCATAGCCAGGTGCTTTTTTTGTGCTGGGAATGAGGACTGGCACTGTTCCAGGGAGGTGTGTCAGAGGTGGGTGAGCATGGCCCTGCAGAGTCCTGTTGTGCTGTAACAATCCCTGTGGAGCCCCGAAGGCGTGTCCCTGCCTTTAAAAACACCCGCTGCTCCTGCAGCAGCTCCGGCTCCTCTGGAGGAGGGAATCGCACCGGGAGCTGTGCCTGGGTGTCCCAGCCCCTGCAAGGTATGCACTGCACTCACCTTCCCTTTGCACCTGCAGCAGGAGGGCACTGGGAATTCCTGATCCATTTGATGCTGTGTTTGCTGTGCTTGCAATGGAACCGTGAGTGCCACATGAGGGTCCCAAAGAGGGGTTCATGGAAGGAAGATTTGGGTATGGTACAGGGCATGAAGCAAATCGAGTGAGAACTAAGTACAGCCTGCTCATAGAAGCTGCTACCTGTCCATTCTGCTTTCTAAATTAATTTACATTAATTTAGATTATTTAGATATTTAGATTATTTCAATATTTGCAGATAACTGAATGCTGTGTTTGCTGTGCTTGCAACAGAACCGTGAGTGCCACATGAGGTTCCCAAAGGAGGGGTCCATGGAAGGAAGATTTGGGTATGGCACAGGGCATGAAGCAAGTCTAGTGAAAACTAAGTACAGCCTGCTCGTAGAAGCTGCTACCCGTGTGTTCTGCTTTCTAAATTAATTTACATTAATTTAGATTATTTAGATATTTAGATTACTTAGGTATTTAGATTATTTCAATATTTGCCGATAACTGAATGCTGAAATAGATTCTTTGTTAGCCTGGCTGCACATTCATTTCTGCTTTCTAACACAAAATCTTGGCTACAGAGATAACTATGATGGAAACATAAAAATACATTTAGGATTTTGATCATCAAAATACCAGGTTTAAGCCCTTCTTTCATCCTGAAAGCTGTTTTATAAAGGCAAACACCTACAGAAATAAGCATGCTCTGTGCAGATGCAGGGATCACCTTGACAATAATTTGCTAACTAGCTAAATTTCAGAACTGAAGTTGCACATTTATGCCTGAAATTTGGTGGCTTTAAGCGCGGCCCAGTACTCTGCAGGTTATCTTCAACAGCAAAAAGGTAGTTCTCTTTGTCTAGCAGTCAAGGTGGAAAAGAATGCATCAAGAGTTACTTTTTGCTGTCTGGAAAGACAACCATAACCAACGAAGACAACCAATTTTTTTCAGAACAAATTTAAATACTGGCATAACCAGTGAATTACAAGGATTTTCAGGATGCCTACAAAATAGTTTGCCTCAACTTGAACCAAACAGTTTCCTTTCTGTCTGGGATATTTTTGAAGAATAGCCAGAGGTTGGAGTCAAAAATGCTTATGAGTCATTTCACAACATGGGAGATTGTGGGAACAACTGCTTTATTGTTATAATTTAAGATATCCATCTGAGATTGACAAATCCAAAGTCCAAATTTCTTCTCTGACTGCAGAAAAGATTTTAATTAAGGTACTTCAGTCACTGGGCTGTAGCATGCCCTGGCAGTGACTCTTCTGTTCCCCATTGCACAGATAAAGTAACTGAAAGTTACTCCACAGCCTCTCACAAGGGTAATTCATAATGGTATTTAAACCAGGTATTGTTTACACAAAGGACAGATCATTTTGCTGATAACATCACTTTAATAGGTACCAAAGTGCAGTGCAATGCCATGTCTGAAAAACTTCAACTGTCAAATGTAATATAGCATTAAGTGAAAAGGTTTTTTATTGTTTTGGTTTTTTTGAAGGAAGATACCAGGCAGGACAGAGACCATGAGGATCAAAAGCTTTGGACTCCTTTGTGTGTTGATGCTGGTCTCCCAGATGCTCCTGGCCAACTGTGAAAGGCAGAAGGAAAGAAAAAAGGGAAGACAAGGCATAGAACATGGTGGAAAAAAACAAAAGGAATCTAAACAAGGAAATGAAAAGGGGCAGAAATCAAAAGGAGGAAAATCATCTCCTAAAGGCAAGTTTGAAACCAAGGAAAATGCTGAGTGCACGTGGTCAGTGCTGGACACAAACGCTGTTACTGTGCAGGTGCGGTGCCGGCAGGGGGACAGAGAGTTCTGGTGTGAGTTCTCTGGAGACCCTTCTGGCTGTGCACAGTATGCAGCAAACCAGAAATCCTACTGGAGACAAGTCTCCCGATCCCTCAAGAAGCAGAAGCAGATTTGTCAAGACCCCAAAAGTGTACTAAAATCCAAATTATGCAGGAAAGGCCCACGAAGTGCTCACCTCAGGCTGACTCACTCAAGCCTGCTAACAGCAGAGGGTCCTGCCAGAGAGAACACAATGCATCACACCAAAGAAGTTGTTCAGGCTCCAACAGATGCCTCTGTGACTGAAAAAAGGCTGGAACAGAGTGCTCAAGACTGTGTGGAAGATGTAGATTACATTGACCAGAAAAAGGTGGCTGAGGAATACTGTCCAGAAGGTTTGCTTTCCTTCTGCAACTTTTTTATCACAATGGTCCAAGACAAGCGATGCTGAGGAGGTGTTTCTAAAGCTCTAAATCAGGAAAGTCTGGTCTCTTTTAAGTTACTGAAAACCATTCCAGATTTTATTCTTATGTTTTATAGTGTATATAAGCAAGAAGGAATATATTTTTCTGATTTTGTATATACACAACAGACTGCCACATTTGAAGATGTTATAGATGCTTTGTGCCCACAGATTGCTTCCCAATGGATGTGTTACCAGTGGATGTTACATGCTCTGTGCAGAAGTGTATCAGTCATCTCCTTGGCCCTCTTTGAGCTGTGCTAGCCAAAGGGATGAATTCAGTGCCATGCACTTCTTGGTAATGTACCATGCTTTCGACCTAAAAATTATTAAGAAAAATAAACTTCGAAATACATTAAAAGTATTTCCTCCCTCTCTCTGTGTTTTACTAGATTTCTCTATAAGTGAAATATATCTTAGTCAAAGAATGAGTTTCCAGAATATCTATGTGAAGTGTTGTTTAAAAGTAGTTTTAAAACACTTCTGCAGCTTTGCAGACTTCAGCTTTTGATAGCGAGCTACATTATCGTTAGATTTTCATCATGGTAGTAATGAAGGGCAACAAAATTTTCTGACTTGTCAATAAGTGTGCAAATCTTCAGTTTTTAATCTCACCAAAGGATGTCAAAACACTTTGACAGCACCAATTCCCTCTTTTCTCCTACAGTCTGAAGCACATTGTACCAACTTTCTGGTAGGTAAACAGGGGCTAGAATGAGTTATACAGGTTGTACACAGGCCCAGGACTGGATCCCTTACTCAGCAAATAAACAGCTCATATTCAACACTGCCTGCAGGGTTTTTTGAAATTCTATATTATTTTATTTTTTCTGTATGGAGGACACTAATATTTATCTGTTCATTAAACTTCATCTGTGTTGAAGATGAAGTCTAATGAAAAAACCCAAACAAGCAAACAAACAAAAACCCACAACATAAAAACCCGCCACAAAATTCCAAGAACAAAGATTTTAAAAAATGTAAAGCTAAATAATGACAACTGATCTTTGCTAATTTTTGAAAATTCAGCTGGAAGAACTGTAAGATACTTATGCTTTTCTTAAATACAGCTTACACTTTTCTTGTGGATCTGAGCACAGAAGTATGGTCTTTGCTAGTGATCCACTTGAGGAAAGTTGAAGTTTTTATGAAAAAAAAATTCCCTGATAATTTCTAGCAAATTAAACTAGGATTTCTGTCTCTTGAGAAAATTTCCTTCTGTTAATATGTCATTGACAGAATAGTTTTAAGATGGGTAGCAATGAGTTGAATGTGGGATGCTACTATTAGTCAGACAAACTGCATTTGAGAAGGATTCAGATGTATTTCACCAAGTAAAAATGACAAAAAAAAGAGATTCTTCTTACCAAACATGTTGTCTCTGCATGCCCAGTGGAAACACTGCCTGTTACCAGGCCATGCAGGATAAATTTGGTTGGACTGGTGCCCACCAAAAGCAAAATTCCAGTAAAAAGGGGCATTAACACTAACACCTGGGAGGCTCAAGACAAAGCCATTTTGGTGCCAAGAAGGGTGGGAAAACAGCTACCAGTTCTTTGTTATTAAAGGAGATACATAAATGCTGAAAGGGCTGGCAAATTGAAGCTGCTAGACACTTTGTGCCTTCACATTAGGAGATGATTGAGATAAGAAAGTCAAAAATGCAGAGGAAGTATCAGGAGCTTTATTTGGCCCAAGCAATCACACACCACAGTAATTAATTATTAATGTCTGCTCTGGTATCCAGACACCTTTCTATTAGCTCCAGATTATAACCAGAGCACTGGGAAGGCCTGACTTAAGAGGCTTACTTGCTCCAGATATTTTGGAAAACACCCAATCCTACCTCCCCTCAGCTGCTGCTGCTCTGGGCAGCACTGAGTGAGGACTTTGTTGCCTGAAGCACATCACTCTGCTCACAGAAGGCACTGCTCTCCCTGTGGCTGCCAGCCAGCCAGGCACACTGGGCCACTGACACATCCCAGAGCAAATTCCAGCCAGGATTCCAGAGCTGTGAGCTCCATCCCCATGTGCAGGGCTGTCAGCACCTGGACCCACGTGCTGGAGCTGCACGTTCCTCTCCAGGGATGCTTTACATTTCTTCTGCCTCATCTTCTCGTTTCCATTCAGGGCCAGCTTTTATCTCCACGTGTGGCCCTTTGCAGGAGGAAAACATGCTCATTCTCAGCAGCTCATGGGTGCATTTCACCTTCAATGCAAGCAGTTGTGCAAGGACAGTGTGGAGCACCAGCAGAAAAAGGAGATCTCTGTGCAGCCTTTTTCCTCAGAAGGTGGGCTATGGTGAGAGTGAACATCTCAAAACTGTCCCAGCCAAAGTATGGAATTTGGAATTTTTTACCTCCAGGAGAGTGTAGTTTTGAATGTTTTTCAGAAGGGTACATTTCAGGGTCTGAAGCAAATATATCTGGGGTCTAACTTCATCACAGCCTGTTCTATAATTGTACTGACCACAACTCTGTGGCTAAGAGGGTCTAAGGTCTCATTGCAGCTACCAAGCCCTGTGTTTTATCAGGCAACATCCACAAAGCAATCACTTGACTGCAATCACATATGAGTCTTTCCTTGGGGCATTTAGAGAGTGACTGAAGTCAGTATGACTTTGGTGATTGTGGAGTCAAGCTAGTTAACATCCATAAAACATCTCCTGGTATTGTTCACCTTAGAACCTCTGCTCGTTATGCAAAAGTTCACAGCTGAGATCAATTCCCTGACTCTTTGTCCCAGGTGCACCAGCTGTCCTTGTGTCAGAACTTCATGTTTGAAGGACTTGATGCTGGTGACTTTTCTAACACGTTTTCTAGCAGGGCAGGCAGGACTGCAGGGAAGGAGAACAATGAATGGGTTTGAATTCTGAGTGCATGGTCCAAGTCCTCATATTGAAAACCTACAGTCTCAGCATTCTTAGTGTTAATGTGACTTATGGAAAAATCATCCCTATTTCACACCTGAGGAAATAAAGTACAGGAAGGCTGGATGACCTTGACAATCATGGGAAGAATATCAGAGGCTGATCAGCTACCAGACAGAGGTCTGGAGTTCCTGTGGTTCCTTTCTCCCATCTTCATAATTAGACCATTCTGCACAAGAACTGCATGGATTTGCTCTTGAAGCTATCCAGCTAACTTCTAGATATTTTAAAGAAATTAGAAGTATCTTGGTGAAAAATTAGATTACTTTCTCTGCAATATAGTTTGTTTTCCAGACAACCCTGGGTGTTATAATTTGAATATTTACTTGGGAAGAAAGAGCTTTTGAAGAGAGGAAACTCATTTTATCTGCAGAGATGAAGCTTCAGGGAGTTTCTCTTCTAGATGATGCATGTTCTCTTTAGAAAGACTCAACCCCCACATACTCCTGCAAATTCTTAAACTCTCCTCAAACTTAGGAGAGTCAAAAGATCAATTTTATTTTAAAAAGAGAAGAGGCAAATTTGGAATTTCTCCAACAGTTATCTCCTATAGTTACCAACCTATATGATGGTTTTATCTGGAAAAAGTTACATATTTCTTTGTATTCACTAGGAAATGGGAAGACATTGTTAATGTCAGGCAAATAGCTCTGGAAGTGCAGCACTTCTTAAGAATCTGTAAAATTGCAGCTCCTTCAAAGTTTTATTCATTACTATTTACTGCAGTGTATTTTATGCCCACTTTTATTCACCATTTCATTTGAATGAGTTTCCAATCCTTTTGCAAGCTCCTTTATTCATTTGCCACTGTGGAACAGGTCAGATTGTGTATCTGATCTCCAAAGCTGCCTGACTGCTTGAAGGAGAACGGAACTGAGTGACTCAGCCTTGCTGCTCCCAGGAGTTCCCACCCTCCTCTTCCCCCAGGGCCCCAATGGGTATTTCCACCTGATCTCACCTCACCTGGAGCTGGCCAACCCTGGTGGGGACTGTGCTCAGACAGGACACATTCCACACTGCCATGCTCCCTGTGCACACAGAGCTGAACCTGGAGGATAAATTCCCCTCCCTTTTCCACTTTTGCCTTGTTTTTTTCTGATGCTGCCTGGAGCAAGGCAGCTCAACACTTGCTGGTTGCTGCTGCACCTCGCTCGTGCCTTTGCTGGGTTTGCATTCCAATTCAATATATTATACAGGTTGTTCCTCCAGGCTATTCCAACAATGATGCCACAACAGGAATTGATCAAAAGGGAAAATCCAGCTTCAAGGATGGGAAATTCAGCAGGTTCCAGCCTGCAGGTGTTTCTTGCAGTCTTGTCACTTGGATGATGCTCCTGACAGGAGCATGCATGTCCTCTGCCTGTTATCACATAAATTCTGCAAATCCTGGGGCATTTCTGTGTTCTAACATCCTGGAACTTCTTTCTGCTCCCTCCTCGGCCGAGCAGGGGAACTCTGAACCCTGGCTGCAGTCATCACCTCTCTTCAAAGAGCCAGAGAGGAGAAGGCAGCATGCAAGGCTCCTAGGAGGGTTAGGGTTATCAGGCACTGGGCGCCCGGAGGGCTCAGACTGCACCTGTGTGTCCCTCCTGCTCCTTCCACTGCTGTGACTACACAATATATGGTCACAGATAAAGAGAGGGCACTGGCCATGTCATACAGCTTTTACCTGTGTGCAGAGCTTTGTAACAGGAAAGGATGCCTTAGGGCTCAGCTTATCTCTTAAACAAGGATTCACACACAAGGGATTTCTTTGGAAACATACTGTTATCCACGTAAAGTATGTGTTTTATTTAGCCACCAGTTTCTTCCAAATTTGCTCATCAACCCCCCAGGAAATACCTGTTTTTTAAAGAAGTGATAGTGAGTAAGTGGAAGAACAGTGAAATGTTCCCATCAAGCCAAAGTTACTGCCTGCCTTGGCCCCAGATCATACCAGGCCCCACGTGGAAATGATAAACATAATTAATCCAAAGCTCCCAGTGGAACATGTAGGTCTCACACTGATTTCCAGGCAACAAACAGACACATCAAAGGGACTTCATTATATAATGGGAGCCTGTGACATGTTCAAACCATCCACCAGTGTGCACATACAAGTACTCTGTGGTGTTTTGTGTATGCCAAGGAAGAGAGTTGCTCCAGCCAGCCAGAGCCTTTGATGTTAAAAGTAGTCTTAAAATGAAGGAATTACCTTATTATCTGTAACAGGAATGTGTTCTGTACATCCATAATATGTGCACTAATTATATGTAATAGGTGTGCTTAGATAATAGAATATAATTTAAATAATTTAAGTTACCTTTACATCTTTTGCCTGAAGGTGCTGTGGTCTCTAGAGTCACCCTAGAGTTGGTGTGGTTCCCTGAAAGATCTTGCACTTCTTTTGGGCTATTCCACAGCAGCTGAATTCCTACAGATGCACATGCCATGGCAGCTCTGTTCCCACTGCTTGCTCAAAGCCTGCAGCCCTCAGGGATGGCAGGGAGGCCTCCAGGTAGGTGTTAAACTCAGAAGTGCAGAACATTCCTCACTTACACGTGCCAATGGCACAGAAGAGAGCTAAGGAGTAAGCTCAGAGCAGCTGGATCACTAGGGATGCTGGATAATGTGCAGTTCCAGAGGAAATATTGTCTCCAAAGGAACGGGGACCCTTGGGCTGCCCGTGCTGGTGCAGGGGGGGCGTTGGGGTGCACAGCCCCAGCTGGGTCGGGGATCAGCTGCTGCCTGTGGGGGTCTCCAGAGCTCCAGGCCATCTCCCTGCCAGGGAGGGCTCTGCCTGGTGACAGCCTGGCCACGGCCCAGAGAGGAATTGCACTCTGCTGCCCAAGCTCTTCTCGGAATTTCCATCAGATGCAGCTTCCTTCCCTGCCCTAAACTGCTTCGTGCTCTGACTGTCAATGCTCTGGTGTGGCTCATCTCACACAGGCAGGGGACTGGAAGAATATTTACAAGTCGCCCAGGTCTGAAGGAGAATCAATAATTAAGGCAATTTTCAACAGTTATTTACAGAGACGATATTTAAAAAAAAAAATTTAAAATGATGGTTTAAAAACAAGAGCAGAAAAATTTATGTTTTCAGAGAGGCAGATTAAATATTAACAATTAGAAACGCAGTTTTCTTATCCAGTAGTTTTATCTTGAACATTCTTTCATATAAATGTTTCATTTATACTACAATCCACAGAATCCTATGAAAATGTGAATATCTTTACCCTCACAGTGTGAGTAAGGCTTAAAAATATAAATTGAGTCTGCACTAGCAGTTCAAAAGCCAAACTCCAAATACAAAGAGCCTCCTACTTATTATTACCTTAAAAATTGTTTTCTTACCTTATTTCATAATGGTGACCCACAATTTCTGAGTGCTTTACACTGTGAGGAGAGAGATACCAGGCAATCAAATGTCAGCAGTACTAGTAGAAATTACAGAATTAGTAGACATTTGTAAAGTTGACCTTTTCAAAATAGAGGAGCAAAAATGTACCTGCAAAAGAAATGTTCAGAAATGATCACATGAGATTCTGTGGGGCTGATTCTTAGTGGAATAAAAGTGTAATTCACAGAAAGCAGAGATTGCTAATGGAGGAGCTTGTGATCCCACCTGCATGGTTCATCTGAATTCACCCCATACTTGCTCTTGTAACAGGTCTGGAATACAGCTGACATTTCCATTGTGTGTTGGCTTCACCCTCAGGAAGCATAGAAAGGTTATCTGGAGATTAAAACTCTCTTACTTTCCTTATAGCACCGGTCTGCATATCACCCTTCCTATCTCCTGAATGCTGAGTTTGACTTCTCTTTGCATTTCTATTCCTTGAGTGGCCTTGTGTTCTCTTGCTGAGCCCCACCCATTTACCAGAGCACTGTTTTCAAGGACATTTATTTGTCTATTCAGTGCTGAGGAAGCTCCTCTGGACTTGCATAAGCACAGCTCAGAAGTAACTTTGGGTATAATTTAGGATTAATTTTATCTTTTGAAATAGCTACTGTAATTAACTATGGATGAGTAAGTCAGAGGAGGCCAAATAATTAGGGGCTTGCAAATAGAATTAATTGAAAAATTGAAAACAGGATCAAAGGAGAAAATAGCAGAGGCACAATCAGTGTCTATCCCTCAACAGCTCTCTTTTCACACTCTCATATGTCATGGATTTTAGGCCATGTCTTTTAGGCTTTTTCATGAATACAAGGCACAGCTGCTGCAGGAGTTCAGCACACACTCCAGCCCATATGACCCCACCAGAGGTACTGTACCTGCCCAGGGAACCACTGTGTGCCCAAAAGTATCCAAATGTGTTCATTCTGGCTGGTTTTGTGGCTGGGACACCCAGTTACAATGGAGTGTTGTTCCCACTCTTAGGCTGGGGGCTCACAATGTTTCCTGATGGTGGGACACTATTGATGCTGGGTGAACCCCAGCTGGGGAATAAAGGGCTTTGACTCTATGGTTTCAGAAGGCTGAACAAAAGTTTTATTAAGCTATACTATATTATAATACATTACTATACTATACCATACTAATACTGATACTAAAACTAAAACTAAAGAAAAACCTGTGACCTTTTCAGACAGTCACAACACAATTTTGACTTAATTGGTCAATCAATCTAAAATATCTGCCACCAGTGCCTAATTAAGAAACCACTTTTGGTAAACAATTTTCATAACAGATTCTGAATGTGCCAAACAACAGACGCAGTAAGTGAAGATAAGAATAGTTTTTCTTCTTCTCTGAGCTTTCTCACTGCTTTCAACAGGAAAAATCCTGGGGAAGTTGCACCTGCTGCTCTCTGTGAGGAGAGCTGCAGCCACAGGATGTTCTTAAGGGTGTTACTCACCTGCAGCCCAAAGTTCAATTAATCATTGGCAGTGAGCTAGTTTAATCCAGTGGCTGCTATCACAGTATTCCTCCTAATTTAAATGCAGGAGGAAACAAACTTCACTGTTTGCAGCAACACTTGAAATGTTGGCTTTCTTTAGGCGTGTTCTCACTAGTTTAAATGTTCTTGTTACTGCAACCAACTATGACAAGCTGCTGCTCATCAGAGTCACCTCAGATTTCATCCACCAATCACAGGTGTGCAAGAGACCACAACATGTCTGATGTTTGTAAGAAGCATCTTTGAGGCTAGCCAATTTCATGGTCCTATTTTTCTCTCCTTTATTTGGAGTGGTGGTGTTTCACAAATGCCTCTGGATCTCAGAACTCTATCAACATGCCCTAAAACTTGACCTCTGAACTCTTAATGCCATAAGAAAAGATATTTTGATGGAATCTGGGAGTCTCTGGGTTTGACCCATCAGATGATGAGCTGGAGGGAGCTGTATTATGTTCCAGAGCTCTGATGGAGGCTGTTAAGTTCTCTTTCTGTTTAGTCATATGGTACTAAGTCACCAGACAGACATACTGCTGGTGCACAGTATGTCAACAAACAACAGGCACAATCTGGGCAGTGCACCACAGGGCAGACCACTCAGGAGCTTCAGAGGCTCCAGACTGGAGTTATGAAAGAAACCTCTTTTGAAAATCATTGTAGAAAAACCATTACCAATGCTCCTTTTGTGCCCAGTTGCTCTATTGCACATTGGATATGCATCTATCTGGCAACAAGAGCAATGCTTTCTTTGCTCTTTCCAGAATCCAGTTTGCTTCGCTGAGATTTAAGGAGATGTCTCACTGTGAGGCTAATAGGAAGTGAAGTCTGATGAAGATAGCATTTCTAGTAGGTAAAGTTCGGTTTGGAACAATTTGGGAAATTCATGTGCCTCTTTTGTGGTCAGCATCTCAAAATCCATGATCAATGGATGCAACAAATGAAATAAGCCAATGATCCCAGTCACCACTGTGTGCCGACTTTTAAAATGCTTGTCCAAAAACTACAATTGTCTGCACAATTAAAAAAGTTTCATATCTTCTACATTCACATTTAAATTACTGAAATCTGTATCTTGCAAGAAATAACATTCTTGACCTCACTGTTTCTTTGGATTTCTAGACTACACCAACAGCTCTGCAGTATCCATCCTGCCTTGAAGGCAAAACCCCACATTCCAAGGAAGGTCCCAGAGATGGAGGTTGATCCCTTTCATACAACTTACAGCTGAACTTTTCCTGTGCTTCCACTGCACAGAAGACAAGAATTCAAGTTAAATGCTGTTGGAGTACACCACAGTTTTCACAAAGATGTACATATAAAATATTGGCTTTCACCCAAATTTTTGGAAAATTCAAAGAGCAGTAATAATACAACAATAGACTCAAGCAGTGGTACCTGGTGCTAGACATTGCATTTAATGGCCATTCATAGGAAGAGGTGGCTCAAATGTGTAATGAAATATTCAAACAGTCACACCTAAGAGTTCAGTTTAGTCAAAAGCCTGCAGTTATTCACTGCTCTTTCATTCTTTGTCATCTGTTAATGAAGAAAGTTCCTCAGGACATGAGGGACGTGTTTGACTGCGTGTAACCAAATATTTGCTGTGCTCAGTTACCAGCAGCAGCACAGAGTACTCTAACAGGGCAAGGTGTTGGTGCTCTGGATCAGCAGGAGCAAGAGCTGGGAGAGGAAAGAGATGGGAAATAATGAGCAGCAGCAGAGCAATGGCAATGGTTATGCTGAGCAGTGTTGCAGAAGGCAATGGACAGGTTGCACGGGCTCAGCTCACCAGCAGCCCTGCACAGGCACTCCCATCCCATCTGAGGATGTTGAATACTTCTTTTGGTAGTAACAGCAGGGACCTGTTACAATAAAAACTATAAAGACGG
Organism: Melospiza melodia melodia; assembly: GCF_035770615.1. Lineage (NCBI taxonomy): Eukaryota > Metazoa > Chordata > Aves > Passeriformes > Passerellidae > Melospiza > Melospiza melodia. The sequence goes on along the minus strand of NC_086198.1, from coordinate 82,442,982 downwards.
GGGAAAGAGAAACGTGTTGCAGCATGATTTTCCTTTGGGGAAATAAACCATAAGACCAATGTGCGTGGCCTCGCCTGAACTTCACCTGTTTTTCCATCAAGAAATGTAGTCCTGGATTTCTCCAAGGGCTGCAGCATTCACCCAGGATTCTGGACACCTTGTAGCTTAAACATAGCTGAGGGACACTGCAATGCCCTGTATATGAATGTATTTTGGACAGACTTGTGTCACTTCACATGCTGCCTGCAACCACAGCTGTTACTTAGAGGAAACGGAGAGAGCAGAGACAAACTGCAGCAGCTCTAGGAGTGTGTGACACCAGTGCCAATCTTATCTGTGCTTCTTGCAGTTTATACATGTGCCTTTGATGTGTGCCATTGTCCAAGGTCCTATAGGTCACAGATTGAGTTTCTGTTACTGCTGTGTTATTTCATTGAAAGACTTACCCTAAGTAACCCTATGGCTTGCAAGCAGCATACTTTCCACAGAACCTGCTGATTGCAGGAAATTTAAAAAATTAAAACTGAAGCTGACATGTCAAAATCCAATGTTAATCAGCTTTTGCTTGCTTAATTCTATAGCCATGAAAAGAGCCTTTACCTGAGGCTATCTTGTGTATTTTATAGGCAGGAACATCACATGAAACAATATTTCTACACGGAACAGTTTGTTCTGTTTCAGTAGGTAACAAAAGCTGTGGTTTTGTTAAGATCTGTGTTAAGATACTATATCCATGACAGGGAAATACATAATTACAAAATTAAAGGTTCTTTGCTATGCTAGTCCATCATCATTGTTAGTAATGTGTGTAAATTACCAATAAATATGTATTATTTCATTCAAGCAATGATTTTGATTTAAATTCGCTGCATTTTCTGAGCATCCCAAAACATGTGGGTGTTTGGAGGGCTTTGCTGGCTGCTAAGTGTGGAAGTGGTCAGAGAAGCTGGCCAATCCCCCTCTCCTCTGCCTGCACATTCAGCTGCAGGGTGCAGGATGAAACCTCTCAGACATTACAATATTTTTACCAAGTGCTGACTTTTCTGGGCAATCAAGAATCCTGGCAATCACACAGGGAATGAAAATTCACCACTGCCAATGATGCATCATATTTCTTCCCTTGTCCTACGGCTCTTTTTTTCTGGGAAATGCTGGGTCTCCAGTGTCAGGGTCTCCTATCCAGCCTCTGGGAGCTTTTCCCTGCAGTGGTTCTTGTTTCCTCTTCCCCAGGTTTGGGCTGCTGTGCAGGCCCAGGGAATGGCTGATGCCCTCCTTCTCTGGGGAGTGTCCCACTGTCAGCACTGCCCTTTGCAGGGGTGCTCCTCAGCAATCCTGGCATGCCATGGATTGCGACTGTAGGACAGTCAGGGTGTTCAAGGCTCACATGCATGGGCTGGGCTCTTTCCTGCCTGGAATCAGAACTGGGGACAAAGCAGCTCAAAGGGCTGGGCTCTGGCTCAGTAATGATTAACTGGAATATCCCTGTCAGTGCTAACCAGGCTGTAACTGAACGCAGGTAACCACAACACTCTTATCTCTGGGTAGGGATGTTTTGCAACAATGAACAGGGTTCATTGACCTGCAGGTGCCTGTGAGCTCAGGGGACAGCCCAGGCTTTGATATTCAGTACAACTCACCCTCTGCTGAAAACCACACAGGCAGTGATATGTGAATAATTTCCTATTCATTTTTAATTTACTACATCAGGCTTCATCATGTCAAGTCATGACCACAGTAACCTTCCCTGAACTAATTGAAGATTATGTCAGGGAAAAGAGTGAAAGGCAATTTTAGAGAGGCACACTGGTATGTTTCTGCAGTGGGACTGTATCATTTTTGACATTGTAATTAAAAAGCAGTTACATTTAAACTGGTATGATTTGTCATGCTGCACATCCCGAGATCATCCCAATCATCTCCCAATAAATTATCTCTGCTCCTTTGAGACAATATTGAGAGACAGTGAACACAAACAGTCCAAACCAAAAGGACATCAAATATTAAGTGATTTTGCTCCTTTTCTTTGAAATGTAGATCATCTCTTTTAGTCTTCAAAGTTCAATCATATTCCACAGTCCATGCTTACTCATGGACATCTCTGTTGTACTGGAGAACTGAGTGAAAATGGCATAAACGGGAAAAAGGTGTAGAGTTATGGCCAAAGGGAACACTTACAGGACACAAGTGTGGCCCTTGAGCAGGGTTGGGAAGTTAAAGGTGACTGCAGAGCATCATCAGGTCTACAGCTATGTCTCCATGATTTTCTGTGTTTCAACTCAGTATTCAAACTAGGAACTAACTCAGACATTGGTAAAGTGGTCTTTAATTTCCCATCATTACTGTTTTTCTCCTGGTAAATTGAGACAGAGAAATGCTGATGCTAGTGAAATCTTTTAGGCTCTAAGGAAAGCTAAGAAGTAAAGCTTGATCCATATAATTTGTACTTGCAGGTATATTTCTGTGTAGAATTCATTCTCTCAAGGAAGATGGAGCAACAAAAGCTCTGGATTAGGAAAAATATCAACTTGTTATAGTTCTCTTAAACTAGAATGTTTGGGCTAATAATTAAAGAGAAAGGTTATTTTGCAATCAATTAACCATGGTCAAATGATAAGAGGGTACTCCAGGGTAAGTTGGAAAAAAAGAAATCTTGCCTCCTATAATGTGTTAATTGATGCCATGATGTCACATTATGAATGATAATGTGCGAAATAGATCAAATGAAAGACATACTTGGAAGAGAGGTTCCCTGAAACATCCCTGACCCCAAGTATTTTAACTTCAATGTCCACCCACTCCTGCTGGTTATTGTGGCAATAACTGGGTTGGTTTTACACGGCAGAGAACCACTTAAACTGGGCTGGTTTCACATGGCCTCTCAACTTTGCCCCAGCAAACTTGTGAATACTTTCTGTAATCATTTTATTATAACTCATAAAGCACAGTAAAAGTAAGGAGTGAATTTCAGTTCAGCTGCGTCAGTCAACAGGCCACAGGAAATACAAGATAAATCTTTGCACTAAAAGAATATTAAAGAATGGGAGAGGGTAAAGAAAAAAGACAGATTCTAGCAAATGTATCATCCTGAAATGTTTACAAAGGTTGATCTCTCTATTTCACCAGGAAAAGAGCAGGAGAAGTGCCTGGATTAAGAATTCCTGTCAGGAGGAAAAAGCTGCCCTTCCCCACAGAAGAAATTATCTTTAACACATCATACAAGAGGAAGTTGTTAACACCTGAGTGTAATCACGGAATGAATCATGGAATGGCCTGAACTGGAAGTGACCTCAATGATCATCCAATTCCAGCTGCCATGCCAGGACAGGGACACCTTTCACTAGCCCAGAGCCCTGCCCAACCAGGCCAATACAGCAAACTAGAAATTAATTTCAGTAAAGGTGGAACAGCCTGTGGTGAAAAGTGCTTCACTACCTCATGTTATCAGAGAGCATGAGAGCAGAGCTGCACTGCACAACTTGTGTTACCTGGAGCACAATTTGAGGATGAAATAGAGGCATGACACAGGATGAAACTAAATAGCTGTAATATCCATAACCACACTTTAGACATTATGATAACCATCAGGATCTTAAAATATTGCAAAATATCAGCTTATCATGCCATCCATTCAGGCAGGAAATCTCAAATTTGAAGATTAAATTGTTTGCCCAGTGTCCCATAATAGTAGCCGTAGAAATTAATCCCTGGCTACACAGTACATTCAGTACAGCTACAGCTCGCACAAAAATGTAGTTGATTAATGAAAAAATATTTAAACACACCAGGACCTGCTGAAGCTTCTCAAGACATGTATTATTATTTTACTTCTTCTCATGAAGCAGCCCCATGTATCACCTATTAACAGTGTTTGATATCACTCAAGAAAATTTGGAACATAAAAAAATATGGAGACTGTAACTGTCTTCCTGCTTCCTATTTTTAGTAGCATTTTAACCCAGGGAATGAGTAATCTGAATTACAACTGTGTTTGTTTCTGTAATTTACCTCTGTCTAGACCACTTAATGTTTCCCTGCTGTAACCCAAGCACGTAACCACAAACTGATGTTGTTGAAAGGCAGCTGCAGGGAGGAAAAGCTGGCTCCTTCTGGTCACCTGGGGCTGGATGTGGGCTATTGGAGCACAGAGCTGTGCTCTGTGTGGGGTCTCACCATCAGGGGTCCATCACCCATCCCAGTGTGGCTGCTGTTCAGTGAGTCACACACCCCTCTGTGTCTGACCCACGGGGATCACAACTTTGCTGATGCCTTCACACAGGAGGCCTTTTTGTCCATTCCCTGAGGGCTCAGAACTCAGCTGCAGAGGTCCCAGGTCTAATTGCAATGGAGGGCTATGGATTTGATTAGTATTCCTAAAAGAGTAAGAATGAAAAAATGTTTCCCCCCAGAGTTTCCCAGTCCTCTGCAAACCATTATTGTCACTCCCTTGTGTTGACTAATTTATAGATTCATCAAGAAACATCCCCCACCCCCCATTTTTAAGCTACCCTTTAAGATATTGAAGGTGTAAATATAATTTACACCTGTTGCATTTTTACTCCACTAGGCCATAGGAAAGAAATGGTAAGATTTTTTCCATGGCATTTCCATCATGCAATTTTGGCTGTGCTCCTGTAACTAAAATGGGGGGAGAAAAGGCCAAAAATCTAAGGAAGTATGGCATATGCAGAAAAAGAAAGCCATAAAGCGAGCAAATGTGATCTCAGTCTTGGAAATTCAGGCAACAGAAACAAACAGAAAACAAGATATGACCTAGAGTGAACAGATGATTAACAAATTATTTTTCTCTAGCAGAATGCAGATTTTCTAATTGGCTGCATATGATATGCTCAAAAGACTTTATTATCACACAGTCAGTTCCTGAAATCATCAGCAAATTTTAGGACTGTGGCTTTAGATACTCAGAAAATGGATTGTGAAATTATAATTTTTAAATATTTTGCAAAAGCCTTTTATCTGCTGCGTTTGAGAGGATCCTTAGATGTCCTTTCCGGCTTTATAATGTTTCTCACAGGGAAATATATTTGAGGCTAATTTTATGCAACTTTAAGCATCCAGAAGGTAATTTTATGAATTTGAGCTGATAATCTAGGCAACTTTCACAGAGAGTGGAGAGGGACAAGGATCCTGTGTTGGAGAGCACATCATCCCCTCTGTGCTGCCCTCCCTGCTGCAGAGCACGATGAGTGCTCTCAGGAGGTGCCTGGTTTGTCCTTTTGTTTATACAGGGAGTCTGTGCAATCAGGTGACTGACCTTAAGTGATAGAAATCCTATCTAAAATATTTAGCATGGATTTTAACCCTCTCTGCTCTATTCTCCCTCCATGCATGCCCAAATCTCATAATTAAGTGAACTGGGGGTAAAGCAGCTGTATTGCTGTGGAATGTGCTGGTGTGGAGCACATGCTGCTCTATTTGCTTCCTGGCTATTCTGAATTGGGCAATCACTGCCCCACAGGAGAGGAGGAACAGCAAGCAGGCAGCTGCCCTGCACTGCTCAAAATAAACATGCTCTTCAAACTAAACAACTTTTTTTCCCAATAGATAGAAGATCTTTTTTATTTTCTAAGCAAGGAAAAGTGTATTATCCCAGACTGTTTGCCATTCTTGGTTCATCAGGAATTTAATGAGATTCCTGCTGGCAAAGCAGAGGGATAACCACTCAAACATACTACTTGTTTTTAATCTTTTCAGCAGCCTCCATATTTTCCATGTAAAAAAATTTCTTTGGATCAGCCATTGCTCCCTTCAAACTGTCTAATAGGAAGGATCAGTTATTTAATAGGAAGGATCACTTATTCCGTAATTTTAAGCCTGTAAATGACATTGTTAAGAGAAAGTTTCTGAGATTCAGCCTGTTCACCAGGTTTCCTACCTGAACACTTGCTGATCTCATTTTTCTCTTCTTTCTACTGAGCTCTTTTATGCAAGACAATGTCTGAGGGTCACTGCTTTGAGTATCAGGGAGTCTTCCCAGGAACCTGCATGAAGGGTAGCCCAAAAAACTCCTAAATTTCAGCCTCATACTGATGGACACTGCAGTGCTGCCATGACATCAGGTTCCATCCAAAACCACTCCCCTGTTGCCAGAGCCCAGGGGAACCCAGACCCACCACACAATGTGCTGCCAATACACAGATAAACAAATCAAAACCCCTCTCAAAGATTTTCTTCCCCATATTACAGTGCTCAGGCCAGGCTGAATGGGGCTTTGAGCAAGCTGGTCTGGTGGAAGGTGTTCCTGCCCATGACAGGGGGTGGAACTATGTGAACTTTAGGGCCCCTCCCAACCTAAACAATTCCATATTACATGAAATCAAACATGATGCCAGGTGCTGGTTGCAAAGAGAACAGATCTTTCTGTATTTAATTTGTTTCCTAGTAATTTTATTGCTTGCTCTGGCTAAGTGAAGTGGATCAAAGACCAGGGGAGCAGCAGTGCTGTTGTGACAGGGTCAGAGAGTGGCTTTTGCAGCTCTGTGTGGGTCTGGGAGTGTTAACATTGATATCACCTTATCACACAGTAACTCAGATTCCTCTTGTGTTCCTGGGCTGCACTGTAGCAGTGTTTGATGTGGGGTGAGGCACAAGCCAGCCTATTTACCTTGAGCAAATTATGAGAGTTAGCTTTTTCAGACTAAAAACATATTTTCAAAACCCAACCTTTCCCAAACCATATTAAGAAGCATTTATTCCAGAGAGTGGGGAAAAAATGCATGGTTATTTTTCCTTTTATTTATTTTCTGTGGATTTGGAACACTTAGTATTTGTTTGGAAGGGTTTTTTGCTTGATAAGTCTTCAGCAAAGCAATAGGATTTGCAAGTGTACTTTTCTGGTAGGGCATGTCTGCACAGCATTTCAGATGTGTGATCATGCATGATAAAAGTGTTTGTTGGAAATGAGCTGGCTCATGTTCTGCCATGTATGTAATCCAGGCAGCCCAGACTTGCCAGCCACCTGCATTTCAAAGCCATCACTTACCCCAGCACAGTTGCCCATATTAATTGTGCACCTCAGCTTCCAAAGGCACAGCTGGCTTCTTACCATCTTACGACATCACCACTGACAAGAACAATCATCTTTCTCCACTGTTATGGCCAAGAACAATCTATGCTCAAGATAAGGATTCAGGATGCTTCACTTCCAGCCACCTACAAAGGCAATGACTTCTCTGTATCAGATGGAGAACACAGGCTGGGGAGGATGTGCTCTGTTTCTCTGCTCCCCTGGGTGGTTGCATGTTGTGTTTCATACCTTGAACAGATTTCTGAGTTGTTTTTAGGAGGTGCCCTATTTTGGTCTTCTGAGAATCCTTCTTTCTTAACTTTCTCAGGTTCTGCACAATGTCAAACTGAATTAAGAACATTTCTCATCAGCAATTTTATTAGAGATCTTAATTTTACAGTCAATATATTGCAACAGAAGTACAAAAGTGAGCATGAAGACAAACTTGTAAGTGATAGTCAGAAATATCCTATTTGAAAGTATTGGTTTGTGTCTATGTTGATTCGTCTAAGAAGTTACATAACATCTTACAAATAAAAATACATTTCATTTAATGTAAACATTATAAGTGAGGTCTTGGGTTGGTCCAGCCAGGCTCAGTGCAGGCTTCTATTGCTATTGAAGAGATGAGGCTTATCTAGAGATGCTCAGAATCACACCAGCTTGTGCAGTTCCATAACGATGCTTTGCACTCTGGGCAGTCACTAAAACTCGTGGCAGTACAACCTTCTCCCTGTGGGACCATGGAAGCCCCAGTGTGCCTGCAGGTTTGGCAGCTGCTGCTCACACTGTCACCTCAGCACTAGGAGTACATCTGTCACCTCAGACACATACCAGGGAGTGTGTCTGCAGCAAAGCCTGCTCTGCTCTCTTGCTCTCAATGGCACTGCAGCCGTGGCCACAGCTGGCCTCAGACACTTGTTTTGCTATAAACACTGCACTTAGACTGGTAAAATGGAAATCAAAGGAAATCACTGAAAGCTGCTGTTTCAGTGCACCACAGCACGTCAGTGCTTGTGAATTCTACACCCCAAGGCATCACCTTTCACTGCAGAAACTGAGGTCAAGAGAGACTCCTTATTGTGGCAACCGTTTGATGTTTGTTTCTATTCCAGTGCATGGCCAAGCTGTGGCCTGAGGGACCTTTTATGAAAGTTGGAAGGCTGCTGTTTACTGCTATATTAAGAACAAAATGTAATCTGACCAGCAATGGTGTATCCAGTAGGATTTTAATGGAGCTATCTGAGTCAGCCTCACTATTTTCTCTCCCAGCTGCATACTAAGCAGCTTTTACAGGTGCAGGCAACCCTCTGAGCAGGTTCTGGTTTTTTCTTAGCTCAGCTCAGCTGTCTTCCCTCCAGCTGCTTACTGTGATACCCATTAAAAGGCAAGAACTGCTGTGCCTATTCCATTGCTTGCTTTACCTGGTCAGAAGCGTCACAGTACCTGGGAAAGCCACGATTTATACCATGTGCCAATGGGCAACATTCCCCTCTGGGGAAATTTGCACTGGGATGCAGGGAAAATGTAGCATGCCCTGGTCATTTCCTGCTTAACCTTTCAGCAGGAAGGAAGATGATCCAGGCAAAGTTCCAGCACTGATCTAGGCAAGTTCTGCCTATCCTGGAAAGTCTCTTTCTTCTCTGTGCATGTCCCAGGGAATCCCTGCTCTGTGCCAGTGGCAAGCTGTACAGAAGGGAGCAAACCAGGGCAAAGCATCTGCCCTCAATTGCTGACCACAGCCCCAGCCCATCTAAAACAGTGTTTGTGTGTTTGTGTGTGTGTGTGTGTGTGTGTGTGTGTACAGCATCACAGCTCAGGTACCATCTCCTGCTATCTGGCTGTTAGTATCACAGCAAGGATTTCTGGTTATGCACTCAGCACACACCATGCTACTGTTATCACTCTCAGCTCTGCAGCCACATCCTCCCCAGCTTTGCACACAAGTCAGGGAATTCTTCAGTGGCACAGAGAACTCTGCTTCAGGGAATTGCTGAGCTGTTGGTGCAAAGCCTGCAGTCTGTGTGGTCTGGGTTGTGCACACACTGAAGGAGCTGAACAGGCCTGAAATAAGACACAAAACAAAGAAATATTTAATAATCAATTTGCAAGTACAACAGAATTACTTCACAGTTACTGAATGCAATGTGAAAGTCAAAGTGCATGTCACATCCCTGCTTATTAAGCATGTGGATTTTCTTAGGGTAATTCTTTTTAATCTTGCTGCAGAAAGGTAACTTTGGTGTTTCTAGGGACAAGGGCAAATCAGTACAAACCAAAGTAGGAATTGACCTCACAGCTATTCTGCAAAATAAAAAATAATTACAAAAACGAAGAAAGATCTCTTGCACAGATTGTGGAATTGTGGAATTCCTACCATGCTGGAAGTTCACCATCTGTGTTACTCACTGGTAAACCCCACTGCTACAGCAGAAAGCTGTTGCTGTGAATGTCAGATATGATGACATTTTTTTCTAATGCATCCAGTGAATCCAGTTTAAGAGTCACTTCTGAAAGATACAGTTGAGATGGACAAAAGCAAACATGACCAGCAGCAGTTGCTACATGGCATGAAAAGGCAGATGCTCAGCTGATACAGACCCACACGGTTCTGTTTGCAATAGACTTACACAGTCTATCCTGAACTTTGGCTTTACCTGTACATCTCTTATTTTATTGTTATTCTGCATATAAAATAGCAAAATTGATTGTCTGTATTGCTCAACCCAGTTGTTTATATATCTGTTAGTTGAACTTTGACAAACAGCCCTACTTGTCACTTTACCTTCAGCTGTGAGACACAGCAATGAGTGTCAGGTTCCTCCCTGGGCTGGGCCACAAGGGGTCTAAGCTGTGATATATTTCCCCTCCCTGCCTTGCCCCATAGCTTAATTCATCCTAGGCTGAAATAATCTGTACCTATTTACAGGTCCTGGGAGTATTGGTTAAGGTTCCATTTACCCAAAGAGAAAGCAAACGATTTGGCAGATTTATGCTCCACATCAGAGCTAATTTTTTCACAAAGTGCAGAGCACCCATTAATCAGGTTCAGCAGTACCCAGACAGAAATATATTGCTCTGCCTTCAGATTTAAAGACCTATCATTTGTCCCCTTTGCAGATCATTTTTTCCATACTTCAACTATTGTCACAAACCCAGAAGTTCATAGAAATCTTTGTTTACTTTGGAAATGTTCTTATCCAAGTATGAGTCCTTGACACTGAAAAGCTCTTCCTGACAGATAAGATATGAGCAATATTGAATGTTTGCCACTTTTCTAATGTCTCTAAAGAAAAAATTTGCTCAATGTGAAGGTCTCTGAACCCACACCTAGGGATAAAGGGTCTGTGGCTTTTGTATTTCCTCAGCAGGAAGATGGAGATTTCAGGCAAGTCAGGACTTGGGCTGCTGTTTCACAGACTTCTCTTTTTTGCTCCTGACAATGGTAAATTACAGTGATTAGCAATGCTTATCATGTCTCATGCCTCACTCTCTGACAAAGCAGCAGGACAGGAAGCATGCTCAAACCATGGTGAAGGAAGTAAGGACCACCCTTGGCACCCTGTGCTATCTGTATGCAGCAAGAAGAAAGCTGCCTGTTTGGTTCAGTGTTTTAGGTAAAAGCCCAGTCAGAAGAAAATCTGGTGGCTGGATTGCTGGATTGGTCCCTTCCTGAAAACAACTGAACCTGCTCAATGGGAGGAGAGCAAGCCCCAGCCCCAGCCAGCCCCAGGGCTGGAGCCCCTGAGAAGGACCCAGCCCCACTGCAGGGATGTCATGGCAGTGAGGGGAGGTCTGCTCTAGCCTGCTGTAAACCTGCAATATTAGCTTTATGTTAGCAGAGTCATCACCAGTAAGAGTGGATAATTACCTGTAATTGTCTTCACAGATGATTTTAAAGTTTCGTTCTTCTAGAATGTTTATTAACCTCTGAATGGACTGGCCTGAGCAGGATTCACTGTGGAGACAAGACTTCAGTTACCTGTGTTCCTTGTGTGTACAAAATGCTCACCTAAATTCCACACTATGGCACAGCTTTATTATAGGTAAGGTGCTTTAGAAGCTTGTTTGCCAGTGTGCTGGGAAGCCATGGGGGTTGTGGAGCTTTGGCTGCCATTGGCCCTTGCTGGTAGAGGCTCTGTGATGTCCATGTGGTGTCCAGCTGTGCATCTCCATGAGAGCTTTGTGCAGGGGGACATCTGTGGGACATCACTCAGTCCCATTCCCAGTTCAGGGGGCTCCAGAACTGCTCCATTGCTGCTGGTGCTTCCACAGCAGCACAATGCTAGGCTTGCTAAATCTGTCCAAGGGCAGAAGGGTCAAGTCCTCTGTGTGGTGAGAAAAGGCCATGAAAGCCAGCAGTGAAGTCCCAGGTAGGAAGTGAGATAGGAGGAAACTGATAAGAAAGCAGGGGATGAAGCAGGCTCTGAGCACCTCCTGTATGTCTGACTCAGTTTACAGCTGCTGCAGCTGCTCTGTTTTGGAAAGGGGATGTTTCAACCGCTTTTGCATTGGTAGGAGCCCTAACTTGTGTATTTCTTTCCCATCCAGATAAAGGTTTCAAGAAGCAGGTAGCATTCTCATATCTTCAAGAGCTGTATCTCTATGTTTAATTTAATTAAATAGCCCAAGGGCCCCAAAGCTGTAGTGAGAGGTTTGACAAATGTCATAGGCACAGACAGAGACACAGCAAAAGCCTTGTTACCTCAAGGTAAAAATCATCTCCTCATCCAGAGTATAGGACTCACTTCTACTACTGGAGACAAATCCAGTTCCTAACATATGACATTAGCAGAGAGCACTGCCAGCTCTTCTTTGTTCACTAGACTTGACAAGTTATCAGTGATTCAACATGGAATACAAATCAGAAGATACGAGGAATGCACACTATTGGGGCTACCCCCCACTCTCTCCTTAGCAGCAAGTAGAACATAAAAAGGGAATTGCAATGAACTTGTCACAGGAGGAGGAGGATGTGTCCAGCAAGGGGGCTGGCAGGGCTCTGCCGTGTGTGAGCTGCTGAGGGGAGCACAGCAGAAATGTCTGATGCTGGGAAATCATGGGATAAAGGATCCAGTGCCATGTGAGGGGACACTGATGTAAAGATTATTCAATTTCCTTTTCTCCAGCAAACCTTTATGCAAAGGAGCACAAGACCAAGGCTGGTGCGCTGGCCCCAGCACGGAGGCACACCATGGACCATGGCAGGGGGGTCAGCTCAGGTGCACAGGGGACACCTCTGGGTGTCTGGGCTGAGGGAGGGGCTGCAACACGAGCTGGAGCTGAGTCAGAGAGTGAGGCAGGCTGAGCAGGGGCCTCACTCCTTCCTGAGCTGCACTGCACCATCACAGCCTCCCTCCTGACCCATGGCACCACAGCTGCTCTTTCTGTCATGGACATCATTAAACTGTGGCAGGGCATTATGGCCACAGAACTGGCTCTGAAAGGAGGGGTCAAAGGCACAGAGCATCATGCTTAGTGTTTCAAATGTGTTAGATCTGCAAATGAATCTGAATGGGATGAAAAACATCACTCAGAAAGGCTCAGATGTGCTTTGAGGTTGCTGTTCTGGTATCAGTAATTCCATGGTAAGCATTTCAACTATAGATTTGTTATTAAAAATCACAGAATCATTTAGGCAAGAAGAAACAGCTTGAGATCAAACCAATATGAGCTGGAAAAGGTTGCTCAGGTCCCAGTTAGGTTTTGAGAATGTCTATAGATGGAGACTCCACAACCTGATCTGTCATTCAAAAATGGCTGAGCATAATTATACTGCTGCTGTGGACAAACATATCCATGTTTGGATGGATACCTGGACATGTTTATCCTTGCAGACATAGCCTGGTCTCTGACTTCAGTGCTGCACCCATAGCAAAGGTCTGTGGACCTCAGTGGAGCTGAAAGGAACTTAAAGGCCTTGGGACCTCTTGAAAGCAAGGAAAATGTCATTGTGTTTTACCTGTAACTGTTCAGCAGTACCTACAAAAATACTAGAGGAAACAACAGTACAAATGTTATTTTTCCTGCAAAGTCAGCACCTAGAAGGTGAGTGTAAAGCAGATTTCATGAGTTTAAGACAGTGTTGCTGCCAGACCTGAGCTGTGCCCTGTGCCTTCCCCACAGTGCTCATCACTGTGCCTTACCTTTGAGGGCCACCAATGTTCTGCATGAGCCAAATGTGCACTTCAGTGACTTTATCTGGATCCAGGTTAAAGATCTCGATACTTCCAAAGATGCTGTAAGAATGGAACATAGAACATCAAAACTCTCTTAGTTTTCTCAGAAAGATGTAGAGAGTATGCTCCCCAAACACCAGTGCTTATTAGTGCTGCTGTTACACCCCGTGAGAGAACATTATCTTGCCAATGGATTGTCACAGACTATTTAATTGCCTTATGGTCAAATGTTGTCTCCCCATTCTTATTTCATTTTCAGGGGAACTTTTGAAACTGCTTGCAGACAGATACAAGCTGAAGTTTTGGCATCTTTAGTGCCTCTTCTCCCATTCAGTTTCCTGGCTATTGGTTTGGTGCTAGGGAAGCGACCATGGCTGTCCCCCCAGAAAGAATATTCTTCATCTTTTGAAATTATTCGTGACTGCACTTCCAGCCAGGTAGCCAAGTCTAGTGAAGTAAAATCAAAGAAACTGTAATAATTAAATAAGAAGTAAGAGCACCCTGCATACCCCCACATCCTCTGGAGGATTTCAGTCACAGTCTCGGAACAGAAGGAGTGAAAAGAATCAGCTTTACAGCACCCAGGGGTGAGTTCACCACAACCCTTCTGCACTGGGACTCCCAGGCAGGCAGGCACATGCAGCCCCACAGGGACATGAATGGTTTTGTGTTGGGTGAGTACCTGCTGCTCCTGAAAGCTCCAGCTTCCACTGATCCATTGAGCATCACTTGAACCACACCACAAGCTGCTTCTGCAAACTGAACCAGACCAAGGGACATTACACTCTGACACTACAGGCAGTGCATGGCAGGCTTGGGGCTCGTAGAATTCACTGATGTCCTCAGAACTGCCTAACACAAGCACAGGATCTGGGCAATATTTTTGCAGAACATTTCAGTGCCAAAAAAAGAAGTCTCTGAAGGCTATGGCAAAACTGTGGCAAAGCCCCATTAGACAGGTATGAATGGGCAGTCTCAGGGTGCATGGGGCTGGTACAGCAGCTTGTCTGGTTTCAGTTTTTACAGGGCTTTCCAGAGCCCCTACAGCTGCAGCTGTCTGTAGGAACTCACAGCAATCCTCAGACTGCTTTAGCTCAGAAAGCAAGGACAAGCCAGAGCAGAGCTATCCCCAGTTTAAGGACACACAGAACACTACATACTTGTTTCCTTGTGACTCATGCTCTGTGTTCTTTTGTGGCTTGGGATTTTCCTCTCCTGATGTTTTAGTAAAATTATCACTGAGGTTTTTTTAACTTGATTTTTAATATACTAGATCATGTAATCACTGCTTTTTTATTCTTTCAAACCCATGCCCATATTTAAAGTCTACTAAGGTCTATAAAGTACCTATGCTAAATACATACACCATTGGTAAGGCAAAGAATTTTTAAGAAGCTTAATGCAGGTGACTGTACTTATCAAATCTTTCATGTCCTCATAAACAATGTGGCTCAAATTCAAATCTTGAGAGCTGCAAAGTTTCAGGAAGTTTCATTATGTGTAACTTTCAAATGTATTTAGCATGAGTTTTAGTAGATCTTGAATTTACATGGCAAGGAAGCCTGCAGCTGAGCAAACCTGGGTCTGTATGTGGTTCTATCTCTCACAGATACTGGAACTCAACCATTGTCACTCCTAGTTTACTCACAAAACACCTTTTTTTTATATGATGAGCAGACTTTTTCTTGCACACAAGAGAACTGGAGCATACAGGAATGCTGGTTTTCCACCTGGGTAGTCATCTACTGATAGTCATACCGAGGGTGAAATCTTGAGAGACAGGTAAAATCAAAGTAACCCAGGACATCAGGTGTTTCTCTGGCAGTTTGTTCCTGTACAGTGCTGACTCAACAAAGGCAGGCTAAGTGCTTAGCTGGGACCAGCAGGATCTCATTCCTGGGATGGGAGTTGGATGTGTCGTGGGTGGGGACATCACAGGAGCCTTGCCAGGCCCTGATGTGGGAGGATGTGCTCTTCAGCTTTATGCTGGGAAGTGCAAGGGGATTCTCGGCCTCTTGGAAAATGTCTGTGCCAATCTGGGTGCTGTTTTCCACACTGGCAGGCTAAAATAGATTTTACTGTAGCAATTGACGTTCTGTGATTTAATTAAGATGATTGCTATAACTGTGAGTATTACTTGCAGAGCTCTAGGTCTCTGCCAAGGGTTATTTCAGACAATGACACTCAGCCTCTGTCCACAAAAAGAATGCCTGAACTACAAGGGCATCAAATGTTGTACATAAAATATGGGACCTTGGAATCCTACACCATGATTTTTAACACCTGGAACTAAAGCTTTTGTCAACTTCTACTATTCCATCTTTAAAGTCAAGATCTGCAAAATCATATTTCTTGGCATTGTCAGGAACTTAGTGCCTTTCCTCACTTTTGGATTCAGGGAGATGCAGTCCAGATCTTACCATCTTGGAGGCCATTTTCCAGAACACAGAGCCAGGGTTGCTCTCACATTCATTTCGTTTTGGACAAGATTCATAGTTGATTCCTGAGAAAAAATACATTTACAGTTAGAGGGAATATTTTTGCAAGGCTTATGTGGCTTTGTGGGCAAAAAGATTTGCCCTCTGTCAAAGCAAGAAGGCTGAATGGGGAGAGGGCTCTGAAAGGAGAAGGAATTTGCATCTGCTCAAAGGCCGTCCTGTTTGCTCACACTCTTTTCAGGGAGGCAGTTGCAGATCTCATATCACAAATAATTCTCAGAAAACAGAGAAGGGAAAACACACAATCCCAAATGTGAGAAACGGGCTGGCTATTGACAGGCACGGTCTGATTGCATTGAAAAATTAAACTTTGCCCAACGTTTTCAGTAATCCCAGCCCAGTCTAAAGGTTCCTAGCATTAAGCCCCAAGCCAGGAGTCAGGTGAGCAGTGATAGCCCCAAGGCACCTGCACACTGCCCCAGCACTCTGATGTGGCCAGGTCCTTCCTGAATAACATTCCTGCTTTGCAGTCTGTCCCATAGGAACCACAGGGCAGAAGCAAGCAAAGCACAGGGGGCTAGATGTGGCCATTAGGTAAAGCAGCAACTTGGTGTTAAAATAACATCCAAAGTTGTGGTTTTTAATTTAACCTGAGAAATAGGTGCTATTTTCAGAATTCCAAAATATTGGACAGTTAAAATTTTAAATTAAATCACTAGAAAATGATGTGAAAAGGATTGTGTTTAGGTGTAGGTTACCTGGGGCAGAGGGATCTCCACACCATGAAACTCTGTCAGCCATATAACCCAGCAAGGTGTCCTCCAAGGTGAGGAAATTCTGATTGGATTTTGTATAGCGATGAACGAGGTCGTTTGTCTTGCTCCAAAACAGTGACTGTGAAATAAGGTACAATGTCTGGTGAGTGATAAGCTATACCACAGCTGGCCAGAAAACTGCTCTGGAGAAAACCAAAAAGTTAATGACAATGAAGGAGTTTTATTGAAATGCAGCAAGTTCACCTCAGTGGGTCAGTTCTTATTTGAACACTTGTTTGCAGAATATTTTGGGTGTTTTGTTTTTTGTTTTGTTTTTTTGGTGTAAAGGAACATGGTTTAAGGGATTTTGAAAGAAAGGTTTGGCTAGTTTTCATAGGATAGCTCCCAAATTTGTTGTTTGCTTTTGAGCTGCACATGGAAGAACAGCTTTCTGGAAGCAGAGCCCCTCTAACAGCATGGTGGCGTGCTCCTTACAGAGAGCCACATGCTCAGGGAATGGGGACATCCCTGTCACCTCCCTGGGATGACCCTGGCTTGAGGCAAGCCTTACACTGGGATGATTCCCAGTGATAGATGGGCAGGGTTACTGGGCCCAAAGGTGCAGCTGCAGGACTGTTGCAGTGCCACTGGCCATTATCTACATTCACGAACGAGACGGGGCAGATCCGGACCAGTGTCGTGAGCTATTTATTCTACACATCAATCTCAGTACATTGTTAGGAAAATGGAGACAGGATGTTAACAGCTCTCTGATCCACAGGGAATGCCAAGGAGGTGTGACATTACAGCATAGCATAAAACCATTTTGGCCTAGATTTCAGCCAATCACACATAGAGCAAAACATATTGACAAGAATTCTATCCAATCATATGAAACACACGTAATGGTAGTTAAAACACAGGCTTGTTCATGAGAGACAAAGCACAAAGATCCATTCATACTAACCTTCTAAAGATATACATTAAATAACCTTGTTGCAATCTATAAGGTCAGTTTACAGAAGTCTGTTGTGCTATTTCTCACGTCTGCTCTACTGCTTAGAAAACTTTTTGCTGTATTAGCAATGTTCACAAATCTGCTTTCAGAGGCCTGCCCTTTTTAACCACTTTTCTAAAAACCCTCTAATTTTATGAATCCCAGCAATTTCCCCTCTTTGTTGACTCAGAAAGAAACTTTCATTTTCTTACCGTGTACTACTTGCGTTTCGTAGCTCTACTGTAAAATTTCTGCTTATTATCTGCTGGAGGCCTATTCGCGCTCATCCTAAGCATTGCTATGCTACAGCACAGCAACTTAATGCTGTGAAGGCCCAGTCTTTGCAGTAAGTGCAAAAGTAAAATGTGAGATGGTGAGATCCCCCTGCCCAGACCTGGCATCCCACCGCAGCCCACCCTGCACTGGTGTTACCTTGTTGCAGGGTATAGGGTGACTTGCCAGCTCCATCAGAGGCTGGTAATCTTCTGGTGTGATATTACAGGGGTTCTTGTAAATGAAGGCATCTTTTAATGATTCCCATATTTTTAGACAATCCTTATCTCTGCCAAAAGATTAAAACATAGTTAGTAAATATTTATGAGTATTTGTGCCTGTGAAAGGTTCTCTGTTGTGGTCAAACACTAGAAGAATTCCAACTATGCCCAGGCACCAAATACATGATCCATTACCAAAGCAGAGTATCTTCAGCAGATTAAGTATATACTGAGGAAAGAACAGTTCAAAATATCTCTCTTTCCTGCATTTCAAATTAGTTCGCTGCAATATCTTAAAAAAAAATCTTTACCCCTTAAATCTTTACCCCTTAAAAAACCAGTGATGATTTTACATAACCAAAAGATCAAATTTCTTGATTATTCACACCAAATTATAAGAAACAAATAGCTTCTCAGACTATAGGTTTTACATTTTAAAAGTATGGTCAAAGAATACTGTCCCCTCAGATACAGCGAGCCAAAAATATGGCTTGTCCCTGCAGAGAGTTTGATCCTAGAAAAAAAAAACCCTGTAATTTTATCTAAAACAAAAGCAGAGATTTAGCTTTTTGGGACCTGAGATTATTTTTATTTATGCACTAATTTTCAGCTGTTGACTTGGGTGCATTAAATTTTCTCCTGGAGGACATTTCTCTGTCTGCAAAGCATAAATAACCCACAGAGACCATACTCCAAACTTTGGTACTTTATTTAGAGGTTAGGAAGTTGTAAATACCTCTCACTGCCACTAAGGATTACAACATGGACACACTGAATCATCCCAAAGAGAGGCTCCAGCTGATGGAGGGATGACATTAGAGAACAGGCAGCTGTCCCCTTTGCTCTGCACAGTCAATGGTATCATAAAGACAATTTGTAGAGCTTGGCTGTAAGCACAGGCACATCTCATAAACATTTATATGGCTCACACTTTCTAATTTGTCAAATGACTCCAGGCAGACCTTTATTTATTTCTCTTTTTTTTAAGCTACTCCTGAGATCTGCTTTATGTAAGAGCATTAACAGCCCCAGGTGACAGCTGGGTACTGTAGGGGGATACAGTATGCGTAAATGAAGGTGGTATAGAATGTAATCTTATCCCCTAAAGAGCTGCAGCTGAGCCAATTATTAAAGATTAGGAGCAGGGCTGATCTTAACAGGCCACAGCTGTAGCCAATAAGAACAGTGGTATAAAAGAGTGGGTTGGTGGGATCTGGAGTCAGAAGGCTGCTACAAAGACTGGGAAGAGTCAGTGCTTAGAGGAGATGCCTATGAGAAACACTCAGAAGGCGTGAAACTCTGGTGATATGGAATCCTTGCACCATAATAATGTTAGAACTCTTGATAAATAAGACAACAGGGTACCTGTTGATATATCCATTCGTATGGCAAAGTTTTTATGCTTGGTCTCAGAAGATAAAATATTTTTCAAGAACCTATTAAAAAAGTCCACGTTTTTTTATTTCCAAAGCAGAGAGGTAGGAGATAGACACAATATAAAACATTTCTGCTGGTAGACTCAAGCCATGGCCATGAGAGGCACAAAGAAACCAGCCAGGTGATTTATGATCATGCTAAGAGAGATTGCTGAGTCAGTAACCCAAAGAATCAGTGTTCCATCCTTAGCAGTGCATGATGTGTGTCAACATCTCAGTACCTGAGAGAAGAGTCTGTATGTACAGTCCTGGCAGAGCTGAGCAAAATTGCATCTTTAATGTCATAAAAGCTGGTAAGTCTTAGCCTGCAAGTGAGGGAGGCTCTTCTACAGCTGCTGATCACTGTGGACCTGCCAGGTGCATCACAGGGAGGAATGTCAGTCATGAAGATGGGCTTTTATGGAAACTAGGCAATTTCAAGTATTGTTTTAGAAATAAAAATACAAATCATCAATGTAAAAAAATACATAAAAAGCTAAACAACCTCTTCTTTTTGCTGTTCTCACTTACCTACCTGTTTTGTTCGTTTTTGTTTTGGTTTGGTTTGGTATTTTTGGGATTTTTTTTTTTTTTTTTACAAATGAATGTTAATTAATCATTGGCTTGCTACTGGAAAGCTATTTCTTGGATATGGAGCACAAATTTTGTCTCACACCCTGAAGAGATTACCAGGCACATAGAACTGTGATTTTGGCTTACAGATGATAAGCAGTGAGAAGGTTTGAGGAACTGCAAACACAGCTCCAGGAAGATGTGCCATTCTTTCCAGTCTCACTGTGGAGGTAGATTCTGTTAATAAATTTTCACCTGACCTTTTTCCAGCACAGAAATAAATACTTGTCTGGTGTGCAGCATTTAACTCACACTGAGCAAAGGAGAGGACAGAGACTTTCTGTAGCTCTGGGCCTTCTGACACAATATGAGAAGTTGGCTGGCATGTGGTATGCTAAAAATTCCAGCAAGAATAGCTTCAGGTTGAAACAAGAACATGTGCCTTGCCAAAAGAACCCAAAAAACAAATGCCTGAGAAAGAAACTTTTCCCTTAAAGTTGCTCCCAAGTCATAGAATGTGTTGATTTAGTGTTCCTTCTGGATTTACAGAAGAAAGAAAGGCCACAAAAGAGATCCTCACTCTACCAGTTAATCAGAATTATCTGAATTAGATAAATCCAGAGTGCATGGGGAATACTCTTATGTGCCATACTGCTGTGGGCCTTGGGCTCTCTCTTTCTCTGGCATTTGTTTGTGTATTTTGGGTTGCATACAAACTAATTCTGCATCCTATCTGCAAATACCATATTATCTCTTCAGGCTAATGGACTTCTTCCTTTGAGGCTACCTTTGTTTGTGCTGAAATATCTAAAACATTTTATTCTACTATAGACTCTTAAAGTATTGAATCCAAATTCAGTGATACGTAACATAAATATGTTACATTTAACATACTTAATGTTTAATTTTTTCAAGTTTAATTTTTTCAATTAGACTTGAAAAAATTCTATTTCTCTTTAATTTTTTCAAGTTTTCTTTTTATGAATAGAATTTGGGCAATACTGGTAAATGTGAAGTAATAGCTAACAGAAAGAACACATGAAATCTTCAGTGAACTTGAAAACTGCAACATTCCCCTGGAAAA
The DNA here is from genome assembly GCF_035770615.1 of Melospiza melodia melodia. Lineage (NCBI taxonomy): Eukaryota > Metazoa > Chordata > Aves > Passeriformes > Passerellidae > Melospiza > Melospiza melodia. The sequence goes on along the minus strand of NC_086198.1, from coordinate 82,422,023 downwards.
CAAGGACTGAAGAACTTGTCTTAGGATCTTTTTGAGCCAGAGATTCTACCCTGAACTCAGTATAGGACACAATAAGGGTTGGGATACAAATAAACTTTTCCTTATTAAATTCAAATGTTATGCATACTGCAAAGCATATCCTCCATTTGTCCTTACATTGGGGTAGAAGTTCCATTTTCCAATAAATTTGAGCATTTCTATCCATTTGCCTTGTATATGAATATCACGTTAATCTATCAAGCAAAAGCTGGGGCCAAGAATATTTCCATTAGCATCTATCCCAGCAGCCAAATTTTAATGGGTATATTAGAAAAATGGACAGCTTCTGCATCATTATTTCTTGCATATCCATACACTGGTCTGGCTAACCTTGAAAGAATATCCTTAGACTGAAAGGAATGGGATAGCACTGAATTATCTGGTAAATAACTGTTACTATAGATTTCATTTTGCCTTACAATTTTTTTTTTCTTTAACTGGACATGACAGAGCAAATTCATCCCCAATTGAAGCTGATTTAATTGGTATAATATCAAGGATAAGTTTCATCCCCTCTGATTTCAGTTACACCATGAACAAAGTCTGCTTTCAGTTCAGCACTGGATGGACACTGAATGCTGAAAACATCTGAAGAAGGGCAGTGTTGTCTCCAGTCTTCTACTCAAGAATTTGAGAGTGATGCCTAAAGTATGGGACCCATTTCAAATTTACAAGAAAAGAATTACTTCCAGACTTTGTTCTGGAGAACTCAACCAACTCTGCCCATGTTTTTAAATCACCCTGCCAGGCAGAGACACTTTGCTGGTGACACCTGTTCTCCCCTGCAATCAAGATCAGATTTTCCAAGGTCCAGAATTTCATTTCTAAAACATTGCAGTGTCTTTGGGCCACCCTGAGTTTTTAATTGTGGCCCTGTGGTGAAGCTCCAAAGTTACAGCTGGGAACATTCCCCTGAGCCCATGTCCCTAACCTGTGCAGTGATCAAATCTCTGCAATTTGTGTAAGAAAATCCTTCTCATTTGCTACCATCACCAGCCAGAGCTGTGATGAACCTAAGCACTCAGAAATCTGACTCTTTAAAAAGTCAGCGAGATGTTTGTGGTTGTAACATAGATCCTTAAAGACATAAAGCCAGTTTTCACTCTTCTGGGCATCTAAGGCACGGGTTTCAGGTGTAAAAACTCAGATATCTCAGAAAGGGAATGTGTGTCAAATGAACTAAATGATGTAGCAATATTTCTGCATCTAACAGACCCTACCTTTGCCTGTGCCAATTTATCTGCTGCATTTTGATAAACTGTGATGGCTGTGGACAGCAGTAAAATTTACACATCTGTAGTCAACCTCTTTTTTAATGTGAGCTTATGTGTAGCTATGTCTTTATGTCAGAAATTTTACAAGGACCAATTATACAGTTGGTATACAATTATATGTTTATGCCTGTGTTGAGAGGAAGCCCTCTGTAACTCAGAATCCTTTAGCTACCTTTTCTGCCCTAAATATTCCTGGGGTTTTATTTCTTCAGCTTTCCCCTCTCTAATTCCAGCCTTGCCGTGTCTCGCTGCTGCTTTGGAGCAGTTTTTTTGGAGCTGCTGCCCAGGCAGCCGAGGCTCCCTGGAGCGAAGCTGGGCTGGGAGCTAAAAGCAAGGAGAACAGTGCCATCAGGTGGGAGAGGAGCTCCTGGGGAGCAGCAACTCCAAAGACGTGGGGCTCTTCCAACCCGACCCATCTGCAGGGCACGGGGCTGGAAATGGGGCTGAGCACACAATGGATGGGCTCCCTTCTTGTCATTGCAGCACCCAAACCTCCCATCGGGCATCTTTGTCCTACAAATCAGACAGACACGAATTAAGAGAGGTCAGTCACTGTTGTTGGTGAGGGTTTGATGACACTAACCTGCTGGTTTCAGCATTAGGATAATGGAAAGGGAGAAAATTAGCAAGGAAAGCGATGAAATAAGAAAATCAGATCTGTCAAGCTCAGTGTCTTCAATAAGCACAAGCCTCTTGTTTCCCATTTAGTTTAATTACTGCAAATTGTCTGCCACCAGAACACTTTTGGTAACAGATTTTCTGTCAACATAAAAATGACATGCTTGATTTTTTTGGCAGCCTGATTTGGTAAGTATTGCTTTCTGCTGATTACATAGTTCAAAAGTCAGTAACCAAAGCACTGGAAGAACTAACTGGGCATGGAGAGGGAGATCCAGAGCCCTGCCTCACAGGCAGATCACTTCTGGAAAGGCTGCCTGTAGGCAGAGCAAGTAAATTCAGCAGGGCAAAGAGGGAGAGCCTGCAGGTCTGGGAAAAGGAGCCCTAAGTGAGATTGCTGCTGGAGGCACCCCAGGGCTTTGTGTGCTCCTGGACAGTGAAGGGCCTGGAGCCAGTGCCAGCTCCTCAGCACACCAGCCCTTCACCTTTGGCAGCAACAAGAGGGTTTTAAGGGCAGGAGTATTTGTGGCTTTGGTATATGGCTCCTGGAGTGTTTTATGTGAGTGGGGAATTGCTGCTGCAGGATAACACTGAGCCTTGTCCCCTCCGGGGAAGGGCTGAGCCAAGAGGAGGCAGCTGCACCCAGTGAAGGGCTCATCCACATGAGCAGACTGTTCTGCTGCCTGGATTTCAGCCTTCCTGGGTGAAAAACAAGCTGCTAAAGCAGGTGGTGTGTGCAGAGGTGCTCTGTGAGTGGAACAGAGCCCCCAGAAGGGCAGAAATCTCACCTGGACTACATTTTGACAGAGGATCAGAGTTGCTCTATTTAGTTCAATCTGCCAAGTGAGGACCATGTCATCAACAGATATAGAGGGAATAAATTTTAGCTGGCATGTTACCCTTTGATCAGAAAGGGTATTTGTAGCAGAGTTTCAATGTTAATGTTAAACTTCTAAGAACAATTCTGTAACAGTGACCTAAATTAAGGTATGTACAGGGAAATATTCAATGGCTTAATGCACTTTCACTTTTTCCCAACCATTACAGGAACTTGCACTACACTGTTGTGTTTTGTTTTGTTTGTTTGTTTGTTTTTAATAGCACTAAAGCTGCTGGAATGTGGCATAAATGCAGTAATTTGGGAGAAGTTCCTGCTTCCAGGGTGGGCTCTATCAGCAGGACACAGACAAGGGAACAGCTTGGAGCTTTAGTACATCTGTGAGTGATCTTCTTGATAATTCCTTATTCTGTGGTCATCCCTGGGAAGACAGAATGCATCTTTAGCTTTTTTTTCCCTTGAACACTTGAGACAGACTTTCATCTGACCATAGAGGGAAAAAGGATCTATTCCTCCTATCCTTATGGATAACCAGAGATACATTTCTTCATGGTGCTCTGAGGTGTTAATTGAGTTTTAACCATACCTTAGCAATGACAGCTGAATTATATCACCTCTGAGTGTAGGGTTTTCTACTGACATCTCCACAGATGTTACAGAAGAACAGAAGCAGGGAAAAGTGGGATAGACCAGTATTCCCTTTTACAGCAATCAGCTCATAAAAAAATTGAATAATTTCAATCCTAGGGTGGTGCTATAATTTAGGCAGCCACCAGGCATTGCCCTGTAGAGTCAATTCTATAAAATCAATAAACAAGAGAAAATGTAAAGAGCAGGCAGCTAACTGACTGTGCATGACTAAATAGCTGCAAAGATGTACAGTGGAAAACTAAGCTGAAAAGTTTTTCATCAGCAAATACTTCTGATTAGCATGTAGAAGATCAGCACAGACAGAATAATATTCACTCTAGTTTCTGGGGGAATTTGATTGCAAAGGATATTTTAATAGTGACGCAATATGTGTAAACTAAGCTAAACGTGAAAAATTATTTGAAATCCTATGGAATCTTGCAGTAAGAACCATTAAACATCTATAAACTATAAAATTAATGTAAAAAAGTTTGTGTAGATAAGAAATATAGAGTCATTTAATAACAATTTTATATGATAAAAACTCAGTATAGAAAACAGATAGGTGAGTTGACATTTGGCTGTGAAGTGAGAGATAAATTCAGATCTCAACAACATTTCTGCCCCTTAGGAGTACACTGATGTTGGCCAGGGACAAAGGACAAAGTAACTTTTGACATCTCCCTGTTACCCTTGCTGGATGCTCAGACCTTGGGTTTTCTGTGGAGTTCCAGCCTGGGAGGGAAGATTTTCAGCACAGAACTGAGCCTGAGCTTTGCACAGAACTGGATGGCTTTTTGCAGCCCAGCAGTGGCCTTTATAGTCCAGAAGAACAGAAATAAATATGCTGGTGATTAATGATCTCAAGAACAAATAGATGATAGCTACCCACTGCCCTATGAACTTGTCTCTTGCTAAAAGAAAGTTAATTCTTTCTAATGAGCTTCCTTTAGAAAGAGATGACAACAAAACCCAAACAGAGCCCTACCTCACAGCCCAGAGCAGCATGGAACTAGCTTTAGGCAGCATGAGGACTCTTTAGAGGGACAAACCCCAGAGCCAGTAGCCCCACCTCTATATCCTCAAGTACTCATCACTGTCTTTTTGTGCCCACTAAACATTATATTCCAGTTCCCCATTAAAGCTCAGTACAGCATATTTCAACAGAAGTGTATTTTAAGTAGGGCTCAAACAGCTGTTAATATTTACAGGGAAATCTTTGCTACCAAAAAACTACAAGAACAGTCAAAGTCACTTGTATACAACATAGGGAAAAATAGTTGTAAAAAAAACCTTGTTATAAACATTGAAGGATAGAATAAATAAAAAGCAGAGCAATGTAGGTTTCATCTAATAAAGGTAAACACAGAGAAGCTATTAAAATCAGCACACAAGCACATGAAATAGGGGAGGGGAACTTTAATGGCAAACACAAATGTTAGGACTTGGGTATTTTAACAAGCAGTGTGCTATGATGATGATACAGTGCCCATCTTATGCTGAGAGACAAACCAGATGTAGGAACAAAATATCAAAACAATTTTCATTAGAGATGAGCCAAAACATTTCTTCATTGCTGTTTGTCCTGGTTTCCCAGTGGACTTCTTACAAGTCCAAAGGCAATTCCTAAGAAATGAAGCAGCATGAGGAAGGAAGGCACTTCTGGTGATCATCCAGCCCAACCTCTGTCTCAGAGAACGTTTCTCAGGACCAGGATCTGTCTTGTTTTGAATGTTTCCAAGGATGGAGCCTCTACAAAGTCTCCAGTCAAGTTCCAGTCTTCGATCTCCCTCATAGTAAAAAACCTGTTTTTTCCCTATGTTTATATAGAATTTTCTGTACTGTAATTAATGCCCATTGCCTCTTGTCCTGCAACTGAATACCACTGAGTAAAGCTTGACTCTCTTTTCTTTACTCCCCTCAGCTGGTATTGACCACCTTGAGCCTTCCCTTCCCCAGGCTGGGCAGTCCCAGGCTCTGAACCCCTCTCTGTGTCTCAGACACTTCAGTCACCATCACGGTCCCTCTCTGGATGTGCCCAGGTGTGTCCCTGCCTCCCTTGCAGTGACAGGACCAGAACTGGCCCCAGCACTGCAGCCATATCTCCCCAGGGCTGAGCAGAGGGAAAGGTGCCCTGTGTCCCCCCCTGCCCATGCTCCTTCTCAGGCACCCAAGGCACTGCTGGCCCTTGTCACCAGGGCACACTGATGGCTCACATCAGCTTGTCACCAGGCCCCCGTGTCCTGTTCCACAGACAGTGCAAATAAAGCCTTTTGTTTGCTCTGGGACCAAAAAAGATGGCACAGCAATGACAACAGATTTGTTTTAGAAAGCATAGTCTTACAAACAAACACTGAGTCCTTTGATGGATATCCAACTAGGGAGCTCTAGAAATCTGCTGAGCATTCTAAGAGGGTTTAATGCATTACAACTGGGTAGTAATTTGTGCTTTTCAGAAGACTGGTTCAGTAATGGTTTCTCTCATGCAAGGCACATTTTCTCAATGAAAAAACAAACCTTAGGTAAGTTTCAGTATAATCTCATGGCTGTGAAATAAAGCTAGGATTTTTGTGACACTGAATCAAATCAAGGTTATTTAGTGCCATGCTTGATGTGAAAGCAATAACAATCAGTGAACAAACACAAAGAAATTAGATTAAAAATGCCTAGTAAAGCATGAAGGCAAAATGCAAAAGTAAGCATACAACAAACCCCAGATTTCTTTCAGGAGGGAATTATGCTGTGAATGCAACAGTATCTCACACAAAATCATGATCCATATGTTCTTTCTGACAAAATGTATCTCCATAGGCTGCAAAGGAATGGGAAGGCAAAATGCATTCATGATTGTGCAGTCAGGAGACAGAGCTCTCCTGGACATGCACCAACTCTTACTAAATTTAATGGAATTACAGACTTAAAATTTGTTACAACAGAACTTGCCACTAACTATAAAAACAATATTGGTTGATCTAATTATATTTAAGGGGGAAACATATTCTGTGTCCATACAAGATTGCATGAAAGCTGTACTGAAGTGTTACACTTTCAGCTTCATCATCAGGTTTTTGTGTTGCTTAGTCAGGCACAGTGGCATTGTTTGGCCTGGCAGTTACATGTGTTTTTGAAACTGCTCCCTGTCTGTGTCCTTGGTGCCCTCTTCCTGTCAGAAGTTAGACAAAAAATAAGCTGGTTTGACTTCAAACAATTTTTAATTAAATTTATAAATAGTAGATCCTTGCCAGCTTCTCTGGACCCAGCCCTGTGTAATGTGCTCTAGGATGTTCCTGCTTGGGCAGGGAGGTTGGACCTGCTGACCTCTGTATCCCTTCAAACCTGACCCATTCTGGGATTCTGTGGTTCTGTGAATTAAAGACCAAGGAGTGACTGCAGCTGTGAGGGGGGAGCAGTCACTAGCTGAGAATGAAAATCCTCTTGAGCTGCAAATGTAAAATCAGTTATTTCTAGATGCAAAAAAAGCATCTTTTATGCTTTGGGCATTAGTGACTATGACCTTTTAGATAGCATGGCTTCTCCACTCCTTCCCCAGGTCACAAAGTGCTGCTGGTTCCTGACCTCACCCTGCCAATTCAAATGTGGTGAAGAGGAAACCTAACCCAGCTTACTCAGGCTGCAGCTGTTGCCCCTTTTTCTGCCCCAACAGGTACAGAGGTGCCCAAGCAGCACCAGAAGCAGCATCTTGGAGTGATGGGTGGGTTATGGTGTCACCACCATAACTCAGGTCTCAGCAGGGATCTGCTGAACTCCCTGAGCTGCGCAGGGGAGCCCAAAGCGCTGAGCCCCGGCTGCCCTCCCTGCTCTGGCTGTGCCAGGGATAAACTATTGGAAATTTGGCGGTGTGAGACTGGAGGTGAGACTCGCGAGCGGTTTGCAGCCACAAGAGGGAGTCCCTATTGCTGGGAAGGAGAGGAGGAAGTCATTGGAGGTCAAATTGTTGCTTCAGACTAAACTCCTTTTGGCTTGGTTCAGCCCAAACTACCATGCATACTGATGGCCACAAGGGATTTTTACAAGACCAGTGAAATCAGAACTTCCCGCTTCTGTTAATGAAAAAAAGGTAAGACTACCAAGTGTGACAAACTTGCTTTGGAGCCAGTATTTTCCAGAGAAGTCAAAAGAGAAATATTATTCCTTACTGGCAGTATTATCTACGTGTGTGACACTGTGTGCAGGGAACAAACCCCCTAAAGCCTGCTGCTATACCATCCACATTTCTTCCGAAAGAACAGGACTAATACTGAAAATGCTTTATTTATTTATTGAAATGTTTGGCACTCTCTTTCTCTTCCTCTTCCTCGTGAACTTTGCCATGACAAAGTTTATGCAGGAGGACTGAGGAAATTGCATGTGTACAAATATTGAGAGTCAACCAGCAGCAGAAATAAATCTGAGGATTGTATGGCATGCAAGCAGTTGAACAAAATTATTACTAGCAGATGCTGTAACACAGCACCAGAGAAATGTCCTTTTGTGAGCAAGTTCAATGCAGAGTTTTTGATGAATTTTAAGAATAAACAAATCAACAGGATAAAATCTGATTGCATGAGGTGTTTACAAAGCTCTGCTGCAGACAGCAAGAGCCTTCCAGTGGCCTCTGTGGGCTTGGGTTCAGCCCAAAGATTGTGTTGGAAAAGAGAAGAGCACAACCAGAGTGAGCTGACTGGGCATGGTGAAAGGCTCCAGCAAGATGAGGGAGAATGCAAAGAGGTATCCTCTAGAATTAGAGTTGTGGTAGTGAAGGTGTACACTACCATGTCAGAAGCCTTCTGAAATGATTTACAGCACACAGATGCAAAAGCAGAGCTAAATGGAGGCTGTAGAACTCTGTTAAAGCCACCTGTGGTAGCCAGAAACAGTACAATATCCATTGTCATGTCAACCATCCCCCTTTTCTTCAAAACCTGCCACCTATTCCAATCTGAAATATGACACTCTAAAGTGTAGTAAATGTCACTAACTATCACAGTGAATAGATTTAATGTTCAGAAAATATCCTCAAAGGTGGAACTTAGTGACTCTCATATAAAAAAAATTAAAAATACATGGAAGTGTCCACGAGTTTACCCAAGGCAGATCTTTTAAAAAATATATACATCAGTGTAAGATTAAAAGGGAAAGAACAAAATATGGACAAATTTATGAGAAAATGAAAAGATTTCCTACCAAGGTAACGAAGTTGCCATGGTGGGAAGCAGTGGCAGCAGCAGTCCTGGCAGAGTGGAGGGCACAGCTTGCCCAGCCCACAGCTCTGCCCATGCTTCTGCAGTTCCCAGTCCCTACTCTTCTCTTTGATTAACTGCACCACAGATCCCATACCACAGAGGATCCAAGGCCTGCATTAATGATGAAAGGTCCCACTCTCTGATGTGTCCTAAAGGCACTCAGGTCATTATCAGAAAGTGCCAGTGACAGAGAGGCTGGTTACACAAACTGCACAGAGCTCAGAAATGAGCAATCTTGGCTTTGATTTCCAGAAAAGCATCTGCATTTAATTCTCCATTCAGGAAACCTCTGAACATTTCAGATGTACACAAACAAGCATGTTTTCCTTCTTCTGTTCTATATGCTTCAGAAAAATCTGTCACTTCAATAAAGTAAAACAAAAAAGGGTCCTACTATACAGAAGTAATTTAATCTGAAAGAAAGTGAGCTCACAGCCACAGAGGTATTAAGCTCTGTTGGATTATAAATAGGCCAAAATACTGCACTTTGTACTAACAAACTTTTTAGAAAACTTGTGATCATGGATTTGTGATTTTTTTAAAAACTGTCCTTGATTTAATTGCCTAAACAAATAATTCCTTGAGATATTTGTGGTCCAGATTCAGACTGTGTTGTCAGTGACAACACACGTGGCTGTGGCTGAAAGCACATTCACACAAAAGTGGTTTTCACATCTTCAGCACCTCAATTTGAATGAAACAAGCCCATGTAACAAAGGCTATTAGACCTGAAAACAATTTCAGATTTAAATATTGAGTGCAATAAATCTTAAATTAATAAATTAATTTATGCTTTTAGAAACATGTATATGATTTTGCAAGTTTCAGGAACTTTTAAATTTTATTTGCAAAAGAATCCTCCTTTCCCTCACTAAAGCCACGCAAATATTTGACATAAAGAGTGAACAAGTCTCTGTGTGCTCAGGCCATGGTTTTCCACATGACCCTTCAAATACTGCAGATCAGCTTTTTCATACAGTGCAGGATATCCAAAGCCAAAAGAAACCCAAATGCAAGCAAACTATACACAGCTTTGTTCTCATCAGCTCAAATCACCTCATGAAAACAAGAGGGTGCCTTTTTCAGGACAAAGACCAGGATGGTTCTGTCCCCTGGCCAAGGCGTGGGGCAGCCCCACAGCACTCAGTCCAGGGTGATGGAAAATTCTGCCAGAGGCTCACTGGGCAGGGCAGCTTTGTGGTGCCACAGAAGGGATGGATGGGTCCCTGCTGAGAGACCCTGGCTGCTCTGGAGCCATCCTGGGTGTCCCCAGCACCTGCTGGGGGTCCAGGGCACTCCTTATTTCATACTTTGCTTTTCTCTGCAACGAAGGGGATCAGAAAATCAGTTCTCAGCTCTAATACACTGTGGCAGACCTGGGCCCATGGAATTTCTTCTGCAGGAGAGGAGGGGCGGGATGCCAGGGGTGTTGCACTACCTGCTGTGATGAGCTGAGCAAGGACACCTCTGGGGGAAGGGGTTTCCAGGGACTGATGAGCTGGTATTGTGATCCACCTCTATTTCTCCATGCAAGCTCTCTGAGCTCATCAAGAAGTCATATCCACATGCTAAAAACAGCTTTTGATAACACCAAGGTACTTCTGCATGTTTTCCTAACATTTTTGCCTGCCCTATAAGTCTGTGTTGAACCTTGTCCTTTCCCTCTCTCCTGTGTAGTCTCGGTTACAGGGCTGCAGTGTCACATTACAGACTTCGGCAGATCAGCTTTACAGCAAATTGCTTCACCTCCATGTACTCAAACCTGCTAGAATCCAGCTTTTATTTCAGCTGGCTTTAGGGAAGTTGTAAAATCCATTTATAATTATGTTTTGATTAGTGTTACTTTTATTGCCCCTGCAGGTAGTTTCTTTCAAAAGCCGCCACTGGGGCACCGAGTTTGTCTGTACATTTTCCTACAAAACAGGGTTCTGATTTCTCCCTGCCCCTGCCAAGCCAGCCAGGTGGAGCCGAGACAGTTTCTGCTCACCCGACACCTGACCCAGACCTGTACTCACCCCAGCTCCGGGTGCTGCGCCGTGATGTAGTTGTAGCATCTTCCCACAATAACTTCTTGCAAGTTCTTCGTGGTCCCCCTGTCCTTCCACTTCAGCATTTGGGGACTGACCTCGTGCCTGCCGTGGGTCAGCAGAGAGGCCAGCACCACGGCGAGGACCAGGGCGGCCAGCAGCACGGCGATGCCCACCAGGAGCACGGTGCGCTGCCGGGCCCGGGCTGAGCCCTGCTGCAGCGGCATCGCAATGAGCGGCGGCGGCAGCTGCGGGACAGCGGGACGGAGGGACAGAGGGACAGCAGGGACAGAGGGACGGAGGGACAGAGGGACAGCAGGGACAGCGGGACGGAGGGACAGCGGGACGGAGGGACAGCAGGGACAGCAGCGGGGACAGAGGGACAGCGGGGACAGCGGGGACAGCGGGGACAGCGGGACGGAGGGACAGCGGGACGGAGGGACAGCAGGGACAGCAGCGGGGACAGAGGGACAGCGGGGACAGCGGGACAGCGGGGACAGCGGGACAGAGGGACAGCGGGACAGTAGCGGGGACAGAGGGACAGCGGGACAGCGGGACAGCGGGACAGCGGGACAGAGGGACAGAGGGACAGCGGCTCCTGCAGCAGCCGCGCCGCCCCCGCCCCGGCGGATGCTCGGGAGGCCGGGCTGACCCCCGCCCGCCCCGGGTCAGCGGCCGCCCGCAGAGCGGGGCTGAACGGGCAGCGCTGCGCCCTCCGGGGATCCCCGGGATGTGCCGGGATCCTCGGGCTGTCCCTGGATCCTGGGCTGACCCAGGAGGGGCAGGTCCGGAGGGGCAGGTCCGGAGGGGCAGATTCTCCGGGGCTCCGGAGGGGCCGGTCCGGACCCGGTGCCGCTCCCACCGCCCCCGCCCCGCCGGTCCCGTCCGCTCCGCCGGTTCTGGAGCCCAGCGAGAGCTTTTCGGGCTGGGGCGGGAAGGGAGAGCCTGGGTGCTGTCTGTGCTCTGTGCCTCGCTTTGCCGTGACCTCCCCGAGTTAAACTCGGGGAAGTTATCGGCGGTAAAGCACTCAAGGGAACCGCAGGAAATAACTTGTAAAGTTCTTGTAATTCTCGTTCATATAATTGCAGCTACATGCTCCATCTAATGTGCCAGTAAAAGATGAGTTCAAACCACCACGTGTCTGTTTGCTCTAAATTAATCGTTTTGGGCAGGACAGGTGTTGAATCTGACTTCACCTAAGGCAACTTTGCAGGATAGACTTTGCAGTGGCCATACAAACATAGTTTATCATCACACAATGGGTTATTTTACTTCTCTCCCTTGCCCATAGGCTTGGATTAGTTGTCACATGAATTTCTAAGACAAGTGTGTAATTATGGATGTTTGAGGCTGTGTGAAATCATTTAAGGAAGTATTAAGTGTTCTCTGCAAGAGGGTTAGTTCCTTACTGTAATCTCCAAACAGGGCAATTCTACTTCCTTGGTCAAAAAGTCAAAACCAAATAAGACTCAAATCTCTAAATCTTAACAAAAGAAGCGATGCAATTCAGAATGTAAACTATAAATTGTTCCTAGATTTTTAATAATTGCTTACCAAGCATCTGTCTTTAACAGATTGAATTTGAAAAAGGAAATTTGTGACAAATCTCAGCCAGTCCTAAGCAGTTCTGAAAGACTTGAGAAAAGCTGTGCTCTGACCAAAGCCTGCACTGGCAAGTGGTATTGCTAAGCATATTTTTCTGATTATATTTTCCCAGAAATCATGGGAACTTTGCAGAAGTGAAACCTCACTTTTAAAGTGACATATCAGGCCTCCAGACCTGAAGTGGTCAGGCAGTCACAACAATATCATCTCCTCATAAGGGCGTTCTCTCTATGGCACTGCTTGTGGTCGCCACTGCTGAGAGTGCACAAAGTGCAGGAAGGTCTGGAGGAGACATTCAGTAAGAATTAATTCATAAAGTAAGTTCTTCCCCATATCCCTTTCAATAAGCATGTGTGTTTTCCTTGGCAGGCTCCATTGATTGTTCTTTATTTTCACCATCCTGTAAATGTGAATGCTAAGTATTCTCAGCTGAACTGTGAACTATTTTATTATATACAAATACAAGAGAAGTTCTTGAATTTAATATTTTTGCTGTATTGTTTTTTCTTTTTCCTGTGTTTTCTACTTTTGATTTTAGTTTCATTAACTAAGAAAATATGTTGGGAAAACCAGCTAGTTATCTTAAGCAGTTTATGCAGTAACATTGCAATATCTGCTTGTTCTGGGTATTGAAAATATATAGCTTCAGTAATGTAAGAGTCACTTTAAGAGTGGAATGATGGAATAATTAATTTAAAGGCTTAAAACTTAAAAAAATTGCTATTTTTCAGTAGCCTGATTTGTGTAAACTTTTCAGATAACACAACGATTCACCAAGAATGAGTAAGTAAATAAGATGAGTGCAGACTCAGAGGCTCTGGAAGGTGTCCTTGCTGCTGATTTTGTAACACCTCAAACTACATAAGGAGTGTCAAAGACAAGTAAATGTCAAGCCTCCTTTCAGCAAGCCTTGGCAGCCTCATCAGGGTGAATAAATAGGTCAAGCAGAGTTGAGCAGGCAGCACTAAAAACCAGTAAAAGCTCATACTCCCAGTGTTTCAGAAGGTGGCAGACTCTTTCCCAGCATGATTGCAAGCATGAAATCACTCCTTGCAAACTTTCTGGCCCTTTAGTATTTCCATGAGAGGTGTGATTAAGATAATAAAAGTGCCTCAGCAAAGAAGAGATGAAACAGTATCCCCTGAGTGGGATGGGAAGGAAGAACAGAAGATAAAGTGGAATGAGGAGGGATGAAGGGAGGGGAAAAGCAGGGCAAGGGCCTGGCATTCCCTTAGCTCTGTGGAGTGAGCTGGATTTCACTTCCTCACTGAGGAGTTTTCCCAATGCCAATGACCTCAAGCTGAATGATTTTATTCCACTGGAATTCAGTTCTGTAAACAGGACCCTACTGAAATCCAAACTTAGGATTTCCCCCATGATTGCAGTTAAGGGTTCATGGATCTCTATTCCTCTTGAACTGTTTTCCTAGTGCTTATTTTTCCATTCTATAAGGAAAATCACAGTTTTTGAAAGCACTGTACCTCATTAACTGATAGCCAACTTCCGGAGTCCTCTGAGCTGTGTGAATTTCCAAGATATCAAATCTAAACAAATCTTTTCAAGGTGTATGCAATTTTTGAAAGCCTTTACACTAAATCTTCAGGCAGGATGATTAGAAAGTGTTTGTAGAATACCAGAATACAGAAATACTTCAGGAACTTAATTGCCAGCCTCTGCCTTGACACCATGTACTGCAGCAGGGAACTTGATAAAAATGATTCTGTGTTAAGTCCAGTTTATCCAACAGCATAGGAGCATTGTGAGACAAAAGCAGCAGGTTCCCACTGCTACCTGAGACTTCTGGGGATGAGATTTTTGAGGCAGCTAGGGATAAAAGACTACCCTCCAGCTATTCCTAAGGCCTGATCAATCAAGCTTTTGATTGTCCTTTTCTTTTTTTAGATATCAATGTCAAATGTAGATAGTTCAGGCACCCAAAGCATGGCTGAGGAAAGAAAGAATCCTTCATGGTGGAAATTGCTGATAAAAGGTGTGCAGCAGGTGTGACTGAGTCTTTCCAAACAACCACAATATCCACAGTGCCACTAAACACTCCCAGTCCTGTGGACACCTGTAATTTCTGGCTGTCACTCCTCAGCGGAACTTACAAATGAGAGAACGTGATCTGAAAAGAGCAGAAGCTGTTATAACAATTAAAGCAATATCTTTCCTGGATTTTGTTGGAATAGCAGTGACTGTAATCTCAGTGTTTCCCAATTTCACAGTGCTGTCATAACATTTAGAGAATATTTGAGAGGAACACTGAAAATTAAGTGATAACAGGGTCGGGACAAGAAAACCAGCCAGCAGAAGGAGACAGCTGTGAAGAAATATGTGCCATCTAATCACAAACATCATCTCCTGCAAAAAAAGCTTTTGTAACTCGGTGTCTGGGCATCCAGTTTACTCTTCTTTCTTTTTCCTCCTCTGCAGATGCTGCTAAAATGTAAATTTTCCTGGTGAGCTGTGCTGTGGGCCCAGTGCATGACCTGCAGCATATGGGAATTATTTAACCTGTAAGTTGCTCTCTATTTTCCTGGTGGCAGCCCCCACTGGCAGAGAGCCAATGGTGCCCTCTCTCTGTACCTGTGCTGGTGGCCATCTAAAGCACATGGAGAACACTCCATTTGTGTCCTCTGCAAAGCCACATCTGCTGCTGGGAGCACAGGACATGTTATACTCCTGTTCACCAGATGAACTGCCTGGGGTTGATCTGAGCATCAGCACTCCCTTCCCAACCCCAAATCCTTTTTGTTCACCTGGTTGATGTTAGATAGTTTTCTTCTTCAGTATTGTCATATTGATCACTTTATGTTACTCCACACAGATTTTGACTTTATTTACACTTGCTTCTCTGTAAATTCTTTAAGAATACTTCTGATGACATTATATGTTCAGCCCTAAGTATCAGATATCGGGGGGGGTTACTCACTTCAGAACAGGATACTGTGGCTTCCATTCACAGAAATAACAAAAAAGAAGGCTTCTACAGCCCATTACATAAGATTCTGGTTGAAATTGACTAATTAGTGCACGAGAATTTGTGAGGAAAGAGGCTGACAGAGAGAGGAACAGAGAAGCAAACCTAGTGATTGTGTAGGACTCCTTTCTTTTGTAAACCAGGCTCAAGGGAAATTCTCTTCCCACTTGCAAGGCTGCAAACAGCAGTGACACAAAGTTCTGTGCTGTGCTAAATAAGTGACACCACCTGCTGCAGGTGCAATATAAAATCTGCCTGATGGATGAGATAACTGGCTGTCAGACCTTTGCCAGCTAATCCAAAGCTACAATGTTCCATAGTATATTGAAAAGTTTTTTAACCTCTTCAGCATTTTCTCAGTTCTTTGAAAGGATATTGCCTCCTTTTATGTCCGTGCCTTGCTGCATGAAGAAGCTGTTTGAAAGTTCATAAACGTTTTTGTGTTTCCTGTGTGGTTTGTATACAAAGTCCAGGGCTCTGCTAGCATACAGCAACTGCCCTGCATCAAATTCTGTAGTATCAAATTTTGTATACTTAATACACTTTGTAGTAAGTGTAGAGATAGACTCAGCTTCCTCCAAGCAACTAAAGCTGAGGGCTTGCTGCATTTACCTTATAACTTTGGACTATTACATTGAATCCATTTCCTTCAAATGGAGATTTAATTTGTACCTGACCTGTGTCTAAGTAGCTCACTGGAGCAATCAGTAATGTACATGTAAAATTGACCATTAAGTTTAAAGACACATAACTGTATTTTCACTGGGTTTTTTTAGACACTAGCAGCTTTTCAAATCTCTAAGATTTCAGTCCTGAACTCTTCTTCTAAGTATCCTGAAAAATTGTAAAGAAATGAGTTGTGCACCAGTCCTCAAAATTAGAAATGCTTTCTGTGTGTGTGAGGGCATTGTCTCACTGCTACTGAATTTTTGTGAGGAGGTGCTCCCGAACTAATTTGTTGGGAAAATTAGTAATTTCTTAATTGCTATCTGCCTCTGAGTAGACACTTGTGCACTTGCTAAAGCACTTGTGCTTAAGCACCCAGGACTTTTCAGTGCAAACAGAAAAACTATTAGATTTTAAGCATCATTGTATTTAAGAATTGTTGGATAGAAAATTGAATGTAACTACTTTCCCAAGTCCTCATACCTATATTAGTCACAAATGTGACCATGCACTCTCTGAGTGTTCTCAATATGGCCACTTTATTCTTATCTTTGCTGCAAGTAAGGTCATCATGATGAGTATTGCCCTTCCTCAGGAAGAAGGAGAGGTTTGGGCAGATCATTGCCTTCACCTGCAGCTGAACACCACCACTTGGGCAGGAGAGCACCAGCTCTCATCTCTGTTACTGGTGCACTAGTTGTGGATGCACACACATTGCTCCATGCTGAGGGTACGTTTTGGGGCTGGGACTGAGGGTATGTTCCTGGGTTTGGAACTGGGAATTCATCCAGGCTGCTTCATGCACAAGTTCTCCAAGGAGTGCTGCAGCAAGAGCAGACCCACCTGACCTGT
Source organism: Melospiza melodia melodia (assembly GCF_035770615.1). NCBI lineage: Eukaryota > Metazoa > Chordata > Aves > Passeriformes > Passerellidae > Melospiza > Melospiza melodia. The sequence continues at coordinate 82,405,251 of NC_086198.1, read as the reverse complement.
TGGGTTAATGGTTGGACCCAGTGATCTTAGAAGCCTTTCCAACCCAAGTGACTCTGTGGTTCTATGACCACAGAGCAACAGGCTCAAGCTGCTGGACCCAGGGCACAGGAATTAATTCTGGAAACTGGTGAGTCATTATTTGTAGTTTTCCCACTACAGGCTGCAGGGGCTTTCCATGTCTTTTACCCGTATCCCTTGTAAGCAGCCTGTTTTCCATGTGGAAGTTGATTTGTTTCATTTTGTTCAGAGGTGTTTGGGTGGGGAAATGAGAGTGCTGGATCAGCCTGTGCTGATGAACACAATGCCTGCTGTCCTCTCAATAATGCACTCTGCTGTCTCAGCTGGAACCAGCTGCTTTTTCCTATGCCTTCTCACACAGGGACAGTGTGGGAGGACCAAATGTCACCACTGTGCCTCGTAGCTTTTGTTGGTGACCTTTTTACTACCCCACATGCAAGCCTGGCTAAACAGGATGTAGTTGCTTATTGAAACTTGGGCAGGAAGTTGAGGGTATAAGGAAAGAAAGAAGTAGCAATCTAACAAACCAAATCTAACAAATATGATAGTGCTTCTGCTTTCTGTTTTACTAATGTGGAAAAGTACATGCACAAAGAGCTTAATGCTGGGCTGCACCCCAAGGCTGATGTACCCATTTTGAATTGGAGAACCAGAAAGAGCCAGCACAAGAGCACGTGACAAAGCAACATCTAAAACGAGAACTCTTGATTCAAGACAAAACCAAACCCTCCTGTATTTGCACAGGCTCACATCAGTCTCCTTCCCCCATGCCTTTTCCCTCCTATTTCTCAAATACAATACCTGTGCACTGCTGAGGGGCATGGTGAGGGGTGACACAGGGCCACCAGCACAAAGCCATTTTATTCTTGTGTCAGTCACTGGATGAGCTGGTCCATCTGTCAATCACCTGTCGGATCTGCAAATGGGAAGAAGCTTACACGGGGCCCAGTGGACCTGCTTGGGCTGCTCATGAAGGTCCCCCCTCCATGCTTGCAGCTTCTTTTGCCATCTTCTGCAGCCCTCTGCCTCAGCCCCACTCCTGCAGTTTGTGCAAAGCCAACCTCTCAGGGCAGGTCAGTGCTCTGGTGCTGGGCACCAGCTGTGTCTGGGTTGTCTTTCAGTGACCTGGTACACTAGGGAAGTTGTGCTCCCTTGTCCTGTATGGGGGATGAAATGATCTAGAAGTAGTTTTCTCAAAACTGATGGAGTCAGTGACCCATTTCTAGATGTCAATCAGCAGGATGGGAAATTTGGTGATCAGAACAGACTATCAGTCAAAAATTACTGCTTAGGGAATGTTGAAAAGTGGCTTTATGAAGGAGAGCAGATACAGAACTGTAAATGTACTAAGTTTGGTGTGATAGAAACATTTGTGACTGAATGACTGTGGTTTCTCCAGAGACCTGGTGGGTGTGACCCAGGATGTGATGTTAGGAGCCACTGAACATCAAAGGAGGCCAAGAGAACAAGTTGATTCAAGGACAATCTCAAAGCATGAGAGTAGCCTATTCCAAAGGGCAGGAAGTCAAAGCTGTGGCAGGAGTCCAGCTTGGCCAAATCAGGAATTCCTGACCAAGCTCAAATGTTGGAAAAAAGAATAAGGAGAGAGCAGAAGCAGGGATGGACTGTCTGGGAGGAATGTAGAAGCATTTCCCAGACTGTTAAATTATGTAGCAAAGCTTATCTGCACACCCACAAGGGACCTTGGAGAAACAATGGCAGAGTGGGGAAACCAAGTAATATTCTTCCTGAGATATATTGTGGGGTGCAGGAGAAAAGCAGTTCATGATCACACAAGACTTGTACTAAGACATTTAGGAGGGGAAGCAAAGGTGGGACAAGAGGGATTTGGGTAGATTGTGAGGAGCAAGAGTGGTAAAATAGACAGGTAAGGGACTTAGAAGGGCAACTGTATATGAATAGCTGGCTGGTCAGTTCACTTGGCAGTGCTCTGTGTCTGCTTGGGCCAGTCTGTCCTGCCTTCTCCAGCTCCTTCCCAGCCCTTCCCTGGGTGATTTTTTCCAGTCTGTGTGCCCAGGTGTGTACTGGGGTGTGAGTACAGCAGTGGGTCAGTGTCCCTGGTGCTGGTGCCTGCAGTCAATGTGGGTGTGGGAGAGATGGTGTGAGCTGGTGAGCAGGTGGCATGACTTGGGAGAAGGGGGTGAATGTGTCTCTAAGGGTCCATTCTGGATGAAGCAACACCTGGGTGTCTCTAAAGTCAGGAGCTATGGGACCAGGGGAGTCCTAGCTGGTCCTGTGTGTGTGACAGACAAGCAGGGAAGAAATTAAGAAAGCCAAACTTAAAGCAAAGCTAAAATTGGTGAGGTGTAGAAGGGTACCAGGAATGGCTCCCACAAACAAAGCTGAAAAAACACAAAGAAAAAGATGGAGCCACAGCTGAACAGGATAGGTGACCCAGTCTCAAAGAACACTGATAAAGCAGAGGTGACTGACAAACTTCACATTCTCTTCACTGGCAAGGTCTGTTCTCATGTCTCATGGGCTCTTTGCGCCTACAACACTCACACAGGAGTTTGGGGCAGAAAATGACACCCCCATAGCAAAGACTGATTTAAGCACACGTGTTGAATCCAAGTCCCAGAGGAGACACATCTGAGGGCCATAAGGATAAGTGGACTTATGTCACTGCAAAGCCGCTCTTGTCCTTCAAAGGAGCCTCAGGCTGTGACTCTCTGGAACCATCATTTCCTGAAAATGATTTGCAGAATGTTTTCTAATGACTAGCTAGTGGAACTAAAGAACTTTATCAGACAGATCCCCAAAGATACTGGGATTTAGGGAATTGAAGACAGATGGAAAACTAGCCAATGTTTCCTTGAAGAAAAGAGCTGAAGCCAGTTACATGTAAGAGAAACATCCAGGTAGCTTAAGGTTGACTGTGAATGCAACATACTGTGGAATATTACTTGTGCTGCTAAAATTAGAATTTTAAGTGTTCTTGATAAAACATGTTAGGCAACAGGTTTTAAAATAAATAAAAATAAAAATAGCAGTCATCCATTATGACTGCTAAAATTCTATGTATGGCTAAGGATGCCATAAAAATAAAGCTGTCTTTCCAGTTAGGCAGTAGTGTCATTAAATAGAAAAGAGACAATACTATGTGTGACAGGCTCTTCCAGAAAGAAGACATTTAATCTTTTCCATTCTTAGAAAACTTAAAATATCACTGAATGATGTAGGGATGTCTGCAGATTATCTGGCCCCAGCAATTCCTCAAATCATGGCTAACTATAAGGTTAAATTTGGGTACTCGGGGTGTTCTTCAGTTCTTCAGTTTTTTCTTCCATCTCTGTGGATGAAGAATCAAGAATTTCTTTGGGAAGCCTCTCTCATATTTAATCAGAATTTCATTGCTGCACAGTTTGTCCTTTGTCTTTTCACTGTGTACCCCTGAAAAAGAGTATAGCTTCATCTGGACAATGCTCTCTAGATAGTAGAAGAAATTATCCTTTGTGGAGAACTTTCTGATATTCTTTTGGAAGATTTGTTGCTGTAGCATACAGAAGTGTCTCATGGAGAGCTGTGGTGTTCAGCCTTTCACAGGGTTCTGACTCCCATCCACATGACTTTGTAAAGATTTTAAAGAAATGCTTCCTCTTAGATCAGTATTTTTGGAAGAAATTGATGAGATTAGGGGAAGCTGGGGTAAAGAGTTTCAGCATGGCTGTGTCAGGAGAGATTAGGGGTTTTTCCCCCCAAAAAATATTTCCATTAGGGATTTCATAAAGCAGAAGTTGTGGACTCTGAGTCCTTGAGTCCTAAAATACAATCTCCATCTCACCCAATTTGTGTCTTTCCAAATGTGCTTACTTTCACATGGGAGGTCACTAAAAGAAGATAGGAAGAAAACTATCTTTTCCCCTCTTCAAACACTGTGTTATGGCATTGAGAAGAAATCTTTTATCAGTAAGTGCAGTAACTTTTCGAGATCAGTAAATTAACTTACAAAATCTTTCTGATTGCCTGGTAAGGTATGTTTGTCTTTGTATGGATGGTTACTGCCTGTTTTCCTGTGAAGTTCTCCTTCAATTAATGGTTCAGGGATGTTTTGAAAAGCTTTTTAAATTTTGTGTTTATATATATTAATTTCTCTAAAAATCTTCCCAATCAGGAAAGTTCTACCAGACATACCATAGAAAACTATGGTATGTCTGGTAGAAATTTTTTATTTTTTTATATAAACTCAAATTTTTTATATGACATTGTTTCACACTAGGCTATGGAGACAGCATAAGAAATAAAAGCTTTTCAAGGCCAATAACAGAGCTTAAGATTCCTGAATTGATCGTCTGCTTTTTCCATTGGTGTTGTGCTCTGCTGAAATGGCACTGGAATGACACATTTTAAATGGTTTCTTTCTAGGATGTGATATATGAACAGTCATATTATTTCAGCAGAATCAAGCAACTGGTAAGATGTTCTGACATGAACAGAGACATACCCTGAGCAGTCTCAGGAGTGGTGACATCTGTCCTTCAGCTCTGATGTTTCAAATTGCACTGCAGCTTTGACTGCCCTACAAACTAATACAACATGACTGGATGTGCGTTCAAAGCTCATGTCCAGGCAGGGCTGTTTGGAAACAGCCAGTCCTTGACCATTCTGCATGCAGATAGCACAGCCTGGTTCCTGTCCCCTGTGTGTCTGAGCAGCCCAGCCTCTCTGTGTGCTGGCTGTGTGAGCTCTCTTGCTGCCAGCTGGAGCCCTGACAGCACTGACGGTGCTGCTCTCTGTCAGACAGGGCAACACACACCAATTACTGATTTCTTTCTTTGTTCATGGTAAACAAAGATCCCAAAGGATCCAAAAAATTCTCCCTCTTTGGACCAAGTGTCTTCCTCCCCTTTCTGTGCTTGTTTCCCCTGCTGGCTCTCTTCAGTGTCACCCCATCTGCTCCTTCCCTGGGAGAGCCTGGCAATTCTACAGGTGCATCCTGAGCTTTGCTGCTCCTGAAGAATTTCCTGCTGCCACCAGTGCTGCTTCTTGTATTTTGCAATTCCCAATTCCTTTTTTCTTTAGCCAAAGTGCTGGGTTTGTAACAAAACAAAGTCATAGCTGAGGTTTGCACATTGATTTTGTCAAGGAACGAGGCAACATGCCAAGAGATCTCTTACACACCAACACACTGCTCCAGTGGGGAGGGATGTGGAGTAGTTCCAGAACAGTTTGGGGAAACAGGTTGCTTCATTCTTTTGTATCACCTTCACCACTTTTTGTTATGCCTTTCAGAAAATTATGCCCTTGGCAAACTAGAAAAACACATTCCAAACTATATTGTTTAAAGCCCAGCTCTGAAGAGTGGGAGGGCCATGTTTAATGACTCATTAATTCTACTTGAATCAGAATATGAAGAAAGTGTTTTTTTACTCAAGACATATTTAATTTATAAAAAATTTTAAAGAGCTGTGATAGTTGAGTTTGCAAGTAAGTGAGAGCTTTACCAAAGCTACATCCTATCAGTGAGGAATCTCTGATGATTCTGGTGAGGTTGCTGTACTTTTCTAGGGCAAAGCATTTTCAAGGTTTAATTCAGTGCAGGGGAAAAGCACATGCAGTAATCCTACCAACTTTCATGAAACTGAGTGCCTGTTTTCTAGCCAGGACTAATTGTTATGCTGCTCACACATTCTGAAGAGAAATACCCATAAGGCTCCCATCTCACTGAGGCAGCCAAGGAAACACAGTTGATACAGAATTAGGCTCTTCAACTCCAGGAGTGTATAAATAGCACAATTACTTCTAAAAGAATTAGACAGGGTAGGCAGGCCACTTGTAAAGGCTTTATGTGATGGCTCAAAGGTCAAAACCCAAAAAACTTGACAAAGATCTTGTCTAGTTAGCAGCTATCTAAAATATGTATTTGTATACATGTGTAGAAATATTTGTCTGGGATTTGATGCTGCATTTTACAAGACTATTGGTTATGCTTAGTGTCCTTAACTGCTTTTGAAGTGATATATGTCAAGTGATATATGTCATCTAACCCCCTGCTAATGTGCAGTAGTGACAGAAAGTTCTGGGTGAAAGCCCAGAACATACATTCTGAGTTGTGGAAATACCAGCTTTGGATCTTCTGGTACCTTTCATCAAAGCAAAGGGATAAGTAAAAATGAACTCAACACAGGCCAGCACTTCCTACAGTTGGAACTTGGTATCAGAAGATTAAAATTTCCATGGGATACTTATTTCTATTCATTTTCTTCTTTGCTTGCTGCTCTTCAGAATGGCACAAAGTAACCTAGGATCTTTTCCACATCTGTACCTTGACACAGAGTAGCAGATAAAACACCTGTAATTTCTTTAGCACTCTTTACTTTACCAGCACAAATAGGGAAAAAATAAAAAAATCTTCCTGCAGTTTGGTAATTCAGAATTCCCCACAGAATTGACTTAGAATTCTGACTTCTGCCTATGATACTTAGATTCTTTGTTAATTATTTATTAAGTATTGTAACTAAGGGCATAAGATACTCCAGGCATACTGGAGGAATTCTGGAGGATCATCTCTGTCTGCACTTATGGAATTTACCACATTTACTGCCCCCACAGCCCACAGGTATTCCTAGTCAAATGGCCACAAGTGAGAGACCACTTACATCACTTCAACAGCACTGCCTGCCGCTGGGAGGAAATGTACACTATAATTTCCAGCTTTGTTTTCCTCATACAGGAACCGCATCACTTTCTGCTCACACATTCTGCTAAAAATACAAAGTAGCTCATCTGAATGGAGATCAGGTTCACCTTAGCTGCAGAGACAGGGAGAAGGTAGGAGGAAGGGGCTGCCAGCAGCACGGGCCCTCTGGCACAGGGTGAGGGGACATTGGTGCCACCCTCCCAGGCTCCAATTTCCTGCACCAGCCTCCCTGCCAGCCTGCACTGGGAATGCTGCTGCTGTCAGGGAGCGAGGATCTCTGAGCTTGCCTTCATGATTCTCAGGAAGCTAGGAAATCAGATGCCTGCAGATTGTAAACAAAATCTGACAGATTATATTCTTTGCCTCTTACATAAAATTGCATGCAAATTTTGGCCAGGGAGAAGCTGAAATTAGGAAAAACCTGAAAATCAAAAAGAACTTGTGAAGTGTTTGAGCCACCCTGACATTCAGCTAAATTAAGATACTGTGCCTCCCCATACTGAGCTATTTTAAACCAAACTTCTTGGCTCTGCTAAAAGCACTCTTCTTCCACTTCACACTATTGTTGAAGCAAAACACATCAGAATTATTTCTAGGTAATTCAGTTGAGAAAAACACTATAAAAGAGTTATCTTTAATGGAACAAAAAGTATTATTCAAATTCTTGAGGTTTCAGGTCACATTTCACTACACTGAAGATTGTTGATTGAAAACATAGTCATGTCAGCTGAATATCACATCGAGACCAATATGACAAAAATAAACACCGGCAGTGTAAAAAGGGCAGAGAGGTGATCAAGTTGTCCTCGCTTTATTCTCATAACTTTTTACTCCAGAGCACTCAGGACTTTGCATTTAAAAATAGGCAGAGCAGGTGTGAGCAGATGTACATGTGTCCATGCATATACAAGCTGGAAAAAAGGAACTACTCTGAATTGGAGTTCAGCTTCTGCCAGATACAATGACTGAAATGCATGTAGCAAAAAGAAAAAGAAGGTTAGTAGGAGGGGAGACTAACTTCTATACAGGAATGAAGAATGTGAGATAACTGAGTTCTTACGTGGTCCACAAAATGGTCACAGCAGGAAATACTGCCTCAGTCTCAGTAGCTTCCACAGGTCTGTCTGCACAAATGCAGAAAACCTTGTAATGCTCCTGTACCTGATGTTTTCATTTGCTACAAATAGTTGGGTAGGAATAGATTTACACAGGATTTTGGCATCCAACAGGACTCAAAAATAAGTGATATACATATTGTTTTCATCTGAAACATTTTCTCCCTCAAATTCACATCTGGAGATAGCTGTTTTTGTAGTACTGCTAGTACAAATATGAATGCTTGAAACATTTTGAATTTATATTTGTGAATTTCCCCAGGCTTGAACGAGTTTAAGGAAAAGGGTAGATGACTTTTGGACAGTATGATTTCTCCACATTTGGCACAGCTCTTACATTAGACATTGCTAATCAGAGCATTTTCTGAGTGTTCAAGACATAGCACAGGCTCACCTGGCTGACAGTCACCACTTCACTGTAACGTTTATCTGCAAATAGTGCTATTCACACCCTTATACACGTAGAAATAATAAAAAAAAAAAGTCATGTTCAAGTCTCTCCCTCCCTCTGGGAGTAACAAATGACCTTATTGTTTCTTGCTTTGCTGACACTCCTGCCCCTCAGCCTGAGACACCAGTCACACTGCTCTTTGCAGAGATCAAAACCATTATGTTAAACTCAGAACAAATGATTCACACTCACCTTGAAATCTGCTGCCTCTAAAAGTCTCAGGAAACCTCTGCATCTAGAACTTTGCCTTGTTGCTTTTTTTTTTACTAGCTATATTATTTGGTTAGCTAAAAATCTTCACAGATATTCCCAAGTTTTTTAAGCAAGTTTGAGACACTTTATTGAACAGGTATTAGAAAAAAAATTGCTATCATTGCTACTGAGTTGAAGTAATGGGAAAAGAGGAAAGAACATTAGAAATAAGAAAACACTGCAAGAGGTTCTCAGTGTGTTGTTTTTGAGATAAGGCTATTCATTAAATAATCTCAATTGTTTAAACTGAAGTGATCCTATTTAATATTTTAATTTTTTTTTCCAAAACAGAATTTCTACAGAACACTTTCTACATAATGTTTGGTACCATGTGTAAGTGCCAGCACTGACTGTGCTGCTGGAGTCAATTACATGCAGAGGCTGGAAAGCTTTCATAAGCTGGAAAGCAAAAGTTGGCCAGCTGGGATGCTTGGCTTGTGGCTGCAAGTTGCCTAAGAGGCACATGGCTGGTTAATGGGATTAAGCTGCTCTCTGGATCTCACACACACTCAGCAGGTAGCACACACCAGCCCTGATGATGGCTGGGACACCTGGGAGCCTCACACACGCAATCTCTACAGCCTGTGGCCCAAAATGTGTCTGATAAGATCTGCTGTGAGCAAATACAACTGATGCCATCTGCTGTGGGCAAATAGAAGATTGATCAGAATTGCTTGGCTTTAGCTATCTGAGGTGTGACTCGGACACCTTTAGCTATCTGAGGTGTTACAGATACCTTTCTTACTACTCTGGTGGCTGCTGTAAACAATAAAACATGAAACAAATCAATAAAAAATGAACAGGATGCTCAAGGAACTAATCAAAGAACTAAAGTAACAGCACAGATAGGGAACAATTTTGAGGCATAATACAACCCAGATTTTTAAAGGTCTGTAACTTTTGATTTCAGTACTTCTGTACTTTCAGTACTTTTTTGTGTCTGAAACAGATACAAAAATCCTCCAGGCTGGAGCCTAAACCCTCCTGTGATGTAGGCAAACCCAAATATGTGTGCAATGTAAAGAGATTTGCATTAAAACCGAATTAAAGATTATTACAGGCAGGGAAGCAAGACAAATAAGCAACTACAACATATTTTAAATACTTTCTCTTTCAAACATACAGCATGATACAGTTGCATCAGGGATTGAAAGGATGCAAATCTACTATGGACCCTTAAATCAGATTCACTGAGATAACAGGAACATCCTCTCCAAGTTTCCTGGCAACCAGTCAATACAAACACAAATAAATAATACAGAAGCTAAAAGGTGCAAAAAATAGCGACATACAATTATTCTCTGTAGAATGACTATTTTTTTCTGTAGACTTATGGGTCATCCTGGTAGCTGGATGTCCTGGTGGTTTAGAGGAGCCTCTAGCTGAAGCACTGGAATTCACACAAGTAACCCAAGAAACCTCCAGGATGGCATCTGCTCTCTCCTCAGTGTGTTCTGAACGCTGTATCCGAGGTCACTGCAAGCAGGCCAATGTCTGACTTGGCAGGTTCTCATCTGAATTTGATATACCATAAATCACACTGTGCTGGAAAAACTGGGGAACTTTCTAGACCTGGTATTTCTGACTATTTGCTATCCAGGGGCCAGGAAACAGCCAGCTGAGGAACAGCTGCGCAGACGATGAAGCAATTGACATTATGTGTTAAATTACTGCACGCAATATGCACCCAGAATCTTGCTGTACCCCAGTTTTGAAGCTTGGCCCAAGTACTGGACCACTTATGAAAATGAGTTTACTTTTCCACTGTTTTACCTATTGCATCTTGTACCAAGTGAGTATCAATTTAAGATCTCTCCTACTTAAATTTGTGTTTCACCTTCCCAAAACATGATAATCAGTCATTTAGTTTCCAAGGTCAGATGCTAGGATAGTTTTACAAACAAGTAATCTCTGTGGGTGATGTATGCATAGTATCATTTTTCTTTCTGAAATATGTGAACAGGAAGTATTAGTCTTGGTTTAATTCTGGAGAATAAAGATAAGAGGAAATAGCCATGAATTTTTCTAGAAAAAGAAAATGAAGGGTGAGGCTTTCTAGCAGCAGTGGGATAATTTTTGATACGGAAACAAGCCACTATCTAGTATGCAAGGTTTTAATATGCAAGTTTTGCAGTCCCAAAAGTAGGATGAAACTGCAGTTAGAAATCAGCTGAAGCAAAATTTATAGCCAAGGCAAAGCTAAGGCAAACAGAGGATATGGATTCAGTTGATTAACTCAGTACACTAAAGCAAATCTGAACAGAAAGCCTGCAAAAGAAACAAACATGAGCTTGTTCCAGCTGCCTCCTCTGTCTGAAGATATAGGTCCTCTTTGTGCTGCTGGTGCAGATCTGAAGAAGAGAAAACAAACAGGATGTTCACAGCACAGAGCTGAGTTAGGATTCTTTTAAATATCAGGGGTTTGTTGCCAAGGGTGAAGTTTGTGGCCCAAGTGCTAAGCTAGAAGTTTCTTTATATGAGCCTGCCAACAGATTCCCTTTGGCTGTCATGATTCTATAAACAGAATATCTTTGCAAAACCCTGGGAACTCTTCTTTCTACCTTCACACAGGTGCCTTCTTGTCTCTTCACATCCATGTGCTATCTCTGGCCTAATGCTTGTGATTTTGTAGTGCTCTCCTAGACAGCAGTGGTCCTGGAGGATTGTATTGCACTGGGGGCAGTAGTACCCAGATCCACTTCCATGTCTCCCTGACATTGCAATAATGCAAATAATCCATGCCACCACTAACAGCTTGTCTGGCTTCCCTCCTGCTTGCATTTGTAAGCCATCGCTGCCATCTAGTGGGTGTTTTTTACTCACAACTTTTTTCTAACGTCAGGGCGTCACCTTAACAAGCCGAAGTCCAAATGTGACTCAGCAGGAACATCGTTCAGGTCTGGAGAGGAGGTAAGGGGCACCACCACCATGCGAGAAGCCCCAGGTACATTACAGCACCTTCTGGGCCATCCCTCTGCTGCCCTGGCCCAGCTCTCTCCTTTGCTATGCCTGTGTAATGGGAGTTGTGGTGACACAAAAAGTCACTTGTCCAACTCTGATTTTTTGGGCTCAGGACATTATTCTGTGGAGGCTGAGAGGGCAGCCATCAGCCTTGGAACAGCAACCAGCCCTGGTGAAAGGGGATGCAGGAGCCCCTGCATGCCTGCCCCACTGTTTAGTGTGGAAGTGTGAACACTGACAGCACCTGCTCTGCAAAGGAAACTTTTCCTAACAGATACCCACTCCAATTAGTGATACCCCCACTGACCAGCCCCCAGCCAGCTAATGGACCACCACAGAACACAGAAAACATGCCTAAGAAGGTAATTAATCATCAAATCATTTATATGCATCTGCTTAAGGCTCTTTTTGAAAAGGCAGCTCGTTTCTATGGAGGTGGTGTTATTTGCTGCAGAGAATTGAGTGATTCTGGGAAGAATGTAAGTATTCATTGGCTTGAAGTATTTAAATTACTTAAATTTCAGGGAGAGGAAATGATAGTTTTGCATTTAGATTGGGAAGCTCTGTTGTGATTTGGGATAGATAAGAAATTAATCAAATTTATTACAGTGCCATGCATGGAGGATGGAATACAGTGCTCATGAAGGAAACAAGCAAGGAAACTTTTCCTAAGGAGGATGAGAACAGCTGAGTTGCTCTGGAGTTACCCCAGGAGAGGGTGAGGCTGGTGTTTCAAGTTCACCAGGGATTGTGTTACTGTGAGTACCGACAAGGATGGGAGGGAAGGGGCGGCTGCTCCCCTGCTTGCACACTGCAAACGCCTTGTGGCAATACTGCAGAACTGCATGCTCACCCTCCGCTGAAAGGAAAAACACACTAGTGGTTTCCAAAAACCTTCTCATCCAGGCTTCCTCAGCTGAGTAGCACACACACATCACAAAACTTTGAGGAAAATTATTTAAAACCTGGGAGAGGAGAAAAATCTTCTGTCAAGACCTCAATAAAATATTGTTTTTTTCAAAGTCCTGTGCTCTTCTTCCAGTTTGTTATTATTATCATTATGTTCACAGCTATTATTTTGAAGGGGATAACTGTGTTTTCATTTGACACGTTGTCCTGGGGTGACCATTCAGTTGCAGAACAAGGAAACCCTATTTTAATCCACTGAGCAAGTGGCATTTTGTAACCAAAGCCCTAACAGGAAGTCTGTTCTATGACCTACTGCCCAGAGGTCTGGAGCTATCAGTGGGATTTATAACCCTGCCATTTGCATAACATTTATATGCTAGGATATAATTTGCATGCAATAATACATGTTGCATTGCAAGATGAGTAAAATTTTTCAGTGACCAGCAAGAATAGGGAATACTCACTTTCTGTCAGTGAAGAACTGACATATGTTACAGAACTGGGCATATGCTACAGAAGGTGCTGTCCACCTCCTTTTCTGTACTGCAGGAAGCACTCCATCAATATAGGAATGCATGTACAGCCCCTCCCAGAGGCAGGCAAGCTGGAGTTGCACCTCTGCTGCCATAACCAGGGACAGCAAATCAGGACTTTCACTGCAGATGTTGTCATTGCAATATCACACAGGTATTAACAAACAAAAATTTGAATAGGGAAGAAAGAAATAAAGCATGGATTATCCATAAGAAGACTATAACCACAAATCAGTGTTTATGTATTGATATATTCTACAACATTCCAAACAGTGAGGAAGTTCTCATTCAGATGTTCAAGTATCTCATGTGTACCTATATATGCCATAGCATATAGATAACGAAACATAGTCAGAATTGAAAACAGTAATCTTTACTGTAAATTCACTGAAATACATGATAAATTAATATAGTGCTCCTCATATAATATAGATAAATATGAATAAGTAGGGAGTTTGGGAGCAATGCTTGCTAATCAAGAAGTTATGTCTTGGACGTAATCTGCATTCTTTGTAGATAACTCACTGGACCAAGGTAAATACATCAAAATCTAGAGATTAAGTCTCACACAAAATGGAAGATAAAAGAAAACTTCCTCAAAATTTAGAACTGAAAATTCCAATAGTTGGGTAAATGTCTTTTAGATCTGTTGCCATTTGATCTATAATTTGATTATTCAAGAAATTTTATTAATGAAAGCAACTTCAAATTTGTAATAGATTTTATATCAGAACAGTGATATGTACCAACTTCACATCATCAATGATATACAGTGTTACTGTGTGATCAATGAGAACCCATTAACACCTAATTTTGAACAGCAGGTTCAGCTCACAGACAGCTGTGCACAATTTGTGAATAGAAACTGCTAATTCAATCCACAGTAACTAACAAATTCAAGAGCACTGTGTATTGCATATGAAGAATATATAACAGGTGGTAGAGGTGGGATCTGTTGACTTCTGCCTAATTTATTCAGTTGTAATGACACTGGGCTAGGTTGAACTTCTTTTACTTACGATGCAAAGGCACACTTAGAATGATCAGGATAATCCAGGCAGAGTAAGAACATTACAGACCTGTGAAAATACCATTTTATTTACCACCTTTCAGGCAGACAACTGAGAAAAAAAACCATGAAAAAATGAAACAAATTCACAGTACTATCACGCTTAAATCTTCCCTTCATTAAATTTATCTTACAATCTATAGGAAATACTAGAGCTGTGAAAGCTATTGTGAATAACTGGTAATTCAGCAGACATTCAATAGTGTTTTTAACTATTGTTTAGATTTTAAATCCAAGTACGTGAGGCCATCTTCTGTGTCTGACATTAAGAACAATGTTCCACTCAATCATACAGTAAGATGGATTGTTTTGCTCAATAAGCAACCAAAAAATACCAAGTCTTAAAAATGTGACATCATCCCTCCAACATATCAGTCCCTCCTGAAGACATGACATTTATAGCACTTCAGTATTGCACAGTAAGAATCAAAATAGATAAGGTTTTCACTTACTTGTAATTGTCAGTGCAAGTGACATCAAATCCAAGAGTTTTCAGCCTGGTTTCTAATGTCTTTACACTATTAGTTCCACATGAATCTCTGTGAAGAAGGTTTTCAATATTATTGCAAATCTTTTGTTTTATATTTTTTTCACTGAACTTGATGGAATTAGTAAAGTAAATCCCCATTACTTTGCCTCTTCTGTATTCCATAACACCACTAGAAGAATGGCGTACACTGCTCTTTATGTTTCATTTGCTTACATTACAGTGGTTTCACAATTCATCCTTTTCACAGTTTACAGAGTCTGGAAGATTAGCTTCAGCCAGTGTAGCATTATCAGATTCTATTCACTAATAATCCTATGTTTAATATTTGACTAGACAGAAAAAGACCTAAATAATTTTGTAAAATATTGTTTTGTTTGTAATATTCTTTGGCAACTATTTAGGTAGTGATAAAGTTGATGCTATCTGTCTTTACACAATAAGTATGTTATAATAAATGAGAATTATACTTGTTGTTTGAATCTTGTTCTCTCTCTTGAATACTGAATAATAGAAAAATACAGAGAGAAAAAACTCAGAAACATTCCTAAACACAGCTCTTGTTTCTAGCACTGGTTTTTTAATTTGTAGTCCAATTAATATAAAAAAGTTTACAGAACCTACTGAGACATCTAAACCTGCACCAACATAAAATATTAAGGCCAGTGCTACTTATCTGCTGGTCAGTAAATACCCATGACTAAAGAAAGCATATAGAGACCAACAAAGTAATTGTAGGAAACAATTAATAAAAATATACAATTACTCCCATGCATCCATTTACTGAAACATAAACTAAAATTCAGTGCTTGTCTTAGCTTTTCTTCGTAAAAAGGGCAACTTTTGCAAAGATTAGCTGTAAGTTTTTTCACTCCCAGAGGGTATGATTCTTTTATTTAGAGAGACTGAAAAATGCTAATCTGAACTATGTTATGTACACTCAACAGCATTGTGGTAAAATTCACAACAGACAGCCCAAACTGTTTGGACTGATCAGTTTTGTTATATTTGCTTATTAATTATTTGTTTGCTTTATTTAAATTACCAAAATTAGCAAAATTAGACACTTTTAAAGCCTACGTTTTATTACTGGATTAATTATTGAGAGAAAAAAGAGCCACCAGTTGGTATTTGCCTGCTTCTACAAATTTTCAAACAGTTAAGATAGGTGAAAATGAAAAGAATGCATATGGCAAGGTGAAAGAAATATCACTAATCAGCATTTAATCTGAAATTCAGATTGACTCTTAGTAAAACTGTTCATGCTCTATCTTCATTCGGGGTCTAAGATACACACACATCTAACCAAGAGTTGGCTCCAGATCTAATATTAGAATTTATTTGTATTTTCTCTAATTCTGGTATTTCTCTACTCTCTGAGAATGGCAGGTTGTGTCTCCTGTGTACATGAAAGCATCTAAAATACTTTGCTTTAAGTAGTATGCAAATACAATCAAACAGAAAGATAAGGTGAAATTATAAAGACAGGTTCAAAAGGGAGAAACTAATTTTTATTTTGAAGACACAACTTACCTATCTGGTCCTTCAATATCATCCACAACCCAAATGACAATCTGTGAGATTTTGTCTTTCTGGAAATTAGGTATTTCATAATCTGCAAAAAAACTGATTGAAGAAAAAAAAAATTAACTATAAAGAACATGAAAATCAAATAGTCCTTTTCCTCTTCTGTATTAATGTATTCACCTAAAAGTGAACAAGAATGAACTTTCAAAAATGCAAAAACAAATCAAAAAGCCTTTGATACTTCCTCATAATATCTAATCTAAGAAGCTATGAAATCCAAAGGTTGGTTTAAATGTCTCTAGATTGATTTTTTTTTTTGTGAGATGCTGGCATTTCAGAGCCATAGATTTCTAACCCTTTTAGCAAGATACAGTGTAATGATTTCTTATCTTTTAGGGTTTTTTTTTCACTCAGAAAGCTTGAAAGGGCTGAATGCCTGGTCCAAGTCTGGGCCTGGGTCTCTCCTCTAATTTACTATTTGATATCATGTGTCTTCTTAAATGTCTGTATCAGCACTACAGTGTCTCTGAGCCCTTTTAAATGTTCTCAGACCTCCACAAAGGTCTCAGAACGTTTAAAGAGAAGAAGGGACCATTATTTGCCTTCCTGGGACCAGCAGTGACAACATGGGTCTGTTCTCCCAGCCCTTCAGGCTCTGCCGTGCTAGCACTTGTGCTGCTTGCCAGGGGCTGGTGCTTCATGAAGTCAGCAAATGATTTCAGATTTCTGGAGAAGGGGAACAGGAGGACAGATAGCAGGAGTTGCTTTCTCTGGTCCAGTCTGGTGTGGTGGTAGCTGACCAGAGACCAGCAGCAGCAACAGCACGTTTGCCTTTCTGTCCAAGGTGTCCAAGCCTGCCTAACACATAGTGAAAATATAACAAAAAATAAAGATTCCAGCTCATTTACTCAGTCATGCATAGGCTATTCCCAGAAAAAAAGAAGCTTGCTCCCAAATTTGGAGAAGTGTTTAACTAGAGGTGTCAGAAACTGTGGAGGAACAATGTACAACCGACTTCAGTAAAACCGATTTTTGAACTGGCTTCTATTATTAAAGAAATCCGCCAACTAAATTCATACTGTGTGAATGAGCAAAGTTATTTTGCCATGAAATGAGAAATAAATCTTAACTGAAATGATATCAGGTGACTTAATGGTGATTTAAGTGTACAAACTTTAAACTGAATAAACTTTGAAAAGTGCTTGAAATACTTGAAAACAGACCAGAGAGATGGTTAGGAAGACAGGCAGATCTTTCACATTACTTTTGCTATTACTTATTCAACTTCCAGCTTTTTTCAAACATGATCTCTCAAACAAATTCAGTCATAAATGGACCAGAAGATACAGAGCAAAGAAAACAGATGGAGTTACTGGCTTTGTTTTCTCCTTGGCAGGCTGAGTTCCAGGGGTGATTTCACTGGTTAAAATACCACCAGACTGGTAACCCAGGGGGCTGGGGGAATTAATGTGTGTGTGAGATGCTTTTTGAAATAAGGAATCTGTAAATTAACAGAAATAAGGAATCCATTTCTAAAATAAGGAATCTATAATAGATTCTGGGTATTGACCTGCTGCCAGGTATTACCACCTGCAGAAGATTTGATCCCAGCTGACCATTTGACCAGCCCAAGAAGACAGTTTAAGTCTTTGTGATTGGCTGAAAGCTGTGTACAGAGGTGGATGTTCTGAGGGACAGAGGTAAGTAGTTAGGAGGTGTTTTGGAAAACATGGTTCTTCTTTCTCTCCCATCCAGAGATAAAATTGCCTTTCAAAGGTTATTTTTAGGGAATAATGAATACACAGGAAGAAAGTCTCTTCTATGGGTTTTTAAAAGATGCAATTTTTTGATCTGCCTTGGACAGGACAGTTGCTGAGGCAATGAAGGATGCCTTTCTTACCACAGGTAAGCAGTCACTACAGACACATAGTAAAAGTCCTAAAGGTTGTACTTTTACAATAAATTCTGAAAGTAAGCTTAGATAAGCTTCTGCATGGTGGCACACCTCTGAATCAGGAAAAATACACCTGTCCTTAATATAAAAGGAACTAAGAAGAAGAAGCAGCTCATCTTTGCTATTATCCTCCTCAACAAACATTTTTTTTTGCTTTCTGAAACAATAAGAGACTTCAAACTACATTCACTCTTGGTCATGGAGAAACAAATACTTTCCCTTTAGAACTTACCAAGTTTGCTGGTAGGTCTGACAAAAGCTACACTCCTTATAACAATATACTCTATTTATACATGTCCCTGAAGAGAAATTTCATTGACTCACATCTTTTTGAAGATATACACATTTTGCCACAGTACATTGGCTGACTCTGGGGCAGCCTTTAGAGCATTCACCATGCTTGCCACAGCAGTTTGTAAAATGCAGGAGTTGAAAGGATTGTTCCCATCCAGTATGTATTATTCCTTCAGCTAGGGACAATTAACAGTTGTCCCCACAACTCAGCAGCCTTTGATGCAACAGGTCCTTTCAGCCACACTTCCCATGCTTTGTGCAGCAGACGACCCAAACAATTGGTTGACTTTTCTATTTTTTTGTAGTCATCCAGACTCTACACAGAAAATCACACTACACAGACTCCGGGCAGAAATCAGTCGGTTCTCTTACCCTGGCTGTGGATAAGCTCCTCCCTCTGCAGAACCATTCAGCAAGACCTGGATCACCCCAGAGCTGTGCTTTGCATACTGCAATAGATAACAGTGCTTTTCAGATCTCTCAGATTTGTCATGTAACTTGGTATTTTATTGCAAACAACAGTAACCGAGGAAAGAATTTTACCACAAAGACTATTGGAACCACAAAAATAATCTAGACTAGCACCCTAGCAGGTCACTGAAGTAAAAAGGACAGGAACCAAACAGGCCATGGTTTAATTCAATGATTCTTCTCAAGCTATTTTCTCACATTTATAAGTATTCTTCAGCACAAAAAGAAAGCACTTTGGCATTCTCTATTGAGTTTGATATGTAAGTAAAGGGTTTTCAGCAAAGCTGTCAAATTAGGACCTGTAATCAGTAGACAATCAGTATGCTTACTGTGCTTAGTATATGGTTTTTATTAACAAAGCTAACAGAATTTTAACACATTATCTAGCTAAGGTGAATGTTAAGTTCTCCTTGCTAAAACATTTGTAGCTAGTCTAAAATAGTGTATTTCTATCAGGGGAAACAATCCAGTAGAGTTACAGGTTTAAGTCTGCTGTGAACTAGCAGTGTTTTCTTGAACCACACTGGACACACTCACAGATGTATGAAGTCAGCACTAATAAAATATTTACAGTGACTGAGGCAATCCTCCAGAAAGAATCCACTGCATTGTTCTCACATTCCGCCATGGTGGGGCAGGATTCATAGTCCAGGCCTGTAGGAAGGCAGGGGATTTGTGCCATTAGAGAGATGATAATGACTATAAAATTGACTTTAGCAAGCAACTAAATATATTTGTGCATTACTCACTGACCCACAACCTATGTTTGACATAGCACTGAAAGCTGTTGTATTTTTTCAATTATCTTCCATCCTCTGTAGTTTACACAAACAGTGACATTCTGAGGATTCAGTAATTTGGCTGAAATGGCTCTAACTCTGTTCCTGGGATGCAAGGAGCTCCAGGTTCAGAAGACTGAATGAGAGGTTTATCCCCGCTGCAGGACCATGTAGATTTCACTGTGTGCTCCCCCGACTGCAGTGTTAAATATTCACATGATACAAGAGAGAACAAGACAGTGAAGTTATCCCTGATTTTTCATGGGGTAAGAGCAAATTTAGCTTCTCCAGGACACAGCAGTTGGTCTCCATTATGGTTTTACAGATAAATGTTTAACACAGCTGTCATTGTCTTACCAGGGCTGTCTGCCTGCCCACACCAGATCAGAAAATCTGCAAGGAAGCCAAAGAGAGTATCACCCACAGACATGTAGCGACGTCCTCTGGCAGCAAGGCTGGTGACTAGCAGCTGATTATTTTCCCAGAAAAGAGACTAGAAAAAAAAAAACATAGAGAAGAAATGTACCAACACCTGGGTGCAGACACAGTGAGATTATGGGGTATTGAAAACAGCTGAAAACATGTTTTGGTATTTCTTTCAAAATCAAGCTAATAACCAGAAATGTTAGCTATCTCTTTAAAGGAATAAAGTTTTTTAATTTTCCAGAGGTGTAAATTCTGATCACAAGTGACTTGAGGAACAGTAGTAGTTTGATGAGAAGGGATATAGTCCTACTTTAAATATAGTTAGGCCTAGCTTTGCCTGCCTCAGCAGACAGATTTAGGGGAAGAAGAAAAAAGGAAGATATTTATAAACCAGATATATGTCACCAGAAATCTCTCAACGTTGCTATGTTGGCTTATGGTGTGAAAAAAACCCCATATGTCTAGATGTTATTTCTGTGTTTGCAGAACTCCTCATGAATTAAGCCATGTTGACAGTAGTATTTGTTGGTTTAGCTTGTAGCATTTAGAAATGAGGAATAATTGTGCCAGAGGCACAACACATCTTTTCCACTTCCATGGTTCTTTGCCAGCACATCAAACCCTTACTGTTCTCTGGCACACAACAACACCCTCTCTCATTTCTGCTTTTGCTTGTTCAGTGTGTCAATGTTTAACACGGCACTGCCATGAGACTTAGCTGTGAGGAGTAAAAGCAAAAGGTGATAGCAGGCACAGCATTGGCAGCCAGAGCACCTAACTTAAGGAAAAGCAGAAGTGGAAGTTCAGGGACTGTGGCAGAGCTCCCAGCACAACAGGAAAAAGGGGAGGTCTCTGTAGTATGAAAAGAGAGACATTGCTGAGAAGTTAATGCATAAAATAAATGGAGCCAAACACATTGAAACATGCTATCAAGTCTGAGTCTAGTTTATAAACTACAGAGTCTAGTTTATAAACTACAGACTGGTCAAAAAGAGTGACTCACAAATCAGTTACAGAATGACTCGTCAGTCTTGAACTGTGTCACGTAAAATCTGTTGAATGTCACAGGGCAATTAACATAAAAAATTATTACCTTGTTAGGTGGAATTGTGTGAAATGTGAGGTTGATAAATAATTCATAATCCTCAGGTAGAATGCTGCAAGGATCCTTGTTAATAAATGCATTTTTAAATGCTTCCCATATCTGTGAACAATTCTTCTCACTGTAATCATTAAAAAAAAAACAAATAGCAAAATTGTTTTTTCAAAGCTGAGCAAGAAAGATGCATGTTCTCAACTCTTTGAAGTACCTCAATTAAAATTCATATAAGGTTAAGGCAGAAAACTGAAGTCAGGGTAGCTCAGGAAGAGCATAGACATCTTGTCTTCTGAGTCATAACTGCAGCAGATAAGGAAGAAGTAGCAAGGAAAATATTAGCATTTACAGTGTGGAATTAGAAACACATTATGATTCAACAAAAACCTTAGTAGGTATGGTATACACAGCAAGTTTGCTCTTCAACACTGTAGAAATACTGAAGAAATAGCTTTCTTTAAAATTTTTCAGATTCAAAACACCATTTCAAATAAACCATAGCTAAACATGCAATGCTGCTGGAATGCAATACTACTCTTAAAATGTCAGATTCAAATGCAGGACAAGTTGCTAAAAAGCTTTGATGGTAGAGTAATGATGGTGACAGATGCCTTCAGCTTCTAGGCCCTGGGACTGTGCAGTTTTCTCTTGCTGGAATGAGTACAGTGACCAGGGACTGTACACACACTGTCACTATGCAGTAGCTACAAGAAGTACAAGTATGTTGCTAGCATTCAACACTTGGAGTGCTGAAATAAGATGCTAGGCTGTGCACTCCTACATTTCCCTTCTGCCAGCTCTGTCTTGGGGACAAGAACCTCCATGGAGGGACAAGACAGGCTGTCTAGAGATGTAAGTGCCCTATCTCTTTGGACTTTCAGGATCTCACCTGTCACAGCTCTGAGCCTGCCTGGAGTAATTAGGAAGGGAATTTCTGTTTTCACCACTTTTCCACAATACCTTCCCCACATAATGCTGTGACAATATCTATGCCAGGAACACTCTGCACAACAGAATAATTATATTATGTGCATACAGCCTTCCTAACATGAATGGCTGTCATTGCAAAGCTCTAGCTTGAACAACAGTAGTCCTGATAAGTAAACCAAACTTTGCCATTACAGTGCTTTGCTCAGTTAGTATTATCCATATACAGCAAGGTTTCTGCTGGTACAGGTTCTTTAGGGAGCTGCTTTGTGACACTGAATGTCACAGACACTTTAAAGGAGCCCATGTGATGAGCTCTGCAGGAAATAGACCACAGATTTTCTTAAAGAAATCTCTTGTCATGCTTCCAACAACTATATAAAAATTCCCTATATACTGTAAGCAGATATGGATATTGACCTGAAAATTTTCAGTGATGCAATATGATCCTTGATCACTAGTTTCAAGGTTTAAACAGATTTACTTAATAAAAGAATTTGGACCCTATTTCTGATTTCAAGCTGTTATACTGTATATACTTAGGTCTCATTTTGCTAAAGAGCTTTCTACTCAAAGCACTTACGTTAGTACTTGTGGGTTATGATCAACTGAACTTTTAAGATCTTTCTTGGCAGGTGCATCCATCAGTAATTTTCTGGTTAACTCACATATTGCTTTTTTTTTTTTTTCATGACTTCTCACCCAGTTTTGAACAGCTTGTAAATCAAAAGGATTATTCTGCTCTGAGACTCAAAACTTGTTAGCTGGCAAAAACACCTTTTGAAACTACAGGGTTGGGGAGGCCTGCTGTTCAGGACTGCTTTCAGGACAATTCCCTCTAATCTTACTAGACATTAATAAGTCAGATTAATTTCACATTATTTAGTTAAAAATTGTTTTCAAAGCTTTCATTATATGCTACAAATAAACAAATATGGATGAATTATGCATATGATTATGAATTATATGCATTATAGGAACCTTAGTGTTGTTTAGCGTACTCCTGTTAGGAAATGTCAAATATGATCTTAATTCAAATTCATCACTTCTGCATGGCCACAGCATTTTGTAAAATGCCTCTTTTGATTGCCATTTTGCACATTCTGTTTTAACATGTGGGAAAGTTTTTCTTCTGTTCCTACAAACATTTTTATGTTTTAACAATCTTGCAGTGTAAAGACATGTTTTGCTAGCTTCCTTTAAGTTAGCAAAGTCTTTTTAGAAAATTTGCACATAAATTCAGAAGAAAAACCTATCCAGGTGGTCACGTTTCTATAAAAGCTAGCCAGAGGCAACTAAGAAACAGATAATGAACAGAATGGGATATTAATAATTAGAATATCTATTTTGCACCTGTGCAATATGAAATTTCCATTTTCTTTGGTTTACATTATTAGCTTCTAGAGCTAAAGGAAAGAGAAAAATCCTCACATTATAAGAAATCAGTTGAGTAGCTCTTCTTTTAATAATGCCATTTTTGGTCTAAATTCAGGAAAGTACTCTTAATGTCCTGCCTGGCTTCATGCTATCCTGAGCATTGATGAACATATTCAAACATCTAAATTTTAAAATCATGTTGTGAAAATGTAGCCAGAATTCAGTAAATCACAAAACTATCATAAACATGAGACACACAGAAATGTTTTCCAGAATATTGCATTTATATTTCTAAAAGTCCAACAATTAACAATACAGTTCAAATTTCTACAGTAACTATCCTTTATGTTGCTCATTTTAGCATATTCTGGATTATTATTCATGTCCTGTTTCAGATATAAATGAAGTGGCATCTGTTAAGTCCTGCAGAAGCTCTACCTATCTATAGCCTACTGCATGACCAGATTACCTACACAACTGTAAATTAAGTTCACATATTTTATATTATGTAATAT
Organism: Melospiza melodia melodia; assembly: GCF_035770615.1. Taxonomy (NCBI): domain Eukaryota; kingdom Metazoa; phylum Chordata; class Aves; order Passeriformes; family Passerellidae; genus Melospiza; species Melospiza melodia. The sequence goes on along the minus strand of NC_086198.1, from coordinate 82,381,429 downwards.
ATTGTAGGAATGTAGAAATCTACCCTTAAAGTTTACTTCCACTTTCCATTGTGACATGTTTATAAATTTGGTAAGCTTGAACTGTTCCACTGAAATTCATGCATTGTGTTATTTGCATGACAATGATCTTTTTTCCTTCATAAAAAACTTAAAAGAAAACACTTCTAATAGGTTAAGAGTATTATTGTGCAGAAGTATATTGTTTCGCCTTTGTTAAAAGGGAAAAATTTGTTTTAAGTCCTTTATCTTCCTCTTTTGCAACAGGAACTGAAAATGGGAGGTTAGGGAGTGGAGGTGATATTTGCAATATCTAATCCTGTTTAAAGAAAGCAATTCAATGCCATTGGAACACAGATAGAGCCCCTCTGCAAATACCTCTTCACCCTTTTAGGACAACTTTTTAGTGGTAGAATAAAGGGTTGAACTCCAGGAGATTGTCCTTCTTATTTTCTTCCTCTTTACTGAAGCCCTTACAATGCAAGGAAGACAGAAAAGTGCTTGTTTTAGCAAAGTGTGTGATTTACCTCCAGTTCTGTATAATTAGCACAGCCAATAGAAGCTCATAGATAACCCCACTGGAGCAGTTGATTAGCACTTGATTTTTCAGGTGGATGGGCTAAACAGTTCCTTCAGTACCACAGGACAGCTGTAAAGTGAAGTGTTCCCTTTTGAATATGATCTGACACAAAGACATGCAAGGCAAAGCTGTCTTCCCAGGACTACTGTCAGATCTGGTACTTCCAAAACACCATCCCTGTCATTTCTCTGTTGTTCTCCTTACAGAAAGAAAGGTGGGGTGCAGTGGGCAAAAAAGTGAAATAAAGAATTGAAGAATTAAAAATCTTGCCTCAATTAGACTACTTTAGTTAAAATATGACATCCATCAAAGTCATTTTGTTGTTTCCAGACAGCTACAAGCATGTTGGCTTCAAAAGGATCACTAGCATGGCTAGAAGCATAACTTCCAGCTTCTGATTAACAACCATTTTGTACAGAACATAAAAAAATAATCCAGAAACAAGCAAAACTTACCCAACAGCAGGGTTCACAAGTCTAATATACTCATAGCATCTTCCAATGACAATACTTTCCAGGTTTTGAGTAGTACCTTCACCTTTCCATTTCTTTCCCTGCACTGCTGAGAAGCTGTTCATACATAGAACAGAGACAAATAAAAGAGGGAAAAAAAGGCTCATCATAATGAATTCTTGACAATCCGAATTCTTGACAATCCAATACTTAACAGAAAAAAAAAAAAAAAGAAATAAAAAAGGAGAGTTCAATTTAAATGGAAACCTGCAGTCTGAACATTTAATATTTTCAGTACTAGCGACAGCTCAGCACAGAAGACAAAGGCGGAAAAAAAAACCTTGCTGGAAACTATAACCTAACTATTTCCTGGAACGATTGCAGCAGAGGGATACATCACTTCCTCGTGTCTAAACTATTCCCCACTTCTGAAAAACGAGAAACTTTAAAGGCCACCTGGTGATAACTGAAGAGAATTGCAGTATATATCCATAAAGGGAGGAAAAAAACCCTAACCGCTTGAATACTTAGGATGCCTTTGGGTCGCTTAATATTCGTTGCTGTGCTTCCCTTTCCTAAACCATTAAGAAATGCTTGCAAGCAAAACAAAACAAAACAAAACAAACAAAAAAACCAAACCTAAAATATGCAGTTACAGCAAAGACAGTGTAAATATCCAAGTCTCTGAGTTATCTTATCAGGGGTAACATTAGTCAGCTCTTTTTCCATCTCTGCCCTGGGCAGTGACAGTGGCATTTTGTTGTGATGACATGTGCATCATGTGTTCGTGAAAAAACCCTGCCTTGCAGTCATGAATCAATCATAATGAGAAACATAAGGGTTACAGTTTATACCCTGTGCACTGAACAAATGTCTTCAGCTTCTGTTGTCATCCTCCTCCAGGTTCTTTCCCCTAAGTACTCTGTTAGAACGTCAAAAGGCACCAATCAATCTAATCTTCAGAATATTCCCTGGTACACACTGCTGCAAATACAACCACATTGGGTTTTTTTCCTTTAAAAAAAATAAATTCAACCTCCAAGTATTTTTGCACTCACATTTCTGAGGAACCATGCTGGTTCGTTCTTTCTTTCTTTCTTTCTTTCTTTCTTTCTTTCTTTCTTTCTTTCTTTCTTTCTTTCTTTCTTTCTTTCTTTCTTTCTTTCTTTCTTTCTTTCTTTCTTTCTTTCTTTCTTTCTTTCTTTCTTTCTTTCTCTCTTTCTCTCTCTCTTTCTCTCTTTCTCTCTTTCTCTCTTTCTCTCTCTCTTTCTCTCTCTCTTTCTCTCTTTCTCTCTTTCTTTCTCTCTTTCTTTCCCTCAGTGAATTTATAACTTTATTTTTTGTGTACTTATTCATGTAGTGTTATACTTCTGTTGATACACTGGTACTCAGCTGGTGGATTTTGCTGAAGGAAAAGTCTGGCTAATCATTGAGTAAATTCCTGATGATGGATTTCTGCTATAAATGTGATGAAATATAGCCAATTGGTTGCTATCTGCAGCAGAGTCTTCAGGAAAGACTTACTTCAGATTTACTCAGAAATGGATGTGAAATGTTGTGCTTGATATGGTGGAGATACAGGAAATTATGTACTTTACTCCTGTTGCTTCTCTAATGCTTTTTATTCCTATTTCTCTCCCTAACCTCTCTATGTCCATGCTGATAGGGCACCAGAACAATAATAAAATGGTTTCAAGCCAATACTTTGGATTCAGGATTAGAGAGTGCAATAATCATAGAAGTCACTGAACATTTTCTTTTATTATTGACTTTGCTGCAATCTAATTTTGCTCAGTAATTTCAAATCTAACAGAAACCAGAATGTGATGTGATCTTCTATAGAGAAATGTGCAGAAATTGTCACTGATTTTTGCATCAAGGTTAGAACTTTTGCTTAAATTATACAGTATAAGTTAAGAAGTCACACAGATACTGAACGTTTCTCCAAGTGCACACCTGGTTAGGACACAGCACCTTGGGAAAGAAGATGTGAGTTCCTTAACAAATAGACAACCTGTCAAAACATCCCAGAGGAACTGGATCCAAGAGTTGTTAGGATCCCCATTTCAGCTCCTGTCAAGCTTCCCTTCCCCACTGGCAATGTCTAGAAACACAACATCAGGCCAGGAGGGCCTCTGATCTGACTCAGCACAGCCATTTTAAATTTGTGTTCATATTTTTGTTCTAAATATTTCATATTTTGTTCTAAATATTCTAACAATTTCCAGGGTTCCAGAGTTGAGAGTAAAACCTTAGCTCTGGCCTGAACTTGTCTACTTCTAGCTTCCAGTCACTGAATCTCATGATATCTTTTTCTGTTACATTAATGAAGAATCCCTCCTCAGAATCATTTCTCCATTAATTCTTGTAAATTCTTGTCAAAAATTACCAAGTCAACCCTTAAACTAGTCCATGAAAATTCAGTATTTTAATAATTGTATCAGGTAATTTTTCTTGTAGTATTGTAATTCACTGCCACAAACTGGCTGCCCATCTTGCCTCCTGAGATCTGCCAATTCACGGTGGATGCAGATCACCGTTCCTTCCTCTCTGTCCCTTCTCTCCTAGATGATGTTATTGCTCATGAAGAAAAGTCAGAAAATTGGCAGCATATTGTCTCTGGAGATACTGTAGTTCACTGTGACTGTGGTCACAGGGGTTCTTGGATGAGGGAAGAGACGAGAATGTTGACTCCATGTTTCAGAAGGCTTGATCTATTATTTTACGATATATATACATATTACATTGTAACTATACTAAAAAGAAATAGAAGGAAAGGTTTCCTCAGAAGGCTAGATAAGAATAGAATAGAATAGAATAGAATAGAATAGAATAGAATAGAATAGAATAGAATAGAATAGAATAGAATAGAATAGAATGATAACAAAAGGCAGCTCTCTCAGACTCTGTCCGAGATAGCTCGGCCTTGATTGGCCATTAATTATAAACATCCACGATGGGCTAATCAAAAATCCACCTGATGCATTCCACAGCAGCAGATAACCAGTGTTTACATTTTGTTTCTGAGGCCTCAGCTCCTTAGAAGGGAAAAAATCTTAAGAAAGGATTTTTAGTGAAAAGATGTCTGTAACAGTTCACAAACTGAATATTAACCCAAGCAACCATGAAATGCAGCAAATGTTTACATTCTGAACCCCAGAAGATGAGGAACCAACATGTTCTCTCCTGTTATTTCTATCAGTTGGGAGTGGTAAGTTCCAGCAGTAGGAAGGTGTAACAGATGGTAACATTAATCCTCTGCTACTACTCAAGCATGAATTTCTGAAAAACCTCAACTCTGTATGGCCACATGCTCTAGGCCTGGAAATAGGACCTCATATTCACAAGCTCCTCTGTAAGCAATGAACTTCAAACATTGTTTCTTAAGGGTTTGTGTCTTCAGTGCATCAGTCACCTACAGCAGTAACACAAGGTCTCACCTGCTCCCTTGTGTGCCAGGGCACACTCTCTGTGAAAGTCATGCTCCAGCCCAAGCCCAGAGCTCTGCTCACTTGCCAAGCAGTAAACACAGCTGTGTGCTGGCTAGCCAGCTGTGTAACACCTGTGCTTCGCCTTCCTTTCTTCCCTCCTGTGTAACTGCTTTCTTTTCCCACACCAAAGTTGTAAGAATTTAACCTTCCAAGGTTTGTACATATTTGCAAATATGGCTAAATAGGTCAGTGTGTTCAAAAGTCCTTTGAGGTGGAAGGGATTCACGGAAAAGGAAATGCCTAGCTCTGCAATTGCTTAAGACTCATTTCCTTAGATAAAGAGATAAAAAGATTATTGTGCACAGTGTCAGCTAAGTAACACTCATGAGCTCTTCTGCTTAGTTCACTATTTACTGCTTTTACCAGCATTTTATTCCCAGCATTAGTATGTTGAGAAATACCAGACTAAAAACTCACGTGACTTTGCTGAAAATATTTCAACACATTTACAATGAATTGCTTACACCTATGACCTTGCTAGCTCTAATACATTTAATATCTGCAACATAGACCTTGTACAGTTTTCAGTCACAAGGGCCTGCTGCATCTATTGTGTGTTTGACGAAGTATTTTGGTGACATTTACTGAGCATTACAATGCTGGTCAACAGTTTTACAACACTACGTGTTGGTTGACAGTTACAGCTTTTGTCAAATGGATGTGCAATCTCAACTTGGGGCAGTGTTCCTGTTTACTTTGAAATGTTGCACAAGCAGATGAGTATGACAGGCAGGTGTTTCTGGTCCATTTGCCTCGTATGTTAAACAAACACACTTTACTTGTTTGGCACAAATGCTGCAAAGGGTTGGGTGCAGATTCCATGCTGCAGCGTACACAAATAGCTTTCCTAGGACCTTTCTTGGTGAGGTCACACTGCAAATCCTGTGTCCAGTTCTGTGTTCCTCAGTTCAGGAAGGACACTGAGGTGCTGGAGCCCATCCAGAGCAGGGCAAGAGCACAAGCCCTGTGAGGAGCAGCTGGGGGAGCTGGGGGTGTTTAGCCTGGGGATGCCAAGGGGGTCCTCAGTGCTCTCTCAAAACACGTGTGAGGAGCTGTAGCAGGCAAAATAGCTGTAGGACAGGACAGTCTTCAACTGCTCCAGGGAAGGCTCTAGGATGGACATTAGCAAGAATTTCTTCACAGGAAGGGTGGTTAGACATCGGAATGGGCTGCCCAGGGAGGTGACTGAGTCACCAACCCCGGAGGTGTTTAAGGAAAGGCGACGTGGCGCTCAGTGCCATGCTCTAGCAGACAAGGTGCTCGGTCACGGGCTGGACTCCATGACCTCAGAGCTCTTTTCCAACCTAACTGATTCTGTAAATGTTTTTTACATCCGCAAGCCGCTACCTTGGCCTTGCCAAGGCATGGGATCTCCAGTCGGGCAGTACTGCAGCCCACAGGGACGAAGCTAGGGCTGTGCTGCCGAGCAGCGCACATCCCACAGGCACACCCGCCGGGCCGGAGCCGCCCGGGCCGAGGCAGGCCCGGCTCTGCCGCTTCTGGCGGGAAGGGGCGGGGCCAGCCGCGCACGCGCGGGGCGGCGGGCGCGGTCACGCGGGGCGGGCGCACGCGCGGTGCGGATGCTCGCGCCGCCGTTCGCGCCGCCGTTCGCGGCGCGGCTCCATGGGGAGAACATGGCTCCCTTCCCCGAGGAGGTGGACGTGTTCTCCGCCCCGCACTGGCGCATGAAGCAGCTCGTCGGGCTCTATTGCGACAAGGTAACGGGCCGGGACGGCCCCCGCACCGCTGCCCCGGGGCGGGCGGGAGGGTTTGGGGAGTGCGCAGCTGTCAGCGCCCCGGCCCCACCGGTAACTTCTGCCCTGCGCTGCCGCGGGGCTCCTGAGCCCCTCACGGGCCGCCGGTGCCGCTCCCCGGCCGCGCAGGGCTGGGGCTGCCCTCGCTGCCCTGCCGGGAGCCGCGTCCCGCCGGGCCCGGCGCGGAGGGGCGGCGGTGCCGCGCAGGGAGCGCCCCCCGCCCGGGCAGCCCGGCTGAGCCGCCCCGGGCCTGGCGCTCCCTGCGCGGGCAGCGCGGCCCGGCCGTGCTTGCCGTGCTTGCACTCAGGCGGGGCACGGGACCGTGCTTGGGGTCTGCGCACAACGTTCTGCTGGTCGGTGGTGTAAAGGTACCCTAGGTATGTGCTTTTATTTTTAGTAGAAGTAATTTGGCTCGTGGACAAAGGTAATTTTTATTCTTGCATCAGAGTAGTTAAGTAATCAAGGCTGGTGTGTCACCTGAAAGGCAGACTTCCCTGCAGCAGCTTTGAGTGTTGTGGGAGGGTTTTGGGCAAATACTTCACAGCCGGCACTCCTGCTGCAAGAAGTTTTGCCTCCCATCTCCGGGCATAAATGGCTGTTTGGGAGAGCCAGATTGGCCAGAGAGATTGAAAAGAACGGTGAAGTTCCATGAGGGGCAGTTACAATGGCTTACTGCTGCCAGCAGCATGGGAGAGCTCATGCTTCCCGATTTCCTCATGGCACCTTGCACTGCTCTGCGATTCACCACATCCTTTCGTGTGCCTCTTCCATTTGCTAACAGGTTAAAGAAAACCTACAGCTGTTTTTTGCAGGATTTGCTAACTGTGCAGGCTGACCACAGGGTCTGGGGGCAGGAGAAGGGGAGACCTTGTGTAGTTTCTTTCACTTTGCCTTTTAGTTGAGAGTACATTTGCAATTAACTTAATCTGTGGTGGCAGAAAAATTTGTGCTATCGGAACAGAATGAATTTATTTGAATGGAAACAAACACCCCCACTGACTCCGGGTAGCTGTTTTAGTGTGTTGTTGACAGAGCTAAACAGGTTTCATTTAAACATCCAGATCTTGTAGTCGCTTGGGTTTTGTTCCTAGAGAGGCATTTTTGTCACTTTTGTTGAGCCTCCCACAAAGTTTTGACCAAATTTACCTTGCCTGATAAAGCTTCCTGGGGAGCAATTACTGGTTTTCCTGAGTATTGAAAAATTTTATTAAAACTATCCAGTTTGTAATGTTCATAGCCTTTCATTTTCTAACAGTTTTTATACAGGAATTTTCTTGCTCCCCCTTTCTTTTGAATAAGGGCAAACAGGAAGGAATGGCACTTTTTTAAAGTGTTCAGGTTTACGTCCTTTAACCCTGTTGCAGAACTTGGGGTGTGTGCCATGCCTGTGACTTTTTATAATGTCAACTTGGCACCAGAAAAGCTCCCAGTATTTGCATTTCTTTCTTGTGTGATTGAGATGCTGCAATTAGGTAAGTCTGTAGTTCTGCTTATATGGCAATTGTAATCTCCAAAGCCATGCTCTTGGTAAGTTTACTTTGACCTTGAGGGTTCTTTGATTTTGTGAATTACATGTTACCTGTGTTCATCAGGTTCCCTTTATGCTGTAATATAGTTGCTGCTAGTGTCTGAATGTGGTAAATTCCCCCGAATGTTAGTGAGGGTGAAATGGGCTCGTCCATCTTTGCTTCTCAGGAGAACAATTACATTGTTTCTGATGGATAAAGTACGTAGGCACTTAAATGATCCTTTAGGACAGAGATACACAGTTTATTTTGTTCTCCCGGGACTTCATGTGAGACAGAACAGTAAACTGGACATTTAAGCTGTTTAGTGCTTTAGGAAAGTTATTCTACTTTTTTTAGCTGTTGCTAGCGAAGATCTCCCTGTACCTTTGCTGCATTCCTAAATGACTTTTTTACCTGTATTGTATACACTGCCCTGGACTTGGATAATGTGAGTAATTAGGATTATGTTTAATAAGGAGATCCACACTGTTGCCACATCTATCTCCTACTCTGATGATGAGAAAATTCTTAAAGTGCTCTGAGGATGTCCCCCCTGTAGGCAGTGGAGTGCTACAGCAGGCAGTCTTTATAACTGAAATGCTTGTCCTGATGCCTGACGTCATCTTTGCTACAAATAGAGCAGATTCTGTTTTCCCATCTCTAGTGAACCGTTCTCCGTTTGCAGAAGGATCTTGTGTTGATCTGCAGTTGTAGCCCTGTCCTCCATCTTAGCTTAAGCAAACGGATTCATTCTCCTCCATCACGTGGGTCAGGCTCGCTGCACCTCAGTGTACTTGTTGCTTTTGTCAGAACTAAGCTGCCATTCTCTAACAGTTTAAGCTATCTGACTGCTGCTGTTATGATTGCCTGCCTCTCTGGCTCCCATCAGTGCTTGAGGTGACTCAGGCTCCAGACTGGCAGAAAACATTTTTTTTCTGAAGCAGGGTAGGTTTTCTGTTGATGTGGTGCTGCCAGCAAGCCCTGGTCAGATCGGTAGTGAGGCAGTGGGAGGCAGGGAGTGGGACTGTGACAGGCAGCAGCTGCATTGACTGAAGCTGCTGTGAAACCTCAGCCTGATTATGTCTGTGCTTGCCTGAAATCTTGTGCACAACGGGACAGCGCTGGTGTCGAGGAGAGCAGATTTGTTGTTCTGCAGTTCTTTTTTTAACAGCAGTGTACTTGCTTTGTGCTCCTCTAATCCCATATTTCTCTGAGGGCTGATGCTCAAATTCCCTTTCATTTTTGTCATTAGGCTCCTGTCCTGTATGGAGCACTGTGCACTGGTCCCAGTCAGCGTGCTGATGTCCAGTCTCTGTTGTCGCATTATGGTCTTGTGTTTTCTGCACTCGAGAATGTGCCACTTGTGTAATACCAGCTTTCCTAGCTGTGTCTGAAAGCATTGTATCTGTCACAAATGAAACACAGATTTCAGCTGGTAATGAAAATCCCATTTTGGTTTGGCTGGAGACTGGTAGCTTGGGCTTGAGAGCACTGTTTGCAAGTGTTTGAGCTGCCCTGTGAATTCCTGCAGGCTCAGTTACTTTGCTGTAAGGCAAAACAATACCAAAAACCTTAGAGAGCTCATGATCTGTAACATGTATCATTTTCCTTTTAGGTGGTTTGGTTGTCTTATCAAAAGGAAGTCAGATTCTTTTCTCTAAACAAATCTGTGCTGGCCAGTTATTACTTCTTATAGCTTCAAGATTGGGACTACTAAAGTAGCAGACTCTGGTCTACCTACAGACTGCACTTAAATTTTGGCTAGGCCTTCCCCAGAAACAAGACACCATGTCTTCCAGTATGGGATTTCAAACTTCTGCTGGCTTGTGGAGTCACTGCAGCCAGAGCATGTTTTCAAATCTTTGTGGTACAGAATTGCCCAGCAAGTTTAGGGTGCTTTGGGAGTACATAAAATGTTGCACTCGTAAATGCTGTAATGAAGGTACTGGTGTTTGGTTGGTTGTTCTCACGTCCTTGTGTCTGCCTCTCCAAACTGGTGTGGATTCATCCTGTGGCTGAGTGGCTGTAATAACTGGCTGCTGCTGGAAGGGTTAATTGCTGATGATATCCTTCATGCTTGTCTGGCTGCTTGATGAGCAGCTAGTTCATCTGGGCAACTGAAGCGAAAGGTGATTCAGTAAAACTGGCTCAGTAAGAGGTCAAACAAGCTCCAGAACCAGGTTGTCAGTATGGGAGGGAACAAGATGAACCATGGCAGGAGGGAACAGCTGCTTTAACAGCTCAGCTTTATTGTGAAACCTTTGGGTGCTCGAGCAAAAGGATATAAGGTCCTTCTTTTGTTTGCCTGACTCCAGTCTCCCGTGACCTCATCTTTCTACAAAAGACCTCTGCAGTTATTTCTCATGGTTCAGTAATTGCTTTGGCTAGTTCTTCCTGGAAATTTAGATCAATTTTGTCATATTCTGGTGACTTGAATGCATTCAACTTGCATAAATATTTAACTAGTATTTTTCTTTTCTAGTCTACACTTCTGACTCTTTGCTAAAATTAATTGCTGTAAATATTTTTCCTAGTTAATTTTTTCATGCAGATTTGAGCAAAGAAGACATTATTTTTTTCTGTTGTCATCTGCCTTTCCTGTTAAATAGTTGACTTAAAGTATCATTTTTCTTCTCTTATAATCTCTGTTCTCTGTCCTCTTGAAGTCTAAATGCTTTGTTCAAGTTACCTGCACTTACCTTTGGCTTCTGCTGAATAGAATGAAGTGTTTTCATATGTTAAATTCGTGATTTTCTTGTGTCATCTGTAGTGTGATGAAACATTTAGAAGTGAAAAATACTCAGAATTGAGTGGATTTGGCATTGTAAAGCATTGGACAGGGCGTTATATAAGCACATCAAGATCATGCTTTTTCTGGCAGCCAGGGGGACTGAAATCTGAAAAATTCAACCAATTAACTTAGGACTTGCTGTTTCAAAGTGAAATGTTTTTCCCTTGATGCCCTTGAGAGCAGAAAATGCATGTTCCAAGAAGATAAGTGTATCTGTGTTTCTAATAAAAAAGTTGGTAAAGCTTTTTTCTCCTTTTGAAATCCCTTTTCAATATTTCAGTACACTGCCATTCATTTTCCAGTGTTGCTTCAAATAAGTGTGTGTTTAGAAATTCATAGTTTTTGGTTATTCCCAATTAATGTGCTGTAGCATTGAGCATCTGCCTTCACCTATGTTTGGGAAGAAAGAGCTGCTTGAGGTGTTTAGTCCTGGTAAATCTGCAGACTTAGGCAGACTGTGCTTTCACTGCAGGCAAAAGATGGAAGGAAATTCCTTCATTGATAGTAGGAAATTAAATCTCCTCATTAGCATCCAGGGACAGAGGGGCAATTTGTTGTCTATGTCTGTTTCATCAGGAGCTGTACCAGTTATCTTTCTTGAGGTTTTTCAGAGCTGTACAGCAATTTCACTTTTTTTTCTGGACACTTCCAGCACTTGTTGCTACCTTCTCATTGTTTATTTAATTTTGTCTATCAAAACACCTATTTTTTCTTACTTAGCAGATTCTTTTATATCTTTTTTTGCCTGCCAGACATGGTAGCAGTTTTTTCTCCCAAGTAATTGCTTATGAACTATTTTTGCCCCAGCATTATATGAAAAAAGTTTTCTGTTCACCTTTCACATACTGCTCTGATTTTTCATCCTCTCTCCCAGTCTGCTCTGGAGAGCAGTAACAACCCACCTTTGTCCTTTTTGCAACAAGTTATTCTCTCCTGTTCTGTGTTACAAGAAAAAAAAAAGAAGAAAGAAAGAAACTGATGTCTTCTAAAAATCCAGGGACTGAGGAACTGTAATTGGTGTGTATCAGTGTTAGTACAGGTTTTGTGCAGCTATCCTAGAATATGCTTTAACTGATTAAATACTGCAAGGTGTAATTGTTGAGACTTGGCTTTTTGCTTTCACAGTTAGTGCCCAAGATGGATTAAACTGGGGTGGTGAATTTTTCCCGTGTTCACCTTTGTGTTAGGAACGTGGAGTCACACTGGTGCAGAGGTGCAAAGACACTTTTGCTCTGGTTCTGTTTTGTGAGTTACTGCAGTGGGAGATTTCACTCCTGGGGCTTCAGGTATGACCTTGCAGAGGGCCAGAAGAGCAGGTCTTAGTAGGAACCTGTATCCTTGAGGGTATAAACCAGGAAAGAAGTCTTCCATGGCATGTAGAATAGTGTGACACAGGTAGATAAATAACAGCATAGTTGCAAGTGTTCATCATGATTTCATTCAAGGTCCTTGTAGCTCATATATTTAGTAGCTTTTTAATTGGTTTTAAATTTTTTTTTGCTTGTTTCTTCTCTACAGACCTGGTGATATCCTTTTTTCTTCCAGCCTTGGTGAGCTTCTGCCTGTGGAAATCACATGGTGAAAGAGGCTTAGCTGATTTTATCAATGCATTTTGGGCTGTGCTTTCTACTGTGAACCCCAAGAGGATCTGACATTTGTAGCAATTGCATCACTGAAAATCTTGGTTGAGTTAGTCCCATGTTGTAATTCAGATCTCATTGTGAAATGCTCTTCATGATTCAAAACCTCATCTATAGGTGTTCATTAGACAAAATTGACTGTGGATATAGTACAAGACACTGATATGGAATAAACCAATGAAAATGGAAATACAGGAGGTTTTTTCACTGTGCTGATGTTTGGCATTTATCAGCTTGATCTTAGCCTTTGAAAATAGAATATGAGGTTTCACCTTCCCTGTTGCCAGTGTTCTTTGAAAACAAAATAATTCTGTAATTCTGTGTGCCTGAATCTTCTGTGCTCTTTCTTGGTTGGTTTTGGTTTGTGGGGCTTTTTGTTTGGTTTGGGTTTTTTTTATTTGAGTAGTTGGGTTTTTTAAAAAGCAACTTCAAGACTTTAGTGATGCTGCAAAACAGCTAGAAGATTACACAGAGGACGGGGTGGCATTGAGAAGACAACATCAGAAAAAAGGGCATGGGAAAGCTTTGGATTTCTTGTTGAGTTCTGCCACATTCTGTCCTTCCTGCTTAAATAATTGCTATTATTTTGGGTTGACCCATTGCCAAGATAAGTGCCCAGGGTGGAAAACTGATTTCTCCCCTGGTTTAAGGCTTCACGCACATAAAGGGGTGGGAGTGTGGAGCAGTTTAGCTAATTCTCTTACTGTTTCACATAAAGAGCAAGCCAAGGAGAGGTGACACTGAGGACAGCCATTCTCTTGGCTTGGCTACCTCAGCACCTGAGTTCTTCCTTGGGGACAATATCAGCTGAACTTCTTGGGGGTTCCTAAGTAGGACATGGCTTGTAACTGGGTGTTACCAGTGCTCCAGCCTGGTGAAGAATGAACCCAGTAAAAGGCAGAGCTCCTCCCTGGATCAGTTCACCAGAGGGATTCATGGTGCAGCTGCATGATTGCCAGCACATCTTGAGGGAAGCAGCAGCAATGTGCAGTCAGAGGCAGGGCAGCTCCCTCGGTGTGTTTCCTGCTCCATGCCCACGCCCTCATTTCCAGCAGATTAACTATAACATGAAACCACATGCTCTTGCTGTTGACACAAGCACACCTTGTTATAGATTTTGTTCCTCCATTTTATTGTGCCTGGAATTGAGATAAATGCCTTTGCAGAGTCCGGGTTTGTCCTTTGAATTTTAGTGCTACTGCATGTGCAGAGTGCTAATATCTTAGAATGTAACAGTGAAAAGATACAGCTGGCTGGTAATGCCTGCTCCTTTTTTCTCCTGGTGCTATTCTATTCTAAAAATCAGTTGGTTTCTTTCATAGAATGGTAGAATAGGATAATTCTGAGTATTCTGAGTTGGAAGGGACCCGTCAGGATCATTAAGCTAATTCTTGGCCTTGTGCAAGAATGCCAACCCCAAGAGTCACACCATGTGCCTGACAGCGTTGTCCAAAAGCTTCTTGAACTCTGTCAGGTTTGGTGTTGTGAGCACTTCCTTGTGGAGCCTGTTCCAGTTCCCAGCCACCTTGTGGGTGAAAAACTTTCCTGATAATTATTGTGATATCTTTTTTCTTTTAATTGGAATGGTCTATCAGCTCCATAATGAAAAATATTTTATTATTTTTAAATTAGTTTTAAATCTAATTAGTTAACTAGTGGTAGAACTCCACTCTACATTGATTATCAGGAATAGTATATCTTTTATTTCATCTCCTATGGCTATCAGCTGATTGTCTTGATGTGGTTATACACAGAAAACAGAATATAGAGGAATGACCTCTCAAAAATGTAACTTGGGATGACACATAAAAATGAACAATTGATCAAGAAGACCAGGAAGAAAAAATGCCTTCAATTTTTTAGCTTCCAGACTGAATTTTTAAGGTTAGTGGTTGTTCACAATTCATGTGCTTATAGCGAAAAATTTCATTTGAAATTAAGCAGCTTGTGAATATGTAGCCACATTAAACTTTTTAACCTTGAGAAAATATTCCATTTTAAATTAGTGAAATCTGTAGGGAGAGTGGAAAAATAAATTTTTTTGCTCCTATTCTCCTTCCTCAAATTTTTGTTGTTTTCCAGCTTGTAGTTGGGAATAGAGATACTTGTAACTGGGAATGTTAGCATGCAGCATAAGCTTATGGCTGTGCTGGTCTGATAAGAGCAGTGTACTTTTTCTTTATTCCTCTTTGCTGCTTTCTCCTTGTTGGTTCATAGTATGCTTGGAAGGAAGAAGCAAACATTTTTCACTCCTTAAATGTATTTTTGGCATAGTTAATAGGAAAAAACTGTTTCAATTTACTCACTGTAAACTAACATTGCTGGAAAATTAATTTCCTTCTTCTAAGAAGACATTTTTCCATGTTGGCACATGTGTAAAACACTTCCAGAAACCAAGTTAAATACTGTGTTTTGTTTGGTTATTTAATTAGCAGTTTTGAGCTTCCTTATTTATTCACAATATTTTGGATAGACATGTCTATGTCTTCATCAGATAGAAAGTTTCACTTTTTTTTAATGAAAGCACTAAAGCCATGAGGGAGATGCAAGAGTTGAGGGTGGAGTTATTTCAGTTGAGTGTTGTGAACGTGAAGCACTGTCTAAAGAGCAATTGCTGTTAGTATTGCCAGGATTGGTATCTTGTTCTTAAAGCACAAAAATTAAACAGTGTGTTTTAGTAAGGAAAGATGAATGTTTGCTACAAGTCTGTACATTCACCTTGACCATGTTAATGGCTCTGTTATAGTCCAATAAGGTGGACACTCAACTGAAGCTGGCTTATACTTGTCTGAGCTACAGAGATTTTTCAAGTCTGGCTATGCTTTAATTGCATCATTTATTTTCTTTAAATAAAAGTTTAATAAATAAAGTAAATTTAAAAGCTCCTGGCTACTTCTAGACAATGCCTGTATCAGCCATAAGTCTCTGAAGTGTTTCAAACAGACATTGCAGTACAAAGGACGGAGTGTTGTTTGGATGGTTGCTCAGGCTGTTTGGGTTGTGAATAATTCTGAATTTCAGGAGCCACTGAAACTGTTGCTCTTGTGGTACTGCTCCTCAGTTAGAGTTTGCATTCCAAACACAAAACCAGTTGTGCTGTAAGGTACAGCTGTTTAAATGTAATGTCTTCACAAGCCCAGAAAGTTCCCAAGTTTCTTGAGCACTGAGGGCTGTGGTTTAGTGCTGTGTGTTTTAAGCCTGTTCAGGGTTCTCACATGTGCCGTGCTTTATATTTTTGATAAGTCAAAAAAAAAATCCATTATACAGTCCATTTCCTCTTCCTTGCCATTCTCTCTTTGAATTTGGGGGTGTGGGATTTTTCTACTTGCCCTGCTAAACTCCTGCACTAGTTTTCCTTGTTAGAGTTGGTGAAAAGTGGACCTTGGAATGGAGTAGCTGCTGTCTGTTAATAATCTTGGTCCCCTATCAGGAGACTTCATCAATCCTGGTAATGAAATTATAGGTCTGACCAAGTGACTTTGTTGCTAGGCTACATGTCCTTTGAAAAGCCAGTTGTTCTCAGCTTTGGCTGACCTTTTTAATGCAGTGATTTCTGATTCAAGTATAGTTACTGAACTTCAATATCCTCTCCATAAGTCCTAATCTGTTGGATATCTGCTGGAAGCCTCAGTAGCAGAGGTGAATATACAAGTGCTTCATGCTACAGTGGCTTCTACAACAATCCATTTCTAACAGGCATTCTTAAATTCCATGCACAAAGAGATTATTTATTTATTCCTGATCTGTGGATGACAATAGGTAGATTCAACAGAACATTTTGAGTCTTGAAAAGGCTTTGAGTCAAGATGATAAGATTCTAGTTTTTTATCAGAAACAATTTCATGATTTGTTTTTAAAGCCAACAGCAGAATACAGCAGATTTGTGGAACCTTCCTGTTAACCCACTTCAGCAGTCTTGTTTACATTTTTTAAGTCAATCAAAGTGCTAAGCATTTGGGAGCACGTGGGATTCTTGGAGGGAAAAGGGTTTTTGGAGATTGCCTTCAATCACTTTGTGGATCCTTATGGGTAGAATGAACTATATCAACACTGTCCTTAATTAATCAAAGGAAATGGCACCTGAGAAACCCCAGTTAGTTATTGAGATGTTACCCACAGGTGCTGGGAGGCGAGGAGCCTGTCCTGAGGAGTTGTTTCTGTGCCCTTTGCCTGTGCTGGCTCAGCCTTCTGCTTTTCAGTGCAGAAAGTCAAGCCCTCAGTTTCATGAAGTGCCACTGACTGCTTCTAGGGCTGCGTTCTCTGGGCCTAGTGGGGGATTGAAATGGCCTTTGAAGCCAAAATCTTTCCTCATTAGGAATACAGCACAACATATGCTTCAAATCCTAACAGTGTGTTACAGACATCAATTTTTTCTGACTTCTGTCAGTAATTGGTCTAAGGAGTATTGGAAATAAAAGAAAAACTAAAAACCGCTCTTAAGCCTCACTTGTGTTTTCTGACTTCTGGGGCTAAGTAACTTTCTCTTCCCATAGTGAGAGTCATTTTACTCATATGTACAGCATGTCATGTACAGTATGCACAGCTGACTTGGAGTTGCATAAGGATTTGGCAGGTGTCCAGCATGTTTCAGTTGCATTTTGCTGGTGCCTGCCATGAAGTGGCAATGCAATGTCACAATGAGTAAGTACATTTAGGGGTTTTTAATGAAAAAAAGTTTTGCATATCTCACTTTGTAGTTGTTTTTGATGTAACTAATACGTATGTCTCAGATTCCCATTTCTTGTAAAACTCATAGATTCCAGAGTCTATGTAGGTAAGCCACTTTTGAATATTGTGGTAGCTTGTTTTCTGAATTGCAGTCTACTTTTAGAGTGCTTGGTCTTGTAGCCTACTACTGCTGTAGGCTATGATTCTTTCAGCTGCACTTGGAATAAAGCATAAGAATGGAAAAGTCTCTGGTTTTCTGCATTCACTGAAGAAAAATGCAACTTTTAAATGTATTATTGCTGATGGTAACTGTACACATGTAAAAATGGCATTACTGTATTACCTAGAATTTTGATCTCTTGATTTGTTGGGTTTTGCTCCATTGGGAACCTTCTCCAGCAGCTAATGTAGTTTGTATTCACTGGTAGGAGTCAATGTTCCTTATGGGTAGTACATGCCTAAGGATGGGCTCAGGGGTCTGTAAATGGCTTTTTGGTAGGGACAGAAATGTGCATTGGGAAAGGTCCTGTCAGGGATCTGCTGGGCTGGGGAGATTGCATTGACTTCTGCCAGGAAATCTTTCTACATTTGTTTACCTCAGTGTTTCACAAGATTTAGTTTATGTTGCTTAAATATAACTTTGATTTTAATGGCTTTGTTTTATGTTAAAAACTGACGGTGTTTACCTTTTATTAGTAAGGGAAGTGATGAATTCTTTGGAGCTGATGCCTGTTCTAAGGATTTGAGTTTGACATGATTTTTATTGTTTTTTTATGAACTTTTCTTTTTCCTAGCTTTCCAAGACCAACTTCTCCAACAACAATGATTTTCGGGCTCTGCTGCAATCCCTTTATGCTACATTCAAGGAATTTAAGATGCACGAGCAGATTGAAAATGAGTGTATCATTGGTTTGCTTCAGCAGCGCAGCCGGACCGTGTACAACGTGCACTCGGACAACAAACTCTCCGAGATGCTTAGCCTGTTTGAGAAGGGGCTAAAGAATGTCAAGGTGAGTAGGCTGTGAGAGATTTGTGACCTGAGGAAAACATGCTGTGATTACATATGAGTTTGCCTTGGCTCTTCTTCATATTCTTTATGAATGAAACTAATGAGGAAGAAGAAACTTTTATTTCTAGTCCGAAACACAAATTCTTTTGCCATTCACCACAATTACTAAGTTTCTCCTAAAAAGTCTTTTCAGAGATGTGTTTTGTGACAGACAGTCTTCACCATATAATTTGAGGTGTTTTGGAGAGATAGCAGGAAAGTTTCAAATATAAAGACTGTTTGACTAATTGTTCAGAAGTTCCTGGCTATAGAAATAATAGGGTTTTCTTAATTAGTTAGGAAACCTTGAGGATCTTTTTTTTTGTGATTGTTGTCACAAGTGGAGATGATTCCCAGACTTACAGAAAAAAGCAGCATTGTTTTATTCTGTGACTCATATACTCCTTCCTGTAATCTGTGGCTCAGCAGTCCTGTTAGTAGTCTAGTCATCAAAGAACTCTAAATATTATTTCTGCATCTGGCTTTTTTGACAGTGACTTATCTCTAAGTTCTGCTCCAGTAGAATTTTTCTTGAATTCTTCCATGTCTTTCTCTTGGGGTACCCAACTCAACTCCTCCTTCCTGCCCTGTAAGAACTATAGTCTCCAGTTTGACATCCCACATTACATTTCTAGTATGTGTGGTACAGATTTTCAGTAAGAAAAATACTAAATATGGAGTTGATTGACTCAGTTTTACAGTCTAAGCCTCATTTTGACTTGGGAACCCTACAAATGATTTTTCCCCTATGCATAATAAATCTTAAATTTTGTTTTGTGTCCATTAACTAATCAGGAAATGGAGGAAAGAAGGAAATTGAACACTTGGCTTTGTGTTTCACCTTCTCTGATAGGATGCTAGTGTTATTCTGCTACTTGATTTCTTAAGTGTGCAAAACCAGATCTCCTCAGTGGCTAATTTAAACTGATGGCTTAATCTTGTCTCTGTAATAGTCAGGATTTCTTGATGTTGTAGATGCTTGAAAAGAAAAACAACATTCACAGTAAGAGTTAGAAGGAACTTCAGTATGTTGCAATTACTGGGCAGATTTCAGAACCAGCTTCTTACTAGTGACTCAGAGAGTACTCTTAACAGATTTATACATGAGGTTGGATTAATGTTTACAAGTCAGTTACATCTTTATTTAAGAGTTCTTTCCATTTCCAAAGTAAAAATCTATATAGCAAGCCTGACTGTAAATTTTGATTATAATTTGGAAGTTAGAATTTTAGAATAACTAAGGTAAAATGTAGTCAGTTAAAAGGTCAAGTAGAGCTGTTTTATCATAGAACACTTTATATACAAACCATGCAAATACTTAAATTAGTCTGCTACTACTTTGAACTTTGTGTGATTGTAGATTGGCAGATTTCAGTCTTTGCTTCAAAGTAAAAATGGGATTAGAGAAATGAATTCAGGTATGCTAAGACAATAAATGAGACCTTTGCTCTGCCTGTTAACAGGCCAGTACAGTGTCAGCATCATTAAGTAAACACATTCTCACCATGAAATAGGGCAAACCTGCTGCATGCATGGGAAGGGCATAATGGGCTTTCCTTTGAAGCACTGCTTTATTGGACAGTTCAATCCTTGGATGACTGGATGAGATTGGGTAACCATTAAGTCTTTGCTTTCTTCTCAGAACGAATATGAACAGCTAAACTATGCCAAACAGCTGAAGGAGAGATTGGAGGCCTTTACCAGGGATTTCCTTCCTCATATGAAAGAGGAAGAGGAGGTAGGTAAAGATTTTCTTCAAATGTGATGAAGACCTTCCTTGGAGTTTGGAATAACTGAATAGGGACAGCTGGCTCAGAGGTTCATTGGTTTTTCAGTTCTCTGTTTTTATTGCTATGCTAATTCACATTCAAGACTGTGGTGTCATTTTTCAGTACTCTGACTGAAAAGTGACATGTTCTGAAACTGAGAATATAGGAAGTTTATGCTGAAATTCTAATTCTTAAAAAAATTGATAACAGAAGTCCATTGGGGCTAGGATTGTTTGCAGCAAGTAGTTTAAATGGATATGTAGCAGAACTTAAATGAGAAAAGAGACGTCCTGTAAACCAGTGCTTCATGACTCAAACTGACACTCCCAAACAGCTTCTGACCTATATTTGAAACACAGACTAGTACTGCCAGTCTGGTGATTTATGGGTATCCAAAAACTGGGAAGCATCTTCTCAAGTCTGTCCATGAGAAGTCTTTTCTCATGTTTTTCTTCCTTTTCACTTTGCCTTCCATGTGAGTACCTTGATAAGTTATATAGGTTAAACAACTTTAATCCCTTCCTTATTCTGGTGGGGAAAACAATTAAAACAACTTGCCTGATACTGTGCTGTGTTCTGTCAGAAAGGAGAGAGTTAGAATTTAAAATTTCCATGGTCCTGTCCTTAGGTTCCCTTAAGGCATTACATGTCTTACTTTGAGAGAATTTGAAACAGGAAATTCCGTTTTGGTAGATCTGTGTAGCATTATTGACTATTTCTGTCAGCACCAGATTTTCCCTTTTTCCTTTGTGTTAGGTTTTTCAGCCAATGTTGATGGAATACTTCACTTATGAAGAGCTGAAAGATATTAAGAAGAAAGTAATTGCTCAGCACTGCTCACAGAAAGAGGCTGAAGAATTCAGAGGTCTCAGTAAGTGGAATCAAGCAGAAGAGCTTCAGAAGGTCTTTAAGTATTCTGTGGATGAGAAGGCAGATCAAGGTGAAGTATCTAATTAAAGTAACTTTCAAACTGCAGTTTTTATTTTAAAAATACACCTAGTGATGTACCTAGTTATGGATGGGCAGAAAGAGTAGTTCTTATAGAATGGGCATATCTGCAAACCAGTTTTGAAACTTCAGAAACTTTGTTGTTTAATATGAGCATCTTGGCAGGTTGTAAGGTAGATAGTACTTCACTGTTTACCTGTTGTCAACAGTCTTCTTCTCTCTTCCCTCCCATATTAATATTTGATACAATAAACAGATGGAAAATGTAATTAACTTCTAATTTCATGCTTCCATTGAAATTATATTTTCTATTTCCAGACTCTGCATTTCTTTCTTGGTTTGTAAGCTTTGTAAGCTTTTTCTGTTGATGTTTTAATAACACAGAATAGTTACCCAAGTGACAATATTTCAGATTAAAAGCATTCACCTTCCCAGCTCCTCTACCTAACTTTCCTGGGCCTCTCAGGAATGAGAAAGGATCTGTGAGTAATGCAAGTGAATGAATCTGTGCAGCATGTGAATAAGTGAGAGGAAATGTGTGTTCTGAAAGTGGGTACTTACTTTGCATTTATCTCCAATTACCTTTTCTGGTGAAACTTAGAATAAATAACTACTAAAGTAGACTTCAGGCTCATTTTATGACTCCTGAATCAGCCTAAGTTGTCAGTATTTAGAGTTTTCTCTCTTAACAAAAGAGAATTGATGCCACAAGGAAGGGGAGTTAATGTACCAAAAGTGTGAGGCTGGTGTGAGTCTGATATGTAGAGCAAGCTCTCAAGGGCTGAGATTGTGATATTGATAAGATGTGCTGCTCTCTTTAGAAAAACTTGACTAATTACTGTGTATCAGATTTTCTTGATAAAACTTGACTTCTCTGAACTACTCAACTGGTCGTTTTCTGCCCTCCAGGTGAAGCCTTCAGAAAAGATCATGGTCCATTCTGTGAAATACTATTGAGTCTTAACAGATGAATGTGACAGACGTAGCTTTGTGGCATTACTTGCTGTTAAATCTAGCTGGAATAGCAGTTTGGGGACAGTAATTCTGCAATCATTGTGTTTCAGGCTTTGGGAGAGGAGAATATGTGTTTTTCATTAATTTTTAAGAAAGAGAAGAAAGTAAAATAGCTTGCAGTCCTGTGCAGGCTTAACTGTATTTTCCTGCAAAATTCTCTGTAATTCATGCAGCAACATGCTAGTTGTACAAATAAATACATTGATTCATAAGTGAAGCAGTATTTAATTATATTTTTTGAAGTAGCAATAGCTTATGACATGGTAAAGTTTACATTATGCTCACTTTTGGAGCTTCTCTGCAAAACAAAAATCCAATGCTTCTCTCTCTGTAAAAGTTCTAGGCACTTTAGAAGTAAAACTCCACTATTAGTAAAGCCTTCTCTTTCAAAGGACTCCTGGAAACTACTTTAGAAATACTTTTTTCAAGCAAATTTTTCTGAAAAAAACCATTAAAAATCTCTTAAAACAGCCAAAGGCCTCACTAACCAAAGCTCTGAATTTGTTATTTTATATAGTTTGCAGCTGTCTTTGCAGTATGGTGATCAGGGAGAGCTGTTGGAAATAGTTCCTACTGCTGTCCATTGAAGTATTAATTACAGTGGTCAAATTTTAGTCTCTCACCTAGTACTTAGCATTATCTCATCTTAATATTTATTACTTTACAGCCTGAATGGCTCATCACCATTCAGAAGTTAAAATTGTCAATGCTAAGCAGCTAAAGCTAGAAATAAAATTGAAGGCAGGTGCCAAGAGTTGAGCATGAACTTTTCTGTGTCCCAGTCAAGAGGCTGAGTGCTTCCAGCGAGAGTGGTCCCAGCTGGTAGGTTCTGCGTGCTAGTACTGTTTCCTGGGAATGTGGCAGACCAGGTACAGATACCATCTGCAACAGAAGGCATTTTTCTTAAAGCATTTCATTTATAGCAGGTATGGCTTTCATCTTTCTGTGGTTGAGTAGCATTAATTTACTTTTTTTTTTTTTTGAATGAATGAGCCAGATGAGAAAGTGGCAAACAGAAAACTGAGCCTGGTTTGTTGTTGTTGTTCAAGGTGTTTCATTACAGTGAAAGCTTTTTAAAGCCAAACCAATACCTATCTTTAACAGTTGTTAAAATTTTTTCAGACACATTTTTTGACTTTTGGTTTTCAAGTCAAAATGTGAGTTGCACTGCTGTTCTTAAAGCTGTGAGGCTGTGCTTCAATTAACACGTGCTTTCTGTATTTCAGAAACCGAAGTAACAGGGCACACCACAAATATTACTAATCTCCCTCCTGAAGTAATGGTGACCATTTTCAGTTACCTTAATCCCCAAGAGTTATGTCAGTGTAGTCAAGTAAGCACTGAATGGTCACAGTTGGCTAAAACTGGATCTCTGTGGAAGCATCTTTACCCTGTTCGCTGGGCCAGAGGTAAGTCCCATGTATTGGAAACACATCAATTATCAGAATTTTTGGGCCTGAAAAAAAGAGTGTTTTAGTATAGGCTGATCCTGGCAGCTGAGCAAGTGACAAGGATAGTGTCCTGAAACTTGATTGAATGTTAAAAATCCCCAAAACATACATCAATCTTGTAGAATTAAGAAACTAGAAGTTGTCTTGATTGAAACTCCTGAGCACATTTTGCATCCACCTTACCTAGAAAACTGAGGTAAAACCCCACCTTTTTTGCTTGTATGAATGCTGATAATATGTTTACTAATACAACTTCTGAATTATTAAATAATCTAAGGAGTTTTGAATTATAAATGCTGCTGTTACACTTATGTCAGTAAAATTATTTTCTTAGGTTACTAGGTAAAAATGAAATGCATAACTGCAGAGAGGAAGTTTAAAATAATTGGAGTTCTAATGTTTCCTCACAATCTAGTTAAGCTTCAAAGAAAATGGAATAAATGTTTAGTTTTACTATTGATTCTTTAGGTATATTACTTTAATTTCTACTGCAGTAAGTGTTTTTTTAAAACTTTTTTCCCTCAAACTCTTCTGTTAATTAGAATTTCCTATTGAGAAGTATGACCTTTGCAAAAGTACCTGTTCAAATAGACAAAATACTCTGTATTCCAGTGAGGCCAGTTACAAGTCATCAGTGTATTTGTAGCCTTATGTCCATATTTATGTGAGTATTAAAGAATCACTGGAGTGTGGAACTGCAGGCTTCTCAGTGCTGTCACGTCAGTGTAGTTCAGTGAAAGGAGAAAGCCTGTGCTGCTTAATAAGTCTTTTGTATGCATTTGAGATTTTAAGAGAAAAAGTTGTGTTTATATAATTTAGCTTTAGAGATACATAAAAAGTAAATTCTTTATGGCTTCTAAAATTTGTACAAGGCAGGGAGGAATTAAATAACTTCTTGGTCTGATTTTTTTTTTATTTGGGTAAATCTTCCTGAAAGCAATAGTTTGGTTCCTGAGCTTCCAAAGACTGAGTAGAGAGGCTCCAAAGTTCAAATTCTTAAATTTGCTTTTGCAGCACAGTGTCTTGATAATTCAGTGCTGCACACACACACAACAAAAACAAGGTAATAGGCAACTGCTAAAATGAGTGCTTCTAAATCTGATTTGGCACAACACAGGAAGCAGCTCTCGTGATGTACTGTTTGTACTACTACAGTTGTTTGTACAGAAGTGCTCTAACTGGGTGGAAGCTTCTCAGATGGGATTTACTGCAACAGGGAGGGGAAAAAAATTGTATTTTTATGTAGGCTTAGTTAAATTTTTTACTTTTTTTCCCCTCCTAGTACACAGAAGGCCTCTGAGGCTTCTTATGCAATATGAAGATGGATTAAAGATGATGAGAAATGTTACCAAAACCTTCATGGTTGACAGTCAATTAGGATTTCAATAACACAATAGCATTGTGTTATTCATAGAAGAAACATTGTTCTTTTAGCTATGACTCAACAGGAGTTGCTCTTGCTTTAGGAAGAGTAGGGTTCCCCCCTGTGAGACAGTTCAATAAGGTGGTTTGTTTTTCAGTATGTGTACATTGAGGGAGGCTGCAGAGCTGCTTATCCTGAGCCCAGTGCTGCCATATATCCAAACTGGAAGTAAATTAATGCCTGTGCAGTAACCTCAAGGGGGAAGGGGTGCTCCACCAGCTAAAACAGCAGAGCTGTTGCTGATCTTCATGTTCATCCAGATGTTCTAAAAAATGATTGTGTATTGATTTGAGTCATATGTATGTTACAAGTATTCTGTAGCTGTTTTAAGTAGGATACTTGCAGAATTTGGTGTTTTGTGGTCTTGGAGTTGTCATATGCAGGGGCTAAAACAAGGCTGGTTAACTGTATATTTGTGATATTTCAGAGGAAAAGAGAGATCTCTTCAACCAAGTATTAAACAAAAAGCTGATGAATAGTTATTTACCAGAAGGAACTTGAGCACCTAGACAGTCCAAATATTCCATAATTGTTTCTGTTATTTTTGTGATCACATTGGTCCCTACTAAGTGAGGACAGCAGGTGTGTATCAGACAGGCAGACTAAGCTGTGACTTCTGGGGTGGTACTGAAACAAATTCTAAGAATCTTTTGAAGCTTAAGGATAAAGATCAAACAAATAATTATTTTAAGGTTTAGTCCAGTCTTAGTTGAGATGAATTTGAAATTCATTTATGTCTCTTAAATCAGGTCACAGTATACTGAAAAGCTTTCAGTGCTGATTTCTGCTGCAGTGAGAAATTTTTATTAACTTTTTTTTCCTTCTTCTTTTTGGGCGTGGTGGTGAGTAGGTGATTGGTACAGTGGTCCTGCTGCAGATACTGAGACTGAACCTGATGAGGAATGGGTGAAAAACAGAAAAGATGAAAGTCGTGCTTTCCAGGAATGGGATGAAGATGCTGACATAGATGAATCTGGTAGGTAAAATTGATTTTGGTGAAGATGACATAGCTGTAAGAAACAAGCTGAGTGGAAAAATGGGAGATGGAGTTGGTAGGAGACAAGCAGGCATCTGATTTTAATGACTGGAATTAATTTGTCTAGGGAAGAGAAAACATGAGAGGTGGTAGAAGAGTTATGGAGATGTGTCTGAAGGTACAGACTAGGCTTCGTCTCTTCAGAAAGTTTGGATTAATCATCTTGCATCCTGATGCACTCTAGGCTTGATCTAAAATTTGTCCTAAGATGTTAAATTAATAGATATATCTAGATATCTAGATAGATAGATAGATAGATAGATGGATGTATAAATGCTCTGTGAGATAGAATTTCAATATCTAAAGCAAGTTGTTGGAAACAGCTGCTCCGGGCTGCCCTGAGCAGTACATAACCTGTAGTAAATATTTCTCCAAGTCCTTTAATGATTTTAATTCTTTCTCTCTGGGTTTATTTTGCAGAAGAAGCAGCTGAAGATTCACTTGCCATTAATATAGCACAAATGGAAAAACGTTTACTTCATGGCCTAATTCATCATGTCCTCCCGCTTGTAGGCTCCTCAGTGAAGACACTGGTACTGGCCTACAGTTCTGCAGTGTCCAGCAAAATGGTGTGTGATTTGAAACTTTTAATTGTGCACCAATAATAATTGTGGCTATGCAGTCTTTAATTAATAACTGACGTGTTTGGGGAGTGTAAGTGGGTTGCAGTCCAAAACAAGGCTAATTTGTAAGTTGTCTTTAGACACTGTGTGCAGCCCTAGTGGCTTGTATCTTTGCTGATTATTTTCCTTTCTTTTTTCAGGTTAGACAGATCTTGGAGCTTTGCCCCAACTTGGAATATTTGGATCTCACTCAAACTGATATTTCAGACTCTGTATTTGAAAGGTTAGATAATTGTTGTTTCCTTTAAAAAAAACTTATAATCCAGGTTTTTGAATGTGGGGCAGAAACATTCAAACATTTCTTAGTCCATTGCCAAGAATGAAAGCAATAAAGATAAATCAAATTATTAACTCCCATGTGACTTGTGACTAAGAACTAAACCAGGGTAACAAATCACTAAAATATGAAGTAAAACATGTAACTTTGTAGTGGCCATTTAAAATTCTCTGTGTTCACTCTTGGATGCTTTTTACCTATCAGTGTGTACCTACCCATAACAATAGTTTTGGTTTTGCTCTAGTATTAAGAACTTGTCCATAGATTTTTATGGAGTTGCTCAGTTAAGGAAGTTCTCTTGGCCTGCTACAGCTGCTGGGTGTGGAATTTTGCTATTTCAGACACTCCAATCAAATGACAGGCAAAGCTCTAAGGCTTAGGTGTATTGTCTGTGGGTTCCTGAGTGTTACTGAGGCCTGCAGAAATGTCATTGATGTCAGTGGGATGGTGTATGGATGCAGAGCCTGCACCAGTGGGTCTGACTGTGGTATTGAAACTCAGCAGGTATTGCAGTGTTCTGCATTTATATCATGTAGTGCTCTCAGGTAGTGTGAGCACCACACAAAATCTTACCAGCATGGATGCTGGTAGCAACACCCTGCAGCTTGTATAAGAAGTTTTATTTGAAATAAAAGCTTAATAGAATTTTCAGGGCTCAGAAGTCAGTATCTAGTGAAATTTACCTTATTTGCCACTCATCATATATCTGTATTTACAACACTGCAATTTGTAACTCAGAAAATGAGTTTGGCTTGCTCTAAATATAAATAGTCACTTATAGAGGTAAATTACTTATAGTAAATTTATAGTAAAATCAGATAAATTATTTATATAAATTAAAATTTAATATTAATTTACTTATAGTAAATTTACTTAAAGTAGTAAATTATGGTAACTTTAACAATGGATAGGTAAAGGTCAGTTAAATCACTTACGTACTTTTATAGCTAATAATGTAAAAATATTACTGTAGGTAAAATTTCCATTCCACTTGAAAAAGGTAAGACTAAGGGAGTAAGTTTTTGTTAAAATGGAAAAGTCTGATTTTTAATTAATGATGGAATAATTAGAAACACAGGTTCTGTTTCAGGAATCCATCTAGTATTCCTAGGAAAAATGGGAAAGGAGGATGTATGATCTAAGTACACTGTCATTTCAGCCAAACTTGAGAAACTCAAAATTCTAGAAATTACAACTGTTACAATACTTCAAACTGAGTATGGAATCTCAGATGTATTTTTTGGGGATGAAATTTTGGGGGTGAAATTTGCTGGTTTGGTATTTTCAGCCTTTTAAGAAGTAATTTTAATGTTTAGTAACTCAGATGTCTCGTGGTAGCTTCTGGTGAGTATAATCCACTTGTTTTTCAATATTGTTATGTGTGTATTTGGTACTTGCAGTCTGATCTATTATTCAAACATTTATTCAGTATATAGTAACTTTGGACTTTTTTTAAATCTCAGTACATGGAGAAATATAAGTTGTTACTGATTCATGAATGATTTAATGTTTCTCTAGACATAATTTTTCTAGGTGTATACAGAGCACTTGGAGTATCAAATCTAATCTGCCTGGGGTAGCTTCTCTATATATTATGTGAATTAATAAAAGTACTTTATTTGTGAAGTGTTTTTTCGTACTTTTAGCCTTAACAGTTGTTTCTGAGCAAAGCCTATAAAAACTTAACCACCACCACTCAACCAAATCACTTTTTTCCCCCCCTGATTTCAGTTGGTCTTCAGTTGGGTATTGTCAAAATCTACGCCACCTTGATCTGTCTGGATGTGAAAAAATTACAGATGTGTCTATAGAGAGGATTTCCAGAGCACTGGGTATCATATCAACTCATCACACCAGAGGTATTCTGAAAAGCTGCAGGAACAGGAGTGCTAAGACTTTGTGGAAAAACAGAGAGATTACACTGCAGTCTAACCAGAAGAATAATGGTTTGCATGAAATCAGCAATGAAAATCTCCTTCAGGGAGGAAATGGTGAGCAGCACTGGACTAAACCTGACGGCTCAGAAAACTTCAGTTCTGCTTATGTGTGGATGCTAGATGCAGATGATTTAGCTGACATTGAAGATGCTGCAGAGTGGAGACACAGGAATGTTGAAGGATTTTGTCTTATGGAACCAACATCCCATATTAATTGTTCTGCATTGTGCTACAACAGAGACATTTATGGGTTAAGGACTAGAGGGTGGCAGCAGCACTGTGCTTCTACTGACTTCATTTACTGCGGTCACTCCTTTTGTTGTGCTGGGACAGCACTAAGAACTATTCGAGCACTTCCAGAGTCCTCTGCACTGTGTAGAAAACCAATAAGGACTAAGCAGTCAGAGAAAAAAGACTCTGCATACTCTGGGAGTGAAAAAACAGAGGAAGAGACTGCACGAGTTCTTCAGTTCCTCAGTCTGTCAGGCTGTTACCAGATAACAGACCGTGCTCTCAGGTGAGGAGATGTTTTCAAACTATTTTGCTGTGGGATATTTTTTCTGATTTTATTTGTTGGACCGTTTTGGGATGAATGCATAATTTCAGTAGAAACATTTTTATTGAAGAAACTGGTAAGTTTTAAGTGGTCTTTCCCTCTTAAATAGTTACAGTACTAGACTTGAAAAGTTTTTCCAGCTTTTCTTTTGGAGATAACAGTAAAATCTTTTATATATGTCTTTTGAAGTCAGGTATTTTTGTGGATTTGTTATTCTAGACAGTATTAATGCTTTTAGACTTGTTAGTGATTTATTGTTAAGGAATTGTGTTGATTCACTAATCTTTTGATTATGCCTGCAGTATGCTTAAAATTCTGTAAAACTGGAGTAACATCTCGATTAACCTGTCTGGATAACAATATAATTTAGGGACAGGCTGAATCAATGAGCTGAGGTCAGTTTGTTCAATGAGGTGAAGTACCAGGTCCTGCCCTTGGGTCACAACCACCCCAGGCAGTGCTGCAGGCTGGGACAGAGTGGCTGGAAAGCTGCCTGGTAGAAAAGGACCTGGGGGTGCTGATTGATAGTGAGTAAACAGGAGCCAGGTGTGCCCAGGTGGCACCTGGCCAGTATCAGCAATAGTGTGCTCAGGACAGTGACTGTCCTTTTGTTCTTGACACTGGTGAGGCCACACCTCAAATCCTGTGCTCACTTTTGGGCTCCTCACTGCAAGGAAGGCATTGAGGAGCTGGACTATTCCCAGAGAAGGGCAGTGGAGATGGGGAAAGCTCTGGAACACAGGTCTGCTAAGGAGTGGCTGGGGGGGCTCAGCCTGGAGGAAAGGAGGCTCAGGGGTGATCTTCCTGCTCTTCACACCCACCTGAAAGGAGGCTGTAGCCAGGTGGGGTCTCTTCTCTCAAGTAACAAGAGAAAATGGCCTCAAGTTGCACCAGAGGATGTTTAGATTGGCCATTAGAAAAAAATTCTTCACTGAAAGGTTTTCAAGCATTGGAAGAGGCTGCCATGGGAAGTGGCATACCTCGAGGTATTCAAAGGCTGTGACACTTGGTGCTGTTAGTGGTGGATTTGGCAGTGCTGGGTTAACAGTTGGATGTGATTATCCCAAGAGTCTTTTCCAACCCAAATGATTCTATGATAATTCTGTATGTGCAGAACAACATGTTCAATGCAGCCTCATATAACAGTTAAAGGAGGAGAAAAAATGTTTGACTTGAACATGGAGATGGCTTCGTGAGTTACAGAATTTTCTGTTTGCTGTTGCCACTGATACTTTGTATTGTCAGAAGAATGTAGTTACTGCTTTGTAGTGAAAATGGGATGAGGCTGGGGTACTTGCAGCCTCCTGCTCAGGTGTGCTGCAGCACTAAGGGCTAATTAAAGCTTCTTGGAGTGGGAAGACTTCATGCATTTCTGTGCTGTTTGCTCTGGTAAACTGAGGAGTAGTGTGAGGTGCTGCTGGCATCAATTTGTCTCTCCTGAGATTCTGTCCCCATTTGATGTTCACAAGTACCAGCTATTCAGGTGTCACTTGTGATTCTTGTGACACTCCCTCACCAGTGTTACCCTTCCTCAGGGTTTGCTTCAGATAGCTGGGCGTTGTGTTGCAGCTTGTTTCTCTTCAGGTGTTGCAGTGGACTTGTCCTGACAGATTTTGTTAGGTGCTGCTTAGGTTGTGCTGTGTGTATTTTACAGGTTACTGGTCTGGTTTTTCATGACTCAGTAGTGTGGGAGCAAAGGGAGATTTGGTCACTGAGTCACAGCAAGGGTTTAATTGCATTACTGGTTTCCTATTGGTGCTTTCTGGGTAAAAGTATTTAGGAGCTGAGAGTGTGTGCAACAAGTGCTTCTTGTAGTCACAAGAGTACTGGAGTCCCTGGGGGAAGAGAGTGAAACCCCCCAATACAAACACATGCCAGTCCATTTACTCCATGTGAGTTGTTACCTGTTGGCTGCTTTTGTGGCCGTTCTACTTCTCCCTGCTGACAGGAGAAGATTGTACAGTGATGCTCTGAAGGCATCTTCAGTTGTAAATCCTGGCTTGAATCTGCAGTTTGGTGATTCAAGCCTGGTGGGATTTTTTCAGGTGGGTGAGCTTGTTTCTGCTTGAGCTTGGGCTGGCTCACAGAGAAGAGAGCAGGTTCAATGGAGTAATTGCTCAGGTGTGGCACATCTGTGTGCCTGTTGAATCAGCAGCCAAATTCTCTTACGCTCAGAGAAAGCTAGAGAACTACATTTGAACAATAAGGGTGCGTTGGCAGAGAGAAGCTCTGCTGTCAGTCCTAGGAAAACACTAATTTGGATTCCAAAATAAGTCTAACAAAAAAAGGGTTAAACTTTGGGAAGCATAAAAATAACCAAACTTGGGAGTGTGTCATATTTTAGTGTGAGATGAGGAGTATACATCACTTTGGAAGAGCTGACAAAATAATTGGTATTTTGAAGAAGAATGGCTTTGTAGTTCTTTGAAATAGTCGGTCGTGTCTGGTGTCATCCATAAAAAAGTGGTTTCCCGCTAAAGTCTTGCTTCTGTAGAAATCTGTTCAGGTCTGTTGTGTGGCTCAGGGGTGATCCCCCTCTAAAAGAGAGTACAGAAGTGCCAGGTTTGAAGCTCAGTGGTTCCCTAGGGGTGTGTGTGTTGCAGGAGGTGCAGCAGCTCTGTGATGGGGTGGTGCAGCATGGTGTCTGTGCTTGCGCTGCGGGCTCCTAACGTCTCTTGTGTCCCCACAGGGCGCTGACTCTGGGAGGAGGACTGCCACATCTGGAGCACCTGAACCTCTCAGGCTGTCTCTCTGTAACTGGGGCAGGCCTGCAGGAGCTGGTTTCTGCATGCCCCTCTCTGAAAGATGAACACTTTTACTACTGTGACAACATTAACGGTAATGTCTTGCTAGGAAGATGTGATGCTTTTCTGGGGAGTGATGCTCGGTGTAGGGAGTTTTTAAAAGAAAAAGAACCACCAAAACTCACCTGGTTTTAATGTCTGTGTAGCACTGGGTTTCACAGATTAATTACAAAATTATGACTGTTAAATCAGTTTTGCCTTTTTTTTGTTTGATTGGTTTTTTTTTTGTAACACTAGTACAGTTCTGTGTTACATAGGAAAGCATTTTTAGTGCCTGTGTCTCTTAACTTAGTTTAGCCTAACTAACAGCGGTAGAAAGTAAGTCTCCATATAACTGCTATTACACACTTGCCCTGTCCATATTTCCACTGTAAACCATGCAGTTGTGTGTTTTCTGTATGGTCATAACCTCAGACAGAGGCTTCATTAGGTTGGTACCAAAGCAGGGATTTTTAGGAAACCAATGTTGTGTGTTTTGCCATGCAAACCTCCCATGTTGCACTAATTTTGGTATAGGATATTTTTGATTCTACCATCACACGTCCTTATGGAAAATGTAATTCAGTTTTTTTTCTGGTTTTGCTTGAGTCAGTAACTTAGGGATGGATCTGGAGAAGGATGTGTAAAAATGCATAAAGTCTGTTCATGGTGCAAGTCTTTTTGGTATTTTCCACATTGGAATTCAGTCTATTAAGTAAGCTTTCCAAGCATTAGAGATGGGAGCCATGGTGTGACTGGTATTCCGTGTGTGAATTTAAAACAGGTAAGTGCAACAGAAGGCAAGGGAAAAGGAAGATGATAACCAAGTTCACAGGCCTGTACATCTAATTGTGTGTAAACCAAAATTGTATTACCTGCTAGTTCATGGTGTCCAGCTCAATAATTGCATCTATATTGAGATGCAGTCCCAGCCTGGGAATCAGATGTCAAAACTTTGGTATGCAAGTAAATCTGTACTGATATTTGGTATTCAATCCATTGAAATAGATACAAGATGATACACTTGGATTGGATTGTAATATTAGAAGTGAAAGTACTAAATCTTATCTTGTTTCCATAATTTTTGCACTTTATGCACTTTTTTGACCCTGCTTTTTTTTTTTGAGACACTTGCTTTTTGTTACTTTCTTGCATTCTGTCTAGACTACAGCATTTAAAAATCTACTTTCTGTTGTCTTTCATTTCCACCTGAAAATTTTAAGGTACTTTTTTAAAAAATCCTTCACTGACTCTCTTTCCTGCATTGAGTTTAAAGATGTCTTCAAAAACCAGTTAGAATCCTGTTCCTTTTACATCCGATTGCTTGCTACTTTTCCTCTGTTTATACTTCTGCCAGTAAGACCAGACATAATTTGTCCTCAGACATTTTTGGTTTTCATCTTGTCCCTATAAAATCCACCAAAACATCTTTATATTAGTTTACAATGCCCAAATCTGTGTAAGTCCACCACTTTAAAGCTTGGCTGTTTCATAGTATCCTCAAGAAATTATTTCAATTTAAACAATATTTTTGAATCATTCTGTAAAGTTGTCTGATCCTCTTGCTGTTTACTTCCTTCCTTTTACTGCCTGCTGGAATCTGTGAGCCTATAAGCTCTGCTTAGTTCTCTAAAGCCTCCTGCATGCCTTTGGGTCAACAGTTATTCCTGTGGAGAGGAGTGCACAGGACAGTGAGCCTCTAAGGGTCTGACTTCTTACATCTCTTGAGGAATAATGTCATCTCAGGAGTTTATGGCTTTATGGAAAGTAGCCTTTATAAATCAATCCCCTGCAGTTTTGTCTGGGTTTTGTTCCTTGCATTTTCAATCAAACTTCATTGTGATAGGGCTGTTCAGTGTGAAACTGATGGGTTACTCCATTCTGTGGGCAGCAGGATTTCTACAGCAGCTGTTTCTGTATCATTTGGTGTTTCTAAAGTAAGTAGGGAAAGCAGTAGCTGTTGCAAGTTTAAATCAATCCATACCTGAAGCTGTTTATCTGCACATTTACAGATTGTATTACTAACTGCTCTACAAAGTTTACTGATCTGTAAGCATGTACAGAATAATTTCATAATTTTCTTTGCCCACCAGCAAAGAAAATTTCAGTGATTATTTTTGGGGAGGGAGTTGTACTCTGGGCTCAGAGACTGGAAAACCTGTCTGAAAAAAACAAGGAGCCAACAGCATGGAATTTAGCCATCTATGAATAATAAAGATACAACTTTGTCATCTGCTGATGAATAAGGGCTTTGCTTTTACCTGCAGCTTATATTTGGATTTTTTTTTTTCCTATCAACACTAAGCCTAATGGGACCCCTTAGACACAACCCAGCCTCATTGGAATGTCTTTGTGGAGGGCTTGTTTGGTAGGCACATTGGTTGCAATTTTTGTATTTTCAGCAGTTACTATTCTACCTTTTTAGTAGAGCAAGATTAGAAAAGTAGAGCAGCTATGGTGACGTAGTTGGGTTTAAGTCTGACTGCTGTTGCACACCAGTAACATGGTACAGTTTTTATGACCAGAAACCATGAATTTGCATATACTTCCAAATCTATTTTGTGTTTGTTTACTGTTAGCTTCACTTCAGTTTTTGGTTTGCATACTAATGTTTAGAATCTCTTATGTTTTTCACAGTGCAGGAGACTTGGAGTTATATAAATCTCAGCTGCAGCTGAAAACAAATCTGTCAGTGCACATCCCTACTAATGGCTGATTTCATTTGCCTAAAACTAATTTGGTTGTGGATCACACTGAACTCAGCAAGAAGAGTTTAATGTTTGAGTTACATCTTGCCACTGAGTTCTTACTGTCCTCAGGCTGTTTTCTCCAGTTGTGTCCATTCTTCTGACTCGTTTCTCCATTTCAAAGCCTGGAGTGCTTTCAGCTTGGCATTAGAAAAATGAGCTCCTTAATTTCTGCAGCAGTAGCTCTTTGCAGCATTTAAGTATGATTGAGTTTCTAGAGGTTTTTTTAAATTATGTAGTCCTCAGGTTCTGTAATTAAAGAAATAGGGCATTAATGAAATAAAGTTTGACTCTAATTATTCACTCTTCCAGCATTTAAAAGTCACTGGTCATAGTTGCTCTGTCTTTCAGCTGTCAGGCCAAGACTTTGCAAGTTCTTTTAAGGATCATGGACCACTGTGTGCAGACTTCTGTGGGAGCACAGTGTTCCAAGTGTAGGTCTCAGTCTAAATTCTGCAGATTACCAGTGTACTCACAAATAAGTGAGTACTTATTTGTGGAAGGAAGGAAGGATTTCCACTGGAAGGATATTATATGCTGGTGGCAGCCAGCTGCCCTGGCAGGAGAGGTTCTTTTACTGTGGTATTGATCCGTGTTGTCATGTGTTCTTGGTGGGATGCCAAACTTCATTCTAGGGAATTCTGACTAATTTTTGTTCTACTAGTACATGTAACAAAATGGAGTAATCAAATAGATCTGCTCCTCTCCTACATTACCAAACGTCTTTATATGTTCACCACAAGTAAACAGACCTCACCTCTATTCTGAGTCCCCTAAGCATCTGAGTAATCAGATGTGCTTGTAAAGAGCATTACAGTAATCCAGTTTAGAAGTCACTAAACCAGTAATGTAGACTGTGGCAGGTTAGATGGGAATCTGAATAACTTTGCTTTCCCAGGTGAACCCAAAACACATTTAACTGAGCACTTCACTGCTAGCACCTCCTAAGCTTTCACAGAGGGAAATAGCCTTCTTATGTTCCACTGCATGTACTGTTCCTTCCCCACACCTCCATCACATGTTGTTTTAAAAGACTACATTTTGGGCTCCTTGTTACATCCAGCAGTGATGGTATCTGGCTCATCCCTGCCAAGATGTTCTATTACATGAGTCAGAACCTGACACTGCAAACACCCAGTGGTTGCTTGCTATACCTGCCCATCAAAACTGTCAAAGTTCATTCAGATCATCAGCTGGTCCTCAAAGTGTGCAGTGTGTGAAGTTGCTGTATGGAGCAGTGTCCCCTAGATACCCAGTGCATTGCTAACTGGGCTGTGCTGAAAGCAGTAATGGGCAAGTGAAGATGGGAGATAGTGGAACAGGTTACCCACAAAGGTGGTGCAAGACTCATCCCTGGACATGTTTGGAGTTAGGCTGGAAGGGGTTTCTGAGCAACCTTATCCAGTTAAAGATGTGTGATTATTGCAAGGTGGTTGGAACTAGATGGCTTTTAAAGGTCCCTTCCAACCCAGACTGTCCTGTGATTCTGTGGAAGTGATTCATCTCCACTGTTAGGTTGAAATGACCATCACACTGGCCAATATGAAAGGAATATATGCAGTTACCAGAGTGCTTAACCTTAATGCTTCAGTGAGGTGAGAGGAGTTGGGAGACCTCGTATACAGAGTCCAGAGGAAACAGAAGAGACGTGTTCTTTTGGCAAGATTGAAGAGGCCATTTGAATTTAAACAGAATTCTAAAACAAAGTCTGGTCCAAATGAGGTCAGTAGGAAAGACTGGGGAAGTCAGAGGTTACAAAACCAAAGAGATGTAGCCAAAGGTCAATGGTAATAAAGGCCAAAGGTAAATAAAGCCAGGAAAACAAACCCAGTGTCCGTGGCTATCAAAAGTAAAGGCATTTAAATTTTGCTCTCTGTACCAAATGTAAAAAAGAGCAAAGTAAGCACTAGGGATTTTATAGAGGAGGTAAATGACTTATGATGGAGGAGATCAGCTGACATGTCAAACCATAAATAGCTCAAACCTAGATAGCCTTACTGTTAAAACAGCCATTAATGATACTTACTGCCTTGTTATAACAAGAACATAGAATACCCTCCAAGTGATGGGAGTTGCCCATATATGATAAGAAAGAGTACAGGGAGGGCAGATTTCAGAAGATGTGGTTGAACACTGAATGTTTTATTTTATCTGAATTCTTTATTACAGGCTGTAAAGGAAAGTTAGTGGTGGTATGAGGATTCAACATGGGGCAAGAAATGCAGTGTGGGAAGAAGGGTGAAATTTCACTGTGATATGCTTAATGTAATTTGTAAGTCAGTGCCTAATAAATTGGGAAATGAACATAGAAGCATTTCAGATGGTTCAATTTACTTAGAAGTATCCAAGTTTTTCACATCTGAAGTTGCTGTTAGAGTGGCCTAAATTTAAAAACTGAAAGCTAACTAAAGGATAGGAAGAAAGGGAAGAAAGGGCTTAATGGTTACTGTTCAGGAGAGGAACCTGGGAGGTGACAACTTTGTCCCTGTTCCCCTCCCAAGAGTTCTGTGCTGAGATTAGTCTTACCCAGCATTTCTCCTATGTTGTGGTGTAAGAAATGCACACAGTAATTTCCATGTTTTTGAGTGGTGCTTTGTGGTCTTCAAGTAATGACAGTGATACTGATGATTTCTGGAAGCTTCACTGTAGCTGTATGTGTGTTGAAGGTCTGGGTGGCTGGGAATAATCAAACTGTGATTGCATGAAACAGAATTCAGAGCTGGCAGGTGCAGTGTGCAGATAATGATTTCAGAGAGCTGTTGGTGCTAATTCTGAGATCTTTCCTATTTGCAGCAGCAGCCAAAAAGCCACCAATGTCACCATCGTCAGGGTGGTGAGAACAAGATAGAGGGTGCTGTGCATGGTCCTGGAAGCCTTGGGGCACTCACAGGTGGAGCACTGCATGGTGGGCTTGGTCTCCCCATCCTGAGGAGAGAGAGTATGCACTGGAGTTACAGAAGATACAGAAGAGGCCTTCTAAAAAGTTAGGGAACTGAACACTCAAAAAGCTGGATGTTTCAGTGTGGGAATGAGGTGGCTGAAAAGGGAGCATGACTGTTACAGAACTGGGAAAGCAGTAGATGAGGTGAATGTGCAGTGGTAGTTCTCCAAATTTTGCAGTGTTAGAGCTCAAGGGCACTGGGTGAATTTTACACAGATGCACAGTGTAGTGCACTTTGGAACTTGGTCCTGTGGAGAATTGTGGAAGGAGGTTTAAAAAGAGGTTAAAAACCTGTACGCACAACTGAGCCATAAACAAGTACTGAAGGACATTGACTTCAGTGTCCCTGATGGAACAGGTAGGGTAGTTGGAAAAGCACAGAAGGTGCATGATAGGCTTTCATCATGTCCCTAGACACCACTTGCTGTTGCCAGTGGTGAAGGTAGTGTTAGATGGAGCATTGCTCAGACCTAGAAATTGGTATGTTCTAGTTAGGAGCATGAGGAATAACAAAATGAGCAAGAAAAGGATGGAAAACAATATTAAATTATACTTAGAATTCCCTTCCTTGAGATGTTGTGGTTCTGTATGTTTGTCAACAAGCATTTTGCTAGAAATGTGACAGTTGCTTCAGCATCCCTGCTGTGCTGTGCAGCTGTGGCAGTGCTGGGAAGGTCAGCCAGCTTGGGAAGTGCTGCACAGAACATGCTCTGCCAAGGGCTGCTCAGGAGCACCGAGTCTTCTTTCTGAAGGACTTACGGAGAAGCTTTCAAACCCTAGCTCGGAAGTGACATGGAGGATCAACATTTAGTTCAGGTGAATAAAAGGATTTGAAAAGGAAAATGAGTTTATTGACCAGTGAAAAGTTCACTATACTGTAACTCTAGTCTATCATTACAGTTTCAGGTTTCATTCAGTCTTATGTATCTTAATTTATTTACAGTATAGAGTATTGCTTATTGGTCTGTGGCATAAAGTAGGAAGCTGTTTTCAAGACCCCAGACTCTTGGAAATTAATTGAATTATGGCTTTACTGTTGAAGGTGGTAAAAAGCCAAATATGGTATGGTGCCCTAGTTCATTAAAAGATTTTCTAAATACATTAAAAACAGCTGAAATCTTTGTTGATTTGTTTCTCATACAAATGGAGAAAATTTCTGTTGTCCTGGTTAGGTCTTCACCAGCTTGTTTGAGTTGGCTCAGCAACCCACTTCCAGTGTTTGTTGGGTGCCAGAGTTGAGCCAGCCTGAGTGTAAATGGGTCTCAAAGCAGGCATATGGCTGCAGGAATTTAAACCCTGTTTGAATAAATGCAGTAATTTCTTATCTCATGGTCACTTTAACATTTTGCATGAAAGGAGTAAGTGAAGGTAAGTGGAGGTGGGTAGTTACAGTGTTGGTTTGTGCTTTCAACTCATTATTTTTTCTGAATGGCTCATCTTTAGCCTTATGGCTTCTGATGACTACAGTGATGTTAAGGTGATTCTATTTATAGTTTTTGAATTTCCAGTCAAGAGTATGTGAGAGTCTGGCTAACCATGAAGTGTTCATGGAGAAAAAAAAATACTTCCAGGCCAAAAAACCTGTTTCCATTATCACAGACACAGTTTCAGAGGTTATGGTTTCTTTGGTAATGATCATCTGAATTTGAAAAATGAGAATTAAAAATACACTGTCAAAACCACTCAGTTCTGAAGCTGTGGCAGCTTGCATAAAGTTGCTCATTTAGCGTTGCTTATGGTACTTCTGTGTAGCTTGGGATGTGTTATCTTCATGGGACTAAGCTGTGGAGCAAAAATCTCTTCAAAATAAAGCTGTGGAGCAAAAATCTCTTCAAAATACCTGTTCCAAGTGAGGCTTTTACACCGTGATAGTACCGGCAGCATTTCGGACTTCATGGTACTGAGTGAAGTGTAGTGCATTGTGAAAAATGAGATGTTTTCTGAGTCACCACCAGTTCATGAGGATTATGAATCTAAATGAGTGGCCTTTCCTTCTTTTCACGTTTGTGTTGTTTTTGTGCAGGTCCTCATGCTGAAACCGCCAGTGGATGCCAGAATTTGCAGTGTGGTTTTCGGGCCTGCTGCCGCTCTGGCGAGTGACCGCTGACATCTGATCCTCTACTCCATTTAGCTGAGCAGGCTTCCTCTCATGCACTTTACTTACAGCTCGCATCTTGTGTTAACAATCCTTGGAGTGAGACTTGGTATACTAGCCTGACCCTGCCCACAACTTCAGAATCTTAATTATGAGTGTACTGTACAGTGTTGTAACAATCTCACAACCTCATTTGGCTTGAAGGGTGTTGGGTTTTATTTTACATAATTTGGGGAAGATGGGAAAATCTTCAGTTTTTTTTTTTAATGCCACTTTATTCCAATTTTGGCACTTAACTGTACTTTACTGAATTATTTTGTGTTAGGTGACTTTAGTTTTTAATTTTGAATCCGTAAGTACAATATAAACCTCTGCAGAGAATTTGAATTTTACTGTTTGCATTTGGATAACAATTATACATCTTTAGCAGCCTGGTTTCTTCCCCTTTTCTCTCATCCTGAAGTTGTTCTTTTTATTGCAAAATTAGGGAAATTGCCACCTTCCTTTTGCATTTGGTTTTGTATTTGGGCTTGAAAGACATAAATAAAACATTCCCACCAATAAATAAATGTGTGCAGCAGTTGAATATCTGTGCTTTTAGAGTGCCATGCCAGAAGGCTGCAGAGGTTGGGCAGGTGAGTGGGTGTTGTCATGGTTGCAGAGCTGTCAATGGTATAAAATGTATGGGGGTTTTTCATTTGGTTTTATGGTTCCCATGACTCTGCTAAGTTGCATTTTTGAAGTAGCTTCCAAGGGAGTCAGTTTTCATTAATCTGAACTCTGTGAAAAGACAGCAATGCATTTTCCTTCTTGCTTTAATAGTTAGAAGGATTCCTCTCTGGGCAGTGGAGACTGGCAAGGAGCAGAAATTCTGTTGTGATGAGTGAAACGTGCTAGGAAGAGATGAGTAATAGATGAGTGTGTGTGTGTGGTGGTGTGAGGGAGAGCCCAGTGGGTGAAGGACGAGTACTGGAGGCCTGCCACTGGTGGTGTCCCCCAGGGTTCAATACTGGGCTAACGTCTTCATCAGTGGCTGGAATGAAGGTCCAGTGCCTCCTCAGCAGCTTCACTGACAACACAAAGCTGGGAGGAGCTTTGGGCTGGTCCCCTGAGTGCTGTGCAGCCCTTCAGAAGGCCCTGGGCAGGGTGGGGAGATGGCCACAAAGGAACCATCTGGAATTCAACAAAGGCAAGTTCAGGGTCCTGCTGAACCTTCTTCCTAAGCTCAGCCCAGTGTCATTTTTACTTGAAGAGTCTGATTAGCAAGACAACAGCAGGAAAAGCATATGTATATCAGTATTAACAGCACAACTACTTACATACTAGAAAGTGAATTTGGTTTTTAACTAATCTTTTGATAATCTTCTACTTGCAAGTTTGCTAACTTGCAGACAAGGATTTCACACTCCTAAGTAATTTAATCAAATTCTTGTATAAAAGGAATGAGCTTCTGCTTATGGTTCAATAAAAATATTTATTAAAGCCTTCATCTTTAACAACTTAAGAAAATGTCTTCTGCCTTTAAAAAAATTGGTGCTGGCATTATACAGATATAAAATAGAGCAGGATATGAAGCAGCCTCTTAAAAATTGAAGTATGGTCTCTTCACTGATGGCTCTTAGGTATATAAAATTTATTCATAGCTAAAAATTCAGGAACTGAGGTAGAGAAATTTATTTACAAGTGTCTTTTGAAGAGCAAGAAGAGCTGTAGATAAACTGACTAGCTACAGGGATACCAAGGAAACATTTCACTTACGTGGAGATGTGTAATGCTTAAAGTGTGAGGGTCCACAGGGAGCTATAAAAGACTATATAAAAATCACCTATTAGTACTGGAAATTTATGCTGTCAGTCTCTTCCTTAGCAGTAATTAGTGCTTTTAGGGCAAATAAAGCTACTAAAAATCATGTTATTTGATTTTTAAAATACTTGGAATAGTTCAGTAGTGAGAGAAATCATATATTTACACCTATATAAGCAAATTTCTTGCAGTATTCAGACTGGTCTGTACTACCTGTTTCGCACAAGTGAAGCAACATAAATCCATATAGAGAGAACATTTTGGGGATAAGCATGAATATACACAGCCAGAGCAAATTCAACATTGGAAACATCAATGGTGTGAACTCTTGTGCTGTGTACAGCTTCTATTAGAGGTCTCACTTCAGAATATGGCATATGAATAGGAAATCCAGAGACCTGGAACAAGAAAGAAAAGAAAACATGTGACAAGAAAAGATGAAGGCACCTGAATAAATACATAGTTAAAAAAATTTACATGCTGAGTAAAACAAATTCTCTATTGCCAGCCTGAAGTGATGCAGGTGATGCATAGAAGAACCTAGAAGAACCTATGTTTGTATTTGATAACACCTCCCTTTTTCACATACTCCAGGGAAGCTTCTGCCATTTTTCCTCTCTAATTTGGTTTAAGTTGTAAGTGAAGTTCTTTAGAATCCACTAGAATGAAGTTATATTAATGAACATGGATAGTGGAGCTTCGTTGTTTTTTAGCCTTGCAGCTTAAAACCACTCAGGGGCTGTTTTAAATCACTGTGTTCTCCTGGCTCGGGATTTCAGTGCAAATGTCTCCTGCTCAACAGGAACTGAAGCCTCAACTCATTTTGGAGCTGGCCAGAGCTGCCAACTGTCCCAGGTGTTCCATGTGGAAAGCAGAAGGCCCTTCCAACAGCCTGGAGGAATGATGCACAGGCACCCATTGGCTGCAGTGAGCACATCAGTCAATTTTCTTCTGTCTTTAGACAGTGAAGCAAAGACTAGAAAGCTGAAGAAAAGCATGTTGTGTGGGCTCCTGCACCTGTGAGTAGACTGTGTGTGGCACTGCTCAGCACCAGCAGCAGGTTCCTACTGACCCTGAGAACTGCTGCACCAGTCAGCCCCAGAGCAGCTGGTGCTGGGGAGGCTGCACTGGTGTGGATGTACTGCAGTAGTGGCTGTTGTGCAGCAACACGTTTCTGCTGAACATGAGAATATAAAATTATTGGGTGCATTGTTGTTTTATCTTCAACATTACAAATGAAATAAACCAGATCATCACTCTTTCACTCTATTAATATTACAATGGTTTCTCTTTGGTATAAAATCTCTGGTGAATTTTGGCAGTAGAAGAAATAACTAGCCTAGGATACTCTTCTATACCACAGAAGGTGATACTAAAACCTAGGGATTTAACTTCTTGCTTCTATGCACAAGGCATTTATGTTCACAGTATACCCTGTAATCTCCCAGCTGTTTTTGCAGCTCTGCCTGGTGGTCATCTTCTACATCTTTGCCTTGATTTTGTTCCAGCAGTGGCAGAAAGTTGCGCAGGGTGGAGGTGCAGTATCTGTTCCAGCGTGTTGGGCGCGTTGGTCTCCATTCCATAATCTTATCCTTTAATATTTTTTCAATCCTGCAGTAAGATAGACTGATTATTACAGTTCTAGTATTGGACATCTGAACTGATCTCCCCTGGCAGACAGTACAGATTCTGAGAACCACACATGACCTCAGTTAAACTACAAATGCAGAAAAGCCAACACAGCTGTGTAGTAATGAGTGCACTGTCAGTGTCTGCATGGAAAGCCATGGAATTACAACACCTTTTAGTTTACACCCTCTCCTCTCATCCCCCCACAGCATTTTGTTCTTTGTAAAATGGTGGAGCAATGACTGATTAGTTCTTTCTACCTGGCAATCTCTATTGAAGAAGAGAATTTTAAAAAGCCCTGAAACAATAGCTTCTGATTTTTAGGCCATTCTCCTGGCACTGAAAGCAGGTTTTTAGGAGCTAGGCATGAATACCTAGGAATGCTCTGGTATTAGCACTGATGGCACTTGTTCTGGAGGTGGCATTACCTGCTCTGCAGTTCCAGTGCAGCAGCCTTATCCGAATGCTCATAAGTTAGTTCTTCAGGCTAGTGATAAAAAAATAAATATTAAAACGTGCAATCTCTTCTAAATATATAACAATGTAACTTCAGGAGTTTCTGCCTTGATAATGCTCAGAGAAGTTTACAATTATGCAAAAAGAATCTATTCTTTAACAGAGACATGATGAAAATTTAACTACATATTTGTGTGCAATTCTGGGGTTTTTTTCCCCCCAGAATTATTTCAACTGCTTACACCTTTCATAACTGTACAGGAATTTCTGGCTTTTTACTAGTGATATTCATACAGCTTGAAAAAAATGCCTTCTTAGCCATGAGACAAAAGTTGAGTTTTTCTTTATAATACTGAGCTAGTACTTTAGATATGTTTGTTTAGAGATTTTTTCCATTTACTTCACTGTTGCCCTGAGATCTCAGATAGAGGGCAAAAACATTAAATCTGTATGAAGTCAACTTTTTTCAGTATTCCTGCTTTAATTTTTTAAAGGATTAACTAGGAAATCTTTTTTAAAAACCAATGCTATTACATAAATGTACTTAACCAAAGAAGTCCAAAGAACTTAGTATGTGCTTCTTTATACCAAGTCTGTGATGTCTCAACCCCTCTTTTGGAGCTGGCAATAATCCATCAATACCTGAATGCTGCGGAGACCAGGGAATGGCAAACTTCTTGAAAAGAAAGGCTTCCAAAGTTTTGGTTTGCTGATATCAAAAGATATCCTTCCTGGGGAATCATATTCTTGCATATTAAACCAAATCTGCAGGAAAGCAAATCTGGTTTAGCTTTCAGCACATAATCAACACCTATGGAACACATTCCACTTACGAAGCAATAAAATCCTATTGCATAAAATAATGTATGATGTTAACCTCCTGTAGCTGCTTTTCTGCTGTTCTGAGCTGCATTTCCACCCCTCTGGACTGCTGCACAATTCCTTCTGAATTCTGATTAGATTCCTGCAAGAGCCCACCCCAGTGCTGCTGTGGCTGTGATGCCTGGTAGCTGCTGCACCCCTAGAGTACTGCTTTTTTAAATGTACCTTGCAGAATACAAGCAGAGACTGCTGACACACAAGTCACAGCTTCTGTGCACATTTTGTCAGAAGTGGAGCCCATGTCTTACACTCCCCTTCTTTACAGATATTCATTTTGGCCTCTATGCCTGGTCTGGAGCATGCAGGCACTGTAGGAATCTTGTTCTAAACAGCCTTTAAATAACTATTTCTAAGGCTGCAAAATGTACCACCACTTACTATGTAAATGTGTGTGACCCTTTGTAACTGAGGTTCTGTGCAGAGCCTTCTAGGACAGCTGGTTCTGCCCCAGTTGGGTGTGAGCTGGTGTGACTC
Organism: Melospiza melodia melodia; assembly: GCF_035770615.1. Taxonomy (NCBI): domain Eukaryota; kingdom Metazoa; phylum Chordata; class Aves; order Passeriformes; family Passerellidae; genus Melospiza; species Melospiza melodia. The sequence continues at coordinate 82,336,656 of NC_086198.1, read as the reverse complement.
TCCTGGCTGAGACTGCCCAGTCTCACTGAGAATGGAATTAGGTGCCTTGAAAGGTGATGTTGTGTTCTGCAGCTCAAGTAAGTCCTTAGTTGCTTCTGCCAGCAATTAACAACTGAGTTACATTTTTCTTAACTGCAGGTTTAGCATTGCTTACAAAAACACCAAACCAAACAACTCTACCACTCCCCAAAATGCTTTCAGTGAAAGAAGTGACACTTTTAAAATAAATGTGCTTTAGAATATTAAATTTTCATCTAAAGTTAGGCTCTGTGTTTAGAATAGAACATAGAAGATTAAATAACAAAACTCATAATGCACGGCATTCCAAAAAACTGAGGAGCAAACTTTTAAACTCAACTTCCAGTTTCCATTCAAATAAACACTAGGGTTCTTTTTTTAAGTTTGCCTTCTATTTCCTCGTTTCCAGACTTTCACCATCTTTCTACCTCGTTACCGTGCCCCTGTTTGTGTCCCCAGAACGTGGGAGGTCTGGCTCCCAGCCAAGTCAGGGAATGCTGCTGGCAGGACACTTCCCAGGTTTCTGAGCCTCCCAGCCTGTGGCTCCTCCTTCCCCTGCCCAGAGCTGCACAGCTCTGCGATCTCTCCTCTCTCCCCCCACTACCTCTGAGAGTTTACAGCCACACAATTAATCATACATTATGAACATGCACCAGTATTATCTGTCAGTTTTCAAATAAATGGGGGGACTTGATGCCAAGCTGAAAATCAGTGTTGTTTTTGTGCCCTGAGGTGCTAGCTCTGTGTTGTGCATGTTGAACCATTCAGGCTGTGTCTAATGTCACATGGGCAACTCAAGTGACTCTTTATACTTTTTTCCTCATTTTCAGTCACATTTCACCTGCAAACTATTATCTTTGAGGAATGACTACTCACCTAAGCAGCTGTAATCTTAGGCCACCCACTCTGGGAAACATGGAAGTAAAACTCAGTAATGAAAATTACATTAGCAGATCTCTTGATCTACCTAAATGCTGATTTAAAAAATCTTTCTTATTTAAAGTAGCTGAAAAACCTACTTAAGATTTAATAATATTTCTGATAAATGATAGCCTAAACATGTTTACAATGATGAACAAATGATGCCAAAAAATAATCAAGTTATTAACTCTTTTATGTATAGAATTGTGACAAGACTGGGCACACTTACATTATCACAGCTGATCAGACAGTACACATTTTGTAAGGGGCAGAAAGTATCATACTGCCCATAAAAACATCCAGTACTGGGGTTCCAAATTACATATTGACTTTGTTCCAAAGTTAATACATATGCAGTTGGGCCCTAGGAAGGGAAAAAAAAAGTATGAGAAAGATGTTTGAAAACTGGCTACAAGGACAGTATGCTTTGTTTTCCTTGTAATACTAAATTTTTACTATTGAGTTTGATAGTGCTTTTTAGGGCAAACTGCTTGGAAGAACTGACAGGTTCATTACAGTTCAACACTTATATAATAATGTGGGAGAGAAATGTCAGACATGCAGAGCTCCAAGCCAATTTTTACATATAGAATCTGAAAGCTCTTGTCTCAGCAACAACCAGATGTGAAATTCCACATACAGGAATGTCTACTAGATGCACTTCAGTATCAACACATCCTGCTTGGCTACTGCCCCAGCCCTCATCCATGGGCAACCTCTGAGCTGAAGGATTTCCATCCAGGCAGCACACTCTGTGTCTCAGCCATCAGCCTCACTCTCAGGCATGTCAGGAATTTCCCAGCTCTCTTCATATGCTCTACCAGGAATCCCTAAACTGCTCTCCTGTGTTCTTGTCATCCCTTGTATTTTCCAGGTATCTTGAAATAACTGGAATAAATTTCCTCTTTATAAACTGCATTATTAGTGACTAGCAACTCCATCAGATCTTGAGGGGAACGAATGTATCTGAGTACCTGCTCCTGTCACTGCAGTATCTCAAAATGTGCTTAAGAAAGGAGCTTAAAAATTTTTACCAAACAAACCTTTCATATGTATGTAGAAATCTGCATTATAAACAGTTAGCACCTTTTAAAAAAGAGCAGTAGTGGTTAGTTGCAAATCTGAGTACTTCCCTGAAAACAGAGGCATCTCCCAAGCAGTAAAACAAGCTCTGCTTCAGTTCTGGGCCAGTCTGAGCCCAGCTGCTGCCACAGTGGCTCCCAGCAGCCCAGGCAGATGTGTGTGACCACTAAGGATCCCTGGCATGCCCCTAGGCCTCTCCTGTCACCTCTGAACCTGTACCAAACCCCACACTAACTCAGACCCTGTGCATCCATGACTGACATGCTGTCAAGGGACTGTCTCCATCAGATACACCATTTATACAAGCCAAAGTCAAATCAAGGGTTACAGATGCTTGCTACTGTATTGTGCTGACAACTACTACCAGTTTAGGCACGGAAACTGAGGTCCAGGAAAAAAACCCAGACATATACTAAGATAAACTTTCAATTTTTTATTTACTTCTCTGAAAAGAATCAGTGCCCAGCACCAATCTTTAGATAATATCCTGGAAAAACATCCCAGCAAGAAACAACTGTCCATTGTTGGGGGCCAAAGACTTCACAAAAGAGAAGTTAATACTTAGGCCAAATGAAAGAATGCTCTTACCTCAGGAATGGCATTTCCAATGATGAGCCAAGCTTTTTTCCCCATTCCAAGGAAATAATTACACAAGAGCACGGCGTGTTCCTCCTCATCTCCCGCCAGAAGATAAAGAAATTGCTAATTGAGATATTAAAAAAAAAAAAAAAAGGTTTTTCTAGGGAGTTATCAACTTAGAATATTTGATAATGTTTCTTAACACATCTGAAGCAAGGAGTCCTCTCAGATCTTTGCAACTGATCTTTATTGTTTATTGGTCACTGCTTCAACACACAGGATGAAGAGTGAATGGTGTGAGAATACATGAGATCTGAGATCACAACAACCAGGGTCTTTGTCTTTTTTAGAAAGACCATTCTCCATAAAAGTTTTGAGATGATAAAAACTTCATCTATGATAAACAATATCTGCTGTTATTCTCTAAATTACAGGATTTGTGTGACAGAATACTAAATATCTCATTATTGCTCACACTACATGCAATGTCTTTCCTGTAGTTCCTTGGAATGACAATGATCCATTTTAAGTCTAGTTGTAAAGTCTCCATCAGTCAGCATCCCTTCACTTGAGCATGTCTATGACATCATGGACAGGTTTGTAACTGAGAAAAAATGGGAGATGCTTTGAAGCCCTAACATATTCTTACTTATTGAAACCTATTAAAGATAAAACTTTTGGCTCAGATCAGAATAAGCAACTTCTTTCAAGCTTTGGTCCTTATCCTTTAAAATAAATGGCTCAAATAAAAATATTCCTCACAATAACAGAATCACAGAATAATTTACGTTTGGAGGGACCTCAAGAGCTAATCCAGTACAACCTCCCTCCAAAAACACAACCACTAGGATGTACTATCACATTCAAGAGGATAAAGAACTTCTTTGTAATACATTGCTTACATCTGATGTGCTCCATAAATCACAAATTCCAGCAAACGACACACTATCTGGCAAAAAAGGAATCAAAGCAACGTATCGAGCCACCAGTTCCTGCAAGAAAACAAAACAGAGCAGGTCACCCCTTTAATTCAAAATGCTCTAATGTTATACCAGATGTGAAGAATATTGCTGCTTTCACTTAGTGACAAAACACTGAGTAACCTCAGTACAGTAGCAGCTAGCTCACTGTAGAATTTATATCAAAGACTGATACGATTTACTGCCATTGAGGTTTGACAATTCTTTGTCTTTTAAAGGACAATACTCATTAATACACTTATTTTTTCCCCAGAGAAAACAAATATTATTTTGCAGTATCATTATAGTTGGACTTACTGTGTATTACACATAGTAATTCACAGTCATTACTACTTTTATTTTGTATCTGTAGTTTTTCCTTTGCAAAAGGTGCAGCTCTGCAGCAGAGACACAAAGCTGAGATTTGCTTATGTGCATGTGCACAGGCTGACAAACATCTTGCAATCTGTATCCCAGAGACTTCACCATCTTTTCTAAGTACTTACTGCTGCTGTTTGAGATCTATTTGGGACAGCATCAAGAAGCTCCTGTGGTGGATTCAGAGGTTTGATATATCTGGTAATAAAAACTGTTTTTCCATCAAGGTCAATTACAGTTGTTAGGCACTGGCGGCTTGGAAACTTTGATGTACATTCAGCTTCATATTTTTCTGCTGCCTGGAGCAGTTTCTCATCTTCTTGGGTATCAAACTTCAAAAGACAATATAATTTATACAAAACCAGTTTTATTTATAGTTTGGACTTAAGTTTTTACTATATTTAGCCATATTTCACCATTTAGAGGACAATAAAAATATTGTTAAATTCTTTTCCAATAGCACTTTGAACTTGCCTTGTAGTATAAAGTTTTGCTTACAGACATAAAAGGAAGGTCAAGGCAATGGAAAATCAGGTAATTTGCACTTACTTATGAATGCCCATAATGATCAATACATATAAGCTGGCTTTATTAAAGCACTGAAGAATGTAGTGAAAGTTAAACTGTAGCCATCAGTTAAAGTTATGGCCAAGTAACATGGGGGCATGAGGATGTAACATCACATATTAAGTAAAAAATAAACAGTTATAGTTAGGTACTAATCCTATGTGCTATTCCCACAGCACTCCATTGAAACCACAATTGACATTAAGCATAAAATCCCAATGATTTTTATATAAATAATACTGCAACAACACTGCTCAATGCCAAAATATTTGCAGACAAGGTTCAAGTGATTTTTAGACGAATCCTTATAATTCAAAGGTGTCTAGAATTTCCACATTTTTAAATGGGGTTTTCAGAAGCAAATGTAGGACTCAAAAGCACATATTCATTATATAACAATGACAATTATTTCATGATGATACCTAAGATGTCATCTTTTAAAGGTATTAAGATTGGTCAAAATGATCTATTTAGAATTCCTTATATACTTCTAGTGCTGCTGAGAATAAAAGTTCATCCTTTGTAGTATTTTTGTTTAAAATAAGTCACTTTTGTCATTTGTTACTCTTCTTAAACTAACCTGAGGTGGAACAGCTGGGCATGCCCTGCAGCTAGAGCTCCAAGTTAGAAGAGAAGGCACACAGTGGTGATTCTTCTCAACCATAATTAAGAGCAGAAAGTAGAGCCTCTGGCATGTTGTAATGTAAATGTAGCAATTTACTGCAAATATTACTGGCAAATAAACAATTACTATGTCACAGTCAAGTAACACAAACTGCAAAGAGGTTGCTGAATGGCACAAACCCAAGCTAAATCTTAAACTGGGAACAACAGGAGTATCTCAACTAATTTATTAATGTTGTACCTTCTTAAGCATTTCATTCATCTAATAGAGGTTCAGGAAGGACAGCAGGAAAGAGAGGAAAAATAAGTAAAGAAACAAAAAAGGTATCATAAAATTAAACTAAAATTAAGCTTAGCATCCTAAAGCACTACACAAGCATTTCAAATTAACTGCAGGTCAGAAGAGGAAGAAAGTATGGCAAATTATTTAGGTTTTGTTTTTTTTTCCATAATATGCCAAACTCATTCTATAATAGGTGTATGTGTTGCAGCTGGAGAGTTGCAGCATAGAATTGTAATGACTACTGCTGTTAGTCTAAGGCACTTCTGGTTTACTAATGAAACTGAAAAAAACAGCAGCTGTTGTTCAGGAATTATCTTCAAGATCTCGAGGCATGCATGAAGCCATAAATAATAAATGCCCATTTGAACAGTATAAACACAGAAGCAAGAAAATACTCTTCGCACCTGCCACCTCCTTTTTGTCCACTAAATCCTTTTGTTCACAAATACTCACACAAATGCTTTATTGTTTACACAGGAACATGGGAAAACTACAGGCTCACAGACAGGAATGCCAATTTGCTTTCTCTGAGGACTAAAATTAGATACCTGGGCAAAGTTACTTCTCATGCATTAAGTGCACACCTCACTTAATGGTGCATCTAATTAAACTGAACTGAGATCTTTATTTCAAAAAATTTGAAATAAACCACTCCAAATTTGTATGAGTGTCCTTCTGTACTTGTTCATGTCCTTTGGTACACTAAGGAGAGCTATTAATATGCATCTCAAGAACTGCAGCACTGGAAACAAAGAGCAAGAGAATGATGAATTAGTGATTAGTTACCTTCTCTCTGACAGACTCTCCAGGGATGAGCTGTGGTTCAATGGTAATGAACAGAGTTATATATGAGCCCTCACTCAGATTTCTCACAGAATCAAAACCTCTCTCCATGCCCATGCTCTTTTCTTTGCTGTAGCCAAGGAGGACTGGAGGAATATTGACCTTAAATGTACCATCAATCTACAAGAGATACAGAGAAATACTTCTCATTAAAAGCAAAAAAGCAAAAGTTCCCTCTCACATAAATTTGCTACTTGTGTCTGCATATTTTCTTCTTTTGGTTATTAAAGTTACAAAATGATAAAATGAGAGAATATGACATTTATGTTGATTAACTGTGGGGAAAACACAAGGTATCTCACTGTTAAATGTATTAATCACAACTTGATTTCAGCCTCTCTTGCATATCATGAACACTAATATTTAATGGAATGGAAATCATACACACTAGTTCACAGAGAAAGAAAGAGTGCTGGCCTTTCACTACTTTTATTTCAAACAGCAAACTCTACATGGCTGTTTATCTGGAAAAATGAGAAAATGGCAAAATACAGGTTGGATGACTATTCTTCTCAAGGCAGCAGCAGACCAACAGGCCTTTGCCTATGAGTGCTGTGGGAAGGATGCTCCAGCATTCAGATGGACCCTCTTCCATGCACAACCTACTGATGCTTCTTGGGTGGAACTGGAACTGGACCATTTATCATGCTTCTGTATGGAAGTGCTCTGCCAGCCCCACCAGCCCTTGCAGCTCCCCCTGCTAGCACAAACAGAGAATAAGGACTTTCTGAAGGGCTGTCTGAGACAAGAGATGGCAGGCCCACACTTGCTTGGGCAGGTTTCCATAGTGGAAGTAGCCAGCTTTAAAAGAAAAGCAAAATCAGTAAGCTCCTGATTTGGACACACTTGAGGTGACTGCCACCAGAAAAGGTATCTTCAGTGGATGAGGGAAATGAACAGATGACTCACTGGCATGGCTCATCAAACACTTCAGAACAAAATTAAGTTCTGATGAGGAAAAAACTAAACATATCACTCAAAATTTCTGCTCCAGTGTATTAGAACAGGATGATGAAATGCTTTACTTGCTACTGAAATTTAGCTGCTAGATGCACCTTGATATAAGCACTGTGCTGATCAGGCTTTTTCAAATTCCACATGAAATCCTATTCAAATGCAAAGAATTTCTACTGCTGGGAAAATCTGTACAAGCACTCACACTCTGCTTAAGCAATCACAAACTCCAACACCTCCTCAAAGAGACTCAGAAGTGTATCTGACAGGAATTCTGGAGCTACTCTGGTTCTACAGCAGAAAGACCAAGAAGCTAAGGAACAGAGGTTGACATCTGTATGGGAAATCCTTACAGATGGATTGTGGATGGTGGCTGCATTGGTAAGCAGTCTTAAAATGTCAAATCTGCCCATTAGGTCTCTCTGTGAGCAGACACACTTCTCAGGTGGATTTCATTCATTCAACATGGAACAATTCCCTAAAAATGAGCACTGAGTCATGTTGTTTCCTGTTTGCTGACCTACAGCAATGGTGATCACATTATGTGACATTTTCTGCACAGGATGGTCAAAGACTCATGAAAAGAAAGTCAGATCTTACTACTTACATCTTCTTTAAAATCAGTGAAAGCTTCATGGTACAGGGCACCACAGCTCTCAAAGAGAAAAATTAACTGATTAATCTCCCAAGCTGAAGAGCACATAGTACTAATGATGTAGCAGAAACAAGTGGACTAAGCCTGGTTAGACACACACTGTCCAAGATTTCTCAGCAATGAAAAGTGCTTTCATGCTTTCCTAAATCCCATGACAATCACATTCTGTTATGCTCTGCAGACAGCCCAGTAAAACCACTTTGATCATCAAGCATTGCACTCAAATCAAATGAGACTCCTACAGACCTTCCCTCCACCCAAAGCATCTGGGAGGCTCAGAGTATGCCTTGAAGTCCTTAAGGCTCTGAAAAGTGCCCCTTAGGGCCACAGAATACAAATGAATGTGTCATTAGGAATGCAACTGATGTCTCAGTTTCTTACTTCGTGAAGATTCTGACTTGTGTGATCAGATGACTTGATCTACACCATGCAGAAGCCCTACAGCTGTGTTACAATGTGATAGGACTATCAATGGAAAGAAGTAGCTTCCTTAAACTAAGTCCAGGATGAGTAGCTGGACAATAAAATATTTCCTCTGAAGAAGAGTGTGTTTTACTACTACTCCCATGACTAACTGTGGCTATTTCTTGGAGAAAGCTTCTCTTGAAAAGTTCTAGAAATGGAAGAAAGAAGGGATTGGGAGAGGCAAAGATCAAAATCTTGTGATTTGTGGAAAGTGTGAAAAAAAGTTCAAATTTCCTCTCATATCTGGGTGATTCTATTCCCAGTTCATCTATCCAGGCTGTGCAATACCACAGCCCTCAAAAGCCACTGAGAAAACCACCTAAAAAAATCGGTGCTTTTAATGTTGCTACTGAAGGAAGTCAGGCTGCATTGTCACTGTTGAGTATATTTTATCTCTTCTCCCTTTCAAAATCTTGAACTTACTGGGAAATACTCAGCAAATATGTCAAAAAATCCCAGTGGTTTCAAAGACATCTTCAAACTATTCCATAAAAATAAACTAACAATTACAAAGAATATAATTAAATCTGACATTCCATTTCCAGCCCTTTTCCATTCTCAGTTCTGTACTTTACTTCAAATAAAATCACTTACCCTTGCTTGAAAATATATGGTAGTAAATGGAATCTTAACACATCCCAGCCAGTGTCTCTCAATACGAGTGTGGATTCCACTTCCTCTCTCATGATCATCCTATTAAAAAGTTGCCCAACATAATGCTTTGTAAAACATCTTCATTTCCTTAAATTCAATCACCAACTGAATCCAGGCATTAATAAAAATTCTGTATTAATTTCCTGTAAGTATCAGCTCCATTACTTGGGCAGCAGTAATTATTCTGCACAATTTCAAGCACACCAGATGCTGAAAACATATAACAACATCACAGTCCATGACAAAACATGCTTGCACTTTAGGGTTTAAGTCCTGTATAACCAGTGATGGAGAACTTAAAGCTCTGACAAGGAGTCCACAACACTCAGACAAAGTAAATGAAGCTCTGGTCTTCTAACAAAATATTTCATTAATATTTAGAAAAGCTTTTTGAAGTTAAAATTGTAGGAAAATCTAAGTAAACCCTGTGAAATGGAAAAACTGTTTTCATGTGTACTGCCTATCAGATTTCCAAATCTTTCATGATCAGCCTAGAATTATTTTTAAAAAACCTCTGGCATGACATCCAAGTTTCAAGTGTGTAGCTTTCTTCCTTCTGCTTCATCAAGTATCATTTCAGTTTTGAGGACAGAATTCTGTTCCCAGTGAAGTGTGTGCATTATTTATTTCTGGGCTATGTTTTCAAGAATGTTGAGTGCTGCTATTTTTGTGTCTGCTGAATTGACTAGGAAAGCTTTCACTGGATTCAACAGGGGAAGGAGTTATGCCATCACTGAGAGCTTACAAAAATTTCTTGTTACTAGTACTTGCAATTCTTGTCTCATTCAAAAAAATTAATGCAAACAACCAGTAGATGGTTTGGGCTTTTTTTTATAATTTCACCAAAGAGCTTGTAAAACAAGATGAGACAAAGCACAACAAGATAGTTAGCAAAAAATACAAGAACTGAGATCACTCATCTGGAATGAAGTAAAAAGCTCTGATTAAGGTTAAGAACAGATGTCAGATTCTGTTGTTGATGTCTCTCAATTTTAGGATTTTCATTAAGGATCAGTAAAACATATTACACACTTGTGATGTGCCCAACTCTAGCAGCATTTTATGTGGTACAAGCTGAATTTGTACAAAGGTTAACACTGTAAAGATTGCTCCCTCTGATAACCTTGCAGTATTGACTAGATATAAAATCATAAGGAATGACAAAATAGAGAAAAGAGAGGCACAGGATGGGGAAATTATTATATGGAAAAGTCTTGTTCTGACAACTTCAAAAAGCTCACTATGTTCTCTAGTGTACAATGTCCTTCAATTATGAACTCACCTCTACAGCATCATGAAGTACTTCATCAAAAACATTAATGAAGACTTCATCTTTTACTGACTGCAAACTGTGGGTGCTGTAGTCACCATTAGGAGCTCTGAAGAGGTAAAATAAATCAAAAAAGTGATTTGAACAATACAGGAAAAAGAGGATAAATTTGCATGCTCAAATTAAACTATTATTGTGCAGAAACAATTTGGTTTCATTTTGCCATACCTGAATGGAAGCTCAAGTTCCTCATTCCAGCAAGGGCTTGGACCTTCTGCTGTTGTTGTCCTGCAGACTGTTCGCTGAAAAGAAACTTCTACAAAAGGACGGACCAAAACCTATAAATAGATATCAAAACAAAGGAAACAGACCTCTGGAAATTCATCAGGGCACATTAAATTACACATTTCAAGCATTTAGAAAAACATATGTTGTGGCAATCAGGCTGGTTCTGCCCAGATATAAATTTAATACACCTTAAATATTGCACTTCATGGGTTTCTAAGCATTCTTTTATGAAGAATTATCTTCATAAAAGAATGCTTAGAATATCTTCATTCTTTTATGAAGAATTCATAAATTCAAGAATTCGTATTCTTTTAAGAATATTTTATACACTAGCATTTCAAAAAATTTATGTGTATTCTAAATACTTGATGTATTTATATACACTGTCAAAACCACATTTTCTCCTGAGAGTGGAAAAGGTACAGGCTATCTAATCAAGGAAAGCAACTGAATCAGAACATGTGATCCAGACAACAGTGGAAAAAAGTGCAGTTGTATCCTCTTATCTGTAATCCAAGATGCCTACAGCTACAATCCCAGCTGTCCCTGAAACTGGCTCCTATGACAGATAAGCAACCTCATCTAGACAAAACAAACCCCTAATGTGATTAAAAATGCCTTATTTAACATTCAAATGCATATGGCAGAAGCTTTTCTACATTTCAAAAAGCTGTAATTTTGAAGGAAAATCACAAGGAAAACAGTAAAAACCCTGAAGGTCTTTCATCTTCATTCAGAAGGATGCTTAATTTAGTTTTAAATAGCAAGAAATTGAAATTTCAGTGTCAGCCCTAAGAATGGCTGTGCTGGTTTAGACTAGGGGTGTACTGGACCCAAAGTGCAGACTGTGAAATCAGCCAGCAGCCAACACACACAGGAAAGTAAGAACTGAGCAGGCATAGATGGTATTTTCTCCTATTACTCTTCCAGACTTCAAACATTTTCAGATGAAAGACTTTCCTAAGTCTGTAATGATTTTTCTATTAAGTAACTCCCAATGGATCACTCTTCACATACTTGTCCAACACCCACTTCAGCACAAAGCAACCTCTTTCATCCACAATACATGCCAGCAACTTCTCTGGGCACGGGCCAACTGCTGAATGCAGAATCACAACTTCCTTTTGAACCTAACTCCTACCAGCTTCGTTTGCCCATCACTCACATTTGTGCTTAAAGTGCCAGGAAATAGTCAATCCTTATCCAGTGTCTATGATTCAGGATTTTCTGACTTTCTACCATATTTCTCCTCCTCAACTCGCAGTTATGGGTGCTCTGGCTCAAAGTCCCACCATTTTCCACTGGGCAGGAGCCATTCTGTATATTCTTCTCTGAACCTTTTGCAGCTTTACTCTCCTTTTGGAGATAAAGGAGTGGGCAAGGAAACCTTGCCAATAAAGTATCTTTCTAAGGGTGAATGCTAGTGTCTGTGGAAAATGCTCACAGCTTCCCAGAAGATGTCAGTTTTGTACCATACCTGGTTGAATGCCCAGTCTGGGCTGTTGGGTGGGCTCTGAGCTGATGGAGAGGCTGCAAACATCTCGTTAAAGGACCTTGAAGATTTTGATGGCTGTTGAAGTTTGCTACAAGAGGAAACAGACAACAACAACCAGGAAAACAGAGAATTCATTACGAAATGTGAATCCCTCACATTGTCTATTAGCCATACAGAATTCTGGAAATACTGATGGTTTTGGTTACAATTTTAACCCTGGGAAGATATTTATTAGATCAAATAACACAAATAAAATGCCAGAAAGGGGTATTGAATGTATACTTCTTACAAGCCTCAGTGCAAGAGTACTTTGTGCCTGGAGGCTCTCTTTTCTGAAGGGTTTATTAACTGCAGACTTTTTTGTTGCCTACCCCACACAATCTCTTTGAGCTACAAGCTTTTAAGTTCAAGTACTTGAATCCCTGCAGAATTCATGAGCAGTGTAGATCTCATGGTTTTCATGCAAGGCCTCTATGGCAAAAAATAATTCATATGAATATTACAGATTTGTGTGTGAAGTAAAAGCCAATATATGTTATATATGTTAAACATTTATTTTTACAGCACTTCCATGTAACTTTTTTTTTTGTGGTAAGACCACATTATAGACCATAAAAGAGTAACTATTCACATATAAACAGCTCAAAATAAGATGTCATATAATGCAAAAGACTGGATGGGGTTTTAATTATTTTTGTAATTCTGGTAAAGAATTGAATTTTCCATCTTCTTTTTCCTGTCAATGAATTGCTTTTCTCAGTATCAATTTATTTACAGAGTGCAGCAGAACCTCTAATACAGTAAGAGAAAGAACAGCTGACAATGCTGAATTCTGTAACTGGCCAGCTTGGAATTACCTCTGAGTTAAATGCAAGGTGTATTAATTTTGGGGAGGAGAGAGTGAACACTACATTAATACACTGCTTCTGGAGCTGAAGCAGACTGTTCAGGGTCTCTACATGACACACAACCTCTACATGAGTGTAAAGGTCACCTTTAGAATTAGAGCCACATTAGGCTCAGTCTATTAACTTAAATGGTTCATCAAGGAGAAGATCAACATGCTGTATTCAGGAGACAAATATAGTACCTCACAGTGAAGAACTGAGTTTTTTAATATTTGGTTTTGGTATTTAATTAAGATATTATGAATTAAAATTTCCCTGAGTATCATCAAGAAGCTTCCTTAAGGGATAATTCATCTGGCATTACCAGAGTTATAATGCTGTCAAAGCTGTAACTGATCTTTCTGACAGTTTCTGGTAAAACATGTCTTGAATTTCACAGCTACTAAAAAATTATTGTATTAATCTACAAACTTACAAAGTATCAGTCCTTTATCATCATTTGTAAAAAGAGAAATGTATATATGTATGTTTTTATCATGAGAATCAAACAAACACATGGCTGAATTGTAACATCTGTTGCTTCATCTGTCTTCAAAACAGTAGAAGCCAGAAAATGAATCTGTACTGGAAAGAAGCTTTTAAACATACCTCATCACTGGTTTTCTCACTGGAATATCATAGGCTCTGATGATGTTCACTAACAGTTTTATGTCTCCATCTGATAAATTCTGTGCTGTGACCTTCTTCCTCTCTTTTCTTCTTGGCCTTAATGGTCGTTTTGGCTCTGCCAGTTTAAAGAGGCCGAGTCCCAAAAGGCTAATAATCATAAACCAGGTATTAGTCAGTTTTGCATAGAATCCAGCATTCCAGTGTTACCATGACACACATGAAAATTATGCACTAACATGAAAAGGAAATATTTGCTCCTGCTAGTGCCAAACAAAACATTCTGAATTGTCAAAATGTTGCAATTGTTAGTACTGCACTAATCCAGTTCTGTCTTATATTTCAGGAATTATAACTTCAATGTGCAAAAAAGATTGGTTGTTTGGCTTTTTCCCCCCAAAACTAAGCTAGGTGCAAAAAAGACAATTACACAGCTTCAAGACAGATCTAAACTACAGTGCTATAAACAAGGGATCTAGCAGATGAGGAGAAGCACTGTACAGAAGAGGCAAAGCATCTCTCTACACAGCTATGTACACTGAATAACAGGCTACAGGGAGGAAGCAGAATCAATACACCACAACATACCCTGGACCCTCAGAACTTATAACCCAAGGCAAAGCAGAACCAAAGGAAAAAAGAAAAACAGGAAAAAAATAAAATGAAGATGTGTGCTTCATGTATGCAGATGTATGTAATGTTTACATCATTGCTATCAACTGCAGACATTCAAAAGACACATTTAAAAACTGATAGCTAATGGTATTTCTTCCTTAAATAAAGACCCCACAGTAATTACTGTTAAAATAACACAAAATAATGAGTTACTGAAATATCCCAGTAAGTGAATATTAAACAAGCCACGGTGTATTTTAAATTCAGTAACCATAAATCTTCACAAATAGAATACAATATGAATTAGGATTCATTATGAGAAAATAGAAATGAAGCATTTGATTCTAAACAAAAAGCGAATTGTAGTTTTGTTCAGATGTTTCTCTACTGTGGTGTGAAAACATCAACTAAAACAAAGCATGAAGTCTCTTGTAAGAGAGCAGGTCTCTGTGTCTCCAGCAGATGGGACTGTTTAGATTTATACAGCTGGTTGGAAAACACTTTGACTGTATAAGGATGCTGTGTTTAGAGTGAACAGAAGCAACTTCTACATGAAAGAAAAAAATAAGATTCACAACTTGTTTACTTACACAGATTTTAAGTGAACAACACTAAGAACCATCTACGCTGGGATGACTGATATATGTTAAAATTGATAGGTATGTGATTTGAAACAAAAATCTAAAGAAAGTGCTCATGTAATAAAAGAAACAATTATCTTAGAAGAGAAAAGCAGTAATTTCCAAACTCATATTTTTTGAACATAAACAGCATATGACAACATTCAGCATCAGAAGTATATGGGAAGTAAAACAAAGAAAATTACAGTTAAAATCTATTGCACATTATTTACAGGTTATAGGCACTGACTGTAAGGAGGCATCACCTACAGAACCAGTCAGTAATAGTGTTACTAACTCTGATAGTTGCCTGAAAATTGGAAATATTCAATCTGGCACCAGCTGGACTATGCTCAGCTCATCAGAAATGCATCATATCCTGTTATTTACACGCTGCCACTTTATTTCTGTCAAAAGCAAGCTTTTTCTTAAAGAAGTTTTTACTACACTTTGTTTATCAATGCACTGTACTGGCAGAGGTGTACACAGAAGTGTTTATCAACAAACTGCATTGGCAGAGGTGTACACAGTGATTGCAAGTTTATCTAATATACTAAACACAAAGTCACATCAGTTAGTCACATCAACACACTTTGTAAAACAGAAATTAAAAAAGCAGGTGGTTTTACATTAATTTCTTTTATTTGGAACAAATAAAGATAGGTCCTTACCCCAGGCCTGGAATCTCCTCTTCATTGACAAGGTCAGAGAGAATGAAATGGTGCTTTGCTATGAGGAAACGCTTGATTACTGATTCTCGAACCTGTGAACGGGGAGGGAGAAGGGACAGAAGTGCATTTCTAACCCAGACCCACTGCCAATATTTGCATTCTGATTGTTAAACACAAACAAAACATCCACATACATATTCTTCATTTTTTTCTGAATTTTATGAGGGTCACAGTTGAAAGAAAAATTTCTTTTCTCCAGCTATTTCTTTAGAATGTAAGAGCAGCCCATTTTACCAATACAATGCTTCTCTAGAAACAGACTGGCTAGATTGACAGAAGAATATATGAAAACATACAATCAAAAATTATGCCTTTATCTGCTTACAGCTCACCATCAGAAACAATTACAGAAACAAATGACATCAACAGACATCTATTTTCCACATCTAAATGAAGCTGCAAAAAAGCCTGTAGAGAAATCTTTATGGCACCAGTTATGTGGATCAAAAGAAATACTTTGGGCTACAGAACTGGTGAAGCCTGCATTAATATCCTGTGATTTCAAATAAATGTTTAAAATTCTTAGTTCCTTACATATCTTTGTTGAGGTCATAGAGTGAAGCACAGAGATAAAAGTCTTCCCTCATCTCCTAACAAGTATGTGGAAGCAGACTGAAAGAATATTGCCTTTATCCTTTTTTCTTAGCACTAATGCTAGTAGTGGCTTTATAATCTGTGCTAGTACAACATCAGAAGTGATACACATATAAAGATCACATTTTGGAGTGAATTGAATTTCAGTTCTGATACAAGAAATCTAATTTTCTAGCCCATCTGACAATTTACAGAAATGTAAAGTATCCAAGTACTGTTTTAAAAAAGGCTACTTGTATTCAATCTAAGAAAGAGGCAAACAAAGGTATTATAATGTATGCTATTCTGTACTACTCCATTACTATTCAGTGTGCTGCAAAACCCATATGTTCAGTGCCATGCAAAACATATGGGGCTGACACAGACATGACAGCTTTGTCAAAAATCATTTTTATACTCATACTAATCTGGACTTTGGCAGTTGCCTGGAAGATTTAAACACTTTTTTTCCCTACTCTTCTTTCATGAAGCATTCTAACCAATAATTTGTTTTGTCCTACTTTAATTCAACCTTATCATCATATTTCATGTTTTGCTGGCAGGCTAGGATTTGATACACTTTTTGATATTTACACAACTGATAAGAAACTGGTAGCCATGTTTCACACTTGCTTTTTTGTCAGTCTGAAATTGTAAACTTTTCTTGGTTAGATGATGAATATTTTCCTTCTTTTTCCCTAAGGATTAAAGAGAATGTCATCTTAATATAATGAAAACTAGAAAAATTAATTTAATCAATATAAGGGAAGATGTTACTGTAATACCACAATGAAGGTAAATGTGACAGATGATATGCCCTCTGCCTTAGGCTGCAGAACAAGATTCTGTGTATTACATTAAATGATTTTTAGAAGTGATTAGGGCTACTTTCGTGGAGCTAATTAAGTTCTTAGCATCACAGCCTACAACAAAGAAAATGGGGAGGAGGGAAATCACTGAATTCCTGGGACTCAACAGTATAAAACTCTGGGGCATGGAGCAAAGAAGAATTTACAGAACTGACAGAAATACACAGAATGGCTTGTCATTTTGTATATTGCATCATTCTCAATAGCATTAAATAACACAGACCTCCATTTGTTCAATTACTCCAGTTTCAGGCCTAACTTGGAATTTTAAAGATGTCTGTAGGTCACATTTAGAGATGAATCAGGTTTTAATATTCAAGGAAACAAAGTATCCAAGTACAAAAGCAACATACAGCCTACAGGAATATGTGAAGCACATATTTAGCATCTTACCTTCTGCAGATAGTTGGCAACAACTGCTCTGTGTGAATCTAGGTAGTTTTTGCTGTCAATCACATCCCTCTCTTGCACTCTCTTCTCATAGTCCTAAAGATATTTATTACAGTTTGTGCTTCAATATATATTCAATACTTTATCACATATAAGAAAAAATGCTAAGTATTTCATTAATAATAATGTATGGACCACAGAAAACCACAGCAGAGTGAAGTTTGAGGAGTTTGTGAATTATTTCTCGTTCATGTAAAGCTATTTTTAATGCTAGTGTATAAAACATATGCTAAATTTTCATGAATAGAGACAAGAATACCATTCAGTTACAAGATTCATGTGGTTTAAATTACAATGAATAACTTGACAATTTCCCTCTCTTCTTTGAAAGCTGAACTTTGACCTGCTGTTATAAACTGAAATTCCATTTGAACTGGAGGTGGCTTCACTTATTGCAGCTTTAACAGGAAGAGTTCTTTACAAACAGAAATGATGCAGTCTTCTTGGAAGATGGTCAGAAATCTGAACTGTGTTTTAATACTATTAAGTACTTTTCCAAATAATTAGTAATTACTTTTCATAGGGTGAAAAACTCACTTGGTGAGTAGAACTGCTCTTGGTTCTTAGGGAGAAGTATGTTGGTGGGATATCTCTCAGGGCTGTGAGAGATAGATGGACTACAGTGAAAGCTCTACTGAGAGATGCAACTTCTATTCACAAGTTTAGGAAAGTGTCTCATAAAACAAGAAAAGGCTGGAGGTAACACTCAGCTTTCAAGCAAAAACCAGAGCTTACAAGAGGCTCACCCAGGATCTGACAATCTAACTGGCTTCAGAACCACAGCTAGTTATGTAAAAGTACTCAGTAAAATTAATCTTCAGGTCTGAGCTCTAACAGTAAGAACAAACAGCTCAATGTCTAATTAGTGTCCTCTAAAAAGCAAAGGGCCCCTGGGATTGATTATATTCAATTTCTTCACAAGTGACCTGGATGAGGAAACTCAGTGTACTGACAGCAATTTAGCCAAGGATACTTGATTAGGAAGAGTGGTTAATGTGAGTGACTGAATCATAGTTCAGAGGGCTCTTTATGACTTAAAACTATGACAACTGAAGCCTCAATTATAAAAAGGGAAAATTCTGCATTGAGGGTCAAAAAATTTCATGCACTGGCACAGTCTGGAAATCAACCAGAAGAATAACAGCCATATTAAAATAAGTGTGGGTTTAATGGCAACCAGTGACAAGTTCTTTTGGCAAAAGGCAAACCACAGGATAGATAAGGATCAGCATGTCCTACAGACAAACCACCATCCTCTCCAGCCAGACACTGCAGAGGGCATGCCTGAAATACTGCAGCCAGTCTGCAGCTGCCAATTCAAGAGGCATTTGGAGACAATGGATGGGATCCACTGAAGGGCTACTAACACAGCAAGGGGCCTAGAGGACATGACCTACAAGAAGAGGTCAGAATCTTAGATTAATGTAGGTTTGAAGAGACTTCTGGTGGCCATCTGATCCAAACTCTCAGAATCAGAACAACTCCAATTAGAATGCTCAGGGTCTTGGATTTTCAGTATCTCTGGAGATGGCAATTTTACAAACTTGATGGACAATGAGCTCAAGAACTTGAACACGTTCTTTGTGAAAAATGTTTTCAATATGTTTAACTGCAATGTCTTTGGGAGTAACTTGTGTCTATCATCATCTCACCTCTAGGATGAGTCCCTCTCTGTTTTCCCTGCACCACTGGGTGCCTGAAGGGTGCAGTAAGAAAGTCTCACAAGCCTTGCCTGCTTAGGCAAAAACAACCTCAGTCCTTCCTGCCTCTCCCTGTAGGTCATGGCTTCAGCAGTGCACATATTCTGATAGCTCTGTACTGGACTTGCTCCAGTGTTTCAGAGTCTTTCTTGCACTGGGCAGGGTGATCAAATTCATCAGGCTGGTGAGGAAGAGATTAATGAGCAATGCAGGATCTGCTCACAACTCTTTGAGGGGCAAAAGGACAGGGTGCCAAAATCATCTCTCTAGTTCCAGACAATACAACAAGGGAAAGCAGCCATTAAACGCAACCTGGAAGGCTCAGGTTGGATGTGACTTTTTTCTTTCTTTTTTTTTGAACAATCTCTGGAAGGATAATGAAGCACTGGAACAGGTTATCCAAAAGGGCAGTAGAGTCTCCCATTTAGAGGTTTTCAAGACTTGGCTAGACAAATAAACAGCTGACCTCATCTAGTGCTGGCAACAGTACCACCACTTCAGTGGAAAGCAGGACCAGATGATCTCCAGAGAATATTTTACAAATAGTATTTCCATGATTCTACGAACTTCCAGACCTTTTTGCCAAACAGCTAGTAAATCAACTGGGAACAAATCACTTGAAACTTAATTTTGAAGATCACAGCACATAAAATAAACTTGGAATGGCAATCATGGGTTTATCCAATTTATCTTAATGGAAAAAACCAACAAACCTCCATCAAAATAATTCTTTAACTATGGTTTTCAAATTTTGAATGGTTACATAAAATAAATGAAAATAGCCCATAAAATGAACTGGATCAGAAAGGTGCAGCAAACATGTGGT
This sequence comes from Melospiza melodia melodia, assembly GCF_035770615.1. NCBI lineage: Eukaryota > Metazoa > Chordata > Aves > Passeriformes > Passerellidae > Melospiza > Melospiza melodia. The sequence continues at coordinate 82,316,722 of NC_086198.1, read as the reverse complement.
GCATCTTTAAATAAAAGATACAGAACTAATCTAAACTTACAAAAATAATAATATTTATTGCAAAGAGATATGTCTGAATTAATAAATATCTTTTAAAAATATTATCATACAATAGAAAGGAAAAAAAGAATTTTTCAAGTAAATCTATGTCAGAAGAAGTAGGGATGAAACAGCATTTGCCAGAATCTGAGATGACTCTGACCCTCCTAAGCCAATGAACATACTAAAATGTTCCTTAGCTACATGAATTGCTAAGAACAAAAAAAAAAAAAATATGCATGACTTAACAGTAATAACAGAGTTGAGATAAAAATAATTGAAGTATAACCCAAATAAAAAATTGCACACATTGCATTTCAATAAGGTAATTAACAGACAGGCAAGGGCAAGGTAAGCTAATTGGAGCAATGTACTAAAACAGAAATATCTGTAACACAGGCTCTAATGAAACAAAAAAAGGTTTTAATTCTTGTTAGAGTCATTGCTTCTAATAGTCATCCCCTCCCCCAAAAACGGGCTCAAAAGCTAATAGGCCTAAACCTGAATTATCTCTAAATTACCTTTTTATATCTAAAATCACTTTTTAAAAAAGTATCTCAACTTTAACGAAAACTACTAACTCATAACATTTTTGCCTACAGCAGTTTTTCTGTTTTATTTAACTCTGAATGAAGTATGGCTAGGGAAATATTGCCTTGGAAGGAAGCTAGTTTAATTAGATGAAAATACCACTAGAAAAGACTGAAGGAATATTTTTTTTTTCATGTCAGCATAGCTTTACATTCTTTAAAGAAACACTTGACTTAACAGCAAGTCAAATATCATAAGCATTTAAACTAGAAAAGAAGTATTCCAGAAAACATTCTACCTGGAAGATTTTCTCACTGATTTCTCGTTCATGTAAAGGGACTTGCTTGTAGTTTCTGAACTCTGCCACCTCCTCATTTCTGAGCTGCAACAGTCGGAATCTCTTTGATCTATTAAACTCCTCATCAGAAACAAAATTAAATTCTTGCTGCAACTGTTCCAATCTGAAGAAATCAGGAACGTGTGCCTCTCCGCTTGTAGTAATCTAAATTAGTAACAAAAATATGAACTTTTTCATACAAAGTGACAAAAATCTATAAAATAGCCTTTATAAGTTTTGCATGCATATTGCAAGGATGTTCATTTTAAGCAAAAGCAATAAAGATGGATCACACAGACCAAACACGAAGTATTTTATAGCAGTGTTTTGCTGAGCAAAGCATATGAGATTATACATTACAGAATGTAATAAAATTCTTTTTCCTTCTATCATAAACAAAAGATCAGAGAGTATGAAAACTATAACATGCCAGAGTAACCTAGGAAACTGTACAGTAAGGGAGATCCATTTACAGAACTTCAGCTTTTAAATAGCTATGTAAATAAACAGCCATGTAAATAAACAGCCATGTAAATTAAACAGCTATGTAAACAGCTCCTCAATTTGTTGTTTAGAAAAGCTGAAGCCTCTACAAAACCTGAGATCTCTGTGCAATCCTCATTAATGAGCAGCTTCTTATCTAGTACCACACAAGTACATTGGAAATTCCCATGTATTTTAAGGAAACAACAAACTCAAAATCCATATTTTGTTTTTAATTTATTAACCAATCTGTATGCACATTCCATTACACCTATTTTTGCCACTACTGAATGAATTAATAAATCATATTCATTAATATGTAAACAACCCAGTACTAAATGCATTAATCATATTTTAGTAGATATTTTGCTTCTTAACATTCACACAAGAATGTCCATCACAAATTCAAATGCTGCTACCTCCCTGGATGCATGCAGATTGCCCGGGGAGGTCCTGTTGATCAGGAGCTCCACAGCTCCAGCAGCCCCTCAGCTCTGAAAACACCACTTACCATGATCAGCTGCATCAGAGCTGCATTGTTTGGGTCATTGGGATCAAGTTTTGCTTCAGCTGCCCACTTAGCTAGTTTCTTCATATCAGTTAGGCCTGATGTGCCAATGGATGCAATTGCATCAATATTTTTTAAAGCACTAAAAAGATAGAATTGACACAACTTACACCTAAAGCACATTTGATTTAGCAATATAAAAAAAGTATTTAAAACAATCTTAGAAAAACCCAAAAAGCTCCTCACAACCAGAATAGTAGATTCCAGTTCACAGTTCTTAGCTGTAACTATGAAACTGAGGGAATGATCAATCACAAAGCAAAGTAAATGGGAAATATGAAGGAAAAGATGGAAGACAACTTTTATACAGCTAATAAGGTGCTTTTTGATATACTCCTGATATACCTATGCTATTCCATGTTGCTGCAAGTAAGAAGATAAATTGCCTCACACAGTGAAAGGTAACATAAAAATTTGGACAAAGAACGTCTCAGACATACAGTCCTTGCTTGTGTTGTATCTTAGCTCCTGTCTCTGACCTCTCCTCCTGGACGGTGCTTTCAGCTCTGTGTTTCAGTCCACACCTCTGCCCCCTCCTCGCTGTTTCTGCACAGACCCTGAATCATCCCCTCACCATGTCTGGGACTGCTGCCAGCACTCTGCTCTGCCTGCCACGGCCACACTGCCTGCTGCCTGGAGAGGACACTTGGGAAACCCTAGCAGCCTTCTCTCTTGTGATGCAGCACCACTATGATCCTCCCTGTAGCTACCAGTCCCAAGTCTTTATCCTCTGGGTGCTCCCACTCACTTTCTTGTATTCAAGGAAGCATGGTAGGTAGTCTGCAGGCCATTTGTACACTGCCCTGCTTGCCATCTGCATCTTCTCACAGGAGCCACCTCTGAAGGCTCACTGCTTCTCAAACCTTGACACATAAGGCCAATACACCAGGACATGTGTGTTATTTATTAGCCAAATACCACTGCAGTGGATGTTGCCCCTTCTCATGTTAGGGGTGCTAGTTTGTCTTTCATCTCTACTTAACTTGAGCACTTTCAAGAAAAATTTTAAACTTATAGGTCTGTATTGTGCTTGGTTACAAAGAAATACCCAGTAGTTACTGGAGCAGCAGATAAAGCAGGGACATCAAGTTTATCTTTAGGCATCAGTGTTGAACAAATGCCAACTGAATCACATTTGTGCTAAAAAGCTCACGGGCAGCAAAAGCTAACATTAGTCATGAAAATCCTGTCTCTAACCTTCCCAACAGACAATGGAAAGTCACAGAGAGCTGTTCATCTCCACAAGGTGTTTCAAAGAAGAGTGTTTCACAGAAAACTTCCTTCTGAAATTCTTCAGTTTTCCATTTATTACAGTGATTAGTCTCCAGAGTTAAAGTTAGCTATTGGGAATCCATCTTTACATTTTGACCTCATCTATTCTGCCTTCACTGAAGTCAGCAGATACTGATATATTGATCAGCAAAGTACTTGAATGGCTGCAGCTTGGTTAACAATAGTAACAGAATGATTTGTAAGCCAATGTCTAGCCTCTAAATAAAAAACCTGACAAATTAATCAGCTGGAAGAAGTATTGATACTTGCTCAGTATTAATAACTATGGGAAAAGTTAAGGGTTTATAATGAAGGTGCCTAAGGATGTTACAAAAGCAGCCTTTATGCATCATCTCTTCAACGTTACGGAATTAAATAAAAGCAACAAAATGGACAAATAATCTACAATAACCAACTTGCAGCCTCAGGGCAAATCAGACATAGCCTCTCCAAATGCACTTCAGATAAGAAAGAAGTGGAGTTTCTGCTCTCAGCAAAATAATTACAGGAAGGTTCCTTGACAATATATTCACTCTCTATTAGAAAATCATAAAATCGAATTAATTAGCTTGAATTTTCTAGAAATAATAGGCTAAAAAGTATAATTTCTAACTAAAATACATTTACCAAATACATGTACCCTAAGATATCTGGAGAGGGTTACAGCACAAAGTAAAATATCTAAATATGAGGAAAAAGATTTTTTAAAGTCTTGATTATGAAATATTTTTTTTTAATACTAGTACAATCAGTTTCCCATGAATCACTGAAAATTCATGTCTTATTACCTTGGAATGCCTGTGTTTTGCTGAGATACTGGAGGAATTAAGGGGATTCCTTTGTCTCCAACTGCCCAAGAGACACTACTGGATACTTTCCCAGAGGTCATGAAAGTCATTCTGTTGCTACCATCAGCTTCAAATGAAAAGGACACGCCTATCAAAGGGGAAAAATACAAAGTAGTATTTATGCATTCAAACACAGTATCTTAATATATTTAAAAATATTCCAGAAAATGAGTAGTCAAATAACCTGTGCCTTTGTATAAAAAGGTTCATGTGGAACCATGGTTCTGCTGTGTGCTGTGGGGAAGAACTCTGTTCTACAATAATGAGTGAAAGATTCTATTACACCTACAGAAAGGCCTTCCATGTGAGCTGGAAGGAAAGGCTATGCCAAAGGCTCATTGTTTTCCTCCACAGATGCACACCATTTAATACTTCTGGTACTTTTCAGATTCAGCATACTGATATTAACAAAACAGAAATTCAGAGTCAAAAGAATTATGTATGACTGAAAAGTCAGTCCTAAAGCTTTTGACACACAATTGTACATATGGTCATCATAGTCAGTGACATTTACTGTCATGATTTTTTTACCCTATTTTTTTCCTCATTTTTTAATCTATTCTCCTTCAGCTTTATCTGTATTTATATATGACAAATTTATGCAAGCCAGTCATCTCCCAATGTTGTTCAAATTCATTATACACACTTACAAGTCCATATGCTGCTATGTATTCTTCATTTCCCCTTTTCCTATCTCTCCCTTGTTTTATCTTCAGCCTAAAGCCCCAGGGAAAAGGTGTGTGCAGGTTGCCAACAAAGCAAACAGGGGGACAAAAAATTCTGCATATACACTTCTACAGACAGTTTTTCAGTGGTTTAAAACATTAAAATCACTAGAGCTATAATGATTAGTATCTGCTTGCTCTGCAGTGTCAGAGGCCTGATTACTCAAATGCTCAAAAAATCCCAAACATCTTCTATAGCTTGTAAAGCTCCATTAATACAATACAACAAATAATAAACAGACACATTTTTATTATGCAGAGCTTAAAATTAGTAAGAGATAAAAATTCCACAGCAAACTTCAATAATAAAAATCACGACAATTATGGAAGACTCAGTTACAGAAGCTGTGAAGGCTCCTAGCAGGGTGTATTCTGAAACCCACTCCAGCCTCTTACTGCTACATGGCTCCAGCAAAACAAGAAACACTGAGCTAAGGAAAGCCAGAGTCCTCACCACTCCCAACTCCTTCATGATCCAGCATCACACGCTGATCACTGCTGAACTCTATTTCCTCCAGAGGAGCACTGCCTGTCAGAACTGCAGTCTCAGGAACAGGTAAGAACACTTCAGCCAACAGGGTGGTACTGCTGATACCTGTAGTTTCATAAATCTAGAAAAAATATACGATGGGGAACAGAAGAAACAATTTACATGGGCATTCTTGAGAAGCTGAAAACATATTGCAGGGTATTCAGAGAAAAGGTTTTACTATGGCTTAAGCATGAAATAAATAATTTAAGGCAATTGTATCATTTCACTTTCAAAAATATCCAATTAGCAGACATTTCAGCAGCTATCAGCAGCTTAACTTGATGTGAATTCTTCCTACAAGTCCATCTTCTTCACTATTCTAGTGCACCTGAGACAAGTATGACAAAGCCAGGCTTTTAAGAGCATCACTGTACAATTTGCAACTGCTTGAGACATTCCCTTGGATCAGCTGAAGATTCTGGAGGGATTCTGCCTGGCTCATTCTCCCTTGACATGAAAGGCAGGATGTGGCACACAGTCCCCATCCTGGCAGCACTGCAGGTTGCTCCTCTCTTTCCTAGCCAGCTGCAGGCTCAGAGTGGTGGATGATTCTCCATTCAATTGTTTTGAATCCAGGAAAATGGTCTTCCTTCTCCTTTTCAATTTATGCATTAAATAAATAAGCAGACAAGGAGTTTTTACATCTTTCCCTGAACTACCTGTTTTACCTAACCAGAGGAGTCTTGTAAAGGGAGAAGCAGGATCCTGATCCTGTTTCATATTAACTCTGAAAAGTACATACGTGAACCATTTATTAATTAATACTTGGATTTGGGGTTGGCAGTACCTTGATTTAACTGCACTGCTGATCAAGTCAAGTGCAGTTATGGACATTACTAGAAATTATTTTTTTTCTTCTTCCCCTCCAGTAAACATTATGAGGGTTTTACTGTGTGGAAAATAACATTTTAAGATGACCATGTTAGTAATTTGATCTGCAACACAAATCAGTTTTTCCAAAATCAAGAGGCCGATCCACTAACATATTTAATCACAAGTCCCAATTATTTAATTTCTCCCATCCAAACTATAGCTTTTTACTATATATTTCTAGAAAGCATAAGCATCAAAAACATAGCAGCAAAGTTAAAAGTTAAAGACTGGGGAAGCAAGGAAGGAGGGTAAGATTGATGATTTACAAAAGGTCTTTCATAAGTTTTTCAGTCTTTATGACACTATCACAGAGCAAAACACAAGCACTGCAGGAGTAATTACATTTTATATCATCTTTAAAAGTTATTGCAATAAATCAACATCTACCTGTAGTTTCAAACTCTCTGGCCAATTGATTATTTGTAAATTGAAAATCTGTCCAAAGTGAACTCTAAAATCGGAACTTATTGGTCGGGTAACAGTCCTTGACACTTCCTTGGAGTTGAAAAGGACTTTAATAAATGCTGAGCGTTTCTTCACATCCTCTCGTCGCAAAACTTCTGCTCTGTAAATATGTCAAACAAGCTATCATAGCATTTTTAATAACATTTTTATTACTTATTTTTAATGAAAATCTGATTTCTCATGGGGAGAAAGAACCCACCTAAAAATAGATGGTATTCCTGCAAAAAAGTCACTATACAGGAATGACTTCAGAACTCTTACTTAACAGGTGCTTTAGCTTCTTGTGAATATAAAATTATTTTAAAATGATCAAGTAAAATTTTGGATCCACAAAAACTAACTCCATATAAAAGAAGTCATCTATGAAAAAAAAAATTCTTCTCCACCCTCTTCCTCCAAAGCACAAAAATGATATCAAGTTAAAATTTTGAGGTTTTCAGTCATTGGGAGTACAACAGCCAAGCAGTATTCCCTGATGAGGCTATTTGTGAACCAAGTACAAAACAAAGCAGTGTTTAAATTACTGAAATACAGCAGATGCATGTTAAATTGTGTGTGCAAATATGGAAAGTAACAGAAAACAAGTGTATTTATTTCTTTTATCCACAGTGCAATCTCTGGTTTAGTACACAATTCCTTTCTTTTCCCTTTGTTGAGTACAGCACAGACCCTGTGCAAAGGACTAGCTAATGAGAGTGGTACTGCCAGCAGTGAAACCAGTTTCTTTGTATCTGCACCCTGTTCTGTGCAGATGCTCAAGGAACAGTAGAGGGTTCAAAGGGATTGTGCAGACATGCATTTTTTAAGTGCACTATGTACAAGGTTATATGTGACTTGAAAATGAATTAGGTTATATCACCTTCAAAAGCAGAGGTTTCATCACTAGGTGAAACAGAATGGTGAGCTCATGCATCTGAACTTGTATAAACAAGCAATTAATAAATTATAGAAATTCACAAATAAGGTAATTTGCTGGCCAACATTTATCTTACCGAGGACACTGCTCAGTTGGAGTTATGCTTCCTGAGAGGGTCAGCTCAGGAACTAGAATAGGCTCTCCGGGTTTCCTTCTGCAGTTGTCAGCTTTTTCTCTAACCTGCTGCTCTATTTCCAGGCTATTGGCCATTTTAGGAGGGATGGGTTTTATACGTTCCTCACCAAAATCATGATCTTCTGATTCCTCATCTACAAGAGTATCTTTTTTCTTTTTCTTCTTGGACTTCTGCATATAAAAACAATAACATTCTTTCTGAATGTGTTTCAATCTCTGCAATTTTTTCTCTTGTTCTCTTGATTCACAAGTGCTAAACACAGATGGTGTATGTACAGTAAAATGACAGCATAATTTTAGTATTACACACAAACACATAAAAGGTTTCTCTCATTGTAAAGGACTGCATCAGTTTCAGAATTCAGCAATACATTCCATTCCTACACTTCAAAATAATAATGAGCTCCAAGCAAAACATTGACTTAATCTTCTCTACCAACTTTCAAAATCAGCATGTTTCTTGAACATTCTGGCTAGATGCTGCCTTCTCACTTGCCTGAGCTACCACGTACATTCTGTTAGGATTGAAGGGAGCTTACTCAGCCAGCAGACACAGTTGTTTGAGATGCACTGTCTGCATACACACTGACAAAACAAATGCACATGTGCCACAAACTCTGGAGCACAAGTGCCGTTGGCTTAGCAATATCTTTAGCATGAGCAGAATGATCCTTTCCCTCCCTTGTGCCAAACAAGAATAAACAAACAGAACAACACAGGCCTTCCAGCATCTCTTGAGCTACAAAACTCCAGTGTTTACATGCATGCCCAGCTTTAAACAGCTGCTAAACAATTCCTCCTTCCACAGACTTCTGGATTACTTGGAAGTACAGCTTGCTTGGAAACACCAAGCCACTTCACAACTTAACACATCATAAGCAAAAGAGGAAAGAGAGCAAACAGATTCTGCTCATTAACTAAAGCAGGAAGCCAAACAACTTGTTCACATATTGTTCTTAAATATAATGTTTCTTTGCCGAATTTTGTGTTATCCTTCTTGCTCCTGTATTTGCTTTTATATTTATTTAGTCCCACCTAGCTCTAGTGTGTTTGATTCATGTGATCTGTACTAGTAAGAAACCAACAGGAGTGATTAAATTGAAAAGTACTTTGAGTAAAATAAAATAAGGCACTTCAGGGTAAGAAAGAAAGGTAATTTCATTCTAAAAGGAAAGAACCAAAATCCTCTTAGTCTCAAGATAGTTTGTGACTATCACAATAAAAAGATGCCACAATGGTATTTGTGAAGGCATGGATGAACAGTTTGCATTGGGATCAATGTTCATGACTACCTGCCTTCATTTCAAGGTTTACACTTATTAATTTTATCCTACAAGTGAATCTACCTGATGTTAATGAGTCATGTGCCCACTTGTGTTCTGATAACAGGAATTTCCAATTCCTGTATATTGGCTTCCTCTCAAATATTTTAAAGCCTTCCATAGAGGCTGCATGTACATGAAAAGTCTCTCCATTAAAGTATCAGCAGATACACTAGATTCTTGAAAACAGTATTTGAAGCATTTTCTTAAGCTTTATTTTTCTTTGGTATTCAAAAACCCAGGTGCTCAAGCTGGGCAATAATCATAATAAAGTATAATCACCATCACCCCAAGGAATCCAGTATACTGCCAGCTAACTGTGAAAGCAAACCTGATTTTGCCACAGCTGATTTCAAAGATCATCTTGTTGCAGGGTGCTGCTGCAGCACCTGTAATTCCCAGTGTCCCAGTGAAGCACAACTGAGACCTTAACTACAGCACAGATTCTTAGCAATAAAGCTTTTCAAAGGTGAAAGGCTAGAATATTAATTAAATCTTTCAGACATTCCTAAACTTAGCGAGGCATTCCCAAACACATATTTACACGAAATGATATCAACTGCTAGCTCATTAGAAACACCCCTAATTATTCTGCTTCATCACTCATAGACGCAAAGTTCATCCATGCTTTTTCTTTGCAAGAAAGAAATTAATTTAACAGAAATGCTGCAAAATTACCAAACTGAAAGAAAGAACTGAAGTACTGAAAATCAGTAGCAGAAAAACAGCGCCTCACAAAAACCTAATACATTCTAATTTTTTAATTAACAACTACCTGACTGACAAATTCTAAGTAGACAGAATGTATTTGAACATAAAATATACACATAACTCTGAAATTTTTTTCTGTATTAGAAGGAGAAATTTTTGACACATTTACTAGTAATTTTTTTTCTGTGAAGTTGAATGATTTAAACAAACCTGTGTCTTCTTCCAGGATTTCCAGTCATGTAGCTCAGTTTTATACTCCTCCATTTTCTTTTCATATTCTTCCATACATTCTTCTAGCAATTCCTTTATCTCAGCCTGGATTTCTGCTTCATATGCTTTTTCATCTGATTTCTGATCAACCTCTTCCCTTCAAAACAACCATTAGCAGCATGTTACATAAAATTACATAAGGGTCACAATTAAGTCTGTAACATATAACAGAAAGCTACTTCTCCATGAATTAACTTCAATATATCAAAAGTATGTTTTATTTAAAAAGACTAGCATAGATACTCGTAAGTACTGATAGCAGATAATTATATTAATTCCAGATAGTAACTTTCATTACTCATTAGTCTGTAGACATTCCTTTCTGCTACAGTTATTACTTATTTAAACCTTTCCTCTTCCCCAAATTCAAAAGGAATAGCGGCAGGTTCAAAGTGCCAGCACTGCTCAAAGTCTTACTTCTGCATATCAAAATTCTAAGTTTCTAAATTAATTAATCTTATTACAACTCCACTGCTAGCAAATCAATTACAAAAAGTGTTATCAAGACATACTTCCTCAAATAAAGTTTCATGGGTGTGTTAGTGAACTTCTGAAAGTCCCGGAGGGATTTAATTTGTTTCCAAACTTTGATAATGGTCTTAAGCAATGTTCTGTCTTTTTCTTGTTCAGCATCACGAAGTCTTCTGGTTTGTCTAGAAATACACATACATAGCACAAAATCAATCAGAATTGTCTCACTCAGTGGAACAGATTGAAAACTTGGGATACCAAAAGCCAAGTGACAGGGGTTTCAGGCTGATTGATGGCTGCAGTGGTTTAAATCCAAGGAACATAAAACCCAGACTTGAAGATTGCAGGATTTGATTTCCTCCTGTATTCCAGTCTCTTTCATTTGGAACAATCTGACTTCAGTTAAGTCTGTTCTGCAGAGATCTGACAGTTTTCAGAAATGCTTATTACAGCTGTACATAATTTAAAATATTTTAAAGTAAATTCATGTAAACAACAGCCCAGAAAACCTACACTGCTGCTGTGAAGTAATGCTCATTATATGTGTACATTACAAAAGATGTTTTAAACTTCATATGCCTCTAGCTCCAGTAAGAAGGACCTGAAGAGATGAAGTAATGTAATAAGTCCTTTGACAGACGTAGAGGATTCTTAATACAAACAAAATTAACACAGTCTTTTTTGTGTCTCAGAATTGATATTTCACATTTCAACTCTCTAATTTGTTTGTAAAAGAGCTATTTATTAGCACTTTTAATGACCATCACACACTTCAAATATAAATGTCCATACAGAACAAGCACAGGCTGTTTCCCCTATTATCCTGGTACAAAACCAAGTCTGTGATTAAAAAAAACCCAATGTAAACTAACACATTGCTACTTGTAATGTTCAGAGAATGTGTAAAACAGAGAGAGAGTTAGAGGTAAGAGAAGAAAAACATCATACATCATTTAACAGCATAAGCCAATCTAGGGAAAACAATGAACAAAGAAGAAATGCAGACTTCAGAAAGCAATATGAGTAACTTGTCCACTTCATGAGCTAGCAGTTTGCACATTACTTATCCATGTAGCAACCTTTTCTTTTTTGTCTACCAGATGACTCCAGAAGATGAAACACGAGGAACACAGAGATCAGTAACCACACTTATCTCATGTATGGGATTTGGAAGTAGGACCTTTCAGCAGAGAATCATCTCTGCTAAAATACATTACCCACAGGAACCTGAATCATGGAATCCACAGCATATGTTGGCTTCCTGCTTCAGGAAGTGAAGATGAATTTCCCAATCTGCAAAAGTTTTCTGTATTCAGATGACATTTCTTCCTCAAGCCAATGGAAAATTACAGCTTTGATCTCCAGAAAGCAAAGGGTATACATCTGTTATGTTATTGCAGGGTGGAGGAAACAATCAGATTATTTTCCATGCTATATGTCTGTAACTTCTCACGAGTGTTCTACATTGACCATCAGGGAAATGCAACGTTAAGAGAGAGACAAGGCAGGTCAGATGATTTTACCAACATAAGTGGTCCAAGTTAGTACTGAATACCATGACAGCAAAAATTCCTGAGCCCATCTGAGCTTCATATATGTAACAACTTCCAGTAACAGAGCTATAGCCAAAATGAATTACAGATATGAAAAGCTCTAGAGTAATCCCCGCCAAACTCATTTCATGTTACTTGAGCAACACTGATCTCACTGATTTCAGCTGAGTTTCTCCAGATTCATAATAGCATGAAACTGAACTAAAGCACTCAAGATATAGAAAAACACATGAGATACACAGAAGATGTATTCTTTCTTGCTGGAGTTCACCACCAAGCAAGCCTCAGGTGCCAAAACCCAAGAATCTCATTTCCACAGTGAATCTTCCCATCTCCATTAGAGATGTCTCCTCAGAGACAGCTCCTGTCTCTGAGGTACAGTATGGTAACTGCACACCTCCTGCTCCTTGTCCTCTAGCAGATATGTTAATAAGATATTGGTAAAAGCTATTCCATTTTAATTGAAGGAATTCTTTTTCCTTCAGTATAAAATAATAAATTATAGACTGCTTTATGTTCTAAGAGGAGTGTGTGGATGCATAAGTTTAGCAGATGAAAATTTCAAGGCTGAAAGTAGAATTGGTATTAAGAACATTTTTCTTCGTCAAATTGTGTGTGTATAATGTGACCCATTACATCACTTTATAGTTGTTTCTTTAAATGAATACATTACTGCCTACTCTTAGATTGTGAAAATCTTTCAGACTTTTGTTATTTGCTAGTTAAAAGGCTGTTCAGTATGGATATCCAAAATAACTTCTTTTTTATCATACTGCTAACACTTACAGCTCATCACTGTCCATTTGCCAAAAATAATACAAACTGTCACTACCAAGCCAAAAACTGCAGCACATTTTTACAATTCAGCTTTTCTCCAAGAACAATAACTGTGATCTTGTAAAACAAAATTCTACCACTTTATTTGTATTAACCCATTGGCAAAAACATGGCCAAAATACCTTAGAATGGGAAGGAAATCAAGAACATTTGTGTAATGAGGAAGAGGATGGAAAAAACTAGGAGTTTTGTCTGTTAAACAAACTACCTTATTGCATTGCAAAAGCTTTGTGCATCAAGGTGAAGTATACTGAAACTGTAATTAAATTTAATTATAGAAAACATAGCAGTAAATAGCTACTAAGAAATTAATAAATATAATCAAATTATACCACTTTTGAATGAAAATTTCAGCCTAAACTGTATTTTCTTCATAATGTTTTATGCAACTTATCAGTGAGAACTCTTAAATTCTACTCTAAATAGCTCTAGAAGAATTTTGAGGATTTAAAAGTCTGACATGAATCATATTCTGTACCAACACTTAAAGGAAAAAAGGAATACAAGTTTAAAAGCCAAGAATTGAATGAATTCCTACCCACCTGATCTCCATTTTGTATTCAGGTATGCTTTGCTGAGCCACAGGAACACCATCCCCACCAGCACCTTCCACACTGTACTGCACAGCACTCCTCAAGGCATGCAGCTTGAACAAACAAACAAAAAAGGCAATTAACAGATGGCTTAACAAGGTATCCAGTGTGCTGCACTTTGAAAGGAAAGAGCAATTACTAATGACAGAAAACCCTGAACTACCCTGATTCTGCATTTACAGGGTTTTGCCCAGTCTGTGAGGCGATTCCTCAGCATGACATTTTAATTAGGATCCCTGGATATAGGAGGAAGAATTACTAACTTTTATCACTGCAGCAGATCTAATCAAGGGGAAGACTGATCTAGAGAGCATTCTGAAAGCTCAGGAATGAAGGGTGGAAGTGGGTAAAGACCTAAAGTCAGCAAAAACCCCCAAGTTTCACAAAAGCCTTTTTTGGGACTAGGAAGGGCCACTAAAGGCAATCCTTAGTGAATTAGAAAATCCCAGAATCACAGAATAGAATCACAGAATTATTAAGGTTGAAAAAGACCTCCCAGTTATAAACTAAACTATAGCACTAAGTGCCACATCCAGTCATTTTTTGAACACTTCCAGGGATAGTGACTCCAGTTCTTCCCTGGCCAGTGCATTCCAATATATAATCACCCTTTCACTGAAGAAATTCTTCCTGATGTACAACTTAACCTTCCCTGGCACAGCTTCTGGCCAGTCAATCCTCTTGACTTGCCTGGGATATGAGACTGACCCCCCATCTGGTTACAGTCTCCTTTCAGGCAGTTGTAGAGAACAATAAGGGTCCCCCATGAGGATCTCCAGGTTAAACCACCCCTGAAAAGAGGCTGTAGACAGATGTTGGTCTCTTCTGTCAAGTAACAAGTGATAGGAGAAGAGGAAATGGCTTCAAGTCTCAGGGAGGTTAGGTTGCATCTTAGGAAAAATAATTTCTTCACTGAAAGCTTTGTCAAGCAGTGGAACAGGCTGTGCAGGGACAGTCACCATCCCAGGAGGTATTTAAAAGATGTGCAGACTGGCACTTGGGGGTTAGTGGGCTAGTGATGGATGTGGCAGTGCTGGGTTAATGGCTGAACTTGATGGTATTAGAGGTCTTTTCCAACCTTAATGAAGACATGGATAACCCAATTGTTCTGTTTCAGACAGCATTAAGGCAAATCCTTCAAAACTAACAGAACAAAATATATCAAGGAATTATTTTGAGACACTGTATGAAATGTCTAAATGGTCTGCTTCACAGAGCACTAAAGTAAATCCTTCAAAAGTACTAATAGAACAAAGTATACCAAGGAATTATTTTGAAACACTATGAAATGTCTGTCCATCATTAGAACTAGAACCAAATGCTTTATATAAAAATTCAGAAATATCTCTACACCACCTACTGACCCTCATTACACTAATATAAAAATGAGCTTGTATACAATGATTATTTTCTCCATATAATAGCTCTTTACTGTATAAAATAATGACCTTTAGTTTATGGAAATCTGAATGTATATGTACTTAATAATCCAACTAATCTTTGACAGACAAGTGTTCCTGTGTGCCCTGATGACATCAGAATTGTGCTGACAATGCCTAATGTTCATGTACACACTTAAACCAGAGAAGACCACTGCCATTACTGCCAATGTACAGAGAGAGGAAGAGGTGGTACACAGGGGATGAGCAGCCCTGTCAAGCTCACCCAGCAAGCCAAAAACAGAGCCAGAAACAGAGGAGTGTACATGCAGCCTTGGGTTCTGCCATGTCACAAGAGTCCCACAGTAAATGTGGCAGCAGTTTGCATTTAAAATACAGCATCTGTCACAGACACATACCTGGAAATGGGTTCCACTTCTGTACAATCTGGTGAAATTAAACTGCTTCCTTTTACTTTGATTTGATAACTGAAACTAAACTTCACTAACTTCCCTCCATCACTGAATAATGTCTTTTGCTGTCTCCCTGTCAGAGCTGCTGTACACAATCCTGTAATGTCTAATCTGTCACTCACTGGGAAACATTTTGGGTACTCTAAGGAATACTAAGCAAAATGTTATTGTATTCCTTTTACCTTAGAGTAAATTCAAATTCAAAGATCAAATAAATTCTTAATCTTAAAAATGCAATTCTGCACTGAACACATAGCAACTCAGTAAAATATTTAGGGTTTTAACTTCTGACAAGTTCAGCTTTTACCTTAAACTGTCATGTCATTGTCTCAACAAAGTAGGGAGACAGAACAGAAATACCTTGTCTGTGAGAAGTTTGGTAAGATTCTTCTGTTTTCTTGCTAAATACTGATCATATAACTGAGCCAGTTTAGCTGCTAACACATGCTCACGGCTAAAACAGGGATGATGGGTGAATATCAGTCCAGAAATATCAATATCCAATTGAAACATCCCCTGAAAATCTCCAGGTCCAACAAGATACTGATTGGTAGATGTCATTTTTATTGCCTGAAAGAAAAAAAAGAATAAAATAGATTTACAGATTCTTACAACAGTATCTTTCAAGGATTTTCTTTGTCAGAAAATGTCCCATTTAGCTACATTTAAATGCTGAGTCAAACTGTGTTAACTTCTTGCCTTATTGACAAGTGGGTGGTACTTCTACAAAAAAGTATTTTTATAGTCCATGTGAGGCTGAAATAAGAAGTCATCTTCCTATGCTGAAAGTTCTGCTGAGCAATGAAGAGAATGACACTGGATTAGAAAAAGCAGAGCCTGCTAGTTCTCTTTTGACACATTCGTTTAGTATTGTTTTGTTTCCTCTTAGAACTGAGCTCTAGGATAGGGTCCAGCCCTCAGAACAGCTCTCTTTGTAGATTAGGAAGACAAGGAGCTCTCCTTGTAAATTGTGTAGATTAGGAAATATAATATATTTCCTAATATTTTATATATTGCTTCCCCATTCAAACACCAGGGAAATTCAGACCAACAAAGGCAAATGAAAGTTTTCAGCAACAAAGTTTAAAAAAACTACTTCAATCCACTGGACAGAAAGACATCCATGGCTTACAGCCTCAAATTAATGAAATCAGAAGAGAATTAACACTGCTTCCAGCCTGACTACTCCTGCTCCCTTATTAGGATCCTTCAGAAGACACTCACCAGAAGACATTCACCAGAGGCACTGTGGTGCTGAAAAAGATTTTTAGTTATGTAGTGTTTGTTGTAGTCCCTTCCTGAGAACAGGAAAAAGAAGGATTTGGAAGGAAATTTAGCTGTTGCATAGGACTTACTTAGCTCTGTTACAGGACTGATATAAATGCCCATGAAACACACTGGAGTCCACCTGATCCTTCCACATTCAGTTTCTCATCAAAAGATACCATGTGTCATAGGAATGACAACTTTGAATTCCTTATGCTTTAACTATTTTTCTGCCCATAAAGGACCCTTAAGCTCAGTGTCTTACCACTGTGACTTAGATATTTCTATGTCACTGTTCATGTTAACATGGTGTTCCTGAACCATGAGCTCCCTTGGCCTACCTTTACATGATCTAAACAGGAAATTTCTCCTGCCTGCAGAAGCACCCTGCACAGATCTGTGCTACTGGATATGCAACCCTGTGGGTTGCATATTTATCACCAGCATCACCTGAAGAGCCACATTTAAATCTCTATCAACAACAGTCAGAAACACTTATGTGTCCCAAATGAGCACTCTATTTTAAAGTCTTAAAAATCAGCTTTTCCAAAGGGTAATAGAGTTCTGGCAAGCAGAACAAGTAAAGCTTGCTTCAAGATTGCTGAATGTTTTAATTGAAACTTATTTTGATTTGCACTGATTGCACATTGAAACTGCTGTTTGCCAGGGTAGGTACGCTGTGACTGGAAAAAACCAACAAAACCCCTGCAAACAAAACAAAACAAACATGAAAAACAACAAAGAAAAAACTCCACAACCTCCCCAAAATATCTAAATTGATGCTACATAACTCAAAATTAGTCACTGTCTACATGAGCAAACTCCATATATATACTAATATAGAACTACTCTACTTTGACATGAGAATATCCAAGGGAGTCTCACAATGATCTCAGTGGCTCACAGATTTTAAGGTGTTTGTCAGGAGCTGACACTTTACTCCTTCAACCAGCACCACCTAAACTCTTCATCCATTTGTATGCATTTTTAAAGGAAAAAACAGATATATATACTTAATAAAGTAGAAATGATTTAAAGAACATATATGAAATCACAAAAACCAATCAATAGTCATGGTTCTTAGCACAAAACCCTTCATGTCACCAGGGTTTCTGGTGCAGAAGAACTGGGACACTGAGTCTCAGGAATCTCATATATGAAATATGCTTACCTTCCTATAGACTGTTTCAAGTTCTGGTGCAAGGCCTTCTTCAAGTGAGAATATTGGAGGCCTAGTACAAGACTGTTTAATTGGATTAGGCAATGCTAAGATTTTGCCATCATCACCAAACCATTCTTTCCCCTACAAAGGAAAAGAAAATTATATATTGTTTCTTACTTTATAAAGGAATTACTTGCAAAATCATAATTATTGTAAAAAATACAGAATAAAAGGTGACTATGGATTATTTGTGACTGAAATAACCAAAACTTTCCTAATACACCAAAATGAAATCTTAAAATATACTAGAGGTAAGTCTTGAAATTAAAAGACCAAGATGTTGCTCGAACTTTGATTATACTGATTTACTTTTCCTTCAACATTCAGTGTTATAGATTTGAAAGAAAAAAAATCAACATGTCACTTATTTAAATGTTATTTTCTTAAATGGAAAGAATTTTAAGTCTTGTTTTACACAAGAGCTCAATGGCAGCTCAGATGCACCTTTCAAATCTTCTAGTCCAAAACCTGAACTACTTAAACAGCATCTATGAAAGCCAACCAGGTAAGTATTTAACAAGCAATTGCTATCCATGGCCTTGCATGTTCAGCATTGTCCTAATTTATCCCTCTGCTCTCATTACCTGGATTCAAATACAGCTTAAACCAGTGCAGCTGTCCAAGGATGCTGCCCTACCCTGTTAGTTTCATACCTGTTCTATATACCTTGTATTTATATTTATTATTATTTTCAATACCTGACCATTGAGCCAAATGTTGATGTGGGAACACCATGAAGCCAAGCAGAAAACTAACTGGGTTCAAACTCCCCATTCAAAAATTTTAGAAAAGACATCAGTTTTGTAAGACCCAGTCTGATGTTCTGACAGTGGCGTTACACTAAAAACAGGCTCCTACAAAAATATCTATTTCCCAATATCTGATGCTGCTGAACATTTTGGAGATGAAAGCCCTATATTAGCAAGACCATCCACTTACTTAACTATAACAAAAATAAGATACTTATAAAGATAAATAAAATACTGATAAAAGTTACAACTAAAAAGGTAGCAGTGACTTACTTGGTCCTGTCTGAGTATTCTGTTTTCTAAAATATTTTGATTAGACTGTGTTACAAAGGGCCTTTCTCCAGTGTAAAGACCTTCATCCTCAAGGTACCTGGGCTGCATATTTCTAGGCATCTTCTCAGAAGCAGGCACTAATGAGACATTAAGAAGAAAATCATGTAAATTATCTTGTAACTGTAGTTTTAGCTTGTTAATTCTTAAAATGATTGGCATTGTGTATTAAGCATGCTGTCAGAAGTATTTTACTGCAAAGGTAAGGTCCTTATCTTAATCAAGATAGATATCTCATACTAGTACCACAAAGCATCACAATTCTAATAAACCAATAACTAAAAATTTCCTTACCAAAAATTACTTCCAAGTTACTTAGTGGCAATAAGTGTTAATGGCTGCTTGCAGAACAGTGTAAAAATCCTGGAGCACCAACTGACTAGAGAAGCATTTCTAAGTCTTTCCAATGGAAAATGAAACTTTCAGACTAATCAGACCTTCAGTTAATAAATAGTTTGCTTAAGACAGTCTCATACAAAATACAAAACATGCCTAAAAGAGTTATTTCAGCCAAATAACAGCAGGTGGAATTTGAAGACCTGCCTGCAAGGCTGTTTCACTGTGTGTATGGATTCAGTATTTTTGAAGAAGCAATCTCAAAACAGGGAAGGATTGTGCTGAGGGTTACAACAAAAGTTCTCCCCTAAATCAGAACACAGTGGATCACACAAGAAGTAGTCAGAACTAATTTACAAGACACGAAAAAACAGAGGCACACAGTGTCAAATATTACGACATTGCACTGCAAGCTGCATTGGTACCATTCCAGTACATACTGGGAGACTTGCTTCTATTTCTTTCAGTTCAAATATCAAATAGCAAGTGATAATATAACACATTTTTTTAGGACTTTGAAGTTCTGTGGGAATAAAGCAAAAAAGGCAGAGATATGATCAATGCTGCATACAATAAATAACAGCAGAAGAGAGGCTAGCACTTTGCATTTCCTACAGACAGCAGTGAGGAAATTACCCCCAAGCAACTGAGGTGCCCTGAGCACACCTGCCAGTGCAGCAGGTGCTGACCTGCTGAGGTGTGCATGCTCCCAGCTGATCCATCTGCCAGACATTCTCACACTCGACTGGATGAACAGCGTCAGAGAGCTGCAATGAAACATCTCTCTCTGCTGCCAGATAGTCAGTACAAGATTTACTCAGCAGATCAGAGGGTGCCATGCCATGCAAAAATCCAGGGACCAGATGGATAAGCACAATCTTCATACCTGCTAACATGCTGGGAATGAAGAGAAATTCTTTTTCCCTTTTCAGTTGCTCAGTGTAGCTTTCACAATCAACAGGTTTCACTACTACAAGGTCTTCATCTGTCTGCCCTATGAATAAATCATCTTTCACTAGGCGTACGTCTTCATCCTATTGGTTAAGTGCAAACTTCTCTGTTAGTTTGTCTGTTTCTTAAGAAAGTTTCTTGAGAAAGTACACTTTCAGAATTTTTAAGGAAACCAAAGATGCTATTTTATATAGACAAATAAAATTAATAAAAGTCTGAATAAAAAATATTAAAATTAATCCTATAGTTCTCACCATTTCGTCCTCCTCTTGTTCATCTTCATGAGTTTCGTCACATTCCTCTTCTACCTCTTCTTCTTCACTTAATCCATTCTTTTTCATGGCTCCAGTTTTCAATTTCTCTGCTACAGCATCAAAATTGAAGGTAAAGAAATTATATGCTTCTTCCTCAGAAGGAAAATCATTCTGTAACTAAAAAAAGAAGATAATTTATTATGGTATTCTTAAGAAAATTAGGGCAAGTTAATAAATTGAATAAATCTGCCCATTAATAATATGAAACAGCAGCATGTATAAACATTTGTTACAAGATAATTATTATTTTATCTCACACAGAACTCACTCAAATGCTGAAGCTAACTGAAATTGTAAATGATTCATGAAACTTTCTCTATTTCTATATATTAATTCAATATTTCTTGCAAAGTTTTGTTTAAAAAGTTACCTGGTCTAATTTTAACATTCTTATTGTTTTAAATCTAAATAATTTGTGAATCAGAATGCCAAAGTTTAAGTTCTGGCCATATTGCAGGTACCCAGGTAAATGATATCAAGAGAAATTTCTAATGGCCTTTTGCCTCTGAAGGATCCAGGACCCTTTAGCTTTAGGATGAATCCTCTAAGAAAAGAACTAACATTAGTACTTTGTGGCTAATAAATATCAATATACTAGGATGCAAAATGCTTTAACTGCCAACTGGTGGCATTCAATAAAAAAGATTTAAACAGAAGACGCATTTTTCCTGCAAACTCCAGTAGTGTCCAGATGGATTTACTAGAGCTTTTTGGGTTTTTTAATCAAATGTCCCAAAGCCATTCTTGTATTGGATGAAGGTTCCTTTTATATACTTCAATTGCTGGCATATACTGCTTATGAATTTTTAAATGAAATAAAATCTTCGCCACTGCTTAAGACTGAATTCTGTCTCCTTCTTCAAACAGAATCATGAAGCCATATAAAGGTTAAATTAAATTAATATTCATTATTGAAATGGAGGAATTGGTACTTACTGTTGACTTTTGCTTAAGCTTTTTTACAGAATCACGAAACTTTACTTTTGATGGTAAGTGTGAGTCACCCTCTGGCATCTCCCTGAATTTATCATTGCCAGACTGCAAAAAAACATATACATAAGTTTTAGCATACATTTAGTGAATCAGAAAAAAATGCAAACAATTGACTACAGTTATTAGATATTGGATTTTTACAGAAAAAAATAACAAAAGAAAACATCACCACTGTGGGAACAAAGGGATTGCATATTTATTTTACAAGGGTACATCTAACTGTTAGCTAATTCCTTTGGGTCCAGAAATAGACTGCAGAGTATGAAGAAAAGGTTCATTGCTTAAATGACAGTAGCTGTCTGCACTGCTGCTGGGATCATTGTTCCTGCACTCCTGAACACAAGCAATCACAGGCTGATGTCCAGAGGGAGAGCAGGGAGGCAGCAGTGGCTGCCCTGGGCAGACAGCCCCAGCAGGGCAGCAGGGCCAGGGGTGCTGCGGGCAGGGGCTGCAGCCAGGGCAGCCAGGGCTCCTCTCAGACAAGCCCTGCTGCAATCAGGAAAACCCTCTCTGGTATTGTTTGTAAATGTGGTGTTCATTGCTTGGTGGCTGAAATACACACTTGATTATTTGGTTTATTCTGTCAAACATTATTGCTAGGCTACTCTCTAACCCCATGGGTGACACACCCCTGCCTTTCCTTGAAAAGAGGTATCATGTTTATCCACTCCCAGTCAAGATCACTGTAAAGGTCACTGGTTCTGAGGTTGCTTCAGCAACTTCATTTAACTGCTTCAAAGTGATTGTCATTAGGCTTAACCAACAAAAACACATCTACCATTCTATCTGTTCTTCCATTTTATCGGTTCTTCTTCTTTGTGGCCTAATGGTTAGATTAAAGGAAGACAATTCTTAAGTTTACCTCTATTACATCCATATTTCAAAATAATAATTGCAAAAAGAAAATTTCAGACTCTGTCAATCTGATGGCCACTTGTTTAACAACAAAACAATACCTTGTGCATAAATAAGTACAAGAAAGAAAACCAACATGTAGAAGGTTTCACATATACTTGATATAAAATTAATAAACAACTCTAATAAGTATATCACTTCTGTATTTTCCTAATACAAATATATTAAAACAGTATTACTTAATAAAAGCTGTAAATAATTACTTCTTATAATATAACATTGCCAAGAATCTTCCCACAACACACAACATGGCAATTTGTCCCTAGACAGGTGACTTAGCCAGGCTAAATCATATTGTTTGGAATTCCATATCAAGGTACTACTGCTATATGCTGTTATTTCCTGGGAGTAACACATTCTTTGGAACACATTTTCTACAGGCAATTCTTTTTGTGAATTCTGAAGAATATGAGTGCCAGTTCTGCACAGGCAGAGCCTCTGGTTTTTTTTTCTTAATAAAAAATTCATTTTTTGACAAAGAACATGCTTATACAAAAAAACCTCAATATAAAATGGTAACAAGGAAATGCAATAAAATACAACAACAAAGTTAATACCTGGCATTTAGCAATTGCATTGTTCAAATTTATTTAAAGCTCTATTACAGTGGGAGCCTTATTAATATAAAGCTCCTGTTATAGTAAATTTTAAATACTACAAGGGATCTTAAGCAATAGAAGTCAAGAACCTCTAAATGACACAAGTTTCACATGATATCCATACTGCAATGTAAGCAATTTATTACCGTTAAATATATATAATTAAAACAATAATCAGAATGGTTCCTTTCTGGTTACTAATTCAAACAGCAGCATAATTCTGTTAAATGAAATTGATCTTCAAGAGTGTGCAGACTTTGATTTTTTCATGTTTCACACTCCCTTTCTTATGATAAGAACAGCAAGACAGAATGCACATTTTACCCTTTTATCCACTCCAACTCCTGGTTTCCTTTCTCTGGTGACTTTAAAGCGCCTTGGTTGTGAGCTGGGGTCTTCTTGTGATAAAGTAATTTCAGCTTTTGTCTAAGCAAACAAATGAAAAAAGAATGTTTAACTGTAATAGAAACAGAAATAGATCAAAGCTACAATGATTCCTAGGAACTCAACACTAATATTTGTGTTAGGGACAGAATCTATAATTATAAAATCAGCTTAAGTGGTTTTCCAGATCTATATATTAATACACCTTATTAAATTGTACAGCAAACACACAAAGAAATCCATTGCATTCGAAATAGTGTAAGAATTTTTTTGGCAAAGAACACAGAAGGGACTTGTAATGATTGTATCATCTGAATTACAAAACAATGACACCTTTTAGGTTACTATCAACAAATTAAATATTAACTTTAGAAAAGAAAATAGCAATACAGAATTTAACTGTACTGATGAACTGAGTACTCTTTCAGCTTCAGAAATAAAAAAGCAGCTATCCCAACTCAAATCCACATAGCACAAAGCAAGCAGAATGAAGTGGGTGTTCCTTATAGGACTGAGGTCAATCAAACAGGACTTCTGAAGGATTCTTACCCTTGCTGCTTTTAGTTTCTCTCTCATTCGCTGCCTAACTGAAAGCTCTGCAGAGCTTGTCCTTGATGTAGAAGGAACAGGTGGCAACTCTAAAACAAAAAAAAAAATGGAAATATGTTTAAATTAAGTATTTTCTGAAATAAATGTATGGAAAATAAAACCATTTATACCAGAATTCCATGTTCCAGGAGAAAGAACTTGCATGAGAAAATATGAATGAATGAAACATTTTTTTTTTAAATCCAGTCCTTATAATTTAAATGCCTTTAAACTACAACACATCTATCCTTCATTATATACTTTGAACCACTGTAAGAAATGCTTAAGCACACTTTTAGTCCACCAACATTTAGAAAAGAAAAATACATTAAGATAAACCTCATCACTACTGATTCTACTCAGAATCATCAAGAGATTTGGGAGAATTCTAATATTTCCAAATTATACAATTTATTGCTTGTATTTCTAGAAAAGAAACATCCATTGCATTTGGAAACTTTCAAAAGAATGAACAAGGTGCAAGTGCTAATCCCTTATTTTGCAAGAATTTTCAGCATCTGCCTCAATCTAACACCTTTAAAAGATTTATTAATGATTTGAATGGTGCAATAGTTTTTACTTGTGTACAGAAAACACAAGAAGAATTCTCAGAAAGTCACATTTTCTCACAGATGGCCTTTGAAAAGTTTTTGGAATTGAGAAAAAACTCTAGCAATTTTTGAAATTTCAGGCTCATGAAAGATTATGACACACAGAAAAAAGGCTCTGTCTGCTGGAGATGGAAATGATGAACTTTAATTGCAGTTTGAAAGGTGGGTACACACTGGAAAAAAATTTAACTTTTTATTCTAACACTGGAACTGAGTCCCTTAAACAGTTATGGAACCTTCACTAGTGCAACTTTTAAGTTAAAAAACAAAACCAAACAAACAGATAAACCCCAACCCTCAAAGAAACTCAATCAACAAAAAAACCACACCAAACTATCGTGGGGACACAAACCCAGGTATCAAGACTTAGAAAAAAATATTTCAAGGAAGAAGCTGGTCTAGAGTTACCTTTAGATTTTCCTCTTGTGAATTTTTTCTACTATTTTATTCTGTTCAGTTAGCATGCAAAAACATATTCTATTTAATTGCAGCAAATCTGTCATTCAATTCCATTCTGATAAATGCAAACTAGAAAGCAACAGATTAGATGATCTGAAATCCTTTACAAATGTCTGCAAACATTCCCAGACAAGCTAGGTCAACAGTGTAAACATACAAATTAGGGCAGAAAAAAATCTGCTGCTACTTTAGGCACTCATAGAGCATCAGAGCTTATGCTCTGTATGCAGAATTCTTTATTAATTCATCTGCTCCTTGAGACAACAGGGTCATTATCTTTTCTATATATAATGAAAACCATTTTAAGGCTTTGGTAGTTGCATCAAATACTGTGAGATACTGTAGTATGAGATACTGTAGAAAAAATGGCCACATTAAAAAAAAAGGTTTTGTTACTTTATTTCTCTGGACAAACACTTTTGCTCTGCTTATGTGAATGGGCTCTACAGCCAACTAAGTTGTGCTCAACTTCAAAATACATCTTTGAAGTGAAGAAAGTAAAACTGATATCCAGGAACACATTACTTTGCAGGATCACCATCAGAAGGCTTAAAAATATCCACACCATGTTTTACATTGGAAGTGTAATTATCCTACAGTGGCTTCGTATTTTATGTCAGGTAGAACTAACAAGTTTGCTGGATAGTCAAACTGAAATTAAACCTGAGAACCTGAAAATGTCATGCAGTGCTTTCCCTTGATTTCACCTGCACTCAGAGAGGGCCAAAGCCTCTGGATCTCAGTGTGGCTTCAAAGCTCTCTGCACTGACACTGACTCAGAATTTCTGCAAGGATCTCAAAGGATGCAGCAAGCAGGCACAAGACAGATGTTAATGCTGTGACCAAGCATCAGTTACCTTAATGAAAACAGGGAATGGTAACTTCCAGCACAGATCCTAGGAAAACTGCTGTATTTTTCATGGATACAACTGCATAAATGCACAGTAAGACATGAACCCAACAATGAAGAAAAATTCACAGCAACACTGCAGTTGTGCTGGTTTCACAAGGCAATAACTACCAGACACAGGCTCTTTATTTAAAGCAATTCTTCTTTTGAAGCCCTTATTTACTAGTCTGACTAGGGGACTGACATATAGCCATGTCATTCCATTTAAGAAAGATATAAAGGCATTAAGCACACATATAATTGGATTAGAGTAAAATACTGAATTTCTGCAAACAGATTGCATTAAAAAATAGTAGAGACTGACTGAATGTTTGAAAGACTAGTATAGAAATTATGCTGAATATTAAGTGAAGAAGTAGCTGATGGACATGTTTCAAGAAAAGCTTGCCAAGAATGATAATCATTCCATGCTAGAAGAAAATAAACCACCTATTTGAGGGATGTGACAAATTGATGATTCCAGAAAAATTATCTACTTCCCACTTGTCTTAAAATACAGTTCCCTTTCCCTGAAAAAAGCAGTCTGGGGGTGTGTATATTTTTACCACCACAGATTTAACATAATACGGTGACAACTATGACAAACTAAAAAGGCCCCAGAATAGAGGTGATATATTATCACAGGCATTAAAATAAAAGCAAAAGCAGATAGTGGGGCAAACAGACAATGCAGAACTTTTCAATGGCACCTGGAAAACTGCACAGGGAAATTATTATTATTTTTTAAATAGTTACCTATCATTTGGCAAGAAAATGATAATCAGAAATTAATACATAAAGTATCACTCTAACAAAGGAGTGAGAAACTCAAATCTACTCTTACTTGATAACTGGGCAACACAATAGCTAACAGCAGTTGTCAGCATATTCAAAACCATAATATATAGAACACGGAAATTTAAATTATTTATAAATCTGTGAAACTGAATCCTGGAGAAGTGAGGGGAAGTGAATTAAATTTTGAATAGATACATGAAGGCTTCAGCTCAAGGTGTAGCCTTTCTCAAAATGCAACTTCAAAAAACCCAACCAAATAGATGGATAATTTATACTGCAATTAAGTAAACCAATGCTACAGAATTCTACCCAGAATATCTCATATTGTACTTTTCACTTGATGATATGAAGTTTGCAAAATTAAAGGTATTTTGGAAGCAAAAGTAACAGAGCAAAATACTTAGGAAAAGAAAACATTTATCACATATGGAAACTAGCGACTAGTTTTCTTCTGAAGAGTACTGCTGAGCTATTCTGTTTATTCTTGGAAAATAGCTTCTGTAAAAAAAAAAATAACTAGAGGTTATCTAGTTATAAAAAAAAAAAATCACTAGAAGGTGCCTCAATTTCTCCATGCAATCAACTCTGAAAATTGTTTGGACTCTGTCTGTCAACAGCATAGCACTTCCTAGCACAAGCTGGTACAGTGAGACTCAGAAAACTTACAGAAGAAATGTATGCAGACACTGAAGAGCTGGAAACATCCCTCAACTGTGAATTAGGTAAATTAAATTGTAAATTGTCTTTAAAAATTTGTCTGTGCCATATTTTGTTAAAATGTGCTTAAGGATGGTACGTACATTTTATTTTGGTAAAACTTGATGCTGATGAAAACCAAGTATGTTTATACTTCACTAGATTTTTGTTCTACTGATTTTTTTAATATTCTGCTCTTAATTAGATCTTTTATGCATTCTATTTAGGTAAACCATAAACCCATGCAGAAAGATTAGACATCCAGTTCTACCAGTTTCCCACCACCACCTCACTCCATTACATTGTAGGAGTATTTAATGTGTGACATTAAAATAGCATGCCAATAAATCTATACATCTTCATACCCATGAGAAACACTTCAAGCACAAATTATGAGGTTTACAGTACCAATAGGGTTGGAAGGCACCTCTGGAGATCATCCATCCAACCCCCATGGCAAGGCAGTCACCTAGAGCAGCTTACACAGGAATGTGTCCTGGTGGGTTTTCAGTATCTCCAGAGTGGGAGACTCCACAACCTCCCTAGGCAGCATTTTCCAGCGTTCAGCCACCCTCTATGTAAAAAATTCCTTCTCATGCTGAAGTGAAACTTTTCAGTTTATGACCATGGCTCCATGTCCTGTTGCCAGGCACCACTGAAAAGCCTGGCACCCTTCTCTAGGCCCCTGCATTAATGAGATCCCTTCTCAGCCCTCTCCAGACTAAACAGGCACAGCTCCCACACTCTCTTTTCACAAGAGAAACAGGCCAGACCCCTCAGCATCTTCACGGCCCTCCACTGGACCCCTCCAGTAGCTCCATGTCTTTCTCAGTCCTGAGGAGCCCACAGCTGGACATGGCACTCCAGCAGTGGCCTCACTATGGTCAAGCAGAGGGAGAAGATCCCCCCTGTGGACCTGCGGGCCACCTATTCCTGAGGCACCCCAGGATACCACCGGCCCTCCTGGCACAAGGGCACTGCTGGCTCATGGACAGTTTGTCATCCACCAAGACTCCAGATCCTTTTCAGCAGAGCTGCTCTTTAGCAGGTCAGTCCCCAGCCTGTGCTGGTCCCCAAGTGCAGGACCCCACACTTGCCCTTGCTGAACCTCACTGAGTTTCCCTCTGCCCAACTCCAGCCCATCGAGGTCCCACTGAATGGCAGCACAGCCCTCAGGCGTAGCATAAATGCATACCTGAGCCACTCCCCAGTCTGTACCACCAGGAAACCTGCTGAGGGCACATTCTATCCCATTGTCCAGGTTGTTGACAAACAAATTGAGTGAGACTGGACTCACTATTGATTCCTAGGGAACGCCATGGACTCCTCTGCTGCCCACAGCCCTCGGAGCTCTGCCATTCAGCCAGCTCCTGATCCACCTCACTGTCCACTCACCTAACCCACATTTCCTGAGCTTACCTGCACGGATATCATGGGAGACAGTGCAAAACCCTTGTGAAGACAGACAACACCCATCGCTGTCCCCTCACTGATCCATCCTGCCATGCCGTGACAGGCAGCTGTCAGATTGCTCTCCCCATGGCAGAGCCATGCTGACTACTCCTGATGACTTTATTCTACACGCTGGGTGATGACCTCTGGAATTATCTGCTCCATCACCTCCCCAGGTATGGAGACAAGGCTGACTGGCCCGTTCACGTCCAGTTACATAAATACTGCACGTCTACATAAATATATCTGAAAAACGAAGGGCTTTTCATAATCTAACCACATTTAACCGCAATAGGAGGAGGTCGTTCGAGGGCAGCGCTGCCTGCCCGCTCGAAGCCGGAGCTGACCCAGTGTGACAAGCACAGACCCCCGCCCACCCTCGGATGCCAGCAGGGAGCACACAGGAGGAGCGAGGAGCAGCCCGGGAGCGCCGCACGCTCCTCCCGCAGCAGCGCTGCCGTTGTGCCCGCGGGGAGCCCCGGAGCGGGGCCGGGTCCCGCAGAACAGCGCCGGGACTGGCACCGGAGCCCGCCGGAGCCGCGCCCGCCGCTGGGAGTCACTCACCGCGCACTGCCTCTGCCTCGGCGGCGGCGCTGGGCCGTGCTGCCGACATGGTGCCGCTGCGCTCCGCCCGCGGCCCGGCGGGACCCGCAGCGCTAGGCGGCAGCGGGGAGGGAGAGGCGATGGCGGCGGCGGCGCGGCCCGGCCCGGAGCGGGACCCGGAGCGGCACCCGGCCCGGCCCGGGGCAGAGCCAGCGCGCCTGCGCGGGGCTGCGCGTGCGCGGGGCCGGGAGCGCGCGGCGGGGACCCGGCCGGGACAGACGGACGGAGGGACGGTCTGAGGGACGGACGGACGGACAGCCGTCCGCGCTGGCTTCACACCAATATATCTTATATATACACTTATACACATCTGCCTTATCTTTACAGTTAATCTCCTCATACCATTGGGGTTTGGGCATTCCTTTCCCCTCCTGACATTTTACTGTTTAAACATAATCACCTCAAAAACTGCTCTGCAGGTGAGCAAACGGAATAACTTCGTGGTTTTGTGACCTACGCAAGGCTAAGTATATTCAACAATAATTTGAACATAATTTAATCCGCGCTTTTAATCCGCACTCATACTTTGAGTATGGATCAAAATGAAATAGCCAAAAATCCAAAACACATCGAGGGTGCCTGCTTCCAGCACTGGTACTTAAGAGTTGCTGTGTATTTGCACAGAAATTAATTGTGCAGATCTGAAAGAACTAGAATGGTACTGACAGGTGAGAAGAACTTAAAAGAGAGTCTTGCCTTACTTATTTCACTTTTCACAGCTATACATGTGAAAGATTCCTATTATTCTCAGTGAAAAATGATCATAAAACATATTTGTCTCCAAGAACTGGACACTAACCTCCATGATTATCCTGGGGATTTTTCACTGCAGTTCTCCTGGGCAGTGGCTGATACCTGGCTGTCACAAGCAACTCAGGAGTTACTCAGATATGCTTCAATATGTGCATAATGATCATGAGAGATGTTCCACCTGTCATTTCCCCCCCCCCCAAACACTTAAATTACACGATGTAACATATACAGGCTTAGTATGTGTAAAAAAACTTGATTTTTTTCATAAAGGAATGATTAAAAATATATGTATGCATTCAGTTATTCCATATAATAGTGAATAATGTGGGCCAGTACCTGCTGTATGAACACTCGTGTTTGTTTTTTTTTTTTTTTTACATAAACAACCCATCTTTGATCCATAAAGCCTACTACAATATTCAGATCACAGGGATGCGTTCCCTTTCCCCCTGCTTTCAGCCTTGGGCTGAAATCACTTCTATCCCCCAAATTACTTCGGTTTTGTTTCCACTAGAAAGTGGCTGTATTTGTTTACAAGCACTGGGGAAAGTTTTACATTTATATCTACACAACTCAATTTTTTGCTACTCTTCCTGCAAGTTCCCGTCCTGCTTTGCCTTTCCCAGAGGGAAAAGCAGCCGTGGCTGTAACTTGTTCCTGGCACAAAGTTTGTGCCAGCCTAGATGCACTTGTGCCAAACCCAAGGGCTGATGTGCTGTGCTCACAGATGAAGTAAATCACAACAGCATTGTTTATTCTGGATTTTAAAATCCCCATGAAACAACTTGTGGCAGTGAAATGTGGGGCCTGGCTAAATCTTTGGCAAGAGGGCTAACTGAGGCTGACACAGGTCACCTGTGATTTCCTTGTCACTTCTTTGTACCGGGTGTGTACAGCCTCATGCATACTTGTTTCAAAAAGCTCTTCCAGTCCAGCCTAGAAGATGCAGAGTGATCTTCATATCCCTCCTTATCTCTTAGGAAGTACCAAATGAAAAAGGAGAATCTATCTCCTGCCTGAGGCTTAGCTTTAGCAACTACTGGCCCCAAGTATGATCAGATTTCTTGATATGTCTCAACCAGCACAGGCAGCTGAACTCACCCTGAGCAAGTGGCTTTCCTAGACAAATGTATCTCCCTCCCAAACCACCTGTGCGTTTGCCTCAGCACCACTTCCCTCAGTGTCTCTCACCAGGCTAAGGGTTGTGCACCTAAAAATGGCCACATTTCCTTGCTGCTGGCAAGGCTCATTAAATCCCCTCTTCACAGCACAAAAAGTACAGCACTGCAAGGAGCAGCAGCCTTTTTATCACTTGGCACATAAATCTCTTTTTCATATCAAGCTTTCTGTATCAAATTTAAACAGTCTTTCCTAAAGGCACATGTAAATGTAGAACACTGACAAGACTGAAGAAGTGCTTTATGGTAGCTTTCTTTAACAATTTGGTAGCATTTCTTGAAGTTAAGTACTATAACAGACACTTTAAAATGTAATAAACAACTGGATGCAAGAGCTATAAAGCTCTCCACCAGCTCAGAGGTGATTTCCAAGCACTGAAAACTAACAACAAAAACACAGGGAAGTTTCTCACACCGCTCTTTAAAAGAAATATTGCATCAAATGTACCTAGAAAATGATTTTGAGGACTTTGTGCTACTTAAATCTGTCTCATTCATGAAAGTACACTAAATGCACTGAAACAGAGCTTAAGGAAAATGTTTGCTTCTTACCTGGGTTTTCTTGCAGAGCAGCTCTTGGATCACACACAAGAACCAAACACCACACTCCCCCTAAAAGCAGCCCCCCAGCTGTGCTTTTAAAGAGAAAGAGTCAGATTTCCTGCTTAAACTACTAAAACACTTTGGAAAGCTTCTTTTTGTAAACACTTTCATCTAAAGTAAAAGGGAAATCATAAATAAAATATGGAGAGGATGCAGCTCCAGCAGACCTTTTCAGTTACTGCAGTTATTTTAAAAAGCAAATATCCATGGTATATTTTTACAGGGTCAAGGATGGTAATTTCAGGCTGAAATATAATAAATATACTCATCTTAACTTTGAGTATCTAACTTTGTTAAATTGTCTGACTCAATTTCTCTGTACTGCTTCTAAAGTGAGTGCAAGAGCAGCACAGACCTTCTTGGGATTTGTGTGAACCAGAGTAGTGATTCCTGAATACCAATCATTTATGGAAGAGACTGGTTCACTCTGTTGACTAAAGAGAGGTGTTAAACCTCTCAATCAGACTACATGACAACATTCCAGAAAGTAAATATTTTTTTAGATTAGTTTAGAAACCTTTAATTTCACTCTGAAAAAAATCCCTGGAAACTTCATGAAAGGATAAATCCTTGAATCAGATGGTTAGTAGCCAATTGTTTTCCTGGTGCTCTCTGTGTTCCAATGCATTGAAGTACTAAGAGTAACTACTGGAGAAGCATCAAGGAAGCAAAACTGCATTATTCTTTACAGGGGACCTTTACAAATCAGCATCAGCCTCAGCAAACTTCTTAGCTTGTCATTTGGGGGAAAAATTACAGGAAACATAGCAGAGTTAAAAAAGATATAATCTCTCAGAAGCTGTTATTGGCTAACAGGCTTTTTGCCACCCCAGGATTAAAAAATGTATTAGTAAATGCTCAGAGTAAGAAGGCAAATCATAACTTCCTAGAGTTATCAATATACTTTCATATTTCTGTAGCAGAAAAAAAAAAGAATATGAAGTCTGTGATAGTTGCTGTAGAGCCTGCTTAAAGGGAATCACACTCTTGAAGCCCCTGTTGGAGAAACAGAGGAGAGATTATTTATCTGCTTGTTAAATACTGACAACCAGATTATGTTGATACTAGGAATGGCAGAAATGTCAGCACTGTGAGATGGTTTGTAGAAAGGTGGATTGTCTTATATACATCCCTAATTTTTGTAGCTAAAAAGGGATTTTTAACTTTCCTGTCAAGTCTGGAGGGGAGTATTTTCTGCTGCACTGAATTATTAACAAAATAATTTCTCATGTTAACATGTGTATTTATATCTCTAGTATGATCAGAGTAAACAAAATTGAGAATACTAAATGGAGTTACTAGACCTATTTATAATTGTCTGTATGTAAACAGTGCCTGTAACATCTGAAGGTCTATTACTGCAAAGTTTTAGTAGTTGGAATCACATGAAAAGAGTTGGATAAATTGCTTCTCCTTTCTGAATACTGTACTAAGAAGGAAACCATGGGAAGAGTAAACATAGCAGTTAAAAGAGATTTGGGGTATGCATTTTTATTTGTAAAAAGAGGAGTTTTCATAGCTAGAAACATCTTATATGGCAAAAGCTTTCAGGAAAGGGAGAGATATGTAATAGGGAGACAGGTTTCTTAGGGTAACATGCACAGCACACATCTCTTTTGTCTGCTAAGAATCACTGCATGTGGGACTGTGGAAATGATTCAGTGGGTGAAACTTCATACAAAATTTTGGCAAGAACTCAGGTTCAAAATCTTGTTTTGCTAATAAGTCTGTGTCCCAACAATATACTCCAGTATCAGAAACAGTTGTACAAACAGTTTAAAATATGGACAAATATGAAGAGCATTTATGTAAGGGACATTACTATGAGACCCTAAAGGAGTAGTCAGTCCTTTGCTTAACAGGATGGAAAGCTGCTTAAAAACACATGTCAGTGCAATGACTCTGCTCACAGGAGACATCCACAATCTGAACCACATGTGTTTCCTGGGGTGGAGAGCAAGTCATTTATCTTGGTCAGCTTTATGAAGAATGGCCAGCCCAATGCCATTGATCACACTGAGTGCTGCACCTGAGGTGGTGGTGTGAGCTGTTCGGTGTGACACTGGCACGCTGGGACATTTATTGCTGTTTTGTCAATGATGGTCAAGGCTGGCTTTTAGAACAGGCAGAGTACCTTGCAGCTTGGGGTGCCCACGGTGCAGGGTGGCCCAGAGCGGGCAGTGGCATCATAGGCCCCCAGTTCAGAGTTAAAACATTTTAAAACTCAGCAGGGGACAGTGAGCAGTGGAGTTATTTCTCTGGCTTTGATGATAATGTAAGGTTTGCTTTGCCATAGACCCCTCTTATTTCCTGCCTAGAATCAAAGTCAAAATTTGTCGAATCAACAGAAGGAAACAGCAAATGTTACCAGCCACATACAGCACTTAGAGAATGAGTACATGTTGCTGCGTTCTTAGAGTAGGAATTTAGGTATTGTGTGCAACCCCACAGTGATCCCAGTTTCAGGGAGGTTACAAACAAGAAAGAACAAACTCTGCTCATCCTCATTATTTTTAAACTGATCACACCTTACTCTGACATGAGAGAAATCTCAAATAACATTTTTTGTAATTTAACATTTTTTGTAATTTGTCACATGCAGTTTAGAGGTCTGTGTTCACACATCAGAATGTCTGACAAAATGTGCATGAAGGCAAGTGATGCATGGAAGGGAAATCAACATCAGTGGTAGGAAAGTTTTCAGATGATCGAAGGGATTGTTGTTCAGCTCAAAAGTTTTAAGTCCTTTTCACTTTCTTCTGAGCCTAGAGATAACACTTCATTGAAAGTAGTGAAAGAAAAATCACTGCTGGTACATTTCCTTCATGCAGTTCACTAATTTCTAAAAAATCCCACCTTCTTCTTACAAAAATATTACTTAAGAGCCCTCTGAGAACCATAGTTCATTTGTATTTTTCAAGAAGTCAGTATTTTTGTCCCTTTGATAAGATGCCATAAACAAGGTTATTCTACCACAGAGATAATTTTACAAATTCTCCCTTATATTTTTTATTTTATTTAGGATAGGTTCTTTAAAGCTGAAAAGAAACAAATTTATTATTTTTTACTTTGGTGTAAGTAGAATCACTCCAGGATTCCCTTAAGTCTCCTTAAAAATATCTTTTTATATATATATACTTGTGTGTATTGAATTTGGAGGCATGAGAGGAAGGCTAGCCTATCTTAATATATTGCAAAACTCTCTGGGGACCAGCCAGGTTACTTCAGTTGAAGTTGTCCCAGGAGGAACCTGAGCAATACTTTATGGAAGATCTGCCAAGAGGACACTTCCATCATTATCAGGATACTTCTCATCAATCCACATCTTCTTTCTAATTTTGAGACATATAAATTGCCAAATTATATTCAGCCAATTTTTCCACTTAGTAGATTGTTCTTGAAGAGCAGACATCTTATTGAACTGTTGCCATCTCAAAGCTAAAGGCTACCCTAAGTTAGTAGCTTAGATGCAGGTGATGTGAAGACAGGGGTACCTCCTGATTCCTTCTTTCTTAATGAAAGTCTCTAATACAGGATCATCCAAACAGAGATTTACCCCACCTATTTCTTTGCACTGGTAACAGGAGAGCCAACAAATAATTTAACCCCCACAATGTTCTTTCAACTTTTAGAAATTAAAGTCAGGTAAGAGAAATTTTACACTAATACTTGCTGCTGCAAGAACAATGTGCATGGAGGAAAAATCTCCTTACACCTCTTTCAACAGGTAGCTTCCAAAATTATACCAAAATTATACTCAAAATTGAGGAATATGAGCCAAATAATCCAAGACACCTTTCTCTTTGTGAATATTTGCTATTAAATGATGCATGTATAATATGTCTAATTAATTTTTTTTTCCCTTAGGTAGCAACTTTGATGAATTGATCTGATGTATACAACTAGGACAAAACAAGATATCAGTAACCAAGGATTTTGTGACAGTATTTTGAAATTTCTTCCTGTGTATGTGAGGAAGAATTATGCCTCTGAAATTCAGAAATGATGATATAATCTCAGTTGGGAGTGTTGACCTAAGGAGTTACAGAAAAATGTTTATGATCTCTAAATGCTCTCTGAGCTGAATTCTAGATAGTTTATACTGAAAGGACTAATTTGCTTCTTGAAAGCATTACTCATTGGTAAAGATAGTGGTGTATTTCTTTCTCAACTCTATTTTTTCCTGTGTACTTTCATTATTATTTCTTGGGTGTGACTCCTCAGCTACTGAATGACGTATCCAAAGCAAGCCCCATTTCCACATACAACTGAAGTTCCTGCTGACCAAACTGCTTAGTACAGCATTAGTACAATTATTCTGAATATGAATTCCCTGCCAATGGGTAAATAAATCAATAAATAAACCAATCACTGGAAACTGATTTATTCAGTAAAGATCTTGGTGTATGAACAGAACCTAGTCAGTGAGCTGTGGAAGGTAGAGTATTAAATGAACTGCAACAACTGATGTAACATACTTGGTAGAAAAGGAAATAAATTGCTTCCAGATTTGTATATTTTTGCTTCTCATAATAGTACCTAAATGGTATTAGGTAGATTTAAAAAGATTTGAAGAATGTAGATAATGTTCTCAGCACTGATGTCCATTAGTAATTATTTCCTCTCTATTGTCTCAGCATTGTAAAATGTTGAGGATCTATTGCTCCTGAAGAAATTGTATAACAGCCTGACCATATGAACAGGAATACCATAGTAAAAAAAGTGAAAGTATTTATTCTACGTGACATACTCGTAAAAATTTGAAAATCTAGAGAAATGTTTAAATAATTATCTAGGCTAAAAATATTCAGCAGTGGAACATGTGACTAATTTCTTCCTTAACATCAGTCCACCAAGTATAAAGAAATCTGAAAGAGTAGAGGACTGTGGAGAGCTGTTTTGTTTCAAATAACTTTATTTTTACTTATCTTTACATACACATATCCCAAGTAAATATATATATATACTTTTACCTAAGAATCTCAGGAATAATGTTGTTCTTAATATTGTTTGATGGTTTCCTGGCGGTGTGAGGTTTGTATCATACAAGTTCTTGCAGCCTTGATCAGGAAGGCCAAGAGTTGGTGCTGCAGTAAAGACATTCTTCCTCCTGCAGTTCCTCCTGGTGACACTTATTTCTCTTTTCTCTCTGTGGACTGCAGGCAGAGACTAGATGACTAATTTGGTCTGGATGCCTAATTTTATATGTCATTAGGCATGTGTAGAATGACCAATATATTGTGTAGAAATCATTGATTAATTTCAAATTTGACCATGAAGAAATTTTGCTCTTTTGCTCCTACAGTGTTTTGAAACCAGGCAGACCTCCCAGTGTATTGGTGTGAATTGTGGGAAGACATCAGCCCAAGATATTTTTCATATAAATTCAAATTTAGGCAGATAAATACCCAAATGCAATATCATGTCATCAAAATTGATATGTTTTCAAATAATATACAAGCAATAGCAATGATTTAGTTTAGGATAATGTCTTGAGACCCTTAATGAGGGCAGGGACACATGGTACTTGTATACATATGGCGTCCATATGTGTAGTAGAAGTATTCTTCTTGCCAAAATCTATAGAAATAATCCAAGAGAATGACTTATTTTTAACTCTTCATGCCAAAATATTAAACTGTTCAAAAAAGTGTAGAATCCACATGGGAAAACTTTGGGAAATTAACGTTACTTTTCTGTAATTGTACAAACATAAATGTGAAATTGCTAAGAAAAGGAAAGCAGTAACTCTTGGTTTATTTATTCCCATGGTGTCATTTTCAGCATGGGTGTGGTTGAAATACCTCTTTTATATTGGATTCGTTTTTACAGATTTTTACATGGGAGCACTTTGCTTATAGTTAGGATTGCAACCAGCAATATTTCACTATGAAGCTGTATATTATCTCTGTTTAATTGAGAAAAATTAGTTTTGTCTGAAAATTTCCAGATGTGTTATAACTACAATACATTCCTGTGGAGTCTGGAGAAAATCCGTCATACTCTTTCCTTAAGGCTGGGCTTATCAGATTTTCTAACTCTAGTAAAACTAATATGTTACTCCTAACGTAAACTTTATACTGATTCGAATGTCTTAAACCTATTTCCATGTTTTATAAGATAATAATCTAATTAAAAACTAATTTTAGTTGCTTTTTCTGCATGATAAATACATTCTGGGTCCAGTCCTGCATCTTTTGAATTATGCTTCCTGGAAGTCATGGGCTGGATCTGACCCTTATTTTGTCCTGTGGCATTCAGTGCAGGCAGCACTGGGCAATGCTGATGGTCTTTGTGCCTCAGATAGGCAATGATGGCTGTGAGACATCACCATCAATCATAATTGTAAATTATGATTGGACTGCATTTTGCACTCATATTGTCCTTAATTTGCAGATGTATAAATGATTGTACAGCAGGGTGATAAACTGAATCTCCAAGTGTTATTTTCCATATTTTTCACAGAAAGCAGCCCTTGTGTGACACTAATAAATTAGGTGTCTAGTTAGAAAAAGAATCTACTATTGTCTTCTATCAGACATCTCTCACTGTCAAATAAAATAATGGTTGTACAAGCATTGCCAGTTTGATTTGTGGTCGGGCTTTGCACCTGTTCACTGCATAAAGCAGCAGTCCTGCACTCACAGCCATGAATGCTGATGTGGGAGAAGTGAGGGCAAGGGTACAGAGTGCACAGGCTGATGTTCCATACATAACCCTCCTGCTGGTTCTGCAGCCTCAGCAGCATCTTTGTGTCATTTTGTCTGCTTGTAACTTTCTTAATCTGTTGTAACTTTCTTAATCCATCAAATACACAGAAACAACCTAGAAATTTCTGTCTGCCTTGGTCATAACTAAAGTGGGTTCAAGAGTTGTGCAACACAGACCACTAACATTTAATATGATCTGAATAACTGTTAGAAATCGTAGGTCTCTGTAAATCTGGGATGAATAAAAGATTGTAAATTGTTGGAAAGTAAAACAACCCAATGAAAGATTGCCAGTCTTGACTGGTGTTGAATGCTGGAGAACTCGTGATGTTCCTAGGTATTTTTACAATGATTGTTGCTGCCACTGGTAGAATGGATTGCTCATTTCCAGTGAGGATTGATATGGTTTCTCACCAATGGACCTTGCTGTGCTCCTATCTGATAGAGGGAAGTGCCAGGTACTACCAGATATTTTATCTCCAGATGGGTGCAGGTGGTGATTAAATCACCTCTTAACCTCATTGACAAGAAAAGTAAATTGACCTTGTTGCATGTCTTGTGTAAGCACCATGAATAGAAGTATAAACTTTTTTTTTCAACTTTCTAGTTTTTGAGACACTGACAGAAGTAATTTCTTCCTATGTAACCACTATTCATCTCTACTTTTAATTCCATTTATCATACATCCAAAGGGTGGTAGCAACAGCCTACTTTTATAACTTCTATTTAGCTGATAATCCATGAGGTCCCGTGTACCTTTTCCAAGTTCATTGATTTGCTGAATGCAGTTTTCATCCTGTGTGTGACCTTAATTTATTTCATTGCATTTGGCCATGTTGAAACATAACTTCTGCTTTAATGGTGTGACTCACTTAATTTCATATCATTTACTCTGATTAGTGATTACTGACCTGTCATTTTTGGGCATCCACAATTATCTTCAGCAAAAAGTTTAAAGTTTTTTTCCACATTTCTCATAAAGATAATAGATAGCATTTAAGGAATAGCAAAGACACTTGGAATTACACTGAAAATACCCACTGAATACTGACTATCTCTAAGTTTCCAGATCTTTCAGCTTTCAATTTCTTCATATGTTTGATAGCTTTGTTCTAGACTTTTATGACTGCTGTTGAGTAGTCCTCAGCTAGTACAAATCTTCCTGTACTTACTGTGAGGTTGGTTACCTATGAGTGCTATTTGTTGGTGCAAATATCAGATGGGACTGTTCTTGTGACCTGTGCAATGGCATCCTGAAACTGTCATTTTTATTTTATTCCTCTCCCATCTGTTTTTAGTGTATTGCCTGTCTTAAAATGACCAAGATTGCAGTGAATTGTTCAATTTTACTTTAATGTAATATACAAAATAGCCATTCTAAATTGCAAATTAATACATTTTATATAAAATCCAATGTACAGTATCTTAAATTTGTTTAAATAGTATTATAAATGTAATTTTAGGGAAGAGTCAGTCCTGGAGTGATGCAGTCTTATGTTAATTACAGTTCATTTTGATATCCCTGCTGTTTGTTAAAAAATCCATCCTAGATTCTAGAAACATCCTTATGAACTCAGGTTTGGCTCCAATCAAAACAAGAATGAACTCCCAGGGTTTTTTTTTTCCATTTCAGCTTTGTTTTCCCCCACACAGATGAATAAAATCCTTTGCTGGCGCCTCCAGTTTGAATGTCATTTGCCATCTGCTTCAGAGCTCATCTTCATCTGATAAAGCATCAAGGTAATCCGTATCAACATATAGGAGAAATCCAGAAAACAAGCTGTCTGCCCACGTTGGATCAGAAAAGAGACCATTTTGGTCAGTGTAGAAGATTTCAAGCCATACTTCATCCTCTGGCTGAAGGTAGATCACCGTGGATCCAGAAGCGACGTCGTGGTTGCCGGTGTTGGCGTCGAAAGTCTTGATGCGGTACTTGCCATTGTGAACCAGCCCAATGGCGAGGTGCTTGTTTGCTAAGGTGATGTCATAAGAAAAATAATAAATCCCCGGGATGGCACAAATGAACTTCCCTGTGGATGGGTTGTAATGCTCCCCCTCGTTGAAGAGGACTTTATTGAACACAATTGGTAGTCTTTCCTCTGGGTAGCTGGTGGTGATGCCCACAGAAAAGGCAGATTTCAGCACGATCTTTCCACACTTGCAGACCCCTGGTGCTCCTGGCTCTCCTCGGTCTCCTTTATCTCCCTTAGGTCCAGGTGGTCCAGCTGGACCTACGTCACCTTTGGCACCAGTCAATCCTCCAGGTCCTTTCTTACCAGACTCACCTTGGTCTCCCTTCTCTCCAGCTGGTCCTAATGGCCCAGTCTTTCCTCTTAAACCTTCAAAAACATTTTAAGTTAGTTAATTGTTGCACATATCACCTCAGTAAATGATTGTGTGGGCTACTGTGTGTGCCTGAACAAACAAGAAAAACATGGTCAGAATTTCAAAATAGTCTAGAAATACTTTCAAAATGTTTTAGAAAGTTTGCAAAAGGAATGCCACTAATTCCTACTTATCTTCATGTGTCTTGATTACACATTAAAGAATGTTATAGGTAATCAACCTATTGCTGCCTGAACTACCAGGCACTACTGGTGGCAGGGACAGCAGCATGACTACCTGTGTAATCATACTTGTGCACTACACATTTCCTAAAAATAGAGCATTTTTAGTGCATGCCTAAGCACCTGCTAATCTTTTAAGCCTGGTCAATGGCACAGGTGGGACTATTTATTTGAGACCACGCATACTTCATTCTTTCCAATCTTTTTCTTAGCATCTGTGTGAAGAAAGGTTGTGTATTTACATTTCTTTACACTGATATATGTGCATACTCTCACTGTAATTATATATGGACACACTTAAACCCACACAGGCACATACACACACTCATCATATATAAATATATATATATACACACCTATAGATAGATATAGATATAGATATAGATATAGATATAGATATAGATATAGATATAGATATAGATATAGATATAGATATAGGTGTATAACAGTGATGATGACAGGTCTTGCTTTCTTGTTACTACTGTGTTAGTTTACATAAATATTCAATACCTGCACTCCCTTTTTCACCTTTTTCTCCCTTCCTGCCATCTCTACCATCTCTTCCTGGAAGACCAATGCGTCCATGTGGCCCCGGGGATCCGCTGGCTCCAGGGGGACCAGCAGGGCCTGGCAAACCTGGGATGCTGCAGATATATCTGGTGTAGTAATTTTCTCCTTTGCTCTGGCTTTGAAGAGGTTGTTCACTTGTATAGATGGCAAAACTTGTAATGTACAGCAGCACAAACATCCTCAGATCTGGGAAAAAAAAATTGTCAGAACACTTTAGGCACATGGAAATGGCTCTGAGTATGCAAATAAGTGTGACACTGTGATGCATTATGCACAAGTAGAGGTGCAGACCTCAAACTGGAATTTATGCCTTACCAAAATCCATGTAGGAGGCAAGGAGGAAAGTCTGTCAGGTTGGAGCTTTTTCTGGGCACTGTACAAGTTGCTGTATGACTTTCAAATAAGTAACTGTAGACTGACATAGTGTAACTGGTGAATCTCAGCTTTCTGGGGCCAAATGTTGACACATGAAAAAATAATCTGGATTTTTTCAATGCAAAGACCTTTGCATAGTTTATTTTGTCTTTGGTCCCTATACAAGCTTTACAGCTAAAAGCCCTCTTGCTGGAGGGAGTTAGTCTGTGCTAGAGGCATGTGCCTGTAGTCAGGATAAAGCTTACACCTTCATTTCATTTTGAAATTTGCCCTTGTGGTGGCAAATGAATCTCCGGCTTAAACAACTGCAGCAGAAACTTGCTGAAACTGCAGAAAGGATGGGAGGCAGTTAGAGAGCTACAGCTTCAGTGCCCCTTGGAAACAGCACAAATAAACACTTCACCCTAATCCTCAGGTGGAACCAGGCAGCTGCCCTGCCCTGCCCTGCCCTGCAGGGGATGGTGGGGTGTGAATGGGCTGCTAACAGGTTGAGTTTTTTAAGCCTGGTTTAGGCTGTCATATACAATGAACTGTGTCACAATATCTTGCAAGAAAAATGATTAAATTTTTATATATGGTATTTGGGTGTTTTCATAAACGATTGGGTAGAAATTTCTCTGTCCCACTGTATACTGGGATACTAAAGAAAAGTAACTGTAGAAACAGT
Source organism: Melospiza melodia melodia (assembly GCF_035770615.1). NCBI lineage: Eukaryota > Metazoa > Chordata > Aves > Passeriformes > Passerellidae > Melospiza > Melospiza melodia. Next base: position 82,273,811 of record NC_086198.1, on the reverse strand, counting down.
GACATGCTGAGTAATTGCAGTACCTGATATACAAAGGTGTCTTAAATTTAGTGTTGCATTAGCAGAGAGTCAATCATGGGTCAGGTGAGAACCTACAAGTCAAGCCGTTTTTTCTAGTTCCTTTGCTGTCTTCTCAGAAAATTTGTGTGCGTTTTTTTGTTGGAGCTGTCCATTCTGTCAGAGTAATTTACAGCATTCAAGGAAATTGGAATCCACAGGTTTCTGTAGGGAGAAAAAATGGAATGGGAGATTGAGAAAAAATATCTGTAAAATGCAGTCTATCTTTTTTTTACAGTGAGTCATAGACTCACAGAACCATTAAGGTTGGAAAAGACCTTTAAGATAAGATTATCAAGTCCAGCCATCCACCCAACATCATCACCATGTTCATCACTAAACAATGTAAAATCCACACGTTTCTTGAACGCTTCCAGAGATGGTGACTCTGCTGCTTTCCTAGGCAGCCTGTTCCAATGCTACTCAACCCCTTCTGTGAAGACAGATTTCCTGCTACCCCATCTAACCCTCCAGTGCCACAGTTTGACATTATTTCCTTTCACCCTGTCACTTGTTCCCTGGGAGAAGAGACTGACCCCCACCTGGCTGCCACCTCCTTTCAGGGAGCTGTGGAACAGGATGAGGTCTCCCCCAAACCTCCAGGCTAAACACCCCCAGCTCCCTCAGCTGCTGCTCACAGGACCTGTGCTCCAGGCCCTTCATCAGCTCTGCTGCCCTTCTCTGGGCATGCTCCAGCACCCCAGTGTCTTTCTTGAAGTGGGGTTCCAAAGCTGAACTCAGGATTTGAGGTGTGTCCTCACCAGTGCCCAGTACAGGGGGACAATCCCTGCCCTGGTCCTGTTGGCCACACTGTTGCTGCTACGAGCCAGGTGCCATTGGCTTCTTGGCCACCAGGGCACACCTGGCTCATGTTCAGTCACTGTCAATAGCATCCCCAGGTCCTTTTCCACTGGACACCTTTCCACTCTGCCCCAGCCTGTGGCACTGCCTGGGGCTGCAGGACCTGGCACTGGACCTTGTTGAACCTCACACAACCATCCTCAGCCCCCTGGTCCAGCCTGTCCAGATCCCTCTGCAGAACCTTTTAATCTAGAAATTGTTGTTCTCATTCTCCCCTCTGTGATACTGGTTGGCATTAACCGATTTAAAACCCCAAGCCATTACATTTATTTGCAGTTCATGATATTTCAACTGGTATATGGATGGCATGGTCAGAGCTATTCAGCAAAGATCAGCATATATGTATATACATGCATGCACAGTCATACACAGTCTTTATGAAGAATCTTTTATTTTACAGAGTGGAAAATTAGAAAATGTTATGGTTATCAGTGATAATGCAGAAAAAATATAAAATGAGTATATTTGTAGAGAAATAAACAATGCTCCAAAATTCTCTTCAGTGATAAACATTTTGCTTTTCATTTTAGACGTCTTGCATCAAATTAGCAGAAACCAAACTATTAATTTTGCTATTATTTGATGAAGCCTTACCATATAGTCAGGCATAGCAGTCTCCACAAATGGATTAACATATGAATGCTGAACATTACAGCACAGCAGTGAATGATAACTCCAAGGCAGTTGTTAGCTACAAGAGGAACTTCACAGCGACCGTTTGCTCTGATGTACTACTGAGCAAACTCAAATAAAGCTCATGGATTTTCATGGGACTTAAATCAGGGACAAAAAAGCTCTCTGCAGAGAAGAAAAACTTTAAACACTTAGCCAGGAGGGAACAGCTTGGAGGGACTTCATGCTTCAAGCTGCATATGCATTTTACACAAAGCTGATGGATAAGAAGCAGACATGACCTAAGGATCAAGGACTGGAAAAAAATCCTGCCCTTTGCCAGATGAAAGTCTGAATCAGTAGGCTGGATATTCCCACACTGTGTTGCATGTAAGCCAGGCAAAAACTATCTCAACAATTTCTAGTTTTGCCTGTGTCAAGGGTATCTTACAAATCAGAGTAAAAACCTACACACAGCTGCTCCTGTCACTGGCTGGCCAGTACCTTATTGATGTGTGAAGCTGTCTCCAGCTCCCAGACCTCCCCTGCTGTTCTTCTCATGTGCCTGCAGGAAATTAATTGGTCTGGGACATGTATTTCTGAATAGACCATGGGAAAAATGTCATTTGGAGAAGGTGAGGGGAATGGGGTTGTTGAGATAGGGATGTGCCTTAGATGGCTGGGGCTTTGTGTTTGGAGAACCAGTTCAGGATGGAGAAGGCATAGAGGACAATATACAGAGATTTCATCTACGTGTTGGGGGTCTTAAGGAGTGACAGGGCTGTGCAACTGAATGGTGGGAATGCAGTTAGGCAAACAGAGCTGGACTTGGGAGAAAATTATTATAATGGCTCAGGCGATGATGTTTGCAGACCTGAATTTATTCTTGGGGGGAACACAGAAAGCTGCTTCCAACAGTGGTGGCCAAAAAACGACATTTGGGAAACCATGCATTAACCCAGGGAATCAGGAATTCTCTTGCCCTTTGAATTCAGACTCTTGCATTTCTTTGTACATAACAGTAGTTATTTTATAACAAGGAGTGATGCCTGTCTGTTAGTGCAGTCTCTTGGAAAGAGACTCAAAAGGGAATCTCCTCAGACCAAGGAAAGAAGGACAATGCTGAACCCATGCCCCCTATTTCCCAGTGAGTGCCCTTCAAAGCACCACTGAAAAGTTAAAGGTGAAAAAGAACATATGACCATGGCTTTTGAAATTTCAGGTTGACTTAGGAGGCCAAAATCAGAGATTTCAGTTCACAGGGTTTTAAGAAGTTAGAGGGTATAACAGACTTCCCAGATCACTTCCTCAGGAGTCACCTATTGTTGCAGTTTTATTGTTGTAGTTAAATATTTGTTCACAGAGAGTTAACTGGCAGGCAGAACGTGAATCATAAATAACACTTTGTTCTTGGCTTCTGGTTGTCCTTTTCAAAGATAAAAAATTTTTGTCCATAAACTGGGGTAGGAAACAAAGTCCTTGATATATGCCAAGTGATTTGTCTCCAGAGAAAAACAACATTTGAGCAGTTCAATGTATTTTTCCAAAAGTTGAAAGCCAGAATAAGCACATGGTACTCTTCTTCAGAACAATAACAGACATCTTCATTATAGCTATCACCAAAAATAATAATGAAAATTATACAAACTCGGAGTTAAAATAATGTTATTCCACGTTTAGGAAATGGCATTTCAATAAGTTTCAAATCCACTAGGTAGAGGAAGAATGCACATCAAGACATTCACTGGAAGATGATGGACATGCTGATCAGTCCTAGTCATAGAATTACAGGATGGTTTGTGTTGGAAAGGACCTTTAAGATCATCTAGTTCCAGCCTCCCTGCTGTGGGCAGGGACACTTTTCACTATACAAGTTTTCTCCAAATGGTTTCTAAAACAGATTTTCCAAGTAAGTTCTTAAAGTTATCTCATTCATTTAATACTGGAAAAACATTAAAAAAACTTTTCTGGACCTTGTTGCAGTCTGTTAAGGTGGCAGATCCAAAGAATCAAAAGCAAGTGGCCAGCAGGTCAAGGGAGGTGCTTATGGCTCTCTACTCCACTCTTGTGAGATCCCACCTGGAATGCTGTGCCCAAATCTGGGATCTTCAGCGAGGAAGGACATGGATATGCTGGAGCAGGTTCAGAGGGGACCACAAAGACAATCAAGGGTCTGGAGCACCTCTCCTATGAACACTCACTGAGGGAGTCAGTACTTAAAGGTGTTACTTGTGAGAAAGATGGAGACAGACTGTTTAGTAGGGCCTGTTGCAATAGGACAAGGGAATATGGCTTTAAACTAACATAGGGTAGATTTAAAATAGACACAAGGGAGACATTTCTTATCCTGATGATGGCAATACACTGGAACAGGTTGTCCAGAGAGGTGGTCAATGCCCCATCCTTGGAAGCATTCAAGGCCAGGTTGAACAGGGCTCTAAGCAAAGGTATCTAGTTGGAGATGTGCCTGATGATTGCAGGGGGGTTGGACTAAATGATTTTTAAAGGTCTCTTCCAACACAAACTGTTCTGTAATTCTATGATCTCCCTCGAGAACGTACTCTGTAAGTTAGATCCCCACTGAAGTCAGGGCTCAGCACAGGCTTTTCATCAAGACATTAGGAAATCTCATTTCATTGCTGCTATACTCAGACTATGTCACTAACATTTTTTTAAACTTAGAAATTCAGGGATTGTAAGAAATTGCCAGTTTTGAGACTTTCTGGTATATGATCTAATCTTTCTCACTTGTTCAACTATGTAGTGCTAATTCTAAAATTTATTAATTGGCATTGTTTTGAAACAAGCCTAGAAGATTTCCCATGAATCTGTTGTAAATAAAAACTGGGTCAAGTGCCAGTAGCTATTAGTCACAAGCTACCCTGGCTATGTTCTTACTTTTGTCTTGCCTTGCTAGCTTTGAATTCACTTCCAATGCATACACACAGCTGTTTAGGCAGTAGAAGATGTGTTTTAACTTCCTTGTGCACAAAGGCATAGATGAGAAATTGTGATACCTGTGGGCCCTTTCTGTCTGCAGCCCTGGCAATGGATTAGTGGTAAAGAGCAAGATACTCTATATGTCCTTTGGCTTTCCAAATGCAAAGGCCCCAAATGCCCCTCATAGCTACCAGGAATCCTCGCTGTGAGATGCACAGATCTTCCCCAACTCTCCCATCTAGGAACTGTAGGGTAGGAGAAACAAAGTGAGTAAGGAGATAGTAAGTCAAGATGAGAGGTAAAGAGAGAGAGACATCTTCAGCAATTAATGTGAAATCTCACTGGCTATGCCAGTCTTTTCCCTCTCAAAACATGATCCACAAAAATCAGCTGTGTCCCCATGCCTGAAGGGTTCAAACCTGCCATTAAATCTGCCACCACCACTTACCTTTCTACAAGACCTTAGAAACAGGTGTTTATGTCTTGACATGCCACATTCAATAGTTTTTTTGCTCTGTAAGATTTTTATGCCATCAAAATGTGAATCTTAATGATGTTTTTTTTTTTTTTCCCCCATGAATTTTACAGTGATCACCCACCTTCAGTTGGCCACAGCTTTATACATCTCCCAGCTTGTTTTGTGTTATTGGGGGCTATGCTGGACTTCAGAGCTTCACCTGTAACACCACACCTTACTCTAATGAATCAAGACCACAGCTGGCCATTACCACAGGGCTTGGGTTACCTACACAACCCAGCAATCTTCACAGGGCTTTGCACTGTTTTGTTTCCCTTGTGTAAGAAGGGGAAAGTGACCCAATAGTATTTGAGAAGTTTGAACTTCTGACTCCCAGTACCAAATGGCAGCTGATAGTGCCAAAAGGAATCAATCAGCCAGTGGGAAGGACCATTAGCTAAATATTTCTGAGAAAAAAATCCTTAAAGGCCTCATTAGCAGTGCTGACATTTAACAGTCTCACTCACTTAAGTTTGCAGTCAGTCATGTTTGAACAATCCTCTTCATAACTATGTTGAATGCAGCCAGATTCTTCAACCATGTCTCAAGCCTCCATTAAAAATCAAGTGCTTGTAACCAAGACCAGAAGTTTAGTATGCTTGATTTTCAAAGTATCAGAAGAGTGGGAGCAATTTTATTTCTCAGTATCTGTCTTTAGACATAGTCTCTCCAGGTACTGCCATTATTTGGAAGGTTGTTTTTCTGAAAAATGCCAGAGAGCCTGGTCAAGGTTTGTACTGGTGAGATAGCTTGACTCAGCTGGTGGGAATTTTAACAAGAATGCTGGCAGGCAAAGCAGTTTCACTGCCAGCTGTACCAGAACACACAAATAAATACAACCTGACAGAATTTGTTTTGACAGAATGCCAAGAAGTGAGGCCAGTTGCTTACAGTTGGCAAGTGACATGGAGACAATACGTGTTTGCTTGCAGTGTAGAGAAAAATGTCCAGGATTTAACACTGGGAGACTCAGAATATGAGCGTACCTACACCTCAGGTACAGGATTATTTGAAATGTGTTCTCTATTTCCTTAAAATAAAATAGGAAAATGCAGTGGTCACACAGGAAAAAGAGATAGGAGCCATAAATTAGAAGCTGTCTTCAGGGATGACCTAGAAATTGAAGGGTTGGTTATGAATCTGGACTGGAATACAGCATATGGAAGCACACAGGCATCTAAAGATGTGGATAGATGCTTAGAGCAGTGTGCCCATCTCCTGTGAAAAGTATTTCAATTCAAGCAGGCTTCCTCCTCTTGGCTCCTCTCCAGCCCTTACCAGGAAAATTTCTATCTCCTGTCTTAGATCATTCTGCCTTGCCAACCTTGTAATGAAAAGAAATAAAAAACAGGCTGGGTAAACCATTTTGGATGGTTTGGAAAGAGGAAAAACAGGGCGCAAAAATGTCAAACTGCAAGGTACATGGGGACAAATAAGAAGAAAAGTCACAGATTCTTGCCACAAGTCATGGGGTCAGACTTCCCCTGCCTCATACCTTGTGCTTGCTTGTGTTCCCACCTGGGCTTTGTCAGCAGAAGCCCATAGAGAGCTCCCCTTGTGACAGCAATCACTTTGCACAGGAGTGACTGGTGGGGCACAGCCAGCAAAGCAAGAGCTGCTTTGGGAGCTTCACTGGATGTATAGCTGAACATGCTGTGGTCTCTGGGCATGGCTAAATTCTCATGCCCTCAAGGTAAATGTTATTTATTAGATCATGGACACCTCTGACGGATTCTCCTTCACCCAGTTGCTCCCTTGGTACAGCACATGGCACCAAAGAACAGTGTTCATTCACCATGTGAGAGGAAAAATGTGTAGAGAAGAAAGCCTCCAGACCCTCAAAAGGACACTCCTCCCTCAGAACATTGTTTTCTTCTGGAAGTTCATCCAATGATATCACCCTGGCACTGTGCCTTTCTGGGAACTGTGTGGAAAAGCAGGCATCCAGCCAGGGACTGCATTCTACACTGAACTAGGCAGAGACCAAAGGAGCAGTTTAAAGGCTTAGACTGCACTGAGCTGGTTGATTTTTCTGAGGCAAGCTGGGGAAGGTGCCCATAAACTGCTCTGTCAGGGAAGCTGTGGAGGCTGTGCCCTGGGGCAGGGAGCAGCCCTGTTCAGCTCCATGGCAGTGTCTTGTCCCTGTCCTGCTGTAAATGGAAGAGGATATCTGTCCATGGCTTGACATGAGTAAATTTTTTCAAAACCCATCATAGTTAAGCTTTGTGGTGTACACTTGCAACAAATCAAGCTGATAGCTTTTCCATGAGGAAAACCGGAAGTTTTTCCTTCTTGGGCTGCACAGATGCTCAGGACAGCAGTGTGAGACCCAGGCTGTGCACACCTCACAGTGTTAGCGACATGGGGGACATATCAGTGCTGCAGCTTTCTTGCAGGACTGCATCCACAGGGCACTGCAGTGTTCACTGCCCAGAGTTAGCTGCAAGGGATTCATCTTCTGACCCTTGGTGTAATGCTGGCTTGGTCAAGAGCAAGAAACATAGAGCTTCAAGAAACTGAAAGTCAGACATGAGAGAGGTGATGGTGAATCTGAATCTCACAGAGGTGTGAGTGGCTGCGTCTCAGCACAAATGATAAATGTGTTTTAGAGCTGAGGTTTTACTGTAAATTAGTGGTGCTTGAACTTCTGAAAGCCTAAGACATTTTGAAATGGCATGAGAGCTTTGAAGCCTCCTGTGCTTTCAGAATGCCACCAACACTGGCTTGTGTCCCCAGCCTCTGGGACTGACAGGCTCTCATGTCAACCCTGGTGGTCTCCATTTTACTGCTCTGACTCGTCAGTAAAATCCTGGCTTGAAAATCAGCGTACTTTCCTGACTCTGGCTGTTCTGAGAAAAGTCCTGTTCTCCTGGAGGAGCCTACCTCAAAGCTATTACTCCAACAGTATTACTTCCATATTTATATTGGAACAGAAAAAGAAGAATTTGGCCTGGTTTAGTCACATGTGCAATTGTTATGGTTAATGTCAGATTCAGGAGATTGGAGCCAGGAAGATATAAAAATAGAATAAAATTTATGTAATGTCTGCTTTTGGGTAATAACAGTTTTTAAAGTATGCTTCTTCCTGATTAAATCAAAACTTTTATTTTCAGAGAGGCTGACCTTGTTGTGAGACAGAAGGGCAGGCACATTAAAAAGACAGCTCACAGTTTGGAGCTGTGAAATAAAATTCCATTTAAATTCTGTATGGTTTGATATTCTCTTACTGAAACAAAGGTTTCTGTTTCCGTAGCAAAGCAGGAGGGACAATGCATCCTTGCTCCCAGCAGACTGGCCAGGGGGGCTGTCTGCACCCAAGCCCCCCCTTGGTATCTCCAGCACCCAGCTGTACCCAGCACACTCAGGACCTGCACTTGGGCTTGATGAGGCTGATGTTCTACAGCTCCATATCTTGTGCAGGTTGTTGTGCTGGGCAAGGGCTGGCTGTTCCCTGGGGCTGGGAGAGGTGGAACTCACAGGGAACAGGGGGGCAGGGCAGGATTTCACCAGGCAGAGCCCATCCCCAGCAGGAGCCATGGCATCCGAGGCCAGACCAGAATATCACCTTGTGGATGGGGGTCAGCTGGGCTGAAATGGGGTCCTGGACCATGGGCAGGGTGATGGCACACCCCAGGAGAGGCTGGCAGGGACTTCAGGGATGTCAGTGCCCACCGGGCTCTGGGAGGCTGCAGGTTGTACTTATGCAAAGAGGAAGAAAGCATTTGGTTCAGTCTACACACATGGAATTAACAGTTTTCAGCACAAGGCATCCCAATGTTGTTTAATTCCATATGGATCTTTATGCCTCTCCCCACTGAAGCATTTACTGAGCCACGTAGACAACCTGTGTCCTTCAGAATCTTGTCTTGCTTTCATCTGTCCCCTAATGAGAACCATTTCTATGTTGGACTGTTTGGATTTGTAGAGTCTCAGTCCAGTTTGTTTAGAGTTTGTTTAGTACATGAATTGCCATGTACTGGGAAGGGACAAACCTGCTTATTTGAAAAAAATTTTTGGATTGTTCTTATAATACATTGTAAAAACCTGAAGTCTGTTTTAAGAGCTCTTTCATGTTGAAATACCACTGACAATTTTTTTTTCTCTGTATTTCTGATTTGGATTATTCAGGCAGGAAGTTTTAAATTTTCAATTAAAAAGTTTATGAAGAAAATGGAAGTATTGTCTCATTTATTTGTTTTCTAATTTTTACTAACCTTGAAAGTGAAACACTCATGCTGTTATATAGAACTCTGGAGGGTCTGTCCACCTGTTTGGTTAACTACTATAGACTACTCTTTGTCCTGGTCACAGTCTGGCCTGACACATCTTTTTGTGAAAAGAGTTAATGAGGAGAGGAGAGGAGAGGAGAGGAGAGGAGAGGAGAGGAGAGGAGAGGAGAGGAGAGGAGAGGAGAGGAGAGGAGAGGAGAGGAGAGGAGAGGAGAGGTTTGTCTTTGTTTGTCTTCTTTTGTTTAACACAAATTTTTCTGACACACATTCTGTTAGAAGAATGACAGTTTTTCTTGTGATATAATTACTTCAGTTTGATACACATAATTATTTGTCAGCCTGCTTCTGTAGGTACTGAAATCAAATGCAAATCTCTCTTTTATTAATGGCATTTGATCAAATTCATGGAGAGGAACGAAGAAAGAAAACCGAGCACAGAGTTTTCTTTCAGAAGATCTAATTTCTGTTCCTCAATCAGAAAAGTCTATTCCATGGCAATTTTTTAATCTTACATGACTCTATTTCTTCACCAGTTAAACAACAATATCAAAACCATCAGGGGTAATATTGCTCTGTTGATGTAAAAGCAGGTAATTCCAAGAGCACTTTTCAGATTTTGCTTTTCTTAAGTAAGTGCCATTTTGTATTTCAAATCAATTCTCTCATGGGAGATTAAAATGGATGAAGTCAGCATAATTCTTTCAGTTTTTTCATTACAGTGCAGATGAGGTCTGGCATCTGATAACCGGTCATTCCTGACAGAAGGTGTTTTCTCACTGAAGTTCTTGCAACAATAATTGTTCTGGTTTCTTTTGAAATCCATCCTGTCTGGGAAGTGTTTGTTTCCTTGGGTTCCTCCAGGGAACAGCACAAAAAAGCTGCAGCTGTCAGTCAGCATGCCACTCTCCAGCAGGAAAGTCTGGCCTTGGTGTGGTGGGGAGCAGGCTTTACTTTGCATGTGGTGGGATGTGATTTCAGCACAGTCTCCATGGGACACAAGTGGCCATTCCCAGATGGTCTGAAGGTCACAGAGTGTTTAGCAACCAGTTAAATCTCATTTTCGCTTTAATTTCCCCTGATCTCAGTCTGTCAACAAGTTCCACCTGACCTTGAATTGCTGAGTGTTGGAGTCACCTCAGGCTGTCCCCAGCCCAGCTGGGGCCATCAGACCCCCAGAGCAGCACTGGTGTGCACAGCCAGGAGGGCTCCATGGTGACCCAGGCTGAGGGTGCCCTGTGCCTGGGTACCAGCTGGCACACCCTGACACAGCATCACAGGGGCACGGAGCGCACAGGACACACAGGTACCACACAGTCACAGCCAGGGTGTGCAGCTGCAGTGCAAACACAACCCCAGGCACTGGCATGTGCTGGGATATGCCAAAATACATGTATTTGTTACAAAGAGAAGTGATTGTAGAGAATCCTCTTCACAATTCCATAATCAGTGAATAAAATTCTCTGTTATTGTCGTGTCCGGAGTTGTGCTCGAGTTTCCCTCAAGTGTCTCCAGATATAGTTTACAATGATGACAATAAATTCAGTGTTGTTTTGCAGTTGCAGCTCCATGGCAGCAGATTGCCATGAGCCTTTTTCCATTTCAAACAGTGACCTTGATGTAAATTTATTTCTTAAGAAATTCTGGCAGGTTTGAGACAAACAGTATGCCAGAATCACTTCTAATGATCTGTCCCCCAGAAATGTCCTCACATAATTGTTAATACAAATAAAATATATATTAAAAAGAGGAGTCATGTAGGGCTTAGAGCGTATCAGCTTCAAATTTCCATCAGGGTAAAGGGTTTTGCAATTTCCACTTTAATGGAAACCTACAGAGATTCAGAACATATTGACTTGCAAATAAAGTTGAAATACATAAAACATGGAGAAGCTTTCTCTTGCCTTGGTTAAAATGACCTTTCTTTCTTTCTATTTAAGTTTTATGGCAGGGAATCAAGATGTAAAACTGAAAAAAATTATTGCAATTTAAAGTCTTTCAGATTAGTTCAGGCAGTCACTTTTCCCTCAGCTGGGGCATATTTTTATCACAGAAAAACAAGTGTTTGTGTACATGTGTGTATGCACACACATATCCTTACATTTACAGCCAAAGGAGTCCTGTTTTCACTTAACTTTTCTTCAATGCCCTGGAGCATGGTGGATACATTTTATGTAAAATGTTTTATTAAAGATTTTTTTTTCTATTTGACTTTGACTGATGGAATTAATTTTCTTTAATTCAGATCTATTCTTTGATGGCCTAAATTACAATGCACTTAGATTTGTTTCTAGCTGATAAGCTGACATGCAATAAGTGTTTTGTTGGTTTTATCTTTGTTTTAGTTATCTTCAATGGGCTCTGCAAAAAGTTCTAGTGTGATATTTGTGATTTTGTTTATTGCTTAAATTACCCTGTCTTGGACAGGTAATTGCAATTGAAAACTCTCTTAGGCTCAAAAGTCATGTTTTTCCTTCTTAGAATTCTCCTTTTCTACCTGTGAGATGCTGTGATTTCTATGAGTCTTCTCTTTTTCCTCCGTCTTTGGAAAAGTGTGAATGTATGTCTGCTCAGATATCTATATGTTTGTACACACACTGTAAAGTTAAAAAATATAGGTCTCATAAATTTATCAACTCATGGGAAAGAATATCAAAACACTTCATTTGGAGACAATTTTCTTGGCATAGCTGCTCTTTTATGGCTTTTTATCTATTGTGCTTATTTTGTTAATGCAGGAAACTGGGTCTCTCAGAAGTTCAAAAGCCACTGCTGCTCCTGCTCAATAAAATTAATTGATGTCCCAACATGTCCTCTTGGGGAAATGATGAAATCAGCTGTAACAGTCCTTTCATTCTGTCTCTGGTTTGGGATGAATGTCACCTCTGAAGGACTCTGGTGAATATGATCAGGAGCCCTTCTGGCCCTGCCCTCTGTCTGGGCAGTGTCCCAGGGATGTGGGCAGCACAGAGAGGCTTGCACAAGGTTATCTATCTGCCTGTTCCCCTCCAGCTGAGGCCTTCCAAACTGAGATACTTCTGAGTCCTTGCTTTCTTGTCAGCCTTGTTGGACTCTTTATCCACAAACTTGGAAGGAGCTTAAACTCTGGCTTTTCACAACATTTCTCATAACTGGTAAATTTGTTAAATTAATTATGCACAGAATGCATTTGTTTCCCTTAAACCTTTTTGCCCCCATGAAATTGTTTTAACTAATAATTTCATTCAGTTCCTTCTATTTCTTGCTTTAAGAGACAGTGATTAATCTGCTCATTAGTATGTTCTCTTTCTCAGAAAGGTAGTAAGATTATGATAGCCACAGCTTGTTCTTTGTTTAGTATTATAAATTTACAATTAAAAATTCTAGCTGTAATATGGTCCATCAAATTGTGAGAGCTGTTTTCCTGTGGTGTATTAACATTAGTAAGCAAGATTGTGAATGACACACAAGAACAGTTTTCATGTTATGTCCTTAGGTCAGCATAAACCCATCATCTCTAACAAAAAAGGCTGCAAAAATGCAGCTGCCTGAATTGTGTCATCTGGCCTCTGCCCACTGGAGCAATTGTCATTCTGCTAGACTTTAAAGCCAAGGAAAGTCATATATATAAAATGTTTTTCTAGGTGAAATCAGTGGCTCTTATAGGAAGAAAAAAAAAAACCCTTTGAGTTCATCAAAGCTGCATAAATTGTGTGCCAGCTGCAAACAGCTCAAAGGACAGCCTTTCAAATACTCTATAAAATACTGCTTTCATTGGCACACTTCTAACAAAACAATCATGATTTCTTAATACAGATGTGTCTCATTATTATTCAAAACCTAGTTTGTTTATTTATCTGTTTTAACCTCAGACTGTCAGGTTGCCCAGGCCCTGGTTTTGCTCCTCATGAGCAGCCAGCTGTACACAGTGTGTGACTGGTGGCTGCATGTCACAGCCACAGTGCTGGCTGGGTTACAGGGTGGGGACACTGCCACTGCCTGTCAGGGTGGCTTTTCCTCTCCTCCTCCTCCTCCTCCTCCTCCTCCTCCTCCTCCTCCTGTGCCTGCCAGCACAGAGCTCCCCTCTCTGTGCTGAGCCCCTGGCACTGCTGAGCTCTCCTACCAGGAGCCCAAAAGTCGAAATCTGCCCTGCTCCCAACAGGCATGTGGGGAAAAGACCCTTTCCCCCTTTTTTCCCTGTGTATTGGGATGTGGATTCCCCTGTGATTTTTGCTTTAATTGCTAGACATGAGGCTGAAGGTGAGGGGAAAGGACAGACACAGCAGCATGTGAAGGAAGCCCAGGAGCAGCCAGGGCCACCCTGGTGCACTTCTGTTCCTCCAGAACTTCTGCTCCTCCAGAACTTCTGTTCTCCATGCCCACATGGGACAGAAAAAGGCACCTGTCCAAAAAGTTGGAATGTTAGCAGGAAGGTGGCAATGAGAAGGCTTCTTTCCTCTGTGGGACGCTGTAGCTGGCTGAGTTAAAAGATGGTTGGGAAAAGTCCTTAAATGGAAATCTCAGACATGGAACTTGCTTTTCCTGCCAGAAATCTGGCTGAAGTAGAGTGTTTGTTGTGGAGAATGTTGAAGCTGTGGTGAGCCCAGATGTCACAGTCACTTCTCCCTGTTTGGAGCCTGTCTTCAGCCCTTGGCAGGGATGCAGCAGGCCAGCAGCTACAGAGGAAGAACTTGTTGGGAGGCCACAGGATGTAGGGCATAGCCCCAGGCCTCATGCACTGTCTCTGCCTTCCCTTCAGCTGGGGCTTCTGAAGACCAGTTCTCTCTTCTAAGCCCTGGAAACTGAGCTGCTGTGCAGATGGTACCACTTGTACAGAAGAAATCACAGCCAAAGCAGCCTCCTCTCCAGAGACTCTTGGCTGTGGAGAGGGGCAGCAATGACTCACCCCTGACTATTAGCAAATACAGTGGGTTTGGCAAAAAAAGGGATCCCATTACCCAAAGGGGTTGTTCTGGTTTGGAGTTTGATTTGAAGCTGTGGGCTTTCTTTTTTCTACAATTTTTTAAAGCTTCCATGTTTCTGCCTTGTTGCTGTGTGCTGCAGGCCCAGAAGCACCAAGAGCTGGGAGCTGCTGGGGCAGCCAAATCTGTGTGCAGAGGGTGGCACAGACACAACACTGGGGCTCCTGTTCCCTGAGTGCACATGGGCAGCAGCTCAGCTTGCCTTTGGAATCTGAGAGGGAAAAGTGAGTGTAGCAAAAGGTGGTGCAAGTGTCCCTGGGGTGAGCAAACAGGGAATTTGTGCTCTTGCCTGGAGGAATGTCTGTGTTCCAAGAGTGGCAGCAGACAGGCTCATCCCAGGAGCAGCAGGACCTGGCTGAGGCTCCTCAGCCTCCTCACCTGCAGTGGCAGCTAAAATCCCAGTGGGCAGGGGCCAGATGGAGGCTTTGTGCCGCATCCCTCTTGCCCATGAGCTTGCACCATGTCCCAGACACAGCAGACAGCCCAGGAATGCTGTGTGCATGCCTGTTTGCCATCCTGGTCTAGTCTGAATAGCAGGAAAAGGCCAAGGGCACATGAAGTCTGATAAGACCATGTGATGAGTTACCAATGCTATTCTCTCCATGAAAACAACAGACATTTTTTGAAGGGCATCTGTTCCCTTCATTGCTTGCCTCTTGCTATGGCCTGTCTGGTCTTTATCCTGCTGGATAACACAGCTCCAGGGGATTTCATTGCTCATGGTCTTCCCTCATGCTGATTTACTTTTATCACAGGCTAAAGCTTGTAAACCTTTGACTCCTGTTTACAAATAGACAGACTGGATAATATTAGCAAACATAAACAATCCTCTCCATGAAAATCCTATTTTAAACACAGATTTTGTAAGGACCAATTTTATCTCTACCATCTGTAGCTAGTTAAAATTCCAATTATTTTTTCTTAAAAAGGATTTGGATAGTAAGCATGAGATACATAAACTGTAGCCTTTTATTAGGAGTTTAGAAAAGAATCTAACAGAGATCTGGGTTATCTTCAGTCTTGAAATAGTGCTGAAAAAGCAAGGGTGCTTTCAGCTCTCATAGGTGACATTTTTCGTCTTCTTTTAAACTCCACAATATATTTTTCTAACGTTTATGCTCAAACTTGCATTTGTTTATCTTCAAATAATTTGTTAGATGAATGCCAGATCCTTGGTTGACATTTTAATTAATCTAGAATCAGTCAGTTTATTTTTGCTTGGCCCAAGCAAAAATAAGGAGTTATATAAACTAAGGATACAGTCAGTCTGTCACTGCAAAAACCTGTGTGCCAGTTTGCAATGCAACTGTCCCTCTTCAGTTTGTTGTTGCCATTCTGTCTGTCTGCTGGGGCTCCCTTAGTCTGTGGATTTGCCACTGCCATGAGCTGTTTAACCCATCTGGCACTGCATTAAATCACCAGCATTCTTTCCTATCCTGTACTGTTGTGTAGGGGAAAGTGGGAGCCAGAAGGGTAAGGGAAGGCTTCCCTGTGGTAGATGACTGAGCAAGGCACAGTGCAATGTAATTTCTGTAATTCCTGACCTCCTTGGCCCCAGCAGGATGAGTTTTGAGCTCTGGGCTTTGCCCAGCTGCAGGCTCACATTCCCCACAGCCCCTCTGCAGTGTGGCCACCTTGAGCAGAGATCTCAGGTGGCACCTTCACAAAGCACCTCACCAGGATTCACCAGATATATTTGTCACAAGTCTAGGATTCTGGCATGGCTGATGCATCATCCTTTCCTTTTGACCACTTTGCAAATGGGGCAGGTGAAAACGATTTTTATCCATTGCCTTTGTCTGCTGGGTGAATGGGAGCCAAAGAGCTAAAAGCATCCAGATGGGTGCTTGTGCTGGTCTAATTAAATCAGTTTTGAAACATCTCTTTAGGCTGTGGACAGATGTTCTGTTTGTAGAGAGCTGTGCCAGATGAAGATTACAAGCCACACTGCTGGAGGTTGTTGCCCTCGCAGCTCTGCTGGCACAGCCACCCCAGATCCTCCTCAGCTTCCACAGGGTGCAGACAGGCACTGAGGGCTGGGGACAGGAGGGGTCACACCTGCCTGCCCACGCTGGTCTCCTGGGCACAGCCAGCTCTGCTGGGTGCTCCACATGCATCTCCTGCCCTCTTTCAGTCAAAATTAGTCCAGTGGGAACAACAGAGTTCCTGTGGCTCTGGTTCATGGTGTCAGTCAGGGAGTGGGGGGCCCTGACTAGCCAGGGACAGTGTGGGAGCACAGGGGGCAGGCTGGGCTTGGCACAGCTGGATCTGGAGAATCTGTTTGCAGCTTTCCTGTGCTGGGGTGAGAGCAGGAACAGCAGGAACCTGTCCCACTGCTGGCCATGGTGCGTGGCTCCTCTGAGGGAGGAGCTTTGGAGGATGGCAGGGACTCAATGTCTTTGGACTGCTCATTTACCAAGGTCTTGGCATTGGCTTGACCCAGAGCCGTGGGGATGCTGAAGGATTGTCAAGGGCAGTCCAATCCAAACACGGAAGCTTTTCTCATCTAGCTGTTTTATTTTTACCAAATGTGTTAATGTGTGTACAGACAAAGCATGAAACAATGTTGACCAAGTCTGGTGAGCTGCTTAGCTTCACTGGGCCAAAACTATCTCAGCAGATAGTATTGGACTTTCTGTGTAACACAAACGTCAACTGTGAGAAATAAACACATTTTGTTTATTGCTTTTTGTGTCTTAAACTCTTATCTGCATTAAGAACTCTTTCTTCTCATGACTATTTTCAGTTAGAATGTGTTAGGTTAAAAGCAACTTAAATCCCTTACAAAAGGTGTCTTCCACTAAAATGTAGGAAAAATGTCACTGTTGCTTATGGTGCTATCTGGCTTTCCTTAACTCTGAGAGGCTCTTTTTAATTAAGCATATATGGTGCAGTTCTTCCTCACTGCCCTTACTAGAGAATTATTTCTTTTGATTATGCTTTTAAAGATCATGGCTATATGCAAAAAATCAGTCCCTATCCCTTTTTTTGAGAAGTTAATCAAAAAGATGGCTGAAAATAATCCCAGGTCTTAGTCCCATACCTGAGGTCCTCTCTGAGAGTTGATTGTACTCCCTGAAGGTGTCCAGCCCAGTGGAGCAGCCAGCTCCCTTCTCCAAGGCACCTTGCTTGTGTCCTTCTCCTCAGGAAACAAATTAATATTCTGTGTACACTGGTTGTTTCCTCAGTCCCCACAGTTTCCTTCCCACTCTCCAAGCAGGGAAGAAAGTGTTTCCTATTCCACAGAAACACAGCATATAGATAAGATGAGAGCAGTCCTGAGAATACCCATTTACTTATCTCTTTCTTCACACCGCTTCTTACTGCAGCTCTGCAGAATTTTAGCAGCTCCCAGCCACCCAAGTGAAAGCAAAAGGAAAAGAGGCACAAGCAGCCCTGAAAGGGGCAGGGGCTGTCAGAGCAGGAGCAGCATTTGCTGTGGCACTGGAGCTGGGTGGCACATTGGGGCAGAGCCTGGCATTTGATTTTCTGCAGCCACTAGATGGCACAAAAAATGCTGCTGCAGCATCAGCTTGCTCCTGGAAAATTACTTCAGCGTCAGGCTCATGCTGCGGTTAAAGGGGATTCTTGTGTCCCTTTAATTCAGAGGCACATTTTAATGTTTCTCTTAGATGCCAGAATGTATTGGTTGGAGTCATCCTGTTGAGTGGAAATTAATCTTAACAGCAAAATCCAGCTTCAAATATGGAGCACTGCTGGAGTCAGTGCCATTCACAGGTGGAGAGTAGCACAGCAGAAGATGAGGGGAAGGGAGGTTGCTCTGCTAATTGCATTACAGGGCTAGGCACTAAGAAAAACCATCAGTTCTTGTCCTAGGGCTGATAACAATTCTCCTTTGGGCAAATCACATAATCCTCTTCATTTCTCCATTTCCATATGGAGGGCAATGATTTCCTGCCCTGCAGTGATACCAGAGGAGTTAATTAATACTCATAAAGCACAAACAGAGAGAAAAAAAGCTCTTACAACTATTGTAAGCTACTTGCAAGGGAGAGATGTCCAGGTCTGTCCATCATGCACCATCCTGCCATTGCTGAGACACTGTGATGGTTATAATATGATGATGATGATAGAGTATGGATAAATATGAAACATAATGAAAGAAATACTTTGTTTTTCTTGTTGCTGTGTTTGCAGTGTAATTCATAATGGAAATTTCATGTTGAGTGAAAACAGCCTCGCTGCTGCTCTCCAAAGCCCTCTGAGACAGAGAAAGAGCCTAATGCTGAGGGATGATGACTTGCATGTCCTGGCCCCCACCCACAGTCCAGCTTGCCTCCAGCTGAGGGGAGGAATCTTTGGTGCAGTCTGTGGTTCAGCTGTTAATTGGTAATTAAAGCTCCTGGTTACTCACAGTGCTCTGCAGCCACTGTGAAAGGTGACCAGCTCTGTGACAGGAGCTGGTGCTACACCTGTCACTACAAGAGACATGTACAGCTCCTGAAGCAGGTCCAGAAGAAGGAAACAAAGATGATGAAAGGATTGGAGTATCTCTCTTCTGAGGACAGGCTGAGGGAGCTGGGCCCGTTCAGCCTTGAGAAGACACAGCTGGGAGGGGAGCTCATCCACGTCTGTCAGTGTGTGAAGGGAGGGTGGCAGGAGGACGGAGCCAGGCTCTGCTCAGTGCTGCCAAGCAATGGACAAGATACAATGAGCAGAAATTGATGCCCAGGAAGTTCCATCTGAGTATGAGGAAGAATTTCTGTACTGACCAAGTGCCAGAACAGATTGCCCAGAGAGGTTGTGGAGTCTCCTTCTCAAAGCAGTCTGGACACAATCCTGAATAATGTGCTCCAGGGAATCCTGGTTAAGCAGAGGGGTTGGACTGGAGGACCTCCCTTCCAGCCCTGCCCATTCTGTGATTCTGTAACATCTCTTGTACATCCTCAGGATCAAGACCTTTGGTGACTTTACCACTGAAATATGTAATTCATGCATAATGCATATGCATAATGACTTCTGATAGCCCAGACCATGAACTAAGACATTTCTGAACACTATTAGGAGCTAAGTGAAAAGCATAAGGATTCCATTGTAAATCAATAGCAACTGGGAAAATCTCACCACAGCAGTTGGTATGACTCTTGTGCTCATGAGGTAACATATTTCCTTTTCTCTTTATTGAGTGTAATGGATATGGATCTAGGAGAGACAAAGGATTTCACAGGGTATACAGGGAATTTTCATGATTTACAAAGAAAGGGTTTAAAGGTTCAGATAAGGACAGTGCTGAAAAAAGGGAATTTGGCATGATGTTCCTGAGAAAACAAAGAACAATTATATTCAAGCATACTTCATGCACTGATTTCACTGCCAATGAAAAGAGACTGACCGTGTCTTCCCATAATCACAGAGGGTATTTATGGCATAAATGTAATTTTTGGTTTATCTGAAACTGAGTTTTATCAGCTGTCCTTTAGCAAAGTAAGAAATCAGGCTGTGCATGAGAGAGACGTGAAAACTGTCAGACCAATAAAAACCCAACAAAACAAATGATTACTGATTAGGCTTGAAGAAAGCTGAGAAAAACTATTTTTATATATAAAAAAGAAGACACTGAAGGGCTGTAACTGCAGTGCTAAACTGATTTCTAATCACCCACAAGAGTATTGTCTTTGTTTTTCCAGTGATAAATTTAGTTTTTCCGCTTGTCCCAACTGCACATTTTAGTGATGATCTTGGAGATTTTTCAGTTTCCATTAAAAATTTTAAACAGTAAATAAAGTGATCTTGGCAACCTGTGGGAGAGCTAATGCAGCAGATAGAAGATGTTTTAGATAGAGGGGGTTTGTCTCTTTTCTCCCTGAAGCCATGCTGTGCCCAGGTGATGCAAGCACCGCACAGCCTCAGGAGTATCCAGGAGTCCTTCACACGGACCAGCAGATCCAGAGAGGTTCCATTGGCTTGTTTCCTTGCTGTGCTCCTGCTGTGGGGTGCCCCTGTGCCTGGCTCTCCCTGGCTGAGGTTCATTACCCTTTAAAGCAGGGGCTGTGTGGCAGTCCCTGTCCCCTGCAGTGACCATCCTGCTGTGTATGTGTGGGCTCAGCAGACCCAGCGTGTGCCGTACAGCCTCGCTGCCAGCCCAAGGCAGGGCAGATCTGCAGTACTCATGCACCAGGGAGTGCTGAGCAGGCCCTTGGGTCTCCTGTAGGAGCCTGCTGTGGCACGGGAGATGTGGCAGGAGGGAGACAAGGAGCCAGAGCGGGCTGGTGCTGCCTCGAGGGCTATTGCGGGTGCCTTTGGGAGTGGACTGAGTCAGGCTGATGCAGGCATTTAATTATGCTGCCACTTAATTATCCCCAGAGCTGAATACCCTGCTGTGGAAAAAAGTATCTTGAGTTCCAGCTTTGAGTGTTAGCATTATAATCATAATCCTTTGGGAAACATGGCTTGCCCTCCCTCATAGCCAGGTCTTGCTCCCACTCACCAAGTGAGTACAGTGCTCACCTTCTGGCCAGACACTGCTTGAGGCAGTTAGCCATCAAGGGAAACGGCAGAAAGTGTTTTATTATCCTAAAAAACCCTTTAATACAGGAAATACAGTAACACATCCAGCAACAGTACCGACTTCTAGCTCTTAGCACCATTTTCTTCCAAATAACTAGCCCTCAGATACTGGGAGGTTTTTATATCCTGAAATCTCGCTATGTTGCTACTCCTCTAAATGGCTCAAGATGTATCACAAACAATAACAAAGCAATAGTAAATTATAGATCATTTTAGTTAAAAAAAATATCAAGATGGGATTGAAAGTTAGAGAAATTAAATGAAAGGGAAGAAAGACACCATAAAGAAGCACAAGCACTTGACAAACAGCTATTAGACATAAGAGATGCCCTTATTCTTGCTGCTCAGGGAATGGACTTATTTTTCCCACGAAGAACATTCACAATACCTTATTTAGTAATATTTCAAGAAGCTTTTTTAGCATCTGGCATTGAGTGCAGTTGTTGCAATGCTCTGGCAGCTTGCTACACTGTAAAGCTAGCCCATTAGCATATTACAGAGATGAAAATAAATTGGAGAAGACTCATGAAATCTTCAGTGCAAGGTGCAGCTCCTGTTACATCCAGCTCCATGGAGGATTCATGCTGTAATGCTATTCTTCTGTTTTCTACTCCCGTGAGAGCACAGGCACTTTTTCAATTTTTTTTTCTTTTAAGGTGAAAGGGTCATCAACTTCAAGTACATTGTACATTTTGCAATGCATCACTAAGTGGGGGCAGTGATGGGAATCAAGTGATACATGGGCACTGGTGTGGTTTGTAGGATTATGCAAGCTGTAAGGACAGAATCTGGCTTGGATCAGATGTGCAGTATTTTATGAATCATCTTTAATAGCATGAGTAGAATTGGATAGAGCCTAATAATAGACCTAGAACATTTTTCTATTTGAGTTTGCTACAAAAATTGCTATGCAACTGATCTTTAAGTGCAACAGTTTTCCTTAACAGTTTTTAAATACCATCCTGGATGGTGTTAACAAGGTCAGTGCTGAGATCCAATAATTACTATCAACATTTCTTTAAACAGGCTAAAATATCTTTTTCATAAAGGAGATGGATAAAATAAATTTGGTTCATGGCATAATTTTTGGATGTTATAAATTATTTTTCTTTCAAAATTCTATATGAAATGAAAACGCTACATGTTTTCAAATACAATAATGCATTCTGGAGTTAAAAAGGCAAGACTCAGAAAGTCTATGCTGACAGCAAAATACTATGACAAATAAAATGAGAAGTGTGAAATACTTCACAAAGTTCACTACAGACTTTGCAATTGCTTCCCATTTTTATGGCCAAGGTATACAATGAATACAGGAATAATCACAGAAGACCAGAAGAGAGTGCATGGAAGTAGTGAAGCAAGAAAATGCATTTTTAAATAATTCTCAGTAAATGGCATTGTTATTGAACTCTTAATCATCTTTCAGATAGGTTTTAACACACTGCATATATTGTCCATGTCCATTGGGATGTGATTTAAAATCAGTGGACTCAACTATGTTCTCATTGGCACTGGTGTAAATCCAGAGGAAATCATCAGACTATATCATGGTCATTTCCAGTTTTTCAAGGAGTAACCAAATAGAAATTGGTCCATATTCCATGATTCTCTCTTATACTCCTTTGTCTAAGAACTACTCATAAATAAATCAGCAAAAATAACACACCCACTGCATCTTCTCCACTTTATAATACAACAAAAAAACCCACCACAATATTTTTCCCTTATGTACCTTCTTAGTAGGTGTCAGTGTGAGAATTAGAGTACTACCAGCCTCAAGAATCCTAGGAAAAATTAAGCGGGTGGATCTGGGGAGCAGAGGAAGCCTAACTCTGAAATCCAAATTTATCTGCAACCCAAAGAAATGCCTTGTGGTGTGGGAAGTGACACGAAAGTGTTTGATCATGGTCAACTTGAAAGTAAGTGAAAGATGTGAAATGAGAAGCAACTCTCATTGGAGGCCTCCAAGGGCCAGAAACTGGAGTAAATGAAGTGGCAGAAGAGGGAACTATTGTTCATAATTACAAAAACCAAGTCCTATCCTGGCCAAGCCCCATTTGTCTGCCTCTGAGTTCTGCTGTCCAACTTGCACCTTGCTGCATTTTAGTGTGACAATGCATGCAAAGAGAGCAGGCTGGGGATAGCTAAACTCTCCTTCTCCCCACCAGTGAAACACTCAGGAATCTGATGTACAAGCGGTTAATTTATCTTATTTCACAGAAAACTCTCAGCCTTCATTGGGCATCTATGGAGCAGACTCACCATTGCCCTGCTGTGTGAGCGGCCGTGCAGTGGTGCCCAGGAAGAGTGTGGTGGGTGAGACACACAGGAGGGAAAGCACAGTCCAGATGTGAATCAGACCCTACATGAACAGCCTGACTGAGCAGCTGCAGGCAGTCATGGGCCTTTTTACCATGGATTTCATTTCTGTGGGTCTGCTCCACTGTCAGCAACCGGTAATGGCAAAGCAAAGATGCTGTTAAAGCCCAGACCGTGTAGAAGAGCTTTGCATTCCTAAATGATTGAATCAAAAAGCAGAGCATAAGCCCCATAGGCAACAAGCCTGGCACAAGGTTTATTTTTACTCTGTGAATTAAAGCCCTGGAATGTCCTGAATTAATTCCAGAAGAGTTAACACTCTCACACCTCGCAGCCTGGCCAGGCATCCAGTGCCGCGGGTACAGGCTGTATCGTCATTTTCCTTATATTTCAGTTACCAAAACAGCCATATCTTTCTAGCCTTTTTTATCTCAGCATTCCTTTGGAGCCTTCTTCAATTATTGTTCCCATACCTCTTACTTCTCCTTCCCCTTCCTTGTCTGTTCCTAGAAACTTTCCCTTCTCCCCTGCCACCCAGCTCATGGCACTGACTGGGCCCCCAGCCTGCTGCAAGTGGGTCCATGTGAGCCCAGATGGACAATTTCTCCTTCCAGTCTTCATCACTTGGTTTTTCACCTGGGGAAGCATTGCCTTGCACTACCTCCAGAGGCAGAGTCACTGTTTCTGCTGCTCAGAGCAGAGCTAAGCAGCTGACAGACACGAGAGAAGACATTGCACTGACAAAAGGCAGCACTGCTGGCAGCTTCCTGCTTATAAGCTCCCTGGAAGAGTTCAGAGAAAGTGGGAAATGTTTGTAGAAACAAAACTTACTTACTGAAATCTGCTTTTAGCTTATCTTCTAAAAAATGTGTTCTTTAACCAAGACTCACTTTAACCAAGATCCCACAGCTGAGCAACAACAGTCACCTCTTCTCATGCAGCTTTTGAAACTTTGGCAAGATGGTAGGACAGACTATGTTGTATTTTATGCTGGGTTTTCTTATGCTCCTTTCTGATGAAAAAACTAAGAGGCCACTACTGGAAAACTCCTTAAGTTTTATGACTTTTCCAAGACCTGCTGTCACAGCATTCATTTTTTTCCAGTCAACCCCACTTTGGCAAGTGAACAGATTAAGACGAATCCTGCTGCCCTTTAGACATCCACATTTCTTCTTTATCCCATATGTTTTCTCCAAAATGTTCCAGTTCTTTTTCTAAAATTGATTTTGTATCTCCAGCCTAGTCAGGGACTTTTAACAACTTCTATTTGACGAGACAAGATGGTCGAGGAAGGAAAGAAGTATTTGTTCAGGAACCAAGACAGAAACTGAAACAGCTGACTCAAGGGCACAGAGGAGCTTCCTGACAATGAAAAGCTTGAAAATGGGTTCTCACTCTGTAGCTGTACCATAAAATATTTCCTTTGTTCAGAGAAGCATCACAGCCATGAACTCATCATAACCTCAGTTTAAATTTTAAATGTATATCTTTTAGAGAAAAAAAAACCACCACACAAGCATCTTCTTTAACCCTTCACTAACCATGGGCACAGTTTGCCTCTCATAAGTAAGCAAGAATTGACATTTCTGTAGTTTTTCTAAGCACCCATTACTCAGCTGCATAAACCCATCTCAGCCACCACCAGAGATCTGCAGCAAGCAGGCAAATTTATTCATTAGATTTATCCTATGTTTATTAACAGCCCAGTTCAGAAAAAGAGTCAGTGACAAAAACCATCTGGAATAAACATAATGGAAAACAAACAATGTAATATATTCCGTCACTCCAGCCTAATTGCACTGTTTGGTGCAAATGCAAGTGACAATTTACAAGCCAAACTCTTATTAAAGGGAAAAATGAGCTGTGCAGGGAAGCACAAATCAAAGTAACTAATCAACATAGGCAACACATTCAGGGATTTAAGAGCCAAGGTACGGCAGTCTTTTATTCCTCTTTGTTTTCAATTTGGGAAACCTGCTGTGATGTTGCAGTACATTATACATTATATATCTACTTATGCAACACTGGGGAGAAGCTTGCCTCTGACTGTTGTCAGAGGCACCAGCTACATGCTGTCATTTTTCACCAGCTGCAGCCTGTGGCTTTTGTGTTTAAACCATTCTTTTTCTATCACTGAAGCTGGGAGCAACCACGCTGTCCAAAGCACCACTTTTCTTTAACATATTTTAGCATATAATAAAAAATTGGAATTAAAGATAAGGTTAGAAAAGTAGGTTTGAGTTAGCTAAAAGCAGTGCCAATTTGATCTCAAACAAGTTCTTATTGAGTGAATTGGTCCAGCAAGAGAAAAAGGAAATTCCCTTCCATGCAAGAATCTGAACAACATATGGCTGCTGTCCATGACCCGTTTCAGCTCCGAAGCTGGAACTGACTCATTAGATGCATCTGGCGTCCCCAGGGAAGCAAGAGAAAACCCTGGCAGCAAGAAAGAAAAGATGGTAAAAGCCATCTGAGGCAGAAATCAGCCAAACATCCTGTCTGCACTGGAGCATCATCTTCAAGAATGACTTTAGGCACTTGCATGAAAACTGAGCCCTCAAAGACATAACACTGCCATAATATGTAATACATTGGGGAAAGTACTCCCATGACCTGGAAAATACCAGCTCGGAGCAACAGGGAAAATGTTTGAGACCTCATTACAACAAGGGGCAGCCATCTAGCATTACAGTGAAATCAGTATGAGTAAATATGCCCACAGCCCTGACTGCAGAAGCGTGGGTCATAACTTCCATAAATGTAGCAAGATAAGATTTATAAAATCCTGCATGGAACAATTCTCTCAGTGATTAGATGCTGAGGAAGTTTTTTTCACTCTTTTTTTGTGAGAAAAAAAAGTGAGGAAGGGCTTCCCTGAAGGCAAAAGCTGTCAAAAGACCCACATGCTGCTGTATCTGCCACAAGGAGGAAGACCACAGTCATCACCATCCCATGCACAGAAGTGCCTCTCTGGACTTTCACATCCTTCCCTTGTCTGCAAGGAGTCAGGATCCTTTCACATTTTGGAAATGGCCCTGTAGCTCAAAGAGAGATTGTCTTGGAAACAGCATTTATCAATGAGAAGGCATTTCATATTTCTCCCTGAACTGATATTTTCCTGGAACAGGGCCTGGTGCTCTGTTTCAGAGTCCAGTAGGCCCTGCAAGACAGCTTGTTCTCAACCATAAGGTAGCCTTATTCTGAATAAGAAGGCTGATAATGTGCAAACTTTTGTCATAGCTCATGTCTATGAAAAAATGTCCATATATTAGTTTCTGCATGTGCTGTTTTCAGAAAGAAATGTGTGACATTTGAAGAGGTGGTATCTTAGATATGTCCACAGTGGGGTGTTTCTTTATTTAAGTGCAAAGTCAGAGAAACACACCCCTGAGAATTCTAAAATTTCAGTACTTCAGAGAAGTAAAATATTTTATTGCCTGCTAGCTGTGCATCCATCTCTCCAGAGCATCATTTCATCATCTTATTAGCATGCAAATCAAGAGGACATAGCTGTTGCTGACTAATTTCAAATATGATATTTACAGCATAAATGCACTGTTGGGATGGTCTTTGGCAACACCTTCCAGGCATCTCTGCATGCTGTTGACCTGAAACTGTAATTTTTTTCAACTAGGAAGATGATCATGAAGATTACTTTTCTCATGCACTGAGTTCATGTCTATTCTTAAAAATATTGTATTTGACCTGTCAAACCCCACAGGTATTGTGTTCTTTTATGTGTCTCATCTTCTAACTTCTATCATTTAAGCAGAAATCCCCAAAAGTTGTAGTTGTTTTTTCTCTCATTTCCATTTAAGTGACAGGAATTTAACTAATGTTCAAAAATGGGTATAAATAAAAGAAGGACGACTCCACATATGTAGATTAAAAAATTTGAGGTGTGTGTGGTGTCTGGCAATAATTATACTGATATAATATTTTAATTATTAGATAATATGGATTCTAACTCTCTTGTTCTATGACCACTGGTGGCCAGTCTGACCAGAGAACAGTTCCTGAACAAGAAAAGGCCATGGGGACAGAACATTTTCTCTAAGGAGGAGAACACAGCAGCCATGCTGTGGTCAACACAGTGGTCATATAAGTTTCCAAATCTTCAGCTTTGTAAGTGGGGATTATTCTGCCCACCTGGGATGCTCAGACATTCATTTTGTTGCTCTCTTGTACCCTGAAGGATTTTTGTAATCCTCCAGTGTCACATTCACATTCTCTGAAAAATCCCTTCACCCAGGATTTTTCTCCTGGGAAGATGAGAAGCCTCAGAGAAAAAGGAAAACAATAATTATCTCATTTGCCTCTCCTCTGTTTTGCTCATGTGGAATGTGTTTGGATGATTGTTTCATTGGATTCTGGTGTGAGTTGTTTTCAGTCATTGGTCAATCAGTGCCAAGCTGTGTCAGGACTCTGGAAAGCATCATGAATTTTCATTATTATCTTTTTAGCATTCTGTAAGTATCCTTTCTGTATTCTTTAGTTAGTATAGTTTATTATAGCATTCTTTAATATAAAATAATATAAAAAAATAATAAATTAGCCTTCTGAGAACATGGAGTCAGATTCACCATTCCATGGGGCACCCCACAAATACAACACTCCAGGATTCCCTTTTTCCTCTGAGGGAGGCGATTCAGAGGCCACACTGGTGACTGTGCACGAAGGTGGGAGGTTGTTCATGCACTGAGGCAGTGATCTGGGCATGCTGGCAGTGCCTTGTTGCTGCAGCCATGTGAAACTGAATCTGGTCCTGATTGTCACCAAAAAACCCCAAACAGTCCCAATACTTTCTTTTGACTCCCTGCACCTTTGCCCACATGCTCCACCACATGCCTTCGGTGCTGTCAAGGATCTGAGCTACCAAGAAGCTCCAAAATCAATTTGTGGTGAACACTGAAATTTTTCTCAGTGTTTTAAAAGGACTTCACAGGGACAAGGTAGCTGAGATACTGAGCTGTCTCAGGGAACCATCTATCAACAGCCCCTCAAGGCAGAAACTACTTGCTAGAGCATCAGCTGATAAACAAAAACAGAGGTGACATTCAACGAAAAAATTGGTTTACTTATCACTTGTTCTGCTTCAGCATTGTTTTAGAAAAAGCTGGAAGCAGATCTTGCATGAATATAATTGCAGATTTCAGGAAATAACTTGAAAGCCACAGAGGAAACCTTACAAATAAAACAGAATTCTCTCTGGAATATGAATGCTAGCAGATTTCCCTCCCCTTCCCCCTTTCTCCTTCACTCTTTTCCCCAGCTACATTTAAGATATCAAGTTTATAAGTTACTTTACTTCTTACTTCACTAAGTTACTTAGGTGAAGTTCACTGCAGTTCAGAAATGGGCAGTCACTCAAAAAAAAGCTGCACGAGCAATCATCTGTTGACACCAAAGGATTTTGTTGTATTTGTTCCTGCAGATCCACAGCAAAGAGTCCATGTTCCCTTGTACCCTTCCATTGCAGCAGCTCGCTCAGAGCAGCTTCCAGACCTGCTTTCCATCTGCACTCTGGAATGTCACTGCTCTGCCTCCTGCCCTTCCAAGGGCTTTCCCACTACAGGCACACAGTACTGGTCACTGCTCTCAGCTCTCCACACTGCTCATCTGGGGAAATTTTGCTACTTGTGGTCCTTTGTGGTCAGTTTTGCTGATTGTCTGGTACAACACCCAGACTGAGAGCTTTCTAGCAGGTTTGGAGATTTTTTCTTTACCTCTGAACCTATGGCAAAGCTGCAGGCACACAGCACCATGGAAAGGATTAAAAGCTGATTTCTCTCCTTCTTTACAAAGAACCTGTTTATCTGTGGGTGGCCATTGATGGACACATATTTCCAGAATTCAGGAGAGCTACCTTCAGTTTACTGCATCTTCACAGACTTTTAGTAAGATCTCAGTTCTACAGTCACTGAGTCATGCCCCAGGTCTGTAAGCCTGAGAGGTGGTTGGCAAAATAAATATATATGTGCTGAAATGTTGTACCAGAGCACTGAGGGATAGAAAGGATTCACAAAGAGAAAAAGGGCTTGAGATAGACACCAGAGAAGTCTAAGTCCATCACACATCAGGTTGTAACCTCTTCAAATTGCAAGGATTTATTTGAGAGAGCCAATCTCTGAGTTATGTTGCTGTCAAGTAGCAAAATACTGCCTCTGGTTTTTCAAGTATTTTAACATTTCCAATCCTTAAATAATTAGAATTGTCAGAAAGAAAGACAGTCCATCAATCAGAAGCTTTCACAACTCCTTTTCATTTGTATGTAGATTCCTAAACCTGAAAACCTGATATTGTCAAATAATATACTAAAATAGAGCACCTCAATAATTTTCTTTTTTCTCCCTTTTTTATTTTTATTTTTGTCTCTACAGTACTGGATAGAAAAGAGATCTTAAAACTTTCAAAGTGGACCTGGAGGAAATGTACTCTTTTGTCAAGCTACTGGATTTGTCAGTCTTCTGTTGTTTTGGGTAACGACCTGTCCCAGAAGATGTCTGGGTCAGGAAACCACCAGGAAATGCATAACATTAGGCAGTAATGAAGTGCAAGGCAGTAATTAAAACATCCCTTAGCCTTGGACATCAGATTTCAAGGGTCAAAAGCCTTCCTGCTTTGCTCACATGTGGGTGAATTCACTTGTGCCTGCAGAGATGGGGATTAGCCCCGCAATCCATGTGGACAGCTGGGCTCAGCAGCTGTGCTGGGCACTCTGCCCCCATCAGGCTCCCTCTCCATCCCAAACCTTCTCTGCTCCACAGAGCCTGGACAGCAGCCAAGGTGCTGTGGAGTGAGGACAGGCTGATTTGAGGAAAACCTGTATTATGGAAGTGCCTGGCATTAGGACATCCTGCATCCTGAAAGAGGGAGAAAGGAAAAGGTTTCAAGAAGAATTGGAGAAAGAGGGAAAAAAGAGAGGGAAAGAGCATGTCCTGCATCACCACTGAGACCTTCTAGCACCCCCTCAGCACCAGGAACCCTTCAACAGTCTCATTCCTTCTCAGAGAGGGAGGCAAAAGCTCCAAAGCTTGGTTGAAATGAGGCATTTCTCTTTTTCCAAGCCAGGCTGGTGCACTAGGTATAGGCACTACTAATATCTCTTTTGTCATTACAGCTAATAAAGCCTTTGACAATATGTGCAATAATCCATTCTTAAGATCAACTAAGTAAAGTTTAAACAGTTTGCATGTCACAGGTTGTCTCAGGTGATTTCTCGAAAAAACAAACTCTTCAGGACTGAAAATCAAGTAGAGAGGGAGAAAAGAACTTTTAGAGCAGTAAATTAAGATCCAATAGCAAACCATTTGGATAAAATCTGTTTGTATGATTTCTTTTCTTTGAAAGAAAATAAGTTATTTTCTTATTTCAGATCTCTTCTTTCTATTTACGTTCCCAAATTTATTCCTGATTTAAGATCTTATGTTCTTAGATTCTTATGTTCTTAGACTCATCAAATTTCATAGCTGTACCGCCTGAAAATGGAAGTTTAGAGTAAAAAAGATCAAAAGATTTTGTTCAGTTGTTTCTATAGGCACTGCATTATTTCCTCTGGGAAACTGCGCAAGAGGAACTTTCAGCCTGCTCACAGAATACAGCAGAGTGAAAATGCAATTCACAACTGGGGCAGCTCCTTTGGCTCTTTTTGTTGCTTGCTCTCTTTGAGCTCACGTCAGTTTAGAGCATTTCACAGTTTGTTTCAAGCTTGAAAACACAAGCTGAATAATTAGATGAAAATATCTCATAACAAATAATCCTGAAAAATATGTGGTTTATTATTTATTGGTTTGTGAGCTAGGAAGCGACATCAAGCACCCAGACATGGAGACTTTTCATTTAGTGCATCAGTTCTGCATAATAAGATAGAGTGCATTCCTGATTATAAAATATACACAAAGTATTTAAAGATGTTCAAATTCAAAGCTAGAACCATCTGCTTCTTGCTGACATCTGTTGCTTCAAAGCAAAGGACTATATGAAAGGTTCAGAAATCTTTAGAACTCAAAAGATGCATTTGCTAAGAGAACACATGAATATACATGAATTTATGAATATACATAAATTCAAAAACTGTAATATAAACTGCTGTTTTCTTCTGGGAGTGTGGTTGCACCAGCTAGGTATAAGAGAGTTTTGTCTTGCAAAGAAAACAGCTCCCACCCATCTCTGTGCTGAAAATTAAACTTTTTCTCATTCTCCAAACACTCTTGAAAAACAACATCTTCTTCCATCATTGGAGAAGTTTGACTTTCACACCATTCACCTCTGACTTGCTCCTGCCAGTGCACCTTCAAGGTGTGATCCTCATTACCCTGGAATCTTCTTTCTGCAGAGCCTTTCCCTGTGCTTGCTTAGGGAGGTGACTCCCCAGCATTCCTGGGAGCAGCAAGCTGCATCTCCCAGCCCAGCAGGTCTGTTCATTCCCTTGCTGCTCTGGCATTCAGGTCTGAGTGCCGGGCTGACAGCAGGGAGGGGCTGCCCATGGCCTTCACAGACTCGTGGGCATCTCCCTTGATGGGCATTTCCCCTCTCCCCATGCACTGCCATGGAAATGAAGGGCGAGGGGAGGGCTGGGAGACGTGGCACAGGTATTTATTTAGGGCAGCATCCCTGTTCCTCTGAGCACCTGATGGAGGAGGTGATTGCAGTGGCGTATCTGCAATAAATCCAGTTGTGCTGGCACCTGTGGGTATGTGACAGGGTTGAAGGGCTGGAGGGCAGGGTTTGCACTGGGAGGGTTGGGGGGCAGGGTTTGCACCTTTCAGGCATGTGGACCTGGAGGAAAGGGCTTATTAAAAGTTGTTGGGAACTGGGAAAATGTGTGAGCCAAATAGAATGTGCAAAGTCATATCAGATGCTTTCTGCATAAGGAATGCAAGGGAACTAGAGACTCTCTGAACAGGAAGACCCTGAGAAATCTGAGTGAAATTTCTGTCTCAGGGTACTACCACCTGTACCTAGTCAGTGAATCTAATGTAGCTTCCATTTGTTTATCACCATGTCTACATTTTGGCAGCAATCAAAATGGCAGGGAGGACTTTACAGAGAAGAAGAGATATTCGACATTTCAACAGCTCTCTGCCAGGCCTACTGACACCAAAAAGTATAGGAACTACATAGAAGACAAGGAAATATTTCATGACTTTAGGTTACATTGTGAAGCTCAGAGAGAGGTGATCCATCCCTTGCCATAAGCTCCAGATAGCCACAGAGAAAGCGACAAAGTTAAATATGAGCATGAACATAAAGTTACATTTTATAAAGCAATCAAAATATTTCTTCTTTTATTTAATGTTCCTCTTAGTCACACAATCTGTGCCTTCTTGAACCTCACTATAAAGCACTAAAAATTTCACAAGACCACAAGTTCAACATGAGGGTTACACAGCACTTTTGGGTTCACTGACAACACTTTATAAACTACTTTTATGCTCTTTGTTTTCACAGCTTTTTCATTTCCCTGCAAGCTTCTCATTGTCCTTGAAACAAAAGAAATCAGAGAAATCTGAAAGGTCTCTGTGCTGATCACAAACAGAGATCAGGAATGATTCAGGAACAGAATGAAAAAGCGATCAGAAAAGCAAACAGAGCCTGCCTGAGGGGCTACAGATTCTGCTCCTTACAAGACTCACAAGCAAAACAAAGTAAGATATTTAATTATTCTGCTGACATACATGCATTATTCAAAGAGACAGCAGGATAGCAACATTTCTAGTATTAGGAAATTCATCTAAAATTTATATAATCTCAGTGTTTTTATGAGGCAAGAGAACACACAAACTTTGTTTCAGCAAAATAAAGCCCTTTACTTACATGGCTTGCAAAAGTTTGCAGCAGCTGAAGTCTCTGGCTTGCACTTTGTGCAAATATTGTCCCTTGTTGAAAGCCTCCTAACTCTGACACTGGAGACAGCACATAGCTCAGCAGTGCTTTGGATGGATAAACCCTTTAAAAACGCTCTCAGATGTTTCTTTATCTGCGGCGCGCACTGACAGGAGGCTCTGGTGCTACGAGGAAAGAGTTCCCTCTCTGCTGAATCCAAAGCAGAGGAGTCCTTGACCTCAAGAACTAGAATAAATCTCCTGTAGTATCTGCTGGCTCTGTGCTGGGTGCATACTTGAGCAGTAACATAAGAGCAGGAGCTGTGGCATGTGTGCTCCGCGCCGGGGCACGGGAGCAGGGCTGCCAGCACAGCCACAGCCGAGCACAGGGCTGCCTTCTGCCTTCTCGTTTGTTCACATCCTTTAGAAACAAAGCAAAGATGACAGCCTTCTCTATTTCAGCTCGTGGGTCCCAAGTGGCAGCGCTCTCAAGCTCTGTCCCCTCTGCTGAGGTTCCTGGTGTTCCAGATGAGGCTGCCGCTGGCTTTCTATTTCAAACCTCGATTTTCTGAGAATCTCTCTGCATCCCAGCCAGGAAATGTAACCCATACTGAAGTTTAGCATTTTGGATATCATAAATTCAATTAATTACCTGAAAGCAAAAGGAGTGGTTTCCAGGTTTTTTTTCTCCTTCAAACAAAAGATCTGTTTACTACTTTTTCCCCTCTATTTCTTGCCTTTTCTCTACTTAAACTTACTAAATTTCATAAAACCAAGCACAGCTTTTGCAACAAGTCCTCGGTGGTGCAACTAGTGAGACAAATAAGAAAAGTAAAAAGATATTGTAACTGAAAATAGGTAAATGCAGGGTTTCCAGGAAAAAAATTCCCTGTTCCATTTTCAAATTACATCTTCAAGACTAAAGACAATAGTTTAAACATAGTCATATAATTCTCAGGCACTAAGGACAGGGGTTTTATGGAGAAGATAAAAAAAAGCAGCAGCAAAGATAAGAAAGGAAATCAAAGTTCTCATTCATTCCATTGTATTCAGTTTCAAAAGAGGAAAAAAAGAGAAATAAGCTTACAGTCCAGAATCAAACTTTAAAATATTGTAAATTCAATTTTAATGGCTTTATGAAATGTAAAGATAAAAGAAACAAACAAAAAAGCCCTCAAAACTTTTAACAAGCATTTCTAGCTTAAGGAAGTAATAGTTTTTAATGAAGAATGATCAAATGATCTCTTTTTTATTCTCTTGTGTGAACAATGGACTTGAAAAAAATCCCTACACATTTTGTATGTGTGTTATCCATGTTTTTCTTGAACCTGAACACTTGAGTTCAGCTTTTATTGTTTTGGATTTTTTTCAGCTTTATTACGACACTAAAACACAACTATAACTTCAAAGTTGTTTATAAGTAATTGAATTGTCTTTCTGCTGACTAGTAGCAGTGATATATTTTGTTGAATGAGAGAGACCTCAGTTTCAATTTAGTTTCCATTTATATCCATTTCCTTTGTTGAAAACTGAAACAATAAGCCCATAGTAAATTAATTTTGGCTCCTTTCACTCTTCCTGTTGTTTTCACTTTTCCTTTCTCTGCTAACAGTTTCAAAATACGAGGCACTATCAAACCATAGATCTTGAATTTCAAAATATTTGCTGGGTTTTTTTTTTTTAATTTAAATTCATGTTTGAAATCTATTGCTGTACTGCTCATCCATGCTGGGGTGAGCTGCTGCCAGCTGCCACACTGGATCTCTTCCCCCACTGCTAAACCATCGGCGAGGACGCGTCTTCTCCCTCTGTCCCAGCTCATCTTCTCTATTTTTGGAAAATAGCTGGCATTTCTGAGTTTCAGTCCTGTTTTATGATGTTGGAGGCCCTGTGACCTGGTGTGTAGGAGCAAGGCCTGGCACGGAGCCTGCTCGCACACGCCCAGGCTGCAGGCTGCAGTCCCGCGAGTGGGGCGTATCGGGATCCTCTCCAGCTTTCTGTCCGTAACTACCAGAGGCTAAGCTTCAAAAACTGCCTGGGACCTGGGACCTGCTGCTCTCTGAAGTGTTTTGAGACAAGCAGAATATACACCTAATTTCTGAGGGCTGAGCTGGGTTCAGTTCAGTAGGGACATCTAAACCACAGTACTAATCTGAGTGACATTTAATTACGCCCAGGCATGACTTGGTTTCTGCCCCAGGGATTTGGCTTTTGACTGAGGAAGCAACAAGCCATTGGGCAGTGCACTTGCAGCCCCCAGGACTGGATGATGTCATTTATCCCCAGCCCAGTTCAGCCCCACCACAACTGTGTAAGCACTGCAAGCCTCTGGGTGCTTCATTCTGCTGTGGCCCTGTGCAATGTTGCCTCTCAACCGGAGGCAGCTGGTCACTGCAAATGTCCTTGCCTTACTGGATATTATTGTGTGTGCATTCACAGATGTCCATGCAGAGTTAAGAAAACAGTTCCCAACAGAAGGGTCACAGTTACAGCTGCAACTGTGAATGTGACCATGGAAGCCTGGCCAGGGCCCCAGGAGCTGTAACACAGACAGAAAAGTACAAGACTTGTAGGGTGAAGTCTGTGTCATGGTCAACCACATCAAAAACATGAGAATATTTTTTCTTTCCCTCCAAGGAAGTGTAGATCCTTATATATAAATGAGTGTCCTATGTTTCTCATTTATCTTTCCACCCAAGAGATGGGTTGGGCTGTGCTGCCTGCAGGCTGGGAGCGCTGATCAGACTTTGAAAATTGTCTCATTTTACTCACTGCTTTTAAAAACACCCAAGTATATATTTATATATGTATCCCAGTAGGTGTTATTTCCAATGTCAGGGTACAGGGCTTTTACAAAGCCCGCACTTTATAACTTCATAACTTTATAACTTCATGAGAGATGCCACATAGAGAGTCCATAGGAACCACAAGGCTTAATTTTGCTATCTTGTGTAAAGGCTGAGCAAGAAGGACTGAAACACTGATGCAGTGGTGATGTAAAATGAAATGGCAGGTAAATGGGAACTAGAAAGCATATTCCCCAACATGGTAAGCCTTCATTACCTTTAGGTAGCTCATCTGAGATGAACCTGCAATTGCTTGGCTCCATGGAGGCCCAGTTCTACCTAAGGCCACCTAAACTCTTTCTAGGATGAGCTGGGGCTACAAGAACCAAAGTGCTTTTGGTGGAGGCATCAATCTGCCCTGAATTGGTTCAGTCCATGGCCTGATCAGTCCCTGATGGAGGCAGGCTGTGTCCTGCAGCACTGCTTTGTCCATGTGCACTCTGGTACCCAGTGGTCCCAGGGGATGTGTTTGCAGAGGGGCAGCATCAGAACAGAGTCACAGG
The DNA here is from genome assembly GCF_035770615.1 of Melospiza melodia melodia. Taxonomy (NCBI): domain Eukaryota; kingdom Metazoa; phylum Chordata; class Aves; order Passeriformes; family Passerellidae; genus Melospiza; species Melospiza melodia. Next base: position 82,237,614 of record NC_086198.1, on the reverse strand, counting down.
GGTAATTTGGGATGGAAGGGACGTTTTGAGTTCATCTCATCCAACATCTGCTAAAAGCAGGTCTAATCAGCTGGCAGCTATCTCTTCAGTGATCACTATTATTCAGAGGTTTCCATTCCATAGAGCACACCTGACCCCCATTACCTCCAAGAGCAAGATGTGATTGTGATCCAGAGGGATTTTGCATCTTTTATCCCAGGTAAGTACAAACCTGTGGTTATTGCCATAGCTGATCACCCAGTTATTTGATTATACTTATTTGGCATGGAAGCCAAAACCTTGTACCTCATTTTACAGATGTGGACCTAGGGCACAAGGATGGTATTTGCCAGAGATTACAATCTGTGCAGAGTAAGAAACTGAGTGGTCATCTCTCAGGGCTGCCATCCTCCTTGCTGTCAGCTCTCTGTGCATTCCTGCTATTAGTTATTAATAGCCACCTTGCTATTACAGATAATTTTTTGAAGCAAGGGTCAAAGTAACACGGCACTTCTGAGATGCCAGCTGTGTAATGGGTTCCAGTGCTGAGGCTGAAAGGGGGGGGGAATGAAAAATGCCAACACTGCTGCTGGACATGTGGTAGGCAGCTGTAATAGGGATCATCAAATGAATAATTCTCCTCAGAAAACAGCCCTTCTGACAGTCTAAAATAGGATCCAAATTAAAAAAATCTGGTTCTGGAAATGAGGAAAGGTCCCCATGGTCTTTATTGCTGTCAGTGAGAATTCATATCATAATGATCAAAAACTGTATGAAGGTGAGTATTGCTGTAACTTTTTTAAATTGAAGGCCTAGAAAAATATACTTAAGACACCTGCAATCAATTTCAAATTTGAAATTCAGTTCATACATAAGGAGGGCTTGGGAAGAATTGAAAGGCAAGATAGTATTTTCTTGAAAGACAAGAATGTTTAAATGAGTGGCTCATAAGCATGGCCCTCATATTTTGATCTCATGCCTAGATTTTGGTGAGTAATGCTATTTTGCACCTGGTGCTGCATATATATATATATATATATATATATATATATATATATATATATATATATATATGTATGTATGCTGTGTATGCATACATACATATATATATGTATGTATATATGTATGTATGTATATGTATATGGCATGTACCTAGGAAATGATGAATCACTTCTGTTGAAAACAAAAAAAAATACAGTATGGGCCACAGATGTATGCTAGATTAGTTCTGCTACCTAGAGGGATCCAGTTAAGCTCCTTTGCAACCCTTATGTGGATGTCCCACATTGTCAGCCCCCATTCTAGACACTGCTGCATTCCTGCTGGGGCCTGCCAGGCCAGCCAAATTAGGAGTGCAGCAATTTCTCACTTGAGGCAAGGTGCTAATGACACTAATGACATTAACTCATGTGGTCTCAGCAAGTATGGGGACTAGGGAAAAATGGGCAAGGCCTCAGGATCTGCAAATTCCTGTTGATGCTTCAAAGTGCACATTAAAAAAGGAAAGAATTCTGACTTTTTAGTTTGTAATTTATTTTAATATGTCATTAAAATGTAAAAGGCAAATCTCCCTTTTAAACCTGTGATGTGTAATACCTTGCTCATATAACTTCTGTCTTGAATTCTGAGCAGCCAGTCCTTGAGCTGACATGCACCCATGCTGCTGCACTGATTGTAAAGGCAGATATTCAGTTTGCAGCAGGAGAAGTTGAAGTTCTGACTGAAAACTGTGTGAAAGCATATATATAGCATATATATTCCCTTTCTGGTCACAGTGGTGCCACTGGAAAATGACTGAGGAGCTGACAGCCATCATGGCTTTGTATCCACATCAAAGCTTATCCTTAGGCCTTGAGCATACCCCAGGGGGGCTGAACATTTGTTTTTGAATGCTTCACTGAGCTGTATAATTTAGGAACATCAACAACATATAACTTTAAAACCCAGCAAAAGAAACTCTCACGCTCAGATATAAATGTCCTGAGCCTGCACTCGTGATCTTCCATCTGAGGGTCAGAAAGGATTTTTTATTAAATTGCCTTTCCTCTCAGAGGTCAGACAACATGGATGAATCCTGGAGATGTTTTAAGTCAAGGACATTCTTCCATTGCGGAATGTATCTTCAGCCAAAAGCAAAAACCTATTTCAAGTACTGCTACTTCATCAGAGGTAGAAAGGCAAAATAAACTCCCCAGGAATTAGAGAGCAGGCTTTCCATCAGTAGCTTGTGTCACTTTGCCATCCAAACTCTGCTGCTCGCGTACCTTGAACATGATTGCAAAACATTACGTTTGATCTTCTGACAGTTTAAGAAAATGGTCCTTTATGCACACATCAAGTCTCCCATAAGTTAAATCTATATCCCTTTCTGCTCTATAACCTTGGAAAAAAAACAAGCAGAAATAAAAATTAGGGCCCCAGAATATCATGTACAAGATATATCTGGAAATTTGAAACAACTTTGTTCATTCAAATGCATTACTTTTCGTCAGGTCTGGAGTGAGGTTGAGGCTATTTCAGACCAAGCTAAGGAAAACATCAAAGTAAAAGTTCTTTTCTTGCAATGAGCTGCAATTAATTTCCTTCCTGCAAGCACAAAGCTTTCAGACTTGAGGATATCTCTGGCCATCCCTTATGGGTACAGAATGAGGGAAGGTAGAGGAGAAGCCACTGACAGTGTATATCCCCATTGAAGCACAGCCCGGTTCTCAAGAAGTAAAGAGCTGTATCTCTGGTAAAAGTGAACTGAATGCCATCTCTTCATTTGGGAAAAGGCTTCATGACTGAAAAGCACACTGCAGCATTGCAGAATAAATTGTTTATGGTGCTCCCACTGCATGTAGCTTAAAACTCTTAAAGTGCTACAGGCTTGTCTGGATTGAATTACAAAAAAGATTGATTTCTTTTGTTAGATGAAAACTAGAATTGCTTCAGCTCTTTTCAAGATCAGTATTGTGCAAGGTGTCTTCAGTTTTCCTCTCAAACCTATTATTTTCCAGCTTGCCTTACACATTTTGTGTACAGGAGGGATGGGCATGCAGGAGCTGTAGCAGAGCACCAAGGGCTCTGATTCTTGCTCCCACTGCTGCTGCTGCTGCTTTCCTCCTGATTTTCTTCTATTCTCCTTTCCACTCTTCCCTTTAGTCTGGTATTTGCACTTGAAGAGAAGCTCAGTGACATCCTGGTACGTTGTCTAATGCTACCACTTAATAGAAATAATGGAAGAGAAGGATTTCCTAACTGCTGCAGCCCCAGGAGATCCTGCTTACACCTGAATAGACTGCTGAGGAGAGGGGCACTGGTCCTTCAACAGCATCCCAGAGCCTTGTCCCCATTGCAGTGACCCCATGTGAGGCTATTATGTATTTCCTTACAACCCACTCAGCTACTGCAATCCAGCCTGAAAGTCCAAATATCCAAAAGCAGTGTGCTCTGCCATGGCTGCAGTACAGGTGCCCACACCCCTGGGTTAGAGGATGTCACACATTCATTCCTGTGTGTGACATCCAGGGGTGAGCCTGTGCCACTGGGTCCCTCTCTGCAGCAGGGGCACTGCCTTGTGAGGAATGAGGAGCTCTACAATGTCTACCAGGCAAGGACACCTAGTGAAATCCTTATTTTTAGAGGTGTAGCTGAACAAATCAGTACAGTTGTTCCTTTTCCATGTAACTAGGTTTAGTGTGCTAATTTGTACTCCTGGTATTCCCATCCTTGCACCACAGGGTGGGGGTCTTTGGGCTGCCAAGGCCCTACTCAAGGACCCCCTCCCATTCCTGCAGCAGGTATTTTCTGTTTTGTGGATGCCCAGCTGCTTTGACAATCCTGCTCTGGCTGGGGCTGCCTTTCCCCCTCACCTTTCATAGGCACACAAGGCTGATGCTTTTAGGGTCTTTTTAAGGCTGCTGCATTGCTATTGCTTCAGTGCTGCTGTGCATGGCAGCTGAGTGCCACTGCTTGGAGAGGAGCCTTTTCCATGGACAGCAGCACGAGCTATGAGCAGTAGGAGCTGGGGGGCTGAGGTGGGTGTCAGCAGAAGCAGGACATGTGTATTGCTTGTAGGAGCAGGGGGTGGGTATTGTTTGTAGCTGGATGGATCAATAGCTGTGCATGTGCTGAAACACAGATGATCTGAGGCTGGCCATGACCTCCAGGATCAATAAACATATTGATTGGGAAACCCAATAAACATAGGGAAACCCAATAATTTTCTCAGTCCAATGGGTTTGGACTCAGGACCCTTCCCATCAGGGCCTTCATGCATGTTGTGAAGATGCAATTTCTGTGCAAGCCCTGAGTACAGTCTTCACTGCCAGGGGCTCTCTGGTGCCAGGCTGTCCTCCAGCCATCACTGCCAGGCAGCCAAGGGGAAATAACTCTCCCAAAAACAAGAAGGTGTGTGCCAGGGTTGCTGCTGAGGCCTGCCTCTGGCACCCATATCACAGAGGGCTGCAGCATCTGTTACACCCAAATAATGTTCTGAAGGGCTAAATAGATAAATATTGGAGCTGTTGATGAAAGGAAAGAGTGCCAGATGCTTTTGGCTAGCAGAAGAGGAATGTGTCCCATTGCCTCAGGTTGAAAAGGCTTTGGATGTTTAGGACTTGCAAAAATTAGAGGCAGAAAGCATTAGTAACAATATCTGACACAGATTTGCCTCATTCATAGACAAATTAACCTTAATCATCCAATTTATAAATCAGCTTTAAGTGAAAGCCCCCCCCCTCACCCCCCACTGCTGCATATTTGGTGGATTAAGTTGTTTGGTTTCAGTGATAAATTAGAAACATCTGCTTCAGCTGACAGCCTGTAATGGAGGCGTGCACAGAACATGGCTGGGCTGCTCTCTCTGAGGGGGGATTCTGTGCCAGGCCATGTCCTGCCCACCTCTGGGGCTGAGAGAATCAGGATCAGGGTGTCCCCTCTGCCCTGGGGCCCAGCGGGCAGGGGAGGCCCATGCCTGCTCCTGGGCTGGCTCAGGATGGTCCTGGGGAGGTGGGAGCAGTGCTGAGCATCTCCAGCAGTGTGATCTTGGCAGAGCCTTCCTTTTAAGGGTGTCTTGGCAGCTCTTCCATGCAAACAAAATTGTTTCTGCTGTGGGATCATCAAGTCTTAATGACAAGGAATCCAAAGCTCGTGCCAGAGTCAATGCAGAGGCTGCTCAAGCATTAGCACTGATGGTCGTGAGTGTCCCAGCCATCCCTTCTGATAAAGAAAATGGTCCTAACTAAGGGACAGAGAGGTTTTACAGCCCTGGCCTGTCCTTGCAGAGGTGATACAACTTCCTGATTGCTGAGTCAGGTTGGACATGGCCAAGAGACACATCGCATCAAAGTGCTTCACATGGGTGTTGAACTTGTTCAGGAGGTAGGAAAACAATCCTCCTGGCTACAAGTCCTTATCTGCAGGAGGGGAAATCTAGGGCTAAATCCTGCCAGATACAGCAATCCAAATATGCCCTGGGGCATCCCTGGAGCTGCACCCACAGCAGACCCAGCCTGTGCATGTCCTTGTGTGACACACATTAAAGGAACTGTGAGCACTGATCTGACCTCAGTTGTGACCTGACTCTCACTACAGGGATTTAATACATGCCCTGTTGGGCTGCAGAAACAGATGTTTTACACACACCATTCAAACATTTTTTTCCCAGCCTTTGGCAATCAAAAGTCTCAGGCAGCAGCCCTGACTCTCAAGGACAGAGCATGTCTGCAGAAAGGGAGAATACAAGATAAGCAGTAGTTTCTAACAGCTCCTGTTCCCAAGGTGCCCTTTTATTTTTTCCTGGGTATTTTCTCCTGGTGAGTTTAAGGATTATGTGCATTTGATAACAAATTGTGTATACCTGTCAGAGGCAGGCACTCCAGCAGGTTCAGAGCAGACTCTCACTGTACAGAACAGGTTTAGGCACCTCCTGGTAGTGCAGGATGCACTGTTCAGATGTGACACAGTGCAAAGGGATGTGTTTCTGTCTGAGAAATTCCATGAACAGGAATTTTGAATCAGGACTGAGGTGTGTGGCCTGTCAGTATGGAGACAGCCATCTTAGGTAGCTCTGCAGAGGAAATTCTCAATTCTCCTTAAAAAGCTGAAGGCAGTCTCCAGTGCAGCTTCCAAAACCCCAGTCCAATGTGAGGCTGTGTAACCCATCTGTAAAGCTTAAAATGCAGAAAAATACAGCCCCTTCTCTAGAGAATCAAATAATATTCACTGCAGAGCCATGGAGGTCCATGGAGGCCATGCAGCACAGCCCCTCTGAGACCCCAGGGGCCAATCCAGGACAGGGAGTGCCCACTCCCTCTGGGGCTGCAGGAAGGAGGGGAGAGGGAATAACCTGTTTCACAGTTAGCCAGGACTACTGGTCCTGCTCATCCTGCCTAAACTGTTCCCATCTGTCTATTAATATTACTTGATCTTTGCATTCCCATTTTGGACTTTCAGACACATGGAGAAATTAATGATGATGAAGTTGAGTCAGTAAGGGGAACATTTTTTCTTTATTTTCCTTTCCCTTAGGGAAAGAAATGAACATTCCCTTCTTCCAGAAGAGGAGTAGGAGCTGCGATGCAGACACCAGGACACACAGCTTTATGCAAGCTGTTTTGCTGGAGTGCAGGCCATCCTCTTCCCACTCCCAAAATTGCTACCTCTCCCTGGAATAGTTTCTTGTTGCCCCACATCAAAGCTGGTGCTCAGAAGTCATCTGCAGACACCTAGCACCACTTCATAGCAGGAATATGAATGGCACAAACAGTAACTTAGGAAAGGACAAAGCAGCCTTGGTCTTTCCACTGGGAAATCAAAGAAGCTGGAGAGTGCCTTCCCTGGTCATTTGAGCAGGCTACAGGATGGCTCATCAACCACTGTAGTTTTGGGAGGAAGGGCTGCCCCCTGAGGAACCTCCTGTGAGGAAGCAGAACAGTGGTTTACCCTGGGGAAGCACACAGACACACCAGGAAAATGGAAGGTCTGTGAGAAGGAGGATACCTGTCACAGACGTGTTTTATGAAAAATCCTTTGCTTAGGATTTTTTCTCCTGAGAAGCTGAGATGCCTCAGGAACAAAATGTGAACAATGGTTATCTGCTGCTGTGGAATGCAACAGGTGCATCTGTGATTGGTCTCATGTGGTTGTTTCTAATTAATGGCCAATCACAGTCAGCTGTCCGGACTGTCTCGGTCAGTCACAAGCCTCTGTTATCATTCTTTTTCTATTCTTAGCCAGCCTTCTGATGAAATCCTTTCTTCTATTTTTTTAGTATAGTTTTAATATAATATATATAATAAATCAAGCCTTCTGAAACACGGAGTCAACATTCTCGTCTCTTCCCTCATCCTGGCACCCCTGTAAACACCATCACAGCTGCCAGGCTGGTAGTTCACAGGAGGAGCCAAGCAAAGATGAGTGGGACTGTGTGGGTTGCTAATGCAGGGCTATGATCTCAGGTTTAGGGGCCAAAACAGGACAGTCTCTGGGAGATAATTTTCAGAGCATGTCTGTGCAGAGCTGGAACTTACAGAGACTCAAAGGAGCCAATTGCTCTGTAAAATAAATACCAGCATGGTTTCTAGAAGGGGGAATGGATGCAAAGAGTAATCTACATGCTTGTCTGCATTTCCACTGTTAAGTGATAGTGATTAAGGCTTGGAAGTGGCAGATTGGGGCATGCTGGGGCAGTAGTTTGAATCCCCAGGTGCATTGAGAGGCAGCAGACTGGCGCTGTGCAGGAACATCAGTGCAGGCCTAGCAAAGCTGGCATAACATCAAGTTTTTATGGACTCCTGAAAAGGAAAAAGACTTTTGGTCTTGCGTCGTAACTGCTAGTGAGAATAGCAGATGTATGTTCCAGCACCAAGAGAGTCCCCCTCCAAGAAAAGGGAGCATTTTCCTGGACAAATCCAGAAGAAAACCAAGTTTCTCTGTTTTTTTCCAAGGGGTAAAAAACCCAGGGGAGGTCTATCTCTCAGCAGCTCACAAATCACTTTTCCTGTGCTGCAGTGATGGGGCTCCTACACTGGCCGGGCTCCAGTCACGAGGCCACCACAGCAATGGGAAGAGGTGGGGTGAGCAGGCTGGACACTCATCTCTTCAGCTCTGCCTGTCCAGCTCCCCTTGCTTTTATAGCAAGGCACTCCCTGTTTTTATTGCACATTTTTTAAACTACATTTCAGGTCCCACCTCAGCTATTAATGCTCTCCCCACTCTCATTTTTTCCTGAAAGAAAATATCTCTATTTTTCTCTCTATTCAGAATGTAGGGAAAAAGAAAAATGAGAGAGAGAGACAAATAAAACAAAGTGCATTAATTACAATACACCCAAAGCCCCCATTCCCTTAACCAAACAGTTCCTTTCCTTAAACCTTCCTTATCCCTCCCCTTAACTTCAACCTTGGACTCCTGCCAAGGAGATGTTCCTGTTTCTTGCAGGATGTCTGATTTTGGGTTTGGGGTCTCTCCAAAAGAGAAGGGGAGAATGTGAGTTGAAAATAGGATGGGTGGCCTGATGGTGTCCAAACATAATCAACCATCTCCATTAAATTTTTGAGATCTGGCCCCATTTGGGTCTGAGAGACGTGACACTCACATGGATGAGGAAGACAAATGCAGTAGATAGACTGAAGATGAGCCAATACATTTAAGCCAGCACAACATATGGACTATCACATCTCTCAGCCTAGGAATGATTGCTCCCCACAGGTTTCTACTAGGTTTGCCCAGAGTAAGTGAAACATCCCAGCCAGTGAGACTTTTCCCTTCTTTCCCTCTGGATTATTTTATAACTGTATATCTCTCACTGCCAGGATGTGTTTTCCCATTACTCATACCCTATTCTTCCCCTTTAATAGTGGTCACCATTATCCTCTGTGATAAGAATTAATTTTATACCAAACAGTTTTGTTCTTCCCAACACCTAAACCTCACAGAAGTGTGTGAACTCCTTGGTCATGTAGCCCTATCCCAGCTCGGAGGTTTAATGAAAATGTAAAGTATCTTTGAAGACTTGAATCAGGTGCTTTGCTGTTCTGCTTTCATCACTTTGGGCTTTCCCTTCTGCATCCAGCATCAGGTGAATCTCAGACAACCAAGAACAGTTTCACACTGCTTTTCAGAAAATGAAAGCTGAATCCCAATTTATCAACAAACACAAACTGTTTATTTCAGCTTTGGGAAATCAGAGTAATCTAGATTTCAGATTCAGCCCAACAGAGAAATGCAGAGAGGTGCTGTGCACCTTCTACTGTAGAGAGAAGGGAGCAGACATAAATAACCTTTGCTGACAGTTGCAGCCCTATATCTGTAACCAAAATACAAATCTGCCCGGTGGTTATTTCATTTGCAGCCTTTTTATTCAAGGTAGGACCATGAAGATGAGCCTAAAAAGACTCCAGATTTCTCTGCCAAGGCAATCACTTTGCTGTCCTTTTTGCTAATAGAGAATCCAGTTCAGCAGTGAAAATGGAGTTTAACTGTCTTGTATCTGTGACAAGCAAGGTCTCTGAATCAGAAACACTTTCTAAATGACCATTACTTGTGTAAAAGGTTGAAACCTTAGGATTTTTGCTTCCCTGTGAAGGTAAATTTTTCTGGTGAATCTAAATTTTAGTTTCATCATTTGCAAGGTGATCCTTTGGTAACAGGAATGTTATTTGATCATGCAATAACGGTATATGTAATGTTCATACAGCATCTGTTTAAGGACTCTCAAAATCAAGCTTACCAGTGCATGGGACAGAGTTGTGAATGGGCATGTCACAGAGAAATAAGGATATAAGTTTGCTATGTGAATGGGACAGAACTTCTCCTGCAGGCACTCAAACCCAGCCCTCAGAAATGTGGAATTCCATCTATCTCCTCACCTTGCCACTGAGACTGAGCCATGGATAAGTGCAACAGTGGAGATGATGAAGGGCATGAAATAACAAAATATTACCTTCTTTGTTTGCATCCTTCTCTGTCATTGCTGCTGAGCCAGAAGCAGTCCCTTTGGCTGAGATGTTCAGCTTCAGAAACCCTCCTGTCTCCAGTATCAATAAGCAACACAGAGCAGTTTTTACCACCTTTACTCCCACCTACTCACCAGATTGGTGGGGTATTGTGGAGGAAAGACAAGGAATAGGCAAGCACTGAGAGAGTCAATACACTTCCCAGTCCCTACACTGTGTAGTTCTCTCCCAGGAGACACCTGATGGAAATGTTCCTAGCTCCACCTTTCCAAAGATCAGCAAAGATGGAAGCCCCAAAAATGGGATTCCCATTTGGCGCAAACTTAACACAGGGGCTTCAAAGTCAACAGGATTTTAGCATTTCTTCCATGACAGTGGGCAGGCATATCAGCTCCTTCACTTCCAGTTTTGATTTTCTGCACTCTTCTCCCTGCCCTCCCTGCTTTGTGTTCCTCTGCTCTTAAAAGCATTTCTTACAGTGTGATCCATGGGAACACAGCATTGGAGGCATTGAGAGCCCTCCATGCTCACCAGGGTAAATCTGCCCCAGTGGCACAGCTGAAGTTGTCCTAAGCCAGGCAAAACAGGGGACAGGCACTACAGGAAGGGATTTTCTGCTTCTCAAACCCAGCATGCTATACAACACAACAGTTGTGTGATTTCTGAAGCAGGTTCCTGTTATTAAATTTCCACAGCTTGTACAGCTCCAAGGGCTGTGGGTAATGCTGTGCTCACACCCATATTTTCCTAAAACTCCAGCCTGAAAAGCTTCATCATTTCCTTGCAAATGAGTGGGATGGAGGAATTAGCCCCCAGTGTGACTATCAGGTTTTGGGCAGCCTTACCTCAGCCTTGCCTGGCTAATGGTAACCAGAGACCCAGCAAAAAAAAGGGAGCTTGAAACTGCTAATCCACTGATACTCTCACCTACCCAGCCCAAGGTTGTGATTATTCACTTACACTCAGCATTTCATCTGTATTTAACAACACACAGTCTCTCACCAGCCTACTCTTAGACACAAAGCACACTGCTGGTAGCATGGAAACACAAAAAGTAAAGTGATCTGGGAAAAAACCCAACCAAGCAGAAGAAACACAGCAGCAAAATAACAAATGGATATATTTTCGAGAGTTTAATAAGATAAATGCAGGAGCTTAACTTTGCAATAGTGCAAGTCTGAAGCAAAACTGTTTATTTGGTATTTATAGATTTTTTTTCTTTGCAAAATAAGTTTCTATGAAACCATAGCAACTGCAGTTAGAGTGAAGATTTGGAATGATGATGGAATCATTCATGAGCAAAAAAACCCAAATAATCTCTGGTCTGGGTTGGTGGAATGTAAGATTATTGCTAGATAGAGAGGAATAATTTAAAAATGTTTTAGGTAATTTAATCACCCTAAACCCTGTGAAAGGTAGACATTTTAAACTTTTTTTTTTTTTGCCAGAATATTACATCCTTGATTTTTTAAACAATCTGTCTGCTAACTTTCTGACATGCAATAAATGTCCAAGTTTATTATTCATCTCTTACAGGAGAAGATACATAAGCAGATTTCACCGAGACACCACAACAGTCTATTTCTAACAGAATTACATGTATCTCAGAAAAAAATATGCATTTTTCTGAAAGATCTTTCTATTGCATTCCTTTCTCCAAATGCATTTCAGAGAAGTCACTTCAGGAAAGTAGAATCAGTTACAACTTACCTTCACAGCTGAGTAGATGACATCTGATTTTTCAGGGAAAGCAACGTGCTCTGTTTGGGTAGTGTAAGAGTTGTAGATTCAAGCCAGCAGGTAATTTTTGGTGATTCAAAATCCTTTAAAAGAAATTTAAATGCTGAGATGACAAAAAAAGGTACTTTTTGAAAACCTATCTAAGGCTTGATGCTCTTACAGAGTTTTGTGTCTCCGTCAGCTGAACAAGCTCCTGCTCCGTTCCTTGGCCACCTGCCAACTTTTCTAATTTAAAGCAACTGTAAGCTTGCTGTAAAACTCTTGCTGGAAGGAACTTGTTTTATATCGTGGAGCAAGGAGCAAGCCTGTGCTCCAGACTGATGTGGTGTGACAGAGTCCTACCAGCACTGGGGGCACAGCCTCCCTGAGGTAATGTTATATCATCTTTGGACAGCATCACAGGCTACGCTGTCTCCTTCTTAGTAAAAGCACAGGAAAGAGGGAAAAACCAAGCTGCTTTTGGCATATAGTCCCCTCAGCATGGGATTTGGGAGGAGCAGCATCTGCCTCAAAGTGCAGGAAGTGACAGCCTCAAATACATGAAGTGCTCAGAGCTCCCAAAGGAACCTGGTCCCCACACTGGCCACAAGTCTCCAGTCCTTGGCTTTGAGGCTTGGGGCACAGTCCAGGGGCTTTCTCTACAGTGCAATGCAGGGTGCCCCCAGCACGGGGTGGCTGGGACACCAAGCTGAGGGTCACGGCCGAGCAAAATCACAAATGTAATAGAGACTTGAAAGACAGAGGCATGGTTTTCAAACACATCCACTTATGGGGCATGGCTCTGTCCTGCTTTGCTCAAATTGAGATAGTGAAGCATGTAAAGTGTTGTTCATAGAGGAGAGTTGCCTATGCCCATTTTGACTTTCCTTCTCTTTGCAAGGAATTTATTTCAACCAGTTATGGTTGACACACATGGTGTGCATTTATGAACTTAGGGAAAGGTCCCCTTTTGCAAATGTGACTTTTCTCTGCAGAGTAGCTAAAAGCAAACAAACTAATAAACAAATGATAAAATATTGTGATTTGGAGAATTTCAGGCTCTGAGTTTCTCCATGGGTACCAGGACAAACTTTTGTTTAAGAAATGAGAGTCCTGAAAAGCCCACCTTAGGCTGTGCTCCAAATCTTCCAGCACCTTTGGAAATCCAACTGACCTGCTGATGCTGAGGTGGCCTGAGGCTGATGTGGTTTTTAGTAAGTGACTTCAGTTTTGTAAGCCATATTTTCTTGTGAGACTAATGAAAGTGAAGATGGAACCATTAAACTGAAATTTTCAAAGGTGTTTTATGCTACTAAAAGAGGAAATGAATCTTCTGTGAAAAACCAAGCCAACATTGGAGTGCCACGTGTGACATAGCTAAGAGAGATCTTGTTTGTTTGAATGTTCTAATTTCCCAGGCACTGAAATATTAAGTGTTTTATATTTTGAATAGACAATTAAAAAAGAGTCCTATGCATTCAAAAATGTGGATAAAATACTGCCCAGTTCTGGGATAAAGGATTTAAGGAAAACCAAACCTTTTTTTTTCTTTCTTCTAATGGATTTTCATTTCAGTGCTAGATGGTAATAACCAGGTTATAGAAAACTCCGTTACAAATTCATATGGTACTGTAAAAACTTCATTTTAAGATTTTACAAATCTCAAATTTCCCCCAAAGTATTTCTATCAGATTATTTTTATTTTGCTTTATGGATCTGCTGGTGAACTTAGTTACTGGTGAGCAATAGTGAAAGTAGAAATAACATCCTATCATGTCACTTCAATATTCCTGGTTTGTATCTTAATTTTCACTTTGTGATCCTGCATTTAGCTTGTCTTTTTAGGTACTGGCACCTCTGGAAATTTGGCCCTGCATCCTTGTAGGAACCAAACATAAGTTTTAAAGATTACCCAAAGATTATTGTCCTCATTCCCTCAGTTGATCTCTTTCTAAGATCATGAGAAGCATGGGAAGCATGAGATGGTGCTTCCTCTTCATGATGAGTCTTTCTGGGGAAGCAAGGGATGTTGCCCATCACATTGGAAAAAACAAAAAAAAAAAAAGTGTTTTCTAATGGTCTATGGAGAATTCTGGTGGGAATTAAGAACTTAGGCTTTGCCACTGATTCATACCTATATCTGGGCTGGGAATCTTCCTCAATGCCACTTATTTACTTGCTTCATACAAATGTGACCAAGGCTAAATAGCTATTGGTGAAGTAGCACATAAGATTAATCACACTAATTTTATAGCATCAATAATTAAAATCAAATATTTATTTTAATATGTTAACATTTTATGCCCACTAAGTCTGCCTGGATAGTTTTCTGTGGTCCACAACACCAAGTTGAAGAACCAGCTGGAACTTCCACTCTTAGGTTATAGAAAAGAAGGCTTAAGGGGGGAGATGCAGTTAAAGCTTTGTCAGAGGGAAAGGAATGTGAGCCCCAACATAGAAAAAGTCAGAAAAAGGAGAAGTTGAATCCATTTCATTGGCTTACCAGACCTTCCAGACCAGAGGAAGGAGACAAAGCTAAGAGTGAAGGAGAAGTTGCAAAGAGCTCTGCAATCCCTGGAGGACTAAATGCTCAACAGAAAACACAGTTCAATTTTTTTGGAAGATTTTATTTTTATAGGGTTGTTCACTGGTGGTTGTGATAGGCTCATTTTTAATCCCTCTAAAGTTACAATTCTTGGAAACTATTTCACATTTTAGCTCTTCACCAGATCACCGATTTTCTGGCTTTTGGCTTTGTTTAGACACAGCTGAGGTAGGATTGAGCTTCCTGGTGCAGCAGCTGAACCAGGAATGGTAACTTGGCATTCATGTCCTCACAGGTACAATGGAACAGCCAACAGAGGGGTTGGGAAAAAAGGAATCGGTCATCTTGGGGAAATTTCAATGGGAAAGCAAATGCCCCCAGCTCACCTGTGGGTGCAAGTCTCCATATGGTCCTGTGTGTGTGGACATTTGTTGCATAACAGATTGTTGCATCTTGAAGACAAACCTCATGAATGTTTGTAAGAGTTGCATGAGATTACATGTGCTCTAAGGAATAGAGCTGTCACACCCTTGACAAATTGTGGTCCTTAATCCTCTCATGTGGCAAGCAGCTGATAATTTTTCCTGGTTACATCTTCAAGTCCCTTCTCTGAACAAAATGTTTTAAGATGCAGCAGGCTTTAATAAATATAAAGGATGTTTTTTCCAACACAAGTATCTGAACCAACAATCAAACAAAATCCTTCATCTGTGAACCCCTAAGAAGTTGTTTTGTTGGCAGGAAGGAATTACGATGTTGTGGCATTAGAAAGAGAAGTATCCTTTGATGCTGGGATTTGGGATTTTCCTGTGCTATGGCTGAGTGCATTCACATCCATTTAGTGCTCAGCTCAGCTGCCAAGATGTGGGTGTGAGGGCTCAGGATTCATCCTGCCCCAGTGCTGAGACAATGAGCAGGTATAAATGGCACAGTGCACTCCAGGAGGTCACAAAGCTGCTAAAACCCAGAAGCCTAACTGTCCCCTCATGCAGAAGATTGGCTTCATCCAGGTAAACAAAAATATGTCATTGTCCAGTGGCCCCAAATGAGAAGAAGATTTGACTATTACATAGAAATAAGACGTCAAAGAACATGGAAGTTTTTGCTTAGTTCGATGGGTGAGCATTGGGGGATTTCTCATTGTTGTTGTTTGCTTCTTTCAGTGTGGTTTGAGTTTCCTGGCCTTTACAGCTCCATGGAAGAGGAAGGGATGGGAGCACTGCTTTTGAGGGGTTCTCCTTTTGTGATGAGTCCTGGCACATTTTGAGGGACACTGCTTTTGGATTGATGAGAAGCTCAGTATGGCCTGGCAATGTGCCTTTGCAGCCCAGAAATCAGCATGACCAGCAGGTCAAGGGAGCTGATTCTGTCCCTCTCTCTGCTCTTGTGAAACCCCACCTGGAACTCTGCATCCAGCTCCAGGGCCCCCAACATACAAAGGACATGGACCTGCTGGAGTGGGTCCAGAGGAGGCTACAAAGCTGATCAGAGGGATGGAGCATCTCTACTATGAAGGTAGGCTGAGAGAGCTGAGGTTGTTCAGCCTGTAGAAGAGAAGAGTCCAGGGAAACCACATAGCACCTTCCAGTACATAAAGAGGCCTACAAGAGAGTGGGAAGGGACTTTCTACAAGATATGTCATGATAAGACAAGAGAGAATGGCTTTAAACTGACAGAGAGGAGGTTTAGATGTGATATTAAGGAGAAATCCTTTACTGGAAGGTTGTTCAGGCACTGACACAGCTTGCTCAGAAAAGTTGTGGATGCCTCATCCCTGGAGGAGTTGAAAACCAGGCTGGATGTGGTCTGAGCAATCCTGTCCAGTGGGTGGCATCCCTGCCCACAGCAGGGAATTTGAATTAGATGACCTTTAAAGTCCTTTCCAAGCCAGACCATTCTATGATTTCCAGTTGGTTCATCCATCTGGAGATGCTATCCAGTGAATGGCTGAAGGATGGGGATGGATCCACGGGAAGAGCTCATGCCCAGATGGGTGCTGGGGCTGTGCACCTCAGGGAGGCAGCCAGGTACTAATGGGTTAACCACACATGAGATACAAAGTACATTTCCAACAGGGCCTGTAATTTTTCAAAAAAATATAATTTATTCCAAGACTAATTTTGCTAGAAAACACAGTCCAAATCTCATTTACTCAGTGAGATTACCTACCTAAAGATATCTCTGTTCTGCACCTCCATTCAATCATTAGTCACCAATGTAAAGCTAGCATGCTGGGTTTAAATCTTATCTGCTTGGAACAACTCTGGTATACTTACTGTTTTGAAGTCAAATGTTGTTTGTGGCAAGCAGTACAGCACATTAAATTTCTCACCCTCCAGTGAGTCAGATCACCCCAGTGTTAGGGCTTGGAGTCTTAATGGGGCAGAGCATTACAGCTCCATTTCCTCCACTACACATTTGCAATTAAAATTGTAGTTGGAGTTTCACTTCACATGCCTACACGTCCACATGAGGGTTTTTCCACCCCACCTCCCCCCCCTTGTGCCTTCAACCACACTTTTCCAGCAGGAGTCTTAAAACACCAGAGCCCAGACTTGCAAAGGTTTTGACACCTCAGTCCATCACTGAAAGCCAGTGACATTTAAAAGGCTCCTGAAATGCGTGGGGGCTATTGTAAGCTGACAATATCTGCAAAAAGCATCTTTGTATAGATCTTCTAGTTAATTTTCTGTTGGTTAGCCTGTTTTGCCAAAGCAGAGAGAGTGGCTTTTGTATCAAATGCAGATCCAAGTATTTCTTTTCCCAGACCTGGACATCTGTGTTTCTCAGAAAGTGCCAGGGTAATATCACTGGGTTCTTCCTCAAAGTTACAACAAGGTCTACCTCCACATTACTTGAGTGGGAGTTAGGATCTCACATGGGATGAGGTGAAGATCCTTCACAAGGTTAGAGATGTTTCATTAAATACCCAACATTTTATTTCTCCAGAATCCCCACAAACTGTTCATGATGAAAATTGAAATAAAATACACATCTGTCACTCATGTCCCTTTCAGAGCAGTATTATTGTCTTTATCTCATATGTGATTGTACAGATGTGCCCTCCAGAGCCACAGCTGCCTCTGCACGAGGTCTCCACTTATCACTCTCCTTTATTTTGGTACAAAAAGAGGGAATAAGCTGCCAGTTTATCTTCTACTCATGTTAGCTAGATGGAATGAAAACATGCTTGGTATTCAAGATAGTGCAGCAGTAATGGCTCATATTTATTTCTCTGCTGCCAAGTGCAGTAGAGCAGCAGCTAAAGATAAGCCTGAAAGTAACAGAAACCCATTAAAAATTAGCACACATACTGATTTGGGAGGATTTGGCAACTAAATACTTCCTCTGATCATTCTGACCAGTTTTCCCTTCCCAGGTGCACTGGGTTTGTCCAGGTGAGAAGGCAGGTTTTGCTGGCCCTGGGATGCCAGCAGCCAGACTATTATGGGGATCCTCATCTTGCTCTGCCAACACCAGTGGAGTTCCCACAGCCCTGCTGAACCCCCAGCACTACCCACCAAAACATTAAATCTTGGGCTTCAATTCAGTTACTGCAAGGTAGAGCAGTTGGCATTGGAAACCACAAAGAGAGGCCATGGCAGCCTCCTGTGCTCCTTTTGCTCAGCTGTGCCCATTGCCCAGGAGCTAAGGGCACACACAGAGGTTGTGTTTCTACAAGCCTCTCATTTAAAACCCTTATACAAAGAAGGAAGCTGTAACCATACACAAAAAAGTTAGCAATATCTCTCTGCTTGCATACATGAGTCTTAATTTACTTTAAATGTTGACACAAATCTATTCATCATTGCAAATGCAAACTGTTTAGTTTTGTTTCTTCTATTTCAACAGGATAGATCAGGAAAGGATTTTTATCTTATTTTGTACTCCACAGTGCTCTGCATGGTGGTCATAAAGAAAACATTACTGCCTTGAACTACTTCTAGTTTCCTTATTTTGTTTGTTCTAAGAGAAACTTATCTGACTCATTATGCTTGGGCTATCTGGAAGCAGTCTGCAGTGTGCTCGCTGAGTGCTTTGACCTTTTCATATTCTGGAGTTGATTGGTTTGGCCATCCATCTTCTTCACTTGTTGAAACCCTCACTTAGCAAAGAAAGGCCAACAGCCAAGTCTGTGTGAAAAATGCGGTGCAAAAGGAATCAATTAAGAACAGGACATATTTCATTGTATTTCCCATAGATATTGATGATTATGTGAAATATGAAAAGTTGACTGAGGTGCCTAGGCTTCACAATTGCTGACAAATTATGAGGATATTACAAAACTTTGTTAAATCTTTTTGGGGAAAATAATAATCTTATGTGATCCCATCACCCCTGTACAAAGCAGTTAATATTCCTGTTTCTCATAATGATCTAACTTCTACTGTTAGTCTCTACGCTTTCTATCTTGCCAATTCCTTTAATTTAACACAGCTAAAACCAAACTCCATAGTTTCTTTGTCTCTTACCTATCATTTTTACTCCTCTAACCCATTTTTTTCCCCCGGGAACGTGAATAGGGGAAAAAAGGTAGAGATAAACTGTTGTCATTCTAGTGCTAGAGTTCTATTGTCATTACATTGCAAAGGTTCCACATTACTAGAGTTTTGTACCTCCTTGATGTTTCTTGCAGGCAGCTCCTCCAGGCACTGACTCTGTCTTGTCCTCACAGCAGCCACTGACTCCAGTTCCCCTCAGCCAACCAACCCACTCTTTTATAACACTCTGCTGCTTGGCTACAGCTGTGGCCTGTTAACATCAGGCCTGCTCCTAATCCTTTATAATTGGCTCAGCTGCAACTCTTTAGGAGGTAAGATTACTTTCTATACCACCTTCATTTACCCATACTGTATCCCCCCACAATACACAAGCTGATACAGAGTTAGGAATTTAATCACAGCCATCAGGTGAGGTTCTCCAGAGCCTGCCCACTCTGCTGTGCCATGTACCTGTTCAGATCTCCCACATTTCCAGCTCCAAACTCCTAAACAAATGCAGGGGGCAGTGCTATGTTTATTTTAACACTAACTTTGCTAGTGCTAGGAATGGCTACCAAAGCACATGTGGGAATGAAGATATGCCTTTTCCAAACAAGGACACTGAACATGGGGCTAAAGAGAAAATAAAGCTTTCATTCACTCAGTGATCCTTGGATCCACAACCTCTCCACTGCGGTGTGACACAGATGGGTAGAGAATGTCCTTTGGGCATAGCCTGATGGCCAGGCACCCTCCTGAGCAGTAAGAGGTGTAGACTTGAACTCTCTCATGCTCACCTGCATATGAAACTCCCCTGGACAAATGCTATTTAAAAAAGGAGCCAAGTCCATGGATGTGAAGGGATGCATCTATTCTAGAAATATTTTACAAGGAGAGTCCTTCAAAAGTAAAGGAAGTGCAGAGAACACCAACCACTCAAAACTCTCAAAAATATGTTTATGAAAGGCCAAACTCTATTGGCCTTGAGCATTTGTGAAAAAAAATCACTGTAAAATAAATTGAAACAACAAAAAAGTGAATTTTTAAGTGTGCATGCAAAACAATTTATGCTGAAATGTTGGCAGACCTGTCCAGACAGAAACGCAGCATTTAGATGAGTCTCAGCACAGTTACCCAGTCTCAAAACTCATGATTAAATTCTAACACTTAGTCACTACAGGAAAAAAATTGGAGAAGAAAAGGGTGCATACTTCCAAGAAGGACAGGAATTGTACTGAATTATTGAACTGTGTAATCAGAAAGACAAAAGCATTTAAAAAATTACGCATTTACTTTATCTGTTGAGAGTGGTTTGTATGAATGGCAAAACTGAAAAAAAATCTCCTCCTTGAAGAGGGACAGCTTTTCTACATAATTCAGAAAATGTCCTGCCTTCCAACCCTTCCAATGTGTCCCTTGATCCATGAGTCTCCCAGGCAGAAAGGGCAGCTGCCAAGTGCAGCTCAGGGCTCCTGCCATGAGACAGACTTGAGAGCTATCTTCAGAACCCAGCAAATATCAGCCTTGCACAGGAGGCACCATATGGCTCTCCAGGAGCCATACACTGCACATACAGCTGGCTTGGGTTGGAAGAAAGCATTATCTGACACCCTCCTGCAAATGATTCAAGGGTTACTCCAGGATAAAATGGCAATTGCTCAAGAAAACCGAGCACTACATATGGATGTGCATGTATATTCATTTCTGCTGTTCCTTCTCTGGCTGCCTGGTAGACGATCCTCCTGGCTGCTAAACTGCTATCAGAGGGTGGCATTTCTTTTTTTAAATGCTCTTTAATTCAATGGAAAGCAGGTTCTTTTAATTTTTAATCGACACCTTCCTCCAAAGCTTCGACAAAACTAATGCAGGAAGGTTGAGGGTTCATTAATTACAGATGGCCCCATTGTACAGAATGGCCTCATTGTACAGCAGTGGAGAAGGATGCAGCCTGTGCTACCAGCAGATACTTAACTAAAAGGATTCAGCATTAAAAATCATTTATGTTTAGGCTCTTTAGAAGGTCTGGAAAGATCCATGCCATTAAACTTCTGTTCATAAAATTTTATTGTCTACAGATACCTTTCCAAGTGAGTAGACTGCTGGCTCTATGCATTTCCTGACTTATACAAGTTCTCTGACACTAATGGTAACAAAATATAGCCAGTAACTTTCTGTAATGAAACTTCTGATTCAGAACAAACAAATCACTGCTGTCACAATTAACTTGACTACTTAAAGCTGTTGAGGTAGCATAGCAGCAGTGACCAGAATGAGCAATTTATCTTAAAAAGCCAGAACATTTATTTTTGGTTAGCAGAAAAATCTGTCTATCATGCATTCAGAGATGTAGCAGAAAGACCAGAAATTTAAGTTAGCAACTTCAACAGGCACAGCTAAAGGTTTTAATGCCTATCTTAAATCCTCAGGCTGTGCTGCCGTGGTGGAGATTTACTGCTACCTCCCTGCAATTGAGTGTTGTTACTGACAGGAGATTGGGGATCAGCTCATGGTGGGCCGAGCATGTATGGTTTCAAACACACAGGCAATGGGGAACCTGACATCACTAGGTACAATCCAAAAGACAGACTGACCTTCTCTGGCAGATCCCTGCTGCCAAGAACAGGGTGTCTGCCCCTCAGCACCCTGTCCTGCTCAGCTCTGTGCTCCTGCTGCTGGTCCTCCCACTCGCTGGACACCTCGCTGGTGGGAGCCCATTAACCTGGCACTCCCAGCACGAAGTTAGATCTTTTGTCTGCCTAATTAGCAAACTGAGTCAGTCACTGGAGGACTCAGAGTGCATCAGAGGTGGTGAATGGGCTGTGACAGAGCAGGGATGGAGTGATGGAGCGATCCCTGCAGCAGGATGCTGTAGGGATGGGCCCACCCATATCAGGCAGCAGGTTAGACCTGGGTGGATGAATATGTTGCCACCCCCTGGCATCACCACCCTCTTCTCTGCAGGCTGAGAAACTAACAGTGGCCTGTCTATGCTGGGTTGTACAAGATATTGCAGTTCGTGTTTCAGTCCAGTTCAGGTCCAGTTTTCAGGAATGTGGCTGGAGACAGTGATACTGCAACCACATGCTGAGACAGGGAGAGCACAAACTTCCCTGGGTAATGGGGCTTGATTTAGGTTTGAAGGATATATTTCATTGAATTAAAGAAACAGAGACTAAAATCTACCAGGCTCCATTCTAGGCTTTTATTGGAGTGCCTCAAGCAGAAGATACATCAATCTTGGAGCCACCTCCCATGGCTCTGTGGCTCAGCATCCCTCTCTGTGGGAGAGATGGAGGCTGCCCAGCCTGGCTGCTGGAGCACTGAACTGGGAGAAAAATCTTGGAAACTCTGCTCCTTCCTATCCCACTGCTCTCACAGCAAAGCTTGGTGCTTGGGTAAAGCAAGGCATGGTTGCAGATGGAGGGAAGGTGCTGAAGCAGCAGTGAGGGGCAGCCCAAAACTGGCTGGTGGAGTGATGTATCTCCAGCCAGGGTCCCAACAGTCCATGGGTGTGGTCAAATGGTTTTTATGGAAAAAGGAGCAGAGGGGAGCGGAGGAGTGCTAACGCTTTCCTTGCTGCTGCCAGGAACAAGAGGCTCTGCAGATTCACTGCCCAGGAAGGGACACTGCCAGAGGCTGGGACCTCCCCCTCTGTCCCTACCCAGCCCCCAGCTCAGCCCTCACCACTTGGAAATGAAGGTACAAATGTAATATGAAGAGCAGCAAGGAATTTGGAAAATCATGGAACGCAGCAGAAGTTGGAGTGGTAGCAAGGCCAGAAAGCTGCAAAGGCCATCACAGCCATGCCCTGTTCCCATCTAAGGCTGGGAGCTGTTAAACTACCTCACTCCAGCAAAGAGAAGAACATGCATCATTAGATTAAAAACTTGTCTGCGCTTGGATATGGAAGTCTAAAAGGAAAAACCCAGTCTTATGTACCCTTATTTTTTTATCCTTATGTGTCTGTGTTTCCTAACCAATTGCTAATTCAGACCATCTATAGTGAATAAACAGATCAGTATTCTGGAATGTGTTTTTAATTACAGCCTTGTTTCTTTCTAATGATGAAAAATGAGGATATCCTTTCTGTGTCCCAGGTGACCTGTTTTCTAAAGGGTTTCTATTTGAAATGTTTCCAAATATCTTTTTTCTCTTGTTCCAAAATGTCCTCATTCTCCACCTCTGATATTTTCTGGACATGATTTTCTGGACATGATTTTAACTCCAGAGCAATTAATTTTGCTGTGAATATATTATCCCCACAGATATGAGAGAAACCTCCAATTTCCGCAGTGCTGTTTTCCAAAGTTTCTTGAAGTTTCCTAAGTGACTCCAGCCAAACAACCCAGGAGTATTAGAGCTGCAAAGCAAAAGAATTACATCATTAGGAATTGCTAAGGAATCATGGACTTGATCTCTTTTTGCACTAATGTGTCTTTGTGCCTCTTTGTGGCATTAAAAAGGGCTCATTAAGGGTTGCTCTGCTAGCACAGAAGGACCTGCATGGACTCACACATAACAGGCTCATCTTTGAGAGACACAATTCCTTTGGCTCCCAAATGGCCCCAGTGCAGAGAGAGCAACTGTGGCTTTAATGATCATTCTTTGATGCCCTCTCTGCCGCTAAAAGCCTGTCCTTCCAGTGAGAATGGAACACTTGAAAACTGGAACCACTTCTATAGGGCATTTTTGTTATTTTTAGCAGATCTGATAAACAGCAACCCCCACCTGGATAGGCTGTTACCCTGCCCATATCAAGGTGCTGGTGAAGCCAGCAGGGAGAATCCCACTGGCATCAGGGACAGTGAGCAGGGAGGGAGGGAGGAGGGCACCCCACTGTGCCCAGGTGTGCACTTCCCTGGACTTGCTCAGCCATCCAGACCTGGCACCACAGCAAGTGGCACCAGGGCCAGAGGCCATCACGCTGAGGGACAGGCTGCTCCCATCCCCAGGGCCCCTCCTGGTGCCAGTTCAGTGAAAGGAGAAGCAGTAACTTTAAGATGGGTTGAGATATCAAATGGGTTTGAACAGCACTTGAAAGAAAAGAGGTAATTTTTTTCCCACAAGTTCTTGGTTAAAATTACTATTTTTTTTCCCCTCCAACATAGCACAAGGCCTCAGTGCACCAAGGAACTCTACACTCATTCCATAGAAAGGGAGCGTGGCTTCAGCATGCCACTTGTATGCCACCACATACACAAAGAGCTAATTCTCTTTCTGCCCACTTCCCTCTATTTTCTACATAAGCTAAATTACTCTTTCCACCTCTGTGCTAGAATTTGTGTGTGTATGGTTTTTACCCACAAAAAAAGAATCTGCTATTTTCAAACATTGTTGTTTGACACCTTTCAGTATGGGGTTAAAAAGTCTAGATAATGGTTTTTCAGCTCATGGATTGTTTTGATTTAGCTGCCAATTGAGAGAAAAATTTGGCTAAGCTGCTTCCAAATACTTCATTTGCTTTTCTCTTTTCTTTTTTTTTTTTTTTTTTTTTTTTAAAGCAAAAGAAAAATTAAAAATGGAGGAGAATGGAAGAGCTGCTTTGAGTTGGAGAGAAATATTAATTATTGAATACTGATATTGAAAGCAATGAATCAAAAAAAGTGACTGTCATGAAGTGTGGGAGACAACTCGTTCCTCTGCTTCAGAATATCTGAATTTGTCCCTCCCTCCAGGAAAATATCCTGATGTTCAGCTGTGATAATATTCTTGGGTGGATCCTCTGAGTCTTACTGACATAAGCTCAGCTTTACAGACTAGGTAACGAGATTATTTTATCATTGAGAGGGTGAGGACACTCCCCAGTGAGGGGGGAGGCTCCAGATCCCAGTCTCCCCATGATTCAAAGAAAATCTCTGTATGAGTTCACAAATTCACATCTGCTGCTTCTAAATTATTTTATTTAAAGAGTAAGTTATTTGTTTTCCTTCCTCCTCCTCAAAGAAAAGGCATAGGAAATAGAATAGTCCTCTTAGCTGTTCTCCAGAAAATCAGTCTCTTGGTTTATTTGCAACTTTTAAACTTTTAGGAAGAGAGGAAAAAAAAAAAAGGGTGATGTCAAAGCAACACTTGCTATGTTCACAGTTGGATTGCATGGTGAGAAATGATCGAATCGCTGCTCCCAAGTCCCTCATTGAGGGCAGTGTCTGCTGCTGAGCAACGGGGGAAAATCCCTCTGGAGAAGGGAAGGGAAGGGAAGGGAAGGGAAGGGAAGGGAAGGGAAGGGAAGGGAAGGGAAGGGAAGGGAAGGGAAGGGAAGGGAAGGGAAGGGAAGGGAAGGGAAGGGAAGGGAAGGGAAGGGAAGGGAAGGGAAGGGAAGGGAAGGGAAGGGAAGGGAAGGGAAGGGAAGGGAAGGGAAGAGCTGCTGCGCTCAGGCAGGGCAGTGCGGGGATGTGAAGATGAGGAGGATGCAGGATGTGAGCAGGTGATGGCCTCCTTCCTGACGTGGAAAATCCTCACAGCGCCACTGCTCCACAGACACACCAGCCCTGTGTGCCTGAGGTTGAGTCTGGTTCCCTCTGCAGCCTCACTCCCCACATCAGCCATCCAACCAACTTTTCCTAGGAATGAATCAAACCCAACCCCATTAGAAAACAAAACAAATAAAGAAAGAAACGAAAGCAGCGGAAAACTGGTTGCGCTCGTTGCAGCCCGTGCGTTGTTGCCCCGGAGGAGCCGGGTTTAGGAACGTGCTCCGTCCCTAGGGATGCTGAGCTGCGGGCACAGCGCGGGGCCGGGGGGCTCTGCCCGGACACACAGAAACCTTTACCAAGGGTTGAGGTGTAAAATCCTCCCGCATTCCCTTGCAGGGAAATCACAGGAACATTTTTTCTCCAGGACAAGTCAAAGGCCATTCCATGCCCGGAGGCGAGAGCTGCCCAGCCCCAGAGAGCCCGAGGTTCTCTCGTTTTCTGCCTCTTGTTGCCCTCTGGTGGCACTTGTGAAAATGCCATCGTGGCTCTCTGTCCCTGGGACCGCCGGCCAGCCCCACTGCCTCCGTTCTTGGTGTTCCTCTTTCACAGTTCGCCTCCAGTGTGTTTCACTGCCAGCTTGAGCAGCCTCAGGCTGGTGATGCTAAACAATAATTGCTTGGTTACCAAGCTCTGCTAAAAGCTCCTCCTTCATCAGCAGGGATTTTGGTACTGTTGTTTCACCCACCTAACCTGCTCAAGGTGACCCTTCTGCAAAGGCACTGAATTACATCAGGTCGGACACAATGTGCCTTTCTTGGTTTAACACATCCCTTAGGGCACTCTGAGCAGCATGTTCCAGTGGGCTGCCTTCAGTATTCACCCCAATATTCAAATCACTTGTTTCTGTCTAAGAAAGATTTGGAGGGTTTTTTTCTGGATGGAGCTGGTCTGCTCTAAAACAAGCTTAGCATTACAGTTTCTCAGAATAACTTCTGTGCATTTGGAAGGACCAAAACTCCAAGCCAACTCCACCAAAAAAAGAGGCAAGCAGCTTTTATTAGGGGTATAACTTAAAGCTTAGAGATCTTTCATATAAAATAAAATGATGAACCCTCCTCACCTACAATTAATCAAATTTTGGAAAACATCAATTTTTTTTAGCAAACTTGAGTGAATATGGGAAATATCTCTCCAAAACCAGACTGTCCACACAGGTGGTAGGAGGGTTTGCTGTGGGGGGGAAGGATGCAGGGTGTCAGGGTGAGGCTGCAGACCCACTGTGTGGGAAGGCAATGGCTGGCTGTGAAGGAGAAGACCCAGATCCTCCCCTCCATGGCAAAAGGAGTCTGAGCTCTTAGATCTCCTGTTCCAAAAGGGATCTTGGCTGTCAAATATTTCTCTCACCAGTTGTGCCCTGAGGCCATGTCTTGGCCAGCTGAACTCTGAGTGCAGTGCTGCCTTCACTCCCTCCGTGCATGTCTTGCCCCTGCTGGAGAGGCTGCAGAGCCCACAGCAAGTGATTTTGGTGGGCTGTGATTCTACAGCAGAGGAAATGTCAATTCTAACTGCACTGAAGATCATGAAAAGCAATGACCCCAGTAAACCAGTTGGCATGGGGTCCTTTGTTTTCTGCAGCTGGCAGCCAAACCACCTTGATGCACCAACACAATATTCCACTTTCACGGCTGAGTAGCAGACCTGGTCTGTAAATAACACAAGATAAGATAACATAAAAACGATGATTTACGTCTGGATTTCCACTCTGAACCATTGAACCCAGCTGTTCCCAAAATCAGAGAAGCTCTTTCACAGAGGTTTAAAAAGAATTGTTGCAGCCTCTAAATGAGAATCCAGACCTAGCAACAAACTGAGAAAGAAACCAACAACCCCAAAAGAAATGTAGAGCTCTGATCTGAACCCTGCTTTATGCCAGGACAAAAGTGAGATGAGCAAAGCAAACTGGCATTTCAGAGTCTGCTGCTGTTGGCAATATCCTCTACACTTACAGGCCTTGGGGAGTGCCTCAGGTCAGAGTGAGGAAAGAACACTAATGTGCCCTTCTGGTGGGAAGCCTGCAGCCCCTGGGGCAGTGCAAAGGAGAAAGAAAGGACCAGGGAGCTCACAAATCAAGAGGCAGGATCAAGAGGCATCAGCTGGGCTGGGAGAAGGAAGCAAGTCAAAATTGTAGAGGAAGGAAAAGAGACATCTTAAAAAGGATTTAATGTGCAGGGAAGGCAGCAGAGCTAAACCCAGGCACTGAACCTTCTCATGCAGTAAGAAACAGAAAAGTACATCCATCCACAGTCCTTAATATTGCAAACTAGTCTGGTGAATAAATTCCTCATTATGGAAATGGATATGACAACAGAATGAGCTTTGACTAAGAAAAAAGACAAAGAGCAGGTCTAGCAACACTGCTGAGGATGGTTCTGAGCATGCCCTTGGATGCTCAGGCGCTGGCCTTGGATGCTGGCTGTATCATGGTGCCTTGAATGGGGGTAAAAGGACAATATCTTTATCTTTTGGGCATCTGCCTAGGAATTTGATTGTGGTTTTATCTGGAGATTCACAGGGCCAGATTTGAAGTGTGGAACTCGGAAATTTTATACAGTATCATCTAGAAGATGCCTTTTTTATAAAAGAGGTAAGAAGAAAGCCAGGGTCATTGGTGTGTGCTTTTTGTTTTGTTTTGTTGTTTGGTTTCTTTGTTTTGTTTATTTTGTGTTTGGGGGGTTGTTTGTTTATTTGTTTTTCAAAACCCTTGAATTCAAAGGAATTCATTCCTCTCTCATTTTGTTAAAATCTCCTTTTTTTTTTCCCCGCAGGGATCTGAGATGCTTATCTCCTGTGATATTTCCAATACCAGCTGCATGACACACCTTTGTCCTGCTGCTAAGGCAGCAACTATAATTTGGCTTGTTGTTTCACTCCAAGAATGGTCCTAACATTTCGCATTTATTTTTAAATGTTTCACTTTGAGCTTTTGACTGTTTCACTATTTCTTTTTGGATCTACAATTGTGGGAATCCAGTACCTTTTCAATCACCTGCCAGAACTTGAAAATCTCCTGAGCGGGATCAAATACACATTTTACTTCAGCAATATCAAGCTCCCAGAACTCTGTTGCAGTTTCTTCTTACAAAAAATTGAATTATTAACATATTATAGAAAATTCAATAGTTAACTTTTTTTTTGGAAGTGGAATTTCAGCTATTATAGCTAATTACTGGAAAAAAGCACAACAATTTGACCTCAGGACACATAATTTAAAAATTAAATCGTTAAATGCAGAACAAGAATGTTATCTGCCTTTTGGGATGAAAGTAGTAAGACAGAAAAAACAACGTGGTTGTCAGTTTACTGACCATTTGCAATAACTGAAATGCCATTTTTAAACTAAAAAATGCTAGTGTAGTAAAGCAGCACTTTCTTCACGTTATAAATTGAGTGAATTTGGGGCTGCTGAGGTTTTTTCCATACAGACCTAGCTCATGGGCAGGCACAGGGAGTGGGGACACAAAGGCTTGGGGAGGGAAGCTGGGATTGGGCTGCAGAGGAAGGAGACAGGAAACAGATGCAGAAGAGACTTGTTTCCACTGGTGTGCAGGATTACAGCAGCCACAGGCAGGCTGGGGAGCTGGGTGCTGCTGTGCCCATCACAGTACCCAAGCACTTTGGCCATTCATCTGTTTTTCCTCAGGACATCTCCTGCGGGAGCACAGTGCTGCTATCCTCTACTCCATTATGTTACAAATGAGCAACAGAGGGAAGAAGTTCCACCTGCAGGGTCAGTCTGCTCCCCATCACTCCCCCCATGGCCCCTTCACTGCTGGGCTGCTGGGGAAGGGCTGGTGTGATGTCCTACCACCCCTGGGAAGAGAGCAGGGAAGTGAGGGGGGCTGAGCGCATGACCTGATGGGCTTAGCAGTCATCTAACAGCCTGGAGCATCCAGGGAACAGTTTGGGATAGCAGGACAACAATTCTCCCTGGGCTGAGCCACCCTGCACTGCTGAGGGGTCTGTAGGATCACCATGTGGGTGACACAACTCTCACAGCTCTCAGCCTGCACTGTAATTATGTTCAGATCTATACCAGTTTCTTTCTTTCTTTGTTTTGGTCTGTTGATGGGGTTTTCTGAAGCTCCAAAAAAGTATGATATTTGTCTGAGACAATGATGAAAAATGTAGCATTTGTGAGCATGTAACTATTTTAGCATTTAGCTTAAAATAGTGGTAGAATTAATGACCACATATAAAAGTTAAAACCTATAAAGAAGTACACTCCAAATACATCCTCTATAGATCCTTGAAGGCATTTTTATTAATGTTGTGAAAGCAGTGTTCCAATACCCTTAATTTTTGGAACTGACAGGCTATTTTATGTTCAAAATAAATAAATCAAAACTAGAGAAGTGTTGTGTAGAGGTGAAAGCTCAGGTTTTACAGCAACAGCCTGAGGTGTGTGGCATGATTGCAGACACCCTGCATCTGCAGAGCTAAACACAGCTCAGAGCTGTGGAAAATTTGAGGATGTTGTTTTTATTTTGAATAATTCTTTTGTTTAGCCTTTGAAGTGAATGTTACTCCAGAAAAAGGCAGACATTTATCAAAGGAGCTGTCTGATTTTCAGCACGAGATGTGCAGACCTGTGCTGTACATTTCATTTCTGTATCGAGGGTTTATAGTAGCTGCTTTGGTAGGACATGCCTGGAATATATGATCAAACCCCTTGCAGATCCAATTACAAGTGTTTTGCAGCATTCTTTTGTCTCTCTCACTCATCTGGTCATTTGGAAAGCTTTCATTTGCACATTTACAAGTAATATAAGTTTTTTTTTATTTTCTGTGATCTCCCCAAACTAGATCTGATTATTGCTACTTACATTTGATTTAGGCTATGATTATAACAAGAGCACTTCCAAACATGCAAAATTCATGAATTCAACTATTCCCAACTCCAAATGATAAAATGTTAAATACAATATATGTGAGTCTTCATTTCCTTCTAGCTTTTGAATATTTCAGATGAAATCAGCCCATATTTTCAAGCTTTTCTTTATAGCCAAGAGTGCTAAAGGCTTTCTATCCTCCAGGCCGATTTGTTCTCAGTTTTTCAAGCACAAATGCACACAGTAAAGAATACGCCACTCAAAAAGTTGCCAAAAATCTTTGTGAACTGACTGCAGTCTCCAAGTAGTGCAGGAAAATAACACTATAAAAACTGTTACTAAATAACAGCAGATTAGAAGCTGTGCAAAAATATTCACATCCCAAAGCCAAACACACTAAACTCACTGTTTGGGCAGAGAAATTTTTGGCATCATTACTGAAAAGCACCAAAAAAAGAAAGAGAGAAAAAGGAAACTAATTTCCCTATTGGATCCTTTCCTGCTTGTTGGAAAATCATATGAGGATGTGCTTTGCAGGTGTAGCAGCTAAAGCTTTGGTAAATTAAACAAACTGTTGGCTTGAAGGAAATTCATTCTGCAAAAACAGGAACTGCAGTGGTTTCTGTTTCTGTCTCACAAACCCAAAATTGGAGCACAAAAAAATATTGTCTCAGAAATCCAAAATGGGAGTACAATGTGTTCTCACATGAAACCTGGAAATGCTGCATCCCTCTGAAAGATGTGAGTGCAGTGTAAGGCTGAAGTATGGAACAAGGACAGGGACACACACACACATGAAATACCCCAATTTATTTTTTGCTGCTCCGAGCTGGCTTTTAATTCAAACATAATTTATGGGGACTGAGGATAAGGTTTAAAACTGACAGGCTGTTGAATCCTGAGACATTTCCACCCACTCTGTTTCCACTGCATAAATCAAAGCCTGCCTTTGTTCAGCAGCAGTATTGTAGCAATGTCTATGAGTTCAGAGCAGTGATTGAGTTATCTTTGAGGTAGCTGCCCTGAAAAAAATAAAAGTAAAATCCTCTGGAGTGGAAAGTTCATGTGCCATGTGCCTGGTTCAACAGGCACCATGCAGAGCTGCAGGCATGGCTGAAGTCTCTGTTATACCAAAACTGGTCCATCTGAAGCTCGAGCTAGGGAAGGATCAGGCAACAAACAGCACACTCATCAGCCTGCTGTAGTGGCTATATAGAATCTGTAGATAAAAAAGTCTGTGGTAAAAAAATGGGAATCTACGCACAGCGCAGAATAGCACTAAAGTGAGGTCTCTGCAAAATATGAAGCAAGATTCTTGGCTTGTAACTGGCTGGTTGGACACCTGGCACATTCCAGGGACCAGTGCAGCAGAACCAAGGTTTTGTGGGGCAGGCAAAGGATCAGCCATGTGGCTGTGATGGAGGGGCCCTTTCTCCTTTTCTTCCTGAACAGGAGATGCTGCCTGGGGAAAATATGAGCATGTTTGAGAGAGAGAAGGGGACAGCAAGTGATAAGGAAGGTCAGCATTGCTGGAGGGCCAAGGGCTGGGCTTGGTGCTGCAAGGGGGTCACTGCAGGGAGAGCAACTGAGCCTGTCTGCACTGAGAGGGACACAGTGGCTCTGCAGGGCCCTCCTGCCACTCTGGAGATGCAGGTTTATCTGGGGATAAACCAGATCTCTGAGGGAGGGCAAGTAATCCAATAACTGTAAGATGAATTACATGATGAACTGCGGCAGTTATTATGTTTGTAGTATATGTACTTCCATTACAGCTAAATTAATTGAGGCAGCTGTATGATATGAGCAGGGGTCTCAGGAATTAACCTAATCATTCAGATGTGACCTCTCTCTCTAATGCTCAGAAATTAGCAATACATCATTTGTTCTTCTAAGATCTGTGGTATCTTAATCTCTGTCAGTGCTTACAAAAGCTATTGTAATTGTGCAAAACAAGCAAAAGGAATGGATTACACTATTCAGACCAGAACTGTGGTGGAAGCATTTGACTCTCAACAGATTTTGGTTTAAAGACCTGAAAGGTTTTTCTCTTTTTCTCTTTCCTCCTTTCTATAACTCCTCAGCTTCTCAGACCTGCTAGCACAACTCATGTGTGAGCTTGTTTTCAAAATGACATGCATTAGAAAAGCTCTTGTTGTGATTCTTGCGGTGTCCTGTGCTGGGCCAGGAGTTGGACTCAAGCCTGATGGGTCCCTTCCTACTCAGCATGTTCTGTGATCCTGTGGTTCCACTGCTAAAAGCCAGCCAGTCACATCCTCTTGTTGGGAGGTTTGAGGATGGTGAGCAATCCTGCACTGGCCTTGGCCCAGCCTGGGCACCATCCCTCGCCTTTGGGAGCCCCAGGCACAGCCCAGCTGCTCTGCATGGTGCAGGGCCTGGCACAAGTCCCTCAGCAGCAGTGGAGCTGGGACCAAGCTGTGTCTCTGGGAGTGCATGTGCCTCCTGCCATGTGCCTGGAGAGCAAATCCATCTTGGTCTGGGCTGGGGACATCATCTGATGGTAGCCAGCAGGGTGGACACAGAAGATCAGGAGTTCTAGAATCACAGCAACACACCAAATTGCATTTGCTCTCCAGGAAAACCAGCACAGTCAAAACCAGAATTTCCCAAGTAGCCTGCTCACTAGCTGGGCTCCTGGAGCAGCTCTCTGGGGAAGCCAGGCTGGTGCATGAGTGGTGTTCAGCTGTCCCCAGAGAGTGTGTGGGGGGAAGAGTCACTACAGGATGAGCTTCAGGCGTCAGTTTGTGTGTATGCACAGCTGGAGGTGGGCACCACCCATTCTGTAGCACAGCTCAGTGTGGGACATTTGTCTGTGCAAACCTCTCATGGTGGTGTTGGTCTGACATGGTGCCAGTGCTGATGCAAAAAGGAGAGGTTGAAATATTGAGAATCCTGAGGAATGCTCCTGTCCTGTCTAGGAATGGAGATGCGCCCCACCTATGTCAGCAAGCCAAAGGAAATCTGCTTTTCTAGGCACTGGAATTTTCCTGAGCTAGATATCTCAGTTTGGTTTTATAACCAGGCAGATATCAGTAACCTACATCTCACTAAAGAAAGGATTTATCTTCTCTTTTAAAAGGTTTTCTATATTTTTATCCAGGGGCTGAAGTAGGCAGAATGAAAACACTGAAAACAGCAAGAGAGAGAAAAGGCAATTCTGGAAAAGTGCTACAAGAGCTTGTCCTCAGTGCAAGCCTGCTTTTTTCTCCCATCCTTTTGCTTCAGCACCCAACTGCCTGAGTCTGCCTCTCTTCAGTGTATTTCAGAAATAAAATCTGTCACAATATTTCCTCTCCAAATGCCACTGTGTGTTAGGTTTCAGCTCCTGACAGGTGTATGAAATTCCAGCTCCACCAGATGCACACAAACGTGGAAGATTTAAAATGGCTCTGCAGGCCACAGGCCCACTTCACCAGGCTCTGTCACTGGGGACAGGTGTCCTGTCAAAGGTTTACGTTTAAAAACAGAGACTGATCCTGGTGGTGACATACTTAAAACTGCTGAGTGATTTTTTTTTAGGAGCTAGGCAGGGAATGCTGCCTGAAACCTGCATCTGCAGGGCAGGGAAAAGGGCTGAAGCTCCTCCTGCAAAAAACTGTGTCAAATCACAGGTATCTTAGCTGAACTTTATTTTCAAATACTTTAATCTTTTTCTTGGAGGCAAAGTCAAATCCTCCCTCCATGGCTTTGATCTCAGCTGCTTTTCTGGAGTGTTGGCTGGGAAACATAAGCAAAGATGGGGGGTGATGCTGTCCCTGCAGTGGAGCAGTCTGGATTTTCTCCCAGTCATATGCCCGGCAGCCCTGTAATGCATCTCTTGCTTTCTATGTATCCATAAAATCTTTTTGCTCTTGCATGAAAAGTAATGTTAAAAAGGATGACTCCTTTTTGTTTAGCATGAACCCACAGAATTTTGGCTGTTTTGCTGGCAACGGTAGTATGTCTATCTGCTCATACCACAATTTACCCATCTTGGTCCATTTCATTTTCTGTTTTAACCTTTTCTGTGGCTTTGATTGCATCTACGGATTTTCTAAATAAAAATGATATTTAAAGGCTGAAATGCTTACTGAAAGGTCTGTAATCCTACCTGATACATCATTTCTGCCACAGAGGAGCTGCGAGAGAGGCATCATAAATGTTGATGGCCATCATTGGGATGGACCCAGCTCCCATCACAGGTTTTGTCCTTGGTTTCAGTAAACCACATCTAGCCAGATGCTCTTCTGCTTTTAGCATGCAGAACACTAGCAAAATACGTCTTTTTGGGGGCTTTTTGTCAGGGCCTTTTCCTGACGCTGCCATTGTCCTTCAGTGAGGGAGGACGCTGTAACACAAGGGCAGCCAGAAGGGCAGGGCAGGACGGGGCTCTCTGTCCACCAGGAGATGGCAGTGCATATACTGACTTAGGGGCTTTTCCCCTTTATTTCTCTTTTGCAGTCTCCCTGAAGGAAAATGGGTCTTTTGAGGACAACAGACCTGTAACCCTTTCATTTCTGTTTGTTTTTTCTTTTTTGTTGTTGTTGTTTTTTTTTTTTTTATTTTATGTTTTTATTGCTTGCATTTACATCCTTCCCACACCTCCCTCTGCAGCACAATGCCCCCAGCCCCCACACCTACTGGTCACCATCCCGGTGTCAGTGGCTCAGCCCTACAGACAGGCACAAGGCAGTGTCACAGACACTGAGCACCAGTACTGGAGGAAGAAAAAGAAGAGAGGGTGACCCGTTTTGAAGTTAGCAGGCAGTGTGTGCACAGGCTGCTGTGCACCCAGTGCACAGGCTTGATCTCAGTGGTTTCTGCCCATGCTTTTCTTAAAGAAAAATATGCCCTTGTAGGAAAATTGAATTGACATTTAGCTTCTAGATTTCATCCTTGACATTCTCAGCTGGCCAGAGGATGGCAGGAGACACAGCTCCTTGCCTGTGTCAAGCCTGTGTGCCTTTGGGCCATATAACTCACAGCACTCGAGTCTCCTGCTAAGGACTCTGACATTTTCTGCTGCAATGTCTTCCATCAGAGGGCTTCCAAAAAGGGTACATTAACATATGAAGTCCCATAGATTTTGGGAGGACAGAATGAGACAATAGCTCAGAAAGGGACAGTTTTCTGCGCCTGCCCTGCCAACAATGCTCATGGAGCAAAGTCCTTGTGTTCTCTCTTCCCTCACCACTTTGGAGCAGACCCTCAGGAGTTTTGTGCTTTCTGCACTTAGTGATGAGAGGCTTTTCAATGAATTGCAAATAGATTCAAATGCCACAGCTGAAAAGGTGGACTTTTTGGAGGTAGTGCCATAAATAAAGAGACTCCAAGTCTCTTTCACATAATACTCCAAGAACTTTCTCCTGAACCTGAAATGCCCCAGTTTTCCACTTCTCCTATCAAAACATTTTTCTAAATAATTACAGAGTGTTAAAAATGGATTGCTGTACCCAGGAGAATTTGCTCTTTGTTTGCCAGGAACAAATAGGCCAAGAGAATGTGTGCTCAGCATCACGAGTGGTGTTTGAAGGAAAGAGCAAAGTCAAAAGCCTGTAGACATCACCAGAGGTGCTCCTTTTTCAAAGTGAATTTTTATTGCAAATTGTCAGGGTTTCAGGAGACACTCCTGCACATTGTGTTCCTAGGGGCTGGGGCAAAAGAAGGAATCTCCTCATTCCAGAGCAGTGCACATGCTGCTGTTGGCACAAAGGAATTCCTATTAATCTTTCTGGAAGTGACCTCTTCAAAAATATTTTTTTGCTTCTTAAGACGCCACTCCCAAACAAGTACTGGGTTTTGATTACAATAGTCATGTTCACAACTGTTTGCACTTCAATGGCATTACTGTGCCTCCTCTGATAATCCCTGATCCCTGAGCAAGCACAAACCTGGAAATGTTCAAAGCATCCTGCTGTCATCAGTATCTCTGCAAATTGTTTTTCCCTTTTAGAGAATCCTTTTTACATTTGGTGTGCC
Organism: Melospiza melodia melodia; assembly: GCF_035770615.1. Classification (NCBI taxonomy): domain Eukaryota; kingdom Metazoa; phylum Chordata; class Aves; order Passeriformes; family Passerellidae; genus Melospiza; species Melospiza melodia. The sequence goes on along the minus strand of NC_086198.1, from coordinate 82,201,671 downwards.
TGAACAATCTGTTTCCTACTGTAATGTGATGCCAGGTGGTAGGAAGATGAAAGATGGACTAAGCACACCTAGTTTCCCCTAGGAAAAAGGAAAAGCTGTCCTAAGCCCACAGCCCCCAGGAGAAGTTCAAGACATGCTGATTTCCCTGTGGGTTTGCCAGGTTGAATCTCCTCACCCACACATATGATAAGGGCTTGCTTGGAAAGTGGTTGGGGGCTCCACAAGAAGTAAGGCCATGCAGTAGTTGTTCAGCAAGACTTAAAAGAAATGTGAAATATTTAAACAATACACAAACAAACAGATCCCTTTGATATTAATTTTGCTGAATTTATTTGCTTCCCAGCTCGATTACAGTCATATCCCAGGCAGCAAAGAGCACACAGCTGCAAGAGAGCACCCCTAGACTTTACATCAAGGCCACTTTGCACAGACCTCTTATTTCTCCTGCTTCCCAGGCCAAGGCTGTGAGGTCAAATGTATGTACTATGTACACTGAGAAACAAAAGATATTTCAATCATACAATCACAGAATTTTCTAGGTTGGACAAGACCTTTAAGATCCCTGAGGCCAGTCAGGTATGTGACTGCTGCCTATGGACTCCAAAGTTGCTTGTGGTATGAAAAAAGCCAAGTCAAACCCACCTGTGCACATTGCATCCTCAGCAAAAGAGCAAGGCAGGTCTGTCCCATCCTCCAGCACTCCACCTTATGTGTGGATTTCTTTTATAAATTATTTCTGGACGCCTTATATTCAGGTTAAGTGGCTTCTGAAATATCTGTGCACACATTAATCTGTATCTAGTATGTGTGTGTACACATACAGGGACTCCAGGGACAAGTGCTTTCCACCATTTCCATCAACCCTCTCCCTTCTAATCTCTCTGGTTGTTTGTTACTTTCACTTGCTGTTCCTTGTCTTAAACTGCAAGTCTGTCCTCACAGGGATGTCTTTTATTGTGGGTTGTTGGAAGGGGTTTTGCAGAGAAACTGGAGCAGCAGATAGAGCTCTCCAGGCACTACTGAAATAATAATGAAGTAGTTTCACCAAGGTTGGACGAGACAGCGTTGTCGGCTGCGTCTGAATTCTGCTTGTCCCTGAAAATTGCTTAGGTAATAAGATAGCTGCTTTAAAATTGCTGGGGGTATCCCACAGGATTCTGCTTTGACTCTGATTTCCATTTGCAGCACATGTTCTGCCATTTGGCCAGCACCATCCACCCGTGTGAGCTAATTTAGGGTTGCTAAACAGATGACACAGAACATACATCTTTTATATTTGATCTCTGCACTGGTGAGTTATCTGACTGACGGTTAATCTCAACTTGTAATAGGATTTGCCTACACTTCTTGAGAGTGAGATATTGGTCTTCTTTGAACAGCATCTTGGGGGAAGCATGCCTGGGAGAAAGGTGGGAGTGTTAATTCGTGCTTTTTTAGCTCCTTGTTTTTGTAGGTTGGATCTGGTGCTGTGTGCCTCTGTGAGGAACAACAGGGTCATCAACCCAAGGAGCTCACCTGTCAGAGAGGACAGCATCTTCCAGCTCTAGGGTCATCCCTGCACACCAGCAGGGTCAGGAGCTGCCTGCAGCTGGTGTGGGGCTGGTTTGGGTCAGCTCCTGTCTGGGTTGGTGGCTGCTCTGCACCTGTGCTGAGCACTGTGCTGAGCTCAGTGGCTGGCCAGCCCTGTCCTTCACTTTCTGCCTTCCTTTGTATACATCAGAGTGTTGACTTGCTGACTGTCTTCATGTTAGGGGACTTTTGTGGGCCTCTATCCACTTCTTCAGTACTCAAACTTTGGCTATTGCTATGTTCTGCTCTCAGGGCAAGTCCCCATTCCCAACACTATGTGCCCTCTCTGTGCCCTAATCTGCCAGCTATGCTGCTGCATTTTCTCCCCTTAGTCCCTTCAGTCTGCCTAGCCTCTCCCAGAGGTGGAGCAGAAACAGCCTGGGGACTACAGTCTGCAAGGAGCACACTCAGAGCATCCCAGCTTTACCTGCTGAAAAGGTGTCTGCCAGCCCCCAGAGGAAGAAAGGCTTCTGGCACTTAATCCTGCCAGAGTGGGCAGAGGAGGGAGCTGGCAAGAACTGGCTGCACTCCCTGAGCTCCTCCTAGCATTCCCAGGGGAGAGAAAATTGTACTACAAGACCATGGAGACCATGGAGACCATGAAAACTCAATGCTTTTGATTGTGTGAAAACTTGTATTGACACTTCAGTTTCTACAGTCACATCATCCTCGACTGACATCTGCAAGTGAAGGACAACAAAAAGAAGCCTGAACGTGGATGTCCACAATAAAAAATCTTGCTCACACAGACAAAACCTTCTACACATCCTGCAGCAGAAGCAAATCTCACAGACTGCACTGGATGGGGCCCTGGAATGATGCTGTGTATTCTAGGTGAGGTGGGTTTGAGGTAGGTGCTGATTGCAAGTTTAGAAGGTTTGTCCAAATTTTCAACAATGCAATACCATGCCAGCATGAAAATCTGTTTATTTCTGGTGCAGGTCAGCAAGTAACTTCTGATGTGTTGGATAAGAGCAAGACAGTGCCAGTAAGAGGCACAGTGAGGTCTGTGTCCCTCCCACCTGTCCTGAAGTGCTCCCCACCTTGGTCAAAAGCCAAGGTGCCAGGCGTGGTGGGGTTCTTGTCCTGACTCCTTGTCATGGCACCTGCCAGGGGCAGGATGCCTGTTGTACATTAACTAACCTGCACTATGGAAGAAAGGTCATGTGTGCAACCTGGAGAAAAAACAGAACACCAGAAAAAAAAACCCACTGAGTCATCTTTGCTAAGTGTTTCAGACCTGAGCTGACCCAGTTTTCTGTGGAATTATGTTCCTGCACAGGGCAGGGTCACCCCATGGGGTGAAATGCTGGTTCAAACGATGCTGTTGTGCTACACACAAGGGATTTATCAGCAAGATCCATGTTACAAGGCCTTGATTTGTCTGTCATCTGATCCTTTTTGAATGTGCTTTCAGGGCAGTTGATTTCAAAATGGTCTCTGTATTGTTTGGGTCTGCTTTGGTGTAGCATGACATTCAGGATTCCTTTACAGGCAACTGTGCAGAGCAGGAAAATCTATGTGAAATGCTTCCTACTGGAGTCACCATCTGGCCAATATTCATCTTGTTTAGTGAAATACCAAGATATCCATAGAACGCAGGTGTTAATGCAGATCATAAGGCACAAGTGACCGCAGTAATAAACCAACATGCAATGAAATGTAATTAATGCACCTGGTGCTTGGGTTTGAAATGAATTTCAGTGCTTTTTTATTTTCCTGCACACTGAGTGAATTTTAATAGTTGGAACTTCAATCATCGCTTCTCAACCAACCCTTTAATCATATTAATTCTCTTAAAAAGTGAATGATAATGTTTTTAGTAAATAATATTTCATAATTCAGTCAGGAGGGGCAAAGTGCAAACACACATGAAAATATATGCTGCTTAGTAACATTTTTGTGGCATAAAAAACTCTTGTCCTGTTTCTGTCAGTCTGGTTCTGCTGCTGGCAAAGGTTTGTTTTCAGTCATGTAAGCCTTGTTGATCCGTTCCAAGTGTTTTTGAACCAGCTGGAACAAGTGAAAAGATCCCAGGCAAAAAAATAAATTATTAAAATTTCTATCACTGGATTTCACAGTGTGTTTTTTATCTCACCTCTGTCCTGCATTAGGAATGAATGCATTTTTGTAAGGTTAAAAACCCCCAGGATGACATTTGTTCCAAGCAGACCAAAAAACTCAACTCCACACTGGAAATGTAGATTATATGTCCGTGTTTCTGAGTTCCAGAAAATCACATTATTTTCAAATGTCCTCTCAGAGCAGAGATCAGACCCAATCTCATCAGTCAGCTGGCAAATCCTGTGCAGACAGGGTATTTGTGGAGAAAGGGAGAGGTCAAAAAGTCAAAGAGAAGGGTCATGGGCATTTTTTATTTTTGCATGGATATTTCTCAAGGGTGGTCTGAGGGTTGTGAGGAACATAAATCTGTGGGTATACTTGTACACTGACAGAGAGGGATGGTCACATCAAGCGACTTCCCAATCTAGTGTTATTTAGTAGGGACTCAGAGTGTGCTGCCTCCCCAGAGAGATGTCTGCTGCTGACACTGGCACTGCTCAATCCCTCTCCCCAGGCTTGACACAGGTGCAGATCACACTCTGTTCTGCCACCAATGGTCACTGCCATCGGCTACACTTTCACCTTCATCATTGGACCATCCTTGTAAAGCAGAGTGGTTCCTAGTCATCAAGGACAGGCTGCTGAGGGTCACTGCCAAGGGACAGAAAACCCTCTTGTCACATAGCTGAGGGTACAGCCAGGACCTCTGCAGTGTCCCCATCTTCCACAAGACAAAGGCAACTGGGAGAAGGATGGTCCATGTTGCTGCATACTGCTGAATTTTCTTGTGCTCAGAGAGAGACAAAGAAATTAAGGAAGGCCTGCTGACCCCAGCTTCTCTTACTGCCTCTGTGCAAAGTTGCATTCCTGGCAAGCCCTGTGAGAAGGGCACAGGCAGCACTGGGGTGGGAGTGACAATGAGTGTGAATGGTCACCTGGTGGGGCGGGGCTGTGGAAGGGCTGATGGGGATGATGCCTCCTGTCCTCGCCTGTTGCAGCATCCCTGCAATCCCTTCAATGACCTGGGTCAGTTTTAGGAAACAAATTACTTAGGGCTGTCCTTGGCACTTCCTGACCTTTTTTTACAGCCACCAAAGCTTACTAATTGTTCTCCTTGGGCACCTGACTTTACACTTGGGTTAATACCCTCATAATGGAGTGCCAGCAGCAGACAAGACGTGCCACACCCAAAGCAAACCCTTGCTGACAGAATGGGGAACTGCAAGCAGTGCTAACCAGGCTTTCCTGAACCCCAGCATTCATAAGGATTAGGACAAAATCACCAATCGGTTTTTTTACTTCTTGACCTAAGTCAGCTTTTGAGCCCAGGACTGCAGAGGTGAAAGGTTAATGTATTAAGCTGTCTGCTCTTCAATTAATCCCTAAATCCTGGGCAGATTTACAAACTCTTGGAAGATTTTAAATCTCACCTGATTTATGAGATGTCTTTTTTAAGTTCAGATTGCCTTTACAGACGGTCACCATACAGGTCAATAAGGATAATTGCTATACAGATTTATTATCAGGATGGAAATTTTAATTTCCAAAATAATGTGCACCTGTCTATCCTGACACTGTGGCAAAGCTGAGCATCTGAAATGTTAAACCCTGATGTCCTTTTATTTTCTTCATGCCTCATTGAAGAAACCAGTTGTGCTGAGGACAGGCTATGAGCCTGACAAACAGAGGAACTGAAATCCTTCTGCCATTGACAGAAATGCAGATAACTTGTTGAAAATAAAGCTGTACACTGTTGCAGCATCAAGAATTTCTCTCAGATAATACTGTAAAAATGCACCTTTTGGAGGAAGTTCATTGTCTTTTAAGGAAGACCTTGACACTGGAGAGTTATGAGGATGTGTGCCAGAAGCTAAGGGAGTTGGCAGGCTAGTATATTTGCATATGGACTTTCTGCATCAATTAAAAACCTGGAGCCTTGAATACACAGATGTTTTAAAATTCATTCTAGTGCATTCTCTGGTGCCCAGAGAGCATAACTAACATCCAGACCCAGTAGTCCAAGAAAAGCCTCAGTGCCATCACCACAAACACTGAAGAAAAGGCCAGGGAAGCTCTTTTGTTCCAAGGTAAGTAATCATAAAATCATAGAATTGTTTAGGTTGGAAAAGATCTTTAACATCAAGTCCAAACCTTATCCCAGCACAGACAAGTCCACCAATAAACGATGTCCACATTTACAGGTCTTTTAAATACTTCCAGGGATCGTGACTCTATAATTTCCTTGGGCAGGTTATTCCAGTGTTTGACAACGATTGTGGTGTAGGAAATTTTCCTAATGACCAATTTAAACTCTCCCTGACACAACTAGACTTGGCTACTAATCAATCTGCTCTGCTAAAAGAGAGGACTGGATTGCAGGCTGAAGGCTGACACCCTAGTCAGTAAAGGGAATCCAGATACTCCATGTTATCATGTGACTAAGAGTGCCACTTGCCAATAAAGGACTCCATCTCCAAGAGGGTTTACTGGTACAAAGCCAGTTACCCGGCAGTCAGACAATGGGCATGAATCACACCCAGTGCTCATGATTCATGGCTGCTCACTAGGCTGAGCCTCCTCAGGTATTTCCATATCAAACAGAGGTAGGAACTTTCAATGGCTTCCCACACAGGTGGGATTGAACCAGTGGTGCAGAAGAAAGGAGCCTGTGTGCAGCCCTGGCCCCTGGCTCCTCAGAGCAGCTGCACACTGTTGCAGAGGGGACCTGTTCCAAAAGATGTCAGACAAACTTTGCTCATGCAGCCTTTGCAGACATCTATGGGCTCAGTTGTTATTGTTGAATATGCTCTTTGTTTAAAAAAGTGTAATGCCTGGGGAGGACTTTCATCCACAACAGTTTAAAGAACAAGGAATAGCTCATCCCTTTCTCTCCTAAGCAGACACAGTCCTCTATGCAGAAATATTGTATTATAGGTACTTGGAAGAGAGAGGGTGAGGAGTGGGAAGGAGAAAATGCCAGGATCCCAGCCCCATCAATTGTTGTCAGCTCTGCTCTGGGAATAGAGTGTAGCTGTTAATTGCTGCTGCAGATCCAGCAGATGGTGGGTAAGACATTGTATTTAATGGAGCCCCTCAAAAAAGAGTGGCATCTGTTTGTTTAATTTCTTGGCAACTGAATGGCAGATTTAAAAAACAAACAAACCAAATTGGACATTTAGCTACGAACATCCCCCTAACAGATTATAAATGTTTTAAGATAAATAGGTCAAATTAAGCAAAATATCAATTGACACATTTGAGAAGTAAGCCAAACTTTTAGATATTTTCTCTTTTAAAGATTAGATTTTCAACATATGGCAATGAAACTCCTTAAAGAGGCTTTTAAATTAAATGTTGATACTATCCTTTTGACTATGAATTTGTCTAAGTGTTCATAGAACTTATACAAGCTTATTAATTCAGAAACTAATCTATTCTGCCTCTCTCTGACACACATGCTGGGATTAAAATATGATTTCCAGATCTAGACACTTTAATCATATGCATCTCCTACATTTATAAACAGCAGCAGAAAAACAAGGCAAAAAGAATTCCTCTCTGTAACAGTTGGGACAAGCAACTCTGAGGAGCTATTGCAGTGGCTATTGCTGCCACAGCTCCTGTATTAATGCAACCCCTGTATTTCTGGGAATTCACTGCCACAGAAGTTGCCATAGTGGAGTTTGTAATGGATCCATCTGTAATAGGGAGTATGAAATTGTCTCTAACTATGGTTAAATCTGGATGCTTTGCACAAGAATGTAAATTACCTTAATCTTTACTGTCTATACAAGGCTGCACCATGTGAAATCCACCCTAGCCCCACTCACTGAGCACACAGCCTTCCAAAAGTGTAAGAGTGGATCACTCTCCAAAGATATCCTCCAGGTACTTTTTCTGGGAAGCCTTCTGCACCATTTGTCAGATTTTAGGCATGTTTTCTATTTCCTCTTTTAGAGCAGAGTTCAGCTAGGATGCTTAAGCTGCGAAACAGCCCACGTGGCCTCCCTGTTTCCAGCTGCTGATCCAAAAAATGTTGCTGCTCACTTTTTCCTACCAGCTAACTTCCATCCATGTTCATTGCTGCAGGCCGGGCAGAGGCTCCCATCTGTGCAGAAAGCCATTCCCTGGGACGTTTTCATGGCTGGCAGCTGCGGCAGGGCCGCGCCGCCAGGGCCGTGTGTGCTGGGCCGCGCCAGGGCCTGGCGCTGGCAGGGCTGCAGCAGGAGCCCCAGCTATGGCTGCCAGCACTGCTGTGCTGCCCAAATGTGCCCTCCCTGGCACGGTGTGCTGCTGGCTGAAGCTGTGCTGTGTTTTATTCCAGGGCTGATTTCCTTTCAGGCCCCGGATGTGCATGTGCTGTCCCCTGACAGCAGGCCTGGGCATAGGGGGCACAGGTCCGGGTGTCCCTCAGAGGCGCTGTCTCAGGCAAGTGCCAGATGAGTGCTGCTGGAATTCTTCCGGGTGAAAAATTCAGTTTCATCTCTTGTGTGTCTGCACTGCCCCAGCAGGACAACCTTGGGGCACAGGGAGTAACTCACTTCTCCCAGAATTTCCCTGGGTAGGGGAGTATCTCGCACCCTCTTGCTGACACAAGCTCCCTCCTCAGCCTATCCCCAACTCTCTTCTCCCAGGTGCTCGTTTGTCCTATTCCACATGGACATAAATGAAGAAATAAATGGGAAATATCCACACCATAAACCAACTGTCAGTATTTTACCCTGGTGATTGAATTCTTCAGGGAAACATATTTCTAAATATACTCATAGGCTGCAGTCAGACAATATTTTTACAGCTCTTTATTAAGGACACTTCTGATATATATCTTTCACTTTTGTTTTTATTTTTATCATTCAGGTCATAGCTTTGTGAATATTTCATCTTTTAAATTAAAGGGGGGGTGAGTTGTTCACATAGTGTATGCACCTTGATAATGTCTGATCAGTTGTGGTGAAACAAAGCTTCCAGCTCAGCTCCCCAGTCTGTGAGTAGGGCATAACAACATGCAGATGATAATAACAGACATTTTTTCTCACTCCCAGAAATAAAAACAAGAGCTATCCAATCTTACAATTAGGATTTCAGCATCAGCAATATCTGTTGATTCCACATCAACAGAAGCCTAAGACTGTTAACCATACCATACTGCTCTTATTTCAGATAAGACCTTTTTCTGATTAAAATTTTTGTCAGGTGAATGGAAAATTAAATGTCTGTGTGATATGAGAGTCCATAAGGTTTGTTCTTTTTTTGCCCTTGGCTTACTCTTAATAGGACTTGTATTAAGCCACTCTTTAAAAAAAAAAATTGTTAGAAGCTGCACTAGGAAGACACTTCCCCATACACTGAGTTGATACTTGATTTCACAAATGAGGTCAGTACCATCTTGATCAAACAGAACCACTTCTCTGACAAGAAAAGCATCCTGTAGTGAATCAGGACATATGGAGCAGACCCAATTCTATTGGAACTAAAATAAGCATGAAAAGTTCTCAAAAGAGATAATTTAAATGCCTCTCATGGCTCTTACCACATATCACATGCCTTGCTTATAAAAGGTTAGACTGGAAAAATCTACTACAATACCTATCTTGCAAAAAGGAAAAAAAACCCCTCACTTTTGTAATATTCTTAATTAAAAGATAAGGAAATATTCCTCCTAAATACTCACACCTTGCACTTATCTATGACATTTCTGCTAAGGAGCTGAAAAGAGCAGATGAGGACTGTTATCTGCAGTGGCTCAGCCTGTGCCGGGGTGGGGAGCTAACCCAGCTGTGTGTGCACAGCTCCTCTGAGCACCCGAGGCACACCCAGCTCCTGCAGCAGCATCACCCCTGCCTGCCAGGGCTGCTGGTCCTCCTGGCTGCTGTCATCATTGCAGGGAAATGCTAAATGCTGCCAATCCTCCCATCACCCTTTGTTTTCCACAGTTCCTCTTCATAAGGAATACAGCCGTTGGGAGCCGAATTGTGGAGTTAGCTTAGAAAATAGCGGCAGTGAATATTTAAAGAAAGACTTGGGCATGTCTGTCCCTTTCTGTTCATTCTGCAGCACTGCTTTCCAGCATGACTACTTAACCTTGTGATATAAATACAGGTTCTTGCAGGCAAACACGCATTGGAGTGAGAATGACAAAATCTTCAATACCAAATATAACCCGTGCATCTCCACGGAGATGGGAACAGGTAGGCAATTTTGCCTGACAAGCTGTCTAAGATCTGCGTTTTCCTAGTCAGCCTCCCTTCTATTTTCTACCTCAGCTTCAGTAGACTCATCTGCTAATTTTTCCCTGATGATGCCCTCCGCATCATTTGCCTTCCTCATGCTGGCAGCCATCCCTTTATAGAGCTCTCTGCACTCATTCACAAAAGTCAACTGGGTAAAAAGGCCCCATTTCCTATTTTAGGGCACATTCCTTGTTTTAATGCTTTTGGTGAGGCTTGTGCTTTTATCCAGAATGAGAAACCATTGCTTTATGCTTTTTTAAAATTTTAGTTATTCTTTATTGTCCTATTGTAAGGGAAAATCAGGCCCCAAGACTTTGTATTGTTCTTGATGATGTTTCTTATATGTGGTCATTTATTGGTTTCTGTCAGGTAATTATTTCCTTTTATAGACAAGGTATTTTGATATTTCATTCTTCTCAAGGGAAGAAGACTAAACAAATATTACTGTGTTTACTATAAAAGACAGTTGATTTTCTCCAAACTGACTTGAATTATTTTCAGTGCTGGTTAAAATTAATGGTGAATGCTCGCTTCTTTTTGGTTTTGTATCATTGAGATTATTTTCTCCCATGACTTCTCACTTACTTACTCGTCTGCTTTTGAAATGCTCCATACAGGAGAATCATGATATGGTGCAGTGCAGGAGCAAAGAACAGCATTATGTTTTTCCCCAAGGCTGGCAAAGCCATGCCATGGTGGAGCAGCCTGCAGGGATCCAGGGTTGACCTCCTGTACTGGCTGCAGCATCACTTGGAGATGTTTTCAGGCAAAAAGGGATCTGTTTCCTAAAACATCCAGCCTGACCTGCACCTTGGCAGCTACAACTTTGGGGTCTGTGGCTGCAGTGGGAATGATGTAGCCAAGAAATTGCAGCCAGAGGAAAGCCTGTGAGTGTCACACATGGCAGATTTAAAAAACAAACAAACCAAATTGGACATGGTGCTAGAGACTGGCATGTGATTAGCAACCAGGGCTGATTTAAAACCTGTTAAAATGTTTTATAAATGCGTCTGTGTTATGAGGAAGAACAAAAGAAACTTAGATAGGGGACCAAAGCCTGTGTTTGGTCATATGCAGGAAAATAAAGTAACTTCCAAGGGGATTCATGTTTCTGTATACACAAAGTTTCAGACTCATTGAAATCAATATCCTCTAAGCTCTTTGCCATCTCTGAAGTGCAAGTCTTCAAATTAGTTTGACATACTTTGTCAGAGAGCAAAAAGCCCAGTCAGCCAAAGAAACCGCAACCACCTGAGCCCACTGTTCGGAGGAGTTTGTCAGCACTTCACACAAGCACTACTGAAATGAGGTTCAGGAGTCTTGAGCTTTGCAATCTTTTCTAAAACCATTTTTTTATTGCACTTGAAATAAAAAGGAGTTGGTATATGAAAATCAAAGTACTGCACGCCTCAAAAGATAACAGAAGTTTATTACACTGTAAAGGCTTTCAGCATATGTGAATGCTTATTTTATCTGAACACATTAGCATAGTTATTAGTCATTCTAAATGATTAAATTTTTCTCTCATCCACCTAATCTGCATTATAAATGAATATACTAAAGAGCAATACACACTGTTGACAAAGCACTGACTTGGCAGTCAGGAGACAGGCTTTGTTTCTGGGCCTGATTTTGACCTCTTGAGCTGGCCAAGGCTGGTTGTTTTGCCTTGAAATGCTTCAGCATTGTAATATTGACCTATCTGAACAAAAGCATCACTATACAATCAATATGCATCAATGTCCAATCAATATTTTAAACTACTTTACATTGTTTCATTATTTATTGTCATAGGCAATCCTGTTAATGATGCTTAATGAAAGGAGAGAAACTGTTAGGCTATGGATTTTGATGTGCTTTGGTATTCATGGAGTGATTATTTTTTAGAGTGGATAAGGGCAGAGATCCCCCTTGCAGCAGTGGCAGCTCCTGTGACTTAAGGCACTGCCTCCTCCACCTGGCTATCTCTCCATTTCTCTTCAGCAGCAATTGCTAGAAAGGAATTAACTCATAGTATGTTTGAATGAAAACCAAATAAAATTTAGGTTTGAACTGTCCAAAGTTGATTTCATTGTGGTCTTAAACAAAGACCATGTTCTGCTCCTCAGTACTCTCCTTCCCACCTTTTAGGCATTGTGTCTCATTGCTGTGGCAATCTGTGGCAGCCTGGAGGTGAGTGTGGATGCCCAAAGATGATGGGATTTTCCTTCTCCCAGAAGTGATGGGATGGTCTCTAGATCTGCCTGTCTCCTCAAGAAGTTCAGAAGCCTTGGTCACAAACCATGTGAAAGAATAAAGAGTTGTCAAGAGCCCCACAGCTGCTCGTGCAGAGGAGCTGGTGCTGGGAGCCCTGCATGCCCTTCCCAAGAGGACAGGTAACATTGCCTAATAATCACATGTGCCCACTAGGGAAAGCCTTAATTTTTCTTATCTTTTACTGGGCCTCAGAAAGTTTAGTCTTGGTCTCTTTTGTGTGTTCCTTACACTTGGTAACCATATGTAACTGGTTTTTGCTACAGCCAAGCCAAACCTGTGCCAGTATTTTCAATAGCAGATGAAGTCCTTCCTTCCTGATAGGATGGGCTGAAAAAGGACTGTGGCAGTTTGCTTAAGTAGGGTGGGGTTGGTGCCAATAAATAGTTGAATTCCCCGGAGGTCAATAGTATAGAAAATGAAAAAATTCTCCCTGGTTGACTGTGTAAGGGTCATCTCTGATTTAGCCATATTTCCATGAAGCCTTGCTCCAGTGGAATAATGCTCCAGGACTTCTTCAGGCATTGAACATAGATTTGTGTTTTACTGAGATAAAGCGGGATGTCATCTGTGAAAAGAGCAATTTATGTCCTTTGTCATGGATTGTGATGCCTCCAGTCTCTGGAGACTTTCTGATAGCTATTGCTAGCAGTTCAGTGGACAGAGCAATCAGAGGAGGTGACAAAGGACACACTTGCCTTCTGCCTCTCTAAGGAAAAAGTCATTCAAATAAAGGAGTCTCCGAGAGTCATTCAAACAAATGAGTGCACACCCTCTGGCTTTCTGCGGGCTTAATGAGCCCTATTCACCAGAAGCACAGCCTTGTTGACAAGCCCCTGTCTTTGGAGGCAGAAGGAGAATGCTGAAGGAAAATCGGTCATATTTGTTTTCTCTGAAGGAGTGCAAAGACAATTTTGGGCATGCAGCGACCTACTTGCTCTGCTGGCTCAGACTTTGCTTTTCTTCCTGGGATTTTGCTCTGATTTCAAACAAACATTTGCTTCTCTGCTAAGAAATGGGTTTCACACAGTCCTGAGGCAATCATGGTTTTAGGAGAGCCTATTTGCTTCTTCCTCTGCCTTGTATTTTATATGAGGGCAGCAATTTTGTGCTTGAAATAATTTCAAGACCTGGCAAGTTCCAGAAATGTCTAAATTGTTGTGTGTATATGAAGCCATATCACACAACTGTGTTTTGTTTTGCTTGATTGTTTGGTTGGGGTTTTTAAGTTTATGTTCCCCTCCCTAGGATAAAAGACAGGGAAGCAAAGTGGCTGCTCAGCTTCAGGCACCAAGCTGCCCACTGTGCCTTTGATATACAGCCCCCTTGCCCATATGTACAGTCATGTGCTCATATAACTCTTCCTAACTGTGGGAAATGAAAAGGAAAATGTTAAATTTGGTAATATTTATCACAATCATTTTTCAAGAGCAGGAGTGAGACTACCGGTCGGTTGAGAAATGTGGCCTTTTAATAGTAATCTAGGATTACCCATTTATGTGAATAATAAAAATCTCTTATGCAGATAGAGAAAGTAGGGTAAAACTTTATAATGGAGTATATATTCTCTAGCACAGATAATGACTGAAGGCCTTGGAGTTTGAAGAAATGTCAATTCATCAAGGTTTTGTCTTTTTTTTTTTCCCCAAGCTCTCCATTTTGGAGATTTCATGGAAATAATTGAGTTTTCTACTATTGGACCAAGAGTCTCATATATGCATGACTTTAAAGAAAGAGATTATTAAATATCTCACCATTTAATATCTAGATAATTTCATCCAATAAAACCCTGTGCAGCAAGTAATTTAAATTGGTACCCTATTTATGGCAGACAAAACTGCTCACTACCATCTGCTTCGTGGTTTTAATAGATGAAGTGTTAACTGCATGTTGCATAAAATTCATTGCGACTAGGTTAATTAAATGGCTGTGCTTCACTTCCTGCACTCTGGTAATAAGATGACAACCTCATCTGAATTTATTAACCCTTGCCACTTTCAGTACTGTTATCACCCATTCAACCACCTTTGGTCAACAAAAACGAAATAAATCACAATAACAGGAGACATAACCATATTGGCTAACAAAATAGATATTGATTAGCATCTTCTAAAGCAAATATGTCAATCCAGTCTGATTTTCTTTTTGAGAAGGTCATTGAAATCTGCTGGAGTATCAGTAGAGTGCGTAAATGATGATGCAGTAGGTTATTGGAAAACAGTGCAAATCTAATCTTTGGTGCTAAACAGCCTAAATGACACCTTCACTGTGGGAAGCTGGAGAGGTCTTTAGTGTCTTCAGCTTTCTATTTGAGCAAGCAGACCTTAAATAGCCTGGTGCAGCAGGCCCTTAGAGAGGGCTCAAAGCCAGACCTCTGAGTGTCACTCCAGTCACAGCCATTTCTGTCCCTTCCAAAGAGAGAGCATGAGGTGAAACTGCTTCATCTACATCCATGCCCTGGCCACCCCAGCACTGGGTCAAGCCTTAGTGACAGCAGATGCAAAGATTCTTCTTAGCTATCGCTAGTTGAAACTATCTGTTTCTACTAGCCAGGTGGGACTGGGCTGGTGCATGGTGAGGAAGGACCTGGCAGAGGCATCTCCAGGTACCAGTTCTTGGACCCAGCCTCTTCTCCACCACTTACACTCTTCAGATATTTAGAAAAGTTAATTTAGGCAAGTACACAAAAAGCAATCTTGTTTGCTCTACTGAGATTTACCAGGAGAGATCAAAGTTGTAATCATTTTTGCCCTTCAGATCCAGGCATTGAAGGCTGTTTGGAGGACTTCCAGTCATTCCCACTGTAGGTTTCCCTCTCTGCCTCACTCTCACCTGACTATTGCTTCTGGAAACAGCTCCTGTCACATTCAGCCCCCTGGTCTAAGCAGGCTCCAGACACTGCCTTTGAGGGTGTTTATATGTGGCCTAGTGAGGAAAGTCGTGTGGCTCCCTCCTTCTATGCACCAAAGTGGTGGAATGAAATCCAGCTCTGGTTCACAAGTTCAGCTGCACCAAACCTGTTCAACCTGTCTTGGGTATTGCTGTGCCAGCACTGGGCTTTGCCTTCCAGGGACGTAGATAAGGTTTGTTTTTTAAACACAACAGGGAAGTTTTCACTTATGCTGAGGGTTGTAGTTAGAAATAAGTTCATAAGATGAATCAGAATTTATAACTGTTTACACACCAGAACAAAATAGCTTACTCCACTTTTACTCAAGAGGCTGCCAAACTTCCCCCATTCTGCCCCCACACCTCCCAAAACTCGTCCTTGTCCCAGCCATGAAGAAAAATAGCAAAATCAAAGCAACTTGCCCCATACAGTCTCACCTGTGCTGGGGACTAGGAGAGCATCAGATGAACTGATTTATTTCTCAGAATCCTGATGTCAGCAGGCAGTGAAACCAGATTTACCAAAAATCCCTGCCCCTGCCCAGACTAGGATGCGTTCAGTTCCCAGAGCAGACTGGAAGCGGAGCTGTGGCAAAGAGGTCGATGGTGTTCACTGTGGTTGTTTCCTCACACAATTGCAAGACACAGACAAATATTATGTTTGGCTTGTCTATGGGTGCACTTTCTGAGTATGGCAGATCTTGTGCACCTTCCCTAGTTAAATGTTAAAATCTCTTCAGATTTTCAAAGTATTGAAATATCTTCCATCCCAGAGACAACCAGTTCAGTGGGGAACAGCTCATATCTTCATTGGGGTGTGGACAAAGGGCTTCTTTTGACAGTTTTGCACACCACAACAGTTAAACTATAATACCTCCTTATGTTGTTTTTGTCCTCCTCACACAAGACACAGTATTCTAGATGATCTGTGTTTTTCATCTCCCAGCGCTGCTGGCAACTTTCAATACAGCAGGATGAAAGTTTTTAGTGGTAAGAAAGCAGGAAACAAGATGCTCTGTCTGAAGCCAGGAGCTAGACTTTGAGTGTTCCTGCTCTAGAAACAACAGTTATGGGATTTGAACAGATCCAGGAGCACATGTGTACTCTAGAAATGTCTTGAACGTATCCATCATGTCCTGGAGATAACAGGGCCTTTACTAAACTTTCCCCTTTGTAGCTTCATGTCCACAGGAGGGCACCCAGGGCAGGGAGATGAGATCATAGCCAGGCCCTCTGTTTGGGTAAGTAGAGAGCAGCTTCTCCTTTTGCTGTGCTGCATGTTTGCCACAGAGTCAATTCAATAAATTTAGTGAACCAAGCTGTCTTAATTCTAATAGAAGGAGTAAACAAAGGATCTTCTATTTCTGGAGCACAAGCAGTGGGTGATCAGTGCATTCATCAAAACGTCAGTGCACTGGTTCAAGTCCCTGGTCTGCACCAGGCATACAGAAGATATACTTAGATAAAATTCCCATTAAGTGTTCATCTGTCCACAAGCTCTGGGTAAATTGCAACACCAGGGTGTCATGAACCTGAGCGTAAAGCAGATGGAAATGAAATGAAACTGAGAGACATCTGAACCTGTTAAAATGAGAGATGTGGAGAGAAGATCCCGCCAATCCCCTCTTGCCTGCATTGCCCAGGCAGC